>NC_140663.1:94507564-95707564 GCF_054131305.1 Coturnix japonica | reverse complement strand
GACATGTTTCTGACAACAGAAAGTCAAGATCAAGGTCTGCATCCAGGTAAAATAGTGGAATCTCACTTGATTTGGTGAGGTAGTATATTATGTCAAGTATTAGATTTTAAATAAGGAACGTAAGTATATTGTGTCCAAAAATGTGAAAGTGTATTATGCATTCTGAGTGCTGAGAAGAGTTGGGCTGATAGGAGCTCAGAGAATCTTTTTCTGTGCTGCCAAATCTTCTGTGTGGGGTTGGAATTTCTGTGAGACTGCAATAAATAGCTTGGAGGCGAGCTGATTTCTCAAACTGTTGCTGGAGTTTGTTTTCAGTGCCATAGAACTTGGAAGTCTTATTACTCATACTCTGTATTGGCTTTGTGAGTGCCCTACTCAGCGTGCTTGCTTTTGAGGCTACTTCTTGGAAGTGCCTATTTGCTGCATTGGTTGAATTCCATTAGCAAATGCCAAAAGACATTTAGCATCAGAATCCTTCTTTGACTTAATTTCAGGATTTCTTAAAAGAAATTACTGTGTTTGTTTCCACATGTGGACAGCACTTGTGAAATTTCTTGGTAGAGGCAAATCCCTCAGGGATTATAAAGGCCTTCTTTCCCCTTCTGGAAAGGCAATAAGGACAAACAAAGAAGACCTTTCCAAATTAAGACCTCTCAGGGAAGTCCCATGTATAAGTAGAGCTTAATATTGCGTATACTTCAAGTAGAGGTTATAAGAAGCCAAGTGACTCTTAAGACTTGCAAACATCTGAAATCCATCTACTTTCCAAGGGAAATGGAGTGTCTATACAGTTTTCTTCCATCAGTGGAGAGTAACTTCTAATAGTCCCTAAGTAGAAGGGAAGCAGAATGTGATTTCAATCTTGTCTGTGCTCAAAAGATGTTTTTCTTATGAAGAGATCTGTGTTTCTGTCTGCTCTGGGATCGTGCCTGTCACGGGGCCAGTATTTTCCACATCTGAGCAGATCTGGCTCTGGTACATGACTGAACTCATGCCTGGTTATTTAAATTGATATATGAAGTATTTATCCATCCATAAATGTGTGGGTCAGAAAGACTGAAGGTAAGTTGTTTCTGGTTTAAACCAGGTCACCTAAAAGGAGACGTTCAAGGTCTGGCTCCCGCTCTCGAAGGTCACGTCATCGTCGATCTCGATCACGATCCAGAGATAGACGCCGACACTCTCCTAAGTCTCGATCACAAGAAAGACGTGAACGTGAGAGGGAGAGAGAACGCAGGTCAAAAGGCCTTCCTCAGATCAAATCAGAAACTGTTAGTGGTAAGTTCACCTTTTCTGTTTGATGTTGCTGTAACCTTGAAAATTCTCATAGTACTCTTTTTCAGATGCTCGAGATCTTCATGGTTCATGCATCGATATTTTTTTCATTTGTGTCCTGTATTTTCTTTACTGGATTTTAGAATCTGTAGAGTTGAGGATCCTGTAGTAGATACTATGCCTATGTAAAATGGAATATTAGCAGGACAAACTTGGTTATTTTAGTAAAATCACAAATGGCTGAAGAGGCTACTCTGCTTAGACTTGTTTGTTTAACTTAATGGTGACCAATCCATTTACCTTTATTGTACACCTTTCCCAAAAACACACCAGAGACAGCTCAACTAAGATGTGAGGAATCGTATCTTAGGTCCTCCCTATTGGCTCCTTTGTCAGATGTAGGCAATTAGTGGCTTATTGTCACTTAGAGTATTTTATCTGATTCCAATCCATCTTCTCCGCTCTTTTTTTCCTGTGTTTGATGCTATTTGATATGCTCTCCAAACTCATTCATACAGAGGAGAAAAAAAATTATACTGAATCATTTTTCTGAACTATTTTATTTTGCCCATAAGGGGCAGTTGGGCCTTCTTGGAATAACTCTTAAGTCAGAAATATTTTGTTTGTAGAACAGAAAAAAAACATCTTAAACACTGTGTTCTTCCTTTCTTCAAGACATACAAAGTAAGGCAAGTTGAACAGGAGGAGCCTGAGCGCATGATTATGGTTTTTTCTAATGTTGTGTGTCTCTCAGATCCGAACGGGAACTTTGACCTGGAAACATGTAGGCTAATGTTATTCCTGAGGAATCTTGGCTTTGTGGGAGCTCACAGACAATATCTAGTAGCTGTCTTCTAAATATTCTTGGGTGCGTCAAATAGAATTAAAGTGTTCTTTTTGATATCAAAGGGAGGAAGGATAAGAATCTGTAACGAGTCAAAACCTTGTGTATGACAATAACATTAAAGTGCCGCATAGAGTCAATAGATATTATTTTAAAGGATTTAATGGCAATGGTGTAAGATACCATTTTGCCAACACCTCTCCCAGATTTCTAACCTAAAAAGCATTATATGACAATTTTGTATCACACAGAGGGAAAACGTAGGTGAGTACTGAATGTTGCTATAGTACTCTTGAAAGAATGTGTTACTTTATGCTCGTCTGCTGCTTTATTACCTCGAAGAGTGAAGCAAAATAAGCAGGTTGCTTGCTTTTCTCCAGGGGCTGGGGAGGAAGCTTTAAAGTTAAGTTAATTTTTCACTTAGCCATTAAGAGATATGACAGTGAATTGGTTGCTAAAGAGGGTAAAAATTCCACTGCTTGTGGTAGTTTGTCACAGCATTCTGGAGGAAAACCTCCACAGCTGTGAGTGTGTCACTGTAAATAAGTATCACTGTAAATAACAGTCGAGTTGCTGGTAAGTACCATCCATAACTTGGGATGCCGTCCCAAAGCTAGTTTCATGCTCTGCAGCATGAGTTACCTTGTTGTAAAATATTCATAGCAGGTGTGAGGATATTTCATGGAGCAGTCTTAGCAACAAAGCATATTTTTCCTTTTTATAATTATTTGCAGAGCTTACACTCATCAGAATTTGTAAGTCATCTTAATAGAGGTTAACTGGGCAGCTTTTGAGTGTGTGCATCCTAACTGTGGTTTTGGTGCTGTGGTTAATTCGGCTCTGGGCAGGCAGAGAAAAAGGCCTTCCAAATACTCCTAAAGATAATATCTTATACTAGCATACTTTTTGCCTTTGGATGTTATAACTATTTTAACACAATTGTTATGACATTTTGGCTTGTGAAATCTGTATTTACAAGCATTCTTACAGTCTTCGTTGACTCTTTGATTGTAGTTTGTAGTACTACGCTGTGGGTAGGACAGCTTGACAAAAGGACTACGCAACAGGATGTTGGAAGTCTCTTGGAGGAGTTTGGCCCAATAGAATCAATAAATGTAAGTATAAATGGTACAGTGCAAGCCTAGGCTTCAAAAACGCTTTTCAGATTGTTTCAAGTTAGACTTATTTTTAATACATTACAAACATTGAAGGGCTGTCATTTCCTTTATGATCGTGTTTTTTAATGCAAAAACTCAATCCATTTGTCCTCTGGTTTGGAAAGATAAAGGCACCTGCTTACTATTTTTGGTCTTAAAACGCCTTTGGGATAATGAAAACTCCCATTTTCATAAAACTCACCCTTTTACTAGAGGGAATGGAATAAGAGTCATCAAGTTCCTTGTCTGTTCTTTTATGTCATTTTGGACATAAGCATAGAAAACTAGTATTATATGGCTGTACTAAAGATAAACTAATGTTTATTAGAAGCGTTTATTTCTGGAAGAAGATGCTGGTTGTTTTAGCCTCTTAAAGTAATATTTTTATACATACCTCGTAACCCTTTTTTAACGCCAGTTCATGCTTCATTTTTCTGTAATATAATGTTTGTATGTTGCTGCCTGGTTACTGTTAACACATCTTTTTTTCTTAAAATACAAACAGATGATACCACCAAGAGGATGTGCCTATATTGTGATGGTTCACAGGCAAGATGCTTATCGTGCCCTACAAAAACTGAGCAGAGGCAACTTCAAAGTCAATCAAAAATCTATAAAGGTACTTCTTGGATAATGTCCAGCTGTTGTAATTACTGTAATTCTTTTTTTATCTGTTCTAGATTTGTTGGTATTTCAGGCTTCTATATAGTCTGGATGTGGTATTCTGTAAATTTATGTGATTGAACCGCTTTATTAATAAGTGTTCTTCCTGTTCTGCCATTTGATTAAAGGAACTTGTGTCAATTTCTTTGCAGAACTGCCAGTAGCTGTGTAATGGGTGTGGTTGTGTAAATGGTTTTCTTCTGGTCATTCTGGTGGACAGTAACTGTGATTTTCTTACTGCTGCTTAATAGTCTTATCTATAATTAAACACAGTTACAATTCTACAAAAAATACTAATAATTAAGGAAGAACACACTCATTAGCCAAGTGTTTCCTTTTGTGGAATATCATATTTGAGAGTGACACTGTCCCCTGAAGGGAAATAAAATTAATTATAATGAGTGGGGAACACTGGAAAAGGCTTCCTGTATGCGTGTTTGCACATCGTGTGCCAGAGTCAAGCAGAGACATGAGAACTAATTGTGCCTTAAATAAAACCCTCCTATTTTCAGAGTGTTTTTCCTGCTGTTTCAGTTAGAATATGCTTGTTTGCTTTGTAGCCTTTAAATGCATGTGCTATTTTGTCATAACTGATAATTTAAACCATTACAATGACAACAATACTAACTGCGTATGTTTCTTCCTCAAGATTGCGTGGGCTTTGAATAAAGGAATAAAGCCAGATTACAAGCAGTATTGGGATGTAGAACTAGGTGTGACTTACATACCATGGGACAAAGTGAAGCCTGAAGATCTTGAAAGCTTCTGTGAAGGTGGAATGTTGGACAATGAAACTCTTAGTCCAGGTAAAGTATTGCTACTTAATCAAATGCTTTTTTGTCCTTTATACTGATAGAGTGAAATCGGTATGTCTGACTTTTCTGACTCTGTGGTGCATATAAAGTGCTTGAAATGGCTGAGGAATGTAGGATGTGCAAACCATGGATTAGAAACAGTTTGCAGGCAGTTCATAGCAGTCCCTATCAGAGGTTAAGCATTTGGATTACCAGAGATTGAGCTAGAGTTGCACTTGGACACCAGACAATCTGTGAGTTGCTTGGACATTGCCATTGATAGTAATTGAAGTGCTCAGCAGTCCCAGAGCCTGGCTCCCCTCTGGTTTGTGTGAGCTACCTGTAGCAAAGGAGCTTGTCTTTGGAGAACATGTATAGGAACTAATCTGACAGCAACTTTATGATTTACTTTAAATAGTGCCTTTTGTTTTCATACTCAGAATTAAGAACATTCAGTATTAAGAAAATTATACCTGCTCAGTATCAGCAACTTCAATCACTGACAGGTTTAAAATCAGCAACAGAATTGCTAGTCTTCTGGCTGTTGTGATTTCTAAAAGTAGCATTAAATGAAAGCAATACTTAAAATATTTATTGAAATTGCCTTAGACTGCCTTGTTGGTTTTAACAGTGCAACCATTGTGTGGTGTTACACATCACAACTGAAATGTTACTTCAGGGTTATGTCATTCTGTCAAATTAGCCCTCAGTTTAGATAGTTACTACTTTAAATAGCTTTCGTGATAAATAGGCGTGAGTGGTGTTTTAAATTGAAGTCTGACTGATTTTAAACATAACCTCAGGTGTTCCAGTGTTCTCTTTCCCATAATACCTGTTCTCCAATCCCTTTTTTCTGCTTCACTGTTTTTTCCTAAGAAGTTCTGGCGAGTGGCCCGAAACAGCCTTACTGGTTTTGTTATTGTTAATGTGTCAGAACTTTCCAAGAAATGGTTGTAGTTAGGTCATTTCTGTACACATCAGAAAGAGTATGGATTTTATATGGTAATATTCAACTTCTTGTCAGCTTTTTCAGAACTGATACGTATATGTTGTTGGTTTCTTCTTTTTGTATAGAGTGGAAGGGGATTCCCAAGAAGGCTGAAAATGAAGTGGCTCAGAATGGTGGTGCAGAAGCTATGCATAATGAACCAGTGTCGCCTATACCTAAAGCTTTACCTGTTCCAATTCCTGTTCCCATGCCTGCGCCAATTACAGTACCTCCTCCACAGGTGAGAGTTGTTTCCCATTTACTGTAGGTAACTGAACAAAAACTTGAATAGTTATTCCACGTGGTAATTCATACATTAACAGAAGGGAGAAAATATGGTGGATTATGATTAGATCATCTTGTGTGTGTGTGTGTGTGTGTGTCTTCTTGTGCCTGCTTAAAAGCAATACCTGACTCTCTTTACTTAGAGGAGCAACACAGTCTAGTAGGAGAACGTTCCTTTTCTGCTCAGTTGCAGTGGGAATGGAAGACTTGAAAACCATAACATCCATTAAGGTTTGGATTGTGTTTTGTGCCCAGCAGGAGCAGGGAGTCTGGTTTGCTCTCCTTGAAGAAGGATGTAGTTTGCATGTACTAGGACAGCCCTGGGAACTGAATCAGCATGTGCTTGGTGGGAATGATGGAAAATTTGCTCCAAAGCCTCACTGTTGCCTTAATACTAATGTAGACAAGAGTATGTGTGTGTCTGTCAAATACATACCTCTAATATTTATTGTTGCAACCTAGATAAATTATTCCAGCAGTTTATTAATAGGATGAAGTACATCCATTCTCTTTTATAACAGCATTTTTTGTGTGTGTGTTTTCCAGATTAGCTTTTCTTACTACTGATTTAACTCAGCTACAGATTTAAAATAGCATATTGCTATTGTGTTTGTTCATATTGTGTATGCTATCTTTGAACAGCCCTTGGGATTTCCATGTGAAAAATTTCGTATTCTGCCCTTGTTGTTATAGTGGTTCTTTAGTCAGAATTGATGTATGTTTGTTATAAGGACACTCTTGGAAACTTAGCACTAGTTTAAGTAGCATGTGTTAACAGTTATGCCCTTCAGTGCTTTCCAGTCTATTTCTTCTGGCTTTACGTATTGACAGAAGAGTGTTACTAGTTGCGTAGTAGTAGTTTACTTCCAGTCACTGTTAAGATGATAGTATGCTTTCTTCCAAATGGGAGGAAGTGTGACTAAAACTACTTTAAATCTTGAGAAATGTTATGGGCTACAACATGGCAGACCCTCAGAGAAGACCAAGAACTCATGTTGTTTGAAGATGTGTGTATTTACCAGTTACTTGATTTCAGAACATAGTATGTTGAGTTCTGTGTTGTTTTGACACAGAATTTCTTAAATACTCCAAGACATTCTTAGTAAGTGAATATATGACTTAAATCTCATATTTCAGAAAGATTTAATAGCCATTAGCTGTAATTAGCTTTAATTAGAACTAACTGTATCAAACACTATTGGTTTTTTTGTATTTCCATTAAATCTATACTGAAAAAGAAAGTGTAAAGAAAAAGTCATCCAGTTCTAGAATATAAGTATGTCATAGTAGTTCATTTACACCTCACAAGCTTCAGTGTTCTTTACCATGGCAAAGATAGTTGTAACTTAGATTTAGGCTAGGATTGAAGAACTGTTTTTGGCCTTCACCTCTGGATTTACTTTGAACTGTTCTTCAGGCTGTATTATACTTAACAATTCATCTGTCTTTTTGAGCAAGCCATAAAATTAAAACAATTAATTTGTAAACAGTTCTAGAAACTTACTAAAGTTCAGCTGTGATGTGGGGTTAGTGATAAAAGTAATGGGTTTAGGACTTAAAGGTGTGGGGAGGCTTTTAAGAATGTTCATTAGCTGCTGTTTCTGTCCAGACTGGAAACGCACACCAACATAGTGGTACCCAGATGCTCAACTGGTCTGTTAGGTTGTGCTCCTTTTAGCCAGGGAAAGCACCCAGTCCACCCTTGTTCCTCTGATCAGAAAAGCAGATTTGATATCTGTGTTATGTCAGAACAGGTTTGATGCATTGTCTTTATTTTGGGCTGTGTTAATGAAATGCAGGGCAGCCTGGCAGATAAACCCAAACAACTCGGGCTGAGTGATTCCCATACTGTATCTTCCCCTTTTCTCACTTGATCCTCTTTTTTATTATAGTCATCCCTCTTTTTCTCTGCTCCAGGGTTGCAAGGTCTATAGGCTAATTGATTCTCCATGTTGGTCCCTGATCTACATCTTATAGATGCAGATCTGCAACTTCTGATGCCATTACCTAAGTAATGCTAAATCCTTTATGCTATTCTAGGGAATTGTTCCTAATGCAACATCAGCTTTGCCAAAGGCCTGTTCCCTCTAAGATTCCTCTTTCTGATAGTGAAGCATGGCTGTTGTTTACAAAGTAACTGTTGTGTCCAGCCATTCCTTATGGCACTGCTGGTAATTTTTGCCAGCTTCTCAGGCTGTTACCTGTTATGTGCAGCAGCTTCTCATGCTATCCAGTAATATCTTCTATCCTGGTTACTGAGCTCAGCTTGAGGCCTGGTTATCAGCTCTGTATCCTGCCTGCAGCCCTAACATTGTCCCACTAAATGACATGGGACCTGAAGGAGCTTCATCACTCCTTTCTCTGCTAGAGCCCAAACAGGCCTCGTGTGCATGGGCTACGCACATAGAAGCCCTGCTGTGCTGGATGTTGCCTGTGAGGGGTGTAACTGCCCACAGACTGTGGCCTCCTGCCATCAGTGTCGCTGTAACCCATTAATGTACATAGTAGTAGAGTAATTAAAACCAGCAGTGTATATTATGAATGATACCCCCCATAGGTAAGTCTAGTTGTTCGGCCTGATAGCACGCGCAGCATTTTTTGGCTACAGTATCCCGGGTTGCTGGCAAGATAGGTGGAATATTGTTGTTGTGTTGTGCCCCTGGCGTGAGCCCCTTTCTTGCATGTAGATTCAGATCCTTGAGCTGTTGCTGGTCCCACTCCTGCAGGTCTGAGTAATCCATCTCAGTGGTCCATTCTCAGGTTAGGTTGCTGTTTATTTTTGAGTCATGTTGTGGTGTTGAAGATGAATTCTACTGTCAACAGCCAAGCGAGAGAGTTGTGTTAGTTAATAGCACTTGTGATACCAATTGTGTTATGTGTTCCTTAATAAGCTTAATTGGTTTTCCATTTTCTTAGCAAAGCTTGGTGGTACCCTACCAAAACTGCCAGAGAGAGTCTTCGTCTGAACAAGGAGTAATGCTTTCAGTCTTGAGATGACACGGTTCTCCTTTCTTTTCCTTAGGTTCCACCGCATCCATCGGGTCCTCCTGTGGTTGGTGCACTCCAGCCACCTGCTTTCACAGCGCCTTTAGGAATTCCACCTCCTGGGTTTGCTCCTGGAGTGCCGCCGCCACCACCACCTCCGTTTTTACGACCTGGTTTCAACCCAATGCATTTGCCTCCAGGTATATTTGTAGGGTTGTTAAGTATTTCTTCTAACCTTATACCAAATAATAGCATTTGCCATATAAACAGCACGGCTACATGTCGGTAAATGGTGTGTAGTGTTAATGCATAGGTTTCTTACAGGTTTTCTTCCTCCTGGACCACCACCACCTATAACTCCTCCAGTATCTGTTCCTCACACTCCAGCAGTAAACATCCCAAACTGTAAGTGCTTAAATTCTGAGCAAGCAGCGGTAGAAGGAAGCTACCATGCAAGCAGAAAAGCTGACTTATTTTTTAATATGTCACTGCGTTATTCCTTAGCTACAGCAGCTGGAGTAAATGAAGACACTACAAAAGATGCATCTGTAGGAAATCCCATCCCAACAGTGGTTTCTGGATCCAGAGGGAATGCTGAGACTACTGATAGTTCCAAAATATATGCGACCGTTCCGCCTCCCGTAGCACCTAGTAATGTACCTGCTCCTGTCACCCAAGCTATGCCGCCTCTTGGTAAGTTCAGTTTGTGTATATTCTTCTGTTTTATTGTTCTCTGAATTTATAGTACAAATTTGATTTTGCTACTGATGTAGTTAATGGGGAAGTAGAACAGATTTCTTAAAAATGTTGAAATTTCTGTCCTTTTTGGCTTTGAGATATTTATGAATATCTGATCTTACAAGAAGCAATAGAACTTTATTAGTTGAGATTTCTTTTATAAAGAAAGAAAAAAGCCAAAACGTTTAACTTAGAGGACAGAATGTCATGTGTCTCCTTTAACAAATGGAGGTTTTTACAACATAGAAAATGAACTAAAAACACTGGTATGGCACATGAGCTGAGTTTTAGACTCAACTATTACTTGCATAGAGGTTACGATAAATTTATCTTTACAGGAGAACAGTATTATTTTAGTGTATTTTTTTTTTTTTTAAATCTATGAAAATATGGTATACTTATTATGTATGGAATTAATGATTTTAATAAAATGGTTAAAAAAAACAACAACAAAGAACAAGTTTTATTCAGTCCTGTAGTTCTGTAGATTTCGAAACCTTCTACCGAGTTGTTACCTCAGAAGTGTCCCTTCATGTATCACTGTCAAGAATACATACACTCAGAAAACATTTCCTACTGAGGTTGTTGTATTTATGGTATTTTAGATCTCTAACAAAGAGCCTGACAGGGAAACAGGACATACCGTTTTAAGTGGTTTTCTGTCCAGAAGTGTGCAGTGCATGCTGCAAAACAGCAAACATTGCCTCCCTGAGTTCTTAACAGCTCTTTCACATTTGAAGACTACATTTTCCAGTTGTGAGTAGGGATTTTTGGATGCTTCATGTTGGAAACTCCAAATGAGAGCTTTAGAAAGGGATTTTTCAAAAGCTGAAGTGCCTCTTCTCTCTGAAAATCACTCTTTTTTAAAAGCAAATACCCCAAACCAGTGGCCAAATGTTTATAATAGAGTACAGAAGGGTGCTGTTTAAGAAATAAAAATAAATATCTTCTCCTCTTAATGACCAAATTAAATTTTTGGCAATTGTAACACAGTATTACCAATAAGCTTCAATTACTGTTGAAGTTTTGCAGCGTCTTTGTACGGCATAACTGGAACTTCTTATTCCAAGCCAGCATGCCTGTGGTTTGCTGTATCGCTGTACGCAGAACGAAAGTATTTTTTAAAGAAGATTGAAGTGAAGTAAATGAATACTTGGGTGGTAGCTTTCTTATTCTTACAAATTCATGGAAGTTGAATTTGATTAATCTGAGACTGAAGAATTTGGCTTTATTTCTGTTAGCTGTTAACTGAGCAGTCGAGGTGGATAAAGCTGTCCATGGGGTCAGAGTGAGTTCTCTCAACAGTTGGTCTCATCAGCAAGGAGAAAGAAGTTTTCTTCTTTTTCTGAGGTTGTCTGCTCATGCATTAAGACAGACTTAAAAAAGTAGACTTGAGATAAGAGATCAGTGTTTCTTTAAGTAAATGCATTTTTATGTTAATGAATGTCTTATATCAAGAATCTAGAGAATCAAGTAGTTAGGGGAAGTCCTTCCATCTTGACATTTTGGAGTTAAGGGGAGCCATTCACCATCATGTATATGATACAAGAAAATAAGTTTCAGGCTTTTTTGCTTTTGAATCTTTTCAGTAAGTTAACACCAATGAAACACTTGTGTTAAAACCACCTCAATTCGCTTAACAACGGAGCATAACCCTGCATGTGGGAGTCCAGATGCAGTCTCCCTGTGAGCTAGAAGAAAACAGTGACAGAGGTGATGCTTACTGGTATGCGTGCTGATCAGATTGCAAAGTGTCCCTTGAGCATTGAGCTCCCCGTCATGTGAATTCAAGAGCTGGTCAGGCTGCATCATCATTCCTTCCTTTTCACTCTGCATCAGGCTTCACTCCTAGGGAAATCAAAGCCTGGGAAATGGAGTGTGCTGGGGCTTCACCATGTGTATGGATGTGAGATGCAGTCTATGTACACATCCCAATCACAGAACCCAGGACTGGCAAGCCCGACAGTTGTAATGTGTAGCCATAGTGTGCAGTCTTATAGAGTCCAGAAGCAAATGACCTGGATGAAGTAAGTGAGCAGGTACAGCATTACCCTTAGTTAACCTTGGGGAAAGTGCAGGTGAGGGGAGTCATGCTTCAGACTAATGGAACTTGTGTTTGCAAGCATATGGCTTAGCAATGTGAATATACGACTGATCGTGTGACTAGTTTCTCATGGAGTCCTCTTAAACTGCTCCTTATCGTGCCCGTGATGGGGCTCTCCAAGCTGAGACAAAGAAGTGGAAGAAAGATTTGCTTGACAGCACCATGAAGTATGTCATGAGGACTGCTTGGGGATGTAGGGATAAAGGGGCTTGAGTAGTTTAACAAGAAGAACGAAGAGATGGTCTTCGAATATTTGGGCAGGATAGAAGAACGTACCTCAGCAAAACTGAATTCGAGGAATGAAGATTGCTTTGAAGAGACTCAAATCTAAATTCAGTAACCTCGCTTGAGAATAACTTATATAGACTGTACAAATACAGGAACTCTTTTCTAATTTTTGTAACTTCAGAATGGAGCTTATCTGTTTGGTTTTCATATGGAAGATATGTTACAAAGTCATTCCAAATGGATGATTGTAAGATTTCATATGCTTTCTTAGTATTGTAAGTTACATTCTGTTTCACCTCCGCTAATTTCATTTGTTTCTCTAATGTAATTCTTTCATCGCTTCCAACAAAGACGTGTTTGTGCTTCAGTGAGGTGATCTCTTGTGGACACTGTCTACTGGGTTGTTTTTTCTTTTGTGTTTATTTCTTAAAAAAAAACAACAAACCAAACACAAAAAAAGACCTTCAGATTGTTTCGATTTAGTTCTATCCTTGATCGTATTCACTGTTGTTACAGCTTCTCGTTCTTGATTGGAACAAGATTATCCAGATTGTTACTGGCTTTGTGAGTGTGTCCTCATGTGTCACTTTTAAAATGGTCTGCCAAGCAGGTATTTTTAGACTCCTTTTACATGTACGTTCTGCAGAAAGTGACAGGCTTTATATCATTTCTGATTTGCCAGCTTGTTCTCCCCGTTGAGCAAATGCTGTAATATGGATCAGTAATAAATTGCTATTAAGATGCTGTGTTTCAAATATTCAGATTGTGATCTCTTATCTTGATTAAACACACCATATTGCAGTTGGTAGGTTTTTGTCTAATGCTCTCTTTACCAAAATTTCCCCAATGATAATTATGTATTATTAGAGAATAATACACCATAGATTTCAGAGAGCCTGGTATTCATTTCCTATTAAAGCATGCTGAACCACAGTTCTTTGCTCCCTCGCTGGTTTGCAGTCATATCCAGTAACCACGTGGTCTTTTTATAGCCTGCATTACATTGTAAAAGGCAGCACATCGTTTTCTCTGAGCTCATCTGAATATTATCTATTACGAAGTGCGTATAGGGAGGAGCATTTTCATAGTGCAGGTTATGAACAATGGTAAACCTAATATATTTCCAAATTTCTTATGTTTGCCCATTTTAAAAGCATAACACTGCATGCTTGCTCATGATATGTATGTGAATGTTACATTTCTAATACTACTGAATGGGAATTTGGAGGTAAGGGAACATCGATTCTCAAGCACCACTGGTGGAATTCATTTTTGCCTTGATGAACCCCTCGTCCTGGATCACTGTAGTGTTTATGTTGTATCAAGTGGGAGTTGTAGAAGTCTTAACATTGGTAATCAACACTATACACGTGCATAGTTGGGCTCTTGCTTCCTTCTTAAAGCATCTTTATTGAACAGGGGCAAGCTCCCGTTGGCTTCAGTGACGGGCACTAACTGCTGAAAAATGTTGGCATCTATAGCAAGCTATTTAGGGCATGAAGCGATATTAAGATTCTTAAATTTAGGCTTTAGGTTCTTGACCTGCTCTTAAAGTGTTCTTCATGAAACACCAGAAAAAGACACAAGACCCGGAACTTTGTGTTTGGTACCTCTTCCAAGAATTCCCTGATAGTATGTGATGTTCTAGTTTTAATGTTCAGTGTTGCCCGCTGGAGAATGGTGGAAGAATTAATGTGTAATGCAGAACTGTGGAACATAAGCATCAGCCTCATCCTGAAACCCTTAGTTTGACCTTATGCTGCATTCCTAAGCTTTTGACTTTGTGTTCTCACATGTACTTCTGTCCAAGTTGACAGAGTTGTATATGAAGCAACGTGCTAAATGCAGAAAATGCTATTCTTTCATTTGCTTTCTTATAACAACATGTATGAGAAGCAGTTTAACAGTTGTGAGATACTGTCATCTTATGGAGCAGAGTTCAGTTGAAAGAAGAAAAGCCACACAACTAATGGGATGCCACACTCCTTTCCCATGTTAACATTTTTAACACTGGCAATTATCACAAGGGAATGTGTCCAGCAGAAGAGAAGATGATCAAGAACAGGATTACAGTGCCACAGCAATCTGGCTTTTTACCTGATGGTCAGTATAGTAAGGACGCCCGCTGTGAGGTCTCTGGATAGAAAACACTCATTCAGGACAGGTGTGGCATTTGGGCTGTTGTTTATGAGTAAAGTGAAAGCAGCATGATTTTGATAGTGGGTGGCTGTGAGAACATTCAGGTGATTGGGGATGGGGTTGTCCTCCTAGGAGTTCTTCATATTAAAGGCTTCTCAAGTGCCGATGGCCTTTTCTTGTGCATTACTGGTAAAAGTAACCAAAAAATGTGAAAGCAATCTGTATTTTCACACATTTGAATGGAATTAAAGTTTAGGTGTAAGGTCTGAGGATGATGTATCACCAGCAATAAAAACTACATCTTGTAATAAGCGCCATGGGGAGGCAGCTTAAGCAGAGGAAGCAGCCAGTGAAAGGGACGGCTGGAGTTGCCATATCCATAAGCAAGAAGACCAGGCTGCCTACAAAAAGGCTTACAGGCATGAGCCCGTAAGTAAAACCAGAGACTGGGGCAGATAAATTCTGTCATTGGCATGAGGTATGAGATGGTCATTAAATAACTTAATTATCTAAGAGCTGCTGCATCCCTCTTCAGGCTTGATAAACTATATATGTTTTTGCACACACTCTTTCCTTATGTAAAGCAACAAAAGGCTCTAAATTTTCTCAGGCGTTGCATGTGATCTGTGGTGCTAATTTTGCTGAATGTTTTCAGTTAACTTGGGGGTATTTCTGAGCAGCTTTTTTGGAGTAAATTTGTGATTAGTGCCTGATTTGTCAGCACAAAGTAGAAACTAACAGTGCTTTCTGCGGTATACTCTAGCCTGGAAAGGTGAGGTGGTTTATATAAAACAAAAATTGCTTGGCTACACTAATGGTGCAGTCCGGATTGGAAGAGAATGACTTTCCAGGTACCATTGTGCTGCTTCTATGTGTTGTTTTGTGTAGAAATATGGCCAAGAAATTGAATTCCAGGTATTGTTTAATTAAAAAAGCTTATCTCACTTGCCTCATGCGGCCATAGCCCTCACTTCATCTGCTGCTGTAGAGCAGGAAGATGCCCGTCATCTTCTTCTGCCCATTACATCTTAGTTCTTCCTTTCTGCCTTATTTTTAAACTTCTGTGGAAGAACTTATTAAAAATATCCCTGAATCTCAAAACTCAGCAAAATAAGTTTCTTGGAAGGTGCCGTTAGCCACGTGTCTGTCTTGCCAGATGGGGAGGACTGAGCCTAGGAGGAGCTCAGACAAGGTGACAGAGGTAGCCCTGGTTATGAGCCTGAGGGGGAAGGGGCTGCTTATCTTGAAAAGGAATAAAAAATGGAAGCTGTTGCTGATGGATCATTGCTTTCAAAGAGTGTCATCTTTCAAGCCAGGTCTTAAAAGTCTCTGCTTGGAGGGGAAGGTAAGGTGGCACCATGGACTGGAAGAACATGCATCTCTCTGCTCCCTGAGGTTTACTCATCAGCAAAACCTAGTTTCCTTCTATCACCAACATGAAGTGCATGGAAAAGTTTATCTTTAGACATGTGCTTAGTGGAAGAAGCAATGTGGCGAGAGGGGCACTAGTTGTGCAGAAAGCTCAGGCTTAGCTGGGCTGCAGACACTAAAGAAATGAGCTGTGATGTCTGACTGGGAGGTGGGATGTCTGCACAACAGCACAACAGCATGTCTACTCTGTTTTGCTCAAGATGCAGTTCTCAGCGTGACACTGCCAAGCTTTTCATTTCAATGTTAGTTTCGGTGGCTGGTTGGCATTTTAGTTTTGCCCAGGATCAGTAGTTACAAATTCACACGTAAGCTGCATTCTGAAATTTCATTTTTATTCATGTGTGGGGAAATAAAACAGTTTTAATTTTGGAGTTTCCTTAAAAAATGTCTGTCCCTCGGATGTCTGGAGCTTATTTGCAGGTAAATTCCTCGTGAGTAGAAATGCCTGGGGGCGATGGATCCAGTGTGGAAGGCAGAGGGCATGAGCCAGTAGTGTGGGTTGAACACAGAGGACTTGCATGATGAGCTGCACACACTTAATGGTGCAAAGCACCCAACTATCCCTCATACCCTTTAGCTTTTGGCCACAGCTCCTTGTGTTGGTGTCAGCTGGCTTTGAGAGGTTCCTCTTAGGAAGATCGTGCTGAAACCAGGACTCCGGTACTCCAGAAGGAGAAGGAAAAATGGAAAACAGTTGACATTGGACATGTATTATGATTCTATCCTCCTCTAGTGCTAGTGGGGGGCAGCTCTGCCCATGGCAGGGGGTTGGAATGGCGTGGACTTTGAGAACCCCTCCAACCCAAGCCATTCTATGATTCTGCAAAAGATAGAAAGCTGTCAGAAAAAAAGAAACCCAGGAACTACCTGTTGCATTTCCTTTTAGTTTTATGTTGCAAAACTAAACTTGTGTTAGCTATTTTCTTGGGAAGGGTAGATGGAACTGCATAGTTCCTGGCTTCTTTCCCAGCCCTGCTGTGGGCTCAGCTCCCCGTGACTTACTGCTCCCCATCACTTACTGCTGACTGCTGCCTTTTCTGCACTCGGAAATCTTGTTGATAACCCATTTGGAATTTCAGACATTTTAGCCAGGTGTGCCTTAACGGTGCTTATCATAGAGGAGAAGGGTTCTAGAGCTAGCTGAGGTAGCACGTGTCCGTATTGTGGATGCCTATGAAGCATAACCCATTAGGGAGGCGTTTGGTCAGCAGCCAAAGCAAGGTACGGAGTTGGAGTCGGGGCACTCAGACCTGCAAGTGGTGCAGCCGTGAGGAGGAGTGAATCACTCTGTCTGTCTCAACAGTAATTATTATTTGTAGCACAAAAGAAACCTGTGCTGAAGGACAGAGCTCTCTGGACGGCGTGCAAACCTGCATGAGACACACTGCGGATGGCTCTCCCCACTCACCATTTCTGCGTTACTCATTTCAGGAGACTTACTGGAATGTTTTAAAAACAACATTATTTTAATTTGTGTTTCTTTTTCTTTGCTTTAGGAACCCAAGGAGTCGCGCCGCCTCCTCCGGCTCCTGTTGTTGGCTTGCAGACTCCATCCACCGGCCTCCTCGGCGCCCGGCCAGGCTTGATACCATTGCAGCGACCGCCAGGAATGCCACCGCCTCCTCTGCAGCGCTTCCCCATGATGCCGCCGCGACACATGCCACCCCACATGATGCACAGAGGGCCCCCACCAGGCCCGGGGGGCTTTGGGATGCCTCCTCCCCATGGAATGAAAACGCCCTTCCCTCCACCAGGCCATTTTGTGAGGCCCGGGGGGATGCCGGGAAGCGGAGGGCCCAGTGGACCCGAGGAGAACAGAGACGGGAGGCAGTTCAGGAACGACAGGCAGACGTTCACCTCTAACAGAGACCAGGAGAGGTTTGGAAGGAGATCTTATGGCAATCGGGTAGAAAATGACCGCGAGCGCTACAGCAACCGTAACGACGACCGAGATCACGAGCGGTCTAGTAATCGAGACAGGAGAGAATGGGGGAGAAGGAGCCCCGAGCGTGACAGACACAGGGACATGGAGGACAGGAACAGACGGTCCAGTGGACATCGAGACAGAGAGAGAGATTCTAGAGATAGGGAGTCTCGCAGAGACAAGGAAGAAAACCGAGGAAAGGAAAAAGCCGACGTGACAGACAGGGCGGATGGTGAGAAAAACCACGAATCTCATAGCAGCAAAATGGAAGACGCAGACATTGTTTCAGAACTTGCTAAAGGAGAGTCTGAAACTTCAGGCGTAAAGCCTGAGGAGGAGTTAACATCTGAGGCTACCTCATCCGTGGAACAAGCTGAGAAGGATCTGAGCGCGGTCGCGGAGGCTCCTCGCTAGGGACTGGAATCTCTCAGCCAAGGACAGGGACATTTGTCGGAGTGTAGAGCTTTAGAGTTGTACAGTCTGCTGTATTATACTTGCTTCTGCTTCTATCAGCCCCTCAGTAGTTGGCGGGGAACTGTAAGCAATTTGATTGCTTCCCTTCTATTTAAAATAGCCACGACGTAACACAAAAAAATACTGAAGATATGATTAAAATATTACCCATTTTTTGCTGTAACTTTTTTAAAGTTTTGACTTTAAAAAGTTTACAAATCAGAAGTAGAAGTGCTTTCTATTTTTTTTTTTTTTTTTTTTAATTTAAGAAAAGGTAACGGTGAAAAGCTCCTCGAAACAATAGGGATGTGTTTTTAATAAACTCTATTTTCGTAACAAACTTTTAACGTGTGCTATTCTTCCTACACTGCACTGAAGTGGAGAAGGATTGTCCAACAACTTAAGTTTGAACTGCTGACCGCTGTACGGGAGTCTAAATTAGACTGTGCTGTTTCTGTTTGTTAAAAGGAATCCATCTGTTTGCGTAGCTCTTCACGGAAGCCGGTTTTTATTTGTAATAGTCACCTTGAGTTTTAGCTTGCTGCATTTTAATGATCTGCCTGACCGTAGGAGGGAAAGGTTAGTTTGGAAATGTGAATTGCTGTGTTCCACTCGGTGTTTGCGATGTGATCCCGGCGGCTTTTGTTTCTTCTTTCCCCCCCCTGCTCCAAGTGGTTCTGGGGTAAACGCCGCCCTCGTCAGACCTGAGGGGACGCCTTCAGCCATCCCTGGGCGACTTGGTGAGGTGATGAAGCTGTGCAGTAGGCCAGGAACGGCACTGCTTTACTGACGGCCATTTGGAAAGCGGGGTGAAAGAGAAATGAAAGACACCACAACACAGCGTGCAACGCAAAGCCTGTTTTTATTGAAGCGGGTCTGGGGGTTGGTGGTGAACTGAGAGACCACTGGAGGGTTTTAACATGCTGCCTATTTGTTCTCACAAACCCGGGCTGCTACCACTGTGTTAACAATGTGTACCTCCTGTAAGCCTGCAAGAGGTAGGTCTTAAGTTCTGAGCCGCCGAGCATTGTACCTGTCGGACTGATGGAAACATAATGCTTGTTCTTGTGTTTGTCAAAGTTTTACCATCTTCTCTCCGGGTTACTTAAACAATTTGGTCAGATTTTAACAGGGCAAATCCTGCTTCCTTGCGATTGGCCCTTCGGGTGCAAACAGTCTTGAGAGACCGCCGAGCAGCCAGAGCCCCAACACATCCGTGCTGAATCAGTCTCTGATCAGCCCACGCACTGAACGCGAGGCTCAGGCTGCACCAGGTGTTCAATTGAACCTCGTTATGCTCTGAAAGCATAGTGGAAAAAATGTATGAATCCTGTGCATATTTCATTTTTCTTTCCTCCTTGCTAGAGGCGTGTTCTGCTTTTCAAGTTGTTTTTCATTTTCCCCCTAAGCGAGGGCAGCTGCTTTCTTACATCAGTACTTTTCCACAGCTGCTCTGTGGCAGAGGAACTTCTTTTCTGGGGCAGGGAGAGGGGAGGGAAGGCAAATGTGGAGTTCTGAACTGGGAAGAGGACATATATTTTTATGTTCTTGCAATAGCAGAATAAAGAGAGAGAAAAAAAAACCAACCTGTTGACATACTTGTAGTGAACTCAGCTTCCATGTGTTACAACTTGTGTCCTTAATGTCTGTTTCACACTGAGCCAATAGAACTGAACTCTTTCCACGCGCAGCCAGACAGCAATGTTGTGTTACACACCATCTCAGTAAGAATGGCCGTAATTCTGTATGGAGGTAGGATTTTCTTTCTTTAAATGTATATTTGCCTTCTGAAGCAGTAAGAATGCAGTAACCACACTGGGGACGCACCACCAATAGAAGCGCATCCCACTCTTGAACTGACTATCAAATCTCTGGCTTTAGAAAGAGGAAAACCTGTATCTGAGTAGTCAGCTCAATGTAAGCATCCATTATTGATACAGATACCGTAGTGTTAGCAATTAATATTTCCATTATTGGGCCTGCCACTTAAAGATATGTACACATACCTAAACCAAACATTGCTTCTCCCTGCATTGATTTCTGGCCAGTGCCCAATCAGATACTTCAGCCAACAAAGGCAAAGACATCCAAACATGAAAGTCTGCTTTCAGAGAATCAGGTTTCAGCACTGAGGACTGCTGAGCAGTGGAGCTGCCAGAGCTTCCATCCTGTGCCGCTCACCCTGCTGTTATCACGCACCTGCTGCTTTCCCCCACTCAGGGAATGAGGAGAGAACATAGCCATCTTCTAAGCTTCTAACTGTGAGGAGGTTGTGGTGGTATCGTGCATTTTCAAAGTGTTCCAAGATCCTCAATGCCTAAGAAGCAAGTTACAAGGTACAGCTACTATCTCACTTCAGCTGCAGCTTAATGAGAGCACAGTCCAACCCACCAAAAGAGGTACAGGTGGGTACAGGCTCCACACACATCTGTTTGCCACCTGCAATTAATGCACGTTCAGTGCTTTTGCAGTCTTCTTGCTATTCTGGAAGCCATTCTATTTGTAACATGCTAAAGTGGAATTGGGGTGTCACTGGAAGTACAACCAACCACTTCCATGGGTACCACTTATGTACAAGATATAAGGAATGTCAATACAAATCTTCATTAAAATTCATAGTTTTCTCTATTAAAAGACTTGGAAATCTGTGCCTATAAGGTACATACAAGAAAAGGCAAAAGCTGGCACAGTGATTCCATCACTGACAAAACCCAAATACAGAACTCTGCATGACACACAATGACACAAGGATGCACGCTGCAAACAGACCATCTCACACACTTCAGGACCACACTTCCATCACCCAACACTTGGACACTTTACAGCAGGATATTCCTGTAAGGAAGCATCAGGGCTGGGCCATGGGGAGGGTGTCAGGTTATTACTACAGGATGTGGAACACTTACATGGATGCACTGACAGAGCAAAGCAGCAGTTCCAAGGTTGTTGCCTCAATGCCATTTGTTGGATGCTTTCAGTGTCTTGCAAACTACTGACATGAAGCCCAAGCCTTACGAAACCAGCTGGTAGAGTTTGAATAGATGCAAGACCAACATACATTTTGCCCAGCAAGTTTATTACTCAAGTTTGAAACATACAGTGCTGCAAACTGCCTGCTGCTATTTGGTGAGTAGCCTTGCTACAGCTCCTAAGGTTCCTCATCTTCTAAATCCCGTAATACAGGAGCAGCTTTGGTGTTCAGCATGTGATCCCTACCAACCATCTTCCATTACACAGGGGTTTCAGTTAGTGAAGACTGCGCTTGAAATGGTTACAGCAGATGCTTTAGCAGAAGACTACAGAGATTTTTTTCCATTATTAACACTTTAATTGCAATATACATAATACAAAATTATGTCAGTATTCACCAGTTGAACTGATACTCGAGAACGCAGAGTAGTAATGAGATTAAGTGATATATCTTTTGCTTGCACAAGGAAGAGAAAGTACAGCGATCACAATGAAATACAGCTCATTTCCCACTGCCGTCTTAAGCATTTCAGGTACAACAGTTAGCACTTGGCTATTCCAATTACACCACAAGCTAAACGAGGTCCAGCATTTCCAGTTAGTTTGCTCTCATTATCTCCCCCTCTACCCAGGTCATCACTTTTTGCATGGACCTAGAAGAGAATTGAAGATACCTTAATTCACGTTATTGCATTTTTCAATGCACACACACTAGCAGTGACTGCCAGCTACTAGTGGGGCCTCACAGCACAGGAAGCACCCATTGTGTAGTGCTGAATGCCAAACTGATGCACATAATAAGAACTGAGGACTACTCTTGCCCATAGAGATGCATCACCTTCAGCTGTATTTGAACTGCAGGTCACCAGAGCCCCAAATTTCAGCAAGTTCTCATTACTCCAAGAGCAAACTCAGACTCCCAGTTCACCCTCAGAGCACACAGAACTGAGGACACAGCATCCCAGCCACAGCATGACATGTCATAGTACAGACCTCCCTGCTACCTGACTATCAGAGCAGCACACGCTCTTGTCCCAAGCTTAAGAGTCTATGGCCATGTCTTCCACTGATAGCATTTGTGCCAGACTACGGGTTACCAACTCAGCTCAGCTTGCTTTAGTCACACAGCCAGAAGCAAACTTAAAGTTATCCTCAAGGACAGCAGAAAATTAAGATCTCATAGTAACAAAGCATCGCTACATCAAAAACCCTACACTGAATGTTGTGTATCAAACAGTAGGAACTAAACCCACTGCTCTTTAAAGCCCCCAGGTTGACAGCAAGGCACTTACCACCATGGTACGGCCAATGATGCAGTGTGGTCCGGTAAGAGAAATAACAGAATCTTCTATTTCTACCTCTGCCACTCCACCCTTCGCAGTCACATTGCCGAGGTCACCCACGTGCCTGCACAGAAAAGCAGAGAAACTCAAAGTCTGGTTAAATTGAGAGCCCTGATGGATGGCCTACGCAACACAGTGCCCAGTTATCACACTCCAGTACTGCACTGTCTTACTTTACACAGTGCACTCATTCTCATTTACCCCCAGCTGTGGATTTTAACTCCTTCAGTTCAAGACAGGATTAAAATCCAATTCAAGGTAGAACTTGAAATATGAAGGCTAACCCACCTGTGGGAAAGGAATGCCACTATCGCCTAGCGAGCTAAATAAACAACGCCCAGCTCTTAAGAATTAACAGTTCCTCCATGCTGATGGATCCTACATCCCTCTGCTCAGAAGGAAAATCTTAAACTAACCTCTTAACCTTTCCTGTACATGCAAGGCATGACATAAACTCTACTACTGTACTTGTACTGTATGTCACAAATCAGCTATTCCACAAACAGCTGCCGGCTTTAGGCTTAAACAGGATTAGTAAAAGCAGTTTGACAAGGGATAGGTCAAAGGGGGCTACATTAAATGTTGGCTAAGTTCTAACCAGTGTAGGAATGACTCTTCAAGCCTGCCTGGCGTTCCCCCATATTGACAACATTATGCTCTCCTACAGCTCAGGTGGGAGCTCTCCATTAAGAATACATCCTCACTCAGCTCAGTGTCTGCAGAACATTTGGACATGGTGGTGTTTTTCTCCCTACACAAATGCCTCACACCACCCATTTGAAGCTGATGGAGCCTCAAACACCAGCTTGCCCCTAGACCCGTCCATGCTCACAGGGTGAGCAGCTCTGCCAGCCACCTGCTTCCTGAGAAGATAGTGCTGACTTCATATTTTTAACTCAGTCCTAGAGAATAAGGACAAGGGCGGTTTCCCCTTTGGGTGTTGACTTTATTTTTAAGCTTCTAGGAGATTTTAGTACAACTGACTTCAGCTCCAGCCCTACAGAAGCACGGCCTAGTTCTCACACCTTCACAGAGTCCCCAGCCTACAGCTGCTTGAGCAGGCAGGTTACATCAGCAGCAGGATCTGACAGAGAATCAATAGAAGCCACGCTGCTCGTGTAACTGTGACCTTTAGCATTAGAGTGCCCGGCTGCCTGTGAAGCCCTTCAGCTACCACTGCACACTGCTTTCATCCAGACACCTATCACTCGACTTACTTCATCTGGCAAGCAACTGATCAATAATAGAAGCTGCAGGTACAGGCAAAGTACCTAAAACCATGACCAACACAGCCAGATTAACCACAGTGATTGTTCAGAACCTACCTCCGAATGATCAAGTCACCTTTAAGACTTGCACAAGATCTAAAGACCAGCATGACAGCAGCACCTTCCCAGCCTCAGAACCCAGCGAGCATATTACTGAAACCAACTGCTCAGTGGTCTCAGACACCACACAAACCCCTCAGACACTAAAGGGTCCCCCAAAGGTAACTGGGCTATTTAACTGCTTGCCAGGAAGAATTCAGTCTCAGCTTCCTCTGACAGAGGGCCATGAAGCAAGGGCAGAGGCATTCAGTGCCAACAGACCAATACTTATAGCCAGCACACAACCCCTACAGAATACATCCCATAGGCAGCATGGTACCTATGGTAAGAGGTTAAAAACCCAGCACACCAAATGAACATCCGCTGTGCCAGGCACTCAGTGTTGTGCCCATCTTGCAGCCTCCCCAAAGCCCTAGTGAGGATCCTCACAGACCACATGACAAGCCTACACACAGCTCAACACAAGACATTTATAGGGCCACTGCTGTCAATAGCTAGCTCCATAAGAGAAGCAAGGCACCACTAGAGGTACATGACCTTCCTTCCCCTTCTCACTTATCTCCTAATGAACATTCACTAACAGCCCTTATTATTTCCCCTTCACCCCAGGCTATGATAAGACCAGAGCGCCAAAGACTGCATTTTGCACACACTCTTAGAGCCAGGGTATCTAAAGCACTGCTGTATGATCAACAAGTACCTTCCTAACTGCCCTCAGAAGTCCTGCTGGAATTGCTAGTTTTCCTCTAGCACTATCCTAGCAATTAGTCACACATCAGCCTCTCAAGCTGAACTTACACAACTACTAAACTGCACAGTTAGGTCATGCCCATGACACTCACCTATCTGCATCTTTTGGTCCACCGTGCTGCTTGCCTTCAGGATTGAAGTGAGCACCTGCACTGGTACACCCTGAAAAAGAACAACCACCAAAAGTAGATTCGTCACAATAAGCAGATAAAGTCGGTGCTTATACTGCACGTGAACTTAGTTCTCCTACAGTGAGAGGAAGTTAAAATCATTAATGATGAAACAGCTACTCTCCAGCTGGATCTATAAACACACAAACATTACTCCAAGTTCAACAAATCCACGTGACTCATTCCAGAATAATCTCCGCCAGATGAAAGTTCCCCCATTTCTTAACACCAGGTTAAAAACTAGGTCAGAAGAAGTACTTAGGCCAGTGCTTGACATACCAGACCTTGAAGAGTAGCCTAAATGCGTTCAAAGAATGTTGTAAGAATCAGTTCACAGTATCACAGTCTCATGCAGGTTGGAAGGGACCTTAGAGATTATCAAGTCCAACCCCCGGGATTCGAGCCTCCTGTGTAGCAGAGCGGCACTTCTACCACTGCACCACCGGAATCATGGTTTCAAATGTGCAGTCATAAAACATACGCATGCTGAAGATGGTTGCTGCTGTGCCACTAGAAGCAGCTCCTTGCAGCTGTAACTCAGCAGCGTGGCCAGGCACCTTACCATTTGTGTTGTCCCCAAACTCATGCACATGGAAGCCGTGATCTCCATCAGACAAGCCAGTAATTTTGCCAGTAACCTTTACCGGTCCGCTACCCTGTAACACAAAGAGCTGATTACTACTGACACCACTAAAGCATCACAGAGCCTCATCACGAGCAAAGCTTCCAGGTCAATAACAAAAACTAGCTACCAATGCAGAATAACCTGAGCTGGAAGCAAGCCCTAAACATCACAACGTATGTCTGAGAGCGTTGTCCAGACTCTCCTTGAACTCCAGCACTGGGGCCGTGCCCACAGCCCCGTGCATCCCGCCCATACCCACCGCCCTGTGGTGCAGCCCCTTTCCTTAACTCAAACCAACCCCAACCCGCTGCTCTCCCTCCCCCACAGGCACCATGACCGGCCCCGCCCCCATCCCGCACCGACCCGCGGTCGCACGATGACTCAGCACCGCTGCCGGACAGAGTACGATCAGATCCCCCCCCGCTGCCGGGCCTTGCCTGCTGCTGGAAGTGGATGACCCCCTCCACGGGCCCGTCCCCCTTCATCACGCATACGGCCTTCAGCGTCGCCATGTTCCCTCAGCAGCACGAGAGGGCGCGCACCAACAATCCCGCCTACAACTACCCGAGGGCTAACGGGATCGATGCTCCCGCGGGGTTTATATACCGACTCCGTCAGCGCCGCGGGCCAATCACAGCGCGTTCTCTGGTCTTCTCGCGCAGTTACAGCGCGAGGTGCTGTCAATCAAGAGGGAAGGTGGGCGGTGCGGTGGGAGAGCCAATCAGCGGTGCGGTCTCATGGGCCAATGGGAAAGCGGGACACCTCCAACGGTCGGGCCGGTTGTGTAACCGCCGTTCTCCATCATTGTGGCGCTGTGCGGTCTGTGCCATGGCCGTTATCTGTTACTTACCTCAGGTTCCTCAGACCCTGCGTTGGGTGGATGAACCGGCTGTGGTGGGGAGAGCTCAGTGTGACCTTCAGTACTTGAAGGGAGCGTGTAAACAGGAGGGGGAATGGATGTTTATGAGTGGATAGTGATAGGACAAGGGGGATGGTTTTAAACTGAGACAGGGAAGGTTTAAGTTAGATATGAGGAGGAAGTTTTTCACACAGAGGTTGGTGACGCACTGGAACAGGTTGCCCAAGGAGGCTGTGGATGCCCCATCCCTGCAGGCATTCAAGGCCAGGCTGGATGTGGCTCTGGGCAGCCTGGTATGGTGGTTGGAGACCCTGCACACATCAGCAGGGTTGAAACTACATGATCACTGTGGTCCTTTTCAACCCAGGTCATTGTATGATTGTGTGAATAGCTCAGGAGTGGGGGTAGTCATGATGAAAGAAGGCTTGTGGGTTGAGATAAGGATGGGGGCAAAGCCTGCCAGTTAGACTCAGGCAAAGCACACTTGGTGTGGGGAGAGTTGTGTTATTTGTGGTCTACTGATAACAGACTAGAGCAGTGAGAACTGAAAGCAAATATTATTATATATACTATATTATCTCACATTCCATTATATTTAGTAAACTACTTTTCTCCCTTAGCTCACTGCTGCTGTTTTGTTTCACACAGAATCACAGAATTGTAGGGGTTGGAAGGGACCTCTAGAGATCATGGAGTCCAACCCCCCTGCCAAAGCAGGCTCCCTACACCATGTCACACAGGTAGGTGTCCAGGCAGGTCTTGAATATCTCCAGAGAAGGAGACTCCACCACCTCCCTGGGCAGCCTGTTCCAGTGCTCCGTCACCCTCACCGTAAAGAAGTTCTTGTGCACATTCGTGCGGAACTTCCTATGCTGTACTTTCATCCCATTACCCCTAGTCCTATCCCCACGCACTACTGAAAAGAGACCAGACTCACCACTATGGCTCCCACACCTCAGGTACTTATAAGCCTGGATCAAGTCCCCTCTCAGCCTTCTTTGCTCAAGGCTAAACAGACCCAGTTCCCTAAGTCTCTCCTCATAGGGGAGATGCTCCAGGCCCTTCACCATCCTTTCAGACCTGTCTCCCTGCCTTTCCCCTTTTCCCCCTTCCCCCTCTCCTAGAGCAGTGGTCCATGGGTCCCCTCACCTCATTAATCATGGAACTGCAACAAAACCAACACAACAACAACAGTGACAAATC
The DNA here is from genome assembly GCF_054131305.1 of Coturnix japonica. Taxonomy (NCBI): domain Eukaryota; kingdom Metazoa; phylum Chordata; class Aves; order Galliformes; family Phasianidae; genus Coturnix; species Coturnix japonica. The sequence goes on along the minus strand of NC_140663.1, from coordinate 95,680,308 downwards.
CACAGAGAAAAAGAGAGAGATGAACATGGAGAGACAGAACATGGAGAGTTCTTATCTGACAGATAGTGCTTGCTTAATCCTGGAAAGAATCCTGGACCGCTTCCTATCTGGGAAGCATCTTGGCACCATGAGTGGTTCAGCTCCCTGATTTCCTGTTCCTGATGCTCCTGGAGAGTGGAGGCTCAGCAAATTAGCAGCGAGCAAACGAGTTTGTGTGCACGGCACAACATCCTGAATGCTTGCTAGATCAAAAGGAAAGATGTCAGTGCCCTCAGGACAAATGTAATTTGTTTCCTTTTTGAATGATTTGTAAACATGGTAGGAGAGCAGTGACTCTATTTTCTGTCATTCCTAACATATTATTATCTGTTGTTTGGTTTGGTTTGGTTTGGTTTTTCTGATGCCCTTTCATGAAGGGGGACATCTTGAGTGCTGTGCCATAGTGCTTTCTCTTATTTTTAGGCCAGACTCCAAATCCAGTTCTTCTTAACAAACAAGTTTATTCCTTCCTTACTGCAGTTAAATGTTCAAGTTCTGTCCATCTTCATGTCTCCACGTGAATATAGAATCATCAGAGAATCAGGGCTTGGGTTGGAAGGGGCCTCAAAGCCCATCCATCCCAACTGGTGGGCAGGGCTGCCCCCCACCAGCTCAGGCTGCCCAGGGCCCCATCCAACCTGGCCTTGAGCACCTCCAGGGATGGGGCACCACAGCTTCTATGGGCAGCTGAGCCAGATATGATAGGCCTCTTAATATGTCAAGTAAGTTGATTCTAAGAACTTATTTCAGAGATCACATAAGGTACTGACAACAGTTACATGTGGGAAAAGCCTGAGCTCTGAGGTACCTGATGACTAAGTTAGACAGAAGGCAACTAACAACGATACTAGGAGACAGCACGGTGACCAGGTCAGCAGTGGAAGGCTAAAGAAGAGAGGCAGATTTAGAGAGCTAATGTACAAGAGTTTGTGTGGCACACACAGAAACAGATCAGTAATCTTATATAGGTCATGGCCTCACCTTTTGGAGCAATTTCTATTACCTTTTCACTAGTACAATAGAAATAAAGTAGTATTAGCTTACAGGTGTGTTCTTTCTCAAGAGACTTATACAAGAAGATAGAGAAAGGTTTTTGTTTTGCTTATAGCTAATTTACTTTCTCACATCTCACTGTTAGGCAACAGGTCTTGTGGGGGAAAAGAAACCAACAAAACAAAACACCACAAAGAAGTTGACCAGGGTACATGGTAGCAATAACTTCTTTTACTGTTTGACTTATCAGCGCCAAAGGAGAGAACAAGTGCAGTGCTAACCTTTGATAGCATGAACTGTAGTGTGAGCTGCAAGACCTGGCCAATGTGAGAAGGAGTGTGTTGTTTCTTACAACTCTTTGTTTGCCAGCTCCCTTTGCCCTATTGCATAGTTCTACCATCCTGGCTTGGCAGAAGCTCAGACCTTGGGTCTGGGTGCATTTTTATAGGTAAAGTGATAGCGAGAGCTGACTTGGAGCTCAGGGCAGGTGAAGAGAGTACAAGGGGTCAGACTTAGGGCTTTGCCTACTCACACCTGCAATGCACGTCTGTTCTAGCAGGACATGGGGAAATAGTTTTAAGTTAAAAGAGGGAAGATTTAGGTTGGATGTTAGGGGGAAGTTCTTCACTAGGAGAGTGGTTAGGCCCTGGAACAGGCTGCCCAGGGAGGTTGTGGATGCCCCGTCCTTGGAGGTGTTCAAGGCCAGGTTGGACGGGGCCCTGGGCAACCTGATGTAGTAAATGTGTATGTTTGGTGGCCCTGCCAGGCAGGGGGGTTGGAACTACATGATCCTTGAGGTCCCTTCCAACCCGGGTCATTCTGTGATTCTGTGAATTGAAGCAGTGATGATCAAAAAGGCTGCTCACACTGTGTAGTGGGAGACACAGATATTTCTGAAGGGCTGGGATCCAAGGGAGCCTTGGTTATTTCCTAATTTGCTTGCTTAAAGGGCAAGGTAATGAATTGTTGTGTAATGTAGGTTAATAGAAATCTAACCTACATAGGAACTCATCAACTTCAATGCAAAATGTGCATAGAAACAAAAAATGCCAAGCCCTTATGTACTGTATGAATATGGCATATATTGAGTGTATTCATTGCATTCATTGTCCATGAATCTATATTAATGTTTTTATGTTTATTTACTTATATTAAGAAAAACAAATAGAAACAACATGGATTTTGATGAATGATCCTATCTGTAGGCTGGTAAGGACCCTGAATATGTGTGTGAAGGGGAGACTGCAGGTGAGCAAAGTACAGCTGTGCCCACCCCAGCATGCAGGGAAGCAGACAGTTGTCTCTGCTTTGCAACCTCAGGCTCTAAAGGTGAAGGATGCCAGTGGGGCTGGGTCACATTGCTCCCTCCTGCTCCTGGTTCTTCTCACCTCATTCTTCCCACTCCACAAAGAGGATGAGCAGTGGTTTCCCAATGCTGTAATGAGCAGGTTGCACAGTCTTTTCATTTATAGGCTCTCTGTGAAAAGGAGAAGCTGCATTTCCAGTGTTGGTGTGACTTTGTGCTGTGGCACCAATGAGGATTTGCAACATTTAGGGGTCACGTAGTGAACACAGCACACAATATATGTATGTTTTTGCAGGCTTACTCAGAAAGGAGAGTGCTGTACTGCATCAGGATTGTTATTCTGCGCTGTGAAAAGTCTGGAAAAGGCTTGTGGCTCGTTGTTTGTTCTCCTTTGGGATCCCATGGCCTAGATGCTGGAATCTCCTAGTGTCTAATGTGTGCTTTGTCACTGAGTTCAGCTGTCCAGCACTGATGTCTTAATGCCATCTGAGATATTTCAAGATACCTCCTTTGGCCTCTAGCTGCTCCTGAAGGGCTCCCGGAGCTGCTGTCCCCTACCCTTAATGTATCCCATTGCATCTCAAAAGGCACTGAACACCAAACCCCAAGCTTTTGCTTTGTCTTGGAGAAGACATGGTGTGTCATTCAAGACTGTCCATTTGATTACATGTGAGTAATGGCACTTCCCTGCCTCTAAGGGACTCTGGGAGAGGTAATTAAGTCAGTCAGTGCTTGTAGAGCGTTTTGAAGTTAACAAGTGCAATTATTAAAAGTTATTTCACTAGAAACTTTGTGATGGTGGCTCCCTAGTGAAAAGCCTGCCAATTAAGTGGTGGTTGTGCTGATAACCGAAACATTTGTGTAATTAAAGTAGTGCCAGCCTGGAAATCCTTTAAATGGAGCGCACACGATTAAAAATAACACTTGCTTTCAATGGCTGAACCGAGGTGATCTGCCATAGTGTGTGACTCTCCATTGCTATACCAGCTGAGCAACTCTGAAACAGGAGACTCAGAGGGGAGGTTGTGCAAGAGCTGCCGAAGACCTTTGTACCTAGTGCAGGGCTTGTCACTGCAAGTCTCTGCAGCCATTCACAGGCACTGGTGCTATTCAAGATCAGTCTGCTGATACGCTGCCTTTTTATTTTTCCAGGCCAGAAAGCTGAGCACAGACAAGGTGGAGGGCTGCAGCTGGAGTTGCTACAGCAAAATGAGGCCCTACAGGTTTGCTGCCCTCACAGGAACGCACTTGCATGGCCAATGTTGGGCGGAGCAAAGTCCAGTGAGTCCTTCACCCTGACTGTGGCAAACAGCCGAGCCTCAGAGTCACTTCTCCAGCCTCATCAGCTCCTGCATCACGGCCTGCACTTATTGGGCCTCTGTGTGAAAGCCTGTGCCATTTCATATATTACATGATATAAAAAGAATGGCCTTGTAAGGATTTCCTTTAAAGCATAGAAGAAGAAATGCCTAATCTTATATTTTTAGCTAGGAGTTTCTCTATGAGGAGAAGCCCTTGTAGTTAAACTTTTAATGTCACTAGATACAAAGTTGATTTTCAATGCTGACCCAGAGGAGCATATCCTAGAAGCAGCTTCCCAGGCAGTTTCATACGGATGTATTTTTCAGTGCTTCCTGACACAAACTGTTTGGCACTCTTTAATATCTACATTTTAATAACACAGAGGTGTCAGTGTACCAAACAATGAAGCTTTTAATTCATTTCTTTATTTTGCTCTACTCATCTGTGCTGGGGAATCATCTGGTTCAGTACAAAAGCACAATGAGAACACTAATTGATATACAGTTAGAACCTACCTAAATGCTATGGAGGGGGGGGGGTAAACTATGACTTTCTGCAGTGGGAAATCAAACTTGCCAAACGTGTTGGAATACATCTAGGCAGGTCTCCAAGATAACAAAGATGTGTTTGATTTAGAGCTGTAAAGGCACGATTTATTCTCCCAGGACACAAGGTGATCAGGGAGTGACTGAGTTCCTTTACAAATTAGACACACTGCTCATTGAGCACGGGTTCATGTGGCAGCCAGTGAAAAGAGACTCATGGGTGCTATTTTAATAACAAATAATTAATAAGCGGGAATACGGCTGCAAAACCCATTAGCCAGGTAATGCAGTTGCTACACCGCTGCATAATTAATATTTATGTGATCACCTTTGCATCCATCAGGATATTTTTTTCCACAGATGAGTAAACATCTCCCGCCTGCCAAAAGCACAAAGTGCACCACAGGAAGAGGCCCGCAGACTTTGCACCCAGCACTTGTGCAGGGGCATCGTCAGCTCTCTGGGTTTCTATAATCTAGAATGCTTTCACAAAACGTGGTCAGAGCAGATATACAGGTTCCTGGCTGGGATTCAGGTATTATGACTGTTGGTTTTGGTGGCCAGAAAAAGTCCCCTTCTGTTCATTTAGAAGCTGTTTGAGACTTTGAAAAGCCAGCCCACGGCCAAGCCTCGGAGCTGTTCTGGAACAGGCTACAGCATCCGCTGTAACCCGTGCCTGTGTTGAACCGCATCCAGCGCTGTCAGCACACACCACAGCTCGCTGGCATTGAGGACTTGCAGTGGGCACGTGAGCCTAGAGGGACAGTCCCTATATGCTTCCTGAGCTGGAGTGATTTAAGCCTCCTGGCATGAGGCCCGCTGCATCACGTGGCTCTGAAACACACAGACAGGCTGGTGTGCCTGCGGCTGCGGAGAAAGAAGAGGCTGCTGCAGCCAGCTGCTGGAGATTAGCACCCGTTCCTAACTACATGTGTAGTTAGTGTCTAATCCTGACCTGTCAGTAAGGTCTGGGCTAACATGCACATATTTAACAGCTGGGATTTCCGAGCCTGGATCCCTCTGACTATAACCTGGCTAAGGAGTAATGCCACGCGATGCCGTGCCATGCAGTCTGTGGGGAAGCAGCAGTCTTTGCTTATCACATGGAATCCTATGGAATAATCATATGGAATGAGCTGCTCAGTGTAGGCGGGTGCAGTGCATCCAGACACAGCTTCAGACCCACGGACTGTGAATTTTTCCATCCTTGTGGGATGTTTTCAGGACAGACATTGGTGCTGATAGGATCAAGGGGGAAAAATGCAGTGTGAATGGTTATAAAGCCGTGCATGGGTTGGAGGTGGGAGTCGGTATCTGTTCTGGTGAGTTCAGAGCTTATTAGCAATGACAAGCGTGCTGGCCACTGGATGGCATCATTGGTACAGGTTTCCTGTGACAGATTATGCCTTTCACAGCACTAAAATACTTGAAAATATGTCTTCCTTTTTTAGCTAAAGTAGCCAAAAATGTGTAATTTTCAAGAACAAGAAGCGTACAAACCAGGGACATTGGTTGGTTTATACAGACACAAGGCTCCCTGTGCCCTCTCGTGGACGTTTTACCATCTTCATCCTTCTTTAGAAAGCCCAGAGACACTCAGACCTAAGGATTAGGAGACACTGAACACCAGGCAAAGTTTACAAGTTATACTTAATTCCCTGTTGGTGAATGTCAATGAAAAAAAGGACCTAAAAGGAACATGTTGTGAAGATGTTCCTTGCTCTATTAAACAGGAACTGTTGTGGTAGAGTCCCTATTGCCCTCATCCCTTTCCCTGACTGACATCCTTGCTGCTTAATCCTGCCTTATATGGGTTCCAACCTCAGATCATCTGGAAAAGTGGGATTTGGTTAATATTGCCTGTTTTATATGCTCGATAACTTGAAGGTATGAGGGATCTGAGGAAGCAAATGGTACAAATGATGTTGGTTCATCCCTTGGACAAAAATTAATTCACCCTTTTCTAAGTAGGTTTGTAATCTGGAAATCCTTATGAATCTTCAGCTGTGTGACAATAGAAACTGTGAAAAAAAATCTCCTTATCTCACAATGTCTGGAGAGGATGGTTTTCTGAAAGAGGGAATATGCTGAAAACAGTGTATTTGTAAAGAGATCAGAAAGCCTTCAAGGTTAGTACAGAGGATTGCTCTCATTCCTGTGGGAATACAGAGATCTTTGTGTGGCATCTTGTATCAGACTGCAATAAAACAAGGGGTGTAAGACTTGCTTGTGGGGAAGAAAACCTCCATTAGAGAACATGGGAGCAGCCTGTCATGTTCACATGGTCTGCCTGGGGAAAAAAGGATTTAAAACTGAATGGCACAGAGACGCATAATGTCTCTGTCAGCATCTTCACTAGAGATGTCAGGATGCGATCTCTGGCCCTTTGGTGATGTGGGGACTGTGGCACTTCCAAGAAGCAGAATCTCCCTGCATGCATGAAGTAGCAAATTCAGTTCAGACAACACCTGGCTCCTCCAACAGCATTTCCCTATTGTACAGGCTGCCAAACAATTCACCATCCTTCCAAAATGAAAGTAAGATGCTGACAGCACAGTCGAGTTAATCCTATAACAGGATTTAGTAATGACTTAGTTAGTTAGTGCCTAACTAAATGCTGCAGTGGCCAGATCTCGGAGCATCCAAGCTTTTGGCTTCCCCCTGCTCTGCCTGATACTGCAAGAGCAGCGCTAATGTGCTTGGCAAAGAGCCGCTTTGTGCCTTCCACCTCCAGCACCCCAATTGCATGTTGTCCAAGTAGGCGGAAAATAAATGCTCATCATGGACAAACCATTTGCTGGAATTGGAGGGCAGAGTGGCTTATTACTCACATCAGCCAGGCAGAGTTGAGTTATGGACGACAGCTGAAGCAATTGTGTAATAGAAATAATGGGACCGATAAACACAAATCAATAGGCACAATCACTCAGCAACACCTAACACACGCTGCTCCCCTCTGAAGTGGGACTTAACATCCATCACAGCAGACAAGGGCAGAATGGATGGGTACGCTCGCAACTCAGTTCTCTACTGCTGAGCTGCCTGAGACTGCCCTAGGAAATTGCCTTACAGTGAAGCATCTCAGAGGGCAGGGTCCAAAGAGAAAACTCAAAAAAGCCAGAATTCTTAGAAGTCAAGATGCCCCCATTTTAATGTCATCCTGGAGGACACACGTCCACTGCTTTTTCTGCTTTATCTTCTGAGTTTTACAACACTGTGTTGGCTTGTGAGAGTCTTTGCAGGATAGCACTTCCTCCATGGCTTCCTTGAGAAGATAGTAGGTGTGCAGGAAGAGTTTGCTTCTCTTTGGCATTAATATTTCAAATAGTCTGCAGGAACAATTGCCTTTTCATGAAGAGCAGGTAATCAGAAAAACCTTCACCTTTGAGGAAGAAAAGCCCCAGGCTAATGGCTAAGACAGGCAGGGCAGGAGGTATTCACTCCCCATCCTTTCATAAGCAGCTGTGTGCCCCTCTGAGTCTTGAGGTCCTGACACTCTTTCTCTTCAGCTCTGCCTTTCTAAGGCCCCACCTGGAGTACTGCATCCAGGCCTGGGTCCCTCAGCACAGGAAAGATGTGGAGCTGCTGGAGGGGGTCTAGAGGAGAATGACCAGGGGGCTGGAGCACCTCTCCTGAAGAAAGGCAGAGGGAGCTGGGCTTGTTCAGCCTCAGCAAGAAAAAGCTGTGGGGAAATTATTAGATGATGTTAGAAAGAAACATTGCACTCAGAGTGGTGAGGTGCTGCCCATAGAAGCTGTGGTGCCCCATCCCTGGAGGTGCTCAAGGCCAGGTTGGATGGGGCCCTGGGCAGCCTGAGCTGGTGGGGGGCAGCCCTGCCCATGGCAGGGGTTGGGGCTGGGGGGGGTTTTGAGGCCCCTTGCAGCCCAAACCCTTCTGTGATTCGATGAAATGAGAGCTGCCAGAGTGATAACGTTTCCCTGCCGCCACCACCAGATGATGCTCCTGAGCAAGCTATCAGAAGATCCGAAGGCTGCTTTTGTACGAACACACATACCTGCAGGCTGACTAATGGCATTATGGAGATAAAATGGCTTGAAAATCCATTCTTATTAATCATACAGGTATTTCTTAGGCATCATCGCTGCTAGTGCCTCTCTGGAATTACTCAGCTGAGCTCTTGCCGAGGTACTGCCAAAAAGGTGATTCCTTCCACGCAGCTGAAGATCTGCAGCCACCAGTGCAGAGGGGATGCAGCACCCACACACACTCACAGCTGAATGCTCCTCTCCATGCACCCCTGCCTATGGGGAAATGGCATGGGGGACTGAAAGCTGCTGGTTCTTAATCACACACACAGAATCACAGAATGACCCGGGTTGGAAGGGACCTCAAGGATCATGTAGTTCCAACCCCCCTGCCTGGCAGGGCCACCAAACATACACCTTTACTATATCAGTGGTGTTGGCTGATGTAGTGAAAACCTTTAACAACTTCCCAATACCAAACCAAACATCCTTTTCCTACAAATACCAGATGTGTGGGATTACAGATGCTTTTATCAATTGCAATGGCACTCCAAGCGTTTTTTGGCTTCTCTCTGTTACCTTGACCTCCCTGCTGTCTACTTTCGTGATGTCCCCATGATTTCTTTCATTAAGCAAAAGCCAGCCATGAAGGGCTGGGACCAAATCCTGCTGGTTTAGGATGGCCACAAGGGTAAATGTCCCCTCTAGGATTTATCTAAGGACAATAAATGACTGCCTGTGACCTAAATCAGGGCCGAGGCCAGTTCTCTAGCACTAATGTAATGCCACAGACTTTGCTTAGGTTTACATGTACGGGTTAAGCTAATCCAACAAGAAAGAACTATTTTCAGTGATGGTCCTTCCCCCTCACCCTCTCATATAAGCTTTTCAGTAATGCATCCTTTATCCAGAAATTAGCAATGACATTGAAAGAAACCCTTTAATACCATAAAATGACAACAAATCCGGGATTGGAAACCAGGGCTATTACCTTCCCTATATGTGTACTTATGGCATAAGCAATCATACCCCAGGGAAAACTCCGGCTCTGCCATTAGCCAGAGTACTCTGATGTTACACATCGCTTCCCTTGCAACTGGCGGTGAGCACAGATAACAGCATTATCCAAAGAGGCTAAGGTGGACAAGAATTCATCAAGCACACCTCTGCTTTTACATAATCACAAAGGTGTGAGTGGCAAGGTTGTGTTTTCTTTCTTTTTTCCTTCCTTTTCCGTGTGAGCTACTCCTGGGTGCCCCATGTATCATTTGTGCCTAAAGCAATGACAGTTTTGCAGCTCAACCATTCATAAAGCCAGACAGAATCTTCATAGGACGATACCTTATTTGTGTTGAATTAGCTGAAAACAAAGTTTCCCCATGCTGGACAAATGGCTTCTAGCAAGGAGAGTTTTCTTTTCCGTCCCTCATTCTGAATCCTTTTCAATTTTCTGGAGGAAAAGTGAACTTTTTATGCACACAATTACTGCGAGCCAAAAATAACAAGCTTTAAATTAGCAGGGAGTAGGTGGAGGGGTACACACAGCACAGCAGCTTGCCATAACAGTCTGGGTATAGAAATGAAGAGATAGGACTTGACATGCAGAATAACTAGAGCTGTCAGATGACTAATGGCTTTCACTCATTACAGACCGAGGCCATGGAAAAGTTGCTAATGAAGTGGGATTACTTAAAAATACACCTCCATTAGCTAACACGAGTCCCAGCCACACAGCCAGGTCTATGGAGATACAGCCCACACCCGCCTTGCCAAGGGGATTTCAGCCTCTGGCCCATATCCCGCACGGTGCCAGTGTGTGCAGAGCAGAGCAGTGTGTGGGCTCCAGGAGCTGTCTGTGCTGTGTCTGATGGCAGACATCTCCAACAGGCCAATCCCTGTGCCTGACTCCTGTGCTGCTGCTCGACAGCGCTGCTATCTGCTGTGGTGTGACAAGGAGGCTGTGGATGCCCCATCCCTGCAGGCATTCAAGGCCAGGCTGGATGTGGCTCTGGGCAGCCTGGGCTGGTGGTTGGTGACCCTGCACATAGCAGGGGTTTGGAACTGGATGATCACTGTGGTCCTTTGCAACCCAGGCCATTCTGTGATACTCTGAATCTACAATAGTATGACATGGCAGCATTGCTCTGCCACTTCCCCCTGCGTTATTCTCTCCCTCCGGCTCATTTTGAGGCAGCTCTCCGTCCCCTGGGCTCGGTGAGGCCGCTCGGCTCCCCACGGGCCGTACCGTGATTGCGGGGCCGCCTTTGTGTGTTGCGTGCGGGCTGCGCGTGTCCCGCCGGTGTCCGCCCGCCCCCGTGGTACGGTCCCGTCCCCTCCCACCTGGTCTCCGCGTGGGCCATTGTCACACAACATTCCAACTCCGAACGCCCCGCTGCTCGCCGCCGCCGCGTCCCATAGGCTGGTTGGTCTCGGATTGACGTGCCGCAGGACCGATAGCCGTTGGTCTCCAAGGCGCCCGGCGGCGCCGCCCCTCGCAGCGCTGGCAGTAACAATATGGCAGCGGCGCCTATTGGTGGCGGCGCGCTGTGAGCGGAGGGCGCCCGGCGGCGGCGGGCAGCGGCTCCCGGGGCGGGCGGTAACGGCGGTGCCGAGTCCGGGCAGGTGAGTGCGGGCGGGTCGCGGCCTCGCCCCGGGGCACGGCGCCGCGATCCCGGCCCGGCGGCTGAGAGCCCCCCGCTGCACACGGCGCTGGGGGGCCCGGGCGGGCCGCGCTTCCACACCGTCACCGGTGGGTGAGTGAGCGGGTGGGCGCCCGGTCGAGGCCCCGCTTTTGTTCTCGGTTCGGCCCGGCCGTGCCGTCCACGAGCATCGCGGCTCACGGGTGTCGCCCCGCCGCCGGGCTGCCCGCGTGCGCCGCGATAACGGGCGGGATGTGCCGGGGGAACGGGCGGCACGGGGCCGCCATGGGGCCAGTCGGGCCGCACCGAAACTGTGAATGAGGAGCAGCCGCCAGGCGCGAGGTGATGGTGGCTCGGGCGTCCTATCCGCTCTCGGAGCATCTCCTGCTCTGCCCGCGCCTCAAAGGGCTGCTGTCAATTCCAGCGACGCCTCCGTGCGGCGGGATAAATGACGGGACAAGGGCGAGCGGGCACCTTGTTCTCGGCAGCCCCCGCAGGGTCACGCCGAGCCCCGTGGGACGGTCCCGGGGGTGCGGGTGACCTTGGGACGCGGCTTTCGGTCGGCTTTTGCATCGTCTCTCCTCGGACACCTCGGGGCCGCTCCGTGCGGGGGCTGCGGGAAGCGCCGCTGTACGGCTCGGGTTGGAAGGGACCTCAGCGACCGAGCCGTTGTTGGCTGTGCGTGTGTGCCGGGCTGGCCGTGGCACGCTGCGATGCACGGGGAAAGACGCGGCTCAAGAGGGACGCGGAAAGCTCCATCCCACCGGAGCCGTGGTCCCGTGCTCGTAGTGCGGCGTGATGCGGAAAGGAAACGTTTAAAGAAGGGGTTCTCCCCAGCGAGCGCTTAATCGGTAACTTCTTTGTCACCGTGTTCTTGCTTTAATGACCGAGTCATATTTTGGAGCCTCTAAACAAACAGAGCGCTCGTTGCCTTTCAGGGTAATTGGCTTTGAGAGCTGTCCCTTCATAAACCGAAGCAAGGCTGCCTGCCATTTGCCTTAATAGAAACAAGACGTGCTGCTGTTTTAAATGGCCTTTTTGGCCAGGTTTGTGCGAGTCCAAATCAGCATCTCCCCAGTGATGGACCTGGCCTTGCCTGGGAGAGTATGGATCACAATGGAGGGGGCTGTGTGGTCATTCCATGCCTGGGAATGTCGGGAAGACCTTGTGATGTATAGTTGGATGGTACCGTTGGTGCAATACAGTCCCCACAGAGGTACCAGCAGAACCTGTTAGACACCAGCGCCGTCTGCACCTCGTACAAAGTTCTCACGCTGTAGTGAGTGGTGAGGTATAAATAGAAACGCAATGTGGATTTTAGCCACAGAATTCAAAGTTATGGTTTCCACAGCAACCGGCACTCAGGCCGTTGTCTACGTATGCAATATTTTCCTTATTTATTTATTTATTTATTCCCCCCCCCCCCCATCCCCTTTCTCTTAATCTGGCATTGTACCGTGTCAAACCCATCTTCCACGAGCACCAGGCACTTCCTTCTGCACCTCTATGGAGCATCCCCCCCGCTCTGTTCCCAGCTCTGGCAGCTGTAGGCACTGTGCCCCAGCCCCATCCTGCTCATCTTCTGTGTTCCTCTGAGCCCTCCTTTCAGTAGTAGCCCTCGCTTCCAGCTCAGGTGTGACTGGCACAGCACCAGCACGAGTAGAACCCCTGTGTTTGAATCCCTGCCATTCCCATCTCCTTCATCTGCCCAGGCTGCCCAGGGAGGTGGTGGAGTCTCCTTCCCTAGAGATACTCAAGACCCGCCTGGACACCTACCTGTGTGACATGGTGTAGGGAGCCTGCTTTGGCAGGGGGGTTGGACTCCATGATCTCTAGAGGTCCCTTCCAACCCCTACAATTATGTGATTCTGTGATCTGATGGGTCATGGTCCGGATGGTATGTCCATGGTGAACACTAGGATGTAATGCTTGCTCTTAAGTCTTTGTCACCTTAGCATTGTGGTGTTGCTGACGTGTTTTCGTTTATAGCCGGGGGGTTGATGTATAGACGTGGTTGTGTCCAAGTTACAGTTTCCAGAGCAACCGAAGGTTTACATCGTGGAAGGCTGCTGTCTAAAACATGAAGCATCGTATTAAATATTCCCTTCTTAAATTCTGTATTTTTAAGCTACTGTTAGAAACGCAGCTGGGCTTATTGAGAATACATGTAAAAACCTTAAATGACCACACAGATCATCTTCAGATGTGTACTTCTCTGGTGAGAATGGGGAATCTCAGCCCCTGAAGTAGTAATTACCCTTAGAGTTACAGCATAAGGCACTTTAGTTAAGGGGGAAACAAAAAAGGTGGAATGGAAGCGCTATCTCATCTGTATCTACAACCGGAGCTAATGGCAAATGTGCGGTTGGGCAAGGAGTAAAAGGGCTGATGGAGGCTGAAAGCAGACGTGAAATGAAGGGTTGTTATGGCTGGAGAACTGCTCCTACGAGGGCCGGGGGCCCAGGATCCCCCCGTGTCTGGGAGCAGTTGGGCAGACTGCGGTGCCGGAGGCTGTTTAATATATTTATTATCTCTTTGGCTGCTGCTCCATGTGAAACTGGGTCTCTCTTGCAGTTTCACAGATGGTTTTGCTCTGAGCAGTAATGCCAAAGACCTTCAGCGTCAAAACAGGTCACTTTCCCATTATAACTCAATTTGAGCCCGGCGTTACTTTCAGAAGAAGTGGATGCATCTGCATTGTGGGTTTTCTCCTTGCTCTGTGAAGAATTTTCTAAGTAATGGGAATGTTGTTCCCTTATAAATTGCTCTACTGGATAGCGGGGATTGGTTTGTGCAATGATGCCGTAAAATGGTTTGCAGGTTGCCTGGGAATCTGAGACAGGAGGCTTTAAGTGTTGGCTTGCTCAAAAAGGAATTGCAACCAGAAGGTCTCCAGGGTCTCCCTTTCTATTACTGTTAGTAACCTTCCAGCCTAATGTTTTTCTTTATTTACTTTATGCATATAAATATATAGATGAATGTTCCATTGATGCTGCCGCCTGCACTAGCGTTGTGAGCAGCCTATGGCTTTTGCTTAATAAAATGGAAATTCTTCTTTTGCGAGATGGTTTTTAAATGAAACTTAAGCCCGAACCTTTGTGGTCTTTGGTGTGCTGCCCAGATTAGAGAAACAAAATGATTGGAACGGCAGCTGCTGAGTGCTCCAAGTGAATTGAAATACCTGGAACTTCTCACTGGGTCTCCTTTACAAAGGTGGGGAGTTTGTTTTCTCTGTAGTCAGCCCAGCCTTTGCGATATTGCACAGGGAAGGGTTTGGGATGGCGTGCAGAGGAGCAGCCTGTTCTCCGTAGCTGTATCCTGTACCTCCATGGCAAGCAGTGCTGTGTGGGAAAGCAGAGAGTGCTGACAACACAGCGGGAGAAGAGCTGGAGTTGTTGCTGGAGTAAAAACTCCAATTTTCTTGCATGCTCAGAAGCTACCAGCGCATACCGTGCTATCAGCTTAATTGGCTGAGCCTTGCTAAGTAAAGGTGCTGGTGCTGGGCTTCTGCATTGTGAAGGCGCATCTATCTTGGCAACAGGGGATGTAGTTTTATTTTTCTACAATGCACATTAAAAACACACCTCTTTGTTGACCTTCTCCATTAATTTCAGTGGCTAAAGCCAAGTCTTCAGAGCAACCGGGCATCTGCAAGCTGGCACAAAATCCCCAATCCATTAACATTAGAGCAGGCTTGTGTTAAGAACTTCTTGTCTGAGAGGTGCAGGCACTGCAGGGATGGGGCTGTGTGCCTGAGGGCTGACCTGGTTAGATGTTAGGGGGAAATTCTCTCCTCAGAGAGCAGTGAGGTGCTGGCACAGCTGCCCATAGAAGCTGTGGTGCCCCATCCCTGGAGGTGCTCAAGGCCAGGTTGGATGGGGCCCTGGGCAGCCTGAGCTGGTGGGGGCAGCCCTGCCCATGGCTGGGGTTGGGGTGGGTGGGCTCTGAATCCCCTAGCAGCCCAAACTATTCTGTGATATGATTCTTTGGCTGCAAAAAGTGGCACAGAGGAAGAGAAAGGCAAGATGGAAGGAGAAAGGCAAGGGGTTACGTCTGCAGATACATGATGAGGAGAGATGGCCTGTTCCAGCGTATGTGATGTCACACACCCTCATGTAAGCCTAGTGATCTTCTCTGAAAACAACTGTTTTGCCTTAAGGTTGGGAAACATATCAGCAATTTTCTGTATTTTGAATTTTGCAGTCCACGCTGCAACAATCTGCATATTTGGAACACGTTGTGTTTAAAAGATGGCTTGAGAAACATTTGGCCACAGTTGCCTTCTGCATCAGAGAACTGTACGGCTTCGCATTATTCAGCACGTCTTCATGTTGAATCGTTTTTTCCCTTTCACGTGCTTTGTTCCTAAGATTAGAAACAGCTTTTTTTTTTTTTCCTCATGGATAAATCATTTAAACACCTGAACTGATTGCACACATGCATCTGAGCTCAGAGCAGTCACGAATCTCTATTTTCTTTTTTCCTTATTCAGAGGCTGACTTTTCCGAAGAAGATTCAAAGCACCTGAAAATAGCTTCATCACGGAAGCATCACTGTAAAATGATTGCTATCGCGTCATGGATGCTGTGTACTTCCGCCTCCCTATAAGCCACGTCTCATGAGGCAGTTGGGCTTATTGATGGCTGCTTCGCACGGATAAAGGGTGGTGTGTTTCTGAAGGGCAAGGCTGTCTTTCCCTTTGCAGAACGATGACAGGGAGGGTTTGGGGTGTGCCCCGATGGCTGCCCCATTCCCCATTCATTGGTGGGGACAGATTTGCCCTCTATCGGTGGGGAGAGTAGAGGGGCTGCAGCAGCGTTTCCTGCTTTCTGGGAAAAGGCTCTTTTCATTTCAGAATGTGGTTTCAAAAAGGAGCTGCTCTTCTGCTCCCTCCAGGTAAAGCCACTTGTGCTCCACAGCCTGCTTGGGAGAGCTGCAACCCAGCTGACAAGGAATGGAGTCTTTTTCCCAAGTGCTGGACCCCATCTCATCCCGCACCCCCATCAGTCTGTGCTCTGCTGTTTCATCTCAGCCTAGCTGGCGCTAGCACTGTGGGATGGCTGGAGCTTCCTCTCCCTTTGTTGTAGGAGTACTCTTAGGAACTACCTTTGTAGAGCAACTGCATATCTCTAGGCTAAAGCTGAACCGCAGCTGGAAAACATCGCTCACTGAAAACATCTGAAGATTTAAGACCTCATGCCAGAAAGCTGCGGCCTAGTGCTTTGTCCATGACGTGCTGCTTTATCAGTGTTAGTCAGCCAGAACATGAATACCTTGATCTTCTTTATCTCATCCCTCTTTACACATAGAGGAAAAACAGGGAGGCAATGTGCGATGCTGTTAGGAGAGATCCGCCGTGAGTTTTGACTTTCTTTTTGCAGTATTTTGTATAGCAGCCCGCCTGGACCCTCTGGATTTGCAATCACGTCAGCCCTGTGTCTGGCTCTCCACCCTGTGATGAGCGATGTGCTGCCAGGCACGGGGCTTTCAGCACATGTGAGCAGTTCCTGCTCGGGGTGCCGGTCCTGCTTGGCTGTCGGGCCCATCCATTACAGCAGCAGCATCTTTGTTGTTTTGAATGACTTCTTGCCTTAATCCATCACTCTCGGTTCCCTTCTTCTTCCAATTTGTGTGCCTGCTGTTATCTGCTGGCTCAGTGTGGGGTGGGCGCAGTCCCCTCGTGATCCCATGCAGTGGGGCTGTCCCTCCATACACCAGGCCAGCAGCTCATGAGATGGGTTGTGTTAAGTCCTCATTAGCTCCTTGAATCACTTTGTTTTGTGCTTATCAACAACATATCGCAAAGCCTTTGGAATACTGCACACTGAGTTTCTGGAGAGTGTTGGTGCTCTTTGAAATTGTTATTTTAAAGCCTTAATTCACGCCCTGTCTGTTTTTATCCACATCTACATAACTCATGTGAGGTCTCTGCGCGTTGCTTGTTCCTTCACTGTGGACCTGCCCTGGTGTTTGGGTAGCACAGCTGGCTGACACAATTTCAGAGCCAGTTTTAGAGCTGGTATCCACTAATAAACAAAATCAGCCTCCCCTCAGAAAGCCCCAAACCCTCAAACCACGGGTATGACTGGCTTTAATTTATTTTTCCCTTTGTGTTACATACATTTGCCATCGTGCTGTTAAAGGGGAAGGGGCTGGCTTTTGATGGGAAGGATTTGGGATCTGCTGTGCAACAGTGTGGAGCGCTGTCAGCGACCAGGCTGTGTGACAGAGAGCAAAAACAGGTTGAGCGTCTTCCCAGAGTGACTTGGATTCCCTGAACTATTAGGCAAGATAAGCGAGAGGGGCAAAAATAAAGCTCTAAAACAATCCAGAAAGCGAACTGTTAGAGAAGTATTTTGAGGTGAAGCTTTTGCTGGGAGAGGGGGGATGCTGAAGTGCCATGTATGGGCTGTGGGAAGGAAAACCTTTCTTTGGTGTGTGACGGTGAGAAAACCTGTTGCGCTCCTACAGCAGAGGATGACAAAAGGAGCTTCTGTTTATGCTCCCTGCATGGTGAGTGTTCAAATTGCATGTGTACATGTGCTAAGTGTGCGTATTGCGTTAACAGTAAACTGCACCTAAATCCTAGCAGACTTGTTGCTAGCAATATACGTTTCCACACTTGGCTCTTGTCTCCTGGGAAAGTCATACGAGTTGGATTAATGTAATGGCAGGACTGCTAGTTAATGAAGTCAGTGGGATCAGGATTTCGCCTTGTGATTCAGAAAACTTAGTTTGTTCTGTTGCTTTAGGCCACGCGGTTGTAAAAACACGATTGCTTCATGCTCTCATTTTGCAAAGGGTAGTGACTGAGGAAACCTGAGCTGACACAGTTACCTGCCAAAATAATTAAGTGCAGTGCTAAATGAGTAGAAAAAGACAGGACAAGTAAGTTGCTTTGTACAAATACCCTTCTTTTTTCTTTGAGGCTTGCTTAGGTTCTGCCAAAAAGAAGGTGAGCATTTAGTACGAATGGTTCTGCTGCTTAATATCAGCTGGGAAGAACCTGCTGAGGGTTGGCGTGGGAACGTATGCAATCTTGAGATCAACTGATTGCATTTCATCCTTTCTGTGTGCAGCTTTCCCTCATACTGCCAATGGGAGTTCAATAACTAATGAACAGAACGTTTCATTAAGCGTGCATTAAGCCCAGAACAGTTAACAACTGCCTCTTTGGGACGCCCTTTCTATATTAGCCCCTCACTCGGGGTATGCATTCTTGTTGTCTGTTCTTGTTTGCTTGCTCTTAAAGATGTCGGTGAAGATGGTAAGACTGTTGCATCCATTCTCATATTTCCCTTTGGAGAGCACTTGCTACGGTAAGACTGTTCTTTATGTATTTTGCCTTTGGTAGCAATTACTGCTGCCTGCAGTTGTGGCTTTCAGTTTGGAACAAAGCTGTTTTGTGTGTCTAGTGAGTAATAATTGTTGATAAAGTTGGGGACCTCTCACTGTGGCCAGGATGTGAATTATACCAATTGCTACCGAGCTCAAATTATAGGTTTGTAATTTTTGCTTCAGGGCTCGTCATGCTGGAATATTCTCCCCCCTGTTAATAAACTAAGAAAGAAATCAGTGTTAGAGGTCTTTCTCAGACCTATTAAGTGAGACATAGAGCTGAAGCGTCTCGAATACTGCCTAGATTCCCATCTTTACTGCTGTCTGCTGGCATAGGCTGGGGTTTGCACCAGCAAGCTGAGCCCACAATGTTAAATAGCTTTGGTGGATGGGGCCTTGGCAATGAGTCCTTCTTCCTTGTACCTTTAAATAAGGTAATTGATGCTACCTGAGGCCCAGGGCCCCATCCAACCTGGCCTTGAGCGCCTCCAGGGATGGGGCACCACAGCTTCTTGCTCTGGTGCTGTCTGGCTGCCTGTGTCCATCTCCAGCATAGCCACAGTTGAAGGAAGAGAGAATTGTGGCTTCAGCACAAGTAAAATTTTGCCTCAATGCTACTTTGGGCTTCAGTGTTTCAACCCATTGCACAAATAGAGGTGTTTTCCTTAAACAGCTTCAGCTGCTTTGTAGTAGTTTGTGGTTGGAGCATGTGATGCATTTTTAGGATTCCTGGGAGATATTTTTTGTGGTTTTATTAATTTTTTTTCCCATTCTTTTTTTAGTGTGTTATGGTGATGCCTAGAAATTCATATGGGGTTTCTGGTGGCTTGCCATACAAGCAGAAAGGCAGGAGCCTTGTGCTGAATAGTGTGGTGTAAGGGATTTCATGTCCTTGTGAAGTGCCTTCCAGGGCACAGGAGACTGCATCCTCCAATACAGCATTACCCAAGTGCTGATTCCCCGGGCTGCACCACTTTTTGTGATGACTGCATGCAGTTCTCTCCGGAGAATGTGAACTTGAAATCTGGCAGCTCGTTGTTACACATCATATGTACATACAGGTGTAGGTTGTGTGCGGGGCTCGTGCTGGGCTGAGAAAAGGCCTGGAGAGAGAAAAGCAGGCTACATGGCTGACCGTGTCCACATTGTGGGTGTAGCTTTTTTGTGCCTTGGGACAGAGGTGAATTAATTTCCATGTTAAAGGCCCCGTGTAGCTGCAGAGGGCTTTGCACAGCTTTCTGCAGGCAGCTGTCGGGGCATGTGATTGTGAGGCACTTGGGCTCGGTAGATGCATTGCTCACTTCAGCTTGCTCAGGCCGTCTGTGGTTAACACGAGCATTTCTGGGTGCTCCGAGCTTATGGGAAGGAGGAAAATGAATTGCTAAATGTTTATGGAGTGTTATGACTTCAAAGATACGCTGACTGGTGGTTCCCCGAGGGAACTCAGTATCTTTCCTATTTGTGTTCACTGGAAGGCTGTAACTCGGCCTGGTGTGGGGAGGTGGAGGGAGATGCCCATTTGGATGTACCTCTGAGGCTGTATGAGGAAGGGGTGTACTTGATGTAGGCCCCTTGACGGGCCTGGGTGGTCAGAGTTATGCTGGTGCTGGGCCCTTACGGTTCATTTCTGGGTTTAGACCTTTTTCCTTTTCTGTTTGTCCTTAACAATAAATTAATAAAAAACAAAACACATCTCTGCTCTTTGTATTTTAATGCTGATAACTGCCCTTATCTCTTCTTAGTCTGGGAAGAGAATGGATTTGAGGCTTGTGCATTGCTTGCCTTGAAGGCAGACTGAATGCCCAGTGACTGGCTCTTTCCTCCATGTTGCGGTCTGGAATCTCACCTGAGTTCTTATCCATTGCTTCAGTGGTGGGGGAAGGAGGCTGAGGGGAGAATGAGGAGCCACATGGAAGATGTGCCATTGGAACTTGTTTTTTAACTAAGTGCCAAAAGGACATTTACCCCCTTCTTTCTCTCAGGAGACCTCCTGGGCTATAACAGATAAGCTTTCTGGTGGGAAGAGAGCCTCCCTTAACCCCTGCTCCAGCCCCACCTACTTCTCCGTCTGTTCCCATCTGATTTGAGGTGCCTTTTAGTTTTCTTTACTTTTAAAGAGAATTAAGCTGTTGATGCCACAGAGCCTCCTGGAGTGGAGGGATGTGGCTGGGAACCCCACATGCTGGGGGCTCCTCCTCTCCTCCTGTGTTCCCCACAGGTCTGCGTGGGGCTGGTGGTGCCAGATAAGTACAGACCACTGCTGGATGGAAAAGCAAGTCATAAAATCTTAGAATCACGGAACGACTAGGGTTGGAAGGGACCTCAGAGATCATCTCATTCCAAACCCCTGCTATGGACAGGGCTGCCACCCAGCAGATCAGGCACTAAGTTGGGCTGCCCAGGGCCCCATCCAGTCTGTCCTCTTCTTGCTGCTGGGCACCTGAAACACTGGCGAGGCGAGCCTGTGCATTTGCTTATTCACTGCTGAGCAGCCAGGTTTCTGCTGCCATTCTGGCCCTGGCCCTTCTAGTTCATTTTCTTAATCTGGACTGTTAGCTCAGACATGAAATATGGGCTTGTCTGGATAATATCTTCCTTCTCTTTGTCTAGGATTGTTCCATTCAAATGGAGTAGTCCTACAAGTTTAATGACTTTCTTTTTTTTTTTTTTTTTTTGTCAGCACTTTGCCTGTTGCTTGTTTTGCCCTGAAGTGGGAGCAGCTGAAAAGATGACTGCACCTTGTTATTAAAAACAAAGCTGTCAGCTTGGTGCAGTTGTAGAATCAAGTTCCTAACTTCTGCAGAGCACCCAAATCTCCTTGAAATGTGGGATGATAGGAAGTGACTGTGTTTCAGGTAGCAAGAGCACAATTTTGCTGCTGGTTGAGATCCCTCAGGATCCACGGCAGCTGAAATCCTCACCAAATTCCCTGGGGGGAGTGAGGATACCCCGATGGGAATCATCATGTGCAGTGGGAATGGCCATGCTCCAAGTGCCTCTGGAGAGCTGCCTGCTGCAAACGCTTAAGGTCTGCAGAGTCAGTGAGCAGCCAAGCTGCGGTCGGCAAGGAGGTCACTCTTGTGATGGATGCAAGAGAGAAGAGCTCATGAATGCTGCCTCCTGGCAAGCACATGAGGGAGTGAGGAGCAGAGTAATGCAAATGGTCCTGGGTTAGGGATTCTTGGGCTTGAGGTTGTAGACCCAAAGAGCAGCAAGAGCAGCACCTCTTCAAGCCCAGGTTTGGTGCTGTGGTATTTGCACCTGCACACGGACTACCGCAGGAGAGAGGGACCTATTGATTCTGCTGTCTTCTGGGCCACATTACCTCGGGTTTTGGAGCTGGAAAGCCTCTTGCTGTGTGTCAGTTCCTCTCTTAACTGGGGAGGGCTCGTCAGAGTGTTTTCTCAGCATCCAGCTGCAGACATAGGGAGTCTGTCAGCATTCTTGCTGGGTGGGTGTCTTCTGGAGGCATCTGCATTATGAGACCCTATTTATACATGGAGCCAATTTTCAGCTGCAGGGATGCTGAATAGACCTGCAGCTGCTGAGAGCGTGTCCTGAGCTGGCACGAGAGGGAGAAACGATGGAAGTGACGTGGATACAACACAGTGTCTGCGACAGTCTCCCATTAAGGCTGGTGGCTGTCTTGTTCAAAGCAGACGTACCTTCTCTCAAGCAGAAGCTATTTTGTGTACTTTTCAAGGGTTTTCAACAAAGCAGTAAGAACTGTGAAGCATTTTTGGAAGTTACCTAGGAGTGGTTGCTGTGCTGGAAATCGGATTGGTTTATTTTCCAGTACTAGCACGTTCGTTATCTGATCTGTGACAATGAGCATCGCTTTCCACGTCAATCAGTTGTTTTCTTGCTCTTTGGTGTTGGAACTGCTTCCTTTTGAGAGCTGTGCCAAAAGTTGCTTTGAGCTGAAACTACAGTAGGAGAGGACTGGGTCTGCAGTCTGTAGGAGTTAGCGAGAGAAGTCTGGTAGCTTAATTGAGAAGAGTGAGGTTGGTGAGCCGGAGCTGCGTGGAGGAGATGAGGCAGCTGTTTGTGGCATAGGCAGAGCACCGTGCCTGGCAGAGCCTGCATTCTGCTTGTACTCGTGTGTGGCTGCCATTATCATCACTTTAATAAATGTGGGTTTGCAAAAGTGTTTGTGCCATCAAAGTGTCCGATGCAAATGCACAATCTTCTCTTGACGCACGCTTCCTTCCTTCTCCCGAGTACTTTAAAGCTGCCTTGAGATGGTGGGAGGAATTACATGTGAAACCGCCTTTATCTTTCAAGAGAAGGTGCCTGAACCTGTTTGTACTTTGGGGCAGATAGTCTGCCTTCTCCTTTTATCCCATGAAAGACCAGCTTTTCTTCTTTCTGTTTGCAGGATGCTTTGGGCTTTCCCTTTGCTTGGTGGTGTCACAAGCCATGCAAAATAGGAAGACACCGTGTCGCAAAGGAGAGGGATGCATGTGGGTTGTTGGTTTATTTGTTTTTTCCCTTCTCTCCAATTGACCGTGGCAAGTAAATAAATCTCAGATCTGCAGCAGTATCTGCCCGCTAAGTGCTTGCCTGTCTTGTTTTAGCAGGAGGTGCTCCCTTCCCTCCTGACTGCACCCCATTTGTTAATTGCTTTGCTTCCAGGGATTCCTGGTGCACCTTCCCTTCCCTCTCAACCTTTAGGTCCTCATTTAAGTGGACTGAATTTACTCCCTTCTCCTGCCAAGTGCTGAAAGCCAAGTGCCACGGGAATCACCTCTCTTTCTTGAGACATTGAAATTGACCGCATTTCTGAAAGAATTGGGAAGTGCCAGGATTTGCTCCGTTTCCCAGAGCAAATGGAGCATATTTCTTGCACGCACTATTACATATTTCAAGACTGGTTCGATTTCTGTTGCGACTTGGTATATTCGACTAGTGTATTGAGATGGAAGGTCTGGTTGCGCCCATAGACCTTAATGCTTCGCTGGGGACACACTGTTCCTAGCCAGTTCAAGCTGCAGGCTGAAGTCACGGTGTACAGTGCCATAAAACAAGCCCTGGCTCCCGTGTGAGCAGGCGGGACAGGAGATATCAATGGAGTTCCACCCACTGGCCAGCAAAACCTTAAATCTCATCTTTCAAGTTAGGTGCAGCAGCGTCACTCATCAGAAGGTGGTTTCCTTTAAAATTCTTTCCTTAGCAGAGCAGTTCTGCCTTTCTAAGCTTTTTGAGCTATTGAATCACTTTCTCTTTCATTAACCTGTGCCGATGTTTTCTGCATCTGAAGTACTGTTTCTCATAGTTGATGTTAAAATGTTGGGTGTCCCATTCCTGTTTCATTTACAGCCATGGTGCAGTGTAGGGACATTGCTGAGGAGGCTTTGTGCAGAAGTAGCCTCTGCTGTAGACAAATCATTGAAATGCAAAAGGGGAGATTTTGGTGTAACTTATTATAAGATAAAGCTTTCTGAAATCTGTAAGAGAATTCGGACTCCGGTACCTTTCCATCCACCTGCACAGCTGAAGCTGCAATGGCATCAAAGTGGTGCTCAGGTCCTGGGTTTCTCGCTTTAAATTCCTCCAAGGCTTGTTCTGCTGTTTGGGTCTGTTTTCATCTCTTGTTACCAGAGGCTGCTGCCACTTCAGGCTCTGTTTGTGCTCAGGTTGTAATACCTGCTTGCACTCCAAAGGCCTGAAGTAAACCTGCTGCTGCTTTGGTCAAGTAGCTTCTTTGGCTGTTTTTGGAGCTGAGTGTAGAGTGGCACGCTCTTGTTTGTGCTAGAGCAGGGTCATGCTTGTGGCCTGAGGGCCCCACGTGGTTAAGAGCCGTGCACAAAGTAGCCCCTCTGTCATTTAATGCACACAAGTATTGGTGACAGCTGATACCTGTGATGTTTCTGTTCCAGGTCAGTGCCTGGAGAGCCAAGTGCAGCCTTTGCCTGGCCTGTAGCCCTCGTGGGGTTGTATGGCCCCATTGCTGGGGTGTTGCTGTTCCAGACAGGCTCTTGTGGTGCTCAGGGCCTCGTCCACAGCAGGAATGGGCTTTGTTTTTCCTTCCATTTGTTGGCAGCACATCTGGTGGTCGCACCACTTCTGTGGACGTAGTCTTGGAAAGAGGCTGTTGAGCGTTCTTAAAGCAGCTAATTAAGTATGAATTTAAGCTTATCTGTATGAAGCTCGCCAGCCTCGCCGTAATAGGATTGTTTGGGCTCGCTTTAATTGTGCTGCTCTAAGTCCCATGTGTGCTGTAATGAAAGCCAATGCTCAGGAGGGAGCGTGGCCGTGGTTTGTTCTTGCAGCCCTATAACTGGTCTGAATGGCTCCGCACTGTGGATGACCCCCATCAGGAGCAATGAGAATAGTCCTTAATGAATATTTACATCCGGAGTTACTCATGCACAGAGTGTTTCTTTTCATTTATTTATTTCATTCAGTGTTAGGAGCAGAAGGGTTGAACGCTCGGAAGAGCAGGGGAAGCCCTGAATGAAGGCCGCTCGCGTGCATTCATCACAATGGCCTTAAGTAAATGGTATGCGGTTGTGGGATGAGTTTATTTATTTTCTCTCTGGGGCTTCTCCTTCATTCAGGATGTTTCCTTTTAGCAAAGAATTGATGGATTTTACATAGCCTTCAAGGAATTATTTTAAGCAGCAGGTTGCTCTTTCCTTTTTCCTTTTAGAAGAAGTTTGTGCAGAAATAGCGGGACACATCTTTGGTGCGTGTTGTTGCTGTTGCTCAGTTTTGCATCTCTGTTGTGGCTTTATGGATTTGCTGTTTCCCTGGCTTCTTAGGCAGCAGCAGTTCCCTACTGAAGCAAGGCAGGTGATGGAGAAGTGCAGCAGCGTGCAGTGCTCGTGGCGAGAGCTGATCTTCTCTATGCTGCCAGGCCATTGTAGGGCTGGAGAGATGTCCTCCTAGCTTTCAGATTTCCGGGTAATGAGATCAATACAGTTTCCAGGTCACAAGGAAAGCACAGTCATAAATTAGAGGGGGAAAAAATGTAAACTCCACATATTCTACTGCTGAACGCTTTACTGTGATAGTATTTGACTTTAATGGCTTAGTTTAAGCCTTGGCTTCTGAGTTCCTTTTAAATCACGTGTATTGCTGGAACTGGTTTGCAATATTTATAGAGTTTTGCCACTGAATTCACTGTGTGAGGGAGGGAGTCCCTTTTTTTTTTCCACTGTGGATGAATTGCTGTGATATTGGTTCTCCTTTTTGCGGAAGAAGGCTTGCTTCAAAAGGCTAAAAATATAAATTCTCTATCTGATATTGTACTTGAGTGGGTTGTACTGCTTAAAAATTAATGAAACAAAATAGCCTGGGTGATGATTTCTCTTCTGATGTGAAGTTTTACATTTTCTTTTCCTTCTTAATTGCCCATGGAGCTTTCTTCTTAGATCTCCATGTATCTGTCTAATTTTTTCCTTGTCTCTTTCCATCCCCTTCCCTTGGATCTCGGTGCTTGTAGCTGGGTTGGCGGTGTGTTCTGCCAGTGTGGGCATTGGTCTCAGTGATCCGACTCGTCCAATTGCTGACGTGTTTGATACGGCTTCACAAGTTTAATGTTTGTTCCAATAGCCTCAGGCACCCTGGGATGCTTCAGCTGCACAGAAACAAAGCTGAAGTAAAAAGTTTTTATACTTAGAGATGGCTTTCTACACAGGAACAGCCATATCCAGCCTCTTTGGCTGCAATGGCACAAGCAGCTGTGCTGGCCCCGCTGGGATGGGCACAGAACCAAAAGCCACACAAGGAGCATCCCAGGAGCAGCCCAGGGACCTCCCAGCTCCTGCTGGGAGTGTGCAGTACCCAACCCTGGGGCTCCCCGCTCTTCCTTCATGCACAGGCAGAGGCTTTTCCCCAGGCAGCAGTGAGGATGGGGCAGGAATGGATTTTACTCTGTTACAGTGTTTTATCACACTGTGACAGTGTTTATTTCCCGTGGGCAAAACCAAATGATAAATACCTTTCAGACTGCAAAAAAAGCATTAATTGCCTTCACACGTTCTTCTCCTTGACTGGGCTCTGTTTTAAAAGCCCCTCTCTGGTGTTTTCCATTGCTTGTGCTTGTTTGTGGATGAGGTCAGAATTATATAATTAAAAGAAACACGTTTTCCAGCAAAGTGCTTTCCCTTAAATAAGTAATGTCTGCAGCAGTGTGAAAATATGTAATTAGTATTTTTCTTGAGTTCTTGTTCTTCTTCGAAGCATTTTTATACGCTGTGCCTAATTGGGAATTTCCAGTGTTATTCTGTGTAATTGTTTTGTGGTCGTTGCCTGCTCTGGTTTGGGAATGCTCATTAGAGGACAAGCGCTTGATCCCCAGCTGAAGAGTGGCACTTATGGAGCCTGATGTGCTCTGTGTTATGTTTAGTGAAGGTGGTTTGCAGAACGTGGTTTTACTTTTTGCATCCCATTGCTGACAAAAGTGATGCTGATAAAGAAATTGCCTTTTTTATAGCCTGTTGTACTCAAGTGCTTCATGTACACACTACTTAGCAATAGTAGATTGCTTGGGTTTTGGCTTTCTGATTTTGAAGGCAGTTCTGCTGTGATCCCTTTCCTTCTGGGGGCCCATGTTCAACACTTGATGCTCCTGCTTGGATGGCAGCACTATTGCATCACCCAGACTAGGCAGAGGGCTCACAGGGTCTCTGAGCGAGCGGGAGCTCATGTGGTTGGGATTAACTGGTATTAAGTGAAACAACAAATGCGCAAACAGAATCTGGGTGTTCTGCCTGCCACTTGTTTCCTGCACATCCCAAAGGCTTATGCCGGGTCATGGCAAGCTGGAGGGCTGTGAGGCTGGACCGTGAGTATCTGTGCTTGGCAGTATCCTGTCAGGTCTTTGGGTTTATGTAGTAGGAGTGGAGGATGTGTGGTGTTTTACCGAAGTGGAGTCGTATTTAAATTTATTTAGTGGCTGTGACTCTTGGGGTCTTCAGCAGTAGAAATGTTTGCAAGCAAGAATACCACTGGCTTTTTGGAAGGTCTTTTTGCTTTCATCATTGTTGCAATGGGGTACACCTTGCATACGTGTCCAGCCCACTAGTTCTCTGTTTTTGTTGCCCTCTTCTATGTTTTAATAAAAAATATTAAAGAAACAGGTAATGTATATAATTAACAAAACTATGTAATATTATTTTATGTGCAGCATAATTCCTTTTCACTCAGCATGGCTCAGTCAGTCATGCCCAAAGGTTGGACATCCACACCTTATGATGTATGCTTCAGCTGTTCCCTCTTTTCACTCTTAGAACTGGAGAATCATAGACTGTCCCAAGTTGGAAGGGACCCACAAGGATCACTAAGTCCAACTTAGGGCTCCACAGAGCACCACCTGAAAATCAGACCGTGTGTCTGAGGGCATTGTCCAGACACCTCTTGAACTCCATCAGCTTGGGGCTGTGGCCATTGTCCTGGGCAGCCTGTTCCACTTACCTCTTTATTTTATGGCATCAATCTGAGCCACCTCACAAACAAAATCATAGTTCAGTCCAGAGGTACAGATATAAGCTCTTTTGGAAACTACACTGAAACATCAGTCACCATCCTGCTGAGATTTGGGCATCTGCTTAACTCTTACGCTCACGGTACGTAAATATAGACTGTGCGTAAATATATGATGCGTGTTCTTTGGTCTGTGTGGGACCTGAACTATCAGATGCAGTATGGAACAACTCCAATTGAAATGGAAAAAGTGGCTGTGTTTTCATTATATGTAATAGATATGTTAGAAGAAACAAACCACAGGTTTAAAACCTCAAATATTCCAAAACAGTCCAGTTTTTTGGCCCTCACTTGTATACCTGTGTGCGTATCTGCAGGCATTTTGGAAGTGCTCCCTCTGAGCTGTGTTTATGGAACAGCTACTCACTGGGGGCCTGCAGAGCTGAAGCATGGGCGAGATGTGGGTCCTTAGCTGAGGTTCTGCATCCTTAGTATGTCAGTGGCAGAAGGGGACTTACCAGTTGGTTGGATTCACCAAGATGGTGGGTTCACAGCAATGGGTGCCTGAGGAGGAGAGACCAGACGGAGCGGTTCTTCTTGTTCCTGCTATCCACATTCCCCGTCTTCTCAGCGCCTGCTCTCTCAGCAGCCAGCACACCGTGCTGTTACTTAGCTCCACGGTTTTGCCTTGCCAAGGGAAGAGCTGATCCCAAGGGGCTTAGTGAGGGGCCTCTTGCTGTGTGTCCTGACAGTGTGAGCACTGGCAGCCTTCAGCCAGATGTGAGGGTACCTGGGGGTGAGGACGCAGCACTAAAACTTTCCTGCAGTTCACGTGTAATTATATTTGGCCGTGCAGAATCAGAGGGGTTTCATGTTTTAACCTTGTCTTCATCACAGCCATTGCCCTTCCTGCAATCTGGCTGCCTGGCTGGGTAGTGGTGTCCTGGGACACGTCTGTTTGCCAACCTCTTTGTATAACTGTCTGCTTCCACGCTCCCTAGCACGGTGTCAGCCTGAATATCCTTTTGCAACCAAGCAAAACACTAGGTTAGTATAAGGGAGGAAAGATCCTTTTGCTCTTGTAGGTTTTGCTGCTATCTGCATCAATGGGCTGTCAAGGATGGGAAGAAGTTGTTTCTGAATCTGTCTTCATTCTCGTTGCTCGTTCCGATGCTGCTTTGCCATCGGAACAAAAAGCAAAAAAGCTTTCTAGAATGTTTCCCTTCTGAATTGATGAGGCAGTGCTCGTTGCTGTAGGACGTGTTACAGCGGGACTGGATTCTGCGATGGCATTGATGTGCAGCTTGCTCAGCCCTGCTCCCTGCCTCACTCTCAGTCCCTCCAGTGAATTGCACCTTGTGTTCGACACAGGGCCATCTGCTTCCCTGTATGTTCTCTCTTTTGCTGCATCCTGATTCGAATGGAAAGGTGAGTCTCCATGCATATTGACAAGGAGCAGTTCTTTTGTGTTTCCATCAGCCTGTTTTCCAGCTGAGGAGCCAAGTGAGAAAGAAATGCTGGGTTTCCTGCAGGTGTGCTTGTATTGGCGGGTAAGGGGGATTATTGGACACAGCTGAGGGCACTTGAGTTTGGGGATTAGCTTGACACCTGAGATGGGAAGGTTTCCTGTGGCTGGGTCTGAGCAGCTTGTCAGCGATGCTGAAATTTATGCTGTGACCTAAAGCTGCTGTTAGATAAATCCCCCAACAGTTCCTCTCAATTTGTGCAGAGAGCTGTCGCTATTCTGTTTTTCTGCTCTGTCTCATTTTATACTGTAAATGATAATTTAACTTCCACATTTACAGACCTCAATTATGAATAAAAATAATTTGTATGAATTTTATAGCCAAAGTGTGATGGATTAATGGCCCTCTGGAAGCATGGATTTACTTCACCTGAGGACGCTGAGCACAAAAGCAGCTGTATCAGCTCTCCGCACTGTTACACGTGTGTTCCTGTGCCGCGGCACAGAAGGGGGATGAGGAACATTGAATCATTAAGACTGGAGAAGACCACTAAGATGGTTCAGCCCAACCATCAGCCCACCCCCACCATGCCCACTGCCCACGTCCCTCAGTGCCACATCCACACAGCTCTAGAACACCTCCAGGGACGGTGACTGCACCACCTCCCTGGGCAGCCTGTGCCACTGCATCACCGCTCTTACTGAGAAGAAATTGTTCAAAACAACCAACCTGAGCCTCCCCTGTTGCAACTTGAGGCCATTCCCTTACTCCTATCGCTGTTACCTGGGAGAAGAGGCCAGCCCCCACCTCACCACAGTCTCCTCTCAGTTGGCTGTAGAGTGCAATGAGGTCTCCTCTGAGCCCGCTTTTCTCCAGGCTGAACAACCCCAGCTCCCTCAGCTGCTCCCCATCAGAACTGTGCTCCAGACCCCTCACAGCTCCATAGTCCTTCTCAGGACACGCTCTAAAGGCATCGGTGTCTTTCTTGTACTGAGGAGTTCAAAACTTAGCACAGCACTCAAGGTGTGGCCTCACCAGTGCCGAATGCAGAGGGATGATTGCCTCCCTGCTCCTGCTGGCTGCACTGTTTCTGATATGAGCCAGGATGTCGTTGGCCTTCCTGGGTACGCTGCTAGGTGTCTGTCCCCTGGCACCGTGGGGAGGTGACAACGTCAGCATACATTTATCTGTCTGTGTGTGGTGGGCATGAGGGAGAAGAGAAGGAAGTGCTGGTTTTAAGCAGCAGTGCCTGCTTGGTGCCTGCCTGCATGGGCTCATGGGGCAGGGGAGCCACACAGCACAGTCCCAGTGCACAGACAGAGTACGGAGCTGAGGACAGGTTTTGTACTTGAGGACCAAAAGGGGTTTGTTTTCTTTTCCTAGAAGCTGTGCTTGCAGAAGTGAACAGCGAGCAGTCCGGCTCCCAGCAGTTTCATTTGGCAGGTTTTCCTACCCGATGGTCTCTAGCTCTCGCTCTGCAGAACTGGTGGAAGCGCTGTTTTTTTTAATCCCGTCCGTTTTGTTGGAGTCACTAGTTCTGCATTCCTGGCTTGTCACCTCCCCTGCTCTGCGGGTGCTTATCTCACACTGGGCGGTGGCGGGTCTTGGGATGCGGCGTGGCATTGTGCAAGGTCTGTCTGTCTGGAAGGCAGATTGCCATAAACCGGCTTCAGTATTTTTCATGAAACAATCCTCTACTTCAGGGGTCAGCTGGAGGTGATGGTGTCGTGTTGCCTGGAATGACGGACGAGGCAGTGACAATCTGTAAGCAGCATAACTTGGTTGAGTGTCACCGAGCGGGATAAATGGCTCACTCAGACCCAACACTAGCAGGGAAGGCTGGCTGGGTTCAGGCTATAAGCTCTTTATAGCAAACCACCAGAAACAGTCTGAACAGAAGTGGTCAAATTGCTCTTGGGGCCCCTGGCTTTATGTGACTTCTTCACGCTTGGTCATTTCTCAGCTAGTAATATTACTGTAATTCCTTCATGATGTTATGTAGAAAGCACCTCAAGTACTGTGTCCAGTTTTGGGCCCCTTACTGCAAGAAAGACATTGAGGCCCTGGAATGTGTTCAGAGGAGGGCAACAAAGCTGGTGAGGGACCTGGAGCACAGGCCTTATGAGGAGAGGCTGAGGGAGCTGGGATTGTTCAGCCTGGAGAAGAGGAGGCTCAGGGGAGACCTTACTGCTCTTTATAACTACCTGAAGGGAGGTTGTGGTGAGCTGGTGGTTGGTTTCCATCGTGTAACTCATGACATGACTAGAGGGAATGTCTTCAAGCTGCACCAGGGGAGGTTCAGGCTGGACATTAGGAAATGCTACTTCTCTGAAAGAGTGGTCATGCAGTGGAATGGGCTGCCCAGGGAGGTGGTGGAGTTGACAACCCTAGCGGTGTTCAAGGAACGTTTGGGCATTGTGTTGAGGTACATGGTTTAGTGAGGGCTTTGGTAATGGGTGGGTGTTTGGACTGGGTGGTCCTGTGGGTCTTTACCAACCTTGGTGGTTCTATGATTCTGTGATTAGCAAAGCTGAGTGTGCAGGTGGTGTGTGATGCTCAGGAGGGTGACACAACTTCCCCATCGGTCCTGCCACCCCAGGGCCACCCAGCAGTGAGGGGACGCTGGCTCAGGGCACCCATGTCCTTCCTGCCCCCTGCTGATGTTGTGTGTCCAGCTGGAGCCCCGCTGGTTGGGTGCTCTGCTCTGTTTTACCCCTCTGGCCTCTGCTGGTGGCTTTTGTGCCTGTTCACACAGCTGCTTGTTGCGTTAGGTTGGTCTTATAGTTTAAAAATAAAGGCCATAATTGCATCAATGTATAGAATGGGAGCAGTTCTGAAGGCAGGATGTATTCAGCTGCTTTAGCCTTCACTCTGGCACGTAGCCACGGCCTCGGTCAGATGCTTTATGAACCTAATCATAAAGGTCTAATTTACACTAGTAGGTTTTATTAAAAAAAAAAAAAAAAGAAAAAGAAAAAAAAAAAAAGAAAGGGTCAGGTGGCGGGCAGCAGAAAAAGCAGAACTTCGGCGCTTTCCTGTCTGCATATTCCTCCCTAATCCTGAAACTTTTCCAGTTCCTTGACAATTAGCGTGGCTGTTCACTCGTTCTTCTGTTTAAATCTGGAGTGTTTTTGTGACTGATTTCTACAGGATGAAACCCAAGTTTCTGTAAGGGTAATATACCACAGTGGCTGTTAATGAGATGATGAAAATACCACAATGAGGAGGACATAATTCTCTGAGATGACATAGTACAGTGGCTCTTTTTTTGAAGTGTTTTACAAAAATGGGGAAAAAGAAAAGTAGATCTATGTCGTTTGGCTTTCCAGTACATAAGGGAGATTATAAGCAGGAAAGGGGCTGACTTTTAACATGGCCTGATGGTGATATGACAAGGGGGAATGGCTTTAAAATAAAAGAGAGGAAATTTAGGTTAGATGTTGTAAGGAAATCCTTTCCCCAGAGGGTGGTGAGGCGCTGGCACAGCTGCCCATAGAAGCTGTGGTGCCCCATACCTGGAGGTGCTCAAGGCCAGATTGGATGCGGCCCTGGGCAGCCTGAGCTGGTGGGGGCAGCCCTGCCCACTGCAGGGGTTGGGGTGGGTGGGCTTTTAGCTCTCTTCCAACCCAAACCATTCTGTGACTGTGGAAGTGCTGGATTCTCCATCCTTCCATGGCCACCCCCTTCCCACCAGTGCTCACTTGCCAGAAGGACAGAATCCCTGAGCAGAGATCCCTGCAAGCTATGGGGAGAGTGCTTTGCAGCAACACATACATACAAAACTGTACCTGATTATTTCTGCCCTCTGCTTGATTGATTCTACCTGATTATTTCTCATCATATTCTACAAAAAGCTTTGGCACTTCTGGCTGGGAGACTAATTATGTTCCCATCAGCTTCCTAAGAACAGTGTGTTTTTGCCTAATAAAACTCTGTTTCTAAAATCTCCTGCTTGCATGGTGCTGCTGGGCTGGAGAAATGTCCTCCGTGATTCTCAGGCTCAATTTGGACTGCATTCTTTTGGGCTTGCCATTACCTGGGGGCTTGTAGACCAGGAAAATGGCTCTGGGTTTGAGTGGATTGCAATTACTGTGGCTTCAAGAAATGTTGCTCCTCACCTCTGTCTTCTCATGCTGGGGGCAGGTGGTGTGTGCAGGAACTCTTTCAAAGCAAGAGGCAATTAAGTGTGTAAGGGGCTGCAGTGGTATAGGGGCTTCTTTAGGGGCTTTTGATTCACAGCAAAGTGGAGTTGGATGCTATTATGTCATTATGTTTTAGGTCAAGGCATTAGTTGAGTCTCCCTTGATCCCAGATCTGTCGCAGCAGTCTCGGTACTCACTTCATTGACTTA
This sequence comes from Coturnix japonica, assembly GCF_054131305.1. Lineage (NCBI taxonomy): Eukaryota > Metazoa > Chordata > Aves > Galliformes > Phasianidae > Coturnix > Coturnix japonica. Next base: position 95,646,914 of record NC_140663.1, on the reverse strand, counting down.
TGGCCATTTCTAAACTAGCTTTAAAAAGTATCTGGAACAAAAATGGGTTGCTTAGCAACATACTCCAGCCTGGGACTGCCTAAGAATGGGTCAGTGATTAACAGTTATGTACAATCAAGGTTAAAAATGCAGAGCAGTCTACAGCACTGTGCTCCGGCAACTGACATAGTTCAGCATTACGATGCTTGGATTTATGGTGGTGGTGAGTAAATTTACACTACTTGTTATCCTGACCTCACCAACGAGATGACTCAATACTTCAATTTTGTGAAATTGAGCCGAAGTCTCTTTTCTTTGCCAGTGTATTACAAGAGAAGGATTAGATGGTCATCAGCTGAGTAACACTGGCGTGATTTATATTTCACGTGCAGTTCTTCCCAGGGCTCTGGGCCTTCCCCTGGCTGTATGGATTCCCACGTGGATGGAAATGGATCTGAATGAGGGAGTGGAAAATATGGCGGGTAGCTATAGAGCAGAAGTGTGGGGAGGGAAGAGAAGGCGGTGTAGGCAGTGTTCTGGTTCTGGTCACCTCACTGCATGTTGACATATTGTTCTTCCAGACAAGAAAGTGACAAATGCCACATAAGCCTGATGAATATACTTTTCTGAGTTTTATTTTGGCAACATGAGCGTTTTCCTAAGTCCTTGGTGGTGCTTTGCTTTCTGGAGAAAGATATCCTTGGCAGCCCTTTCTCCTTTCACAGAGTAGAGAAGGAGGTGACTTGACTGTGATTTCATTTACCTCAGTAAATGTCCCAGTACCTATCACTTCTGTAGGTACACAGAGTGAGAACATCGATCACTAAAGCAGCACTCTATCCTTTAGATGTTTTTATAACTCTGGCAATGAAATCAAGCTTGTTTTGCCAAGTCATTTACTTTTATTATCTAATCAATTTCTAAGGGCTCTTGCCTATTTGCTCTTTTCTGTTTGTTTAATTAACCCTTCTTTTTAGCCTTGTCCCACCCCAGTTGTTTTGCCAAACTTGGGAAATAAAAGATCAACTGAGAGTGCCTCTTCAGCAGCTCCCAAGAAGGGCTGACCATCTCATCCTTCTCTTTCCTGAAGGTAATTTGTACCCCTTGAGGACTCATCTTCCATCTCTATCCGAAGCTGAAGGACTCATGGGCAAGAGGGCAGCTCTTTTCCTTCACTTCCTTGACGTTCTTCCTGCTTTTTCTCAACAGGCTCCTCCTGTCCTCATCCCAAAACCTTTCCTTCCACCTCAGAGGCGGGAGGCTGCATAGGGAGTGCTGGCTGGAGGTGGCCTGCACATGGAGATATAGATATGCTCTGGAGCATGCAGAAGTCTCACTGTCTGCCAAGGCTGTCAGCAGTCACCACTCTCTTCCCTCCATGGGCAGCAACAAGTTGCTTGGTTTCGCTTCATGGGAAGAGACAGGACTTTTAAACCAACAAAATCCAGCTGTATAGGAGAGAAATTGGCTGTTGTTGCATCTGCCTGCCATGCCTGCAGTCTGTGGGTGCTGGGAGTGGAAGGTCTGCTGTCTTCTTACCTGTGCCTGTAGCATGGTTGAGAGCCAGTGTGAGGTCATCCGGTCCAATCACCGACCCATCACCACCATGCCACTGAATCTTCCTCAGCCAGGAGGGAGGAGTGGCTGAACAGTGAATTATCTCTTATTTATTTACAGAGTGTTTCTGCACCTTGGAGAGTTCAGCAGGCCATTCTGTGTGCTGGTTTCTGACACTGAAAAAGCTGGGAATGCTCGTGGTTACGTTCATGTTGCTTCTGGCTCTCATGGCTTTCACTTTTGCAAAAATAAAATGGTTTTAATGTGCTTGGCATGTGATCTTTGATTGGAAATGAATGCTGTCAGCTATATTAAAAAGACGATAAATTATGTTGAAGACATGAGTTGGTTTCGAGGAACAGCACCAGAGCTATGCCGTAAATTGGGTAAGAGCCCAAATCATTCAACATGGCAACATTTGTCCCCCGTGCTCCATGTCCCACACCTGGCAGTGCAGTGTTGTCAGTCGGTCTCCCCTTCTTGGGCTGCTGCCTCCTGCTGCTGTATGTGCTCATTAAAAGCAGTGGGCTTTGATGGGCGAGGGGGAGATGGGAAGTGTAGCAAGGAGTGAGTTCTGATGGATAGGTGGATGAAAGCCGGCCTGACACATTCCTGCATTCGAGATTTATAGTCTAATCGTTCTCTGCTTGCACAGCAGGGGCTGAGCCAGCATGTCGTTATTTACATACAGGGAACATTAAACAACCCCCCCCCCCTTAAACCATATGCAAGCATAAAATCCAACAACCACTGCTGAGTAACGGGTAGCTGCAGAGGGTGAGGATAAAAATATAGCAGAAACAAACACCATGAGAAACAGTTACTGCAAGAAGTAGTGTGGCATTGGTGTGTTATTTGCCTGTGTCGAAGTGGAAGGGTGGCCCTGTAAACCTGTGTTCCTTTTCTTGCTTCTGGTTAACACTAAGTGTCCTGCACACGTGTGGGAGGTTTGCTTTGTCTCCTGTCCAGCTGCAGCGACATTTTTGATGTTGTAAGGAGCTCAAGGAAGACATGGCATGCTGGTCTCTGCATCTCCTTTAGGAACCAGTCCTGCAAGCACTAGGATTAATTTATCTGATGCTGAGGCTTGCCGCTTGTGGTTGCCTGAACTGTGATGGTGTCAGCCGTGCCAGTGTGGGCATCTCGGGTTTGGCATTGTTCCTGTGGATGCTTGGCAGCTCCTATGGCTGTGGCCGGGCTGCTGCCTGCTCTCTTGTCTTTTTCCATTGCTTATGTTACCGTGCAGTAGAACCTGCAAATAATTTCCTAATATAGGATAAACATCCCCTAATGGGTCTATGCTGTAGAAGCCATGCTTATCCCTCAGAAAAATTCTGGTGCCAGGTGTAGGTACTGTGGTCTCAGCATGTGGGTCAGATGCAGTGGTGTAGCGGTAATTGAGATAAGTGTTCAGATATATGTTCAGACGCTATTGCTTTGCTGCTGGAATCCTCTTGGTACTGATGGTGGCAGGCCCCAGCAGAGCAGCTCTTATCATAGAATCACAGAATGGATTGAGTTGGAAGGGACCTCAGAGCCCACCCACCGCAACCCCTGCCATGCACAGGGCTGCTTCCCACCAGCTCAGGCTGCCCAGGGCCCCATCCAACCTGGCCTTGATTTCTGGGGTAAGAAAAGCTTATTCTTGTGGGACAGGGGGTTAAGAAATTGATTTTGTATCACAGACCTAAAACACTATTTCCTTTCTGTGGTATTTAGCAAAGATGTCCTTGACATCTCTCTCATCATTTTAACTCCAGGACTCCCAAGCTCTGAATGGAAGGCAATGAAGATGCGGATGATGGGAGGCTTAAAACATTTTTGTTCTTAAATCCTCACTATTTTTAAGTAGGGTTTTAGAAATCAACTGTATTTTAATTTGGTTTGTCAAAGTATAATTACTGCAAATGAGGTAAGAAACTAATTTAAATATAGCAAGTGTAGTGGAGAATCCAATTTTCAGAAATCAGTAGAAATATAATTGGAGTCATTAAGTGCTGACTTTAGTAATTAAGAGTCAGCTTTTGACGTTTCAGGCTTGTGTTGCTAATTGCCCATGGAGAGGATAGAAAAATATTTTGTTTCCTGCAAAATAGGTTTCTCCCTGGATGGGGCTTCATCAGCTTTGTGCCTGCTTGGGCCAGGTGGACAGGTTGGATGGGGCCCTGGGCAGCCTGAGCTGGTGGGGGGCAGCCCTGCCCATGGCAGGGTTTGGGGCTGGGTGGGCTTTGAGCTCCCTTCCGCCCAAACCATTCTGTGATTCTATGACAGGGCAGCCCCTACAGGTCTTCCCTTGTCCAGAGTGTCTAGGTGCTTCCAAACATCTTGCTACAATGTGGGGTCTGGCCATGCTCAGCCATGGTTGTGGTGGAGTTGCAAACAGCCATGACTGTGTTTCTGTCAGCACCTGCGATCTCTAGCTCCATGTTTTAGTTGCATTCACTTCTTTAGGTGTGTGAGAAGAGCACTCTCTGTAACCAGAAATCCCTTTTTGCAGTTGCAATATTTCTTGCAGTGCCTTGCACAACAGTTTCCCTCCATTCCCTTGGGGGTATGACCTTAAAGCGGAAAGGGTGGGTTCTTGTGTTCACTTTTGTGCTCCAATAAGAGCATCCTCTGGAAAGCACCTTCTGGTTGTGCAATTGAGATGTGCACTGCAAGGAGCCTTGCAGAGCTGCCCTGCAACTTGGCCACAGCCAGGCTGGCACCCAGGCTCTGGGCATCCCTTCTTTGCCTCTCTGCAGCCAACCAGCAGTTCAGCTGTGCTGTGAGCTGAGCTGCCTGCAGCTCACTCAGCTCCCCACGCATGGACACCCAGCTAAGCTTCCGCTCGCAGCGACAGATTAAGGGAATAATGAGGATACGCTTTGCTCTAGGCATAATTTCTGCCCTGTTTTTGTTTTGTTTTTGTTTTTCTTCCCCGTTTCCTTTTGTTTTATTTCTTTAGACAGCCTATGCTGCTGCCTAATTGGATTACTAGGTCGTTACCTACTGGCCACGGACCGTGCAGAATCGGGACCGGTCCCAGAGGCTTAGTGCTTTGGGGAGCTGCTGGAGGCTGGCAGCCTGCTGAGCTGACATGCTCCCATGGGACCTCAGCAGAAAAAATGGCATTTCCCACAGAACTGCATAATGGCCGCGCGGAGGAGCTGATCTGTGCCTCTGCTTCACCTGGCTCCTTAGCTCCGGGAGAGCTGGGGGGAAAGGCTTTGTTTCCAACTAGGGCTGGCTGTCGTCTGGAAAATACATCTAAATGTGAAGCCTTGAGTGCAGTTCAGGTGTTTGCGTATGGGAGATGAACAGCTCTTACTTAAAAAGTGCTTTGTATCTTAAACAAAACACCTCCTTGCAGTTTCCATGGTAAGCTCTCCTTCATGATTGAATAACAGTCATAAATGGTTACATAAAACACAAGCGGAACGCCACACCGAAGCTGGAGGCTGCACGTGTCAGCTCTGTGTTTGCTCTTCCTACAGGGGAGAGCGCTGGCATCTCACGGCAAGCTAACTGGAGCTTCAGCTGCGTGCCTCCGGTTGTCCACGAGCTTCTTTCTGCCCGTCCTAAGTAAGGAGAAGCAGCAGGAGGAACAGCCAGGGCCAGATGGGACTTCATGGAGGGAGAATCGGAGACTCTGCCTGCAAGGTGCCCCGGTGCAGGTGGTGATGCTGAACTCTCTGGAGCTGCCGTGTTCACCTAGAACTTGTTAGACCCTTGCCAAGGTGAGTACAATTGCAGGTTGTCTACATACTGGCAGGCTGGACCGGAGGTGTGAGCATCGTGATGGGTGTCACTGTGGAATCTTTGTAGCCTGGTCCCATGCCTTGGGCTAACAGTGAGCTTACCCTCAGATGGAAGATTTAGGGTTTTTCCCATGGCTGTCACCAACCCTTGTGGTGCCTGTGATCTGATAAAGTGGTCCCCACTTCACTGTCGCTGCCATTGTGCCAAGGTCTTGGTGAGGATGGGATGTATGCAAGAGGTTTGTAGGCTTGGGGTCAATGCATAAGCCCCTACCCTTACTCTGCATGGAAAGGAAGAGTAGGGAAGGCAGGGGAGGAGCATAGACAGCATTATTACTGTCCATCACCAGCCTCCTACTGCTCTCCTGGCCCAGCAGTGGCTGTTGTGGTGTGGAGGGGGCTTCAAGGCTGGCCGAGGGCTCTAGGGGGTATCACCATGCCAACTCCCAGCTTGGAAGTGTGGCAGCCTCACTTGTTTCTGGTGCCATACAGAGGATGGTGTGCGACTTCCCAAGGATGCTCCTGGCCCCGGACATATCCTAAATAAGAGGGAGTGTGCTTTCTCTTTTTTAAATCTCTCTTTTATGCTTTTCCCTGGGGCTTTTGTTAACCGTGAAGCTGTTAATGCAAAATGAAGGCATGGAAATTTCATATTGTAGCAGTTAATCTGCCCTCCCTAATATTTTCCAGTTGTAAATTGCCAGTGCTAACAGGTACGTGCTGTTGCAACCAAGCAGCTGATCCTGCCAGGAGGCAGTGGCTGTTGTGTTTGGTTGTTACCGCCTCCTGGGAAGCTGTAACACTCCCTGCCCAAGCACAGCACTGTGATTAGTTTAACAGGGAGTTTCCAATTATTAGTTAGATGTATTTTTGCTAGATTTATTTTATGAGAAAAGGTGTTACATGGTCACGGGACAGCCATTGCAAAGTTCCAGGCTTTGGCTGGCTCCCTACAACACGTGAGAGTTGCTGTTCCCATCTGCCCCCCGTCTGCTGGCTGTAGCCATCGGGAGCGTTTGGATTAAAATGTTTTGGGGTGGGAGAATAAAGGAGAAGCTAAGCGCATTTCCTACCCTAGATTTTAGGAGTCACTTAAGGGAGTACGCGCGGATGAGCAAGGGCAGGGGCGAATTGCAAACTGCACTTACTGCACTCGTCTGGGGATTTTAACCCCGTAGTTTGTGCTGTGAAAGCTGTGCTTTTCTTAAGAAAGAGCAATAAAAGCCAACAAGCTTAAAGACCCTGATTAATTTAGAAACTGCAGCGGGGGAGGTGAGCTGGAGGCAGAAGCGCAGTGACTCTGGCTGACCTCTCCATCAACTCCTCCAAACAGCGGGAGCTGCCTGAGCCGTGGTGGGACCGCAGTGTCCCCAGGATGCTGCGGCTCTGCACTGTGCTGCTGCGGTGCTTCTGAAGGAGCGGTGCCAGGATCCGTCCTGAAAACGCCAAGCAGTGCTTTTGTGAAACTTGAAGAAGTTGGCTGGCTGCTGTACGCGCTCTCTGATGCGGCTCGGTGGCTGTTATGAAGGATTTAATTATCCTGATGACCCACAGTAACAGTAGGAACAGGCCTGTTCATGCCGGGCCACTGTAGTGTGTGTGGTTATTCCATTTCCCTCTTTCCTTTTCCTCTCTCCTCTCCAGCTACAAAGTGAAAGATGATGCCTGTGTTCCTCTTTCCCAGGATGGTGCGTACGATGGTTCCTATGATCTTTGTTTATACAGATCTAGGGTAGATTAAAGCTCCTTTTAACATTGTGGTGCTTGTCAGGAGGCTGGGTAAGCCTTTGGATGCATCTCACTGCAAACACTTCAGACCTCCTGGTAGCTTCCATCCTCCTTCCCTAATCGCACGTTTGTGCAGCTGTTTGTTTTGTACAGCCTCACAAACCCCTGCTCTAGGAGAATTTTAACCATTTGCATGCTCTGTTAAAGTTACAGCTTCTAACATTATGTAGACGGAACAAGACTTTATTAACCTACTCCGTGTGCACAGTACACTTTAGGGGGTTTGAGTGGCATTTTTGGATTGCTGCAGAAACTGCAGAGTGCCTTACTTTTGTGCATTGCCTCCACACGCTACAGGGAACTGCTGGAGTTTGCACAGCAGAATGCACTGTGTATATGTGGAATTACCAGTTGTATGTGATTGGTGAGGAAAATCCCACATACAAAGCAGTCCCATTTGAGGGGATCATAGGGAGGTGGCTGGAAGAGCACAAAACCTTGTGAGCGTTGCTGTGGCTGATAAGGATTTGAAGGCAGCTACAGTTGGAGCCCTGAAGAGTTGGGCTGGTTCCTTATCTTTATGTACCATGGCACTCCATCAAGTGAGAGTTAATTTTCCATTTCCTGAGTGAAGGAACAAAAGGAGGACTGCTGTTAGAGCCCTGGGCTGCTGTGAAGCTCTGCACATTCAGCAGAAATGGGGAGGCCTTGCTTTCTGGTTTACTGTGCTGTCCCCAGCCATTCCTGCCTCCGTGTCTGGGCTTCAGCCTCAGTGGCTGCTTTGTGCTCAGCATCCTCCCGAGTGGGGGCATGGAGTGCAGCAGTCATGTCCAACTCTGGTACCTTAATGAGTTTCATTTAGCAACACTTAAATCTCTCATCACTTTAAACTTTTTTTTATTTCAGGAATCGAAATGGAGGAGAAGACGATGATAATTTAGATTTAATGTCACGTTTTACTGGGAGTGTTATTTGTTACCGGTGAAGTGCACTTAAGTTCTGAATAAATCCTAGTAGGCACTTTTCATTTGACTGTATGGCCTAAGTAAGATTATTATATAAGCCTCTTCTCAACAGTTTTAAAGCCTAATTAAATATTCTCTCTTCTCAGTTGTAAAGGAGATATTATTTTAATTACAGAAGCTTTCTTCTGGCATGCAAAGCACTCTTCTACCGAGCAGAGTTTGGCAATTTCCTAGATTTGATATGCACGCTTTTGTGTAATCTCAGTTGAGTTCAGCAGAAAGCTGACCAGAAGATACGGCGCTCAAGTATAAATTATACAGTCTTTTCCTGTTTGTGTCATCCAGAGCTGGTGTGTCTTAACATTAGCGTGCGAGTTTCCATTCTTCATTGTTAGTGTAGAAAATGGAAAGTAATTTTATGACTGCCTCCCCTCTTTGTCCTCACTTTACCATCTTTGCCATCTGTTAACCTTCAAAAGATATTCCTGTGGCTGAAAGCTTACAATTGGAATAGAAAAACTGCCATCGTCTTTTATAACGTATGTAAAACTATCCAGATGTGTAACAGGTTGATGTGAACTGGGGCTCCGGTGACTTTGAAAGTGAGACGACGACCAGGCATGCAGCTCCCAGAAAACCAATCAGGGGTTATTTGTGGTTTTTTAAACATCTGGAATTATTTCCAGATTTTGCAGGAGACTTAATGTGCAGTTGAGAGCGAATTGCTTCATTTCTGTCTGTCTCATTTAGTCCCTCGTGTAGAAGACAAATAAAACTGATGGGAGATGGTTGTACGAACAAATGTTTATTGTTCAGCAGTGGTATGGTCTGCATAAGGTACTGCTTAGGTGTAGTTAATCCTGCCTTGCGGCAGCAGGATGCCTTGTACAACCTTCTGAAACTTCTTTCAAGCCTGTGATCTGGGCTTCGTTGGCTCAGAGCAACCAGGCGTGTTTCATGTAGGAGTTTGGCTGATGGAAGCCCTAACCATGGTTCTGTATAGCTCGGAATTTCAATGGCTTCTCACATTTCCCCAGTTAGTCATTCCTTGTCTTAATTTTTCCTCCTCTCCTGAATTGCAAACCAGATTCTTCTTGGTGGATGGTGTGTATCATTACTAGAATTTGCCCTGGCAACCAGATGGGTTTCCAAAAATAACTCACCCATTGTTGCAGAGCATCTCTGAACCTTGGGATGTTATACTGCAATCTCTCTTAGTGGCTTAAGGCTGTTGTTTTGTTTCTAATGACTGAACAAAAATAAACCGTACCGTGAGTAGACTTGACTTTGTGTGCAGAGTAATGCTATTTGAGACATGAGAGAAATGCCTGCAATGTTTACATGCTGAGGAAAAACGCCTTTGAAGCCAAAATATTTTTTCTGCGTATCCACGCGTATGATTTTGTTTACAGCTCGTTATCTGAACAGTCATCTGCTCAGTGAGCACCTGGTCTTGAGAGAGACCTAGTACCTGGGTGAGTGGCGCCATGCTTGAAGTTATCTGTGTAAGGAGCTGCTCTTGGGCCTTTAGCCCAACTACCTGGAGCTACCTGCAGGAGTGGGATGGCCAGGCAATGAGGTCTTTCCTTGCTCAGAATGGGGATATCAGAAGTTTTTGCTGCTGTTACTTGTTGGTTTTTTTTTTGTGTGTGTGCGCGTGCTAGTCTGGGAAATAAATCTAAGGTACTTTTGGACTGTGGGCATTTTCTAGTTTCAGAGTGGTACAAATCCAATATCTGGGATATCTCATGCCTAGTGCTGCAGGAGGATGAGGATGTACAGAGATGTGTTCAGTTGCTGATGGTCTCATTGTGGCAGTGCTGCTGGCTGTGATTATCTTGTCATTGCTTTTGGAGAGCGTTCCGCAGCCTGACATCTTGTTATACTCCCTTTCCTGCTTATCAGCAGAAGCTCTTGGTATCTTTTTCTCTAGCTATCTCCTCAATATCCTTTACACTTCGTATATTTTTAAAACCCTCTCCCTCATCTGTTTTTCCTTTTAATCTCAATGCAAACTCAAAATGAGGTATCCTGGATAACTTGGCATCAGCCCTATGTTTTATGCATCTATTTTAATTGCAGCTAGATTGAAAACCTAAATTCTTTCTTGTAAAACATGAAGATACCAAAAACTTCACTGTGTTTGGGTTAAAAACTGAATTTTGACAGAAGGGAAGAGGTGAGGAGCATTTCCTCAGCAGTGGTGGGGGCTTGGCTGGGAGGTGGGAACCCGGTTGTGTTGCTTCTCAGCCTTCTCAGGACAAGGCCCTGATCCCCACAGGTCTGCAGGCACTGGATCGATGGGGTCTCTTTGGAGGAAGCTTTTATAGACTCTGCCAAGGAGGCAGCTAGTTCTCTGGACACTTTGCTTCAAGGCCTCCTTGGCTTTCTCTAATATGAACTGTGAACGTGAATTTCATGGTGTGAAAGGATGTCAGTGGGGGACTGCACCAAAGGCTTGGGCCAAAAGCAGGTTGAAGTCTATGAAAAATTCCTAACTGTTGTTGGTGGAATCCATTTAGTGTCCAGAATGACTTTATGTTGACTTTCTTCTATATTATACAAAGACTGTTGAGTTTAATGCTTATTTTTCCCTTAAATGAGATCGGGGTGGGTCAGAGCAGTGTTTGCTGGTAGTTGCTAAGGGAGGAAGACATAGATGTAGTACTCAAGGATTTTGCTTCTGATGTGATCAAGCTCTACCATGCAAGGTTTCCTTACTCCTGCCTTTGCAAAACTGAAGTGTTTCTTAAATAGTATATGCTTGTTTGTCTAGGTTTATTCCTTTGTAATTCAGAAGTGAGTTAAAACAGTGGTAGGTAACTCACTATAAATATGTGATGACATGCAAGATGTAGGTTCTCGAGGGCCAGAAGTTACATAGATTGTTAGTATGGAAAATGGAGAACTGCTAGGATTAAAGTGAGACGTCAGACATTGATTTGCTTGTGTGGATGTGGGAGAGAAGGGACAATCAGATGTAATATTTTCTCTGAGTTTCAAAGAGAGAGCCTTTCATTATCTGCATTCTCTGGAGTTTTATGCTATATTATAAATATGCTATATTCCTCAGCATATTTTTGCCATATGTGTTTAGTTTCCAGAAGTTTATATACATTATCTGCTTTTCGTTCCAAACAATGTAACATTTATTACTAGTTTCATGAGTTGTTGTTTCAGGGGGGGGAAAAAAAAGTCTGCTTAGATCTGCCTGTAACTTTGATTTCTGTTCTGGCACTGTACCACGTGCAATATATACCATCTGCACCAAGGAGGATGATAAAAAATATGCCTATCAACCAAATCGTTTGTATTATTGTCTCAGTCTCATTCACGGCAATGCACGTGGTTTTGAGGAGGGTCACCAGTAGTTTGCTGCTGGTGAGCAAGATGGCTTTTAACTGGTAACCCATCCCCGTACAGTAGCAAGGGATGATCTTAGAGGTCTTTCCAACCTTTGTGATTCTATGATTCATTCCCAAGGCAGGGGGCAGTGCACCAAAAGTGCAGTGGCAAGGAAGTCTTAAGGGGGATCACACAAGGAAGCTTCTTGATAGCAAATTATTTTGCTTACTGTTCATGTCCTTTGCAACCTTAACGAAGAATGGATTAAAAGACTGGACATAATTATAATTACATGGAGGAATCAGTGCGGTGCTGTAACATTGTTTTCTCTGCTCACCGTCTCCTTGAATTACTTATGCTTGATTGTTACAATTGATTGCGATTGTGAGAGCTAATTTTAGTGCATATATTTTGTAATGGAAGCCTGCCAACTAACTGTTTGTGTAGTGGAAGGCAACAACGACGCAGAATTTGATACAGGGTATATTTCTCTCTTCCTCCAACCAAATGTTGGCAACCGTTTCATGAGCTTATTCACATATACATATATATACATGCATATATATAACACGTGTGTATATATATACAAATACATGTATGGACAGTATATATAGCCAAGGAAGTAGAAAATGTGGCCAACTCCCTGTGAAAAGCAGAAGAGCAACTTAGATAACTGTGATGAGTTTTAGGAACCAGCTGAATTTAATGCTGTTGAGAAAGCGATCATTTCCTTAGATACAGAACAAATACTAAAAGCAGTTGAGTTTGATCTTAAACTTTACATGATGGAAAAGAGGACAAATAGCATTCCAACCTTAAGAAAAAAATCCAATATGTTTAGTTGATGAAATTGAAGATAAGCATATGGGTATATAAATCTGGGCCCTTAGAAAATGTCATGGCAGTTTTCCTAGCAGCCTGGTCCAATTTCCAAGAAGTTCATTGTCAGAACTTGCAGGAGGAGGAGATTTTAGTTGCCACAGAACAAGCAGCAAAGGCTTATTCTTAAGTGAATTCTAACTCAAGGATGAATTAACTTTCCATGTCCTGTTTTCATATATCCTAGATTCAAGATACATTAATTAACTGTTTTCCAGGGCCTTTTCTCTTCTTTCACATGCCAAAGAGAAGGAAGACATTTTAAGTGGTTAACAGGGTGTGAAGAGCGCAGGTGGGTTGGTGGGGCTTTTAGGGCTTTTAGGGATGATTCTTCTATGGATTGAAAAGCTTAACTTAAAAAAGAAAGGTCATCTGGCAGATGAGTTTTGGTTACTCAAATTATTATGTGAGCTCATTGGTAAGGTAAGGTACACAAGCTAACTGTAACTCATGTCATCTTTATCCCACAGGTTTTGGTGTCTCATTCTGTCATTCTAGTTATGATTGTTTAAAAACAAGTTACAATTTGAAGCTCATATTGTACAAACATTGATCTTGGTCATCCTCTTGGAGTTATTCACAGATGTTAAGCCTTGGCAAAGTCATGGCCAAGTGTGGCGGGTGGAGGATCTATGTTCTTGAATCAACTCTTTCTTTTGTCTTCGTTTTGGGGATTTTTAGTTCAGCTCAGTGCCATATGGGGTTTACTTAAGGAGATAGTATGTCTCTGTAAAAGCGTCTTTAAAAGGGATAGAACAGTTTAAATATGTTCCAGAAAATTAATTAAAATGTCTTTCAATTGAAAGGAAATGAGACCTTTTTTTTTTTCTCCTCCAAAATAAAGCTCCAGCCCTGTGAAACGCTTTGCATCCATTACAAAAGGAACTTCAGTACATGTTTCTAAAATGGGGAATGAGCAAACTGCATCTGCTAGGTGTGGGAGTGACATTTCAAAATCCCACTGACAGTTGAATTATCAAACTAAACATCATCTTGCCTGTCCTGGTGCTAAGTGAGTAACTCCATGCTTTCCAGAAGTGAAACTGTCCCCTCCGAGGGGTGAAATTGACCCAAGGAAAGTGCTGGTAGAAACCCTCTGGTAGGACAGAGTCCTTCGTTCTCTACCTCAGTACATTTTCATTTCTGATGGAAACTTTAGAGCTCCTTAGCATCATAACAACATGAGGCAGGGCTCCTGTTTAGTTAGGAGTATTTGGGAAAGCCACCTTTGTCTGCCCTGAAATAAAGGTGGCCATATGCCTGTCTACAGTTCATCCCATCCAGTGTTGGGCAGCTCCTGCCTCTTTCCTTGTGGCTATCAGAAACACCTCGTTTAGGTGATGTATGTACAGGGTTATCCCTGCTTGTCTTATCAGAAATGGCTGAAGAAAGGGAAAAGTATGGCATTTCTTGAACCACGGGGGCTTTCGCTGTAGTTTTATACTTCAAAGTTTCTTCAAATGATAAAATAATAGGAGTCAGTGATGCTATAGTGATGTTCCTCAGTCATAGTTACCTACTTACTTACATCACAGTTTTCACTGTTGAACCACTTGGTGCATCACAGAGGCAGACCTTTGATGTCGTATCTTCTAATGGGAATGGATTGTGACTTCTTTGAGAAGTGAAATGTTGCAGTTTGGTCATACCTTTGGGAGAGGTGGTACTTGGTCCTACTAAATATCAGTGGGTTTTTCCCCACCTGAGGCTTCCACGTTTCTTAACTTCACAGTGGTTAAATACCATAGCACAGTCATTAGCTGAGGATAAGCAGGGAGGATGGAGTTGGTTATGGCCAGAGTGACTGGTGGATGTGGCAGGCAGCAGCACCACGCTGTGTGCTGTGCTATATGCCATCCCATATGCCATGTACTGTGTGGAGCTATAGTGACAGTTGTGCCCGGGGCTGCTGGGGGCTGCAAGTTGTCAGTAGTACTCTCGTGGTTGGAAAATCTAGCTCAGCAACACAAGCTGGGATTATGCGTAGGTACCTTGTTACCTTCTCTTATTTTTGATAGGGCAACACTGTTAGTGAAATAGGGCTTGGTTAGCTGACATGGCTCACTTCAGGGTGGGTTGCTACATTTACAGGACAAGATGTGATGTTCCCCTTGGGTGCTTCAGCCAAACCTGCAGTCTGCCTCAGAGGCTTACTGGGGAAAACACAGAAGAAACTGTTCTGAGCAGCACCGTGGTGATGGTGCGTGGCATGAGGGAGTCGAGGGGATGTGTGGTCTTGATTAGAATGAATAGTGGAAGTGTACCTGTGTGACACATCTTCTGCCCTTCAGGTTTAATGCCAGTGTCAGTGTTCGGCTGCTGGAGTGATCGGTGCAGAAAAAACACCTTTGCAAAGCCGACTTGTCTCAATCCTTCCTTTCTTCTCTGTGTATTTGTACCAGGAAGCAATTCTGTGCTGTGCAGCAGGCAGAGCACTGGCTCAAGTTGCTCAGAGGCTGTGGAATCCCCTCCTTGGAGGTCTTCAAAATCTAACTGGACATAGCCCTGGGCACCCTGCTCTGGATGTCTCTTCTGCAGCAGAGGTTAGGCCGGGTGGACTCAAAGAGCCCTGCTGACATCAGCTGCTCTATGATCTTGTGTTACAGTCAGTGCTTTTGAAGTATAGCTACCTCAAGGCAAATCAGAAGTATCTGCAGGTGTAACTATTACTTAGTAGTGGTAAGTAAAGGGTGGATTTCTAGGGAGAGCTGCTTGCTCCATGGGCTGTTCCTGGGCTGCAACATCAGAAGTGCTGAGAGCTGTGCATTGAGAAAGCCGGGCTGATATTCTCACGGAGATAGAGCTGTCTCGCCTGTGAATGCTGCATAACCAGGGCTTCAACTTGCTAATAGTGACTTAACTATGAGCAGTCAAGAATGTGTTGGAGGTGTAATATGAGAAGAAATGGGATGAGGTAAGAGACGAGTCTTGGGCAATGGCACAGGAGGAGATACCGCAGTAAAAAAAGGGAGGAATTCCCTAGCAGATGAGTGACAAAACAACATTAAAACAGGTTTTTGGGATTGGATGGAGGAGATGATGATTCAAGAAATGTAAACATGTATTGTGGGGGTTTGGCCTGTAGGAACACTGTGCTTGGAATAAATGGAATGGGAGTAATTTATCTATTTTTTTTATGGAAGAGATGAATGTTTTGCGGAGGCCTGCAGACAACTGTATGGTGGCTCAGTTTGCTGACAGAAGCCATGAGATTGCATGAATACTATCTGGCACAAAAAAGCTTGGGTAGCTGGCCATGTCTGGAAGGTAAGATGGTCAGTGTGGTGTGGTGTGTCAGAGGAAGAGGTGGGAGAGAGCAGGTCAGGGTGATACCCCACTAGCAATGTGGTATGCTGGTGTAGTTTTACCCTAGCACCCTACCCCCACACTTTGAGGCAAGTCTCTGAAACACAGAATTGCTTTTTTTTCCCATCTCTGTAGATAGTTCTTCTCTTTGCATCTCCTGTCCCTTTGCTAGCTCTGCTCCTGGTATCTCCCATGTTGGCCACTGTTCTCTAGGCAGGCTCCTTTCCCTTCAGCTCACATGGCTCTCGATGCCACCACTTCTGAAGTGCCCCCAGTCCCTACAAGTGTGACAGGAGTTCTTATGCCCTGCCTTCCTTGGGTGCAGGTTGCACGAACCCCTGGGTTGCACAAGTTGTCTTTTTGATAGAGTCTCTTAGAAACAGGACACTGGGGAAATGCCATGACCAGCTCTTTCCACTGCATGCCATAGGGGTGACTGTTAGAAACCGAGCTAGTAGTCTTGACTGTGTAGTGCAGCCTACGTGACAGTTATTTATTTATTTATTTATTCATTCCAGATTTGCAGCAAGATAGGGAGGAGCATTTGGACATGACCTGTCTATAGCTTGAGATGATTTCTGCACTGGCAAACACGCAAAGAGATAAAGCAATGGAGAGCTCAGGGCTAAATCTCCTCTGTACAAATGCTAGGAGCATATGTAATAGGATTGTTGAATTGGAGTTACATGTTTGCAGGGATAAGTACAGTATGGTGATACAATACTGTCACAGCCATTCTAAAGCAGAAAAAAAAAGACGGGATTTACAGCGGTTGTTGGGGATTCTTGGGTTTCGCTGTAGACTTCTAGAGTAACAAAAGAATAGAAAAGGCTTTTGTGGATGAGATGAAACAGATCTCTGAGATGGCTGGAGTCGTGACTGAGGGGAATCTCAGATGGAGGAAGCAGGAATGCTCCAACCTTACTGCAGTAAGGTAGCAAAGATTATTTTTACACAAAATATACAGAGAAGTAAACTGTGTATAGATCTTCCAGCAGAACTGTGAAGGAACAGGGGCAGAGCCCTGGCAGCTGGAAGCAGCTCACTTGCTCTTGCTCCTGCTTGTGCCCACCACAGGGGAAGCTGTGAGAGGGGCCAGTGTCACTTTCTCAGGCTCTGCCAGGCAGGTGGAAAGCGAGCTTTGCAGCCTTGGGTATCGATGCACATTTTGATCCTTACAGAGTGACCAGCGCTGCTCCTAATTAGAATGACCAGCAATGTATTTTCAGAGCTCCAAACTAACATCCTTTGTGTGCGTGTAGTAATGCTGATATAATTCCTGACTCCCCAGGAAAGCACAGAGCCCTGGGGGTCACCCATGCAGACCTCACAGATCATTTCTACCTCTTGTCCCCTACAACCATGAAAATCTCCATCTATGCTGATGACTGCCATGACCACTACAGTGCAGCTGTGGGGTGAGGATGCAGCGTGGCCCATTTCCAGCCTCTGCTGCTGCAGGCAGCGCTGTGTCCAGAGGGCTGCCACCAGAAGCCTGCCCGCTTTATTTTTAGTTCGGTTTAGGGGATTGCTACATTTCCTTGCTGTTTGTTGTTGCGGTTGCTAATCCTGTGGGCAGATTGATCGCTTCCTTGTATTCTTGGCTTTTATTTTGTTTACTTTATTGGTGAAAACTGTCTTTTTGTATGTGCTGCTGTTTTTTTGCCCCCACTTTTCACTCAGTGCCAGCAATGGCATGAATAAATGGGAAGATGCCACAAGTTAACTGCAGGTTACCAGAGCCTCTAACTGTGGCCTGAAGAAGCACGGCTGAAACCCAGCCCTGGGCCCTCCAGCTGTGCCAGAAGGTTTCCCTGTGGGAGCAGCTCTGCCCTCAGCAGTTCCCTCCACTCTTTCTGGCTAAGTTGCTGTTTGACCACAGCCAGTGCGTTGTTAACTAGCAGAAGACCGTTCACGTTGAATTATGAATACATAAAACAGCAGCGGGATTTAATTAGGCAGCTATTCAGAAAGCAGGTGCTTCCTTTCTGGGTTTAAGTTACCAAATTCATCAGGGCATTTCAACTTTGTGCAGTTTAAATTCCCTGCTCCTGAAGAACAAAGTCATTTTCTCAGCTTTGGAGGCTGACATCTGCTTGCAGAGATTAACCGTGTTCCTATAGCAGCTGGCACAGATTTTCTTTGTGGAGGGGATGTATGGAAGGGAGCATTAAGCCCCGGTACAAGTTGCTGCACTCAGATGGAAATTGCTCTGCAGGTTTTGAAGAAGGTGCATTTATCAGAGGGATGCCTGGTGGTGTTACATCACCTGTGGGTTTGGGACGGGTTTGAAAGGGCTGGCTGTGCTGCGTGCAGCCGAATGGTCCTGATGGGAGGTCCAGCGTTCTGCTTATAAGTCACAGGGGCTTATTCCACAACGTGGAGAACAATCATTTTAAATAAAGAGCCGTCAGCAGGCACTTGCGTGGAGCTGTGTTTGCGGATGGAGTGAAGTCAGTCGGTCAGGGGGAGTGACCCCAGTCTGTCTGGGCCGGGTGACTGCTCGGGAAGCCGTCCGTCAGCCACACTTTGACTCACGGAACAGCATGTGGCGATAATATTAGCTGGGCATAGGTGACCTCTTACTGCTCTAGCTGGATGAGTGTTTTACAGCCTTATTCTTAATTTACTGCTTTATACCTAAGTCAGTGCTTTCTGTTTATTGCTTTTTGAGAGCCAGTCTAAACCACGCTTGGCCTCCTAATTTAATGTTACTGACAGCGTGCCATCCAAAGCCAAGCTTTTTATAAAACTCCAGATCAATAGAAATGCTACAATTAATTAAACCCGAGTCCAGTGGAAAGAGCTGCTTTTAAACAAGGGAATGTTCCCTGCAGGACTCGCAAACTCAGATCCTGCAGCCGTGAGCGCCTGGAGTGAGCTGACTGGAAACAAAAGTGGAACCGACTTAATTGGGTTTCGTGGCTCTGGCAAAGCATAAAGAGCAACAAATAGCGAGAAGCAATTTGGATTTGAATTATTTTCTCCCCTACGTTAATAGGTCGAGGTAATGTTAGTAATAAAAATCTGGCTGGCTTTTTGGCTGCCAGAATTTGGCAGAGGTCTGTTGCAGGTAATGAGGGTCATGCAGATTAACACCAGCTGCGCGTCTGGCCGGGTGTTTGAAGCTGACCTGTTAATCTTTCTTTTCCATTCCAGGATCTACAGAGGACAACAAATGTTTCCCAGCCTTCCTACTGTAACACCCTGATGTGAGTAACAAACCGTGGTGCGTTGGTTTGGGTTTTTTTTTTTTTGTAAATAAACTTTCTTGAGTATCCATTTGCAGCTGCTGCTCACCCCTCTTTTGCTCTGCTTATGTGTCTGTTCCTTTCTCAGTCCCAGGGCAGCCCTCCGTAGCCTGCAGAAGGGAGCGAGTGGTGTCTTAGAAATAAGAATGTGAAAACTTCTCTGTAATATGAAATATAAAGCACAGTGAAATGTTTACTTGAAAAATCATGTCAGCAGCTGCATCTTTTATCAAGGAATATATATTCAGAAATGTTTATATAGAAACATGACAGCACTAAATCTGGGTTGTTGGTCACTAATCTTTGCAAAGATACAAAGCCGGCTAAGAAAAATAAAAACATTCCCCTGAGGCAGCTTGGGACTTACAATATATGGAAGACTCAAGCAGTTAAAAGCTCCTATCCTGCCCTTATTCTCCTCCACACTTCCTCCGTGTGGTCACTCCAAATTGCTGCCAGCTGGCCTATTTGTCATGTGTGTTTGTTTGTACTGCCTCTAATTTCTGACCTTTCAAAGAGACAGACAAAATCTGTGGCTTATGCAAATCTTTGAATTTACAGCCAACCCAGCCTACTAGCGGGAAGGAAAAATACAGTGAGTTTGAACCACAGAAGGGAACAGATTCAATTCTGAAGTGCCTCTTTATTGACCGTGGACCCTAACTTGTGTATAAATGAGTTGGAGCCTTGCCTCCTCGGCCTGCGGTTTTCTTACGTCTCTGTTGCCTTCTCCTCTTATTGCAGAGGGCACCATAGGTTCCTTCCAAGCTACATTCAGCCTGACAAATATGCCCTGTTTTGTTTGTTGCAGGGCTCCAAGCTTTTTCAAGTGAGAGGTTTTATAGTGTGGCATGTTTATAAAGATGAAAACAGAACAGAGTGTGTGTGTGTGGGGTGGCACGGGGTGATAAAGAGACTGTATTGTAGAGGAAGAAGAGTGAAACTAGAAGACTGATCTGTCATCAAACAGAATGCCCCAGTGTGTGGACAAATGGTAAGACAGGCAGCCTGGGTGATATTTCCAGTTTCCCTGGAGTGAAAGTTTATACATGCAGTTTATAGTGGATAATGGAATGTTATGAAATGTTATATTTTTTTTATGAGGAATATGTTAATTCTGCCAGTGTGATAATCCTGAGGCTCCAACCCACAGCAAGGCTGACATTTATGTTATGAGGAGATGAGCAGACATTTATTGAGGTGTAGACTGACAGTGCATGTAAAAATACCCCGCAACAACAACAACAAAACTACCCCCAAAAAAATCACAGAGAAAAGTTTCCTTTTCATTCTCTTTTTCTTTCTCCCCTGTTCCGTCACATCAAATAACAACTAATGCTGAAGGGATGGCTGCTCTGAAAGCTGCTGCACTATTCTGTGATTCATGGCAAACCCAAAAGTTAAATTCTTCTTTCTGTGTGTGTGTGTGTGTGTATGTGGGGTGGGGGATACCGTGTGTGGCGGTCAGACCAAGGGGCTGATCTGGTATATAAACCATATGTAGCTCATGCTGTAGGTTTGCTCTGGTGTGCTTTGCTGCAGCATGGTGGAGGCACAGTTCCCAGACAGAGCTGTCCTTTTAATCAGGGGCACTGACAGCCAACATTGCTTCCCGAGGCTTTGGCTTCACATGAAACTCAAGGGCTATCAATGAGGAGTTTGCCTCTGGCTAAAGGGGAAGGTCTCCCTCCTCTGCAGCCCCCTGGCAAAATTAAAACAGAATGATGTGCATGTCTTGCCACGTTCACAAGCAGAGCTGTCTTACATTATGAGAGGCTTGGAGTAGTCCCGGAGCTGGCTCCAGTGTTGGTGGGGGAGGGTGCTGCAGGGCTGACATAGGGTATATGGGAAGGGAGGAGTAGGAAGGGCATGCACATCCTTTCCCTTTTTGTGGGGAAGGGTTGGTTCAGATAGCATGAAATTACAGCCTCAGTCATATTAACACCTAAATATGTTGATTTTGACTCAAAGCCCAGTCTGGAGCCACTGCATTTAATGAAGGTGCTATGAAGATCTTGCTGGCTTTCATTTCCTGAGGTGGCTCTGGGTCACTCATGCTGTGGGATCACCTAATGGGAAGGTTGCAGGAGACGTTTGGCCTTCCATGGTTTTTATTCTGCTTTTGCAGGGCTTTCTCCAGGGCGTTCCTCTGTGGCTGAAGCAGTAGGCTCCCCTTTCGTGCAGCTGACGGGTATGCTACGAGGCCCGTCCTGTGTCCCTAACGTGGGTGGGGAGATGTATGATCACAACCTCTGTGCTGGCCTGACCTTGTCTGGTCTCCAGATAGCTCAGCTGGTTTTTGCTGAGCTCCAAAATGTGGAACGTGATCATTTAAGTCTGAAGAATTCCCTTATCTGCTAATTGTAGCTACAGTGGGGGAAACTGGCCCTAGTTATAGAAGTGATTTCTTTAAGTGCAGCATTCTTGGCATGCATAAGCTTGTGGTATCTGATTACTGTTTTTCAGCAAGTAACGCAACTGATTAAATCAAACTATTGTACTGCTCTGCAGCGTCTTCCTGTATTCTTCCTGCTATTACCCTATTTATTGCCAGGTTAATACATACTACAGTAGATACCATGCTGCTGTATATTAATTAATCACATATTTATGGGAGGAGAAATAGGAATAGGTTTGGGAGGAGAAATAATTTGGGTCACACAGGTTTTTGCAGAGAAGCATCTGTCCTAAAACATTGACATCTCCCAGAGCTTTGTAGAGCTGATACATGGAAGGTTTCTGAGACAGAAGATCTTTGTCAGGCAGCTGAAGTCTTGCTGTGTTTAGCTATGGAGGATATCCCAGGATATGGAGGATTGTTTGTGATGAATGTATGGCATTTGATGGTTACACACTCCTCTAAACATTCATTTTAAGATATCATTTAATCTCTTTCTCTATATATTTTTATTTTTTTAACTGAAACATGTTTTTAAAAGACATTTAGAAATACAAAGATAAATGGCAAGGATAAATACAACAATCCAGAAGCCAAACTCCTGTTTAAAATGGTAGATAACCAGTCAGCAGTTGATAGAAAATGACTGGGAATAAATGGTAGCATAGCTTATCATGCAATTCTTATGTTTATAAATTATTTTTATAATATGAGGAGGTCCTTTTTGGATGCAGGAGTTGGACTCAGTGATCCTTATGAATCCCTTCCAACTTGGGATATTGTGTGATTTTGTGATTTAGAGCAGGCAGTAATGCAGTCAGGCTTCCAAATGTTGAATTTAATCACAAGCCAGTTTATAATGTTTGAGAAAGAAGCAGATACTGAAAAGCCTCAAATAGAAGGAACAGGCGGGACTTTACAAGGAAAAAAATCAAAAAGAAGTTCAGATGAGGAAAATTAATCAGCAGTTCTGAAATGATTATGATTGTCAGAGAACAAGGTTTTTGCCAGCGTAAGAGAGCTGGTCTCTGCCCTTGAGCTTGCTTAAGCAGTTAATCTGTGTATGAACTCTAAGTCTTAGAGATCACTCAAAGGATATTAATCATCCCTGAGCATTTAAAAACATACATTTGAGCAAGTAAGACAGTAGAGGTCGAGTGGCAGTGGGGTAGCTGCAGGCTCAGGTCGGCTCTTAACTGCAGGTCTTCTAAAGGTGAGTGTGTAACATCATGCATGTGTACCTGCATTTGCATTGCTAGTGAGTGTTGTCAGTGGTCTGTGATTACCTGGGAGCTGGCTTGCAGGAGCAGAGCCTGTGTTTGAATATTGCAGACCATGTCCTTTGCCTGCTCTGTAACCTTCTTCCAGCAAGGAGCTTGGAATCAGATTTGGAGAGACTTTCTTTTAGATTTACTGGTATCAAGAAAAAGTCAAAGACTTCAGACTGCAGTTCAGAGGAGACATTTCATGCTTCTTTCCTGATCTTTTTCTTCACCTCCTTCCATTGCCTTCTAACCACGAGAAAGAGCCAACATTTAAACAGTGTTTCCTGGTCATGCTTCTCAGTTTCTTGTTTTCTTAACAGGGGGAGTCTGAACAGTTTCCTGTAATGCAGAAGCTTTCCAAAGTGAAATGTGCCAGTGGCGTTTCTAAATACTGTCCTATCTTAGCATGTCTCCAACATGCTTTGCTCTTGGCCTCCATGCTATGTATGGAAGTCCTCCAAATTTGTTCTGCTATGGGGTGGGAGCGAGGGTGTAGATAGGGGTGTACCTGGCAGACAGTTGTGCTCTCATCCCACTGCCTCTGGGTAATGCTACACAACCTCTGTTACAAGTCAGTGTCTCTCAGATAAGTGGCTCTCATAGGTAAGTCCAAGCAGAGATCTGTGTGCCCTCATTTCAGCTGGACTGAAGCAGTGTGGGGTGCTGTGGCTGGCCCTGGAGCTAGGTTGGAAGGCAAGACTGGCAGCTGATCTGTAAGGAGGCAGGATCCATCCGTCACTGTCATTGGCATGGTTTGACTGGACCAAACCCTTCCACAAGCTGCAAGTAAGTTACAAGGCAGTGTGGTTGGTGGACCAGCATTTAGGAAGGCTGATCTCTTCATATGGAGTTTTTGCCCCTCTGCTAGACTCATTCCTGAGCAGCTGATTCATAATTATTTGAGACTGTGCCCCTGAGCTTGAGATTCATGAGTCACAGGAGTCATTCAGGTGGGAAGGGATATGTGGGGATATCTAGTCTACCCCTCTGCCCAAAGCAGAGCCAGTTCTGAGATCGGGGCAGGCTGTCCAGGGCCTTCTCTGGATAGATCTTGAACTTAGGAGGACGGAGCCCTCACAACCTCATCAGGGCCCAGCTTCATTTCTCACCTCAGGCATCTTCACGGTGAAGATCTGCATATTTTCAGACAAAACTATTAGTGATTCAATTGATGAATACTGTAGCACTGTACATGACCATAGCGTGGGCACCATTAGAATGGGTACAGCGCTTGACAGCAATTGTAGACAGTGACAAGCTATGCCTCGAAGCTATTGGTTTGCTCATTTTGAGGAGCACGGGGCAGGCAAACAAATAGACAGTAATATATGAGATACTGTGTCACTGCAGTGAACAAGATGAGTATAAAAAGGGAAAATATAAAAATAGCACTTACTGCCTGATAAAATTGCCTTTCAATTAAATGACTAGATAGGAGGTTTTATAAGGGGGAAAAAGACCTCTAAAGTCGCTCGGACAAGTGAAATGGAAAGGTAGGAAAAGGGAAAGCACTGAGACATAAAACTGTTAGATGTTAAATCTCAGAGATGTTTGGGGGATGGTGGGTCCAGCTGTGAGATTTAGAACTTTGAGTTGCCATGTGGAAGTCAGCAGTGCTTACCCTCTAAGCAGAGGCTGGAGGTAAGGTCTCTGCTCATGTTGGAGAGCTTTGCGCAGGCTATATGTAAAGACCATCAGGACTGGGCTCTGATTCCTGTTTAGACCTCGGATATGGTAGGGTTCACACCATATTGGGGTTTCTTTTCTTTGCAGTGGCATTGAGGGGAGCTTGTTTACCATCTGGCTGTGAAGATGGAAAAGAGAAAAAAAAAAAAGAAGAAAGAAATAGAGCTTGTTTTCTAAAAATGAGAACTCATACAGTCAACTAGCGTCTTTTATTATTATGCATTGAGTCTAAAATAGATGCAGGTCTGCCTGCTTTCTTAACATGCATCTGACAGAAAGTAATAGCATCCATTTACATTTCTGTACCATTTATTTTCATGAGGGTCTTGGAGTATTTCACAGGGGGGACCAGACAACAAGAAACAATGCTTTTACCTTGCATCTACCTTGTCATATGGTCTGCTACAACTGGCAGAGCTGTCGTGGGGCAGTGCTGGGAGCTTTCTGAGCTGGCCTTGTTGCCTGCTTTGGGTGGCGTGGGCAGCTGCGGAAGAGCATCCTTAATTTCAGAGTGCTGTTGTAGAGAGCTCAGAGAAGCAAAGTGCCTGTGGGCACCTCTGGGACTGTTCTGCCATCCATCCTGTATGCTGGGTGCTTCCCTTGCATGGTTTTCCAATTCCCACTGCCTGACAGTGAGTGGTTGTTGAGAAGCTGGCTTGGCTTTGAGTGTGCCCATCACCCCTATGCAGTGAGGGTCAGAGGTAGGGGGTGGCAAAAAGGAGAGTGCGGACGGCATCACTGTTGCTGTTGTAGTCTCCTTAAAGTATTTAGAATCACCAAAGATGATGATTTTATTCAATAAATGGGCATTTTAAAAAAGGTTATGTTGGGAGGGTTGTTCCTGTCATGCAAGTTATGTTTGTGGAAGTTTATAGTCACTGTTTTTAGTTTCATACCCAATTTGCCTCCTGGCTACGCCTTGAAAGGGGATCTAGGAAAGGGGAAGCTGCTCAGGGCTGTTTACTTTGGATCTATTATGGGTAGTGTGGTTTTCCCCCTCCAGTTCCTGTCCCCCTTCTCCCAGCTCATGCCAGGGCCTTGTGTGCACGGTAAGCCATTGCTGGAGGTGGGGCAGAAGCTGCCATTAGGCAGCATCATGGATTTTGGTGTGTTTAAACCAGCTGTGACATTTTAATTCATTATTTTGGTACTGTTGAGCTTTATACTGGGCTGGTATCAATGACAGTACCAGGGCATCAACTGTAACTGCCTCTGCTCAAGGTCTGTGGCCGTGAGCAAAGCACTTGCTCGCTGCTTGGCCATGTAGAGAATAGGGATAATACTCACCTCACAGGGGTATTATGAAAGTTAATTTGCTAATTATTTATAAAGCACAGTGGGATGCTACTTCAGCTCTACACAGTGTTATGTTAACATCTAATTAGTTATTCCTTATGATGCTTCATTTTCTTTCTGCTATAAATATTGGCCTAATACAGGGACAACTCTGCCTGTCATCTTGGTGACTCAGATGGAAAAAGCAAGCTGGAATGAATAAACAGGATTTGGTTTGTAAATGATCTCTGTTTCTATTTCCCCTTCTGTGCCATCTTACCCATAAAAATGACACTGTTGTGATTAGGGTTTTTCAGCAGTCGTATTCAGTGCAGAAGTTGTGTTGCATACAGAGCAGGTGGAGCCCAACTCCTTCCATCTTACCAGGGCATGAAGATGCACAGCCGGTGATGCCTTGTGACACTGGGTTTTCTCTCTGAGCAGTTTAAACACAGGCATATGGTGTGTGCCGTACAGCAAAGCTAGTGCACTGAAGTACAGTCATTTGGGAATTTACACCAGGCAAAATAAGGTGAACGTCTGCCTGAATGACCATGAACTTTTCTGCTGGACAGCTTGCTGCAATGCCTACTTCAATCAGCAGGTCCCTTTTGGGGGAAGAAGTCATCACTTGTATAGAAATGTCAACCTTCTGCAACCTTCTTGCTTCTCTTAGGCCTTCCCATTCCTCCCACCTTGCTTATGTTCACCTCCTTGGAGCTTAGGTGAGAACCAGTTAAGAGTTTTGGGATGGAGAGAGCTGTACATCCTGGGAGTGCTGAGCCATCACCCTGTGAGCCCCACGAAGGTGTCCAGAGACCTTGGGCTGAAATCTGCTGCACTGGGGAGATCTCTGCCATTGCTTTTACTGGGGTCTGGACTGTGATCTGTGATTCCAAGATGCCTTTTTTTTTTTTTTTTTGCTCTTCTCCTCTAAGCTTGTCTTTCTGTTTTCCCTTGTTTGTGTTTGCATCCCATATTGGGTTGCTTTATTTCACATTGTGAGTAACATGAGTAACATCTTTACTTTGGCCAGGCTGTAGTGAAGTTTCATATGGAAGTGTGCTGATTTTTTCCTCTGAAAATACATACAGCAAAGATGTCTGAGCTTTGTGTCACAGGTTTTACCTGCCTCTGGGCAGCTTAGGGCCCCTTTGAAGACATGAATGTCCTGTATGCTTAATACTTCAGCGTGGTGAATTGAAAAGCTTGTGAGTCCTATTTTTAGTGCTGAAAAATGTTGACAACTAATGTAAACCTATGATATCCATCACCTGGCAGCATCGTCACCATTGTACAGCTTGTCACTCATTTTGAACTGATTTTTTTCCAATAAAATGAAACCACTGGCAGTGATGTGGTGGAAGCATGTCAGAATGTACCAAGAAGGTGACAGCAGCCACTGTGTAGTTTCTTTCAAAGAAATGAGAGATGTTGGGATTATATATCTTGAATAAAATGTGCCTCCTTGATCCCATTCATTGAAAAAGGAAGTGATCCCATTGCATTAAGCTCCTGCAACATTGCTGTGCCACAATGACAGTTGTGGACTGAACAGGCTGCATCCAGCTCTGAGGGTATCTCATGCACCATGTGAACTCTGCTGGGGCTGGGGGGCTGCAGAAGCTTGCAGCAGCCTTGGGTACATGTGTGCGTTCACTTCTCTGTGAATTCAGGACAGCCTCATGACTTTTGTTGTCTTGAGGCTGGATGACTAGAAGCAGGTCTCTATGATAGATAGAAATCCTGTATGCTTGAAGGGAACTTATAAGCAGGATGAGGAACGACTTTTTACAGTCTAAGACTGATAGGACAAGAGGGGAGATTTAGGTTAGATGTTAGGAGGAAATTTTCTCCTCAGAGGGCAGTGAGGTGCTGGCACAGCTGCCCATAGAAGCTGTGATTCCCCATCCCTGGAGGCGCTCCAGGCCATGTTGGATGGGGCCCTGAACAGCCTGAGCTGCTGGGGGGCAGCCCTGCCTGCTGCAGTGGGTTGGTACTCATTGTTCTTTAAGGTCCCTTCCAACCCAAACTACTCCATGATGCAATTCTATATGTGTGATTGTGTGCTTTACCTGTATGCATCTGGATGACTCCAGTAAAGACTGCTCTTCCCTTTGCATGAGGGGTAACTTGTGCTGAGTGTTGGTGAGAGATTTCCCCGAGCACGCTCTGCAGAGTCAGTGTGAGAACTGTAAGCAACAAGTGGCACAATGAAATACAAACCTTCAGTTCTAACTTTTTGTTGCTCCAAAGGTAGCAGTCCGTGCCTATTCATGGTGGTTTTGCAGGCAAGTGTGCTGGCTGATTGCCACCATCCCCTCCCTGTAGCTCATTAGAAACCTTTCAGCTACCTTTGCCGTGTAACAACCGGGATCAATTTTCCCATGAGTTGATATGTATGCTGACCTCTCCAAAGGAAAAAAACCAACCCTGTAGTTCATTAGCTTACTTTTGTAGAGGCTGAAAGAGAACTGTTTGTGGCTGAACAATACTTGTCTTTGACTGTTCTGTTCCTAATCCCAAATAGAAACATGAGACTGAGAAACTTGCTCTGATAAAGGGGAGTATGGATACATTCAATCTAGTATAAATCTTCCTGGTGTTAAAATTCTTTAATCAGCATGGGTTGGTTTGCAGGTTGTTTGGATGAAGCAAAGACAGGCAGCGTTAAGTATCAGTTTGAAAAGAGTGATTCTGATGGTAATGCATGGTTTTCCATCAGTGCCCTTGTGTGAGATTCTGCATCACAGAGATCCAGTTCAAGAGCGGAGGCTTTAAAAACAGTTAATGAAGCCTGTGTTGACTTTCCATCTCAATTTGTCATTGAATAAAAGGTGGCTCAGACCAAACTGTGTCCTCACCTAGACAATGACAACTGTTTGCTTTAGTAGTAGTCTTGGTCATAGCTCCTTCTGGATCTGTGAGGCTGCATGGGTACCAGTGTGGGTGTTACTTTCAGGACAGGGGTGTTACCAGAATGGAGCCCCCTGTGCATGGTTTTGGCCACAAGAGTCCATTATTCACAAGGCTATACATGAAGCAACTTGAACTCTGAAGCCCAGGCTGTGTTTATAGGGCTGTAGTTTGCAGTGTTTTGTGAAAAAGGAATGTAACACCACAGCCAAGTGTGTCAGGGTGCCTTGCTTGCACCAGTGGCTCAGTCTGTGGCTATGGGATGTTTGGAGCGCCGCCAAAACTGGAGCAGGCCGTCAGCATCTCAGTGCGCTGCCTGTTGTCGTTCTTGGCAGATTATAATTGCCTGCTCAGCCCTGGGTTGTGTCCTGAATGTGCTTGACCAGAGGGCTGACAAAAGCAGGTAATAGACAGGACCAGGACGCTCTCCTCTGTGGTTTCCCTCATTAGAAACTCCACCATTGACATCAAGGTCTTGAAAAGAGGTCTGCGAGGCTCCAGTTGTCTGCAGGATGGATACAGGGCCTTTCTGTAGACAGGACGCTTCTCCAAGGCCATCTGTTTGCACCAGTGGAAAATACAGCTGATACAATCATGAATGTTTGAAGCGCCTCGGCTTTGTAAGGTAACCCATAGTTACAGAGATACGGTCTGCGTAGACCTGATGTTCCTCATATCTTAACTTACTGCTGTGCTCTGTGAGTCACTGTACTGAAGCTACTCCCAACCATTTCTCTGCCCAAAGTGATAATCCATTGTTAAAATGATATTAACTCATGTGTGCTAATTAGCAGGTGTGCCTGGGTGTGAGAAGCCAAGGACGTTAATTAGGTCTGATGAAGTTACCTTTACTCAGGGTTCGGACTCACATCTGCTGGGAACGTGTCTCCTCTCCTTCCACAGCTGAGGAGGTGCTGACCTGCAGTGATGTCCCCAGCTGATGTGGGCCCTGACATGCTGGGGATATCTTTCTCCTCAGTAGAAGGGACTCAAGGATGGCCAGGAGACTCCTTGTAAGGTTGTCGGGAGTTTATTTTTTGTGATGATGGAAAGAAAAGGACTTTTCCCATCTATACTATCTTCATTTGGCTAAGAAAAGGAGGAGAAGTGTAGCTGTCTCTCACTCTGCTGGATGTGATGGCCCCTCTGGCTGGCCAGCTCAGCAGCCTGTCTTTGGCCCAAAATATGCTAAGTTGCCTCCAAACAGGTTTTGGTAGGTCTTTGCTAATAGCATGGGACTACCACGGTTTATACAAGCTAGCGTATGCGTCTGGGAGAAAGCCCACATCAAAAGGCGTGTATTGAAATGGCTTAGCGGGGTTGACAGCATGGCTAGGCCTGGAAACGCCTGTTCTCCCAGGGCTGGCGGGCCTGAACCAACAGGCTGCAGCGGGGTGTTGCCAGCTGGCTGCTCCCCATCCTACCTGAGCCTGTTGCTTCACTCTGGTAATCTCTGGTGCCTCTGCAGGACGTGTTCCTTAGCTAGGTTTTGGAGAAGGGTCATTCTTTTTGCACTGGATCACAATGGGGAGGTGAAATTATTGCTTTTGATCCTCCTGCACCAGTTTAATATTCATCGGTGGCCAGGCTGACTGGTTGTTGCCTTGTTTGCATGAAGGCAGCTCCTGGGGTGGAAGGCAGACACATCTAGCCAGCGTTTTGGGGGGACCCTGGGCTGGTTGAGGACTTGCTGTAGGTAACCAGGAGGCAGGAGAAGGTGTCACAAAGTGTTGTAGCAAAATGCAAATCCATTTAAGGCTTGCAGCAAAAGGGTGTGCCTCGTTTGATCTTTCTGAGCCGAAAAACACTTCAGACAATCACTTTCAATCTCACATCGTAAGCATATATGCTTCTTCTTTGGGACTTGAAAGTAATGGCTTTGTATCTCAGGGTGCTTGTGTGTATGCATGCGTGTGTATATGTACACACCAGTTTCCACGTAACAAAGAAGCCATTTTGGTGCTGGTGACTAAGTGCAGATGGCATGGGAGCTCCCAGCATGGTTTTGCCTTTCTGGCTGATCAAATGCGTTGAAGACTGTGAGTGTTTGCTGTGCCCTGCTGAACCTGGAGCAGGTGGGAGCAGCCCTCATCTGAATCACTCCCAACTTGCCAAACCTGCTCGCTAGCCTGCTTGGGATTTGCTGTTGCCCTCCCTGAGCACTTCAGGAGGAGTCAGCCTGCTCCCCTGGTCTGCCTGTGGTTTTTTTTTTTCCTCCTGGCTGGCCCACAGATGTTTGGCTTTACTCTTTCTGTGCTCAAATTAGCTGTAAGGCTGGGGTTTGGTCTTTCCATTACTTTCTTTTCCAAGCATGCGTTCAGTCCCATCCCTCCCTCAGCGCTTTCTGCTGTTGCAATGGAGGACTGCCCTGCTCGGCAGGAGTGCCTGCAGCCACGGGGGGACCCGGTGGTTTCTGAGCGTGGGCAGATACATCGGAAAGATCTGATTCTGCCAGTACTTAGATGTGAAGTTAAACAAAGCCTGCTGTTTGAAGTGGACTATAACCGACTGTTCTGCAAGTAAACTCAGCTTACATGCCTGCCTATTTCCGATAATGGGGCGTATAAGAAGGATTGTGCCGAATCACATCACTTTGTCCAGCTGCCTCAGCTTGGCTGTTCCCAACAAGTTTCTTCTCCTCCCATCCTGTCCTCCTGCATCCATTGCACCCTAGCATGGAGAGCCCCATAGCTCTGTGTTCACTGCAGTTGAACAAAAGCATGGAAGAGCTGGGGTCTTGCATCTAGCTTTTGTAGCTTCTTCTTCCTTCCGTAATAATTTTGTCCTTCGCCCAGTTTGTGGTTACGTCTGGGTTGCAGAGGCCAGAACTTCTAGAATATGGTTAGTGCTCTGTATTTCTGAAGCATCACACCGAGCTGTGAGTGTGAATTTGTTGTTTAATTTGGTGATTTCTGTTTGTATAAAATACTGACTGCATTGTCTGCTTCATTCCAAGAATAGTTTGATAACTGTTTTTTCTTCTTCCTTATAATTGAGCACAGAGTCAAAGTAGGGGAAGCTGGTGGATAAACAAAACAGTTTAGGGTTTGTATATGTGTTTCTTTTTGGTAGCAGCCATTAGAGTGTGCTGATCCAATTGGAATTCAGAACCAACACCACGAAAGCAGTGAACTCAGAAACACCCGATCTTTGTGCACTTTTTGAATCTCTTCAGTTCTTGATTCTGCAAGCACTTTTGCACCAGCGGACAGCCAAATGTGGGACGCTTAGGCATACATGTATTCCCAGAGAAATACCTGAGGAGAGATCTTGCAGTACATAGGAGAGTCGAGGACATCAAGGAGAAGTGCAGAATAGGTCAGAAGATTTTGAGTTGTCCCCTGAGAATGCATGCAGACCCTGGGCAGGGCACAGTGTAGCGAAGTTACAGAGGGGACCGTGGCACTTTGGTCACAGGCATGAGTTGCCACTGTCGGCAGGCTGGGTGTTGTAATTACGGGCTGCCCTTACTCTTTGTCACACCGGTGAGTTAAAGGCACCCTGGAGGGGAGTCCTTGGGAGCTGGGATTTCGGGAGCCAGCAGCTGAGTGGCAGCAGTTCCCACCAGCCAGCGCCCGGGGAGCGCTGTGAGAAGGATTACAGGGAGAGGGAGGGAGGGAGGGATGGCAAGAGCCCAAGCCTTCAAACACACCCAATGGGCCCATCTCATCTTCGCATGAAACTTCGTGAGTTACACCCACTCTGAAGCAGAAGGGGAATGAAACGCTGACGCTTCCTCCTTTCTGTTATTGGCAGCCAGTGCTTGTGAAATACAACAGGCAAAGATGTTTGTCCTATTGATGATGAACGGTAAGCTGATTTGCAGCAGCACAAACTTCTGCTGGGGGCCGGGTTGGGAACAGCACTTAAGCTCAGGCTGTGAAATGTGTCTGTGGGCTGTTGCGTTGTTGTGCTGTCTGAAATGCAGCATGTCCGGGAGCCTCTGTGCTTGCATCTTTTGAGCCTCTCTCAGCTTGCATCTTTTCCCAGCGTGGATGGAGGTGTTTCTTTCTCTAAACCATGTTTAATGGGATCGTCAGGCGCTGTTTGCTTTTGCAGGGCTTGTGCTGCTCACAGGTACGGACACACCGTGCTTTTGTTGCAGGCAGGGAGAACTCAGAGTGATTGAATGGGAGCCAGGTATTTAGTAGCTAAATTCCCTCAGAGGGAAAATGTAGTATCTTGTTACTTGTTCAAGATGCTTCTCTTCTCCAGCTGTCTGGCTGTATTTTTGGTAATTACAGGTTGCCATGCTCTGTAATTGTTCAAAATGAGCCCTGCAAAAGGTCTCAACTTGAATTGAGCTCTGTTATGTGTTTCTGTGAGGCACTGAAAGCTGAAACATTCTGAAGGGTGATGCTGCAGCACCCCTATGTCAGGTGAGGAGGGGGGTCTGAGGGGTCTCTCACTTGGCCACATCCTGACAGCGCTGCAATAGTAGGCTGCATGAGGCTGTCCTACATCGAATTGCTCACTTTTTCTGGTTACCGCTCTGCTTACGAAGTTGTTCCGTATACCAGTCGCTATCTTTAAATCTAAATTGCTTAATTCTTGTGTTGGTGACAGGAAATGTGGGCACCCTGGCCATGCAGTTACAGTGACTAAGACAGCATTCAGAACCGGCCCAGCCCTGGGGCTGTCTGTGCGGCACCGCACTGCGACCCTGACCCACTGCCATCGGGATGCTGGGTGCTTCCTGATGGAAGGACTGGGGTTCAGGTCTGATTCAGAGCTTATCGGCTCCGAGGATTTTTCCTGTGCGGAGGCAAAGTGTACCGTGTCTGTTTTTGGCAGAACAGAGTCACGCTGTAGCTGTTTTAAATGTTAGAGCTTTAATTGTTTCATTTAATGTGCCAGAAACCCATTGTCAAGGCAGCTATTAATTCCTCTGACAGCGTTTTGGTATTCCAGGGGTGACTGAAGTGTTCGTTTGCTATTGGTGTTCTGGAGCTGAAGGAGCAGGTCCGTGGGTGTCAGTGGGCTGCTTGTTTTTCTCCAGTCCTTTCAGAGGCTGAAGTGATCTGTGCGCTACAAGGAATGTGTGGCAAATCACTGTGTTAATCATGGCAAATGGCGCTAAGGGACCAGGAGCAGAAGTGTGGCGTGCCTGCTCGCACCTCCTCAAGGAACTCGCTCTTGAAAGGATGCCCGTATGTTTGCAAGAGGGTTCCAACTTGTTTTGAAGCAGAACCACTTTGTTTTTCCAGAATGTATGTTGGGATTATATCTGCCAAGCCACAGATTTGCATCATTCAAGCATTTGCTTTAGCTTTGTGCTTTTACTCCAGGAAATCAGTGATGGGGTTCCTGCTGGCTTCAGCATAGGGCGGGCATTGCTTCTGCACCAATGCAGCCTGGGGGAGCACAGGGGTGGGAGCAACCCAACTAGATATTGGTCTTCTGAGCAGACACAGCTGACTTTCAATGAAGGTACTCATCAGTTTGGACATAAGGAAGAGTTCAGGTTGGACACAAATTAGGTTGGATATTAGGAAGGATTTCTTGTCAGTAAGAGCAGTGCTGCAGTGACACAGGCTGCCCAGGGAGGTGGTGCAGTCACTGTCCCTGGAGGTGTTCAAGAGCCGTGTGGATGTGGCACTGAGGGACGTGGGCAGTGGGCATGGTGGGGGTGGGCTGGTGGCTGGACTGGGTGACTGTTGCAGCAGAACTCTTTGGCACTGCCCTTAGCTTTGACACTGGCTAACTAGTTAGTGCTGGTCTCTGCCATTGCAAAGAAATAAAGGGTCTTTGGTGGTGAGGAAGGAGGTCACTAGAAGAGAATAACTGCTCCGAAACAATTTTTTAAGAGAGCAGAATCAAATGCAAAAGAAATCTTGGTGTCAAATCTTTGAAAGAATTTAGCAAGAAACAGGGCTGCTCTCTGCTGATCTGTATTTCTTGGTATTATTTTGTTAAACTGGAGACTGTGTGGTGTGTTCTAGTGAGTTTTATGGAACATTAATCCATTGCTAGATGAGGGGAATACATTATTTATAGATTAGAGTGTTTTAACATCCTGGTGTGGGGTTGTTTAAGAAGGTCAGGATTCAGAGTGCTGGAAATGGGATTAGCCCAGCTGTGCTGCAGACAGTGCAGAAGGAGAGGAAAAGAGGAAGTTATCAAGTAAATATTTATGTTTTTCTTGTGCCTTACAAGACATAAGTCACATCAGATTGAAGGGTTTCTGGAACAAAAAACGTAGTTTTCTCCTTATGGGTCGCAACATTTCAAGTCTTCATTGAATCATAAACAAACAGCAGCATCCTTTTCTCCTAACTCAGCAGGCTGTCTCTCTGCTGCCTGTTTGCTTTCTCCGTGGGATGGTGTCAAAAGACTGGAGGAGCAGAGAGCATCTGTGATAATATCAACCCCCCTTCCTTCCTGGGGGAAGCAAGCATTCGGTGTGTGCACAGGCTCTGGAAATGCAGCCCCCTGGCCAACATTGAGAGACTTGTAGGCAAATGGGCGTTGGATTGATTCACTGCAACACGCTTCTAATGTAATTGGTTTTTCAAGCTCCCAGTTAATTAGGCTTTCAGCAAGATGTGGAATACCATGTTCTCAGGTAGCTGAAAATGTTCTTGGAAGGCCAGGCACGCAAGTGATCCCATAGTAAGGTGTGGGGTGGTAGTTGAAGGCTGGCTAATGGAAGACTAGCAGTGTCTTCTGTTGCATTTTCTACTGTTGTCTGGAGCTGGTCTTTGTTATAGAGTAATTAAGAGCTCAAACTCAGTGTCGTTAATAGAGTTTTACAAATTGCCAGTAACTGCGTGTGTGCAGTTAGGATTACAGCGAATATGCCACGGTGCGACTTTAGCAAGAGAGATGTAAGATAAATGGCACTGCCTTGTATTGCCATGGATGTAACTGAGTTACAGCGAGTGAGCAGCAGCTCTGTAAGTAAGCTGGAGTAACTGGCTTGGGCCTGACTGCAAATCACTGCGCATGCATACAGCAGTGCTGTAGTGCTTGCAGAGTGCTTGCAGACGAGGGCATTTCAAGAGTGGTTTGGGTCTGTCAGAAGATCAGTCATACAAATTGCTTGGGAGCATAGGGAGGTTTGTATGTTGGCAGCCAATGTAGATATGCTCCTCCCAAAAGGTGAGGGTGCTGGTGGCAGAGGTGGTACTGGCAGCTGTTGGGCTTTCCTCTGAAGAGATGGAGCAGGCAAAAGCATTCTGAAGAAAATGTCCTGTGACATTTAAGTGGAGGCAAAGGCTCCTTTTTGCACAATAAGAGGGGATGTACAAGTTAGGGCTGTGCCCGGCACTAGGGCAGGAGTTGGGGTCAGGTCTTGGACACACATCATGGCCAGCAATGCATGGGGTCTTGGTGTGAGATACAAGGCAGAATACAACTGAGTACAGTTAGAAGTTGGAGGACAAAACTTCTGATAAAGAAGCTAATGGGAGTCGTTTTCTTTCTGCCTTTGTCTTTTCAAGGCAAACTAATCTTAATGCTTTAGTAACATCTGAATGATTTCTTGGTAATCTGTTATTCTTTTTTTTTTTCAGGAGAGCGGTATATTTTTTTGTATTTTGTCACGGAGTGAAAAATTACTATAATTTACCAGCCTGTTTTTTTTTTTTTTTCTTTTTAAATTTGGGAAGTCATAGCAGTTGATGTGTTCCATCAAGCTGTCATTCCTGGAGGCATAGGAACTGAATGCGTGACATTTCAGCTCTTGTTTACTGTTTAGAACAATTCCTTATACTTGACACGGTTACCTGAGCATACCTTGAAGTTTGGAATTCATTCTTTTAAAGAGAAATTAAGAGGAACAAGAGGGTGGTTGGTTGCTTTGGGCCACCCAGAATTGGTAAATCTGTATCAATATCCAGAGCTACACAAAATCTGTCAGGCCATTTGGGGTCCGTGAGGAGCATAGAAGACTGCAGCATGTTGCGTAGTTGGCTTCTGTTTATGCTTCTGGACAAGAGAAAAGAAAGAAATCAAGGCTTTGAGGTAATGGCCTCAACTTCTGCCAGGGGAGGTTCAGGTTGGATTTTAGGAACAATTTCTTCTCAGAAAGAGTGGTAATGCATTGGAACAGATTACACAGGGAGATATTGGAGTTATCCCTGGAGGTGTTCAGGAACCATGTAGGTGTGACACTGAGGGACGTGGTCAGTGGGCATGGTGGGAGTGGGCTGACAGGATGGACTAGATGCTTCCAGTGATCTTTTCCAACCGTAGCAGTTTTATGATTCTATGGTTTTAGATTGGTTAATCCTGGAAGACAGGAGACTGAGCCAATTGATGCCAGCTGAAAGCCTCCTGAATGGTGTGGTTCCCTCAAAACATTGGGTGGCACGGGACGCTTTGCTGCTCTAGGCACAGTGCAGCTCCCCCTCTGCCAGCACCAATTGATGGACACAAGATGATGGACGGGCCAAATCTACAACAATAAGGAAAAGAGCTTCAGCTCTGTGTGAACTCCTGGATCAAGCATCACATGTCCTGATGTGACAATAAGGCAGGTGGGAAGTCGGATTTTAGTTCACAACGGAGCTTTGAGACTCAATCACAGCATCAGCATGACAAGGTCTGTGGTAAATCTCAGGAGGTGACTTGGGTAGATGGTATCTTGGAAGAGAGACGTGTCTCCTGTGTGTGTAAAACACAGATATAGCAACCTGCGAAATGTATAGGAAGTGTGTCAGTGGAGTATGCTATTTTTGCATAATTCAGCAACACAGAATGTTGGAGAAATGTGTCTTGTGAAAGTAAGCGGTGAAGTGCTGTAACAAACGGTTGGTTGGTGCCGAGCACAAATGTGAAGGAAAAAAAAGGTGGAACTCTTCAAGAACTAACGAAAGGAGCCCAGATAAACCAGTTCTCATACAGGGAGTTGTTGGGCAGACAAAATTGCAAATAAATCTATTAAGAGAAAGAGTATCCTATATACTAAAATTTATAGTTACAGAGATGGACAGTCCTAAAAGCCTTAGTAGACTGCAGCATTTGGTTGACAGAATAGCAAAGAGCTCTGAAGTGGCTCTCCAAGGGTGTCACCTCGTTCTTTGGAGAATGGCTTTCCTTCTGGGGGTGTTGGCGTGGGCTGTTGGTATCTTGGGGTTTGGGGTTTGTTTGGGGATGTAGAGTCCTGTGCTTTTAAGAAGATTTGCAACATTTTACTGATATTTATTGGATATGCTTTGCATATTTGCAGTGCATTTTCCCCTCAGTTGTTTTAGCCTAGAGGTGTCTTCTGGAAGAGTATCAAGAAGCCCGAGATTGTCCCTTTGAAGTCAGTTTTGGGTTCTGGTGACCTCATTTCCAAGATATAGGCGTGCCTTCCAACCTCCCTAACGACTTGTACCCTAGAATGGGGCCCTGGGCTTCCTGGCTTTGTGGGGCTGCATGTTGCTTGCCACCACAGCCTGCTCCACCTTTGCTTGTTCCTGCTGTGCTTGGTCTAAGTCTACTGGCTGACTGACCTGTTTCTGAAACACTGTCTTAGCCAGTGCTGCCTGAGATTGCTGGATACCCCTCATCCAGCTTGGGCTTTCCTTTGCTCAGCATGCTGCAGAGAACAGCTGGCCACCCTTAGCTTGCCTGTAATTTAGACAAGATGACAGGCAAGCTGTTGATAGCCATTTTTTAAGAGCAGTTTTGAACCTGCTCATCAGAGTGAACATCTCCAACTTTAAATGCACCGAGACCGGCCAGCTGCAGAGAGCTATTTCTGTGCAGGAATCCCTTTAATGTTTAAAGCACTTTGCTAATTAAGCCCCACCATGAGTCACTTAAGGGAGCAGCATCAGATTTTCAAAACCTCTGCCCACCTGTTGCTTCCTCTGGCTTCTTTGTGGCATGCCCAAGTCCAAAACTGTTCAGAGAGAGAAGTAAAGCAAATCCAAGAGAAAGTTTTGGCACCGTGTTAATACTGATGGGAAGGAATCTGGGATTACAGCATTTTCAGCACGTATTAAAAGTTAAACTTCCATTGAATTCTCTGAAAAACGGAGTGTTTAAATATGTGAGAATAAAAGCTTTTAGAACATTTTATTCCTCTCAGAGCTACTGATTCATTCGGTAAATGACAGTAAAAGTTCTTGCCTCGCTGCAATCTGCAGAAAGGCGTTAGTCATGTCTTAGTGTCGCTCAGCATTTGGTACAGAAGGCAGAGATGGCATCTTTATGCCTTCTTAATGGTGCTTGCTTTTCATTACCCTCGTGGCGCTGAGAGGTACCAAAACGTGTCGATACGAGTTTCTTAGCAGTGTTCTCGGGAGGTCTCAGAAATGAATAAACTTGTGCAGCCTCCCTGAAGGCTTCACTTGCCTGTGTTCTCAGCTCCCCACTAGAAGGGCACTGAGTCCACCAGTGCCCAGGGCTGGAGCCACCCTCCAGGCTCTCCCGCAGCCAGGCGAGGCAGAGATTTGGGATTATTGACAAATGAAATTAATTTGTTATGACTAAAGCTGGACCAAATTTCACGTTCAGAGTCTCTCCTAGTAAAACTGTCAGAGCAATAAGCGGATTATCTTCTCCCGACCTCCTTTTTTTAAACCAAATAGATGAATGCTGGAGGCCAGGGATTCATATTCCATCGTGCCTGACCTACAATTTATTGCAGCATTACCTCAAAGTAATTGAGTGGGTCCTACAGGTCTGTGTATCAGGCTAATTTTGGTTGTCTCTTAAGGAGTTGCATACGATTCCTTTCAATTAATTTTGGAGAGGTTTTTTTATGTGAGCTAAAACGATGCTGTGTTTTTCTGATGCCCTGATGTAATTGTGCAGTGCTGAGCACGGTCCCTCCTATCTAACTGGGTATTTGTCATCAGCACTTCATCTGCTCAAGTACCTCACCTGTATAAATGGATTTATTCTCACTTAATTTCAGTTGCATAGGAAAGCATTTTTTCCATCTGCAAAAGGAGATTTGAGACACAGGGAGATTTAAGATTCTTGCCTGTGAATCCATGGAATTAAATTGGAGAGTGGAGCCCTAGTCTCGTCCCTTAGCTGTAAGACGCAACCTTCGCTTAAGCTTCACAACTAAATAAACTAATAAACCTGCAATGGAACAGAATCCTCTGGAATTTAGAAGTTTAGGAAGAAGGGGGGCAACAGCTTTAAGCCAAATGCCCCAGTTTGCAGAGCACCCCACGTGGCTGCTGTGGCAGTTCTAAAATCTTTTTGAATAGGAGAAAATAAGCAACAGTGCAAAACGTAAGGAAAACAACGGGAGCGTGAACACGCCTGATATAAGTGCTGCAGGTTATTCCATCAGGCTAATGACAGAAAATAGGTCTACCTGATGGGACAGCCTTGCACTGTGTTGTCGGGTTTATTCAGCGGCACAGAGTGTGATCTGAAGTGCTACCTGTTAGCATTAGCTGATCGCAAATCTGAAGACTCGAGGTTTCTGATTGTTTCTGGATGGATGCGATTATCTCAACAGCTACACTTGAAAGCCATTATTTCATTTTCATCATGACATTGCAGTTAACGCTAAAAGGATTAAAACAGAAATGTACGTGAAGAACTTGATCCCTTTCCATGCCTGAGCTGGGTTATCATGATTTTATACAGAAATTGAATGCTGGGGTTATTGGTTTTTTCTTTGACTGAGTGATCAGTTATGCTTCCAGCTTGATGTAGACCAGTGCAGCTGCCCTTTTTCTTTGGGCTGTCAGCAGAGATGTGTATGCACATTTGGCTCAGCAAGCTCATCAAGATGTGATCCTGGGGGATGCTCAGAGAGCTGAGTCCCTCTGGAAACACCTGGAGGCCCGTGGGCTCCCCAGGTGGGTTATACTGCTTATGATGAGGTTTCCCTTGTCTCATTTGGTGTGGTTAGTTGTGGAAGCACCTCTGCGTTCATAACAGCTGTTTTGAAGAGGACGTGTCGCTGTAAGTCAGGTTGGATGGGTCTCTGAGCAATCTTATCTAGCTGTAGATGTCCCTGTTCTTTGCAGGGAGACTGAAATAGATGACCTTTAATGGTCCCTTCCAACTCAAATGATTCCATGATTCTAAGTAAGTGTCCATGTACAAAATCTCAGTAGAATGGACTTTGTTTTGTTACCAAAAAGATGTCATGGTGACCAGAGCTTAGGTCTCCCCATCCTCTCCCACTGGCTGGAGGACTCTGGGGTGTGCACCAGAGCCCCTCTGGGGTATATGGTCCAACAGTGGTCATGTGTGGCATGTAGATGATGGGACTCTTGGCCCTGCAAGTGCAGAAGAAAAGGTAGCTAAGGGTGTTGTCTTCTGCAGCAGCAAATTAAGCTGAGCATTGAATCACTGACTGCCTGAAGCCGTCCTTGCTGGTCCTTTAGTGGAAGTTACTGCCCCTGCAGTGGTGGTGGTGATGATGAAATACTTGGTCTCTGAGCTGCCCAGCCTGTAAGCCCAAATTAAAATCAGAGCAGCACACTTGGGTGTGCCCATGGTGATCCTTTCAGCCACCACACCCTGACCAGCCTGCCCTTTGTGTTTACAATCCCATGCTACAGGTAAAATGATTGAGACCAAGTCACAAAACAGCACAATGTAAGAGTGAGGAGAAAGGATGAAATACTGCATTCTCACATATGTGCTTTAGGAGAAGTCATGTTCTAAACTTCATTTGAACAACACTCCTATTGATGTTATGATAAGGCTGGTGAGACACTGGCACAGGTTGCCCAGGCAGGGTGCATTCAAGTGCGTTTATTAGTAAGAGAGTGCTGAAAATATTCTAAATACAACTCTTTGCTAGTCCAGCGTGAAACCATTTTAATTTAAAACCCACAAATGTTTCAGCTGGGTTTCCATAACAGTTATTACTTTTTAATTACTTATGTCATTTTTCCTCATTAAAAATAGAATTATTAGTATCCTGGATCTAAATCTCATTCTGCTCACAATTAGACTTTTTACATGGGTTGGCATGTAAAATCACTTCCTGGCTTATTTCATGAAAAGCACTGCAACCACCTTTGAAAAAATGGGACGATTATTGCATCGGTGTTTCTCCAATTTAGGGATTTGAAGATATTGGTAAGAAGTCGACGTTTTACTGTAGGTTAGTTTAACAAGCAAAACATTAATGCATTTAAGCCTGATGGGACATCAGTCACAGCTTCATGATCAGACTGGTTCAGTATGTCATGTTTGGTATAGAGTTGTCTGAATTAAAATTTATGGGTAGTTGTCATGATACTGAATGTGATTTATCCTCATCTATTTTACTCCATATTCATATTCATAGACTGACAGAGTCATAGAAAGGCTTGGGTAGGAATGGACCTTAAAGATCATCAAGTTCTAACCCCTGCCATGTGCAGGGCTGCCCCCCACCAGCTCAGGCTGCCCAGGGCCCCATCCAACCTGGCCTTGAGCACCTCCAAGGATGGGGCACCACAGCTTCTATGGGCAGCTGTGCCAGCGCCTCTCTGCCTTTTGAGGCAAGAGCTTCTTTCTAGCATCCAACCTTAATCTCCTCTCTTTCAGTTAAAAGTCATTCCCCCTCATCCTATCGCTTTTCAACCTCTCTCCCAGTGTTAACAGCCTGTACTTTTGTGCAGAGGCTTTCAGCATCTTCTTTAGTGCATCCCTAGGAGTGTTGCAGTGAAGGTGTGGAGCCCTGGGAAGAAGCTGGCAGGCAGCAAGCTGCAGAGAAGCCATGGATGAGCCTTCCCAGAATCAGAACCCAGACTGAAGGTTCCCCTCTGCTGCTAAACAGCCCCCAGCTCAGCACCCCCAGGACAAGTTGCTGAGGTATCTGAGCACGTGGGCTGGAGTTATCACCCCACGGCATGAGCTAGGCTGGCGTTGTTGTTTCACACTGTCACACAAGAATGCACTTTGTGACTTACATCCTCTCTGTAGAGATTTATCAACATGTTACACTTGGCACAGCAAAGGAACCAAGAAGATGAACAACGTTTTGCTTTCTTATTGCAGCTTAGTACCAAGAACTACACTTAGCGTTGTTCAGTTCTGTTATTTAATGCTTGTTTTTTTAACCGGGCTGAATTAGAAAAGAAGCACAACTGAAACATCTTATTTATCTGTTCACAGCGCATCACATTCTTCTCCTGAATATTTCCCTCAAGCTCCATTAATCACTTAATTGGGCAAAATCACACACAAAAAGATCACAAAAGGAGAGCACAAAAAAATTGTTTTCTGTTTCATTTTGATGGATATAGTCTTAAATGGTGCATGTGCAAGAAAACGTGTAAGTAGCGCTCTTATGGGATCAACAATTCATAGTTTAATTTAGGATGAAGTTACTGTCTGACAGGTTAAACTGAGAGCTGTTCTTATCTCCATTAATCTTCATCTGAACGTTCACTAAAAAACAGCACAGGGATGGCTTCATTGCCATACGTTGCTAGCAATCCTTCCTTTGCATTGATCCGTGCTTCAAGCTGCTCGTGTCAGTTATGGGTTAACTCTGTCTGGAATTCTGCATAATTTTTTAATCTTGTTTCTATTTAATAAAGTTACTTGTCAGGGTGGTAGCTGAAATAAAGACCCTGATGTTGCTTTGTGGGACAGTGCTTAAATTCATCCTCTAAGTATTCATGTAAAAACATCCCTTGAGTCAGGCTAGAGCCAATTGCATTAAGCCAGTGCTGAGCTTCTTTTCAGGTCTCATTTTATGGCATTTAAATATCTTCCTTGCAAGTGGACATTAGATTTCTGTGGGGAAAAGAACATGAATTCTGGAAAACTTGCACAAACAAATTAGAGTTGGCAAGCAGAACGCTGCTGTGTTTTCCCTTCTTGCTAAAGGTTCCAGTAAGAAGATCTCTTGACAATACAGAAACATCCCAGAATACACGCTTTGTAGGAAGAAGCTGGAATCCAAAGCAGGGCCGTACCTTTTCCTTTTGAA
This sequence comes from Coturnix japonica, assembly GCF_054131305.1. Classification (NCBI taxonomy): domain Eukaryota; kingdom Metazoa; phylum Chordata; class Aves; order Galliformes; family Phasianidae; genus Coturnix; species Coturnix japonica. The sequence goes on along the minus strand of NC_140663.1, from coordinate 95,603,782 downwards.
GCAGCATCCCACCTATGTTTGCATTTTCTGCATTTTTCATCTTGTATTGACAGAGACACATCGGGATATGTTTGCTGAAAACAAAGCAGTCAAGGAATAAAGTCTTTTGCTCTATTGTTCCCCAGACTGGTGACGGGCTTTTTTTTCCCCCTAAGCCTGTTAGGCCGGGCTTTAAAAAAGCACTCACAAAACCCAAACAATGCAGCAAAACCAAAAGCGCCAGAGCAGGTGTTGCTCACTTGTTGAGACAAGCAGAGACTCATTTCCTTTTCAAAACGTGGTCGGGAGTGAGGCTGAAGGAGGAAGATCAAAACAGAATCACCAAGCGTAAATTAAAAACATTGGATCGTGCTATAAAATCTTGTGTTTAAATGTAGCGTTGCGAAGACAGAACGGTGCTGGGCTACTGTGCGTGCATATAAATCCTCTTACAGAGCCTTCCTAGAGTTTTTCCAGCATTCTTGCTCATTACTGAGGTTAATTACAACCCATTTCATTTCTCCTCTCATTCTGATATTCCCAATCTCATTAGCCGCTTTTCCTAATGTTCTGCTTTTTTTTTTTACTGCTTCTGCACAAAGCCGTGTCTCGCGATAAGCACCAGGTTTTATGAATGGCTGTGAGAGATATTCTTGTATTTTTCAGCAGCTGGCAGCTCTGCCTGTGTGCCATAGTCAGGTTCCTCTTGAGGAGGTGTGTACCTGTCATCCCTGGCACCCAGGGTTGATTGGGCCATCATCCACTTGGGATTTCCTACATTAGGCAGTGCAGCAGCTGCTAAGAAATGCTTGTAGCACGTTGCATTCATAAAATCACAGAACGGTTTGGGTTGGAAGGGATCTCAAAGCTCACCCAGCCTCAATCCCTGCCATGGGCAGGGCTGCCCCCCACCAGCTCAGGCTGCCCAGGGCTCCATCCAACCTGGCCTTGAGCTCCTCCAGGGATGGGGCACCACAGCTTCTATGGGCAGCTGTGCCAGCGCCTCACCGCTCTCTGAGGAAAAAGCTTCCCCCTGACATCTAACCTAAATTTCTTCCCTTTAATTTAAAGCCATTCCCCCTTGTCATATCAGTGTTAGACAGTGTAAGAAGTCAGTCCGTTTCCTGCTTGTAAGCTCCCTTCAAGTACTGGAAAGCTGCAATGAGATCTCCTTGGAGCCTTCCCTTCTCCAAGCTAGACAAGCCCAACTCCCTCTGGACTTGCTTTAACAGCTTAGCATCCCTCTAATGCTGTGGGCCCCAGGCCTAGATGCAGTACTCCAGATGGAACCTCACGAGAGCAGAGCAGAAAGGGACAGCCCCCTCCTTCTCTCTCCCTGCTGTCCACCCCTCTTTTGGTGCAGTCCAGGACACTGCAGACCTTCCAGGCTGAGAGCGCACATGTACATTCTTTGGGCTCCCCAGGCACTCATGAGAGCAGAGCCCCATACAAACAGCCTGTCCCTCCCAGCAGACCATAGGAGCAGAGGCCTTGAGCAGGATGTGTCACTTCCAGTGGAGAAGCCACGACCACTGCTGTCCAGAGCTTATTGTGTTCCCCCCTGTAAACAAACTATTGCATGCCTTTTTTTCCCCTTTCAGTTACACATCCACATTTCACCAGGGAGTTTTTCCTATTGAGTATGGGAGCTTCTGCCTAGTTTGTTGGTGGGGCTGGAGGAGGCTGTTTGCCTTTAAATGTTCACAGTGGCCATTGTGCGAAATGTTTTGCAAGTTACGTCGTGATGGGAAAAGTACATGCAGGGCAGACTCTGCAAGCCAGAGCAGAAAGGTGCCCTGCAAAAGTGATTATACATTCCTTTTCATGTTTTTTTAAGAGGCAGGGAATACGTTGAGGCGTGTTAAAACCTGTATGAAAAGTGATAATCGAGTGCCTTCCTCCTTTCCCACAGCTGGGTGTAGATAAGACACACCAAACTTAATGCCTGGTTTCTTTTGTTCGTAAACCTTTCCCACTAAGGGTGCTGCATATTCTAAGTGTTGGAGGTTTGATGAAGGTGCTCTGCAGAACTTCTGTAGGGCTCTGTTCTGGACATCTGGCTTTGTCACCATCCTGGGAGCTGCAGTGTGCCACTGGGCTGCCATGGGTTCCAGCTGACGGTCGTGAGGGCTTTCCCCTCAACCACATCTGTCCCATGGCATGGGCCTGCACTGAGAGCCCCTGCCTCCTCCTTTCCCACTACCTAGCGCGATCAATAGGGCTTTGCAGCATAGAGCAGAGCTCGGTGTGAGTGGTGGTGGTGGGAACTGGCCTCAAAGTGCTGTTGCATCTGTCGCAGCCTGTAGTTTATTTGTTTCATTTCCAGAGCGTTGCAAGCAGGGCTGGTTTAAATTAGGTCTCCCTTGTGATCTGCTGTGCTGATAAGTGGTCAGAGGAAACGATATCTCATAAATTAAATGATGCAGTGGGATTTCAGGTGGTTTTTGGAGTACTGTGACTCTTATTTTTAACATGAGGTGGCTCCTCAAATGTTATTATTTTTTAAAGGGATTCTCTGCGTACGTCCGTAATTATTAATCTCCTAATTAAATATGAAACAAGCCCTGAAACGTGATGGGTCTGTTTGGAGCAAACAAAGGAAACACATCAACTTTATGTATCTTTTATAAATACAAGCCTCCAGAACAGATGAACCAAGAGAAAGCCCACAGAAATGTCACAGTTGATGGGTTTGCTGTTTGCCATGCTACGTAAGATTATAGAAATACTAGGAGCTAATTGCAGCCTTGCAGATGTCACCAGCAGGACAGCACGGTGGTTGCTACAGCGTATGAGAGAGGCTGGAGGTAAGGTGTTTTTCCTCCACTCTGTGCTGTCCTCCTTTGGCTCTTGGTCATTTAAAGCAGTGATCATTTCTTTACAGAATCACACAGGGGCTTGGGCTGGAGGGGACTTCAAAGAGCATCCAGTTCCAACTCCTGCCATGGACAGGGTTGCTACCTTTCAGATCAGGCACTTTATCGGGTTGCCCAGGGTCCCTCTTGACAAGGGACATGTGAGCTTGACTGCATTTTGGATACCCTGCCTGAACGTAGCCACTGTGGGCATATTTGGTCTTTTTACCTTTCCTTTTTGGTGTGAGGCAGAGAAGAATTGAACAGCTGCAGTGGAGAAACCGAGGAGGCTGGGCTGACATCATGTGCACATGGCTCCTTAAGCCTCCCTGCTTCTTTCGGGGACTGCTGAACTATTTCACACTGATTTCTTTGGGCTTTTGGGTGCAGAGGTGCTCAGCAGAGCTGCTCATGTCTGCAGGCAGACAGGCCGGGTTGCTCATGTGGCAACTTGCTCCACATGAGGCTGATATGCATGAGCTCAACAGCTTCCTTTTGAAGAAAAAAGCCTGTGTCAGCAGTGTGGAGGGAGACACTTCCTCCTCTGACAGACCTGAGGTTCCTGCCCACCCCTGGCACAGCCAGAAGCTGGCACCTTTGTAGGCTGGAAATAATCACTTGTAGCATCTCAGGAAGGAGAGCTCAGTGTTGCAACATCTAAGTACTGCTTTCCCTCCTCAGAAAGCTGAAAGCATCCAGGTTGATTTAGGAAGGAAAAAAGCCATCACACTGATAAGTACAGGTGCGAGAACACAGTGCAGCGAGGCCAGAGAGGTGTTAACAGCACACTGCTACCATGGTGCACCATGCGGCATCGTTACAGCAGCACAGAGCCTTCATCATGCGGATGGCGCTTACGGCAGCAAAACTGCACTTGGCTGGAATAGCTTATGCTAAGCTTGTTTTTCTTTGGGGAGAAAAAAAGTGTTACTATAAGCTGTGTCACAATGCTGCTCATATAACTGTATTGCAGTGGCCTCTGCAAGCGTAATCAGAGGTCTTGCTCTAGCAAATTTTTGACTGACGTATCTGCACTGGCAAATAGATTAGTAGCTTGGATTTCTGCATGGCACAGAGCTGTCTTTCCTCCTTTAATATAAAGAAAATCGCTTTTTGATGAAGATTTTATATGCATTGTGTGAGGAGCGGCTGAGGCCCCTTGGTGTGTCCAGCGCAGAGCAGAGGAGCTGATGGAGGCCTGATGGCGGCTGCAGCTCCTCACAGGGAGCGGAGGGGCAGCGCTGAGCTCTGCTCTGTGTGACAGCGACAGGGCCCGAGGGAACGGCATGGAGCTGTGCCAGGGGAGGGGCAACTGGGGGTCAGGGAAAGGGGCTGCACCACAGGGCGGTGGGCATGGAACGGGATGCACAGGGCTGTGGGCACGGCCCCCAGTGCTGGAGTTCAAGGAGCGTTTGGACAGTGCTCTCAGACATTAGATATGATTTTGGGGGGTGTTGTGTGGAGCCCAGAGTTGGACTTGGTCATCCTTGTGGGTCCCTTCCAGCTTGGGATGCTCCACGGCTCCATGGTTGAAAAATGGAAATGATTAAGTGCAAAATGTTGGCTTTGACAATGCCATGAAGGACGTGAAGGAGTCTTTGTTGAACCTGATGATAAAGGTGTCCTTCACTTCTTTCTTCTGGTCTGTCAAAAATAGCACAAAGGGCTTCCATTAAAAATTCCCTTTAAAACAGCCATAGCCTTTGTCTTTGAGGTATGTTGATGTGCTATTAAAGCAAGTTCACTGTCCTGCTGTAGGCCTATTGAATCAGCATGGTGATGTGAGAAGGCTATGCCTGGCTGAGGAGCAGAAGGCATGGCAGTCACCTTCCCCGGTGGCTTTGGCACTGGAGGGAGGAAACTTGGCTTACAGGAGTCCTAATGTTTAGGCTCTGTGATACTATTTTTAACACCTGTTTCACTAAAACTCTCTTTGTCCAAGAACACAGTGGGATCTTTCTCTGTGCTGCTGCTTTTTGCGTTACAGAGGCTCCAACACGCCTATGGGTCCTGTGTGCATACCCACAAAAACAGTGCTAAGAAAGTGGGGGGAGAAGAGTGGTCACTTCTGCAGTTTGGAGACCTCTTCCTTTATCAGGCAGGTGCCATTTATGGGAATTCAGGAGCAGTTGTGAGCTCAGGTGGGCTGAATAATTCACTTGTAGCTTGGACATAGGTGAATATGATCAGTATGCTCACAAATACGTGATGTGTGCATTTTTACCACAACTTTTATTTTCATATGGGCTGGGAATGATGCCACAGAAAATATCAGTAGCTTTCTCAGCTACTAAAATCATCTACCACTCTGTAAATTTAAAGGGGAAGCAAGGTGTTTTCTTTTAGGACTATTTTGGGCCTCATACCAATATGAAGCACTGAAATGAGGGAATGACGCCTAGTGCTACTGAAATTATAAAGTGCCGTGTAGATTTATGGCGTCTTCATTTCATGGTGTGGCTGATATTTCTCCAGGCTGGCATTTTTGAAGAGGCTCAGCTATTGTTTCATTAAACATTTGCATTTCTAATATGTACTTTAGAATTCCTTAAAAATAATAAGTAAATCCCACTTATGTACATTATATTTTAGCACCGTATAGTGTTTCATTTATGTGACTATACCCTGTAGTAACATCTACAGGTAAGACAAATATTCTTCTAATAAGGACTAAGGCAGAATGTATTAACGACCTTCTCTTGTAAGAAAGCACTGAAGCAGAGCTGACAGTAAGTAGTTTTCCACCAACGCTCTGGTTGGGCTTCAGTCTGTAGCTCTGTAGCTCTCTCTCTAATAGCAATACCTGGTGACTTTCCAGTAATGTTTCACCTCGGGGTAGGAGATCCATTTTTCTTTTTTGGTGAAAGGTTTATTCACTGAAATGTGGTTTGTGAATCTGGGACAGCTGAGGAACTCTGGAAGCAGTTATTACTTGCGGAGGGCTGCATTCAGACAGAGCTGCATCAGTGGAGCTTGCAGATGCAGTCAGGTGCTGAGCAGTTTCTATTCACATGCAGCTTTCTGTCCTGTACCCAAGAGGATGCCATTCCTCCATGACAGGGAAGATCCAGATGGGAGTCCTCTGCCTGGGGAGCCTAAAATCTTAATTTTCTACTGTGGGAGGCACCTCCACACAAGGCTGTCTTAAGGCACTACATTATAGGGTGGCTCTGGGACAGTTGTCATCTGTTTATCTTGTAATTAGTTGCTTACGCTTTTCACTGAGTATTTAGTGAGGCACTAAGAAAAAGTGGGAGCCTGATGCTGGAAAACTCCTACATGGGAGTTGGAACCTGTGTTCCAAATCTTCTTGCTCTTTCCATAGTGATGTTTTTTGAATTGTTTTCAGAGGAAGAAGAAAACAGAAGCTCCTCTTGACAGTCTATTGCGTGTTCAGAGGAGCTCGAAGGTATGAAACCTGCATTTGACCATCCTTCAATGCTGGCTTTCCACTGATTGCAGGTAACTTATTCATGCCAGCTGCAACATCGTTTCTGCACGAGCCATAGTTTGCAAAGGCAGAGGAGAACTTGAAAAACCGTCATGAATACATTTATTTGAATTGACTGTTCAAGTTACCCTTTTCTGCCTGTGAACACAGATCCTGTCCTCATGCAGCCTTTTTGTTTTGCTATATGAAACAATCGTCTTGTTTTAACCCTCAGAAGGAAGCTCCGGGCTTTACTGTATCTTCTTTGCTTTTGTTGAAGGTATTCTTCCCTTTACTGGGCTTTGCCATGGATGATGAAGACTGCAAGCGTTATTCTGGATGAGGTGGATGGCTTCTACAGGAGCGTTCACTGTTGTTACTACTGGGAAACCATTTATTGGGCATCTTTTGACTACATCTGCTTTTTTATCACTATTATATCACATATATATGATATATGTTATATCATAATAATATGATATAATAATAATAATAATAATGATATATCATATATATATGATCAATACGAGATCAAATAGCTCTTTTGTGTTGCGACTTTCTTTCTCTGTGTCATCAGCACAAGTTAGAAGTGTGTTCTTTTCTTTGCATGTCATCATTGGAAGCATTAAAAAACCTTGTCCCTTGAGTCAGATAATTCTCCTTTCAGCACAACCACTTTGCAAAGTTTCTTACTCATACCATAATTCCTATGCTAGTCTTTGTCACCTTCATCTTAGCCAGTGCTTTCCCAGGAAGATATCTACTCCCCACTCCTCCACTGCAGAGTGGCGTATCCTGTTGGAGAAAGAGATCGGATGAGTGTGCCACAATCCGTGTGGCATTTTACTCATTTCCCACTTCTTGCTGTGCTGTTCCTCCTCCTCTTAGATGTGTTCCCCAGCTTCGCACGTGGTTGAGGCTTGGCAGATGGCTGTATCACTTCTTGGATCACTTGTTCCCCAGTCCCAGGCAGGATCCTGATCTGCAGGTTTTAATATAAAAATTATTGTACTTAAACCTGTGGTTTCTTGTACCACTTCTCTCATAGTTTTGGGATGCAGATTAAAAACTCCTGCTGACTGGCACATTTTAAACCCTTTCAATTTAGCTCCCCAGATACCTCAGATGTGGTATTCACACACTTCACTCCCCCGTGCCCTTAGTGAAAATTAAGTCGGAGCATTCACTTTCTTTTGAAGCCAGGTTCAGAGCTGGCTGGTTTCACATTCCATCATGAAGCTGCCTTACTCTGCTTCATAGTTTGGCCTTTCCTTCTCAGAAATGTTCACCATCAGCTCTGTCCCTACACACGGTGGGCTCTGGGCTCTCCCCGAGATGTCTCCCAAGAGGTCATGGCTCCCTGTAGGTTTTGCCCCCTCTGAACTGAGGAGGCGGCTCCTGAGGCGAGGACTTCAGTACCGGGTGCTCCTTCAGTGGGGTAGAGCTGGGCTATCAGGAGATGTGTGATATATGAGTTGTAACTAAAACCGGTAGGCCCAGATAAGTGTACTGCAGTGCGAGTGCATTTCAGTGACGGCGTCTGAGTGATCAGGTTCTGCCAGGACGTACCAGATAAAATCTGCATGCTTAATTTAACTCTGACAGCAGCAAGCTGGTGCAGACCAGCTGAGTTTTGCATGAACATTTCTGTACGCATGGTGGTGAAATGGTGGGGGTTTGTCCTATGGTAATGCCAGGCTGTGAAACCTGCTCTGGAGCGCTTGATATCATCTCATTAGACAAAACCAGAAGCCATGTAGTCATAAGTGTGCTGGCAACAACAAATGCTTTCAGTGGCAACTGAATCTTGCTAAATTCTGACCTAAATGTAGGAGCTCTCTAGTGCCAGGACTTCCACAAGGCATGCTGCCTTGCTATGTATTTAGTCTTGGGCCCCTCACTTCAAGAAAGTTATTGAGGCCCTGGAGCGTGTCCAGAGAAGGGCAGTGAAGCTGTGAAGGGTCTGGGGCACAAGTCTGATGGGGAGCGGCTGAGGGAGCTGGGATTGTTCAGTCTGGGGAAGAGGAGGCTCAGGGGAGACCTCATTGCACTCTACAGCCACCTGAAGGGAGGTTGTGGTGAGATGGGAGTCAGCCTCTTCTTTCAGGTATCAGCCATAGAACAAGAGGGAATGGTCTCAGCTTGCATCAGGGGAGGTTCCGCTTGGATATTAGGAGCAGTTTCTTCTCATCAAGAGCAGTGCTGCAGTGGCACAGGCTGCCCAGGGAGGTGGTGCAGTCACCATCCCTGGAGGTGTTCAAGAGCCGTGTGGATGTGGCACTGAGGGACGTGGGCAGTGGGCATGGTGAGGATGGGCCAGTGATTGGACTGGGTGATCTTAGAGGTCTTTTCCAACCTTAATGATTCTATGATTCTCTTCTTTGATACCAGCAACTTAAAAATACATCCTCTTCTTTAATACCCATCCTTGTTGTACTCCCACTGTCCCCTTTGCAGAAATAGTTGTTACTTTTCTGCTAATTCTACAGCTTACCTTGCTGTGCTGCTCTACCTCGATGAGGTTCTTCATTCTGTCAGAGAAATCTGGTGAAAATGTGAGAGCTGCTCTCATCACGAGCTCGCCTGAGTTTAATTTGCACTGTGTTTTTCCTTAGACCTCTGGAATCCCTCCTTGGTACTTAAGTTGGGGTATCTAAAATTAGATACTTGTGTTCATATCTCAGGCACCATCTTAATGATCTGTGTGAGGTCTTTGGCATTGCTTGAAAATCAGATTACTTACCTATGTGTTTAAACGAGGGTATATACTAAATGCTTCCTCTCCAGTTTCCACCCCCCGCTCCAATTATTGGCCTTAATTTTTTTTTTCCACAATGTTTTTATCCTTCACATCCTGCCTGCTATGGCTCCCCACTCACTCAAGCCAAGGATTTTGATTTTTATTACTTGAGATTGTCATTCTGGGTGGTTTGGCAGCATCTGTCCAATGCGAATACACTGATAGACCCACTTGGTGGCCCGTCTCCTGCTCTGAACATTTTCTTGTTACTTCTAAATACGTGTTTTTTTTTTTTAATGCATTTGGCACACCTTGTCCTCATTGTGCATCAGCAGTTCTCTGTTCCATTGGCACGAACGGAAAGTGCCTTTCAGTCAAAGTGTAATAACAATAATGCATAACCTCAAGGTAAATAAACAAGCCACGCTTTACTTTTATTTCAGTTGCATTTGGGGAATTCTTCTCCTTTTTTAAGTAGCGGGTAAATGCACGCACAGTGGTTCCAGCTTCAGCTCCTGTTCTCATTCTCTCTCTCCACAGAGTCCAGGCCGATTCCTGCTGCCCTGCAGCTCTGTGTGCCACTAGTATTGCCCCAGGGCAGGCTGTAAACCCATCCCCCACTTCCCAGCACCCTGCGCGCAAGCTGCTGTTAGCCTGCCCCACGGCTCCAGGGAGTTGCCCTCTTGGCTTCCCATAGATTTGCTTATGTCTGATGATCTGAAATTAGAATCCTTTCCCTGCTCTGCCCTTTTCTTTCAACGTGTAAATCCTTGCAGATTTCCCGTAGGGAAGAGAGGGGGATTTTCCCACCATTAAAAATAAAAGGAAAGGGAAGGAGAAAGACTGAAGACACGTAAGATACTTGTAAAAGTGATTAGAAAACAAACAAACTTGCAACTGGGTCAGTTATTTGCATCCCCTAGTAGAAATATAGAAACCCTGAATAGGGAGCTTCCCCTTGGGCTGGCTGCTTTTTCTGTTCATGCGTTATCAAGGTACTTTGTCAGTGCCGTGCTTCTGATTTTGTCTTCTTTAGCTGTGATTTGGGGATGATTGCCGCTTATACAGAGATTGTGGGTCTCCTGACAGACCTTCCTCTCTCTTTCTTTTTTCGTCCCTTCCTTAGAAATTCTCATAGGTGTGGTGCTACAGCTGGAGGAACAAGGCTTCCCACATCTCTTCATTATGAATTCTGTACAAAGAGAATGTGGGTTTATTTTTCTTTCCCCTCCTCTTCATCTGGAGCAATCACACGGCATTGTTCTCCTAACTATGACAGATGCAAAAGGTGCATGTTAGTGAGGTGGTTATGAAGAGTTTGTGCAATTCCAGCACTACTGGTCAGTTCTAGCTGATGTGCGGACATCCCTCCCAGCCTTGTCTGTGTGGTCATCATCATCTGACTACTGATTCATGAGATGTTTTTGACACGTAGCAAAAGCAGTAGTTGGTTTAAAATTCATTTTCCTCACAAACAAAAGGTTTATATGGCATTTTATATTATATATATAAATATGTATAAGAAAACACAAAGAAGAGTATATTTGACTTAAACTACTTTAAAAGAAGTCAATCACAGAAAGCCATCTCAAAGATCTGGGCTTAGAGAAACCTCTCTTCCTTCCTTCCTTCCTTCCTTCCTTCCTTCCTTCCTTCCTTCCTTCCTTCCTTCCTTCCTTCCTTCCTTCCTTCCTTCCTTCCTTCCTTCCTTCCTTCCTTCCTTCCTTCCTTCCTTCCTTCCTTCCTTCCTTCCTTCCTCCCTCCCTTCCTTCCTTCCTTCCTGCCTGCCTTCCTTCCTTCCTGCCTTTCCATCCACCTACCCAATGAGTCATCCAGTCCATCTGCCCGCCCATCCATCCATCCATCCATCCATCCATCCATCCATCCATCCATCCATCCATCCATCCATCCATCCATTATCCATCTGTCCCCTGTTGCTTGCTGTGTTTTGTTTTGCCAAGGGAATCTCTGAAATACAGATCTGTCAGGGCAGCAGGACCCTGGAGCACGCTAGAGCATTTACCTTTTTCTCAGGGTAGATGCTGCCATTGATTTTGGCAGCAATTCATATTAACAAGTGGTAATAAAGGCTAACAAAATATGGCCTCTGGTTACAAATGAAGTGATTCTCCATTTCAGTAAGCAGGACTGAACACTGAAGCTACGGTGGTTTGGAATAGGATAGGATAGTGGGTGGAGAATGCAGCCCAAAGGTACAGATTAATATTAAATGTTTTCTATTTGAAATGACTGCTGTTTCCTGTCTATATATATATCTATCCTGGTGGCTTCACAAAGCTGGATGAAGGTATGTGGAATGACTAACTGATCTCACATTTGTAGTTGCATTTTGAATCTGACAAAAAAAAACCAAACCAAACCAAACCAAAAAAACCCCACCAATCATAAAATAGAAAAGTAAAAATAAAATTGAAGGGGGGCTGTTGTTCTTCTAGCCAGCTCTTTGTGTTTGCTGGACAAGGAGATACACTTGCATGCTAATTTGTCTTTGCTGGGCAGGGAGGGTTCTGCTTTGAAAAGGAGGCTTTTAGAAAGCTGTAGCTTTCATATTTTTCATCCATTAAGGCTCATGTTGAGTGTCTGCAAACAGAAAGAAAGCAAGTGTGCTGATGTTTTTTCCTCCTTTGGCATTGTAAACTCATCATATGAAAGTCAAACCTCTCTTTGCTGTACCTAGAATCACAGGTAGCAGATGTGATGAATAACTAGGTACTCCTTTAATGTATTCTTCTTCCTTACTATTCTCTCATTTAATCCATTCATCGTGGCTTGCTGCGAGCTCCCTCAGTTTGAACTGACTTAAGCTGCTGTGTTCTGAGCCCTGTGGGAACTCCTTGGCCTGATTTTTCAAGGCACTGTTTTGTGGCTGTGAAATAAATACAGCTGTGCTACTTCCAAGACTTGAAAGAACAAGAGGAGTTGCACTGATATATGTAGGCACTGGCATACATGCATGCACAGATGCATCGTAGATGTGTATAGACGTGTGTTTGTGCATGCACGTTTGCACGAACCGGCTCAAAGACTGAATATTTGGTTTTGAGCATAGATTGAAAACTTTCCTTTGATGATTCTTTTTTAATGAGGTGGGCTGTTCCAAGCATGCATGCTTGCAGCTGTCTGTCAACCCTGAGAATGGTTGCTGTGAGATACCAGCAGTGAGATATGAGCAATCATCGTTCTTGCAAAGGATGTTGCCAGCCCTTCAGACACACTAGAGCTTAGTGCAAATTTGGATCACTCAGCTTCCAGTTGCGGGTCTCCACTTTGGATCTTTTCACCTATTTAGCAAACAAGTCAATTCATTTAAATTTTGGTGTAGAGCATGAGTAGAAGCAGAGGATAATTTGCACTGGAGGAGCAAAGTAGTGTGTGGAGCAGGGCATATTGTGGCTAGTTTCTTGCAGAAGTGAGCAGAGTTGGCTTCAGGTTGGAGCAGATCTTTCTGACCGATTTACAGACTCCTCAAAAACCACTTCATGATGGAAAACTTGATATATGCTCAGCCACATCTGTATTTTTCCTCTTTTGGACACTTTTTCTGTGGCCATAGCAGACAGATCTGAAAAAAAGATTATCTCAAATCCTATTTCTTTGGAGGTGAGGAATGTACTTCACAGGATTATCCGTCATGCGGTGGATGCAGGTGGAAAGCCTCTTGCCTGCAGGACCTTGTTTGTCAGCAAGATTCCTGTCTTATAAACTATTGGCAGCTGGCATGATAATGAGTCCATTTCAATATAAATGAGCTTCATTTTATTAATTTCTGTCAGCTCCTGAGCAATTCATGAACCGCTTTTCAGACAGAACTCAACCAACTGCTTGGGGGGAGAGGGGGAGGTGAGGAACAGAGAGGGGAACATGAAGGAGGAAAAAGAGAATGAGAATGTTTTTAATTTGGAAAGGAGCCGATGACGCTCATTTCTTTTGAGATCCCAGCCAAGTGGGGATCACAGTTTCCCCACCAGATAGCTGTAATAACCTGATAGGCATCGGTAATCTCATCCAAAGCTTTTTGTTTTGTTTTTCTTGGGTCTTTTGGAGGTATTTATAACTTGCACAACTGGGCTTGTGGCGTTTTGTTGGCACTATTGCCGGGCCGTGGAGGAGCAGCTGTGTGACCAGAGCTGGTGTGGGCAGAGAGCCCTGGCTACTCTGATGGGCCCGTGGTGCCTCACAGGACCGGGCCCTGTGTGGCTCCCAGTGGTACCCGGGCCAAGAAATTGCCTGGGTTTGTGCACAAGCACCTGTGTGACTTCAGGTCTGCTCTTATGACCAGTCTGAGGTCTAGGTAGGCACAGGCTGTCACTTGTATCCATGCTTTTATGGGTGCAGTTAACCCCAAGAGCCTTTCACCATGCACAAAATCACGTTAACGCTCTGCTGTACGCTTCTGATTTGTCCTTGGGAAATGTTAATGAAATCACTGCTGGGATTACTACCCTTTTCATAAATTAGGCAGTCGGCACAGAGTCATTTTTCTGGGGGCTCTTAGTTTCAGGCCTTTCTTGGGTGGTTTGCCTCCAGAGGCCGAGCCTGCATCCCTCTGAGGGTGCCTTTGTGAGAGGCCATGTTTGGAGCCCTGTCCCAGCTGCAGGCACAGGTGTGTTCTCTGCCCTGACTGCTCCTTTGCAGGGCACCTTCATTTCATCAGGGAATTGTATTGCAAAAAGCATCAGGATGGAGAGCTCTGCAGATTGGGCTCAAGGCATCTGGTTGGGCTTTTCGTTTATTCTGCTCTCTCATCGGATTGTATAATTCAAATAGAAACACGGCATTTGCATGCTGTATTGAATGATGTTTCCTAGGTAAGTGATGATAATAGGACTTGGCAGAATGTGTCCTCCTGTATGGCCGTTCCTGCTAACCCTTTGTCTGATTTTTGTTGTTTTTTTTTTTTCTCCCCTCTTTCTCCCCAGGTTTTTGGCATATAGTCATAGACTCTGACGAGGGAGTAATGGAGGCGCTGAGTGGCAGGTGCTGACAGCTTCTGCAATCCCAGTAACTGTTCATTTTGGTATCATTTGCAATTCTATACCTCTAAATGCCACAGTTCTCTTGGGGAAGGTTGCGCTGGATACCAGTATTGCCTTGGAAGGTACATGTGTGTCCATACATTTTCTTGAGGAGTTCGCTGTGTTTTTATAATGGTTCGTGGGAGGGGAAAAATTGGATAAGCTGCACGTGGTTTATGGTTACACCCATTTAGCAATACAAAGGCATTTGAATTGCTATCAAGCAGCTACTGATGACATCCCTTCCTCCCTCTCTCCTCCTCTGATTAGAATCGCCTGCAGGGCCTTTCTGGAGTCCACCCCATGCTTTAACGTATGCGAGAATGGCTTACAGAAAAGCAATCAATAGTTAAAAGGTTCTTATTTGAAAACAATTAAATATGCTGTTGGAGTTTCTGGGAAACTCAAAGGCTTACCGTGGAGTTTCAGTCCCCTTCTTGCACACGTTAATTACAATAAAATACGTATGTTCGCACTTGGTTATTAGCCTTGTACATTTTCCTATGTGGTTCTTGTGAGTTCAGTAAAAATCTTTGTCGTCGGCTGGAAGATTTGCGCAGAAGTTTATTTCAGTAGAATCATTGCTCACCGTGGATTTAATCATTGTTCTGGTTCTCACAACCTTCAAGCTTCGCTCCAGGAGAAAAAATACAGATTTGTCACCAGGGCCTCCTACTAGAATCTAAATTTAAATTGGCAATCTGTTGTCTTGCGAGGTGCTTCAAATTTGGTTGAAAGTTAATAATATGTCAGATTTTCTCCTGGAATCAAAAGGCCCAACTTTTTGGAATCTGGAGAGTTAGTAATTAAGGCTTACTTTAAGCAAGTATTTTAGCTTTGTAATATTTCTGAGGAATACTTAATATTGGGGAGAAGGGAAGAGAAACAAGAATTCCAGTTTTAAAATGAAACGGTGTTCTTAGATGGGACCGTCATCAGTGGTCATTTGGAATGTGATCTTCTTTATCTATAACCATTTTCTGTGACTCATCCGGCAAAGACTCTGCAGTTCAGCTAGAGTTCAACTAGTCCGTCTAGGGTAGTTGATAGAAGGAGCATTGTTTTTTCTGAAGATTTGCTGCAGAATTTTTGTTCTCCTTCCTGATATCCTAATGTTGATATCACAGTCACATATTGAGTCTTTGTTTTCCGTGATAAAAAGAATTAAAAAGAAATCCTTACTGTCTATTGGTGTGCAGTAGACAGGCCTTCATGAACCTTCCTGAACTTCCCTAATTTCTGTTTTTCCTATTCTGAACCAGGACGGAACAGATCTTGTAGGAGAGGTTGCCCCTCGAGGATGTGGAGGAACAAGTCGCAGCCCTTTGTTTGCTTCACTTGGGTTGCAGATACAGATCTTGATCATCTGCTTCTTTGGCAAGTGACTGAGTCACTGAGCTGGTATCTCCTCTGGGAGACGTGCCTGTCTCCCTGCTTGGGTTTTCATGTTTCTTCCTCACGGAATGGAAAAGCCTTTCATCAAAACCGGTCTATTCCCACAAAGAGTTTGGGTTTTGATGAATCAACATTTTCTGCTGAAAAATTTCCAACTGGTTCTGCTTGTGATAATGGTCTGTGTGCACTAATCTCTGCTGCTTTTGGAGAATAATTCAGAACAGATTTTTGACACGTCGCAATCCTTGGCCATGCTTGACAGACCTGTTTAAAGCATCAAGACATGTCACACTTGATTTATGTAGTGTCCTGTGGGTACCTCAGTAGGTCTTTAATGGTCACCTTTGGATTCAGGCGGGCGAGCTAACAAGGGGAGCCTTTGTCCTATCAGCGTTTACGTGCAAGTCCCATTAATATGACTCATTTTCTTAATTTGATACAGATTTTTTTCATTGAGTGTGCTAAATTCAGTTAAGCTGTAGACAGGCAGCATCTGGCAGTTGTGGCTGGAGCAGTTGGAGGCGTTTCTGCCCCAGGGTGTCTGCTGCCGCCCCAGGAGGGGAGGGCTGAGGCTCCCTTCCCCTGCCTCGCTCCTGCTAGCTGAGGACACTGCATCTGCACCACAGCTGCCCCTGCCACCCTCTTCCCCCTTCTCTGGCTCCTGCAGCGCTCTGCAGCCGTGCCACCTATCCTTGCTGTGTCCCCAGGCAGGCTTCCTCGCGCTGGTGCTGGTGCATGCGCGTTCAGCTCATGAGCTCTGCAAAACGCAACTTTTATAAAATAGTCTTTTGTTTTTCTTCTCAGTTTAATTTTTCCCGTTTTGGTGAACTTGTCTGCAAGGTCCTATAAACACCTGAACTGGTTTGGGGCGACTAATGGAAATATACAGTGGAACTTGCATGCATGCCAACGTGCAGTGTGTAGGTGGGGAAGACGGAGGGATTGGGGTAAGGAAATTGCCTTCCCTGGATGCAGGAGTGAGCTCTGGGCTAATCACCTGGATAGATAGCTGTCTGCAGGATTTGCAAAGGCATCCTCACCTAAAGCGCCAATATCTGGAATTAAAAAGGGACAGCTATTTACTTTGAAGTCTGGCACTTCTCGCAGGTATCTAGCAGATACTTCTCATTGTGTGAAATTGCTCAGTAAACATTCCTGTAGCCGGCTGCGTTTGCGGAGGAAAGATTTCCCTCCTTTCAGGAGAGCCTTTTCTGGCTGGGGATGCAGCCTGGGCTGCTGCTTCTTTTTGGTTTGGTGTCATTCTGCCTGGTGTGCATGGATTCTACATCAAGGTGGTGGCACGGTGCTCTTTTCTGCAGCACAGTGTTTTCATCAGCAAGTGTGCCTGGCTGTGCAGTACGCTAGGAACACCCCTGCCCTTCTGCAGCTCCATATCAAAAGGTAAAAAGCCTCTCGTTTAATTTTTCATGGTTTCAAGAGAACTTTTAGAACTGCTTTTTCTCCTTAAATAGATACTGAAGTGATGGTTTCATTGCTGGAGATGGGGGAAAAATAACTGCATGCTCTGATGTGCTTTGCAGCCAGTAGAAATCCTGTCAAATGAGAGTATGGTTAGTAATTTCAGAATCAAAGCAGCTAAAAGCATTACCTCAAGAGGGTTTCTTTTGCAAGAGGGGGAGTGTTGTGGTCTGGCTTTAGGCATCGGTGTGGGAAACAAAATGCAGGTTTTGTGCTCTAAAGTGCTTCAAAAGTAGCCAGCTGACATTCTTTTTTTCTGTCCAGTCCATATCAAAGGTCCGTAGCTTCTAAGGAATAATAAACCCTGCCTGGGGATTTATAATGCCGTCACTTTTATTTTTTACATCCAAACCTACTCTCTGTTCACATTTATTTTTCTAAACGATGCATGATAACCAAGTCTCATGACAGTCAATGGGAGTTCAGCCATTACAATCAGTAGACTCAGGGTATTTCCTGGTATGGTTTCCTTGGCACGTGAGTATATTTACTTTAGATACAGTAATGTCCAGATATTTCTGGAGGAGCCTGTTGCTCTAGCACAGAGCAGACTTTTAGTCTCACATGCAACCTGCTTAGCTGGGCAGAAATATTAAGTAGTATCATCCTCTGTTTTCAGAAATGTTACTATATAAGCTCAGTTCCACCCTATATGTCCAGAGCAGCCTACGGCAGAACTGCTGTGCCCACGTTTAACACAGTCACTTCATTGCTTTTGGTGTATTTTATGTAGGGTTAATTTGGTTCCGTGCAATAGTGATATTGTGCATTTAGATAGTGAGGGAGCACACATGGGCACATTCAGCCTGTGAACCCTGGGCTCAATACTCATTCACACGTCCTGTTTAAGGAGAAGAAATTGCCTGGAGAAATTAAAACCTCCGGAATATTTTACTGTCAGGACAGAGTTCTTTTTTTCAACCTAGACTAACAGAAGTACCTTAAAATGAAGAAGCTTTGTCTTAGAATTTCTTTTAAAGATTAATGGACTATTTATCTAAATATAATTGTCTTATGTCTAATTCAGGATCCCTCCTATTTAATTTTGAATGGCTGCATACTTTAGCATTTACTTTTCTTGCTCTTCTTCTTGCTCTTTGGTCAGAAGGAGCCAATACTACTAAAAAAATATTTCTGACATTTGTTGAGTGAAATCACAGATCTCAATGTGTTTTCCAAGGCTGAATCCAGATCATGACTCCCATCTGCTCGATGGGAAACCTGTTTCAGGGAGGGGCACGCACAACTTAATAACGCAGGAGGCTGGATATGGAGAAGGGGACAGAAACCCAGTCCCTATCTTCCAGCTCAATTTTCTCTTTGCTAGATCAAAGTGCTTAGATCTAGCTATCTGCTTCAGAGTGAGTAGGAAGGAAAGGTTATTTTTGTATAGTCTGAGTCACTCGTGATAATGTATTTTTCATAATACAGCCTTCTTGTGTGGGGATCTTTGTACCTGATTAACGTTGCTCTGTTTTTTTGTTCCAGAAATCAAACCTATCATTAGCTTGCTAATGACTAGTTGAATTTGTACTTTGCTGTTTGGTGCTTCAACTTGTGGTTCTTAGCAAAAAGAAAAAAAAAGAGTGAAATCTCAAATAAAGATGTTTGTCCTTCTGCTTTTTGGTATCTCGTTGCACGCAGATAAGCAGTCATGCCTATCTGCTTGTTGATTTTTTGGGCTTATAGTGTTGGCTAGGATTGTGAAGGATTAGCTAATACCAGTAGCCAAGTGAGTGTGTGTGTGGCTGAGTCTGATAGTGTACTTTCTGATAAACTGGCTCCAGTCCAGACCAGTATTCAAGGTTCAGTCCTTCCCTCTTCTGCGCTCATCGTTCACCCTGGCATAGCAATGATCTGTACTGATTTATCTGATCTGTAACTGTAAGTTGCTGGTACAATTGCCAGCTCCCTTAATTAATTGTTGAATTGTTGTATTACTGTAACCACCGCTACAGCAAACCTTGCTGACTTTAATGGCCCCTGATCTTTTCCCTTGCAGACTGTGAAGCCATGGGAAACGCGGAAAGCCAAAACGTAGAGCATGCCTTCTATGGAGAGAAGCACGCCAGCCTGGGCCGCAAGCACACATCACGTTCACTTCGCCTCTCCAATAAAGCTTCTCGCCGGACCCGACACGCTTCTTCTGGCAAAATTATCCACAGGAACTCAGAGGTGAGCACCCGCTCCAGCAGCACCCCTAGTATCCCCCAGTCTCTGGCAGAGAACGGTCTGGAGCCCTTCACCCAGGAGGCCAACCTCGAGGACTTTGGGAGCCCGATCTGGGTGGACCGTGTGGACATGGGCTTGCGGCCTGTCTCCTACCACACCGACTCCTCCGTTACGCCCAGCATGGACAGCAGCACTGTGCTCACCGCAGCCTCTGTTCAGAGCATGCCTGACTCGGAGGAGAGCCGGCTCTATGGAGAGGAACCGCCATTCCTGGCTGAGGGTGATGGGAGGCTGCGCCGGTACGCGGCAAATGGGACGAGGTTTGCGGAGACAGCCAGCTTCAAGAAGAAGCGCTCCAAATCAGCTGACATCTGGCGGGAGGACAGCCTGGAGTTTTCACTTTCTGACCTCAGCCAGGAGCATTTGACAAGCAATGAGGAAATCTTGGGTTTGGCCGAAGAGAAGGACGTTGAGACGGTCCGGGGAACAGAGGCTGAGTGCAGCCCCCAGCAGCTGGTTGGCTGCCAGCGTGCTAACTCCATGAGTGACTTGTACTCCCCCAAAGCCCCAAGCGCTACAATAAATGGGGGCCCACGCAATGCTTTCGGAGGGTACTGCCGGAATTTAGTGTCTGACATCCCGGACATCGGCAGCCATAAGATGGCATCTGGTGTTGCCGAGGATGTGCCTTCCTACAGTAACTACAACACGCTGCCCTGCAGGAAGTCCCATTGCCTTTCAGAAGGAGCCGCCAACCCACAGATGAGCCATAGTAACAGCATGCAGGGCAGGAGGGCGAAAACTACTCAGGTAAGGCCATCTTTTTCTCTATAAAAGGGGAAGCATGTGGCATTTGCCAGGCTGTTTCTGTAGATAAAGGTATTCCAGGTTCCTCCAGGCTCTGTTGTTGTTCAACACCTCCATTCCAGGAAGCAGTGACAGCGGACTGTGTCCAGGTGAGAGCTGAACTAAGCAGTCTCAGGGGGTGGCTTCAACACATCAGTGCAGCGTTCCTTCTCTGCAGCTCTATTTGAGCCTTTTCTACTCTATGCAATCTCTGGAGAAGATTGCCAGTAAAGAAAGATCTTCCTGTGTATTTTACAGAGCTGACAGTGCCTTTTTCTTTCAGGGTAGCTGCCAAAACTGATCACTCTGCCTGGGAGCTCACACACATTGCTTCTCCCCTCTCTGTCCCCTCTCTCCCTCCTGCATGCACACACACATGCACTCCTCATGGTTGAAAGCAAAGGAGAAATCCGTGAACATTTCCCCTCTGCTTCATCATAAATGCTTGGTGGGCTGAAATTTCACTCTTTTTAATTAACGGTGTTCACATCTGTGCAAAACATTACTGAGAAACACTGGTCTCCCCTTGGAGGAGGCTGCCAGTGCTGCGAGCTGCTTTGCTCACTGGCTCCAGACTGAAGAATGAAGGGGGGTTGTGTGGAGGAGACGCTGCTTCTAGCCTGGGAGGACGTCATACCCATCATCCATTAGCAGGCAGCAAGGAGCCAAGATGAGCTTCTATATATGCTGCCCCTCCTGCCCTCCAGACAGCATTCGTGTGACCTTTGCTTTGATGGCTCCTGTTGGGTCTGCGTTGTGTTTTGTCCTTCTCTGCTGTGTTCTGCCTGGTTGAGTTACCCAGTTCTGCCTGGCGCTGCAAACTGCTATTCTGTAAGGGGCAGACTGCTCTTAGAGGGGGGTCGACTTTCAAATCCTGACCACCTGTACAACTCACATGTGGCAAACACTTTGTAGGAACGCTGCACTTGTTTTAACTTCATTTGGTTTGCTTGCTGGGCCTTCTCGGAACAGAGCTCCATCTGCTTCATGGAAGAGGCTCTCTGGCATTTTTCAATGTCAGCTATTTTCTAGCTGTGGGCATCTGCTCAGAAAAATGGCTGAGGGGCACAGACAAAGCAGTCTGACCGCACAGGTCAGAGCTGTGTGCTAGATTGCACGCTTCAGTGGCTCCTCTGATTTTATTGCATGTTCTTGTACAGATGCCGTGCGGCATACGCACTGCACCGCGTGACCCAGAAAAAAGAAAAAGCAGCATGTTGCAAAAAAGCATCAAGGTTGGAGGCCAGCAGGCTTGTGTCTTGCCGCCGGGCTGAGCTTTCAGCAGGACATTGATGTTAGAGAGAAGGAGACGAGGCTCAACAATGCGAGTAAGGTGACAGCGTGCTACAGCATAGGTGTGGGGCTGCCTCTGTGCACAGGGCTGTGGGAAGGCAAGAGAAGCCCCCCCTCCAGCAGCTGGAGGGAGGACTTCTGCTGGCACTGACTTGTGAGAGCTGATGGGAAGGGGTTGCTGAGTGACTTACCGGCTGTGCTTGATCTGTGGGGATATGCTGCTTCTAAATATAAAGATGACACGCTAAAACAGATGCTGCAGCGTCCCACAACAGCAGCTTTGTACTTCCAAATCAGCTCTTTATTTTTGGAGGTATTTTTACAGTGGGAGCACGGAAGCCCTTTGGTGCAGGCAGTGCAGGATGAAAAGCAAGAGGAGAACAACAACAAAAGCAAGATGTTATTTGGAAGCCCTGAACGTAACAGCTTTCATGAAGATTGTTAGGTGCAATGCTGCCTGCAGCCCTCTTTCAAGTGTATTTAAGAAAAGGGGAGCAGTGTCACTGGTGATAAGTGAAGCACTTATTTTTCTTCTGGGTGTCTATCCTGCTATTGAGAAAATTCCTTTGAGGCACTTAGTGAAAGTCATGAATTTGCGAACCATGTTCAGCTATACCCAAGGAAATGGCTTTGTGGGATGGTTTCACTAGATGCATCTCTTGAGCCTGGAGTCAGACAGTGGCTATGAGGAGGCTCAGCACTAATCATTACCACAAATAAAATCAACAGAATTAAAGCTTTGGAAAGGTCTGTTTTCCTTCCAAGCCTTTAATCCTAGCAGCGTGCAGTAAGTAAAAGATACTTGTCAGTGGTGAAGTCATGTTAGACCCAACCTACCTTTAGCAAGTATGGGACAGTGTCTATCATTATGTGTTTGATGTGTTTGAGTGAAAAGGAAGTCCAAATTTGCACATAAAATAAAAGGATGGGTTCCCTGGTAAAGCTCATTAGATGGTTTTGGATAGGGTGAGAAGAGGGAAGCTACCAGCCTGTCCTTACCCCATGTCCCCAGTCTGAAAACATCCGAGTGCTTCACTCATACGACACCAATAGGGTGAAGAGGGAGTGTGATGGTTACCCCAGCATACAGGTGGGAGCTGAGGTGTAGATCTGATGGCCTTATTACCTTGATGTTACTGTGCTCCTTGGCACTGCACTGGCCTGTGCCTGCTGGTGCTTGAGCGCAACTTGGGGAATTTTGTTTCCCTCTGCTTTCAGTGCTTTTTTAGTGGGCTTCACATCCTTAGTTTACCCCCTTATCAGTGGCTTTCAGTTTTTGTGGTGTGCTGACCAGAGATGCTGGAAAACAATCTCAGTTGTATCTTAGAATGGACGTGCTGCAATCACAGCTCTACAGAATTTGGTCTAATGCCTTATCCATTGGTTTTCTGGAACTACATGGCTTCCATTAAGGGTAGAGAAAAAGAAAATCTCTTCCTTCCAAATTTAAACCTTAAATTGAACTGTGGGAGTCACTTTCCACTAATTGAGAGGGAAAGCCTTTTAGTACTGGAGAGACAATTACATTCAGTATATGCTAGCGATTAATATTCACAGAGTGGCTTTGGGGCTCCCACGCAGCAGTTCTGTTTTTCGTAACATTTTAACATCAAGGGTTTAGATCTACTGAAGCGAGACTTCCCGTAGAGCTCAGCTGGGATCCTGGTTTGGCTTTTGGAGCTGATGCGATGTAGGTGGAAAAAAGCTTAATTAGCTGACATTTTCACCCATTTCTGCTTGAAGAGATACAACCTCCTGTTGGATACAGCTTGTTCTGGCTGTGGGTTGTGAGATCCCCAGGATCCTACAGCTGACTTGTTGGGATCTGGATTTCTGTGCTCTCTTGTGTCCTGCTCACAGCTAAACATCTGCATGCTGGAGATTCCCTTCTCCTCTGGGAGGATGTTCATGAGGAACTGTAACCTCATACTCCCCTGCTGTTGAGAGCCCTAATTAGAGTCTCAGGGTGGAATTATGGAAAGGAAGCCTTGAGATATGGCTTTGTGCCACTTCCAGGCCCATCTTGCGTTCCCCTCTGGACAGTTTCTGGCTGCTCTTTTCCCTAGATCACTGAACAAGGGTATCCAGCCTTTCATAGGGCATGATCTTATAGCATTTCAAACCCTGCTAGGAGAGCTGTTGGCTGAAGGCATCCTGCATGTGCAGAAGATGTTTTGATCCTATGACAAAAGTCACTTGCTAGGCCGTGGCACTAGCAGCATGGGCCTGCCCTGCTGGCTCCTGGCTCTGGCCCCACAGGTTCCATTTGTCCCTGTATGGTTTGCATGATAGTTAAGGTGGTGGTGATGGTAGTTGCCACCAAAGCCGGAGACCTCCTTAGGCTTTCAGCACTGGTACTTGTTTTGTAGTTAAAACACTAGGAGTGGAAGCTATGGGTGTATTGTATTTTTTGTTAAGGTATTTTACAAGCTGCATGGTATGTCTCCTGTTTGCACCATGATCCAAACAGACATGCCAAAGCATTTCTTCTTGCTGGACCACTTATGCATTAAAACATTAGCCTTGATCCTCTCTGGAGGCTCGTTCCTCTCAGCTTTATAGTACAGCTTATGATTTCTTACCAAAAGCTCAGTTAACATTACAATGGTGCAGTCCAGGTTTATCACATCACTTCTGAGAAGGACCAGCAAGATGTTCTTCAACTCTGCAGGGAAAGCAAATGTTTTTTACAGCATCCTCAGTCCAACATTTGTTGTGAACTGAACAGGGGGCTGGGGAACAAACTTCCTCTCTGACTTGGAAGCTGGGAGCGCTTCAGTGCCAGCGCCGGACTATGTCCTTGGCGCATTAAATCTCCCCTTGTAAAGATTTTTTGTATTTATTGCTATTTTTAGGCCTCCTTAGGTTGCCTGAAGGAATTTGGGATTTCAAGTCTTAACGATAAATAAATAAATAAATAAAAATCCCGTGTATAAAGTTTTGCAGAATATGCAGGGGATAAGACCAAAGTTTTAGTGGAAATTAGATTATGATATACGCAGAATCCAGCCTAAAAATAATTCAGAGTATCTTGCAGCTGATATGATTTTTTTTACCATCTCGAGGAGTTTTATGACAGGTTATAGTATTTCATTTCATTCTGCAGGATGGCTAAACTCCAGAGAGCTGATATTTTTCTCTGTTTAAGTCGTGTGAAACTCCTTCACAAACGGTTTTGCGGTACAGAATATATAGCCTCAAAATGTAGGAGGACCACAGTGGGTCAAGCTCCCTTCAGCCCAGTATCTTCTTCCCCAGATCCTCAGTGCTCAGGAAAAGAAAGAAGGAATCTGGGAGAGTACAGAGTGAACTTTCCTTGAGGGCATTTTCCCTGATCCCAGAAAACTAGCAATCTGAGACTTTCCTGAGCGAGGAATGCATCCAACACTGTCAAATTGACCTGTCCCCCATGAGTTCCTTTGTTTGAAATCATTTTCTGCTTTTGGCTTTCCCTGCATCCTGTTCACTCTGAACATAACATTTCTGACCTTAGAGCCTCTCCTGTTATGGCCCTCCTTGGTCATCACTTTTCTGAATGGAATATCTCCAGCAGTTGAAGCTCTGCTCCTATTAAACTAACTCTGGACATTTCAGCCTGGAGTTTGGAAAACAACATCGCTGTTTGCAATGTAAATGCGATTCTTAATCAAATTGACCCAAATAATTTTATATTAGTCATTCGACTCCACTTAGAGTCAAAGACAGACAGACTGGCTGTGGTGAAGTCGTGTATCATTAAATTGTAATTAATGACATGTAGTTTAATAAGCGCCTAAAAGTAAGATATTACTGTTTTTCTGTTGGAGTGTGTATCTTAGTGATCTTAGTGTTTTGAGTCCCTGTTTGTGCAGCCCTGTGGTGCCTTCCAGGCTGACGTGGTTCCAGAAGTCTGAGGTACAGCCTGAGCCACAACTTGAATCTCGGAACGGCAGAGGTCCTTGAATTGGATGGTTGAGCTTAGGTAACTCAGTGGGCTGACTCCCACCACGGCACACTGCTCTGCCAGCAACACTGACAAAGCACCCCGTTAGAAAACAGCATCTCTTTTCTCAGCTGCTAGGCACAGGGCACCAACTTAAAGAAAGTGGTGGGATTAGGACCTGGAGGAAAGAGGTAGCCACTGCTTTTGGGGGAAGTGCAAGTTTATGCCAGCATAGGCAGCCTGTGAATCCACATTGCTGATCCTGCTGATTCCCCGTGCAGGGCATGCAACACAGTGCTGTAAGTCTCAGTGCCTCTGGATGACCAGACCCATTTTACTCAATCAAATGGGCTTTCTGTAGCCTGGTGAACTGGAAGCAGCTTCAGCTCAAGCCTGAAGAAAAGCTTGAACAGGAGGCTTTAGGCCTGACCTGCCACTGCCAGATGGATGACATTAGCACAGGTATTGCTTGTTCAGGATGTTTTAAAGCAAACAACAGGTACACTCTTCAGAGCACGCAACTCTGCCCCAGTATTGTCAAGGAAAGGAGCATGTGAAAATGAGTGTTTTGGTCTCTGTTGGCAAATATTTTGGTACTCTTTCAAAGATTTTAATTTGTTTTTCTTTCTTGGCTCTTGGTCTGAAGCCAATGGAAAGCAAATTAGCAGCCCTGATATCTGATCTAGCTCCATTCAGCCATTTTTTTTAAACAGCAGGACTTTGTCATTTAAACATTTGAAGAGCTTGCACCGCCGGCTGTAACTGTATGCTCTGTAAAACTACATATACTGCACATTTTTAGTTTCAAGTACTTTTCCACTTAAAAATCACAGTCAGGTTGCCCCAGCTGCCTGTTTGTTGGACCGTACTTACTTGGATGGACCCTTTCCAATCCTGTGCTTCTTTGCAGCATTTCCTTTCAGAGTGCTTCAGCACGTGATGCTATCACTAGTCATCGTCCCGGGTGGCAGACATTTCCCTGCTCTCTCAAGTTACGTGGTTGTTCAGGTGGACACCTCCCAGATGATACGTTTCAATTTCAAGCCGCTATTCTAGCAGCTTTCTCTCTTTCCCTCTTCTACTCCCTCTGCTGCATTTTACAGGAAGAATTGCCTCTTCTTGGCACCAAGTGAACAAAAAGTAACCTAACCCTGTATTTTACTTCGAGGATTTTGGCTAGGCATGTTGCCATTTATTTAACTCGAGCGCAGTTAGGCTGCTTGCATTAGTTTATGGTTAGCTCAATCCCTCTAGAAAGTTTCTTCACATGGGTGGTCCACTGGGATGAAAGCAAGGTAAGTTTTGGGGGGTCCTCAGCATATCGTTTGGGAACAGAAGGATTAAACAATGTGGTGTTCAAGTGCTGTGAGACTTCCTCCCACTGCTGGGTGATGGAAAGTGGGCTTCCACCCCAAACCTGTGCAGGTGTCAGATGCTGCACTGAAAGGTTCTGCGTGCCGGGACCACACTGTGAGAGGCTTTGCTGCATTATGGGTTGATTCTTATTCATGGTATTATGTGCTTTATAATAGTCAGTGCTGAAGCCAGGCAAAAGTTGTTTTGCTCGTGTCCCATGGTAGTGCTTTGTGCTGCTTCCTGCTAAGGGGTCTGTTGTCCTTTAACTGCGCATTATCTCACAAGCTTGGATTTCTCTCATGTTATTAAAAAGTAAAATTGAAACATCCTCCCTTTTCCCCCATTCCCAATACTTTAGTTTTTAGGGAAGTGAAACTCAACTCACTGTCCAAATTTAAGGCATCTAAGTCAGCTAAGAAAACTTAGGCTCATAGGGGGAAAGCACGGTGGACTACAGTGATGATCTTTCTAGAAGGGCCCACATATTGAGTGGAAAGTATCTATTGGGTCTGTGAACCAAAATGTTCTCAACCTCTGTGTTGGAGGCACCGAGCTAACATGATAGCCTAATGTGGAGAGGAGGAGCCACGTATAAAACCGAGGTGATGGTCATATATAATAAGTCAGAGTACTTTTCTTTTGGAAATTTTTATTAAATTTAATTTCAGAGAACCATGTTCAAAACCTGCTTGCTTGTAGAACTACTCCAAGCTCCTTTAATAACATATATAATGTTTAATACCATTACTGGTTTTAATTTTGACCCTTTCAGACACCTGAAGAACTACTGTGTGACTGCACAGAGGTGAATACACAGATGTAGGAGCTATAACCTTTTCTACACATCAGATTCTATACATCTTTGAGTTCCTAGAAGTAACAGTCTCCGCATCTCAGTCTGGTATCCACAGAGATTATAGATGGCTTGTAACAGTGCCTCATCAGACTTGGGAACCCTCCTTGAAGTGTAGGCAAGACCCAACCAATCCAGTGAAAAACTGCCATTTGCCCACAGCGATTTGTGGCTCTCAGTTTATTTCTTCAAAGCCTGATGGCAGTCCAGTTCCTCTTGGCTAATTCTCCTGTTGTATACAGGCAATGTGTTAGAGTTCAGAATTGTATTCCTCCAGATAGAATGAGCTTTAGAGTCATTTCTGGGTTTCTCAGTTGCAACTTTAAACCCATTTCTCCCACTCAGCTTTCAATTGAAATATATGATTTACCTTTTCTTTCTGACTCTTTTCAAGACGAATAAGTCTGCTAATGTATTCATTACTGGGTGTTTGAGTAACTCTGGAGAATTAAGTTCATTTTGATTTGGAGCACCCTGTACCTTAACAGAACTCTTTAACCAACAAATGAGTTACCACTGAAAAGAAAGGCAAAGCAGTATCAAGACAACCTTTTTCTACACGGGAGTTTCAAAGAGACATGCAAACCGTCAGTTTGCTTTGCCATTCTATTTTAAACATATTCTATGGCGCTTGCATAACTAGCAACCAGACAGGTTGTGTGCAATCTCAGGATGTTGCTGAATGTCAACGCCTTATTGCTCTGTTGCTCAACAGAACCGGGAACAGAGTGTTTGTGCCCTCCTGGAGGGAGCCCCTTCCAAGAAAAAACAACGGGCAGTCACTTTTTACCAAGCAGTACTTTCAATCTAATTCAGAAGAAAGTATTATCCACAAAAGGAACTCTATATTAGAGGAGTCAAAGGTTTCCTATTAAATGAGTCCAATGTGCCTAAAGTGTTCATGAATCGCTGCTGCCAGTTAAGCAAGAGAAAGTGATTCAGCAAACCATTTTGATAGTGGATGTAACAGTGCTACTGCTGGGGAGTTTGATAAGTGCCTACTTGCTGTAAGCACTCTGCAAGTGTCCAGTCATGAACCAGAAAGCTGGATAAGGCTACACCCACCCAGTGGTCTCTTGCTAGCAGAGGACGGTCCCAAATGGCTTCAAAAAGAGGACGAAGACTCTTGGAACCTGCCCCAAAACTTTTTGCTAGTTGAAAGCAGACTTTTTTATTTTTATTTTTCTAAAGCAGAAGTTTTATTCTATAGTTTCTAAATCTATCAATAATTTTTTAACAAATGTGACCACAGTGGACGTGTAGAGATGCTCATTGCATGAGTATTCAGAAGTACGTTGCTCATATTTTCACTAATACTTTACCCGATCTCTGCATTTGATTTGGGCTGTGATAATTCCACTTCATTACACTTGAATGCTATTAAGCCTGTTTTAGCTATTCTGGCACGTGGCCTTCTTGCTGGGCCTCATTTCATTGTTGTTATTAACAATGACAGCATTCAGTCTGTCTCTGGTTTTTAATTCTGTGGTGCATTGCTCTGACACGGAGCATTCCACCTTTCCCCCTCCCTTTCTCTTGATTACTCTCTGTTGAACTTCTTTTCACTGTCTTAGGACATTCACAACCATTGTGATAGCCCTGTCAGCATAAGAAATGGTACCTCTGCTCCATCATCTTCAGCCACCGCAGGGATGCAGGGTGCTAGTGGAAGCTGTGCTCACTGACTCCCCATTTAAGCACTTGCAGAGGGCAGCACAGATCCTGCTTAGTTCTCTTCCTTCAGCCAGGGGTCATTCTGCTACTTTCTCCCTGCTCTCCACAGGGCAATCTTATATCAAAGGGACAAAGCCCCTGTTTATTCAGGTTGTCATCATGGACTAAGACCTATTCTGTTTGCAAAATCGCAGGAATTGCCATTCCCACGACTTCCCTGATCTCTCTGTCTCGGAGGAAATACACTTTCTTTGCTACATATTTTGTAGTTTCTGTGACCAATTTAATGATTTCCACCTCCCCCTTGCTTTGCCCTCTAGTCCTCCCAGGCCCAGAGCTAGGTAAACAGCAGGGGGAAGGCTAAGTGGGGCTGCACAGATTTTGGTTGCAGTCTTGCATTTGGTTTCTGTGGTAATCTCTCTAGGCAAAAATATTCCTCTGTGTGGAAACAGCTGTTTGACAAGCTGAAAATACAAAACACAATGTCTCTGGTGAGGTGCAAAATATTGGGTTCAGTGTCCTGAATCTTAGACAAAGTGGAATAGAACTTTTGTTTTTTTAAGAAAGGGAAAAAAAAATAGAGCCCCCCAATATTAATAATTACAAGTTCAGAGTAATTTAGTGGTAATTGCTTTTATTCTGGATGTAAAGTCCCATACTCCAGGCTTCAGAAATATGCATTCTGCCATCTTCAGCTGTCTCCCAGCTCCTGTGATGTGCCTGGCACATGCCAGTCTGCATCCTGATGGAGAGCAGCAGAAAACCTGAGCAGGAGCCAGGGAGGTGAGTAATGAGGGCTGAGCTGTCTGTAGTTAACTGTCAGCCTCGAGAAGCTTTACCTGGAACTGCTGTCAGGGAGTGAAACATCTGTTTCATTAGCAAGCCTCTGCGGCACATCTCATCATGGACACGGAGCAGTAGTAAGTCATCCTCAGAGAAGACGTGGCCATCGCCTCCGGGGCTCTTGGAGAAACTGAGCAGGAAATGTGAATAACTTTTAAATAGGTCTCATCAAGGTTACACAATGCTCACTTCACATCTGGGCACTAGCCTGTGGTGGCCATGTCAGCAGGTACTTTAAAGGCTGAAACCCAAAGCTGGGGCCTGTATCCTGGTCAGTCTCATAGGCGGGAGCTGGGATGCTGATGGTGGGAGCTGGGGTGCTCTGTTGTAGGCATCCTCATTTGAAAGTTTATGGCAGTAATTCTATGCCCCCAGTGATGTGCTAATCAAACCCTGCTACGGTTTGCTGCTAGTCTTGGGAATATTACCCGTTCATCCTCAGCACATTTCTGCAGCAGCACAATACTAAACCTCTGTGCTTTCTGCTGAACTCTTAATTGAATGCCCTTCAGTGTGCAGATTATAGCACTGTGAGACGGCCACAGCAGATGCAATCTGATTCTTGAGAGCTTTTCATACCCTCTGATGAGAACTAGCTGACATTACAGCAGGAACTCAGAAGTCAAAGACCTGTGTAATGAATGCTCCTAACCCTACTAACCCATAGAGCAATCATCTCATACAGCAGACTTCCTAAAGCACTAATCTCAGTGAATGCTACATTTCATAATTCATGAGCATGAACAATATTAGCAGGCTGGAAGCTTTGAACCATTCTGACCTTTGTGTACCCAGACCCTCCTCCCACCCAAACTCCTGAATCTGTTGGTTAGAAATGTTTGATACGGGGTGTTTTAGAGAGGGAAAGGGAGTGCAGCAAGCACAGGAAGGTTAGGGGCAAGGCTGAAGCATGAGACTAAAAATACCTTTTGACCCATCCAGCGTGTCACTTGCACTGTGGTAACGTATAAAGACTTCTGCAGTGTTTGCTAGAATTTAAGCTCATGAGCCTATCTAACATTCACTCTGGCTTTTCCATCCTCACTGTTTTGTTAATTTAATAAATAATAGGCTGTTATCCCCTTTTGTCAGTTACTTAATGCAGTTCCTATTTATGGATTGGGAAACTGAGGCGAATGACACCGTGTCTCATCAAGGGTACACAGGAAGACTGCGTCATGCTGGGCACGAGGAATTTTGAGAGCCTGCATTGCAGCACTTTGCTTAAGCACCTCTGGGTATGCTTCTGCCTTTGAACAAATTATCTGGAGCTGCTAAGGAGCACCAACAAAGTTTTGTGTTGCCTGCCTTGGTTGGCTGTAAGACAAACCTCAGCTCCTTCACTTTGCTCATTTAAGTAACTCGTTATTTTTTTAAACCAAGTAATGCTAGTGAGATATGTTTTATAAGGTTCCAGTAGGTGCAATTTTGAAATATACTGTACTTTTTTATACATGTGGATAAAACAATACAGGACTCGTAAGGGCTCAGGTAAACAGTGGTTTCTGAGCAGCACCCCTTTCCCTCTGTAGATATCCCTCATTTGCAGCACTGAAAGCACTGAAATGGGAGGATAAGTGGATTCCAAAAAAACAAGTGCATTGGAACAGCAGGAGAAAATGTCTGGTTGTGAAAACTGCTCCGTACGGGCAGATGACTGCATTTACGGGAAGCCCTGCTCAAATCATTCACATGCAGTGGGTGTAGAGCAATATTGGCCTGTCCAGAACAGCTTGTCTGTCACTACGTGTTGCATTAAATTACCAGACTGACTAGGGTAACTGCGCTCATTGAGTGGGGAAGGAAGTGGTTATTCTTCCAGCTGGACTCCAGGTCTCCCTGGAGAAGTAGTGTTTATAAAGAATGAGCCCATCCGTTACAAATTAATGCCTTATAAGTTAGTCAAATTCAGAAACACCCCTCCCCTCCAGCTGAAGTTTCCTCA
Source organism: Coturnix japonica (assembly GCF_054131305.1). Taxonomy (NCBI): domain Eukaryota; kingdom Metazoa; phylum Chordata; class Aves; order Galliformes; family Phasianidae; genus Coturnix; species Coturnix japonica. The sequence goes on along the minus strand of NC_140663.1, from coordinate 95,571,964 downwards.
TCCAGCTCTTGCTCACAGGAGAAAGAGTTCAGACAGAGCTTGGTAGAGGGTTTCTTGGTTTCTGCACAGTTACTTTTGGATACTTAGACCACTTCTGCTCAAGTCAACACCTAGAAGTTTGCTCTCTCCCTCTCTCAATTTTAATAATACAATCTACCTCCTCTTTGCAGATTTTCCTATTTATTTATTTAATCATGTAAGTTAAGGACTGGTCTCTTTTGTAGGAACTGCAGAAGCTGAAATTCCCACTGTTTTGGTTGTATTTCCAGCTTTGCATCTTCTTTCCCTTTACCCTCTTCTCACAAGTATCAAACATAGGGTTTGTCTCCACTTACAGGGCTGGGCCTTTATTTGTCCTTCCTCAAAAGCTGCCACCAAAGCATCTCTGCATGCTGAGATGGCAGTGGTTAGGCCACTGTTTTTTGTTTGGGCTGCTTGTCCCTTGGCTGTGAAACTGCTATGACGTCCCTGACAGTGCTCCTTTGGGCAGTTGCCATGCTGCACTGAACAGGCTGAACCACCAGTGCACCACCTTTCAGAACATGACTTTGGTCATTTGTTTCCTTTCTTACTCAAGCCAGCCATATTCTCACCTCTTCTGATCTTTCAACTGAGAGTTCTTGGGGACCAGGATCTGTCTTCTCTTGTGGGTCTTTGCAGGGTCTATCACAACAACATTCTGGCCCATTATCAGAGTTTGGGATGTAGAAATAACACCAAACAGGAGTAATTTCAGATGCATTAACTTCTTAGCAGAAAGAAAACGCACTTTCGCAGTTATATAATTTCCAAATGACAGTCTTGGGATGTCTAAAATATATCTTCATCTGTAGGTGTGAAGGTACAATACCAATGTTTTCTTTTCTAAATGTGTAGGTCGGTTGCTGCTTTTCTCGACAGTGCAGTTTTTGCTGCCATATGTTCTCCTTTTGCAAAGCCTTCAGTGCTGTTAACTTAGCCTAATGTAAACAAATGATGGTGTGTGTTGTATTCCAAAGTGCTACGGCCGAAAAGACACCACCTGAAATTATGTCTGTAGGTTTGGTCTTAAACTGTGCTGAAGTTCTGCCTACTGTAACTTTTTTTCCAGGCTTTTGTCTTCAGAAGAAAGATATGGGGATCTTCCAGTGCCAGACCAACTAGGAATGTGAAGAAGTGCAGTTTGTCTGGCGAATTTCTGGTTCTCTTTGGGTCTCCTGAATGCCAAGCTCGACCGTGTAACACTTAGCATGCTCTTCATCTCATACCATTTCTCTCTTACAACCAGGATGTCAACGTGGGTGAAGGAAGTGAGTTCACTGATAGTGGGATCGAGGGGGCAGCCACCGACACTGACCTCCTTTCCAGACGCTCCAATGCCACCAACTCGAGCTACTCACCAACAGCCAGTCGGGCTTTCATCGGCAGCGACAGCGGGAGCAGCTCAACAGGCGATGGGCTTCGCCAGGGGGTGTATGAGAACTTCCGCCGGGAACTGGAGATGAGCACCACCAACAGTGAGAACATGGAGGAGGCCGGCTCTGCCCTCAGTGACGAGCAGAGCAGTGGCACCCTCAGCTCCCCAGGGCAGTCTGACATCCTGCTGACTGCTGCCCAGGGTACGGTACGGAAAGCTGGTGCTCTGGCAGTGAAAAACTTTCTGGTGCACAAAAAGAATAAGAAAGTGGAGTCGGCCACGCGCAGGAAGTGGAAGCACTACTGGGTTTCCCTGAAAGGTACAGAGCAAACGTGAAAGTGTTCATTCAAATTCCACATTGACCCTTGGGACAGGTGTTACGGCAGTTGAATATACCCACTAGACCAGGCTCTTTAAAAAAGCTGCCATGAACTTCTGGGTATTTAGTAGCAAGAATGAGGAAATGGTCCTTATTTTTCAGAGGAAGGTTTTATTTGATAGCTGTTGTGTTTGCGTTATGGCATGCGAGTAGTCAAAGATACATGACTGTGCTGCACTGAAGCAGGGTTCATACTTGGGGTATTGGTGCCATCATCTGGGATGGCTTCTCTGTTGCCTGGGTGTTTGCCTTTAAGAGGCATGTCTAGGGCTTGCTGGTGGACCAAATATCTGTGAGCAGCCAGCATGTGCCTGATAATGCAGGTTTCTAGTGGAGATGGTGGCAGCTGACGTGTGTTCATGTGTGAGGTCTGCTATACATTCCCATTTCGCTTTGTACCAATTGTGCCTTGTTCCCTGAGGCCTCTATTTGCTTCAAGGATAGTAACGCCCAGTGAGTTACAACACATTGGTAGCATGGTCAGGAAGCTGCAGGTTGGTTGGCAAGGCTGGCTTGTGACTTAGGAGACTGTCACTCCTCTGTGGCATAGTGGTGACCAGTCACCCAGCCCTCAGCACCCAGCCTCCTTGCTGGACTCCTCAGCTTCCCTCACAGCTTTCTCTCTGTGAATTTTTTCAGGGGTGTTCCATCCTGTTTGGTGTCTGAGTACTTGAGACGTAAAGGTTGCAGCAAAACATGGGAGCTGGCTTCCCAAAGCAGCCTCTTGTTGATTTTGAGCAACAAAATGGGAAGCAAAGCCTGCAGTATTGGGACAGGCTTTTTTCCCCTCAGCTGTGGCCAAAGTGGTCTGCTCTTTGGAGGAGGCAGAGCAGCAGTCCGTGTCTCCTGCTATGGATAGGGCTACTTGAAAAGCTTTGGTTAAAGTCCTGTCCTTCCCGCAGAGCACTTGCAGTGCTATTTTAAAACCAAGGAGAAAGGCATGGCCCAGCTTTTCCTTGCAGTAGTTGAAGAGGCTGGGAAAACAAAAGACAAGAGGCCTAGGCTGAGAGGGCAGGGGGAAGCCCTGATCTGCTGGGAGCGGCCCCAAGGCAGGAAGGTCTTGCTGTGAAGAGCAGGCACACAAAGGGCCATCTGGGAGGAGAAAGGGGAAGGATGAGCAGAGAGGAGATGATGTTATTTTAAAGTGCTTTGACTCAAGTGTGAGTGTTTGCTCCTTAGATTGCTGTGCCTTAATAATGTTAGTATTTAAATAGGGCTTTGAAGTTAACAGCTGCAATTGTTTGTTTGCAAATAGTTTTCTGAGTGGCTGGGTAACAGGGCATCACTTCACACCAAGAGCTGTTTCCAGTAAAGAGAAACAATGCACCAGTTTCAGTTTTAAACAACTGGAGATGGTACTGGGGGGCGGGAGGAAGAAGAGACCCTACAGTTGCAGATTTGCTATAACTTTCTTTTTTTTTTTTCCCCAAAGAGAATTGTAAAGATTATTCTGTAAAACCAGCAGGTTCTTTGTCGTCATCAGCTGAAATGCTTTTTTGTTTTTGTCCATATCACCGTGAGTCACAGCTGAAATGTTGCAGTGGAATAAGGATTTTGTTTTTTGCGTGTGTGCACTTCAGCAAGTCTTTCAGCAAGCACAGTTCATTCCAGTCCATTTTTCCTTCCAGTTATTCATCTGCATGCAGTAATTAAGCAGCCCGATCTTTGCCTTGGAGGGACTGCAGTAGCCAACAGCTGCAGGAGGCTGAGGCGGAGGTGTGCCACCGGCTATTGGTTGCTCTGCAGGGCTGGCAGCTGGCTGCCACTGCTGGAGGGGCTGTGCTCCCAGGCCTGCATCTTCCTTTTGGTTCCCTTGGCAGGACTGGTTGGCTGTAGAGGACTCCCCCACAGGGATTTATAATGACAGGTCTCATCCAGGGCTGTGTTTTACCGCCTGTGACCTTCCTTGCTTATATCTGCAGCTGTTTAAGCAGTCACAGGGTGAACAAAATGGCTCTGCTGGGATACAGCTGGGTGTACTGCACGGCTGGAGGTGTATAGGGCCAGCTGGGCTGCTGCTAGCACTGTCTGCCACAGGGCTGAAAACCTAAACAAGCCCTGGCAAATCCTTTCTCACCCCTTTGACAGTTTGATGGATGATTTACAGTCCCAAGTTTTAGCTCTGAATAGATGCAGGGTGGCTGTTGCATTTAAATTTGTTGCTTGCTAATATCTGTTTCTCTCTTTTAGGATGCACGTTGTTTTTTTATGAGACCGACGGCCGATCTGGCATTGACCACAACAGCATCCCGAAGCACGCCGTCTGGGTGGAAAACAGCATAGTGCAAGCGGTGCCTGAACACCCCAAGAAGGACTTTGTTTTCTGTCTTAGCAATTCTCTTGGGGACGCTTTTCTCTTTCAGGTTGGTTTGAGCTAAAGGTTTTACAGATATGTTCTCCTTTTTGTTCCACCGACAAAGGAGGGAATCTGAGCTCTGGTTCAAATCAATGGAAAAATCCTGCTGACTCCAGTAGGTTTGAGATTTTCCTCTGGCAGTGCAAGAGGAAGGACATGATATATTTTCTAAAGGCCACTCAAGAGACCTAACACCACATGTAAATCTCTGTAGGATCTGTTGTTTTTATTGCCTGGCAGGATCCTCTGCATGGATGGTTGATGCAAAGTAAGAATTAAGAAAAATTTTGACATCCTGTTAAAACTACAAATTTTGCATTGCTTTGTAATGCTGTTATAATGTACCTACAGATGAGGACAATTACTAGATAGAAGATGCAGAAGTGCCTTAACTGTGACACTTCTCTGTGTCTTGAAAGAGGTGAAATATTAAAGGTAGGACCTTGTGGAGTGGCTAGACTGGTTTACATGACCAAGTCCTTGGAACTCATGATGTGTTTTTCATTTCTGATGGCTGTGCAGAATTCAGGCATCAGTCAAAATTGTACTGTTCACTGAACAGGATTATTATTTATATTTTCTAAATTAGAAAACAGAAATATCTGAATATCACAGAATAAATATCCAGAACTTATGTTAAAGATCAAGCATTAGTTGATGTGTTTCACTAGAAGATATTGAATCTTTTTGATAACTACTGCTTTTTTGAGTGACTTTTTGGGGAGGCATTCCAGCTTCTTATCAAAATTTGTCACTAGTCACAGTGTGATCCTCTTATTGGTAAGTACCAACCTACATTGAGGTGGTTGCATTTTCTCCTCTTTGGATTCAGTTCTCTTAACTGAAGAAATTGCTTATTTATACGTTTCATTTCCCTTTCCAGTGATGGTGTATTCAGAATTTCTTGCTTTCTTAAACCAGAAATTACTCTGTCATAACCTCCCCCCTCCGTACCACAGTACTCCAGAGCACACCTTTATAATTATACTGTAGGTCCTTTTTGCTGTCCTAAACAAACAACTGGATTCTCAGACTAGTACAAAGTAAAACAACTTTGCCTACTCAAAGGTGGTGCTGGCTTCCATCTTGAAGAGACTATGAGATTGCAAACTTAAAACAGCAGATTTTTTCTTCTCTGCTGCCTCACTTTGATATTTTTTCTTCAACTCAGGGTGGAATACTGCACTGCCCCCCTTATATTTCATGCCTTTCTTGGAGAGGGTAAATGCATTTTGCCTCCTGGAGAGCTTCATCTGGGAGGAAAGCATGGTACTTGTGGTCTCAGCATGTATTTGAAAGACCATCAAGCACCACCTCCTCTTGGTCCACTAATACAAATTATTTTCCTTTTAAGGGAAAACCTTAATTCTTATAAAATTAATGCCAGTAGATGTTAAATAGTGAAAAGGTCACATGCAGCACATTTCTTTTGTGATAACATAGGGCATTATTTGTTAAAAAACCGGTGTCATTATGTCATGGATAGATTTTCATGTAACTTTGTAGTAAATAGCAAAAGTGAGCCTTTTCAGATGAAAAGCAATAATTTCTAATTGCCTTGTGGCAGTGGAAATTTTTACGTGATGTCTCCTCTGTCAGAGAACTCATGCAACTCTAATGGAGCAGAAGCAGAAGAGAAAGAAGGGATGGATTTGGGTAGATCAGCCATAGTGGTAGAAACAAAGTGCTAGTGACTGTGCAGAGCAGCCCAAGTATGCATATGGCTGTTCAAATTAAGGGTTACTTAACTACTAATGTCATACATATATATCCCCACCTAATACATTGCTGTAGTAGTGATATTGTTGAGAAGACACCACAGACTTCAGTAAGACTATTTTCAGTCCTATGGAGACTGTATACTTAGGGAGAAAAAAATAGGGTTACTTTGTGATGCGTACAGATATTGGACATCTTGTAACGAGCCTTCCCACTGCATTGCACCTAGAGACATCACATACCTCCTACACTATAATTCCTTGCTCAGTCAGTTCTTATCATGCCTACACAAATCCATTACTTGTAGATGTCACATGTATTTTCCAGGAGCTCAGAGCAACTTGTGACACCACATACTTATGCAACAGATGTTTGCAGCTTGTTTATGTGGTCCTTTCCACTGAGAAGCAGAGTGACTCCTTGTGCCTACGTCTCTACCAGGAGGGTCTTGAACTCTTAAAATCCTTTCCAGATTCCTTTTCTTGTTAACTCCTCTCCAGAAGCCCAGATGAAGCCTGAATCTAAAAATGGAATAAAATAAAAAGGTGACCTCTTGCTGCTATAATTTTATAGGAATCAATGTAACATCTCATTACAAGTCCAGTGGTACCCTCTCCTACAGGAGGTGGTAGGTTTCACCGCCTGATGAAGGCAACGTGAATCCTGTTCTGCAATTTCTCTGCTTTCAGCAGAAAACTCCTCAGCCATGAGGATTTCTCAGCATGCCTTCTGTAGTAGCAGTAAGACATTGTAAGCCTGCAACTATGAATGAGGGCCTGTTAGTAGTACTACCTGGTAAGGGAACCTACCCAGTTTTAGCAGTCTGCTTTGTACACTGCCTACTAAAGGCAGGAAAAACAGCAGTAGAAAAGCTGTCTTCTTTTATGTAGGCCCTGTCTTTTCTTCGGACTCCTGACCTGATCTAATGAAGGTGATGTCATTCTGAGAAATGTGTGTTTCACCTTTTTCAACCCCACAGAAGTTTTGGGAGCACTGACCTGAAGTCTGGTCTGTACCCGAGTGATTTCCAGAGTTGTTCTTCTATGGGAATCTTTCCATGGCTTCAGGAAGCCTCAGCTTTAGCTGTTCCTTGTGATTGCAAGTAGAGCAGTAGGATGACCTTCTTCATCTTTGCTGGCAACTGGAGAAGTCATACTGTGCTGTCTATTTATAAAGCAGGTATCATCAGAAAATTTAATGAGAACAAGGTGATTTGGCACCTTGCTACCTTTTCAACCATGAGCCAAATGCCGGTGTGATTACTGCTAAAGGCTGGCACTCAGAGCAAGTCCGCTGCTACCCTGACTTGGCTGTAAATTTTGTTTTACAATGTACTGTAAAAAGGAGTGAGGTTTTGTAAGAAGACTGGAAAGATTTATGTTTTATTTTGAAAGTCTAGAGAAGGAATGCTTTGAAGTGGGTTCCGTTGGTTTTTTTTCTGTGTCAAAAGCCTCTAATCAGAAATGCCCTCTTCCAGGAAAACGTACTGATGTCCCATGGCCCAGCCTAATACTTCCCCTTTTTTGCCAGCTGTCCTACACAAGCTTGGGAAGTGACAGTGCCGGGGCAATAAAACTTATGATGAGCTTGCCTTAAATAGTAATAGGGCAATCTTCACAGAGCTTTGAGGTCTCCAGAAGTGGAAAGCTTCGTCTGCATCATAATATAGCTAGTAATAGATATCACGGTCAAGTTTTATGCCATTAATTTATTATTAGCTGTTGTGTGCCAAAAAGGCTTTCCATAATGTGAAGAGCACAGAGGCTGCTGCATTATTTGCCTTGGGGAACTGAGAGTTTAGAAAATGCTATTAAATGATGAGCTACATATTCTGGCAACATTGTATTGAACAAGGAACATTTCTAAGAACTTACTGGGAAACACTGTACAGCTGCAAAACATAGATATATGTGTAATTTTAGGTGCTGAATGCCTAGTGTTGTGCTAAAAATGGCCTGATTAAGTATGATGGTTCTTTATTACTTCTCTCGTAAGTGGATTTAAGGCTTTGATTCTCACGATCAAAGGGAAACGAAACTCCTTGGAATTGCGTTTGTTAATCTCCAATCAATTTTAAAGAGGATCTTGACTTCTTTTTTTCTCTTTCCCTCTCTTCAGACCTCTAGCCAGACCGAACTCGAGAACTGGATCACTGCAATTCATTCAGCTTGTGCAACTGCGGTTGCAAGGCAGCATCACAAAGAGGACACTGTCAAGCTCCTGAAAACAGAGATAAAAAAGCTGGAGCAGAAGATCGATATGGATGAGAAGATGAAGAAAATGGGTGAAATGCAGCTGTCTTCAGTAACAGACTCCAAGAAGAAGAAGACCATACTGGATCAAGTAATCTTGCTTGCTTGTGTGAAATGGGGCCCTGGCAATGTTTAAGGCTTTCTTCACCTTAGTGGTACCTCTGTCTGTTCCCACTCTGCTGCATGTGTATGCTGGCAGAGCTCTTCTGAGTAGATAGGATGTGTGTGAGAGTAGTGCCAGCAACCCAAGTTGCACCATTTCTCCACCCAACATGCTCTAAGCTGTCCTCTTGATCTTCATGCAAAGGATTTTGCTAGGTGCATGGAGATTAGTGAGAGCTTTAGGGGAGTGAAGAGGCTACCAGAATATTGTGGGGAAGAGGCAGAAGGATGCTGTAGCAAGAGCTGGTTGTACACCAGCAAATCCTGATGCCACCATTGTCTTCAGCATAGAAAAGACTGACTCTTGAACCAGCAGGTGGGATGAAGAAGCCATCCCTGGTTTCTTCTAGTTACAAGGATCTTTCCTGATCTCATGGCTGAAACCCTCACCACAAGTCTTTCTGACTTCAAGTGGACAATACAGTTGCATTTGAGAAGCAGAGAGCTTAGAGCAGATGTCTCTCCTACTGTTGCAGTGGCACCTTATTTTAGGAAACTAACATATGGTGCCTACTTCATTAGTTTGTAGCTCTTTTACCACTGCTGCCAAATATGCCTGCGATACAAACTGTAGGGAGTGGCTGGGGCCACAGTGTGCTAAACTGAAGGGATTTTGTACCCTTGGAAACTTGTGGGAAGAGCTGAGAGAGGAGATGCTCGCTAATGTTCAAAGGGCTCCACTCAAACATTGTCAGTCACAGTGAGAGGGCAAAGCAGTCTCTCATTTGGCATAGAAGAGTTTTTCTAAACACTTTGAAACTGTTTCCTATCAGCAATTTGAATTATTTAATTCCGCACATAGGCTGATTACAGTGCTTCTCCACTGATAAGATTAATTATTCCCAATGTACTACACTTTTTCAAATATAGCGAGCTCCATTTGTGCTTACAGCAGTGCTACTGCAGCTGTTTTGGTGTTCTCTGTTTGTGAAACTGGGTGGGTTTTGGTCTTGTTTCTTAGATGCCCTTGATGCATGAAAGAAACCTCTTAAGGGATTGCTCAGTAAAGAATCCTGGAATACAAAGAAAATTAAAACTGGAATGTTAATGCTATTAATTAGCATTGTATCAAAGGGGCGATTGTCCCAGGGGAAAGCTTCTGCCTTGAACACTGAAAAAATGTTTTACATCTAATGAAGAGTTCTTAAAAATTGTTTTTTAAATCCCTTTTGGGATTAAGAGTGTAGGGAAGAGTGAATCGAGGTTTCTTTCCTTTGAAAATGAGATCAGCGATGGTGAAAAATACAATTTGCTGGGAACAGTGGACATTTTTCAAGGTATTTACTACTCTGTTCTTCATCTCTCCACTTCTCCTGCACCTTACTCAATCTTTTCTGTGTACAGATTTTTGTTTGGGAACAGAATCTTGAACAGTTCCAGATGGATCTATTTCGGTACCGCTGTTACTTGGCTAGTCTCCAAGGAGGGGAGCTCCCAAACCCTAAAAGACTGCTTGCTTTTGCCAGCCGTCCAACTAAAGTTGCAATGGGCCGTCTTGGAATCTTTTCAGTCTCTTCGTTCCACGCACTGGTAAGTTTGGACAGAGGCCAGGGGTCATCTTTGCCAACCTGAAAATCTCTTCATGTGCCCATCACAAAAATCATGCTGACAAAGAGCCCTGACCTTAGCTAGCAGACTATTCTGTTTCCTGAAAGATATGTGTGTCCCGGATGTAAAACTAACAAGCAGGTGCTTGCAAGCCACGGTGTTATGAAAGTGGAAGAACCATGTTTAATTTCCAGCTTTGCACACTGAACATGCTTTCTAGAAACAGGACTTCCTGTCATGAAGAGCAGGCTCATCTCTGGTGTCTGTGTTCATGGGCTTGATCCAAAAACCCTGTGAGGTCAATGAGGGTCTTTCTGAGATTCTCAGCGTGTGCTGGCTTAGACTGTCTTGGGCATGGCTTACTTTCTACCATATGGATGAAGCTACTGACCAATTAGTCTAATATCCTGTCTCTAGTGATCAACACCTCATGCTCCACATGGAAGGGGAAATGTTCTTCTCTGCTCTTTATGGAGTGACATATTTAAAATGGTTGTTTAAATGTAAATAATGTAACAACCCAGATTTTAAAAATACAGGGAAATGCATTGTGAAATGGTGGGGTTTTTAATGAATTTCAGTCATAATCCTGTAGTTTCGTCTTGGGCTCCTGGAGCTTCAGAGAAATAGCTGAACTCCACTGTTGTCTTGTATATGTCAGCTGTAGCCTTCAATTGAAGCCAGAGCTGTAATTCAGTCAGGGGCGTTTTATTCTTTTATACATGAAAAGATTAGCGTCATCATCTTGTTAATTGCTGGTGGATTTATGTATTTTTTTTTTAAGTGGTGGGCTGTAATTTACATTTGTGCTTATTTTTTTGCATCTAGCAAAGCACTGTTAGACTGAAAAACAATCTGCTTCTTCATGCTGGTGTCTCTTGAGAGCCAAGTGAAAAACAAAATGTTTTGAATATGTTGTGTTGGGGAAGACATGTGCTCTCTTTTACTTTATGGAGACTCTCATGTCCCACTTTGCCCTCATGGATATGGTGCAGTGAGTCTCAGGCTCCAGCTGCATGCTGTGTGGTGATAGCACCGCATCCCTGGCTCACTTCATGTTCCTCACTGAGGCAGAGAACAAGCTAAGCCTTCCTGCACAGTGTCCCACGTACAGCTAAGAAATGTCTCACAAGACCAGGCTGTGGAAAGAGATGTTATTTCAAGTTCTTCTTTTCCTTGGTTTCTCAATGTTCCTGAACAAGAAACACCATTACTCACACAGTGACGGTTCCCTGGGTACACAAGCCAGCTTTCTGTTATTCCCGTCTTTATATAGGTTTTTGTATCTGATGCACCCAAACAACCAGTTTCTCAGCTCCTTAGCTTGGGGCATCACTGAGAGGTTTGGCTGTTCCAGCTGGGGATGTTGTATTTTGTGAGTTTTGGGTGTGGGAATGGAGTACAAAGGCATTCCGGGAAGTGCCTGGCCAAGTTTGCAGGGTAGGTCTGTCTGTCTGTCTAGCTTTGTCTTTTGCTACTGTTTGTACCTGCCATCTTCTACCACTCCCTTTTTCACAAGAGAGCTGCTCACTGTCCTGATTCCACCTATGGGTGGGAAATCTGCTTAAACTTTGGCCTAAGCACAGCACCTCTGACTAAGACTTCAGTAATTTCTACCAGAGCTTCCTTATTTAGGTAACGCTCCCCAGATATTTGGTCTCAGTAAAAGCAAATAGCTTTCCCTTCCATCCGTTTTTCAAGTATCTGAGCAGTTAACACTGCTCTAATGTAAAGGATCATTTCAACTCACTTGTTTTCTTGTGCGCACTCCTTTAGATGTTGTGTATCTTAAAGTGTAGGTTTTAAACACCACGACCTATTTGCAAGCCTTTACCTGGCCTTGTAAAAGTTATGAGTCAGTTCCAGGATGCCCAGAGTGCTTTCACAGGAAGGAGAAAAGAGAGAGACCAAACTTTTTGTAAGTAGCACTGCCATGGGCAGAGCTGCCCTCCACCAGCTCAGGCTGCCCAGGGCCCCATCCAACCTGGCCTAGAGCGCCTCCAGGGATGGTGCACCAAAGCTTCTATGGGCAGCTGTGCCAGCACCTCATTGCCCTCTGAAGGCTTTATGTGTCCAGCTTTGAAACCTCCTTGGAAAATAAAATGAAACAAACAAACAAACAAACAAACAAACCCAAAACACTTTCACTGGTGTTGAGGTTTTGTTCTGTGTTGAGAAGAAAGCTTTAAAACACCTCAGATTGAATGCCAAAAACCATGTGATGCTGTCCATAATAATTTTTAATTCTTGACGTTGGAAGAAATGAGTTAAATTTCAGTGAGAAGGAGGTAGCCTGGCGGAATCAAGATTGTCCCTGTTGTGAGCACGCACTGTTATTAAAGCCTTTACCTTTTCTGTAAGGATATTCCACTGTTAGATTATGTAAGCAGTGGTGTGGTGGGATGCTGCAACCTTTGATTGTGAAACCATGTGGCACTGACAGGTGGCGGCTCGCACAGGGGAGTCTGGAGTGAGGAGAAGAACGCAAGCCATGTCCAGATCTGCCAGTAAACGGAGAAGCAGGTTTTCTTCTCTCTGGGGGCTGGATACTACCTCAAAGAAAAAACAAGGGAGGCCAAGCATTAATCAGGTAAGCATGTGGGAGTTTGTGACACAGTTGGTTTCAAGCTGACTTGTTATCATTCAGAATGTAGCTCATGCAAAGAGTCACACCAAGCACTTACATATCCAACCTATAAACTTGTCTGCTTAATTTTTTCACGGTGTGTAGCCGTCACGTTCCACATCCTCTTCACAAATCAGAGACTAATTACAGATAAGTGTACTGCAGCATCCTGAAATGCAATTTGGAGTTCATACCCTTCTTTGCTGATTAGGTTGCATTACTACTGTTGCTTTTTTGCTGCTTCTGCTTATGGCAGGGATAGTTCCCCAAAACTCAACAATGAGGCAACAATATAAAAGAAAGACAGTCCTGGTAAAAAAATAAATAGATAATTAAAAAATGGAGACTTCTTTGTTTCCTTAAATTAAAAATATAGGTTTGTAAAGTATTTTGAATGTAGCAAAGTTTGGGGAAAACTTTGTGCAGTAAGAAGAAGGTTTGTATTTAGGAGAGTCAGTCACTGTTTTGCTTTGTGCTTTTAAAAAGCAAGAGCTGAAACCTGTCACTCCTCAGATGTTTCTAGAAAACGTGCCTTGGTGTGGTAGGAAGGTACTTCCCTGTTATTCTTTCCAAACATCCCTAATTACAGCTTTCAGTTTTTGAGAGCCATACCTCATCTAATTGCTAGAAATGTTGGCTTTTCTTCTCTTTCTCTCACTTTCTGAGGTGGGGGAAAGGCTTGGGACACGTTTTGTTCCGTGCACTGTGATTACTTCTTCCTTCTTTCAAGGCAGCAGTGGGTGTTTGTTTTGTTGAGCAGGGGATTAGTGCTGGAAAACTGTTTAGCTTTGTTTTTAATAAGACATTAGAAGTTCACCTAGTCTGTAGTGCCTGAGCTCTGGGTTTTTCTGAGACGCACCAGATGCTCTGTGAGCACATTCTCAATTCTTCACGCTGGTGCTGAGGCATCCATGTTGCTTTGTACTTATTTTCCCCATGTCAAACACAGTCTCTTGTCCTTAGCTAGGATCCTGTCTGTGCTGTGTCCTCAGTGCCATGTTTTAGCTGAGTTCATCTGTTTTCTTTTGGTGGGGATAGATGCATTCCTCATGCTTCCTCCCCATCCCCATCCTCACCCCAATGACACCTCCATTACTCCCAGGCAAGAAGAGGGCTTTTGTTTCACGTTAAAGAATGGTCGCAGTGGAGAAAGTCAGAGAAAAAGTGGAGTTTTGAGAAAATGTGGGAAAATCTAAATGTAATGTCTGAATGTATTTCCCCTGCTCGTATGTGGTAGCGTGCAGCTGTTTGCAAAGTTGAAGCAGTGAGCTCTAAATTCTTAAAGTGGAGTGACTTGGTCCTGCTTCATTTTAGGCACAGTGTACTTAACAGTCAAACCCAGCAACTTGAACATAAACCTGTGGGGACACAGAGCTATAAAACTTTAGCTTTCCAGATTTAAGTTTCAGTTGCAGTAACAACCTCATTCCTCCCCCTGCCCCCACCCCCAACTCAGCTGCCAGGTAATTTAGAGCTGTGCACAGGGCAGGCTGTGTTTTGCAGGTGTTTTGTCTGGTGCCCGTCTGGTACAGTGTGGTGCAGCCACCCAGCTGTGCACAAAAGGAGATAAAAGGTGTTTAGCTGTGCAGTGTAAGCCAATGACAGAGCACTCACTAAACAGAGCTGACATCTGATCTTTCAGTGTGGTGCCCAGTCACCAGCTTGTCCAGTGTTCCCCATCTTTTCTAACAAGCTGATGTTTTGTTTTCATTTACTGTGTTTTTCACATGAATGTTTTTATTTTTCAGTTTGAATTGCATGTTGAGTATTAGATAACACTGTTCATTGCCAACCTTTGCGGCAGATCAGTCCTGTCAGGCTCTAGTCTGTCCTGCACAAGGAGCAGATGTACACTTGTGTTTTAAAACAGAGTTGCTCTGTTCTTCAGGTGTTTGGTGAAGGCGTCGATTCAGTGAAGAAATCTCTCGAAGGAATCTATGACGATACAGTCCCGGATGGCAAGGTAAAAAACACCAGCTCTCCAGCTGCCTCCTTTCTGTTCACAGCTTAAATGCAGCACTGGCTTTGGGACACAAGGAGACACAAAGCCTCTGGGAGAGGAGCGGAGAGCAGTCTCTGTGTGTTGTAGGGCTGGTGGCTGCTCTGCAATCAGTCTGAGCTGATCACTTGTCATCAAAACTGTTTGCAGTGCATGGGATCCTGAGCACAGAGGAGGTGCCAGACCCAGAAGGGTATCAGCGTTGCACACCAGGGAGGTGCCTGCCCACAGGAGGAGCAGTCATTGCTGGGTCTGGGAAATGGCTCATTGTGGTAGTGGCCATATGGGGTTTTCATAATTTAGGGTTACTGCAGCTATGAAACACAGGGTTTCTCTGTTTTGTTTTCACGTTCTTCTGCAAGCTTTTGCATTTGCTGAAACAATTACGACTGCTTTCTTTTTCCCCAGAGAAAGCCAACTATAAAACAGCATTAAGACAGTGCTAAGGGGCACATTCTTCATGTAGTGAATATGGATTTAGCTGCGTGAGCCCACTTGAAGCAAATGGGAATTTTGCAGCCCCATCACTTCATGGAGATTTATAGCTTATAGTCTAACTTGGGTGTACAATAGACAGGAAATTCAAAATAAGTGCTAAGATTTGCTACTTTGCCATTTCTGGATGTAGGAAATGTAACACATCAGTTTTATTGGCCTTGGAATGGTTTACTGGGAGATGAAGTGCATTCAAGTTTTAATTTTAAAACTCTTTTTATCACTCTCATTTTTTTTTTGTTGCATTCCAAGCATTCTCAGTAGCCATAGGGTGAAATCCCAGGATACACACATTGCACCAGTTTAGCTGTGTGGGTGGCTTGGGGAGGCACACTTTACGTTGCTCAGGTAGAACTGCAAAGTTTTCCAGTCCAGGCAAGCCCTCAGTCTGAGTTTATGAATAAAATGTCTCTACTATAAGAGGGCTTTTTTATACAGCATGTAATGTTTCTTACGTGGTGAAGAAGATCTTGTTTGGCTCCTCTAGTCATTATGGATTTTGTCTGCTTAGAGGGAGAAAGAAGTGGCACTGAGCAGCGTCCATCAGCACAATCCTGATTGTGATATTTGGGTTCATGAGTACTTCACGCCGTCTTGGTTCTGCCTGCCAAACAACCAGCCTGCTCTGACAGTCATCCGCCCAGGGGACACCACTCGAGATGTGCTGGAGATGATTTGCAAGGTAAAGGCTGCCAGGGTGCCCTGGAGCAGGGCAAATGTCTGCAACTATGAGCCCTGTCACTTCAGCCCTTTCAGTTGAACCTCATAGTGGTTTTCTCCTTTGCCAGTGCTCAGACTGCTCTGTGTTTATGAGTGATCAGGCATATGTTAGATGAAAAACGTGAATTACACTGAATTGTGCAGGAAAATCATGCTAATGAAACTGTAAGAAAAGTTCTTACAGTTGGAATTAGATTTGTCTTGAGAAGGTGGGTTGATTTTTGCCTTTTCTATTCTGGTCCCTGTGCATGAGTCTCCGAATTGCCTTCACATCCTTTGGTGCCTCTCAGCTGCCCATCCACCTGCTATCCTTGCACTGGAGGTCAGGCTGTGTGCAGGACCCTTCTCTCTCTCCTGCCCTTGTTCCCCAGCCTGCTTCCTTTCACTGCATCCAGTCTCCAAGCTTTCCCATCACCTGTTCCCTCCATTGCCAGATGGAAGATCCCACCCATTCTCAAGTGTCAGGTTGCCCTGTTTCCAGGTGCCGTTCCTCCTTCCTTCTCCCTGCCACTTACTCCCTTCTGACTGGCGTGGGAGAGAAAACAGCAGTGCCAGGAGTAGGCACCAGTGCTTGCTGCCTGCATTGCAGAGACAAACTTGCCTCATGTAGGTGGTGGGAGGGAAGGGAGAGGAAAGCTTTCATCTGCAGAAAAACCACCTGAATTTCTTTGCCAGATGAAATATCAGAGCCATTTGGGCATTAAAAACAGTTGCATCTCAGCAGAGAAGTTTAAAGCTTTGACAAATTAAATACAAGCTTTCAGTTCTGGCATCCGCATAATGTATGTTTTCCACTAACCAGCTGACTGCAATCTAGACCCAACTCACGTCATGTGCTGCTTTGAAAAATGAGCCCTCTTGTACAACAACAACAGCAAAAGAAAAGAAAACATTTATCGGTATCAGGAGCTTAACTTTGGGGACTTTCAGAACGTGTTGCATGTGCTTCTAAAGAGAAGGATGGTGAGAGAAAGGCCTTTGTTTGGAATAATGATACAGTGTGTTCATCCCTCTGCCAGGTGCACTGTTAAAGGTGGCTACAGCTTGTGAAAGCTCCTCATTGTATTTGGGAAAAAATGACATTTTTGGGGGAGAGACATAATAGGGAAGTTGGATGACACATTATTAGTAATGATTTATTTTTAGGACTTCTATTTTCCTTTCGGTAAAAGTGAATAACTCAGTGGACCACATTCTTAGCTGGAGTAAACTGGTGTAGCTCCATTGGTTTCAGTGTTGTCCTGCTGAGGGTGTGGTTTCTCACTGTGTTTTTTATTCTGGTGGGAGGTGTTGTGTAAGGAAATGGGGGGGTGGTTGAGTGTTTGTTTTATTGAAGAACTGTTTCTTATTTGCTTCGTTCCTTTCTGTCAGAGTTTTCAGCCTGGAAAGCACTGATGGATGCCTTCTTTTCTATCACATTTAATAATCAATCTCTTTCTTCTGTCTCTTGCATTCAGCTCATTTTTTCCCTTTTAATATCTGATCCACATCATTTCACATCAGTTTGCCATCTGCCATCTGAGAACCAGTCAAGTTCTGGTACAGTAAACATTTCAAGATCTACATTTCATATAAGCCTCTTCATGTTTGTAGATGCAGTTAAGTCTATTCGTGCTATTAAACTGAGCTTGATTATTCTATCAGAGAACATTAAGTGCACTCAAGTCGTTGTAGAAAATGTGTTCTTATACTTACATTGCTGCTTGTTATTATACAGCAAGTTAGGTTTTGGATGCTGCTTTGTGACATTTCTATGATTCAAGATTGGTGGGAGTTAAGTCTAAAGCACATTTTAAAGTGGTTTCTTGAAGATTTCTCCTAAGATTTAACTAATAGCATCGCTTGGAAGGCAGGAAATGTCAGTATATATGCACTAAATTGTTTCGTATGGATAATAGCTATTGGTGTGAACGTGTATGTATGTATTACTAAAATCTGCATAATGATAGGTCTTAAAATTGAGTAGAAACACACATGGTACATATGGATGTAGGCAGAAGCACTATGGAGAGAATAACACCAAAAATTGAGCATAGAAGACTACATGGCATTTAGTCTTTTGACTGAAGTAGAAGAAAAGTGAGCTGCAAAAAACCTTCTATATTCTCACTGTTTATCTTTTTGAAAGGGACAAGAAGCAGATTTTCTCTAGGTCTTTGGTTCTGTGCTTGAATTCTCTGAGTACTAACTTAAGTCTGATGCTCTGTGGGCTAGCTTTGATTTTGAGCTGGTGTTTTCCAGCCAAAAAAGTCTTGGGCCACACAAGTGTGAAGCTGGACTTATACGGTGGCCTCACCAGCGTGTTTCCATGATGCTGTAACTTCAGTGCTAATTCAGTCTCTCACAGAAAGCTGAAAAAACACACCCTTTCTTGGATGTCTTGGTCCTAAGCTAAGACAGAAGACATGGAGGGGAAGAACGAAATCAGCTGTTTTGGACATGTCTCAGGTCAGGCTGAGTGGTCCTCTGGAAGTGCTGTCCACTCTTTCAGCAGAGGGGTGCCGAAGTAGATGAATAGTTCAGGTTGGGTGCTGACCCACTGCACCGCTCAGAGCTTTTTTGAATTGTTTCCCACCCTAGACTGTAATTTCTTCTTCAAGAGCACATCAGTTAACCTGTCAGGTTGGGCTTTAAATTGGGTTAGCTGCTTAATTTAGTCCAGATATAGCCAGAGTTATTAGGAGAGAAATAAATAAACCAAGATGCTTATTTGCTTTGCTAAAGGTGTTTTGGGTGGTCTTGAAAGGATATTAGTAATACTAAAGCTGCACTGTTTCTGCTCCCACCTCCCCGCATATGGATGCAGCTAGGCCAGCAACAGTAAAAAAAAGTGGGTTAAGAGCATGGCTTTCAGGGCAGACTGCCTGTTTCCACTTCAAGACGATCTTTCCTTTCGCTTCAGTAGACAATTGTGCCTCTGTCTGAAAGAGTTTAACTGATGTAAAATTCTGATGTATACAAGGCATTGCTGCAGTATACGTATTTTAATTAACTAAATGTTATGGCTCATGTGCTGCACCACTACAGCCTTAATGGTGATGACTTGCATTTCCTGATGCTGGGGGTGGGGAGGGAGATTGCACTGCAGTAGATGAATGGCATCCACTACAGCCAATGGTGTTTGTTGGTCAAAGTGAATGCCTTTGGTCAAAGTGAATGCCTCAAAATGTTAATCCATTTATCCAAGGGCAGTGCCTTACTCTGGAATGGCTCAGAGCCTCGGTGTGGCATTTGTCATCTTGTGGTGTCTCCCTCCTGCTCCCTCAAATGGCCTGTATAATCTTCTCACAAGCAAATCTCCCTTCAGGGACCAGTGGGTGTGAGTCCAGAGGCACCATCAACTCTGCACCTGTATCAAAGGCAGCAGCAGCCCTTTAATGGACCTCTGGAATTAGAAGATCAAGCCACCCACTTGCAGCAAAGGCTCTTCTGTTGAGTTGGTATCAGGACAGGGGTTGAGCAGCAGTGTAAGGCAGGAAGATGTGAGTGCAGCCTGCGGCCTTTCTGCTCCCAAATGCCTTGAGGCCCTGGGCTGGGTCCATCCCTCTGTAGCAGGCTGTGATTCCTGCTGGCCCTCTGACTAGCCCTTGGGCACACCGAGGAGTGTTGCTTTGGATGTCTGCTGTAGTGGGAAGGTGGTTGGAGGTGGAAGTAACAAAAATACACAGCATTGCGCAGGGGGCTCTTGCCAAACCCTGGGCTTCCTGAAGTCACATGGAATTATACAGTCTCAGTTTGACCAACCTAGCATTTGCTGGGTGGCTCCCACTTGGCTATAGCTGAAGCTGTATGAAATGCAGAAGACATGTGAAATCTTAAGCACAGGAGACCATGGAAGAAGCAGTTCAGTGGTAAGAGCAGACTCTTAGGATGCCTTGTTATTGTGGTCCTAGTCCAATCCTTGTGGAAAAATGGTTAGTAAACAATGAGCAAAGTTTGTGAAGTGTGTATCAAAAAAGAAAAAAGGGAGAGAGTATGAAGCTCTCCTACGTTCAATTCTTTATATTTGGTCATTAGATTTCAAGTTGCTTATTTAATTGAGTAGGTATTTGCAACAGAGTTATTTAGATTAGTGTAAGGACAATACACTTTTTGAATTGGATGTATCTGAATGCAGCAATACAGCAATAGATCTGTCTTTCATTTTTGTATTGGTTTGTGTTTTGTTTCATTGACTAATCCAGACCTTCACAAACATTCCCCGTCTTCTGAATACTCGTGGAAGGGTTTGCTAGATCAAGGCGCAATCTTCTCCACAGGTCACTTGGTGTACATTACTCATAATCTGTACTGTGTCATCAGTCAGTTGAATCTCAGTGTGTCATCATCTTGGCTTGAGATGGATAAGCGAGCCTTTCAAAAACAGTAGTCTGACACATAACCAGCAGGAAATAATGACATTCTTCCATTAATTTTCAGATGAGCCACTGTTTTTTTGTGCAACCTAGGAAATGTTGGTAATTTACTGATAAAAGATGAAATAGCAGACTTATAAAAGCTTATAATAATGGGATTTCTAAAGCGACGGTGAGGTGAATTTACCTCCTGTATTTCTGAATCACTTCTGGGTTTTTCACTGGCTTTAGTCAACAGTTTATGGCCTTTGAAAGTAACTTCTGAATGACGTTCTTTGTGTTTATCATCATTCTAAATGTGTTTTGATTACACACTGCATTAACCTCTGCTTAAATTGAACTTATTAATCGTGCTGAGAAAAGGTCATTAACATCTCCCAGACCAAATGCCATATCCTCAGCTAATTATGACTAATTCATTAAAACGGTGTGACCTGTTTCCACTAGGATGCAGTCCAGTATAGAACTCTCAGCTTCTTTCGCCCTTTTGAAGCCAGCTTACCCTGTGTTGTTTTTAACTGAGAGGATGCATGTATATATGTATTTATACACCATACACATACTTGCTAAATTATGAAGATGCTAAAAAACCAACCAGCCAAAAAAAAACCAGAGAAAAAAAAATTTCCTGTTACATTTTTCTGTTAGCAGCATATTTGTTTTCCTTCCTGCAGTTTTAAATGCACTTTATATACATGCTCCAATTCCTTGCTTTAATAGCGTTTGCTTATTTCTGCAATAGCATGAGATGGAGCAGAACTGCAAAACAGCAGGATTGAAGAGGCTGGTCAGAGTAGTAGCACTGCCCTTAAACTCTTACTTCTGGGGAAGAAGAGAAGGTTCAGATTCTTGTTCAAGTTATGAGAACATGGGTCTCTTATGACAGATGGTGCTGGGGCACTTTTTCTCTCTGTGAATGTCACGCGATTTTCTGATTAGAGATAATGTGAGCCATTGCTCTTGTCTTACAAAGCCTCTTCTCCATTTCTTGCAGACACACCAGCTGGATCACTCTGCTCACTACCTGCGTCTTAAATTCCTGATTGAAAACCAGATGCAGTTTTATGTACCAAAGCAAGAGGAGGATATCTACGAACTGGTAATGCTACCTCCTAAGCAAGATTAGATGACACTGTGTCGAACACTGTTAATTACTGTTCATCTGGTATTTGTAATATGCAGTTATGCTTTTTAACTTGCAATTATGGAGCTCTGCAGCCATTGCAATTGGCCTGCAGTAAGGTAATTCCTCCAAGCATTTCATCTTGAGGAGAGAGCTGGTGTTCCACTTATGTTTGTGCACTTACAGGTCTGTGTGGAAGAGAGAAGGAACAGCCACTGGTAATGGGGTGAAGGTCAAGACAATGTATATTTAAGCTTAATTTCTCTCAAGGCTGCCTTTTCCTCTTGTTTGTACTTTCCTTGTTTAAAGACGTATGGCTAAAACCTCAGTGCTTCTTGTTCAGATCACTTTGATTTTTTTAAGGGAGAAAGTGAGCGTGCAAGTTCTTTTTTGTCATTTTGGTTGTTTTCTTATTTTTGAATAGGAAGGTAAATGTTGAGGTTAAAAAGTTGTGTGGGAATATACATTCCTAATTGCTTCATTTGGAGGTCTTCATATCGTGAATCTCTAAAGCAGACTTCAAAGGAATTTTGAAATCAGACATTAAAAAAGCAGACCAAACAGAATTAGTGTCATGCTTGGGCTCTGTGATTTTACACATGCATCTTGTAAAGCTTTTCAAAGACCTTTTTATTGGTGGCTTTTTTATTTATAAAAAGTAAAACTGTGCTGGTTGTGGATGCTTTTATTCGTTTACTAAAGCACTTACAGGGTTTGCCATTACCATAGTTAAAAAAAGAATGCTGAGAAAGTACTAAAAGTGGGAAGTAAAATGTAGCTGTGAAAGATTAAGACTTAGAGGAGACAGATTTTGGCTTTAATTGCATGGAAGGGCTTGGACTTTTTTATGTGAAGGGGATATAGAATTGACACAGTCATCAGTTATTGTTTATTTTGAGGAAAGATGAAATTAAACTGAAACTATACAGTCAGTAGCACTATGTGTGCGCTGAAAGATTACAGCACAGATAGGATCGTACCTAATGTAGTACTGTTAAAGCAGAGTGCGTTTGTGTGTGTTTCATGAGAAAATGTGAGTTACTTTTATTCAGGTGTTAAATGAGATGATTCTCTTGCAGTGTGATAAAAGTAATGGCTCTATTTCTGTGGCTGCCCAAATTGTGTTTATAACAGACTAGTGTTGATGTCATCTTGCCAGAGCTATCTTGCCCCTACTAAAATGCTTTTAAAGTACATTACTGTGGGAAAGGTAATTTCTTAGGATGATAATCCTTTTTTTCTTGAAGAATATAACAGATGATTTAAGAAGCTGAGATTAAACAACCATATTGCATTCCTTTCCAAAACATTCATGGTGATGCTTTTTGTTCTGACACAGCCCTTCAAAAATTCATGTGCTTGGTTTATTATGTGTTATAACAGTTACTTAGGGCTAGGGGGACAGCTATTTAGCATTAGTTGCTGCACCAGGCAGTTTGAGCACCTTTTATTGTAAGTGAAGTGTTGGAATGTTTGGGCTGGAGTTTGACGTGCCAGACTCCTTGCCCTGGGTAGGATTTTGATGACACTTTCAGATGGAAGGAGGAGACCGGGGGCCCCTCTGAAAATCCCACTGGTAGGATGGGGAGAGGCTGGAGGCATTGGGAAATGGTGCTGTGACAGGACCAGAAGTGTTAGAGGAAAAAATGCAAGCAGGTGAAGGGCTTGAGGAAATGAAGGTAAATGATGAATAGCCCCACACTGCCATGAAAAGCACCAGGGGCAGCAAAGGGATTGAAGTGGATGGAGGGGGCAGCACTGCCCTTGAATGCTAAATTCTTCTTGGGATGGCTGCAGAGTTCAGACAACTTTCGTTCTGAAAACAATGCAATTTTCACTTGTTTTTTGCCTTCTTTTTTTCAAATGTTTACTAAAATCTGGTCGAGATTTTGTGAATGTCATTTGACTCATGTTCAAATGTTGAATAATGTGTTTCTATCTTTGAAAGCTGCATTTTAAAAGTACTGCTAGCATGGCATCCTCATTGAATTTTACATTTATCTTGCTGTACACAACCACTTAAATGGGTATTCATCTGTTCCATAAGGCTTAGTATTTGCATTAAACAGATGAGTAAGTGTTGGTAGAAGCAGGAGAGCAACCTTTCCTAATGAGTTACTTTACTTTTTTAAGGGAATGGATTAAATGCTTCAGTCCAAACACTAATGGCACTTAATTTCAAAACATCACTTAATGATTGTGGTTGCTTTTTTACAGTCTTAACTGCATTGACAGAGTTAATCTTTACCCGTGAGCTCTCATTCTTCTGCGAGTATGATTTTTTCCAAAGGTGGTTTTTCCAAAGGTGGAAGGATGGTTTGTTACTGAAGTTCTGGCCTGTGCTATGCAAAAAACAGCTTCAAACTTATGCACAGACCACAGCTTTCAGTATGGCTTTGGGAAAGCTAGAGCTGACTCCCAAGAGAGACTATCTGAAAAAATGGAATTTCCCTACCTGGGTCGGTGTGACAGGCCCCAGCACCACCTCATTTGTTAGGAGCTGAGCAGAAGGGCTGAGATACAAGAGTAAGTAGCAGGAAATGAAAGATTTAAAAGCATAATTCATGTTACTGACAGTGTCAGCAGAGTACAGGGCTGCAGCTGGGGGACTGCTCAGCTTCTGAAAGGCAGAGTGAATCACATGGATTGCGCTTGGATGCTGCCCAGAGGTGTGAATTGGTGCTGCTCTCCCAGGAAGGATGTTAATGACGATTTCAAAGGCTTGGGTAGAAATAAACATTAATGTGTGAAAGGTGAGAAAGGGACTGCATTTAAAATCCAATCATCTTCTAACAGCTGAGAAATGTTTTAAGAAGGAAACTTTCTACTTAGAATTTTAGTGCTATAAAATAATTGAATTCCTGCAATGTCTTAATGTAAATAATATCCATGCTTAACATTAAATGATAAGTCCAGAAGGAGGAATGGAAGTTCTTTTTCCCATGCACTCAAAATTGTACTGATGGAGTGAAATAGGTGTATTATTACTTTCATGTTGGCTGTAGCAAAGTACTACTTATTCCTTTTTAGTTTCTAACAGTCAAACATAGCAACATAGCTACTGTTTTGTACATATGGCAAACTGATATGTAATGACCACGGTCTATTTCTCCCTCCTGAGAAAGAAGTGTGTTCAATATGATTACAGTTAATGTGTTCTCCTGCAGTAACTTATCTTTGTGTGTGTTTTTTTTTTTTGCACAGCTCTATAAAGAAATAGAAATCTGTCAGAAAATTACACAGCATATTCAGATAGAGAAGTCTGATACATCCTCTGATATTTATGGTAAGTTTCTCTCCTTTTGTTTTTATCTTCCTACCAAGTCAGTTCTAGTGTGTATATTTGCCATTGATTGACACAGCTGAGAGGCCTGTTGAGCAAAATAAGGAGAGCACATCTGATTCCTGTGCCGTCTACAGAAAGCTCATTCCCCTGCCCTGAAGCAGGGTTGTTTTACATGTAACACGCAGAGCACGTTTCTTTGCTGGTGCTCAAGCTGTAGGATATGGAGATCTTTGATGAGAGCTACGGTGGCATTTGGAACGAATGTTTTCTTGTGTTTGTAGTTTCTCAAAGCACCACATACGGAGGTTGTGGGACTGAGCGCCAGCGGGAAGCAGCGTCCTTTGCTGGTTGTCACATTTACAAGAAATCCTGCATTGCAGTGTTCACAAGGACCCTGCTTTCCCAAAGCTGGGGTTTGGGAAAGGGCTGCTGACACACACTGATGGTGGGCTCTCTCCCCCTTCATCCCTCTCCCAGTGCCCCTGCCTATGCAGGGACAGAGCCAGGAGCATCGCTGTGTGTGGGAGGCCCCTCCAATTCTGTGGCTGGGCAGCTGGCGTAGGAGAGCCTCCTTGGCCCCTTTCCCTGGCTGCTGTAGGTCTACAGGGTGGGTCCCCACCTTTCCCTGTTGTTCCCAGGCTGGGAGAGTCTGGCCCCAATGCAGGTTATCCTGGAGCCCCTGTGAACTCCCGGAGCTGAAATCCAACATGTCGTATAGATCTGGATGGAAGTGGAGGAAGTCCTCCCTGTGTGATTTCAGCAGAATTCCCAATCTTTATGTGGGGGGGGGGGGGTGGTCTTATTATCTCTTCAGTATTTGAAGTTGCAGACCTCCAGCCTGGCAAGTTTGCCCTTTGGTCTAGCAATTACAGTTCTGTAGTGTTTTTGAACGTTATTTGAGCAACCTACCCTGCGGGAAGTCAATCTGCATCTTTTTACTGTTTATCTAAATATTGTGCTTTAATGACTAGAATAACTCCAAATCCCTGAACTGCTTATTATACAGCTGCAGGCCTTCTGAATATTGAGCTCTGCTACAAAGCAATGGTGCTGACTGTGGTTTGAATACTGACGGCCTGAGAAAGAAATATGAACTAGCACAGCAATGACCCGAGATTAAATAATTACACTGTGGCTGAAAGCACTGCAAGAACTAGGGGTACTGTGGCATTTCCCGTTTCTCTTTTCCCTTTTCCCTTTTCTCTTTCTGTTTTCTGTGATAGATGGGAAAGACAATGAAGTGCACTGTCACGTCCTATGAAAGGGAATCAGCTGCGTGAGAGACGGGATGTATCTGGTCAGCAGCTCTGACCCTGCTCAGTGCACTCCCAAAAAAGCTGACTTTGGTCCTTCAATGAGAAGGTTTACATATCATGTTGGCTCTTAGGCAGCTGGGCAACACAAGAAGCTCAGCCCGTGTTTACCAAGTGCTAAGAACAGGGTCAGGAGCCAGCACCACAGCTGAACATCTGTAGTGTTGAGGGATTTCTCCTTCTCTTGATTGCTTTTCTTTTTCTGTGCAGCTTCATTCAACCCTTCTCATGCTTCTTGCAAATTTTTAGAGCAAATGTCCAAATCCCCCATGATCCCTTGATTCCTCCAGAAGAACTGGAAAGGTCTTCATGAACATGAGAAGAAAACAAATGAGGTTGTGAAAATAATGCCTTTTACCTGTTGCTGTTCCTAGTATTCCAGCTATTTCAACAGTAATGTTTGTAAATCACCTTGAATTTTCAAGATACTTGACGAGCAGCTGTTACTTAATCCTGACAACGTGGATTTAGAGCTGTTATCTCCACTTAACAGACATAGCATCAAAGGCGGGAGGATGAAATGCTTTCACAAAGGGTGCAATTAGACTGGTCAATCCAGCTCACTAGCCTAGCAGAAAGGTAAAATAATAAGTGAACAGCTCTATGCTGGCTTTACAAGCTGTTTACAGCCAAGCGAGAGATCCTGGTGCCAGCAAGGTGGCAAAGCTGCTTCTGCAGGCATTAGCAGGCTCTTGGAGCAGCTTTGCCCTCATGTTTCAGTAAACCTTGAGTTCAAGTGACATCAAGAGGATAGAGCACAGCATTTCAGGGAAGGCTCATATGGGGGGCACTTTGGAGTGTTTTTGATTGCTGATGTGTTTGTAATAAGAGACATTCCTGAAGAATCTGGCCATTGTGTTGGCCCTTGCTTTCATTACATCTGCTAACTGGTTGCTGTTGCTGTGCTGTCATGGCATATCCATACTTGCCTCTTTCACTAATACCAGCCTCTTCATACAAGGCTGTGAGGGCAGAAAGCAGGGAGCATTCCCACTAAGAACCCACTGCTTCCAGCCTGTGTGTGCATCAGGAGCATCCCTATGCTAATCCTTTTTTAGTGGCTATCCCAGGGGGTGAGGTTTTTTTTGGAAGCAGGTTTGTTCTGGTATTGTGCTGTTTTGGCATGACTGTGTGCACTCTTCAATGCTGACTTTTGTTCTCCTGTCATCAAAACTTTTCAGTGAAGAAAAGGCTCTGTCAGGGTCACCGCTCATCTCTTAACACCTGTGTTTCAGGGTCCATGCACAGTTTGATAATAATCTTTTTGGCAGTGTTGCCAGCTTATGCAATCACTGTCACTTCCACCCACTCCCGCCTTTCCTCTCCTGCAGTGCTAATACACGTGTTCATATAGAGCACCTGGAAAGTCAATCCAGACAAAAGCTGCGCATTTGTACCACGTCCATATACAAACTAGACATACATACAGACGCAAGCATGTATGTGTGTGTTCCTTGCTCTGCTTTGCTGCATGGCTGTGAAAGCACTGGCAGCAGCACTGGAGTGGGACAGGAGTGCTCTTCCAGATTGTTTACCAGATCCAGCCACTGGATCTGTTGCCACTGTGGCAACTGATCTCTGTTTATCCATGCCTGGAGTATGGTCACACACCCTGTCTGCGGGGGGGTTAAGTAGACTTGTGAGATGGTCATTCTGAGGCTGCTGGTTGCCCATCTCTTTATCTCTTAAAGCTGATGACAGCGTGTGTAATGGCTCCCTACATACATTCTGCCAATAATTATTGCTCTGGCTGAATTAAAATGCAACTACATAAGCTCATAGCCCTGACAGACTGGACTAGGAGGCTGCTCATGGAGAAGAGGGGAGCTTCAGACAGGCTGGATATCTTCTCCCAGTTAGCTACAAGAACATGAGATGCATTGTTTTAACTGTATGGTAGTTGGAATGAAGGCAGTACAGCAAAACAGCATTTCAGTTGCAAAATGGTAATTGTTTTAATAGCTGATCATTTGTGCTGACTCAAACAGCAGCCTCGGGTACGTGCCTCCGTGCTTGTGGTTTAGGTTTTCCAGGTAGGCTTTGTAGTGATGACAATCAATAGCTACAATTTTTTTTTTACATCTGCTTTTTTGTTTAGTTAAGAGTTTCTCTCTGCCAAAGCTGGCGTGTTGAGTGAGCCTCACAAAGTTTGTTTTATTCAGGAACCCAGTAAGCCACAAAGGGCCATATGCTGCTAGCTTCCAGGCGGACACATTCTTCCCCCTCCTTTTCTTTTAAAATGATATATAGAAAAGATGACTTCTCGTCCATAACCATCAGCTTGAAGGGAGTCCTAAAGTCAGAATGGGCTCCCAGCACATCTGCATCCTCTTGGCTGGTGGCTCCATGTCAAACAAGCACATCCCCCCCTAGAGATCTGCAGATGTTTTTCTAGTTGGAAGGAGATAGAGCAAATGGTTGCCTGTACCCATTTAGGGAGCAGTGAAGTTTCAGAAAGGCAAATGTTCAGCTTGAGATAACTCAACATTAAATAAGCAAGACCTGTTTAACTGAACACATTGTATTTACTTTACACATTATTATCTTACACAGTGTCAAACACAAATGGCAAGAAAATCACCAAAACCAAATGTAACAGTACCATTTGCGCTGTTAAAATCAAGACTTTGTCGGTACCTCCATTATAAGGTTGTTCTGCGGGTCTCTAGTGCAGCTATAAAATGTACGTTGAAACTTGGCAAGTAACCCAGACCGTGCCAGGAGAAACTGAGAAAAGAATGGGGGGGAAGGAAAGGCAACATTTCTACAAACTTCAAGAAGCAGAAGTTGACTCTAGCAGGCATTGCTGTGCATTGGATGGGTTAAGGATGGCATGTCAGCCATAACTGTCGGCTTCCTGGCTTTTGTTGGTTTGGTTCACAAACCACAGCTCTGTACAGCTTTTGTCTGCAAACAGCGAACTTCTTGAAATGACCTTTGAGAAGAGAATTTGAAGCGTGTTCCAATACTTTGCAGCTGTGGTGTACTTAAATAAAACTGTAAATGATTTATGTATAAACTTAGAAATTCAGGTTTTTTTTTCCTTAAAGATGCTCTTTCACTTTTCAGCATTTGTAAAGGTTTAAGGAAAGGAAAAGTTTGGGACTACTTTGTCAAGAACAGGCATAACGCTGCCTTCCCTGTAGTGTATGTTGTTGTGAGGAAACATTGGAGTTGCTTGGTGCTTTCTAACCATGTGACTGGGTATCTCCCTAGGTTTCTCTCTGTCCTCTGTGGAAGAAGAAGGGATTCGTCGCCTGTATGTGAATGGTGTCAAAGAGACAGGCCTAGCTTTCAAGAAAGGTAAAAGACATTTTAAATTTACATTTGCTGTTGTTTGTTTAATCCTGGTGTAGGCCATGAGATTGTTGGGATGGGTAATCTTCAAACACACCAAATTCAGGATTCCAGTCCAAAAGAGATCGTGCTCTTTTTGTCAAGAACTTGAGGTAAAAGGTGCTTGGTTGCTCTGCCTTTGGGATCAGCTGTGCTGTACAGTGGACTTCAATTTTGAGTTACTATGTATGTATGTATGTATGTAGGAGGGTTCTCTGCAGCTGGAAAGAAGACCAGAGGCCCACTCAAATTAGTCACTGCAAAATGGACAGGTACAGTAGAAACCACCCTGTTACCCTCTGTGTCTGGGACTGTTGCCTGTATTTTTGTGCCCAGCCTTTTCAGAAAGCATAAAAGCAACAGAAACCTGCAGACAGAACTAAGCTGTCAGGCTCATCCCAGCACAGAGCAGGAGCCATAGAATTGCCTGAGTTGGAAGGGACCTTTAAAAGCATCTGGTCCAACCCTCCTGTAAAGAGCAGGGACATCTACAGCTCCATCAGGTGCTCAGAACCCCATCCAGCCTGACTTTGAGTGTCTCCAGGGACGGGGCATCCACAACCCTTCTGGACAGCCTGGTGCCAGTGCCTCACCACCATGGTTCCACTATACCTTACCTAAGCGGAAGTCAAGCCTGACATCATCATGCCCTTTCTGCTTTTTACTTTTCATTGATCTCTCCAGTGTGCTAGCAGTGCTGCTCCTACAGTCACAGGAGGAGCTTGTCAGGGAGACAGGCAGATTTTAGAGAATGATACAGGGAACAAGAAGAGTAGGAAGAGTAGGAAGACACTCACCTTATCATAGCCCATTAGTACACCAAGTCCTCAGAAACACCGTCAGAGTTTTCTTGCAGAGTGGTTTTTTGGTAGTTCAGAGCTTAACTGCTTGCAGTTGCTGAAAGCAATGGGAGTTGTTCTCCCCCAAACTGGAGATGACTGCTTCAGCTCACTGTCTTGCTCAAAAAGTGCCATGGCAGAAGGATTTGACTGGTTTTCTGACCCACTAGCAAACGTATTTGGCATGTACATAATGTAAGTGGCAAAAGTAGCAGAGGGGAAGGACTGAAGCTGAGAGAGACCCAGGGGGAGCAGTTTTGGCTGCAGGAATCTGCAGTTTTGCTCAGTTGTAGCCTCTAACTTTACCTGAAGAAAACCACCCGGGGGGTTCTGGAGGC
Source organism: Coturnix japonica (assembly GCF_054131305.1). Lineage (NCBI taxonomy): Eukaryota > Metazoa > Chordata > Aves > Galliformes > Phasianidae > Coturnix > Coturnix japonica. The sequence goes on along the minus strand of NC_140663.1, from coordinate 95,541,722 downwards.
TTCTGCATGTCAGTAAAGCCTGAGAAGGCCATTTTTCTCTGTCCTGTCCCTCTTCACTCCACCTCAGCCCCACACAGCAGGTAGTAATTCCCTGTTGGATGGGATGGAGATTCTGCCAACAGCCCCAAACAAGAGCTTGAGGTCAGCATTCTGCCAGCCTGCACTAGGGAAGTAAACCTCTGTGGGCTTCCTGTGGAGAACAAAGAGAAAATGAGGAGGAGGCTGGGGGTACAGCAACAGGGCTTTCTTGTTTTGCCTTCAGGAAATGTTTGAACGGCAATTTAAGTGAATACGTGGATACACACTGCCTCCTGTGGGGCTGAAGTGCTATAACACGCTTTCAGTGATAAATTGCTTTTCATAATAGAGATAAAAAGCCAATTCTGTATTGACAGTATCTGGCAGGATATTATGAGAAGATACGCATAGTTAGCAGAGAGGAAAGCTCTCTCTTCCTCCCATTATTTACATTTATGCTTGCATTTGACTGCACTTCCTATAATAAAATTAACAGAAAGAATTACAATATTTCCTTTTCAATCTATTTTTCCAAATGGAAAGCTCTTAAATTTTATTTTCTCCTAATTCTTTTTATGATTATCTTTCCTGTTGCTATGCATGAGCTGGGCCATCTTTGGAATTTGAGATACTTGGTTGGACGGAGTTATACGTCGTGCTTCATCCCAGATGATTCAAAGCAAGAATTACAAGGAGTAAATGAAGCCCCAGATGTGATGTTTATGGTTACAGGCATATTAATGTGTTACTATTATGAGATGGCATCACTAAGTAGAATAAGTGAAACAATGAAAAATGCTTGACTTGTTTTGTTTTGTCCTCATTTCAAATACGATTTTATGGTCCATTTACTTTGAAGCTATTTTATCTATTTCATCTTATTCTTTCTGAAACTGTGCTCTGTGCTACAGTTTCTGGGCACAATTACACGCATTTAAGAGGGATCTCAATTTTCCTGCAGAAGGCAGAAGCCCTTTAGCCTCTTCCCTTCCACCACGTTTCTTTCTCAAACGAAGATAGGTAATCTTTCCAGGAGGATGGTTGCAACTTGCAGCTTATAGAGTTGGACCTCTTATTGTGGCTTAAGGGTGAACATGGAACCTGCAAGGGCAGGTCAGATAGCATAGGTCACCTGCAAGGAGCAGCTCTTTTGACCTGGTAAATTCCAGCTTTCCACCCCTAAGAACAAGAGTGGTGAGTGGGATGCCACAGCAGTCCCTTTGGTCTCAGAGAGGGATGGATTCAGCTCACATCACTTCACCAGACCTTCCTCTGTCCTGTGAGCAGAGCTTCAAGGTGTGCCTCTGTCCTTAAGTGTGCACCTATGTATGAGGAATATGTTTAGTCCAATGGCTTGATGCACAGCAGCTGTCCCTTTGCAGAGTGACATGAAGAAAGACAGAATATGTTCCTTTTGGTACCTTGTGGGGAACTTCATGGGCATTACATGCTTACGGATACTGGAATACCAGCCTAACAACAGATCTGTGTAAAGTCCATCCAATTTCAATATCATTTGCAATCACATGCATTTATTTAATGTCTAGACATAGCGCTGTCTGGCACTTTATAAATACTGAGCTGAGCTCCTTGATGTGTGTGAGTAGTGTCACTGTGCAAGTCTTACCTGTTCCTTTTTATGTTTCAGGCCTGAAAGCTGGTGATGAAATTGTGGAGATTAACAAGAAAGCTGCTGAAGATCTGGACTCGGCTTTGCTGAAAGACGTCCTCATTCAGCCTTCACTGTGTCTTACTGTGCGTACCTATCCTGAGATAGAGGAAGGGCAAAGGTTAATGCAGCCACCACCACGTCGCTTGGAAAACCCATCTGACTTGAGTGACAACACGCTGGTGTTTTCTGGAAGCAACCAAGGTACTGGATTCAATATAGGAATTACTAGGAGAAGGACTGATGTTTCCAGTATGCTGTTGCAGTCCCATTGATCATTGTCTGTAACTTATGTGATGAAAGTGAGAAGAATTACAGTCTGAGTGCACTGGGTAGATAGTAAATGAGATCTGGAAGCTGTAAGGTATAATCTGCATTAGCAGTGAAGGAGGACTGTGTACACAGTTAGACTGTGAAATATGTCATCCCTGCATGCGTGTCCCACCTGTGCATCCAGCATGTCACACACCTACCTGTCTGCTCACTTACTTCTGAGGTATCTTTACCTCAGGATTTTGCCCTCAGGTGTATGCATAGCAGAGAAGGAAGAGAGAATAAGCGTTAATCCTCTCTGGGATCAGCTGTGAGCCCCATGTATTTGATGATACACCTGAATAACTCACAGGGACAGTTCAAAACCCCTCAAGGTAGAGCTTGGTGTTAAGAGTCAAATGTACCTACCTGCTCCCACAGCAGTTTGAGGTGGGAAGGAGCACATCTGCACATCACTGTGATGCTCAGAGAACTGAACAGCAGACAATTAACCTCTAGAAGATGTAAATTGTTTGCTAGTAGTTTGGCTTCCTAAACTAGGTGAAGACAAACAGAGAAGTGGCTGTTGGAGAGCAGGACCATACCTTGGGCAGTTACTAACCACTGTGGGTCTAAGACAGCAGTGCTGAGAATTGCACTGGGATAGCAGGAAAGCTCTTATGCCATGTCTCCTCATACTTGTGTGTTTCTAAACATCCTGCCTATTTCAAAAGATAAGAGGATTTAATTTATTTTTTTTTTTTAAATAAATTAAAAATCAGGAAAAATGTGTGAAATGGCCAAAACCAAGTAGTTTTTGGATAACCCAGTCTATTCAGAGCTGAGGCAAATTTTGGCTTCCAGTCAAAAGTAAATGGTTTCTGAATATGTTGAAATATTTAGTATTTGCCCCAGAGTACAGGTTTTGCAAACGTCAAAATAATTGTTCTGACATCTGTGAAATGGTTTTGTTCGGGGCATTTGAAGCAGGAGGGGCTGTTCTTGCATTTCTTTGGGACTCAGGTCAGCCTTCAGCCTTCTCCCAGGATGTTTACTCTGGTAGCTGTAGTCACTCAGTGCAAGGATTTCTTTGGTGGGCCTGGGTGCACACCTGAACTCACCCAGAAGGTATGTGAGTGCAGTAGTGTGATGCTGAACAAGATTAAACAAGCCACAGTGAGAGATTCTTTGCTTGGACCCAGGATCAAGCTGATTCATCTCTGCCTGCAAAGTATCAGTTGGGTAGAGCCTGCTGCTCATCATTTCTGGGTGCTGCTCTGTTCTGCTGAAACTATTTACTGAAAGGGATCTAGCAAGAATTCCAGTTCTGATAACAGGAACACAGAGTGAGGATGGTGAAAAATAGACCCCAAGTGTGACTTCTGAGAGGGTGATATTCATAGCAAGTAGAATAGCACAAACAAGAAGGCTTAACATCAGCTTTTTGAGAAAATCAGCCTCATGTAAGATGTGGGATGAATCCCCTGAGGCAGTTAAAATTAAACCATTTCAGAAGGACTGTCTTCCTTGTTAATTTTCACTGGACTTTTTCGAGTTAGGAGTTCTGTGTTCAAAAATCAACTCATAAGCTCACGTTGTAAATGTTAGTAGCTGGCCACCAGATGTCCCCATTTCCTACATAATACCGCATCTTTGTGGCCCATCATTCAAACTTCACCTGTGCTTTTGCAGTGAAATCCCAGCTGACTGCACTTATCCCTTGGAGTTCTGCCCTGGGTGCAAAGAACTGGAACTTGGGTCTTTCATATTTATACAACATGGTGATTTCTAAGCCAGAGGAGTAGTACTTAGTAACACAGGGTCTCAGTAGCTGATCTCATTAAGGAGCTGACACTCTGTGTTGTTATTATTTTTTTTTAACATTTAGGTCATGAAGGGGTCCTTTTTCTTTCTGAGAGTCAGATAGTGTGTGATTTGCCAACTGGGCATTTTCATATTGCCCAGTAATAAAGCCGTGGGCGCTATATGGAATGAAGACATAGGGCATGGCTGATGAACACATCTCAGCAAAACCAGACCACCTGCCTCTGCTGCTTTGTAGATACCACTTCATTTGTGCTGCACTCAGTTTGAGTACTCTCTGTGCTCTTGTCTAAGTTTTTCTCAAGTCAGGTTTTTGTCTTGGAGGTGTGGAATGTCTCCTTTCCCATGTCCTGCAGTGAGTGTTTAAACTCCTTGGTAGGCCAAATGCCTTTTGTCTTTGATATTTCTCTAAGGCTGAGGCATAGCTTCAGGGCTTCTTTCTCCATTCAGGTGTCTCTTGGTGCAGCTGTCAAGCACTGGAACAGGCTCCTTAGGGCAGTGGTCATGGCATCAAGCTGTTGGTGTTCAAGAAGCATATGGACAGTGCTCAGACATATGGTCTGATTTTTGGGTGGTGCTTTGTGGAGCCTGGAGTTGGATTTAGTGATCGTGATGGATCCTTTCCAACTCGGGATGTGCTATGATTTTATGATTACTTTTGGTGTGCTGCAGCCAGTTCCTTTGGTTTTTCTTTCACCTGAGAGGCGCCAATGAAGCTAGAGCTCTCCTGACATTTGCTTCCCTTCAAAATGCAGCATATGTTAAGGTGGCAGTCATCTTCATCCATCCTCAGAGTGGGAGCAATGCTTGTTTAACCAAAAGAAGCAGCAAAGTAGTTCATCAGCAGATGTGCAGGTGTTTATGGCAGCTTCTGAAAGCACTGTAATTGCCACATGAAATATGCCTCTGAAGAATGACATTAAGACAGTGTTTAAAGCTAAACAACGCCAATGCTTTAATTTGGAATGACTTACCCTGGGGTGGGAATGAAAGCAATGATCTGCATCCAGCTTTGCGAGTTGGAAGCAGGTGTTTTAATCTTCTTCTATCAATTTCTCTCTACTTAGGTTTTAATAGAACACAGTGTTTTAGTGAAGCCTTTATTCTTCTGCCTCAGTGCTTTTTTATTTTTATTTTTTTCTTATCTTTTAGCCTAAAACTGGATTCATTTGGAATTTAAAAAGAGATATTGATGCTTTGATTTGGGGGATTGTAGCTGCACCTTAGATTTTAGTTCTCTGCTCTGCAGCTTCTTGCAGAGAGCGTTCAAGTATGAAATACCCACTGACCCGTTTATTTGTATCCTTGTTGATTGCTGGCAGTTTGGCTGGCTGGGCAAATCAGCTCCATTATTCTAAGCCTTATTTATAGCATGCAGATTTTTCCTTCAGTTCTGAACTAGCATAACCTTCATTTCAGCAGGGGAGTGAAGTATTACTGGGCTAGCGTGCTAGCAGGTATAAATCACCTGCAGATCCCATCCATTTCACAGAAACTCACAGTCTAATTGGCTGATCTTGCTGATGTCCTGTCGTTATTGTCTTCTCTGCTGCAGTTCTTTATATCCTGTGAAGTCAGCAAAGGGCAGAGCTTTTGTTTGAGGCATGACATGTTGGATGTCTTCAATAGAAAATACTGTGTTTTAAGTTTGTTCTCTTTTAAAGGAAACTTTGCTAGTGCCTTCCAGGAGCAAAGCCTGCATGCATTTCAGCCTTGACCTTGATGAAGTGCCTACCAGTTGGTTTGTTAAGTGCAGTGTGACTTAGGGCTGCTTTATTACCTAAAACTGCCTTGTATGTACAGAGGTTGGGGCTGGAGCTTGCAAATCAACTCTGTGGCAGCTGTTACTTCATTGTGTTGTCTTATGAGGGAATTCTTCAAATGACCTTGGATTTTACACCTCTAATTGTTGTAAAAATATCATCTTGAATATGATGGATACTTTCCCCTAGGAATTCACATTGTGGCAGGCTTGCAGAACCACAGGTTTTCTTCCATTCATCTATTAATATTTTTCCTGGCTGTCAATCTTTCCTCCTAATGAAACTTGCATAGGTCCAATGAAGGAGCAGTAGCTCCGATTCTGCCTGGAGCCTCACAACATGTTTTCCTTATTGTCTAAAGTGATTAGTGAGAGCTCTCACGTGTTCCCATAGGAAGTGGTTTGTGTCCACTCAGTCCAGACATTGGGAGTTATGGGCAAATAGTGATGGAACAGTGAAGAATGGCTATAAAGTAAAAGAAAGGAGTTTTAAGGTAAAATGTCAGGAAGAAATCCTTTCATCAGAGGGCGGTGAGGAGCTGGCACAGCTGCCCATAGAAGCTGTGGTGCCCCATCCCTGGAGACTCTCAAGGCCAGGTTGGATGGGGCCCTGGGCAGCCTGAGCTGGTGGAGGGCAGCCCTGCCCATGACAGGGGTTGGGGCTGGGTGGGCTTTGAAGTCCCTTTCAGCCGAAACTGTTCTGTGATTTTATGATTCTGTAACATTGGAGACATGTAGTGTGAGAGATAACTCCACAGGGGTGACTGAGAGCCAAATCACAGTGCAGAATGTAACTGATAATAAATAAATAAATAAATAAATATGCCTGTTTTAATGAATATATCAGTCTTCTAGATAAGAGGCAGCTAGGCATTTTTAAGTAGTCTATTACTGTGTCATTTAGTAAGCAGGAGAACTTGAGGCTAAAGTTAATTCTGTGAAGAAAATGGCATAAAAATGAAGCAAACTTGCATTATGCTGTCAGAATTGCTATTGTTTTTCATTCCATCCTTGTGTTGCCACAGTTCCCCTTAGGCTAAGTAATTTTGATTTCAGAACAAGCTGAGAAGAACAGTAACCTTAATTTCTTATGGGTTATTTTCTTGAGAAAACAACTTATTTTGTATCTTTTGTATTTTTTGTAATATATTCAACAACCATTGTTAGCATTGAGAACTTAACAGTTTCGGAGGCATTTACTTCAGCATTGAGTTCAGTCCCTGCATATAATCAAGCAGAGATGTGCAAAACTGTTGTCAAAAGATGGGCTGTTTCAAACCTTAGAAGCAAAAGCCTATGGAAGTTGTCCCAGTCAGAACTGTGTTTAGAGGACTCGTTCCTTCCTGGCTCTTCAGAGGAGCTGCTGTTAAAATAAGTGTTGTAGCTGTTAGCGTGTTTAGCTTCTGGATTTTGAGATCTTCCCATGTTAGCTTCAGTAAGCAAACCTCCTTCATCACCAGCAGGTTTGCAATTTGAATATTCTTGCTGTGTTGTCACTCCCTCTGCTGGCTCTGTGTACCACAGACTGGGTGTATTTTATAATAGCAATGTCTCTGGTTTCCAGGGTCTCTGAGCATATGTCTCATCACTGTGAATGTTCCTGTTGGTTTGAAACAAGCAACTAAAGCGTGGTGCGAGTGTTTCAGCAGCCAGCTGAACTAGGGAGGGTAAAAAGCAACTGAAGCAGGGAAGGTTTTGCTGAATCTGAATTTTCCCTAAGAGGAGTGATTGAACTGAATAACATTCAGCATAGGATTTTTTTTTTTTTTTTTTTTTTTGGAACTTGTGCAAACTAGTTGAAACAGAATGGGATGCAATAGAGTTCTGGCAAAAGGAAGAGAGATTTGTGGGGCTTGCTCTGCAGCTCTCCAGAAAAAGTGCGTTTTTCTAGTTGCTCCTGTGAGTTCTTTGGTCACCATTTCTTTCTGCATAGAGGAATGCAGTTCCACACTGCTGCTACATATGTACTTCCATGTCAGACAACACTGTGTCAGACTGCCCCTCTGCTGCCATCTGTCACACAGCAATAACATGTAATGGGATATTGGCTGAAAAGTTCAGCCTCTACTGCCACACCACCACCATCATCTGCCTTTGATGTCATAGGCCAGTATGATAAATAGGTGGCAGTACTTTTGGAGCAGCCCCCCCTAAATGAAAAAATCAGTTATTTCCATTCATCTCATTGTCTGGCAGCTGTGTCCACATAACTTGGGTGTGAGGGGAAGATATAAATATGCAAATAGGGCATGGCAAAGCCTATGGCTTATGAAGCCATACCCTTGCTCACTAAATGACTTCCTTTTTAACTTCCAAGTTTCAATTTGTTCAAAGCAGTACCTTGTTCTTTGTGCATGCCAGCACCTCAGTTTTATCCCAACCTGAACGTAGCAAAGAGTTCCCTGTGTGGTTCAGTCTCAACTGGGGACCTGGTTCAGGTCTTCCTGAGTGACCACCCAGCGTCTGCTGTTTCCCAGTTGCCTTCCCAATGCCTTAGCCATTGGATGTGCAGTATCGCTTGTGTTCACTGCAGGGAACAGATGAGGCCCTTTGGAGTCTCCAGCACAGAGCAGAGGAGCTGATGGAGGCCTGATGGCGGCTGCAGCTCCTCACAGGGAGCGGAGGGGCAGCGCTGAGCTCTGCTCTGTGTGACAGCGACAGGGCCCGAGGGAACGGCATGGAGCTGTGCCAGGGGAGGGGCAGGTGGACTACATTCAGTATTGCCAGCAGAAACAGAGCATCAAGATCTGAAAATTATGGACATGGAGGTTTTTTGATCTCTGTGCTGCTTTCTATGACTCAGAAAGTCAGAAGGATGACACTTCTGAGCTTTGCACCGCTGCTGACAAAGCTTGGCTAGGAATGTTTATTTCCATTGCATTAAAAAAATCATTAGTTGTCTGGCTCCAAGAACTAGGTTGTAAGAGCAGTACCAGATATTGGAGAATTCTCATTAAAACCTCAGATGATAGCAGCCTGGCAAGTGAGAAACAACAGCCATAGTCTGTGGTTGTACTTAAGCTTGACGTGATTCTTCAGGCATTTAAGTCCCAGCACCTCTGCTCTAATGATATAAGACTTCCTTTCATTTTGTTAATTCGAGCCATAAGTAGAAGTTATTTAACAGGCATGAGTCATAATGTCATGGATATTACACTGCCAAGGCAACCTGGGTGCACTTGTGACCTCCATCTGTGCTTGTGGCACATGGATTTGACCCCTTTTCCAGATGCTTCTTGGATTTCCCTTTCTAATTTGTTAATGTCAAGTGAAGCCCACATGTTTTTGTCCCTAAAAAATGGTTTTTGTTGGGCAGCATTCAGGTGTTACAGGAGGAAGTGATCACATTGTCCTCTCAGCTTTTTGCAGAGCTAAATAAAGGTTTAGAAAGCAAAAATAGAACAATGTAATGAACCTAACAGAATTGGGACAGTAAGTGGAAGGTATTAATTAGAAGGCTGTTGCAGGAATCTGCAGTGGTATTGAACTGATTGCCCGTGTTTAACAACCAGCAGATTCCTACTAAAGTTAACACTGGCTGTAACAGCTTAAGACATTAGAAATATCCTGAGTACATCCACTGTGTGACTGCTCATTAAGACAGAAGTGAAAGACTGCTTTCTACTGGGTAGAAGTGTTTACATTGCAGGAAACAGATTAAGAGTTGTTGTAGTACACAGGAAAAGAAAAACTGATAGCTTGAAAGCCAAACTCTAAACTCCCAAGCAAATATTATTTGCCTTGGTGTGGGGGTAAGAAACGGCTGTAGAATGTATTTCATGCAGCTTATAATGGAAAACTAGTAGTGAACACAAGCTGCCCAAACCAAATTATGGCACATAGCACATTTTACTCTTATTTTTTAATGGATAATGTAAGGGATTTGAGTTTTTTTTTTAGACATGAACAGACACAAAAGTTGATAGTCTTAAGTTCCTGAAATTGTGAGCAAGTCCCAGAAAACGTAGCTTCTTACAGACAGAGCACTTCCTCAAATAGGTTTTACTTTGCCAAACATCTCCTACAAGCACATATTTTTGAATGGTAATGCATGTCTTTGGAAAGCTCAACTGTGAACAATATTCTGTATTCTTTTCATTTTATTTGATGTTCAGTTTAGATCTATCTCAGTATACAGGTATTTTCTGAATTTATAGACAGATTTTGGAATTCCTTTTTTTCCAAGTTGTTTCCTGACCCATTAAAGTGGAAATCTTGTACAAATATGCACTTGTTTTTCTAATGGTGGTTGAAACCTTGCAAGAAGTGAAGCTGAAAGTTGAGTACTGAAGAACACAAACCTAGATCTCTGTCTTGATGTAGAGAGCCTTATCTAGGAAGCATTCTTGAGCCAATAAATATTATGTGCAAATGTAAAAACTCTGTGAAAGAAGAGCATTGGCTTTTCCACTGTGGCAAAAGGGCTGCAGGATTGTTTTTCTTACTCAATAAGGGAACACATTGCTTGGATGTTTCTGTGCTATGAGACATATTTCAGACCAGTGCAGATATAAACAAATATACTAGACATGGTTAATCAGTTTCATTTTTTAATTTTTTCAGCAGCAGTGTTAGCTGAATAAAAAGACCATCCACACTATTCTGGCCTTTCAGGCCAAATCACTCTATATTTAGTGGCAGCATATCAGTGTAACAGATGCGTGTTATCATCACTGTGGCCTTTTTCCTTACAGTGTTGCTATCCAGCCAGATGCTCCTTATAGACAAATTTATGTGATTTACCTAAATTGTAATGTCCAGATGAAAATAGCAAGGAATGTGAGAGTCAGCATGGGACTAACATAGAAGTGTTGCTACATCAGATGTGCGATATTACTTTTAATCCTTGTAAAAAGCCTGTGTTTCACAGAATCACAGAATGACCCGGGTTGGAAGGGACCTCAAGGATCATGTAGTTCCAACCCCCCTGCCTGGCAGGGCCACCAAACATACACCTTTACTAGATCAGGTTGCCCAGGGCCCCGTCCAACCTGGCCTTGAACACCTCCAAGGACGGGGCATCCACAACCTCCCTGGGCAGCCTGTTCCAGGGCCTAACCACTCTCCTAGTGAAGAACTTCCCCCTAACATCCAACCTAAATCTTCCCTCTTTTAACTTTAAAACATTTCCCCTTGTCCTGCTATTGTCAGCCCTTTTGAAGAATTTACTCCCCTCCTGGCTGTAAACCTGGGACTGTTTCCACCTGGGACTGACTAAAAGAGGGTGGCTGCTGGACTTGTGGACTCATGGCTGCTTCTGTTTATAGGGCTGGCAAACCAAAAAAGCACAAGGTTGCACAAAAATTTGTTCTGTAATAGAAAAACATCAGTTTTCCTCTCACATGTTTAAATGTTATATGCTAACAACAGCATTTCCCCCAAGAAAGGTGCGAATATAGGCTGTTTAGTCTAGATTTAGAATGGATTTTCTGTGTTGTTACATCCTCTGGATTTTGGTTAGGTTTTTCTATGTTATATGAAGAATAAAGAAGACAGAATAAAGAGTATAATCCCTGGTGGAATGTTCACTGTCTTATTTGCATGGCAGGATGCAGGTAGGGAGAGTTACCCAGAAAACAGCCTTCCCAATCTGACCACAGGAGTGGCACCACTGAAAAAACTCTTCCCTATGGGCTTTGAGGGAGGAAAGTTAAAAGGAATTAGCATCTGGACTCACCTTCTGGGACGTCTCTGTATGCTGACTTGAAGCTCAGCTGAGGCATATAACTGAGCATACAGCTGAGTTTCCTAGCAGAGACATTCCATCGGTGCTCCTTCTGGTCAAATCAGTGTTGAAACTCAGTAGCACTTATATTACTGCACTTAAAATCACTAGGTTCGGCTTGCTCAAGGAAGGGCTGACCAAGGCCTTCTTCTTGGCACTGTCCATCCATTCGCATACTGCAATTTCCATTTGAAACCAGTGAGGTATAAAGGCAGATAATTGCTTGCCAGCAAAGGATTTAACAATAACTGCAAGAATTTCAGTGTGGCATTTTAGCCTTATCTCTGAATCAGCCTTTTTAGTTTCCAGCTAGTGTGTCTGGCCATAACCTGTTTGGTCTTTTTACCTGTGGTTGAATGTGGTCCCTGTTGTAAACCAAGGTAGTCTTTCAGGTCAGTGAGTGCCTCTGGCATAACATCAATTAGCGTTTACTTGCATGCAGGTTGAGGCCAGGCTGTCTGTGGGAGATCTGTATCTGTTGCACACAACTCGTTAAATTTTTTGGACATTATGTTTGGCTTTTGACACACATCTCAATTTCATCAGGGCACTCGCTTTGTGGCGACCCGGACAGCTCTGTTGAGACAGCACCAGAGGAGGCAGAAGCTCAAGACTTGGAGTCATCCGATGAGGCCGATAAGACGAGCAAGGTGAGAAGTTTTCATTTTCACATATCTAAGAGTGAAAGCACAGCATGCTCACGGCTGATGTGCTGACTTCACAGCTAGACATAACAAGAACGTCTTTACTGGGAAAATGTTAATCTTACTTTTGAGGTCTTTCTGGATGATACTGAATGTAATGGGTTACTGCTTTCATTATGGCACTTCACCATCTCTTGAACAAGACTTGGACCCTTTTTCTGGGGGTGGATAGTTACAATCTCATGACAGTATTCCCATGTGTTTTTAAAAGAGCTGGTTTATCATCTTCAACAGAGCTGGACCAGAAGATCAGGTGGACTATTATGATTTCTTTTTCTTTCTTGATTTCTAGGCACAGGAGGATTGTAAGTTAAACAGTATTTCCTTAAATCAGTAGCATAGTGCACGTGCTAGTTTTTAAATGCAGACTAATTATAACCAATCTACCTTAAATTAAAGCATAACTCTCCAATTACAGCTAAGAGGTTGTGCAAATGGATTACTAATTGCTGCGTATTAGGGAGTGGGTTTCACAGCAGTTGGTAGTTTGCTTTAGGCTGGTGTTAGGGAGCTTCACACAATGTTATCTGTGATGATTAGTGGTTTTTGAGGCAGAATCGAGTGAGATTATTTTAAAGGCACTGATTGTTTTTAGGTATATCATGAGTAAGTGATGGTGAGATTTTATAGCTAATTTTCTGCAGAACTAATGATCTAAAGAGTATGAGATCTTACTCAGTCTGTACAGTGATTATTCTTAGCTCTTGTTTTAGCTACAGTGTATTACAAAGAGTCCTAAATTGGTCCCAGTTCTATGCTACTGGCTTACTGTAGGAAAAGGAAAAGACCCTGGCCTCTGGTTTCCTGTTCTCTTATGTCACTCCAGCCTGTAGTTCTGTGGCTTTGATAGCCAGACAGTGGAAGTCAGATAACAGAAAACATTCTTCTGCATGAAATACATGTAGAGTTCACAGGCAGAGAAGGAGGTTATTCTTAACATTTCGCTTCCAGGTTTTGCTGCAGAACTTTTTCTTGTAAGTACAAAGAATTTCTTCTCAAGTAAGTGAAGTGTTTGGTGATACTTCTCTATTTTTAACTGTAAGTGTGTGGGAATTTCACGTGCGCTATGAAGAGTCTCTTCTGTTTAGCACTGAAGCTGTGGGAGGGCACCGAGCATACATAGCACATAGTTACTTGAGGAATAAGTGTTTTTGCTGTGTTTTGTGTTGCTTTCTGTTTCTGAGCTGGGCCAGGCTGTGGGACTCCATTTTGCATTTTGCTTTCTGGATCTTCAAAGCTGTAATTGCCTGAAGCGAGACGTAGGGATTACATGATTAGCTCTGTGGGTCGGCAGATTTAGTTAAACTGAGAAATGTGTGCTAGCGGCTCTAATACTTAATATTCATATAATGGAAGAGTAACTCGTGACTCTAACAAGCCTGAGCTTCCAATGAGAGGGAAATCTGTCCTTCTGGAAATGAAGTGTTAACTTCACATTAGTGCGTGTTTTCTTTTATAAATCAGAAATATGTCTTGTGTTATTTACGTGCTGTAGGTAGGAGGAAATAATAAAACTAATAACCAACCAAAAAATGGTTAAATCCATGGGCGGGTTTTCCTAATCTTTTTGCTTTCTGTGTGCTTGGAAAAGCTGATCTGCTTGGGCTGTGAGGAATCTGCGGTGTGTTTTCCTCCATGGAAAATCAGCACCTGACTGGTACCGTGAGGGTAACAGCAAAGGTGTTTTCCTTTCCGTACATTGCTGACCGTTCCCATGGTCATAGGATTACAGAGCAGAAGATTAAGCTGGTGTCCTCAGTGCTGTTTTATGCAGGTTATTTTTGTACATGGGAAGTGAAACGCTGCATTCCTGTCGCCGGGAGGGGCACGCTCCTTGTATCACCTTTGCCACCACGGCTTCTAGGCTCCCTCAGATGGCGGAGTGACAGAGAGACTTTGTGATCCTTTATGTACTGCCCATCTTGGCAAAAGCAGAGCAGGAGTGCTCTTATCCATTCGCCCCTTGACGGTAGAGGAAATCCAGTTGAGCTACACTGGAGCCTCCCAGCTAAATGCTCAGTTCCCCATCCTTTAGCACAGATGCAGCATTAGCAACCAAGGATCCTAAAATAGTGCTTGGGTTGCTTCGTGCCTTGCAATAGCACGATTCTGAGACAAGGCTTAATCCTGCAAACATCCACGCTCCACGGTGGTCTGCTGGTGCCTGTAGAGTGCTGCTGAGGAGGAGAGCTGCTGGCTCTTCCAAGGAAATTTTCCAGCTTGCCAGCTAGCAGAGCGATTCTAGATGGGAGTTAATAATTCATGGGAAAAGGAGAGGAACACAGTGCTGCGGCTGTCCTTCATGTGATCTTGTAGCACATGCTAGGTAGGCTTTTTATGAAGGTAAGCGATGTGAAATCCTACCAAAATCTGTGCTTGGGTCCCTCCTGCCTTACTGTTTGCTTTACCATGTTGGTGATACATGGATGAGTAACACAGGAGGTACCTGAATGTGGCTCATCTCCTCCTCCTCCCTTCCAGCTGTCTCTTTCCCTTCCCCCAGCCTGGCATGTGTGCACGTGGGTGTGTGTTTGCTCCGTACAGGTGTATTTGTTTCATAATCTGCAAAAGCCTCCAAGCTGTTGGTGGCGGCGGATTTGGAGAGTGTACCCATAGCTTTAAGGATTCCTCCCTTTTCTGAAAATCCTGTTTGCTCTGTATCCTACAGATCCAGTAACATGGAATTTAATTCTTTTGTTATCCTCAAATGAGCTATTATAAAATGACAGTAAAGCTGTTTCTGATAACTTACCTTGGAAATAGGTTTGTAGTATTTTGAGGCATTTACAGTGCAGTGGTATGGGATAGCCATTGTTCTCTGAGCTTGCTGCCTATCCAATTTCATGACGTCTTCTATTTATCCGCCTGCCCTCTTGGGTTTTAAACTTTGTAAACACCAGCGAGCATCCCTTTAAGGGATACAGCCAACAGTGGCCTGAATTGTGCTCCGGGTTGCTTCTTCCTTAGGGTGCACTCCTTACTTTCCTACTCTCTCAGTTTTGTATGGGAGCCAGTGCTAGAGGTGAGAGAGCAGGGAAGGAATAGCAGGGGGAGGAAAGCCACCTCTTCAGACTTGTTTTCATTCACCATGTGAACTGAAGTTTCAGGCATTGTGTGGAAACTAGGTGATTCTTCTCTATCAGTCAGCAGAATACTGGAAACCTTTCAGAGCACAGTAATTAAGTCTTAAACAGTTACTTGCCTCTGTGGTGACCTATTTTGGCCCTTTAAATATTGTAGAATAAATTAAGGTTTTAAGGAGGTGCCTTGAGAACTGGGTATATGTGTTAAGCACTTAATGCAGCAGGTCGCCAAAAGCTAAGACGTGTTATGGAACATCACAAGATGAGTCTTTGTGTGCATTTTTTTTCCTATAACAGTCCTCTGAAATTAATAGGGATGTTTGAAAAGCAAAACTAAATGAACTGGTGATCAGTTCTAATATTGCAGGACATCCTTTTCTCCTTGTTTTTAATTTAAGGCATCTGCCTCTTGAAACTGGTGCTAATTACCCTGCAGCACTTGTGCTTTGGGGAGTGTGCTGTGATGCCTGTGAGTGTGTGTGTACATGTTCATACTACTTATATTTTTTTCAAAGAAAATAGGTCGTTGTCTCGTGCAACATTGTTGAGGACCAGAATTATTAAATCACAAAACCTTCAGTGTGCTGCAATAGATGTGAAAGGATTAAAATGGAGATTTGAGGGGTAGGTTTGCCAGCAGCATAACTGGCTTTTTAAAGTTCCTTTAATTCTCTGCCTGTGTCCCTTCAGATGTTTAATATTCTTAGGCAGTGCAGTTCGTAGCCAATTGGCTCATGCTCCGCCACAGGCAAGAGACATTTATATTCCAGGGCTGCCTTCACCTCCCCTTTGCTGCATTTCAGCCTTTCTGCTGAAATTATCCTCTACATGTTTCCATGAAAAGCAGCATTACATCTTCAGCTGCGATTCCTGGGCTGCCCTTAATTCCAGCTGATGTGGTGAGTGAATGAGGCCCACGGCAAACGGCACATGAGGAAAGGCTCTGCCTGGCTAAATACGGTCACTGCCCCTTCTTGTTAAAGCGTGGCCATCTTCTGCGTGTCTCAAGTGAGGATATCTCTCTGGAGTGGGAGAGCATTTTGGATCAGCTGAATATGTGGAGAGCCGGGATTTTTCTCACAGCTGAGGCTGGAAGCACGGAGTGACAGTGCTGCCAGCACTGCCTTCCTGGCGATGTCGGCTCTGCGGAGAGTTAACCGTAAACTCAAGAACGAAAGCGCTGTGGGATCTGGAGACTCTCTGTACCGCATGCTGTATTTGGTGAGCAAATCTACTGCTAGTCTAAGGAATTAGCAGCTAGACAAATTTCCGTGCTGTTTTAATTGTAAGGTTATAGATTTGAGGTTGAGCTGTTATGTGTATACCCTGCAGAGCTGTTTTATTATTGTGCAGTGTCATTAATGGTTCTGCCTGTACACGAGAGAGTGCAGTTTGCGAGTTTTGTTTGGGAGATCAGTATTGCTTCAAGTTTGTTGTGTGGTGCAGAGCAGGGGTGTTGCATGCAGTTTAAGAAGGCATTCTGTTTGATATGCGCTCTATGAGGTGAGCACAAGAGGAGATAGCAGTCCACTTCCACAACTGTAGGGCAGGCAGCCAAACCTCCAGTCTGTGGGCACTGTTATGCTCAGTGAGTTAAGTACTTGCCCCTCCTGCATCAGAAGGATGTGAGCTTAGCTCTTCTGCTGCATGCCCTGCAGAGGAGGGGTTAATAACACTGGCAAAGCAAGCCTCACCTTGCAGCCCTGCTGTGCAAGAAGTCCAGCTCATGTCAAGGTTGCTGGATGGGACTGCTGGCAGGATTGTGCCTAAAGTAATTGCACTTATTCTGGAGATGCTGTTCAGTAGCAGTTGGCAAACAGAGCTGGTGTAGGTAGACAAAAGGATCTGTTTCTGTTCCAGGCCTTCCCTGTCCTGTCAGTTTTCTCCAGGAAAACGGGGACAGAGGTGTTTTTGTTTGTACTGGTTGAGAGTTTTAAGCTAACAGCTGTGTTATGAACATCTCTGGGTCCAACATGCACCTGCTTTCTGTCTAGCAGTTGATTTTTAAACATGAGGTAGAAAGGATTGTGTTCTGAAATGGAACAGTTTGTTCAGTGAACAAGCAAGCGGGCAGTTTTGTGAAGATAAACGTGCTAGAGACTTTCTGTCTGCTTGGAGAGTACAAAATGAATGATTCTTGTGGAGTGGAAATGAGCAAACGATGCGAGGCGTGGAAGTGGCAGGGCAGAAGTCAGAGCTGCTGCTGACTGGATCAGGCTCTGGGTGAAGTCAGCAAGCATTTTACAGAGCCTGCACATGTGGAGACAAGGCTTCTACAAGTCTCTGGACTTCCTTTTTGACCCATAGGTGTAAGCGCTCCCTCCAGGTCAGAATCTGTGCCCGTATGACAGTTATCCAGTTCTCAGCCACTTGTTAGTGTTCTGCTGGTGTTTCATAGTCTTAAGTGGATTTGCACTCTCTTTTTCTGGGTGACCCATCTTTCCCTGCAGCTTAATGCAAGCGAATGCACAGAACAGTGAGCTGTCTGCAGGCTGTCACACTCAAACTGCTTAAAACACTTTGGGTTTTGTGGAGTTTGATTCTATAGCATGTTCTACATACTGTAACTATTTTTAGTTGCACACTTGACTCTTAAAAAAAAAAAAAGCCAGTGGGTGTGACTTCCTCAAATTATTTTTTCAAGGATTTCTGAGGAAAACCTGGCCTATTCTGGGTCTCTGCAGGCTTTCATTCACCACTGCTAACTGTCAGTTCTTTGTCCCTTTTTAGCAGAGCAGGTAACTGAGCTGTTGCTTTTTTGCTCTGCCACAGAAGCCAGGCTTTAACCTGCTGCACTTTTTAGATTTGAAGCTCTTGAGATCAAGATGGTGTGCATTGAAACGCATTGCAAACTTAACCTAAAGGTTTGGGCTTGCTTTGTACTTATGAGTCTGGCAAGCATAGAGAGAAATAAATGGAATAACACTGACTAATAAATCTGACAGTCACTGACATGTTCTGTTACCAGAAGCTGAATTAGTTAGAAATGAACTGACTTGACTCACTGCTTTTTTTCTTTTTAATTATTTTTTTAAACCATTCTCTTTCTGCCTGATCTGAGCTTGAAACTCATACTGAAGATGAATATTTTCCCTGTGAGCAACCATGTCCAAGATGCATTTTTATATAGACGGTCAACTACCATTAGCTAATTGCTTACAGTTGTGTCCTGATGAGAATTATCATTTGCATAACAAGCATCTTTACTGAGATGCCTTGCAGTGAGTCACTTAGGTGAGCATTTACAGCTATAAGACACCTTCAGGGAAAGTGTTTGATGATTGCATATTAGGAATTTCTTCTCAGTAAGAGCAGTGCTGCAGTGGCACAGGCTGCCCATGGAGGTGGTGCAGTCACCGTCCCTGGAGGTGTTCAAAAGCCGTGTGGATGTGGCACTGAGGGACGTGGGCAGTGGGCATGGTGGCTGTGGGCTGATGGCTGGACTGGGTGATCTTAGAGGTCTAAAATGGTTACTATTCTTCTTGAGCTTCATGGCCTACTAGTCTTGCCAGAGATGTGTGAGCAAGTGATGCAGCTTAAGAAATGCAGAGATTTTTTGGCACTGAGTCATCACAAAGGTGTGGGGTGGTTTAGGTAGTTCTGGCTCCTGATGCTGCTGTTGGTTCTGACTGGTGGGAGTGATCTCCCAGTAGACAGAGCTCTGTCTCCAAACTGTGAGGTGATGGTGTGCTTTTTTTTTTTTCTTTCTTTTTCTCTCCCCTTTCCTCGCATGTTTTCTGTTTGAACAGGATAATTTGGCTTAAGTTGTTTCAGCCTGGACTTTGGGAATATAGAGGTAGTGCCGGGAAGTCTCTAAATCTGGTTTAAGATTAAACACAGAAGGTTAGAGAGGTGTGATTAAGTAAAGAAGCTGTTTTTCCTCCTGTGCCCTCAGCGGGTCTCGGGGATGGAAGGAGATAGGGTGTGCTGCTGTACTGGCAATCCTAGAAGCCTGGGACTGTCGTCATTGACACCGGAGACTGTACCTGGTCCAAACTTTGCAGTGAAATGAAAGATGCAAACAGGCGATCTAAGGAGAGGAGGTGAAGGGAGGATAATTCTCCTTTTATAGAGACATAATTAAACATTAAAGAAACCAGTGAGATGTAGCGGCTCTGAAAAACCTGATGCATAAGGAGGAAATATACCCTATAGGTGTGTTTCCAGACCCAGAACAAAAACTCAGTTACTTTCCAGAAAGCTTTGAAGCCTGAGGTTTTGATCACTCTTCCCCTTGTAAAACATCTCTAAGGGCTTCTATCGCCATGTTGTCTCTCTGGCTGTATTGACTCAGCCATTTACTGGCGTGTTGCAAACTAGATTAGAGAACTCGCAAAGGACTTGGGTGTTTTGATGGCACTATCATTTTGAGTTCCCACTTCTCGGGCCCTTTTGTTTGTTTCATTTGTAAATGCTAGACAAGCCTGTTAAAGTTCATGTTTATCTGAAACTGAGAAGGTTACCAGACAACACTTTAGATAACTTGAATTGTACAACTATTTACAACCCTTAGACACTGAAAGAGAGGGTAGATAGATATGAAATAATGTCTGTATTTCTGGACTTTGGTGACTGCAACTTCAGAAATGCAAAGGCTTCTGAACTCCTTTGTTTGTGTAACTCCCGGCCTCAGTTATTACCACTGGCCTTTCCTCTTTCTTGTTTTTAAAGAGTACAGAGCAGGTCGCTGCTTTCTGTCGCAGTCTTCATGAAATGAACCCTTCTGACTCAAGTGCTCATCCTCAGGAATTCACAGGACCCCAACTGGCCACCATGAGACAACTCACAGATGCAGACAAACTGCGAAAGGTCATCTGCGAACTTCTGGAAACAGAGCGCACCTACGTCAAAGTAGGGAATTCTGATATGTTGTCTCACCCGCTAATGGTTCTTCTTTTGGAAAGCCTTTTTATCTGCTTCTCTACTTTAAGTCCTATTTTGTGCATGCACCTCTTACTGCATTCTACAACCTGTCACTAGAATAGTAGTTTAAACAAACCTCTGAAATAAGTAGACATTCAAAACTGATAATGAGAATCTTTGGAATTTCTTTACTTGACTGAAATGCAGAGGAACAGTGGTCTGTGAAATCTTGTATTGATTTTCTTAGTGAACCTGTGTAAGTGTCTCTTCTTACACAGTCATAGATTCAGTGAAATCTGACTCGTCTTATGTGTGGGGAGGAAAAATCCATACACTAGGAAAGCAGTGATCTTAGCCACTTCAATAAATATTCAGAGAGTTCAAGGAACCAACATGGGAATCTTTTTCTGAATTTTTAGGACCTAAACTGTCTGATGGAGAGATACCTGAAGCCTCTACAAAAAGAAACGTTCCTCACACCAGATGAGGTATGTTAACTGGTGCTTATCCTTTTTTTGTTAGTTAGCTTACATACATGCACCCCTCCACACCCCTAAATTTCCTCTTCTCAGTGAGCTCTGTTAGAAATTTTGAATTCCTTTTCTTTTCAAATAGCTCATTGAGCAGAGTGTAAAGTTACAATGATGGGTGGTTTGTGTTTTTTATCCTGCATGTCACTCTGATTATACAACCGGACTGAAAATTGCTAAAGTTCTAAAAGACATGATTTAGTTGCAAAGTGATCTTAACAGTGGTATTTTCAGCATGTTCCTTTTTTTTCCCCTCTTATTAGCTGGATGTTCTCTTCGGGAATCTGACTGAAATGGTAGCATTCCAGGTAGAGTTCCTGAAAACTCTTGAAGATGGAGTGAGGCTGGTTCCAGACCTGGAAAAGCTTGAAAAAGTTGAGCAATTTAAGGTAAACTCATTATCTGTTATGTAGGAGGAAGATTTTCAGTCAGAGGGTTGTGATGCACTGGAACAGGTTGCCCAAGGAGACTGTGGATGCCCCATCCCTGCAGGCATTCAAGGCCAGGCTGGATGTGGCTCAGGGCAGCCTGGTCTGGTGGTTGGTGACCCTGCACATAATAGGGGGTTGAAACTGGATGATCACTGTAGACCTTTTCAACCCAGGCCATTCTATGATTCTATGTACATTCAGAGTAGGCTCATACTGTAATGTTATAATAAGAGATGAAATACACCTTAGTAGTCCTCTAACACTCTTTATTGTATTTGTTTTACTTACTGTCATGCTTCTTGTGAAAACCAGCATCTACTTATACTTGAGATTGGTTGCTAGCTAATACTGAGGTTGTTGGAAGACCATCCTGCTACTACTTTGCTTCGTGTTACATTTAGCTGTACAGAGCACTAGCAGTATGTAACACCATGTGTTTAGAGATACTATTCTTGCTCTTCTGTCAGATTTCTTATCTCAAGCTGTAAAGAAAAACTAGAAATGGAATATTACATAAGATCTTTGTTCTGACAAGTCTAATATAGCAGCTCAGAAGCCCACTGGGGCTATGGTACAGAATATAAATTGAGTTCTGCAGTTAGGCTTTTTGAGAATAGCATAACTATTCAGCAACTGCTTCCAAGTATTGACACGTGTGCATGAAAGTTAGAAGTGTAAACTAAGGCCATATATATTTCATTAAAAAAATGAAAAAAGGATTAGGAAAATGCAGAAATAGTTTGGCGTTTTCTGTAGTTCGTGATGTACTAGATTTCTGGCAAGTAGCTCAAACAGTGTTTTGTCTTTGGGGAACTTTTTCATGCTTAGACAGCTCACCTTCGTAGAGGACGGAATGTTGTGATGAATAATAATAATTCTGCTGGGACTACACTTTGACTAACTTACAGCCGTGGGAGAACTGCTGAAAGAAGTTGTCTTTGTGTGTGTTTCTCTGTTTCTTGCTGTCAGGTATTCATTAAAAATCAGCATCAGTCATGAAAGCTGCTAACCTAAATTTTGCTTTGTTGAAAATATGCCTTTAATGGAGAATGCAAACACACAGGCTTTCCCACTAAAATAAAAGTTTAATCACTGTTTTTAGCTTAAGGAGAGAAATTAGGAAGAGTCCTCCTCATGGAGACAATTCTGTTCTGAGTAAGATTATTTCTACCTCAAATTTGTTTTTCACTTCTGCCCCATAGGCATGGTCTGAAAGCAGTGGCAAAATGGGATGTCTGGACTTGGTTTCAGTTCTGCAGTTTGCTTTCTTCTGCTGACTGTAGGCAAACTGCCTATATGTTGTCTCATCTCCTTCCACCCCACGCTGTTGTTCCTTGGTGGGTGGTGGAGCAAAGGCTTGATTGTGACATAAACATCTGTATTATATTTGTACCATAACACTAACTTTCAGCAGAGTAGGGATCTCGTTTTTTTGGGGCAGTTCCTGCTTGCAGTTCCTCAGTGTCTGATCCATTGCAAATTTGGATACACCCAGTCCCTCCTATGGTGTCTGGCCACAAGAACATTTTAAGCTCAGGCATTTAAATATAGGTCTGGAGCTGTGAAGCTAGTTCCTCCTAAGTCAATGGTGTCTGCAGACCAGCCTGACTGGGAAAGCAGCCAATGGTGTTAACCATGTAGCCTGCATCCAGGCTGGATTTCAGCAACAAGGCTGATCCTGTTTTCTGTTATGTGGTATGAAAACTGTCTAAAAATGCAGTATCTGTCATCTGAAAGCTAAATGAAAACCCTCCATTCCATTCCTGCATTTCTTTTCTTCCCCTGTGCTTCTACCCCATCGTAAGGTCGGGGAGGAAAACCCCATTCTCACTCCTCCCACCCGCCTTGCAAGGCATCTCTGTATTGTTGCTCTGACATTTCTCTGCTGATGGAGGCTCCCAGTTGGAAACCACAATTGATACTTAAGGCAGCATTTAGAAAAGCAGTGCTTTTGTACAACCCTCCCTGAAAGCCCTTTGTCTTCTAGCTTGCTTGACTTTAGGTGACGTTCCATGAGGGAAAATAACTAACTGGTCTTCACATGCTTTTCTTTTTCAATCCTAGAAAGTGCTGTTTTCCTTGGGTGGATCCTTCCTTTACTACGCCGACCGTTTCAAGCTGTACAGTGCCTTCTGTGCCAGCCACACAAAAGTCCCAAAAGTACTGGTGAAAGGTAGGAGCTTTGTGCTGGACAAACAGACCAGAGAGAGATGTTGGAGTGATGCACTGGTCTGGGCTGTCACTTGTGCCTATGTGGGTGATGAAATGTGGCTACTGCACATCAGTCCATGCAGAGATTTGTGATGGAGACCTGGGGACTTGTGTGCATGGTTGCTCTCTGTGAGTTCTTACAGTGACTGGGAAGACAGCCCATCTGGCCTGACAGGCTTGCAGAGAGTTCTGTGCCATGGATGTTTGTGGACCACCGCTGATGTTGTCATACCCAAGTAGCTCATTACAAGAGGCAGTTAACCTCACATGCGGTTTTTCCTCCACTTCTCCAACACATCAAATTTCCCCTCACTCATACAGGGAGTAAAAAGTCTCCATCACTAGGTTTGTACTAATGGATCACTGTGTACTTTGGAACAGTACACAGATGATGACCTCTGTGGTTTCTTTTAGAGGGTGTGCAGTGAATCCATGCTCACGACAATTCCATTAAAGCTCCAGCAAATGTGGTTGAATGCTGACAGCTGCTAGGACTGTTTTTTGGAAGCTGTCTAAATATTTTAACTTCACTGTGCTTTCTCTACCCTCTCTTCCTCCTCTTGTTTTCAATCCAATTTGTCTGAGAGGTTTCCATGTATAAATTCCTATCAGAGTTTGGCTTCCTGAGGTGGAGACAAATGAACGATGGTCTGGCATGTAGGCGGTCATGGGCCTCTTTGACTTGGAGGGATGTTTTTGTTTCGTGAAAGCATTAATCTCTTAAAGTTATCAGCGCTTAATGCAATTAATTTCTGGCTGAGATGTTAAATAAACGGATGGTTCCAATTGTAGGAGCAATGCCATTAAGAAGGAAGCTCTTGTTTTTAAAGACGACCTGGATGTCTGTCAATACAAAGCTTATGTGGGCTGTTTGTTTGGTTAGTTTCTGTTGTGCAGTGAACTCTCATTAGCCTTGCTGCAAAAAACAGTTGGCAGCTCGGTGGAATGCATGAATAAATGACTTGTTGCTTATCACATTCATGCTTTTTTTTGCAATCTGTTTGACCTTACTGCTGAGAGCATAGAGTGGGTAGTTCTGGTTGTTTTGTTTTGTCGTTTTTTCATTGCTGACTGTGTTTATGAACGAAAAATGGTTGTGTTTGAATTAAGACACAAACAGAACTTCAAATTTGATTCCAGATATAAATAAATCTCTTAAAAGGCCTGGGAGTGTATTTCAAGTATAAACTGGTGTCCTCAGCTGAGGTGCAGGTGGCTTTTGGATTTGACACTGAAGTTGCTTTATGGAAATCAGGTGACTGTCTGAGGGAGGAAGGAGAAATAAAACCAGACTACAGTCAACCAACCAACAAAACACCCAACCTCAGCAGGGATCATGGCTCTCATAAAAGCATTTGTGGGAATTATTTCTGCACTGAATAACTTGTATGTCTAAAAATGTCATATTATCTATGCATCGCTCTCTGTGCTTATGTTCTAGTAGAAGAAGGAACAGTCAAAATGGTATGTCTATAAATTCAGTAGCTGTAAGGTAAAAAAGATGATAGTGATCAGGTGCCTGGTCTGCCTGCGCTCTCAAAATGTGGTGTATAAATTTACTGCTTCCTGCCTCTTTATTATTCTTGGTTTATTTATCATTCTATTTTATTGTCTATTTATGCACCTTAAGGTATAAAGAGATGAAAAAATAACCATACTTACCGATATTGTGGGTTTGCCTGTCAGACTGGATGATCACTGTGGCTTCTTACCAATTCCTGATTTGAGCCTTTTTTTAAAGGAAACAAGTGCTTAAAAGGGGTTATGTTGCTCTAAAATAGTTGCAGGTCCAGAAATGCGGTGTACGGTGAATACACACTGGGTACAGTGTATCCAGTCTTGGTACAGTGGGTAGCTTGATACTAACTCATAAATAGCTTCTCTGTGGCAAAGTGACAATATAACAAAACCTGAAATGCATAATTCCAGTAACACTGGAGCTTACCATCTGATAAATTCGCAATTTCTTGCAAAATGTTTACAAATAAATTAACACTCAAAAAGTCACTTCCTTGGGACAGCTGTTACGATTTTTGATTCATCCAATTGCTTCATTTTAATCTTTTAGCCAAGACAGACACTGCTTTCAAGGCATTTCTGGATGCTCAGAATCCCAGACGGCAGCACTCCTCCACGCTGGAGTCTTACCTCATCAAACCCATCCAGAGGATACTGAAATACCCTCTCCTGCTGAAGGAGCTCTTTGCTCTGACTGATGTTGACAGTGAAGAACATTATCACCTTGATGGTACGGAGCTAACCTACATTCTTCTTCCCTGTTTAACCTTCTCCTGCTCTTCCACTCAAGGGTTTAAAAATAATTTTCATCTCTTTCCCCCTTCTCTGTCTCTTCTATAGTGGCCATAAAAACAATGAACAAAGTTGCCAGCCATATTAATGAAATGCAAAAAATCCATGAAGAATATGGGGCAGTGTTTGACCAACTCATAGCAGAACAAACAGGAGAGAAAAAAGAGGTAACAAACAGTATTTGAATAAAATAAGTAGGCTGTTATTTTGGTGCCTGTAGTGTGAGTGTTAAATTTTACCAAATAGTTCTCTTTCCTTCTGTGTCATTGAAGTAGTTCCTGTGCAAAGAGGTAAATCCAATTAAAAAAACTGTTTCTCTGTGTACTGTTCAGTGAGTAGGACCACTGTAAGGAAGTGTGTTAATTTACCTTAAAGTTTGTGCTTGGGTCACAATCCCAGTTCAACATGTAAATGTCCGTATCTTGACTTTCCTCTCTCAACACAGTCTCATCCCACCAGTTTGAGTAAATGGATGTCCTGAGGCAAGTTTATATTTATCTCTTTAATTACTTCAAAGAGATCAAAATCAGATCCAGTGTATGAGAAGCTGCTATTTCTGCTTCAGAAAGTGTGTTAGTGGGCTTGATATATGAGAGTCCTGGACTTCAGTCCAGATTTTGCAGTGCTTTCTGATACACCTGAAGATTGAATGTGCTTGGTCTCGGGTGCACCTGTGGGAGATGTGCTGAAATTTCAGACTGAGACCTGGATCACCTATTAACTGAGTAGAATGTAGGCCTGCAGTCCAGCAGTACCATGAAGGACAGTAGTGTGAAGGAATGGGAAAAATCAGGAAAGACTTGAGGAAAAGGTGGAGACTTGCTGAAGCTGGGAGCTAGTGTGAGCTGTGGTATGGGTGAATGCTAGAGAGACACGACCATATGAAGGAGTGGTAGTAGGGTTTTGCCAACTACTGGGATGAAGATCAAGCCTAAGAGCCACTGTGCAAATACAGGACACATGTTTTGGGATTGAATGGTCCTGGGAAAGTTTTGGGTGAGCAACTTGTATAACAGCAGTGGGGAGAAGCATAAAGTGGGAGAGGGCAGAGAACAGGTGCCCTTGGCAAAGCTGTGCTGATGCTGGCAAAGAGGAGTTGGGAGAATGGATCAGAACTTCTGTTGACAGAACAGCTGTGGCTTGGTGTTAATCTGGGAGACAACAAGCATATGTTAGTGTTGCTCTTGTTATCAGGGAGAGTTCAGGTTGTTTTGCTCATGTTATCTGTGATATCCTTTTGCAAAAGCCAAACTTCACTGAGAGAAAGGTGGAGGAATGGTATAAGATGGCTCCAAGACTGGAGGTTGCCCTTGAATTATCGCTTTGGGAGAAGTCAAAGAGATCTGGTTGATGCAATGCATTAGCATGCATATCCCAACAGTCATTAAGAACTCTATTATTAGTCCATTATCATCAATGTGATTTTACGAGTGAATGTTTGGGGGAAATCACAAACCATGGCAAATCTGCGGGGGAAGTTGCTGTGCCTACTTCACCTGGTGCTATCTTTGAACTTTACCCCAAACTGCATGTGTGTGAGTGTGTGAGGGAGTGTGCTTAGATGTTCAAACAGCATTCCACGAAGCTGGTAAGAAGAAGGGTGGCAGAGAAGCAAACAAAAACACAAGGGAAAGAGTTTCTGTTTTTGTCATTTTGCCAGCCCTCACCTCCTACAGAACTTTGAGAGCCAGGCTAAGTCTGACTTCTCCTTATTTATGCCCTCCAATTAAAGATTTACCTGCATCTATTGCCATCTGTCAGGCTGTTTGCACACACTTGCAGTCATCTGATTAAATAACTTATTCCAAAAATGTACTTATATTTTGTTTGTTTGTTTGTTTTAGAATTAACTCCAGGAAAGTTTTGGACTGAAATACACTGTTTCTTTGTGCTTGTGTTTGTGATTGACAGGTTGCAGACCTTTCCATGGGGGATTTGCTCTTGCATAACACAGTGATATGGCTTAATCCTCCTGCTTCACTAGGGAAATGGAAGAAGGAACCTGAGCTGGCAGCATTTGGTTTGTATCCTAGTAATTTTATTTCAGATGTGTGAGAAACTGTATCATGTTCCTTACCAGATATCTGTTGAAGGTAGTTGAACATTGTTTCCTGTAACATTGTTCGGATCTAAAAGCTGTACTTGTCTCTCTGCTGTAAGGGTCAAATTCTATTCTGTGTTCATCTAAATCTGGTAAAAAAAATAAAAAATGGGAGGTGATTGCTGTAATAGTGCAAGAGATTTTTAAACCCATATTCCAGGCTATATATTGTGAACTGTGCAGAAGGGTATTTGCATCTGAAGAGATACACTTTGATAGCCTGATATATATGATAAGTAACTGCTTCACATCCTGTTGGATGAGGTTAAGGCTTGGTTCAACGAGAAGTTGAAGATTCTGTTGGCGTAGATTTCAAGGTCTTTCCACTGCACTGAAGCATGATACTGGAGCGTTTATATTGGCAAGTCATGTAGTTATTTTCAGAGTTAAGTCAAGCTAAGCAGTACTTGTTAGGCTTTGTTTGTTCCTGAACTTCTTCATAAGCAATGGTTATTTATGTTGCTGTTTTCAGAAAGCTATGCAGGTTAGAAAGCCATTGATTTTGATTTTATTTTTGTTTTATACCAAACAGCTTATGAATGGAGAGCCTTTCATCTTTGCTCTGAAGAGCATATAAAAATAGGCTGCTTTGCTGTAAGCTGGGAAACCTGGTCATTCCTTGAAGCTGAGTAGCCTTATGAAAGCTGCTGGGAATGTGCAGCAACTTTAAGTACTCCCAACAGCTTTAAACTGATGGAATAAAATGTCCAAAATTAAGTGTCCCTGTAGTAATCTGTGCTGGTGTGCTAAAAGCTGTTGAGTTTAGCCTTTTTGGTAGGATGACTCATGCCTCCTTGACTCAGTTAAGGGCTGTCTGAAGAGCTGAAATGTCTGTGTGCTTGGGCATATAGGAGACCTATTCTCAACCTTATTTACTACATGGCTTTTGTTTTTTTTTAACTTTCTTCTCCAGTGTTCAAAACTGCTGTGGTCCTTGTGTACAAGGATGGTTCCAAACAGAAGAAGAAGCTTGTAAGTTGTGTGGACCATTTCTGTGCCACTGCGTACATTACATTCAGTAACATAGATTTGCTTTCCATGAAGCTGTGCTGCTCGTGTGTGCTTTTGCATATGGGATCTTTGTTTACCACCAAGCAAACAAGGATTTGAGGAATTCCGAGTAGCTTCCTATTCAGCCTGAAGCCAGTGCTTTGCAAATATTTGTTTCACTTACCCTTTACTCTCTGCTGGGCTCTTCATGTTGCTTACCACATCTATGCTGTGGAGTGGACTTTCATGGAGCAAGGTAGCACCCTGAGTGTGTCTCTTGTGTTTGGCTCTTCAATTGGTGTATACGAATCAAATAAGAGACCTGTCAACCTTCTTAGTGAAACACAATGCCTTTGCTTCACTCCTGGCTGTTAGTTTCTGGTCATTTTAAATACCACTGAGCAAGTGCTGTCTGCTCTTGTCAAATAAGGTGTTCCAGCACTATGTATCAGCAGATCCTTCTGGATTTAGAATTAGAATTTAAGGCTATACTTCACAGTGAACACATGACTTATTGCAACAGGGAACATATTTTATAATATTATAGGAAATACTTTGATTCCCCTATACAGCATAAACCAAAAGTGTGATCTGAAATGCTTGTCTTCTAAGTCATCTGGACACAGAATGACTTTGGAGTGACTAAAGCATGATCTGTGTGGGTTCATGAGTGTATGTGCAATGGGAAGTGTAAGTGTAGGATTAGTCTTAAATGATTTTTAAAGGCATTGACAAGAATTCATTGATCTAATGGTTGCTTTTGTCTAGAGTTTAACAAGACTTTTGTATATTGGCGTTTCAGTGTCTGTAGTTACTAAGATGATGTAGAGAAAAAAGAACTGCAACAAGTCTCTAGCTGGACATTTTCAGTGCATATCAGTGACAACTGTGATATCTGAATATCCCAAGGTATCTCATTTCTTAATGGTGTTTTGAAATTGTCCCAGGGAGGATCACATAGAGCTTCAATTTATGAAGAATGGGATCCGTTCCGCTTTCGTCACATGATACCTTTGGAAGCACTTCAGGTTCGAGCGTTGGCAAGTGCAGGTAATGTTCCAGTTGCAAGAATCTGGTAATCCTTTTAATTTTTGTTTTGGGGACATTCATTGACAAACCGGTGTTTGTCCATAGTGCAAAAGCTCCAATTCTGTATTTTCTGTGAAACAACAGGGCTAGTGAATTCTTTTTGTTGTAGCAGATGACAAATGGCAGTGAAGGTTGTTATTTAAGGCTTTGGCAATTTTGTAATATATGCTCCCGCTATATTAGTAGAAGTGGAAGGAACGTATAACTTAGCTGTCTGCAGAAGTTACACACCTAAGGTATGGCAGTGCTGGAATATATAGAGCACCTGAAAAGCCACTATTTTCTCTTACTTTCATAGAACTGAGTGAGTGCATATGAAACTTTACCAGAGTTCGGCCAATTTATGTGTCTGTTTTTTCATTAGCCACTTGCCTGCTACTGCTTTTCATGAATTAATATTATTTTCAACACATGATTTGTTGTCCCATGCAAACTTTAACAATCTTTCAGGGTTAAGGAGTAAATATTCTAACTGAATTTAAGCATGAGAGCCTGTTGTATGAAGTGCTGTTTGCTTTTGTTTTAGATGCAGAGACCAATTCTGTATGTGAGATTGTCCACGTTAAATCTGAGTCTGAAGGCAGGCCAGAAAGAACGTTTCACCTTTGCTGTAGGTGAGTGTGTTTCCGAATCTTCCTATGGCAGCTGCATCCCTGGATCCCAGCTTGGCTGTATCATTCATCTAAGGCAGTCAGCCTGGGGGAGAAAGTAGGGAGAACATATTAGAACCTTTATGAAACTCTGCCTAGGATAAAGGCATATATTTGATCAACCTCATGCTTTCATTGGAATGACCTTATTACACTTTTCCTTTCACAGTTTTACAACCAATTAAACTCCTGGGTCTTTGTGTCAGGTAGCTGCTAACATGTCTTGTTCAGCTGGTACCTTTCATGCCAACAACTTCCTACTACTGTCCTTAGGGCATTAGTCTTTCCTTAGATGAATTTTGTCTGTCTTTGTTGTGGTGGTTGCCCTGCTGTGCTTTATACTTAAGAGAACTTGCAAACTTGCCAGGGTCCAACAGAGCTGATATCAAGCCAGGTCCCACTACTAAACAGTACAGATCTGCAGGACTTCTTGGTGTGTGATTGCAGGCTACAAACTGAGATTTAATTAGTCACCCCAGGTCAGTTTGATGTTTATCAGACAAAGCAAAATGTGTGGTTGGTTTTGGAGGAAAAGGAGTGTATGGCAACATGATTTGTTAATAAACAGTGTATATTTTTTCTTTGGTATCGGTTGCAATGACTGTAGATACGGCTTTATATTGAAAATACTGTTTTAAATTGAGTTTTCTTGGGGTGAAATGTATGGCGGGCTGTATGCGGTTTTAAATTACAGTACCAGTTATTAATTATCTCATTTACAGTGAGCTCTTAGCAGTTGCAAGAGGTAACTCTGCCTCTTGTATTCTCTCCTCTCTTTCAGTTCACCGGAACACAGGAAGGACTTTCTGAAGGCAGTGCATTCGATTCTGCGGGATAAGCACAGAAGGCAGCTTCTTAAAACCGAAAGTTTGCCCTCGTCCCAGCAATATGTTCCTTTTGGTGGAAAAAGATTGTGTGCTCTAAAGGGTGCAAGGCCAGCCATGAACAGGGCAGGTACTGTAGGGCTACAGACTTTCAAGATCCCAGTAACCCCAGCACCGTTGTAGGATGTGGTGGTGTCTGATACTTGCACATTACTGTTGGCATTCTCTCTTGTGTATGTAAAAAAAACAACCCACACCTGCTGTTTTTCCATGCTTCACCTCTTCTGGAGGCTTAAGTTACCTCTATTTACCTTGCTTTGCACTCGAGGCTTAGCTTCAGAGCGGTCCTTCTGGCATGGAAGGGAGAAAAGGGATTCCTATCGATACCAATTGGCTGTGCACTTTAATCTGGAAATGGGTCTCAACTGAAGAAAACAGAAGCCCACTGCATATTTTTTTAAACAAAAGCATGTACAGAATTTTTGAACTAACCCAAGCACTTTTAAAGTAAAATGCACATCCCTCTGTGTGAGGGATGTGGTTTGAAGAGACAGCTTGTCAATGCCCTCCATTTTAGCCTTTTTAGCTTTATGGCTAAAGGCATGTGCTTCTACTTCTTGCACTTTGAGAGGCATACACTTGGTATTCTTATGGTAATGGTCTGTCCTAAACCGTGGATTTTCCTTTTTCAGTTGCCTTCAGGCAAAAGCAGTGAGAAAATCCCAGGGAAAAGCAGGTTTTCATTTTCAGAGCGCTAAATGATGGAGGGAAGAAACACTTACTTCCAACTGAAAAATACACGGCATCGCTACGTGTTTTGTTCTGGTCTGTTTTTTATTTTATTTTATTATTTTTTTTTCTGCTCGTTAGATCCAGCAGTGTAGACAATCAGGCTTTCTGTTCCTCTTCTGTAATGGGCAAGCCAGACCAATAGCATTTTTAGCAGCATGACTTCTCTCTTGAAGTGATGTTAGCCATCTGCTTCACAGACGCTCAAAGTCATAAGCAAGAAGATTCAAGGGAAGGCCAAATTGCAATGGTTTTAACAGTGCTCCTTCAGTCAGCCTGTGGGGCTGATGTGTTGATGCCAAACCTTATTTTATTTTGGCTTGTCAGTGCATTTGCGTGATGAATTCTGCTGAGATGAAAATCTTTCAAAGTCCAGACCTTTTGCTATAGTTAAAATCTGCAACTGCTGAGCTGTTATCCTTTGTGCATGTGTGGAGGCTCAGGGATATTAAAATGAAACCCAGGCTCCCCAGGCTGCTAGAGTTTAATGAATACCTTCTGCAAGTGCTAAGGTGCTATTGAGTGAGGAGAGACAAACTATAACCTCACAGTTCACCTGCTTGCAATGGAACTGAGTGCTGCACATAAAGCACTAGGATGCTGCAGGATTCATCCCCTGATTTTCTGTCTCACAAGCCTCTTAGGATGATGTTCCAACACAGAAGATGTGAATTTGCTGTTGGGCCATTTGCAAAAGCTAGTAGACCAGCTGGTGCTGAGTAAGAAACTTGTGAAAGGGTTTTTTTTGGTTGTTGTTCTGGCTTTTTTTCCTCCTCTTCCCTAACAGGGAACAAGTGGAAAAGAAGCCTGCACAGCTTGGATAGAAAACATGCTATAAATAAAGCAACAATTCCAGCACCTTCAGTACCGAGGTAGCTGTTTGGAAACCTGTAATGTTGCTCGTACCCGAGACAAAGCAATTTCCCATATTGAAATGTAAGGCTATCTGGGATTTGCTGTGCACTGACAGCAGGGTGCTTCTTGAAAGAAGCTGAGTTGAACAGATGCACTTTGTGCTGGCTGGCTGCCTACCACTTAGGAGGAACAGTAATTGTGGGCCATTATCCCAGCCATGGATCTGAGTAGCAGAAACCCCTTTTTCAGCTGGAGAGAGACTCGTGCCGAGGAGCTGAGTGAAGCCCACAGGGAGGATGCGGAATGACTAGGTCATTCCTGGGAGTCTACCTGGTTTGTGCCTAGCGGTGTTAAATAAAAGGCCCTTGGAAGGCTAACTTTTTAGAGAGAATTGTACCGTGTGTAAAAAGCCTCTGGGGTTTTATCTTTGTGTGTGCACAGTGTCAGCCCCAAGCAAGTCTCTTGGGAGGAGGAGGCGGCGGCTGGCCCGAAACAGGTTTACCATTGACTCAGATGCCGTCTTCACAAGCAGCCCCGAAAAAGAGCCCCAGCAGCCCACGCACGGTGGGGACACTGACCGCTGGGTAGAGGAACAGTTTGACCTTGCTCAGTATGAGGAGCAGGAGGACATCAAGGAAACGGACATCCTCAGCGATGACGATGAGTACTGTGAGGCCATGAGGGGTGCCGTGGCCGACCGAGACCTTCGGGAGCGGCTGCAGGCAGCCTCCATCACGTGCCGCGGAGACCGCTCGCGCCCAGCCATGGACACACACGCCTCCAGGATGACCCAGCTGAAGAAGCAGGCGGCCTTGACCGGCATCAACGGTGACGTGGAGGGCCACGGTGAGGAGGTCATCTGGGTCAGGCGTGAAGACTTCATCCCAAGCAGGAAACTGAACACGGAGCTCTAAACCGGTCCCCTTCCCTGCCCAGATGCGTAGGTCTCCCCATCCTGCCCGCCCTCCCTCCCACTCCTGGCACACCGCCGAGAGTGAGTCCCCATAGATTGCACACTTGCACACACCATTACGGCAGCTGAATTGGTCTGAAGCCATGCGGCCACACTTTAGGCAACTGTAAAACGCTCAAAACTTGGAACGGAATAACCTTAAGGTCCTGTCTTACGTTACCAAGGGCTTTCACACTATGTTATTTATTCTAACATAATCAGGGGCTGAAATTATGTATGGGGAGAATATAATCACTGGAAAACAAATTATTCTGGATGTCTTAACCTACGTACAGCAAACTAGCTTATACGATAGCACAACGAACAAAGGGTTTTATAGCTGTAAAAAGTCAACCGTAGGTTCATCTCCTGAATGAGGAAACTGCCTTTTTAACGTGTACAGTTGCAGTATTCTTATTACTTTTCCCTCTTTAAATGTAAGAGAATATACATGTATTTTAGGGATGTGTGAGGAAAAGTTTGGGATTTCTGTTGTGTTAAGTCCTCTTGGTCTGTGGCTGGTCTAATTTAATGTCAATGTTGGAAGCTCTAGTTTTGCATAATGTTGTAAAGATGCCAAACTCTCTTAAGAGATCCAAACTTAACACTTGAAGAGATATTTTTTTGTATTTTACCTGAGATGCAGGGGCACAAAGGGATAAGAATTTTACAGTGTTAGCTTAGCTCCATGTCTAGGATACGAGGCTAGCTTTTTGCAGAGGGTTAGGAATGGTGGGTTTTATATTAAAATATGAACTGGAAACTCTTATTTAGATATAACTTTCTTCAAGAAAAGGATTATTGTATATGTTTGAGGCTGGAGTTTAGTTAGATAATACAAAGAATAAAATTACATTACTGAATTATAGTGGAGCAAACTCATCCGTGGTGCAGCCTCGCACCACGATGATTCGTTTGGTCTGCTTTCTCTGACGCAGTTTGGGCTTAGGGGACAGGGAACTCATGGCCAAAAAAACTGACCTCATCCATTCTCTTCCTGTGGGTGAAACCAATGTATTTTCATTCCTTTACAAAAGCTTTTCCACTGCAATAGAATTTGAGCAATTTCTGAACCTCTTCAACATTTTAAACCTTTTATTTAAGCATCTAAAACAGGGTAAGAACGCGACTAAAATAGTTTTTAAGTGGACTTCCAAACGCAAAACACAAATAGCACTTTTTTCTTTTTTAAGATTTATATGGCTTTTCCCAGTTCAGTTTCACCTATGAGGAAAAAAACACACACACACACACAAAAAAAAAAACACACACACAAAAAGGAAGATTATATGAAGTTTCTTTTTTTTTTCTTTTTTTTGTTTTTGGTATCTATTGGTGTTTGACACATCAATCGGTACTTTGAAAACCTGAGATTTTATAATAACTTGAGGATTATATTTTATAAAATCCACTCCGACTATATTTTAAAACACAAGGAAAATTATTCCCCCCGGAAATCCATCGCTGTCTTTGTGTCCCACTTAGCACATCCCCCTCTCCTCCACCCCTTTCTGGTTTCTGGTGCACTATACTTGTTCTTATGAAAGCTTTCTCTCTTAACCTTTTGCTATCTTTTCTTTTCGTAAAAGCTTTAGAAAGGTTTCTATACCCTTTGTATGATCACGTCATTGTTTTATATCATTGACTTGTCAGTTGTGTCCCAGCATACTAGAAAAGCGGAGGTTTTAGCTGTCCTATGCTGTACCCAGTGGAATACAGTCAGTTCTGGAATACTGGAAGGCTGGTACTGGGAAGGTACCGTTGTTCTTGTACATAATGTCATGACATGTCTATGTCAAAGGTTCTTATATATTTCTTTTATAAGCTGAAAGAAGGTCTATTTTTATGTTTTTAGTTCTATGAATGGAACGTTGTAAATGCCTGTCAGAAATAAAATACTGGAAAAAAACAGTGGAAATAGTGGTATGTATACAAGTTCTCTGAGCCAGGTATCCTTCTCAGTGTAAGCAAGTAGGAAGCAAGTCCTACAGCAGCTGAAGCTGTGGGACCCACTCCTTGCCTTTGAAGCCTGTGGTGTCTCTTTACTTGTCAGGTTTGCACCTCTAACGCTGCATGCTCTGGGTCTCGTGCAGATATCTCGTGCAGATATCGTGCAGATATTTGGAATGGGTTCCTCCAGCTGCAGCTCTTAGCAGAGCCCTCATCTCTGCTTTTCAGTGGAATGTGGGCTGTAGGGTAAAGAACTGCTCCCTTGACCACAGGTGCAGAACTTCAGTTTGCCTGTGAGTGAAAGCCAGGGCAATTTTGTTGGTCTCCCTTCTCTTTTATCGAAAACCCATTTTTATTTATTTATTTCCCCCTGTAGAAGATCCAAGTCTGGAGCCTTGTCTAATAGAAAATGGAAAACCAGATGGGAACACCAAATGATGGATGCAGTAACATCATGCCTCGCTTCAGGAATTAACATTATGTAGTTAATTTATCTCATATGAGGTCTTACATAAGAGGTTTGGTAGGTGGAAGGCGCAATGCTTTGGAGTAGTTCTTGCATTCTCACCTGCCAATCGCTATAGCTTGGGGAAGACATTAAGGCCTGAACTGTGCAGACTTTATGTGGGTAGGACTCACTTTGTATTTTGCAGAAGTGCTGTTTTCCTTACTATATCCATAACCAGCTAGATGGGTTTCTTTTCCAGTGATGATCACAAGAAATGGAAGTATGCATTTAAATAAGAGAGAGGGGGGGTACAGAATTCCCTCGTTATTAGAAGAGCCCCTAGTTCTTGCCTGCAGTATCTGTGGAAAAAGCACAGGCATCCCATAGCACTGAGGTTTGGGAAGTGTTTTTCTTAACACTTTTCACCGGTCAGATGTTATTGTCCTCTCTAGCAGACTTGCTCTGCTTGCACCTGCTTCAGAATGGCACAGGTAGTGTTTTGTTTCTGTGGTTATTGTCTCTGTACACACTGTGCTGAGGATGTGACCATGCTGCTTGTGTGCTGCTGGTTTTAATATGGCCAAATTAAATGGGGACAGGAGTGCTGCCTCTCCCACAGTTCCCATTCCCACCGTGGATGTCTTGTGGCAATTTGCAGCTGGTTTTCATTTCCCTTTAATTTTATTCTTAACAGTTGCTGAGATACTCAGTTGAGCAGCAGAGTTCTGTAATCTTTCCAATTAGAAGAGCTGTCATGCATGTAGATTGAGAACTGTCAGTGTGTTAGCACTGCTGAATGAATCCAGCCCAGAATGTTGGAAGCCTGCTGTGGCTCTGCCTTGTTCTGGGAGGGGAAGAAGAGGGGAAAGAAAGCACTTGAAAACTTGCTTCCTCTGTTTCTCTCTTCCTTTGGCTGCATATTGTTAATAATACATAATACTGTGTTATACATGGGCATGGGCTAGAGGAGCTCTTTGCAATAATGAGATCATCTTATAGTAGCCTTAGGGCCTGGGTAAATTGTTCCTGGTTTAGGTTTGACAAATGAAGGCAAGTGGAGGAGTACACAAGGTCATGGAGAAAGCTTGTGAACTGCTTGTGGGAGGCAGAGCTGGATGGTGCTTCCTTTTCATTAATGTAAAGAGATAATTAGATGTAGTAAGTAATAGTTTCTTGGGGCAGAGTGATGAAGAGGTGAAAAAAGTCACACTGACTGCCTGGAGTGCATGGAATTGTGTGTCCAGCGGGTACACCTGGGAATCCTCATACTGAAGTATCCAGCTTGCTTTTTCCTCTCAGTTCTTATTTCCAATCAGTTTCATAACATGGAAGGAATGATGATGAGACAGGGAATAATTTTAACCAATGAAGTGTTTTCCATTTGACCTTCAAAATAAAACCATGGTTTCTGCAGCTGTTCACCTCTGTGCACTGACATTACAGGTGACACTGGCTATACATAATCACGGGGGAGTGCCTCAGTGCTCTTGAAAGGAGAACAAATTGTTTGTAGAGCCTGGGCCCTTCTTTGGGGCTTTGGAAGGATGGTGTGAAGAAAGCCTTCAGAGTTGCAAGGCTGGAGACCCTACTGAGGGCCCTTCCCACGAGCACTGTCCTATGGTCCTGACCCCAGTGCACCACTCCCAGTCAGTCAAACAGGAAAGGTTTGTATTGTTTTCTTTTCAGACCAGGAATAAATGGAAAAACATATCTTCAATTTTGCATCTAAAGATGACAATATTGTGATGGAACAAATAGACAAGTTCCCAGGAGATGAAGCTTCCATAAGAAGTGGTAGGAATGCAGATTTACATGGGGAGGGTGTGGAGGGAAGAGCCAACAATGGAGGCCACAAGTCACTGTATCTTGGTCCTCTCACCCCACTGAGGACTGCTTGGTGCTGAAGTAAATGCATTTCCTGGGACACCCAAAGTGCATTGGATGCAATACATGGCAGCAGTGGCCAATTGCCATTAATCCTTAGGATCTTTATGCAGAAGCATCACTGGACTTTGACCTAAACTCTCTCTCCAGATTCAAAATCACGTTCTCTGCCATTCTGTCTTCTCTCAGTTGAAGCAAAATACCTGAAATGAGAAAATCTCCCCTTAACTGCTATGTTTAAGTGGATCAGACTTAAAAGTTCTATTTCCTCCTCCCAGAGTTGAGGTGGGCACCCTGACATAACTGCAGCTCTGGTGAAGGAGGGGCACCCTGGGAAGGGTTGAGAGCAGGGGACAGTAGGAGGTAGAGCCATGGGCCCATGTGCAGCTGTGGGCTATGTGGTGTGGGCCTCACCTTGAACAAAGGTGTTGGACAAAACTTGGCACCTACCAGAGCTGCTTTAGACACCACTCAGAGCCAGATGCTCCTCAGGCCATGCACGCTCTGTGCTGATGTGGGATAGCTGCAGGAGCCATCTGCCTGTGGCCACCATGTTGTGGGGGATGTGTTGATCTCTGCCACACAGATACAGGCTGTCCCCTGTGCCACGGGGCAGGCTGTGGCACTGCGTTTTAAATGTAATAGCATAGATGTGGTTCTAGAAGCATTTATTTGGCTTCTCAGAGAAAAAAAAAGCCCATCTCTTTGTGCAGCCTCTGGGCTAGCCCAGTGTAGGCCTTGCTTCTTTGTCTCCCCCCCCAAGCTGCAGGCCCTGGGCCCTGCTCCAGCCCAGACATCCCTGCCCTGTCTGGAGCATCCCAAGTTGATGAGAAGCTGAGCTGTCTGGGCTGTGCCTATTTGCTGGGGCGGCTGGTAAAATAACAGGTTGGAGCAGAGGCTCTGTGCAGCAACCAAGCCCTGCTCCTTTTGTTCTGCAGCCAGTGGAGGTCTCTCTTCCCCTGCAAATGCAGTGTTCATTTCCCAGTTGCTCTCTTTCTTCAGCTTTATTTAAAAGCCCGGGGATTATGGCTCTAATAAAGCAAGCAAACAGAAAAAAAGATATATAATAAACACATGTGCTCTGTAGGTAGTAGAGCACTGTGTCCTTTGCTTTGAGTTATGCAAAGCATTTAGTTATGGGGTAACTATCGACTCAGTGCAGGGTGTTAGTTGGTTTTACATCATTCTATTAGAGAAAGTAATTTCCAGGGATAGATTGAGATTCTCTTCTTCTCAGAGGAGATTAGACCTCTTAAATTAACTCTTCGAGGAGTATTAGAGAGGCTCATATCTTTCTGGTCATTCCACCTCTAATTGCAGTGGGACTGATCCTTTCAGTATCTGAAGGGGGGCTGTGAGAAAGAAAGGGACAGACTCTTTAGCATGGCCTGCTGTGATAGGGCAAGGGGAAATGGTTTCACATTTAAAGAGGGGAAATTTAGACCAGATATAAGGAAAGCTTTTATTATTATAATTATTTATTATTATTATTATTATTATTAATTATTATATTATATTATTTGTTTTACTATAAGGGCAGTGAAACACTGGCACAGGTAGCCCAAAGAGGGCAGTGGATGCCCCATCCCTGGAGACACTCAAGGTCAGGCTGGATGGGGCTCTGAGCACCTGATGGAGCTGTAGATGTCCCTGTTGATTGCAGGGGGGTTGTGCCAGATGACTGTTAAAGTTCCCTTCCAACTCAATTCTATGTTTCTATGATTCTATGATCCTCCCAAGGAGCAAGTATGGTCCCTGATTAAGGAAGACAGAGATTATCCCTGACTTCTGGCCAGTACTTCATACTGACTCTCCAAAAGGACCAGGGAGGTTTTCCCCATGCCATGCTCCCCTTGCAAGGAACTGCAGTTGATGTCATCTTAGTGGATGCCCTGAGGGGATGCTGGGGACTGCTGGGGCAGGGCTTGAAGCTCATGAACATTAGTGAGGAGAATTAAGATCTGGTCGAGGAAGAGAAACAACACCAGTGGGGACTGGAGAGAGAAATGAAGAGATAATTTCAGAACAGTGGAAACAACGACAGTATCCTGAGCTGGTGGGGGGCAGCCCTGCCAACAGCTGGTGTTGGTATTTGATCTTTAATGCCCCCTCCCACCTAAGCTATTCTATGATTCTATGGTTCTTTGATACTATGAGCTAATTGTGTGAGCTTTAACTTGATGGCTTAAGGCTCTACACTGATAAATATGCACAAAACATACAGCAGAGGTAGGCAAAGGGTGTGCTTAATATGAATCAAAGGAGTTAATGCTTTCTAAAACTGTTAATTGTCCCAAGTGCTTTGTCAGTACACAAAAAATGTCCCATCCCAGACATGTCTAACAGTGGGGAATGAGGAAGACACTTTCAGGATGCTAAAACGTTGATCCCAAACACAAAGAAATTTAGAGCTGTATCATGACAGAGACAAGTAATCCCCACAGCTATGTGTAGCAAGAAACTGCAGCACTGGTGTTGCAGTATTGATCTCTAGCTGGAGAATAGATGTACTTGTGGGAATCACAGTCTATAAACTAAGTTTTTGGACTCTCTGATCCTGAAATCAATCTGCTCCAGGATCAGACTTTGTACATTCTGGCCCTATTGGGGATGTGAGTGTCTGAGCCAATGACACAGCCAGGCAGCTCTTGAGGCCTCTAGGAATTATTATGGATGCATTTGTTAATAGATGTTATTGAAAGACCAGGAGATTATTCAGCACTCTGAAGATCATCTCTGGCAATACAGAGACCAAATGTACTTTCAGATGTACAGCATTATGGAGAAGGAGGGATGAGAAAGGTTCCCTGCCTCTGAGACTGGACTGTGACCTCTCTTAGCACTGACCCACAGTGATGGTCCCCAGGTACCTAAATCACCTCTGGGTTGAGGCTCAGCAGCAGGCTCTGCTTGGGGAATTATAGCTGGAGCTTCTTCTGCACCATGGAACATCACACCTGCTGCTTCAGTCTGTTTATTTGCCCAGGGTTTGTTGCTGATAGTCTCTGCTAGGATGTGCTGATACAGTGAGCAATGCTTCTGTTGCTGTCCTGATTTGCCCTCTTCTCTTCCTGCCTGCTTTCCAAGTCAGTCTTTCCCTACCCCAAAAACTCCAGTGCCTTTCAGCTAGTCCTGCTCATCTCCCTAATGCTTAGGTGCCACATTAACCTTCTTGGGGAATGTGGTTTGCTTGTAATTGGAACAGTTTTGCTTTCATACACAGCAGTGGCTTGCTACTGCCTCCAACTGCTCACTGGTTTTCCCTTGCCTACAGCCCTACAGATTCTCTGCCTTCTGTCTTTGAAATGGGAAGAAAGCAATCCCCATTCTACCATTCTCTGTGCAGCCATGTGTGAGATGTGCTTTTCACTATCCATCCATCCCTACATGAGGTCTGTAGGGATGGTGGGGTCATGACACAGTGATTGGGAATGGGGCTGGGGAGATGTAGGCAAAGGCAATACGCTTGCCTAGAAGATATTGTGAGAAAGTGTGGCTGGGGAGTGAGTGAGGAGGGTGCAAAGAAAAACCTTACAAGCCATCTGGTGTTCTTTAGTCATCTGCTGACATTTGCCACCCTGCAGAGAAATCTGGGTCCTCACGTGGCACATCCCTGAACACTCACTTCTGCTGCCCTCCTCTCTGATGCAGGCAGGGAGGGCAGCCAGGGTGTGGGTACCAGCCAGCCAACCTGACCCTGTGCTGTGGGGATGGAAGGTACTGCATATGGCTGCCAAAACTCTGGTCCTTTTTGCTCTGGTCAAAATGAAAGGCTGTGCAGGGCAGTGTTTGCTGTGCTGCCTCTGGCCCTTCACATGGCATCTCTCAGTAAGAGTGCTGCAGACATGTTCTACTTAACATCCTTTGCCATAGAACTGGGACAAGTTCTGTGTAATCCCTGGATTAGGATCTGGGTTTTACCAACAGTGGAGTTTGGGAAAAGCAGAGGGCCAAGTGATTCTTACTGGTATCTGCTGATATCTGCCACACAGCCCAAAGTTGGTAAATTTGGGGGAAGACACGCAGTATCATGTACATGGTGCCTTTGTCATTGCCAATGGCTTAGCCAATGACCGGTGAGTGCAGAGAAGTCATCAGTCTTCAGAGGGCAGCAGCCCTTCTGCCTTCAAGTATGGGCTCCCCA
This sequence comes from Coturnix japonica, assembly GCF_054131305.1. Lineage (NCBI taxonomy): Eukaryota > Metazoa > Chordata > Aves > Galliformes > Phasianidae > Coturnix > Coturnix japonica. The sequence continues at coordinate 95,499,664 of NC_140663.1, read as the reverse complement.
AATACCATTTGGCAATGACAAAGTTGAAATGTCTAGTGCCTGTGTCTGTGTCCCTCTGCACTGACTTGTCACCATCCACATCCCAAGGATGGTGTGGATCCAAACACCTCTCCATGCCCAGGACCTCAGGGGCAGCACAAGTATGGTGGCTGTCTGGATGCGCCACACAAGGAAGCCTGCTGTGTTCCCCAAGGGAGGTTTCAAAGGTGTTCAGAAACCAAGCATTGCGGCACCACTCATCAGTCAGCAGTTTCCTTTCCTCCTGACCCCGTGTTGCATATATTATGATGAGTAACTGAATACACCATGTCAACCCCTAGCTTTGCTTTACTTCTCTTTGGCCCTTCTACAAGTTGCTGTCCCTTCTTAAGCTAATCTGGCCTACACCAGTGTGTGGCCCTGCTAGAGCCTAGGGCTCAGGCTTAGAGTAGAGAGCCTCCAGAGGTCCATTCCCTCCTCAACCATTCTGCTATATGACATTTCTCTACTTCTTCTCTTGGTACAATATATTAATAGCAGCTCAGCCTGGCATTGCCCTCTTGGTTCTGTTCTACCAGGCAGTAAGTATTTATACACTTTTGCATTATGTTCTAACATTTTACTTGCTGCAAAACAGGAGGTTTTTCTGTGTCTGGAAGGGAAATGTTTGTACTGAAAGGTTAACCTAGTTTTTTTTTCTTTAATAAGAATGTGTACAGCAGATTTAATATATTGGCAAAGAAGTGGAAAAACAACAGAGAAACCATATACAATTAAGACTACTTATTTTTAAGGGACCTCTGCACAGATGCCATGTAAAATATTATGACTGCACAGACTGGCAGATTGCTTTTGACCTTGTAATGATTTCAAGTGATGTTTCAATAAGATTTTGCAGCTGATTTCAGTGGGTGTTTCTTATGAAATACATGAAAACCTTGGAGTACGAGTATCAGAGAATCACAGAATGGCTTGGGTTGGAACGGACCTCAAAGATCATCAAGTTCTGACCCCGCACCCCCCCGCCCCAGGAGAGGTTGCCAACTGCAAGCTCAAGTATCAAACCACCAACACTAGAAAATAGGCTATTCCTAACACTTTACTTGTTTTATTCAGCTAGGTAGCGCAGGATGGCTTCCCATGAGCCCTTGTGAGTATGTTGAACAGAATATTTCCTGAAGGTAAGAATTCAATTCCCAGAGATTTAAGTTTATCTCTGTGCCTGCGTATCTGCAACATCTGCCCCGCACTGGAAAAGCATCTCATTAGACAAATTAGCAAAATAGCTATCATGTAATTTGTTACTGTTGTTAACTTCAATAACTTCCGCACTACTTCTGAGGTTCAGAGAGCTGACTGTCTCAGCTGATACAACAGGTGAAGTCTGTGGGAACACTGAGATAATTACTCAAAAAAATGTCATAACAGATTTACTTTGGGGACAGCAGCTGCCTAGGAAATGAAAGAAAAAAGCTTGCCTGCAAAATTAAATCTATAACAAATCTAAAGACTGCAGAACTTGTCCAGCAGGAATTCAGCGCTTCAGAATCTGAACACTTCAGTCTCAGCCCAGCAAAGCCCCTAAGCACGTACTTAAACACGGCATTATTGATCTTGCAAAAATCACTCACCAGCTTAAAGGTAAGCGTATGCGTAAGTACATTAGGAATTCAGCTCACTACCACAATTCATAAGAGACTCTAAAACAATGCATGACAACAGCAGAGGGCTAAATCATACATCAACCAAAACAGGTTATTTTTCCAGCAGAATAGGAAAAAAATAAGGTTTCTTAAAGAAGGAAGGAATGAGCTGGATGTTTCTTAACCACTGCAGACATGGATGGGAGAAAAATTGCTAATCAGCTATCTATTGATAACCACACAATTCCCAATCACCTACCAGCATTATGTGTAACTACGCTGTTGCCTTTTAGAAAGTATAAGGAGGAAAATGCAACTACCAGTGGTTATAAAGAGAAATGTGAGATGGAGTCTGAAAGAGATTTAGACGCGATGAAGTGTACTTTGAGGGCTTGAAAGTTTATTGTAAACATCTTAATTCTTTATAATTTTGCTTTTAAAATGAACATATTAAAATCTACTGCCCAGTGCCCATCCCATAGACGAGGATACTTTATCTTCCCAATAAGCAGGTGCCTATGATGAACACAGCCCCTGCCCCGGCCTGTGTTTCGTGTCTGATGTGTGGAATGGGCAGTATTTCAAAGGCTGATGGCATCCTGCTGCTTTCAGGGTACTGCCAAGCCACCACTGCAACGTGCCCTGCTGCGTTTGGTTTTCTTTCATGGCCAGAAGGCCTCCTGTCCCTGTGTATGTACCCATGGGTGGTAAAGGAATAGCTGCAGCAGTGATCCTGCCCTATACATGCATCTCAGCCCTCTCTCAGCTCTCAGAGGCCTTCTTTTACACCAGACTGAGTTTGTCTTAGCCATCTGCTCTTGTACATTGCATTCCCAGGCCTGCTGCAGAGGATCCACTGGCTGCACTTTAGCTTCCAGAGGATCAGGACTGACTGCTCCGCTGGCTTAAAAGCTCATCCTCTGGCACAACTCACCTCTTAGGAGAAGAGGGAAAACAGGAACATAACCCCCACATAAAACTTCCTTTCTCTGTTCCTTCCATAGCCCACTGTTAAGACCTTCAGTGAAACTTGAGGTCCTTTTGTGATGAAATGATTCCCTGAAGAAAAAAAATGGAAAATTTCAACCTCTAATTTTCAATGGTTGCAGTAAAAAACCCACATGTGAGAAGAGAGGGTCTTTCCTTAAGGCATATGGAGGCACTCATGGATGGCAGATCTCATTTAGAAACTTGGAGCCCCGAAACCCCTTGTGTTCACCAGTGACTTTGAAAGTGATTTGCTCTATAATAGCATTAAGAAGTGCCAAGAGAAATCAAGCACTTATTGTACTGCAAGAGCAGAGAGGGAACACATTCCTTTCCTTTTGTGTTATATATGAATAAATGCACAGAGGGATGATGGTCCCTGAACCAAGGAAACGATCGTTGTGTTACAAGCACACAATTGGAAGCGGTTCCTTGTAGAAGCCCTTGTCCAGGCAGACAGAGGGGAATACAGGCACCAGGAGATACAATTGCTCTCTGTGTGTCACTGAGCAGATCCCTGGTAGAGCCCACGTGCGCCCACTCCCTGCAAAGCAAAGATAAAATGGCATGTCGGCAGGAAGGATTTTCCTTGGCATAGAACACAACGACTTCAAAGACTCTGATTTGTGTTTTGTCAACTAGATGAAGATATTAGACGGATGCCTTTTGTTCCCCAACAGAATGTTTTAATCAGTTAACAGAATTAATTGTGTTGACATAATGGATTTATTGTTTCAACAGAATGCCTGTCTGTCTTCATGCAGGGAAAAGGGATTTGACAAACTACTGCTGATATCGGGGGATTCTTATACAGCTGAATTATCAACCTGATAAAATGCCACTGGTGTAGAAGGGAACAGGAGGGGAAAAAGAGTCAGTAACCCAAAGGCATCAGTGCTCACAGAGATGAAGAATACACTAGGTTTTACAGTTCCAATGGCTTTATATGATGAGCAAGGTGCTACTGATATAGACCATATGCTCCAATGGACCCCTGCCTGCAGAAGGGAAGACCAGTAATGGGCGGATGGTTGGACTAGATGATCTTTTAGGTCCTATCCAACCGTGTGATTCTATGATTCTCTTCCTGGGAATCTGTCAGATCTGACTGCCAACTGGATTTGTGAGTGGGGGAAGCATTGACCAGCCCTACTCTGTCCCTGCTGCTGAGGGCCATCTTTCTGCATGTCTGTGGGGCAGAAGAAGAGGTTGAAGCAGAGATGAGTGAACTTTGCTGGTGGTGAATAGCCATGCAAAGTCCATCTATTTCCATAGATGGATATAAACTCCGTATTTCACAGATAGCTTCCTGTGTGAAAAATTTGATTTCTATGAGAACTGTGTATAGAAAAGCACATTTTTTTTGTGCTGCTTCAGTCTGCATCAAAACTTGAAAATGGGTTGTGCCCTTTTGATCCCTTTCACTGAATTTCACAGAGCAACCTGGGAGCTTTATATTTAGTAAGAACTATAAGTCCATATGTCCAAGAAGGGGGTTAGTTGCATTTAGTACAGCACATCCTTTCCATATCAGCCTCGTCCCACACGGAGCTCTGTGTCCCAGCTCTGGATTGCACCAGGCTGGAGAGAGATGGTGGGGATGTGCTGCACCAAGGGGGACAAAGACAAGGAGAAACACAAAAGAGGTGAAAAGATCAGAGGAAAAGAAAGGTGTAAAGACGAGGAAACAAGTAGTTGAGAAAAGGAATTGGAAAGGTAAAAAAAGCAGAGAAACAAAGCAATTGTCATCTGATTTCATAGAACTATAGAATCATAGAATCATTAATGTTGGAAAAGACCTCTAATATCATCTAGTCCAACCATTAGCCCATCCCCACTGTACTTACTAACCATGTCCCTCAGTGCCACATCCACACGGCTCTTGAACACCTCCAGGGACAGTGACTCCAGATTTCTTTGTCCAAACCTAATTTATTATCTTGAAATATAAGGTGAGTTTGTTACTTCATGCATAAAAGCAGTTAGAACTTATATCGATCTAAAGGAGCCTAGTACGTGCAGAACAGTTTTCCTGTATCCCCCGCATCCTCATGTATGGCCAAAACCAGCAGCTGAAACAAGGACAGAAGCAGGAGGCCAGCTCAGTATTGAGTAATGGTATCACTGCACTCAGGTAAGGCCAGCTGCTGGATAAATGGCTCACAGTGACTGCAGGCTGACCTGCCTCACCCACATGCTTGCTGGAGGACTCTTGCCTTTGCTGTGCCATTTCCATGACACACTGCCTTCTTATTCTGAGCATATAGCATGGAACAGCACGCTAAATGGCTGCAGCATGAAAACATTTTTCCCTCTGCATTGGCAGTCTGTTTTTTTTTTTCCTGAAAATTTCTTTTGGAAAATCCCATACAGCATGAATGGTGTTTTCTTTCTTCTTCAGTTGGACTTGCTTGCAATATGGCCCTCGGGAGGAAAGGGGTGGAAGCAAGCAGCGCCTACTTGCTAATCTGTCCTTTAGAAGGAGATGTGTTCTGCTCAGGAGCTGACACCACTCATGAATGCTGCTGTGAATTTGATAACAGAAGGCGAGGAGTGTCTGTGAAGAGAAATAATTGCATCTGCCGATGGAATGAATTGAAGGAAATTAAGTCAAAGTAACTGAATGTAGATGAAAGAGCTCTTAATCTTCAGCCACTAGAAGAGCCTGCAAATAGTTTTGACATAAACACTGAATAAAAATGGGAATACGGAGTTTACTCTTTCCTGAAAGAGAGAGTCCTTGGTATAAGGCCTTGTGGTGATGTAATATAGACAACACTCTCAGCAGAGAGGATTAAGGCAAAGGTCTCTCAAAGTCATTTCCATTTATTCTGATTTGGGCAAAGGGGAAGGGAGCTTAACCCATGGAATGGTGAAAAAAGAAGTCCCGGAATGTCACTTTTTCTCTGAACTTATGCTGACGTGGAGTGGCAGAGAGCCCTGAAGCTTCCTCCTCAGCACCCTGCCTATCTTTTCAAGCTGCCCTAATACTTATACACAACTCCAGCTGCCTCAGGTCAGGGCAGAGTTATGTGTGAGGTACTTGGATTACACAGGTCATTTTGATGTCTGGGGTGCTCTGGGAGGGGAAACCTGCCCAGCACAGCATTACACTCATGAAACTTGACCGTGGCAAAGCCCAGGTGAGCCCCCAGCTCTGTTGATGCCCTGCTGGGCTGGCATATCCCAAGTGGATTCTACTTCATGGGGCTGGTGACCATTGAGCTCCTTGGTATTTCACAATGACCCTGGGGATAATTTGGGGTAGGGCAGGGTGAAGAACTTTGCTTTTCCCTGATTAATTTGGAATTGCACAGTTGACTGAATTTTTGAGACATTACATTGCATTTATTTTTGCTGCCTTCCCCTTTCCTCAAATAAAAGGTAGTTTCCTTATCAAAGCTCTTAGTACCCATGAGAGAGAGGAAAAATCATGCCTGCTGAGGTGACAAGGCAGATTTATTTTCATTTATGGGAGCCAGAAATAGACCAAGTGTAATAAAAGCTACCTATTCTGTTTCACATTATAACAGATTAGGAGCATGCATATGGTCAGTTCACTCAGCTACAGGGAGGGAGCTTCTGGCTGAGGGAGCAATAATTTCAACTGTTCACATTAGATCAGCGGTTGCACGAACTGCATACATAGATTTCATTTTATTTCACAATACCGAGCATCTACTTCTGTTCCTCTGAAGGTATTGTCAGCGACATGTTCAGTGAGAACACAAAATTAATTTACTGACACATCCAAAGTTACTAATTGTGCTTGAGACTTCTTGCTAAGTACAGTTTTGCTTCAATGTACATTTTTATATCTGCTTTTTTCTGTCCCTCTATCTTATCTTGTTAATTTATTGTCTTCATTGTTTTTATCTGAGACACAATCAGCAGAGAGAAGCTTTCATAAGGGGGAGTAAAGCTTTGGTAGGAAGAAGGGACTGTCTTTAAATACAATATTGTACAGCACTGAAAGCAATTGGGATCTGATACAGAAAAGAGGCTTTCAGGCACGGCTGCCAAATAAATATGAGAAAGGTCCCATGAGCAGCACAACTAATGAAACCTCCGGCTCCATTACCTGAGTTTCTTGTAGGCTCGTGTCCTTAAGCCCTTCTCCTTGTGATAATAACATTTCCCTGCACATGCTTCTCTGTCATCACAAAGGGCAAGTAACAGTGGTGGAGGCTAGGCAGGGCCCCTTCTTGCTGATGGGCAGGCAAGAATGGGCTGGAACATTGGCCAGGTAGCTGCTGTCAAGTGCAGGATGACTGAGCTCTGCCTTCCTTTCTCACAGTAATGGCAGAAATTTGGGTCCTTCACCTGATTGTCATTTTCACAAAGCTTGTTAATTTTTGTTTTTTTTAGTGTTTCTGACAAATGTCACTGGAACTGTCCAGGAACTTGTTCAGGAGGTACTGGGGAAGCTGTCAGACCAGACTGTGGATGGGTAGATCAGCAGTGCAACTGCATAACCACATTTCCTTAGGGTGCAATACTGGGCAGATGTTAATGTAAAGTAGCAGCTGATAAAATATGGGTAGCATGCGAGTGCTCATATTGTGGATGGAAAAAATGACGCTATAAAATAATAAGTGCTCTCAGATAATATTTTTACATTCATATGGTGGAGTCCTGCTTTTACTGTGCAAACAAGAAAGCTGAAGGACAAATGCTCAAGAAGATAATTAACTTGAATACAGTTAGTCTAACTCAGTTCTACATTTGCGGATGGGCAAAAGAAATCCGTAACATTGACTACATCAGAGGCTATTGAATTCTGCCTTAAGTACCCTAAACTTAGTTCTCAGTTCTTAGAGAATTGATTAACCTTGCTGAGTTACTGAGTACAGGAAGACTCCAGCCTGGGTTATTTGGTCCACTGCACTTTCTTCATTCCTTAGCTATGGGTAGCAATAAAGTGATCCAGGAGAAGTTTACAAATGTTACTGATTTAAAATATTTTCTGAAATAGCTTTTTCTGAAGCTCCACACTGAGGAAATTCACAAAGAGTAAATCTAAGTTTCATCTGCTTCCTATAAACTTTGCAGAATTAACACATCACCTCCAAAACCCAAAGTATAACAGAGACTTCTTCAAAATATCAGTTTAACCAAATGGAAAAACTCCAAAGCCTCGCTTGACTTTGGAGTAGACACTGTATTCTGCACTGAAACTCCGTGAAAGAGGAGAATTATATACCTAGCCTACCTTGACTAATTATCTCTAAATTTGCAGAAGGAAAGCAAGTTTCTACTGTGCTGGAACCAACCAGGAGGCTCACGAGCCTCTGCAGCTTTCCTTCTAAAGAGGCAGGCTATTGTCCTGTTTGACTCATGTATTTTATCACTACTTCCATTGCATTTATCCAGGAAAGCATACCTGCTGCAAAAGAATGAAAAGCAAGGCTTGCTAATTTTTGCCATCTCAGTGAATGGTAACAGTAAGAATTGGCACTTGACAAAGTAAGTTCTGCAGGGAAGTTTTTTGTTTGTTTGTTTTTTAATAGGAAATCCCTCAGTGGGGAGAGTCTTCATATTAATCTTTTCTGTATCACCGCGGAGAATGTCATGGCACCTTCTGACTCCCAAAGGGTCCTTAAAGTACTGCAGTATTCAGCTGGACACTGCCTGGACTGCTGTGTCCTGGTGGTGCTGGTGAGAATGGAAAATACGGGAATGAGGATAATGGTGAGGGCTTCCTCTCCACTAAGTTTTTGTTAAAATGCCTCATCTAGGCAAAGAAGAACCACAAAAAAAAAAAAAAGGTGTTTTTGTTCCATCCATGATAGTTTTGACATATTCACATGCCTAGAGCTTTAAAGTCTCTAGATCCGTGAAGTCCCAGGCTGGAGTGGATGAGGCCACCAAAAAGAAATTATGATTTCTCCCTCTTAGTGATCTTTATTTTAAGATTTCTTGTTAGGGTTATGAAGAGTGCTGGTGCCAGGTATATACATGGGCAGGCACACAGAATGTGGGAGTTCTTCCCCTTATTCAGCACTGCCATCACATCCGGCATGGTATCACCAGCTTCTCTTCTCTCTACTGTCTGTCTATGTCACTGCTGGTCAACTACCCTCCAAAACCCATGAATGACTGCTTAATGCCAACATGAAGAAGGCGATCATATAATCTCTATTGATGAGTGTGTCATTGCAGCATGGGAAGTGCCATCCAAAGCTGGTAAGATTGTAGTTTTTTGACATAGCCAATGGCTGCTGGCATACAACTCTAGAAAAGTGTAGGTGGCTTGAGCTGAAATGTGGGACACATCAGGGATCACTGATTTTTGTTGTTACAGTCCACACCCCCTTTCCATAAGGAAATACAATTTAGAGTTCAATCAGGGAATAGAAGTACTGTCAGCTCAGCTCACTGCAGCATTTCCCTCTTGCAACACAGAGCTGCAGAGCAGGATGAGATACAGCCTACACACACTGAAACTTCTCCTGCTTTAGTTGAGGATAAATTTAAAGATTTATCTGAGGGCTTGGCAGCTAATAAAATACATGTTTTCTGTGCTCTTACATCAACACATTTAATGAGGGGTTCTTATGGGAAGGTTTTATGAGTTAGGTGTAAAATTATTTGCCTGACTTTATCTGATTTATTTGTGGATAATGTATCGTTTGTTTTACTGTCCTTTTACATTCTTAGGGTGCAAACCTTTGCATAATGGTTAGTTCTGTCTGCAGCCCATCAATAACAAAAGACTCCAGGCTTATTGAGGTGAATTCAGAGTAATACTGTGGAATCGCACTTACTACTGGCCTACTCATTTGCTTCCACTCCGTTGCTTTAAAAAGTTACCATGCTTAATATGTCTGTCTTCAACCCTCTTGAAATAAAACATCTTTAAAAAAACCTTAATGATTCTTGAACTCCAGATAGATTTCTGTCTTGATTATTGAGAGGTGACTCATTAAAGAGCATTTTTCCATCCGTCTGCAGAAACACTTTTGTATCTTCTCCTGAAGGGTGCAAAGTCACCGGAATAATGGTCTGCTCTTGTATTAATAAGATTCTGATTGCACACGATGGTCTATTTTCTTTACCTTAATAAAGTTGTTCTGTCCATTTGGCAGTGGTAGGTGATTTGATGGAAATCCTCAAAATCTCAGAAGCATGACTTTTATGGCTCTTAATAGCAGTGAATGTGTGACCTTTTACCCTTTTAGAGGGAAAGAGCTGCACAAATAGAGTACAGTACAGCTCAGTGAATGAACTTTAGCCCTGATAAATTCCAAGTTTAGGAAAAGCTTGAACATCCTTAGAAATTATTGCTTATTATGAGCAGAATGCTCTTGTCTTTTGGCAAGAGTGTAACATCTCTCAGAACATACATGTATACCAGTGGCATTAAGCAAGAGAAAGGAAGGCTCATTTTGGAGAGGAAAGGGGACTGCTGTGTTGGAACCAAACCCATGAGTGTAAACACATCTCCAAAATTCTTGCTTGAATTGGAGGGAATGCGAAGTTCCTATGTGTCTATGCTGGTCATTGAAATGACCAGGAAAAAGATAGCATAAGATCTGTGGCTATTTCATATCTCTGTGCCAGTGATTCACGAGTATAACGCCAAGCAGTGTGACTTCTAGAATGGCCTCTTACTGGAATAAGAGAAGTAGAACTGACGTGGTACAACCAACTGCATCAGCCTGGTACTACTAGAATCTGCCACTCGTGTCTCTGTCTAAAACCACAAGAAGATGATGCTAAATTAACCTGCTGTTTCTGTGGGTGGCTGTGCTGTGAGGTGGCTTCTAATGCATTTTGTGTCTCAGTGATACTTGTTACCATGAGTAAACAAATGGGAAAAACATGTATGGCTGAAAAAAGCAGCCTTTTAAACATGCATTGCATGGCATCGTATTCCCTTAGATTGTCTTCTACAATCACAATATGCTGATTAGGGTTTTTGTTTTCTTTACTTTTCTGGGAGTTCACATCTCCCAAATCTAATTTAATCTCCTTTGAGTTAACACTTTACATTTTGTTGAAGCTGTGCAGCATGAAGAAAGAAGGTCTGTGAGATTCTGCATGTGCTCATCTTAATAAAATAGAAAGGCAGAACAAATAACCCATCATTAGTGTTTGATTGAAGGCAACTTCAGAAAACCACAACCGTAGTTTTTTTCTTAGACAGTTCGAAACTGGGAGTGAATGCAGGTGAGGAATGCACCAAACAATGGAGCATTTTAGGCTGGAGCTGTGAAGAGGGCTGAAATCCCTGAGTCCTTCACACCATCACAGTGCCTGTCAAGTTATGAGAGAAGCAGCAGTTTTTTGCAAGTGCACATGTGAGGGAATCTATCATATTTTTACCATGTGCTTTGCCTCAATCTACAACAAGCAATTAGAACCACCACCAACGTGCTCTGGCTTCATGCCTTTAATGAAAATCTGTGTAAAATTTGCTTCATGATGAGCAAAAAACAACAAAGCCCAAACCTCCTCCAATCCAATTAAAATACAGCGCTATTTATTGTGAATAACTAATGATCAATGTAACAGAGCATCAGAAAACTTGTAAATAGCAATTTTTTGAATTGTTTTTGAACTGTTTTGAATGCACCCAATGAAGGCAGAAAGGTACTTCAGGAATGCTACATTAGATACTTGATTTAAATGCACCATAAGCATAAATGAACCTTTCATTATCTGCAACACCTACACACTTTAAGCTGTGTAAAATAAGTATGTTTTTGTCCACTAACAAAGCATCTACAAAGCCTCTGTTAGTGGAAACATAAGTTTGAGGAGAATGCCACGTGTGTATGAGGTAACATAAAAACATATAATTCACACAAAAATCGATGGTTTCCAATAGCTAAAGGGATAGAACAAATTGGGATCCATTTTGTTAAAGTGTGTCAAGATTTAACCCAGTCTGCTAAAAAATGAGGTCATGTTCACAGAGAAAAGTCTCGCATTGCTTTAATGCAGTAAAGGTTTTGCAGAGTTGAAATGAGATCTGCCAACAACTGCTCTATCATTTCGATCTGGCTTAGAAAATGAACAATAAACAGAAGGGAAACCAACTTTTTACACAGGTTTTAAACTGAAAAATTGGAGGTTTAGATGAGATATCAGAGGAAATATTTTCCTCTGATATCTCAACACTGAGAAGTTGGTGAGGTGCTGGCACAGCTGCCCATAGAAGCTATGGTGCCCCATCCCTGTAGGTGCTCAAGGCCAGGTTGGATGGGGCCTTGGGCTGCCTGAGCTGGTGGGGGGGAGCCCTGCCCACTGTGGGGATTGGGGCAGCATGGGCTTTGAGCTCCCTTCCAAAATGACTCTATAATTTTGTGATTCTATGATTCTACGATTTTGTGAAAGCGTCTTTCATACACACTTACTAATATTGCGGCCATTCAAATGCTTGAGTGACTCTGGAAGAACTGTCACAAGTTAAATTCAAACAAGATATATGTAGAGGTAATCACCATGAAAAGGATGATATCCATTCCTGCTCCTGGGCTCTTTGCACTGGACAGACAGGTGAAAGAAGCTTTCTTCTACCCTAGCCCTAACCAGCTGTTAAAGACTCTGTAGTGAGTTGTAGGAAGATTGCCCAGACAAGATACTTACTATCTTTAGGGGAGAGCAGAAGGCTGGTGAAGGATGGACAAGGGAAGCAGTGAAGCAGCACTTCAGATATCCATGTTGATGCAGTAGTAGCATATCCACAGCCTGTGAAGGATAGTTGCCATTTTAACCAGCCTTGCAGAGCTGCCATTGTTAGGTATGGGGCTAAGGAATCCCTCAGAACTTGCATGGGTATGTTTCCAGATTAGACAGACATTGACTCTACCCTGTGCATCACTTCTGCTGCTTAGAAAATATCAGTAAAACAAACAAGCAGATATTTCATACAGTGAGTCATTGCTAGAGAGATCTGCAGTTATCAGAAATGTCCATCTGGTAGTCGTTAGGTGTGAAACGTCCTTTATGGGATAGCTTTTGTTCTTGAAAAATGTTTTATTGTGTATATCTAAACTTGATTTAACTGCTTTCCGGTGTTGACAAAGTGTAGGAAATCTTCATGACATACAGTTCCATTTGAAAACTGCATGCAGAGTTGCAGGTTCTTTCAACATATTTATTTGTTCATCTCTGCAGACAGAGCTCAGCAAAAATTTCAGTCTCCACATTAAACCATCACATCCTCAAATTCTCCCAGTTCAAGTAGCTAAAAATATAAACTGGGGAAGACACAAAGTAGGATTAAAAATTTAACAGTTATGGAAACATTAGGGGTACAAATCCTTTGTGTGCGTTCATAGGTGACTACTTTCTCCTGTCATCTGTCTAGGAGCCATATTACTATTTCTTCTTTCAGAATAAACTTTGAAAGATCAGCAAAAACTCAGAGAATTGTTCTTAGGTAAGTCTGAAAAAGAAATAAATATATCCACTGGCAATGACAGAACTGCAAAGTTAAAATCTACAAAGGCTGGTATAACTGGGGCATGATAGTAATGTGTGGATCATGAAGAATTATGCTTTATAATATTCTCACACTCGCTTTAAGTATGGGGAAAAGCGGATTTTTGAACAGTAAATTCTCTTGAACCTGGGAATGCTATAGTCTTGGAAAGCTAAAGTAGATTTGCCTGCATCACATAAAAACTCTTATATTAATCCTGAGCCAAAACCTAAGCTTTTCTACGGATAGCTAATGTAGGTTTCACATAGCTTTTCATGTAATCAAATATAGTAAATGGTTCATGAAGAAATCTGAAGTTAGTTGTTGCGCTGGACTGTTTTATGAGGATGTAAGCTGTTCTGTCATATTCATAAAGCACCAAATTTAATTTGTATAGTAGTGCTACTTCTAAGGTATCTTCTTTTAGATGTGGTATATATTTAAATGTGGGTGCATATGTATACATATTTATTTAAAGGACCGACTTTCAAAAGCAAAGCACTGATTGGAATTTAGTACAAGTCACATGCCTTCTGCCTTAGTAAGTCCATCTACAAAATTGAGATGATAACGCTTGGGCATTTTGGTGTCTAATGAGATAATATCTTTGCATAAATTTGGACACATAAGGAGCTATGTAGGTCTAAAATGGGTGACCATTAGGATGCTACCCAGCATCATGAAGAGCCATAATGAGACTTGTAGCCAGTGAGGTCTCTGACTGTTGCCTGTGAAGAAAAAAGGGCAGTTATCTCTTGACCAATGTTTGTCTCACCTGTTCTTCCATCTTACAGTGAAGAACAACCTACATCTGACAGTTCTTAAAATAATTTCCAGCACTGGTTCCTTCACTCTTTCATAGAATCATAGAGTTGCTCAAGTTGGAAAAGCCCTTAAATATCATCAAGTCCAACTGCAACCTACTCATACTGCCCTAACTACAGTCCGCTTAATGATGTCTCTGAGCACCACATCCAAAAGGTTTTTGAACACATCCAGGGATGGTGACTCAACCACCTTCCTGTGGAGCCTATTCCAGTGCTTAACTACCTTTGCTGTAAAGAAATTTTTCCTGATATCCAACCTAAACTTTTGTGGCACAACTTGAGACCAAAAGGTTTCTTCATGAAGATGAGTAGATCAAATTACCTATCATGGAGATTGGCTCCATATTCTCTCTTCTCCCTATGGTGTTCCTGGAGTGTAGTTCCCAAAGGTATATACCTTTTCCTTTTCATTGGATAGGTTTTACCAGTACATCTAGAAATTATCATTTTCATCTTGAATCTTAGGGATAACAGTCTTGTAAATGTATGAGAGAAGACTTCTTTCAGAACCAGTGTCACATTACTGACTCATGAATGGTTAGTGATCTTTTCCTGTAGGGCTTCCTGTGTAGCCAGCTGCTCCCCATTTTTTTATTGGGTGTTTCATCTCTCCTTTCCAAATTCACACACGTGCCAACACTACAGGCAGGTTTCAGGCTCATAAGACAAAGCAGAATGCAACCAGACGATGCATAAAGAGGAATGAGCTTCATTTTTCTTGTTTCCATGTTTCAGAAAGTCCTTTTATAAAAAAAGTAATTAGGGGGAAATAAAAGCTGGCAAACGTCCTTACACTCATAACTTTAAAGAAAAAATATATCTACAAAGCAGTAACTGATATTTTTTTCCTCAACCTCTTAGTTGTCTATTTTTCAGACCACAGGCGCACTTTGGGAACAGTATTTTTTGAAGAGCTGTTAGTTTCATGGTTGCAGTAATATTTCTGAAGACTTCTGATATTTTCATGGATTTGGTAAATCTATGAAAATCTGCTTTCTCAACATCATTTGCAGTGCAGTTAGATTTTATTAATGCTGTGAGACAGGAGAGCCATACTGCCATATTGAAAGTGAATTAAATGTAATGCGAGTAATAGGTCTTGTTTTTCAATAACTGTACTAGAAATGAGGCTTTTTCAGTATTATTGCTCAGATATCACAAAGCTAGATAATAATTTTTGTCTCCTTTGGATACTTTAACATTATGTTAGCTCGGCTGATGTGGGAAGAAATAAAATAAAGATTGTTACTGTTGGTGAACAATCCCAGGGAACACGTTAAGTGAACTGAACTTCACATTTAGTAAATCTTTTTGCTCTCTCCTTTAAAAAAAATAGAAGCCCTTTGTGGGCCTTGGTGTGCTCAGCCCTGTGGACTTCAGGTTGGGCTGCTTCCTGATGGTGGCTGCCCGCAGCAGCAAGAATAGGATGCAAAGAGTAGGCTGCAAAGAGCAGGCAGCAAAGGAGATGCTGTACAGCGCTGCTGGAGGAATTGTGTCCTTGTCCTGCTGGTCAGGCCAGCTCTTGGCAATAAAAATGACCATCTGATTCCTACAAATTCTTCCACTTGTCTTAATGGACCTCAACTAGCTGCTGGCTCAAGCTGCTGTGCTGACCTTATGGGGCATGGTTTGGGATGTGCAATAAAACCAAATGTACTGGCCAAACCATATGCTCACTTTTTGTTTGTTTTCTTCTTGTTCTCTTGATTCAGGACTTGCATGGATAAGTGCTACATTTGCTGATGAAAAGGAACAGCTTAACTGTAGTTGCATTCCTTTTTCTCAAGTCGAAACATCTCAATTTTGGATCATTACATTTCCATATGTTTTCAGGAGAATAAATAACAGCAGTACTTCAAAGTCCAAAGGTATGTAAAGGTAGGATCACATCCAGGGTAATGTTTGACACGTGAGCACTGCCAAAAGTGCTTTCCTTTCCTACTGCCTGTGTCATACCAAAAGCTGAACAGCTCATACCAACCTACCTGTGTTGAGACTGACAGAGCACTGGAACAGTCTGCCCAGGCAGAAAGCAGAGGCTGTGGAGTCTCCTCTTGAGATACTCCATCTCACCTGGATGCTTTCTTGTGCAACCTACTTTCACAAATCCACTTCAGCAGGAGGTTGGACCAGATGATTTCCAGAGCTCCTTTCCAACCCCTACAATTCTGTGATTCTGTGATTCCCTGACAACTGACCTGTAAGCTTTAAGCTTTGTATACACCTAATGGTGATACTTGCTGATGTAAAATCGTCTTTGTTTGCTCCTGGCTTTGTGAACACTATGTTACTCTTGTGGTCTACCTCCTTAGCACCTTTATTTTCCCACTTTCCTTCTTTCTCTCTTCCTTTTTTTTTATCTTAGTGAGTTGTGACATGTTGCACAATTTGCCTTGAAGCACCGTCCCTGACTGTACTAGAATGAAAATACGAACTTTTTACATGTTAAACATCTAATGTTCTGATTAAAACTTTGTTCATTACTGGAACTCATTGGAACTTCAGAAGAATGCTAAGATCTAATCCTTTTTCAGTTAAGCTGGCAGGATGAAACCTGAACACAATAATAATAATAATAATAGAAGCTTCTGAAATACTTGGGATGCCTTGTATTTTTCCTCCCTCTTTTCACATTTATATTTTGGCTTGCTTCTCAGCTCCCTGTGGGACATGCACTTCATTTAAAGTGAGCATTATCCTGGACCATACTTACTTTGGGATTTACTTGAAGGCAAACTGTGTTAAATTACGGCTCTGCATTATTAACAGGCCATATGGGCATCGGGCTTGAGAGAGAGAAGCTTAACCAGAACACAGGAAAACAATCTTCCAGATCCTTCCTTCCTTTCTCTAATACATAATCCTGAGTGCTGGAGAGAGATAAAATATTTGAATACAGCAGCGGAGGACCGTAAGGGACAGTGTATTGTTATACTTCTCTGGGAGAGCTGTGTGTGCAGTCATCACCTCTGCTGGCTGGCCAGTGTTTTGCCCAGCTCCATTCTGAAGTAACCCAGGTTGGATGTGCTGCTGGGAGGCTTCTGTGGAGTGTAGGAGGCATTTTGTTTACTCCCATCATTTTATCTGCAATATTTTCAGCCCACTACTGCACAATCTGGGAAGGCAATACTGTTGTGGCAGCAGAGGTGGCTGCTTTTAAGCTTTTGTAGTACATCTCTTGCTTTGCAACATTTTTCTTACCCCTGAAATGTTCCCCACCGTTTAATCACAGAGCATGAGATATTAGAGATTTCACAGTGGATATAATGTGATGTCTTCTGCAAGAACCGATTCCTCAAATTTAATTATTGTTTTTTTCTTTGAGAAACAACTTAAAATCATGGAAAGATAAAGTTTTAGAAATATTCTTGTTTTTATTTTAGAATATTTGCCTAGATTGCAGGATATTACAAAGCAACACATTTCTGGTGTCAACATATCAAACAAAAGCCAGTCTGCTGAGATGATGGATGCTTATGGTCAGTAGCACTCACTCAGGTGCCAAATGAATGCTGACAAGAGTAGTCTTTTCAGACACTGAGGGGATTATTTCTCCATTTTAGTTTATTCAGCTAGTTCAGGTCAATGCTTGGTTCACTCACAATGTGGTAACCAATTGCTATTACAAAAAGCAGAAAAGCTTGCGTTCTTCTCTTTAAGTAATTAGTATAGACTGGGTCTTATCTAAGAGCTGCTGGTCTGAAAATACACAGAATGATAATATTCAGATCCTCTCCATATGCACATAAAGAACTAATGCAATCCTCATGATTTATCCAAAGCTAGATGTAAAAAAACTTAGCTGATTAACACAGAATCATGGAATCATAGAATGGTTGGAAGGGACCTTAGGGATCATCTAGTTCTAACCCACCTGCCATGGGCAAGGACACCTCCTACTAGACCAGGTTGCTCATTATCTACATGCATGAACACAGCCTTTAGAAGAAGTTTCCTTAACTAATATAAATCATCAGTTAATTAAAAAAAGAATAAACCGCTCTGAGCACACTGAGAAGGTTACGGTATATAGATGCATACAAAGCTACAAAGATATAATGTATTGCCAAATAGGAATGTCAAATTCAAATAGAAATGTCAAATATCAACATTGATAGAAAACTGTGTTTGCAGGTTATGACCTCTGTTCCCAGTTATTTTATAGTTTATTTTCTGTTGCATAAGAAATCAGCTCTTTGGAAGTGCCTAGGCCAGCATAAACTGTGCTGCAGATCAGGGAGTTGTTCTGTGATTGCAGAATTATGCAGCTGTAAAGCAGCACATGTGAGGTTGGGGAGGACTTTGCTTTTGATATTTGTTGAAATGGCTGGAAATTCCACTGCCTTGGGATGTGGATTTACATCCAGAAGACTAAAAGATCCTATCTGTCTCCTTACACACCTTTTAACATGCTGAGAGAATCCACAAGTAGTTAAGGGTGATTCATTTAATCGATTTCTTTTTGAGGTCCTTTTTACAAGGTCCCTCACCATCAGCTGCTGTAGCAGCAAGCGGCCTTGGGGAAAGAGGAAGGTCTTTGCATGGATAATTAAAAGGAAACACAAGGCAAAAATGAATGGTGAGCTTTCACAGTGGTAGAAGGTCATGAGTGGAGTCCTGCAGGAGTTTGTGTGTGGAGCTCATGCTGTTCAACATGTTCATAATGATCTGAAAATGGAAAAAAATGCATTGACCATATTCACTGATCATACTAAGTTATTCAGGGCAAATGCAAGGCTGACTGTGAGAACTACAGAAGGACATTATGAGAATAAATGATGGGATGATGAAGTGGTCAGTGAAATTCATTGTCAGGAAACATGAAATTGCGCACATGGGAAAAACAATACAAATTTAACGTAACAAGTTTCACATACCAAATGATGTCCTTGAAGGTGATTGCTGCCTCACAGGAATGAGCTTTTAGGTTTCTAATAATTCGTTGCGTGAAAACACCATCACACTGCTTGTTATTGATCACACAAGCAGACTGAAAATTAGGAGCTGTTAGGAAAAGAATAAAGATCAAAAGAGAATGCAGTATGCAGGCATCATGTCGTGCCTGCATCCTAAATATGTGTTTGCATCTAGTCCTCTCAGTTCAGAGAGGATGCAGCTGACATAGAAAATATACAAAGGAGGACAACGAGGATAATCAGGTGGACGGGATGGCTTCTGTTCAAGCAGTGATTCTCCAGGTTGAGAAAGGAATGACAACAAAGGGATATGAAAGAAGCGTGTAACATCACTAGTGACAAGGAGAGAACAAACAGAGAATGGCTGCTTGCTGGCTCTTCCAATAAAGGATGAGGACAGTTCAAATGAGACAGCCACAGCCACCCAAGTAGTTCACTGCAGGAGATAGTCTTTTACACAGGGCACAGTGCTTGTGTGAAAATCTGGAGTTACGTAGTGTAGCTGGTTTCTTTGGCTCACAATGTTATTGGACAAATTACTGGGAGCAAAACCACTGAGGGCAATTAAATACAAAAAAAACTGGAAAGACTCTAAGCTGAATATTACTCAGAAGTGACTTGGGATTTTATGAGGAAAAATCATAGAATCATAGAATCAAAAGGTTGAAAATGACCTACAAGATCATCTAGTTCAGCCATCCACCCACTACCATTGCTACCACAAGCTACTAAACCGTATCTCATAGCTCCTCACGTTACTATACACCATTACACACTTGATATCTGCCCCTGGCTACTCTGGAAATAGGAGTTGCCTAGGTGAACCTGTGGTCTGGTAGATTATGCCTGTATTTACGTATGCAGAAGAATGTACTGTACCTAAAAAGCACCTTTGTAGAACAGACAAAGGTGTCTCCAGTGAGCTGCTTTCCTTTCTCCTCCTTCTCCTATAGGAATCCCAGTATGATATTGCAGTGAAAATCAGTGTTAAACTTTAAAGTTCACAGCCAACTGCTTTTGTGTGCGGAGCAGCTGGTGATACTAAAAGAAAATCAAATCTGCTCACAATGAAAGAGATTATACATTAAAAGCACTTGGGGAGAAATTCAGCTAAATATTTGGATGAATGTGCGAGTTCTACTGCTGCCCACATATCAGCTGTGAGCAGGGAATTCAATCAGCATCAGCAACCATGTGTTGGTGGGCCTTAACTGGCAAAGATGTTCCTTTGTGGCTGGATAGTGTCTCCCAGTTTTCCCTTTCCATGCATATTATCAGCCGGTGTCACATACCCCTGGCTGGCAGTGAGCACAATCCTCAGCTGTATTCTCCTATCCTCTTTCCACTTTGATGCTTTCCCTCAGCCAGACTGATATTTCTTCATTAAGTCCTCTCTTTACCCTTATATTAAAAAGTCTGATCCTTCCTCCTCAACTATTAAATGCAGTTTCAGTCTATACATCAGTCAGTGCTGGTATGATGGAGGAGAAGGTAAGGAGTGTTCAAACTGGGAGATAGGGTGAGGAAATCTCGCTGGCATTGGCTAGCATGAATTAAAACGCCACTTGACACCTTGTTTAAGACATGCTTGAAGACCTTCTGCCTGGGCTCATTTCTCATTCTTTTCTGCTGCCCTAGTTATAGGTGAGAACAATAGCTCTACAAATCTACCTCAGATGACTGGTATTAGGATGAATGTTTCTGCAGGTGCATGAAGATGATATGTAACTGATCAATACTAAGAGACAGATGGAGCGAGTCCAAGATCTCAGAGCAAGACTTGCACTGTTTGGAACATTCTATTGTGCCACTTTGCCTCTCTGTTGAACTCTTATTTTTGCTGCTTCCTTTGTCTTTCTGCTCTTCTCCTGAAGATTTAACTCACTCCTCCCTTTCTCCCAAGCACTGCTTCCCCTCAATATCACTTTCCTGTTCTTGCTCCAGGAACCTCAGCGTTTCTAATTTTTCCCACTTGGTAAACCTGTAGCATAAAGTAGCCATGTTGGATGTGATCCTCCTCCCCACCATGTCCCCCAAGGACTGGGCATTTCTGAGTAACTACCATCCTTATGGAGGGGTTGTAGGCACACCACTGGAAACACAGGGATAATGCACTTCTTTTAATTTTTGCTTTCTGGATGGGTGGAATGAATAGCTTTTGATCTGTTAGCACCACTCAGGCTGGAGAAATATATGGTGACTAACTCTTAGCCCACACTTTGAATGACTGCATTGTTCCCTTTATTGATATTTTAATACATGTGTTTTTCATTCCACCATGCCGACTGGAGCTGACCACGGCCCCTTATATCCATGGGATGATTGAATTGCACTCTGTATACCTGCTCCTTGGTTTCCTATTCATTACGAACTCACATTAGCTTCTAAAGCCAGGCTTCCTCAGTAATTGCTACTTGGTATGAAAGAAACATCCATTTCCATTCTGTGCTAATTATTATATTTAATCTGGATCTTTCCATAAAGCAGAGAGCCAATTGTCCATCTTTTATACAACCGAAGGTAATTCTTCCTGCCTCCGTGCCTTGGAAGGCTGTCGTTCTTTTCCCCTCTTGCACTGTAAACTAAAGAATAGTACAGTCTCACATCAACCTTTCTTCTTTTAACCACAGCTTGGCAATAGCACATCGTTCTGCTGTGTCTGCTTACCCTTCAATGACGGCTGTCTACACAAAAGCAGAAAAATGTTAGAAATGGATTATACTTCCCCAGAGAGATGTGTTTTTATTTCACCTCACCTCTCCATTGTTGCTGCTTTGTAATGAATTTGTGCTCAGAGACATCTTGTCTGAAAAACTGCATTTAGAATCAGAGTGGGGAGAAACACATCGCTTGTACCTTTTGTTTCACATTTCTGGGATATGTTAACAAGAAGCAATGGAATTATTTGTTTGGCAGATTTAGTACCTGAGACCACAGCAGGGTTTAACAACCTTTTTGACTTGCTTTATTCTAGACAATGGGTGGTAATAAACCAATGGGCACAAGCAGCACACTTTTCCTCCGTTTGTGTCATCTCCAGGTCACAGCTAAAACAATCATTAGGCCTGGAGCTGTTCTTAACTAACAGTGCACACAGCTTTATTCCACCCCCACAATTGCTCCTAGCAAGACAACGTCTCCTGGCAGTCTCCTAGGCAGTGTTTCAAGCACAATGGTGCATGTCGTATGGCCATGTGCATGCCCCCATGCTGCTCTGCAGGGAGGTATTTTCTGGTTCATAGTCTCAGTGTTAGTAGTCTAAAAGAAAATCTGCTGATGTGTGGAGTCCTGGTGTCCTCCCCATCCTGCTATGACTTTCGGTGGATGCTTGTGGGTGGACACAAGTTGGCACATTCTGCTGGGCTTTGGTTAAGCCTCTCTGGAGAGTGAATATCTCTGGCAAGATGGGAACAGAAACTTTTCTGCTGTCTTCAGTGCTGCTGGTCCCACAGGTGTAGGATGAAGCTGGAAAAGGGACTATCTCACTTCTCCTTGTCCCCAAGGCCTGTGTAAGCCTCAGTTACTAAGGACTGGTTCAGGTTGGATATGAGGAGGAATATCTTCTCAGCAAGAGCAGTGCTGCAGTGGCACAGGCTGCCCAGGGAGGTGGTGCAGTCACTGTCCCTGGAGGTGTTCAAGAGCCGTGTGGATGTGGCACTGAGGGACATGGGCAGTGGGCATGGTGGGGGTGGGCTGATGGTTGGACTGGGTGATCTTTGAGGTATTTTCCAGTCTTAATGATTCTATGGTTCTGTGCTTCTATGATTGTCTCCCAGGACCTGCAGGCTGCAGGCATCAGAGGAACAGGCAGGGAGGCTGCTTTCAAAGGGGCTGCTCTTTCCTGATGTCCCCTTGGTCTGGCTGCTGGCTTTTATGCAGAGTAGGTGTGAAATGATGACAGAACAGAACTGACATGTAGTTGGCACAGACTTCTATGAGAGCTCAAAATGCAAAGCACTGGGAACAGTCTGAAATAATGGATAGTTTGTTCCCGGCACTAGTTCATCTAAGCAGATTTTACTAAAAAAATTCACAGTACTGACCAGAACACCAGCAATTATGTACCTATTTTCCATTATGTTACACTAAAATTAAATCAATATAAATTCAAGGACTTTGCTGAAGCAAACCTTGTAGCACAAGCTCGCATGATGCAGTGCCATAGTCATACACCAGCCTTCCATGAGAGTCTTTGATAAAACTTGTGGAATACATGGATGGAGACTAACATAAAATTCTCTTACTCAGAGGTCATTTAGGGAGGTTATACCCCTGGGTTGAAATCCTGGGACTCTGCTGTTCTTACCTTAGATTTGTAAGTGAATCTTTCTGATCTTCAGGTGAGATAAAGATGTTACCATGAAGTCAAGGCTACTGAAAAGACAAAGCATAACAAATGATCATTACAAAAATGGGTGTAGTAGTAAGTACAGAGTAATATGGTGATGATGGAAATAAAAGATGCTCATTGCCAAACCACTTGAGCTTTGGGTACTGTATAATACTAGGTACTGTACTGTATAATGTTTGGGTACTGTATAATACATATACTATACAACTCTTTTATGGCACAGGTAAGCATTTCAATTCCTGAATCCCTGTGCAGAACAAACTAGGAGGTAGGTGATGCTCTCCAGTGCACTAGAAGGAAGATAAATAGCACACTGAGAAACAAGAAGCACTGCCAGTACTATGATCAGAAGACAGCTGGACTCCCTGCAGGACATTTCCCCAAGGAACCAAACCAGAAGAAGCCAAAACAAGTAAACAAACAGCACGACTCTTCTGGGACAGACTTACAGATTCTTCTTTCTTCCTGGGGAAGGATAGCTTCCAGAAAGCTTTCCAAAAACAACAGCCGCTTCACTTGTGGCCTCAACACACGCTTGGGAATGACGGAGAAAAAAGCAACCAGGACTGCAGAGGATGATTCAGAGAAACTTGAGGCCATTTTAGAAAGCAAAGTCATCGATGAGCAAAAAGAACAATTCCTGAATGTAGGCTCTCCTGCATGGACTGACTTCAGGAAGAGCACTGCCGTGCAGTTGACTCATCTATTCTTTTATCTGCCAGAAAACGGGGCAAGATTTCATCATATTCATAGGAAATCAGTAATGCAGTCCTGCCCTGAACCAGTAAGCAACCATATGTTTCAAACACAAACTGGTAAAAATAACTGTGCTATTAAATCTAAAGAAGAGGTTTTAAGTCCTACAAGCCATATTTGACAAGATGAAAATCCGCTTATTAACGTAGACTGTCTATTCATGCAGCTTCTCTATTTTTGAGATTTTCATATTCATTTTTCATACAAGAAAGGAAAACAAAGATAAACGTTATTCACCTTTGCCAACATATAACTTATTTTCAGAAAAGCAGCCACAGAAGTCTTAAGAATGTGATGCACCATGTCACCTTGACTGTTCCCAGTGCTTACTTCCACGTTAGCGGTGTTTGTGCCTCTCTTCAGGAACACAGGGCTTCAGCAGTTCAAAGAGACCCTGGAAAAACAGCAATAGTTTTCATTGCATTTAAAAAATAAATAAATAAAAAAAAAATATATATATGTATATTGTCACCTTAACTCGGGCATTCACGGTTTCACTTTGATACAGGAAAGAATGAGATATCCTGTGGCTGTTTCTGTCTCCTTTAAAACCTGGATGACAAGCACAGCACCACAAACTCAGCAGGGCTCAATTTGTGGAGCTTTCAGCTAATTAAACCCTGCGGTCTGCATTGGTTGGAAGCAAACATTCTGTGTGGGTTTGTTTGGGTGTTTAACAAGAAGAGAATTAATAAATATCCAGGCTGAGTTCATTACAGCAGATTTTGTTCTTCTTTTCTCTCAGCTATGCCTGACCCCAGTGTCTCCATTTGTTTGTTATATGAACTTAGAAAAGTTCGGCATGGTAAGAGGGTGTCTGAATGGAAAGAGATTTGTGTTATAATTATGAAGCCAGTAAACCTAGGGCCAAGTTCTTGGAAACATAAGCCTGAGGACTCATCACTTGGTGAAAATATTTTGCACAGCTTTTGTTGATAACTCTGTACTATAATTGTCATGTCTACACAAGTAGAAATGTGATTACAGCACTAGAGCACAACCCAATTTTTACTTAGTAAAACCAATGGCAGTAATGACCTGTCAGTAGCTCAGACAGAACATGAGGTCCTTACACATGCTGTTCTGAAGTCTGTCCTTGCATTATTTCTGTTGATGCCTGGGGCAGCCAGGTTGAACATACCACTGACTTCCCCTGTGCTCTCCATGATTCCATCTTTGTGGCAGTGGAGATAAATTCCAGGTTCAGTATTTTTTTGAATGTTAAGGTCCTGATAAGTTCAGAGTACATATGCATTTGATAAATAAAAGCTTTTTTTCTTTTTTATGCTTATATTTATTTATCCCAATCCCTGCTCTGAAATATGTGAGGGAAATAAATGTTGATTCTGTATGCAGGCTGCCTTGGCAATGGTCTTACCGCAGGGAGGGCAAACCATGAGGGCCAGGTTTCTGGTTTTGCTCTGAAAGGCACAAAGCTGAATTAATATCAGGTTCAAACTCCGGCTGTGAAAAGGTGCTCCTTGTCTACCAGAAGAAGCTCAAGTGGCAATAGAAAATATGAAGTCTTGATTATCTTATGAGGAATTCATGATTGAATGCACATTCAATGCACATTTTGGGAGAATGAGAATTAATATTCATAGACAATCTTAAACGAGAATTTGTAACCAGAAAAAAAAAAAGTATGTTTGAGTTCTGTAATGATAATGTTCTTTCACAGCTGCTTTTGTGAGTGGGGAATAATTTTGTAGCACTATAGCTGATGTTGCCTTTCTGGTTTGTGGTAAAATTATAAAGTAAATGTTTCCTCCAAAGAACTGCAGAGCTGTTTATGGGAGCTGGAGGCACACTGAGACATGTGGATGGAGTTCTGATGTGTTGCAATATTGTGGATCGCTGTAATTTCATTGCACTGCCTTCAGCATGGTTTCATCCTATAGAAGATACTGTTACAAGAAAAAGAATGATGTATTTTGTCTTTAAGTTTTAGGAAAACATATTCATGCAAAGATGACCGTATCTTTTTTTCACATTTATCATTAGATCCTACGTGCTTATTTACCCACAGATATAGTTATACTTTTTCTACTCTAATGGGAAATTTCTGCCGAAAGGAAATCCTTGAATGTGAAAAGGCCAGAGGCTGGTACAAAATAAACAGAAGAAGATTAAGATCAAATACAAACCCACGGTGTAAGAAGATAAGAGGCAACATAGTTGCAGGATAAAATATTTAGATAAGGATTATTTGGGATGCTGAAGAGGATAGAAGAGAGGAGATTAGCTAAAATGGTGTGCTTGCCTTCACACTGAATTCTTCCTTCCCCACATTTCTCATCCCCCTTCATCTGTCTACATCACGTTTGTGTTTTCAGTCTCCTTATCTCGATACCTGGTACCTACCACTTAGTGAGGATAGTGCTGCAGGAAGTACTGTTACAAAGGATTCTGACCGGCTTGTTTTTTGTCCTAACAGAACACCCCTTTCCTACAGTGGCCAAACTCTGCATTAAAAACTTATATATCACATTTATTGTAGAAATCTAAAAGCAAGGACGTGAGATCTTGCTATCCATGTAACTGGAAACAGACAGGTTTGGGGTACTTTTTAAGCTATTACATATTTGATCTTTAATTTTTGAATGAAAGCCAAGACTTTTCATTCTGTGAAAGGTTTTATGGTCAAAAGGTACATCATTCTTTCTTAACTGTTCAAAAAAGTGATATCTGGAACGTCACTTTTTAATAATTTGAATGAAATTTCTTAGTCAGTGTTGCCAGAAGAAGTAACCTTATCATTTTTATTTGGTAGTAAATTGCTGTAATATTTGAGATGTAACATCTCAAGGCATAGGTGCTGTAATTTGTAATATACTGAGCTGATGGTCCAATTTAAAAGCTAACAGTAATTTTTAGAGCTGCAGTAAAACATCTGGCATCTTGCAGTAGCCCAGTAAGAGAACTGTTACTAGATTTATCTTTATTAAATCTTTGTGTGTGTATGTATATGTATATAAAATATACATTATGGATGGGCACACTTAGTAGAGATTGTAGAGCCAATAATCTAGAACAGATTCAAACATTTGACTCAGGAGTCTTGTTTAACCTATCAGACAAAAGTACACAGTGTAGTTCAATGGTCATAGAAGAATTATACTTATGTCAGAGCTGGAATTCCCCAGAGCTGCATTGTCTGAACCTAAAAATTGGGTGTCCTTAAGCTGGTGAAGTAGCTCATTGCAGCAGCACTTTGCTTTACCTGGCCCCTATCTTCTGTGAACAGAACAACAGATGGGTTGCACAAGAGGTGGTTTAAATTGGATCTTACGAAGAATTTTCTCTTGGATATGTTGGTCAAGCATTGGAAGGAGCTGCCCAGGGAAGAGGTAGAGACACCACCCCTGAAGGTATTTAAGAGATACGTGACTATGGCACTCAGGGATATGGTTTATTTTTGGCCCTGGTAGTGTTAAGTGAACTTGATGATCTTGAAGGTCTTTTCCAACATAAACAATTCCATGATTCTAGTTTGCAAGTCCTATCAGCTCAGCCAAGCTGGTACAGCCTTCAGCTGATCAATCTCCAGGACACTTGCCTGCCATGCACTCAGGCAAAGGGTAGGGACATCAGTGGGGAAACCCACAGCCCAGCACTGCTGTTGCTGCCTGGCCATGCAGGGAAAAGTGCTGGATATTTTGTCTGGAAGACAGACCTTGTCAGGTCTGTGGTGGCCACCAGCAGACGGTGGAATGGGCACATCCCTCTTGGTGACAAAATTATGCCAAGGCTGGAAGGAGCTGCTGAGCGAGCAGGAACAGGCAGCTCAGCTACTCTCCAGGGCTTTTCTCTCAGCTCTGCCCTCCATCTCATTCTTGCTCTTGCTTGGCAGAGGCTGCTCA
Organism: Coturnix japonica; assembly: GCF_054131305.1. Classification (NCBI taxonomy): domain Eukaryota; kingdom Metazoa; phylum Chordata; class Aves; order Galliformes; family Phasianidae; genus Coturnix; species Coturnix japonica. The sequence continues at coordinate 95,471,910 of NC_140663.1, read as the reverse complement.
AGGCTGTCCTTCCATGCCCCAGCTAACCTCCTCTCTCTTGGTAGGGGAAGCTTGTGCCACAGCAGGATTCCAGGAACAGCTGTAAGTGACTGCAGGAGCCTGTCCAGGCTCTTTCAGAGCAAAGTCAAAAGGTTGCTTTAAACTGCTGCTGCAGACGTGCTTTTGAGCCTCCTATCTTTGGGATTATAAGGAAACTCTATCTGGTTTAGATTAAAGTAAACTCTTAGCCATTTAAAATATTACCTTCTCCAAACGGTCCAACATGTAACCCTGAATTGTCCTGAGATCCTTGCAGCCTTGCAGTGATCAGGGGAAACATTCAAAATCTGGAGATATTTCAGCATGATTCCTAAGATTTGTTTTTTTTTCTCCCCTTCTCCCCCCACACCCAAATCCAAAGCAATGGAAACGAACAAACAAACAAAATCAAATTCCACCAATACTTTTGTGCAGAGAGGCAAGAATCAAGTGATACCTCTGAGCCTGCCCTGAATGGTTCAGCTTCCTTGGTGCTTGCCCTTGAGTGCCTTATTCAAGACGAGCCTGGCTGTTGTGAAGTGCGTGTTCCAGTAGATCACACCGCAGATGTACTGGCTGACCTGTTGTGGACCTTTTGGCCTATCAGTGTTCTCAGGAGGTGCTCGCTGTTGCCTACAGATGTGCACTCCTGCTCTTCATGTGCACCCAGTGCCCAGATCCATAAAGTAGGAACTCAGAGGTAACTGACTCATCTAGAGTTAACACTGACATTTTGAACCTAGGTTAGCAGGAATTGCAAAGCCTACCAGGGCCCTGCTCCCTACCCTGCACACATGCTTGAAAGTCTGTTTCACCAATGCGTTCATAGAGCAGGCAGTCAGTAAGCAAGTCTGATGTTCTCATGGTTTCTAAATTGCTGATGAATTAACAGAAAGAGAAAATGAGCTGGAAATGCTGACAGTGCAGGTATGTACTTCAGGAAAGCACAGAAAAAAAAGAGTTTTTTCCATCCTAGAATGGATGATACCCATAATGTAATAAAATATTGAAATTCTGAGGCATGAACCACATATTTCCTGATCGCTGGAGAGCTGTAAGCACATTAGTGTCTTCTTGTCACTGAACAAAGATAACCATACTGTACTTAACAATCTACAGCTGATGAGTATCACCAGGATTAATTAGGAAGTGTTAGGTGCTTACAAGCTGATGAGGGCTGTTAACAAGTTTTAGGTATTGTCATGCTTCACTGACATGCACATAACACTAGAGCCATAAACTCAGAGAAGCTCAGACACTGCAGAGATGAGAATGATATAAAACAGTTAGACAGGGTACTATCATTTAAATATTCTGGTCTATGTATTTAAGGATTTTTTTTTCCCCCCATAAAGTGCATGTTTCTGTTTTGATTACTTGTGTTTGCCCCATCCCTGGAGGCACTTAATTGGATGGGGCCATTGGCAGCCTGAGCTGATGGGGGGCAGCCCTGCCCATGGCAGTGGGTTGGGGCTGAGTGGACTTTGAGGTCCCTTCCAACCCAAGCTGTTCTGTGATCCTGGGACACTTATTAATAATTGTTCTTCTATTGAAATTACGCTGGTTTGGGGTTTATTAAGCCTTTCACTTTCTATGCCAGTGTGAATGCCTGTACACTGCTCATGGGCAGAAGCAGCTCTGTGGGCATCTGCAAAGCTGTGAGTGAATGAATGCTCAGGTTGCAATGGCTTGAGGTGGCTGAAGCCAAGCACAGATTCTGGTTGTGACATCTTCATGATCCTGTGCTAGGGGCATGGCATAGATGAATGCTGAATTTTCTTCTTCTTATAACCCAGGAGATGCATACGCATACATGAGGCTCACTATTATGTAAATGATCCGCAGTTTCAGACCCAATTCCATTGCTTTCTCATCCAGATCTGCTACCCAAGGCTGTGCCATTGTGTCATCACTTTCCTTTTCCTATAACAGATGTAACCAAGAGATAACAGCTTGTACAGTGTGCATTTCTAAAGGACAAAAAGTGTGTACATGTGTGAAGGGAAGGAATACAGTACATGGGACACAGTATGTTTTTTCTAACCTTTATGAAAAAGGACTTTTGGGAAATAGAATGTAATATATATTTTTTAAGTTTCCTTTTGAATTTTTTTGTTTGTTTTTCATAAGAATTTTCATATTATTTCAATTCAGTGATACTTTTCAGTATGCTGAAATGAAAGTTTTTTTTTGTTTTGTTTTGTTTTTTTCTTCCTTTTTAAATAGATGATATGGAGAAACTTATGGGTTTTTATTTAACGAATTTTTTTTTTTTTTTTTTAGCTTACTTTTCATTGATTAGATTTCTAAATTAAGTATTTAGAATTTCTGTCATTGCTAGAATATTTCGTTTGAAAGTTTCATCTGATAATGAATAACATCAACAGAAAAGAACATTTGCTGCAGCATATGTTGCTGCTAAAAGCCAAACTCTGCTTGGACTGAAAAATACTGTCCTTGGAAGAATCGCACCCAGCTTTTCTTGCATTCCATTTGTGTGTCCCAATCTCACACTCCAACAGAACAGGTCATCGAGCCAAACAAAGAAATGCTTGGGAAAAGCAGAGATCTTCCCAATGAGGATATGCTTAACTTATATGAGGACGTATTATGTCATAGCAGAGGTAATGTTTCAGGATGATTTCTGTATCACTGAAAAATGTTTTTGTTCTGTATTTTCATGGAATCAGTAGTGCAGCATTCCAGCTGATGGTTTACATTTTAATAGATCAAATCCAAATGTGAGTTCACTGCAATATCTGTTAGCACAAATCTAGGAGAAGGTGGTCGTCTAAAAGGCACACTTGGGAGGGCTGCAAACAAATATAAAATCCATGCATTTTGCATTGCTAAGATGCTGTTAATAGGTACTGCACTAAGAGGAAATGAAGGCAAATTTGAGCACAGACTCTCATCTTGGTAAGTGGAGATCGGCCATATCAGAGAATGGGGGAGATGGGAAGCCGTCGGTGTGCATACGTGGGATACAGGGGCTAAAGTTGTGTACTGAAGCTGAGTGACAGTTTGGATTCATATCTGCAGTTTTCTCAGAGAGAGAAAGGATTTTGGACAGGTAAAGAGGAGAACCCAAGGAGATGCTTTCACCAGGAGCCAGGGCTTTTGAGCAGTCACAGTTTCCCACTTTGGATCAATCACAGAATCACAGAATCACAGAATGACCTGGGTTGGAAGGGACCTCAAGGATCATTAAGTTCCAACCCCCCTGCCTGGCAGGGCCACCAAACTTCCACAAGTGAGAAAACAAACAACATCAAGTGAGAAAGCAAACAACCCAGGCTTTCCAGCTTGCTGTATTCTCCTCTTCCCTGTCCTAGTTTTAGGATGTTCTGCTAGTCCAAAACTGCATCTTGCATCTTTTCTTTATGCTTTTATGCTTTTTGTTGAGCAAACAACTTTGTTTTTTAAATGATGAACACTGTCTGGCTAAAACATCCTTTAAGCAACTTCTTGCACTTTTGCTCAAAGACTATAAATAATACTAAACTGTCCAGAAAGTTCTTTTTCTTGCCTGCACTCATCTGTTTCATCAAGAAGTTATTCCACTTAGTCATGCAGGTATTTCTTTGAATATTTGTAAAGATTTATGGTGCAGCACCCCAAGTAATATAATAGGATATTGATCTGTGAATAACACTGCAGCTGATATACTTTGCCTTGATCTTGATGTGTTTTAGCATCACAGGTGTCCTGGTACTGCTGCTCAGATCTCCTGTGGGCATCAAGTAGGGTCCTGCATGGGGAAGCCTGGTCTGAGCAAATGTGTACTACCCCTGGCCCAAGGTCCTTACAGACGCATCTGTAGAAAGCTGATGATAAAGGAGAACTGGCAATAAAAGAGAAAGTTTTTCTAGCTCTCTACTGGCAAATATAAAGTTTACAAGGATAAATCTTTGACCCCTTTCAACTCTGGGGAGTGCCTTTGGGTGATGTGCACCCACAAGTGAAGGGTATTAGGAATATAAGTGTGTTCCCTTGGGCCAGTGCTCAAAACAACCCTCACTGCACTCTGTAAATGTACCTAAGACTGTAGTCCTCAGCCATACCGTCACCTGAATGTGCTGTATCCACATAATAGACAACAAATGGTTGTTAGCCTTCTTTTTTCATATGTGATGGATTCCCATGTGTAAAAGCAGTAGCTCTGTTCTTCCTGCCACTGCAAGGCAGGACCCTGGCCAGGGTGGGCAATGAATAGAGAATGTCTGCCAACAGCAGGTGCCTGCATCAGCTCACTCATCTCAGCTTCATTGTGATTTCTGCAGCGTGGCAGGTGAAAGCTTGCAGCTAGCACACCCTGTGCAGCAGTGGACTCCATGCTCTGTAGTTCTATTGCAGGCTTGAGGGGCTTTCTTTGAAAAACAGCTTGCATATTTATGTTGATGGTCCTACTGTCAAAAACAAACTGTAAAGGCTATATAGGGAGGGAAATGGTTTATTGATGCCAGTGCACCACCATGCATCTGCAGAAGCAGGGTAAAGCCTGGATGTGAGTCAGTGTTGCAGCAGCCGGACTGATGAGAGCACAGGCAAATCTGCTGGAGGGCACAGAGGTGCCAGCAGCACTGGGCAGGCCTCAAAAATGTGTGGGAGTGCTCCAAAAGCCTGCCAGCTGCTGGTTGCTGTTATACCACACGTACTATGTTACAGGGACTGCTGTGCAAAGACTGAAACTGTAGTGCATTGTTTGGTCTGCTGGAGGATAAGTATTGTGTTACTACTTCATCTGTTCTTTTTCCAGAAATCACACCAGGCTGCAGTGATCTCTTTTTGCTCACCCACTATAACTGATTACAGGTAAAGTCAGGCACCTTATTTCAAAGGAAAAAAACCAGGTTTTAAAATGTACAATTGTCACAATGATCTTATTACACTAAAAACACGATTAAATAGACTGAAAACAATCCTTACGTCCACTGCACATTTCCTCTGCAAAACTCTGAATATAGATTCTATACAGGCAAGTAAAACTGAAGTTTATTTCTTATTTCCACCTGTGAAATCCTGCTGCAGTCACTGAGGCACCTGGGGTATAACAGAAGACAGGTAATGGCCACTCATTTTTATCTTTAAAGCAATATCATGTCACGCTTGTGAAGGTCTTATGATTCAGGGCGGGCAGCTCTTCACAGCAAGAATGTCTGGAATGCTAAAAATAAAAGCCCAGGGAGCTTTTAGGAGAGAAAATTGAACGGTAATGTGGTGATGTTTCAAGTGGGTGGGAGCAGAAATGCCACAAATGATAGGTTTTGACTAGAGATGTGAAACTTTTAATCAAGTCCTCTTATGTTACATTTAATTTCAAGGAAGGCCTGACGTGTAAATTGTAGGCTAATTGCAGGAGGTGTTAGGGAATGTGAGTAAGGTAATCACCTGAATGGGATAAGCTGAGATGTAAAATTTCCTTCAACACATCAATCATTAAACTTTTTCTTAACACAATGAAGCGATGTATTCACCTCAGGCTTTCAAATTTGTGATCATTTCTCTTTCTGCATGGAAGAAAAGGTTTGTCATACAAAATACCTTCTGTTCCTACTCACTTCACAGCAGAAAGGTGATGGGTTTCAAAGAATGAAGGAAGAAGTTATCTTCCTGATACAATCCTTTCCCTAGAACAAAGGATCTCAGCATCAGTGGTGAGAATCTGAAGACAGAAATGTCTTATAGCCTCCTCAGAACCAGTCTGTCCTTTGCAGAAAGATTTTCAAAAATCTACACACAATCTTTACCTGCTCCATTTCTCATGACACCACATGGTTAGTTTTTCATCTCTAACTTAGCATAATCTGCTATTTATTCTTACAAGGATCATAGAATAGAATAGTAGAATCACAGAATCATTAAGATTAGAAAGATCTCTAGGACCACTGAGTCCAACCATCAGCCCATCCCCACCATGCCCACTGCCCACATCCCTCAGTGCCACATCCACACGGCTCTTGGACACCTCCAGGGATTGTGACTGCACCACCTCCCTGGGCAGCCTGCGCCACTGCATCACTGCTCTTGCTGAGAAGAAATCCTTCCTAATACCCAACCTAAACCTCCACTTTTGCAACTTGAGGTCATTCCCTCTTGTCCTATTGATTCATCAGCATGAGTAGATCAGCTGTTTTTTCAGATACCTTGATCTCCAAGAGGCTTCAACTGCCTCCAAAGTGTGTGGGGGAAAATAATGTAAGGAGTTGTTTTCTCTGATGCTTTTTAGCCACTGGATATCTTCAGAAATCCTATTTTTCTGGATCCTGTATGTCCAAATCCTGTATGTCTCAGTTCTAATTTAGGCAATTATTCTGCATTAACACTTGACAAAACAAACAGAAGTTAAAAGCAGGGAAACTGAAATTTCTGCACCGCATGTTAATCCAAGGGGAACATCATCACATTGTCATGGATTTTATATATGGGATTTAAAGTGTAGGGAGCAAGAGAACCAAATGTGTAAAGTTATTTGGGATATTAGACAAAAATATTTCACAGAAGAACTATCTGCAGTGCTGTTACATTACTAGCCAAGGATTATTGCTTTTGGCATTTCTGTCATTGTGCCATTTGCTATCTAGACAATGGTCCCTTGTTAGCATCAAGAGATGGCACAGGAGAAACAGCTACTTGAACTGAAAAGAAGTGGCTCTTCAGTGAAGCTGATTATGAACGCATGTGACTGTTTCTGCCTGCAATAGATATGCTGAACTGGCTTTTCATGTTCTGCTGCATTAGGTAAAAGATCTTGGTGAAAAATAAATGCAGGGTTACAGTGTACCCGGGGTGAGCCACAGTGCAGTGCATATTCACTAACACAGTAATAATAGCCTTTGAGAAAACAAATGCTGAACAACTTGTCTGACATCAACACTTCTCTGTTTTCCCCAGGAACATCAATAATCAGGGTTCTTTTCAATGTGCTACTGATGCAGGGTGAGATTTTCTGAGGTGCTGAGCAACAACTTCTTCCCCCTCTTCCCACCTCCTCCTCAGCATCAGTGATTGCTGTTAGCACTTCATGATTTTGGAATTTAAAACCTGCTATTTTCTCAAGAAGAGGAAGGATATTGTGCTTAAAATGCATCTTCTTGGTGTATTTTATTACTAAAATCACCTTTAGTGCCTGAATGTGGGTCATGACAAGGACACAGGGGCTGTACTGCTTCATGGGCAGCAGTGGATTCCCAGAAAATCTGTGAGAAATGGTTCTAAGTGGTTGCTGAGCTCATCATAGGTTTATCTCCTCCCTCCACCTCCTTTCTGAAGTGTGAACAGTGTTCATAAGAAAAGGAAGGTGAGAAATCCCTTCTTGTTCCTACACAAGGGGATTTATTGGCAAAGGTGCTACCGAAGTGCTGAAGAGACAGAGAAACGAACTGTCCTGATAGTGACGTCCTGTTAGTTTGCAGCTAACAGATAAAACAACCAAGTTCAATCCTGAAACATTATTCATTTCTCCACTCTGGTAGTGCTGTAATTTCTTTAGTCTCTGGTTCTTCACTAAAACATAGTTTGTTTGAGTGTCTGCACTGAGTTACCCACTCCAGAGAGGAGAAAGGGAAGGAGGGCAGAGCTGGAAACACAGAGATGGAAACACAGTAGACATGGAACAGCTTTGACATCAGTGTACAGGTGTTGTTAACATAGTGGGAAAAGAGAAAAGGGAAGAGAACAAGGAAAGACAAAAGGGAGAGAAGAAGGAAGGAAGAGGAGGAGGAGAGGAAGGGAAAAGAAGGAAAGAGGAGAGGAGAGGAGAGGAGAGGAGAGGAGAGGAGAGGAGAGGAGAGGAGAGGAGAGGAGAGGAGAGGAGAGGAGAGGAGAGGAGAGGAGAGGAGAGGAGAGGAGAGGAGAGGAGAGGAGAGGAGAGGAGAGGAGAGGAGAGGAGAGGAGAGGAGAGGAGAGGAGAGGAGAGGAGAGGAGAGGAGAAGAGAGGAGAAGAGAGGAGAAGAGAGGAGAAGAGAGGAGAAGAGAGGAGAAGAGAGGAGAAGAGAGGAGAAGAGAGGAGAAGAGAGGAGAAGAGAGGAGAAGAGAGGAGAAGAGAGGAGAAGAAGGAAAGGGAAGGGAAGGGAAGGGAAGGGAAGGGAAAGGAAGGGAAGGGAAGGGAAGAAAAATTTAAAGAGAAAGGAAAGCCGAAAGAGAAAGCAAAATAGAAAGACACAAGAAAAATAGTTAAATGATGTGTATACATATTTGTTTAATAACAAAGTGGATTGTATCCTGTGGCCAACAGTGAAGTACTGTCAGCTAACCACAGATATTTACGTTATTTCCCTGTACTGAAGTGTCATGTTTGAATACAAGCAATACCAGTGAGATACTTGACTTGCCTGCCCTTCTTGTGTTATAATTGTAAACAAGCAGATGCAATCCATAATGCTCAGTAAGATTTCCTCTTTTTTTCCTTTTGGAAATGGATTTAAGCAAGACAAGGCACTGAAATTTAATCCTAAGTGTGCAAATACCAAATCCTTGGCATGGACACAATCTTGTCATGAATTTATATGGGAGCTTTAATGGTTTTGTAAATTAATCAATAATGTGGTTAAATTATATTTGCTCAGCTAATTACATTCCATGTCCTGTAAATTAGAACCTCGGTAGTCCTTAAGAAGAATCAATGCTGCTGCTTGTCTCATATTTGTGTTTTCTTACTCTTATGCTATTAAAATGTTTGTTTATTTGTTCTGCTACAAGCTGGTAGCATTTTCTTTGCTGTTTGAATGGCAACCATGGGGATGCCAAGCAATGCAATGATATTTACATTATACATTTCATATGCAAAATCCATTTCAGCAGTGTCAAAATATTGTACATTTATAGCCTCCTGAAAATCCTTCTTGTTTCACAATTTGGAGAACTGGTCTTAACCACTTTCTTCCTCCAGGAAGTTGTTGGGACTTTTTGATGGCTGAAAAGGACGTTGGCTGGGTTCTTTTCCTCATGACTTTGAAAGGCATGGCATGAGCTGGACTTGATGACACTCAGAGGCTCCTTTGAAACTGTATGATTCCTTGGTTCTATGGCTCAGACTGACTGTGAACTTCTCCCCACACAGTTTTCCTAAAGTCCTTACAGGTCTGTATGACAGGAATAGTTTACAGCACTCAGGGCATCAAGTGATTTTGGTTACACAGATCCAGACTCCCTCACAGCGAGCACAACAGCAGGAGGAGCAAACGCAAAAAGCAGACACTTTTTCCTTCTCACCCACGAAAATGGTTTTGGAGCTGCCATTGGACAAACTGCACTGTTCAGAGGAAGCGTCTAGGAGAGGCGTGGAGACAGCATGTTTGATTTCAGAGATGAACTTAACCAAAAGAGTATAATGGAAAATCACCTGGCCCCAATCTGGGCTCAGGGGGTCAGAAAGGGGAGAGGATGCCTGCCTTCGTCCTTCCATCATGTCTCAGCAAGCAGAGGTTGGGAAGGCAGGGGGCTGTGGCATCCAAAATGATAATGGAAAGATTTGTAGAGTACTTCTTACATTTCCTGCCTTCTAAACCATACTTTTATGCAGACACACAGAAACATAACCAGGGAGTATAAAATATTACTTGTGATACTTTTATCTTTCCCCTATCAAGAAGCTAGCATATTTAACATGGCACTGATTTAATTTATTTTATTTTTTCTTACATTCAAGTAAATTCTACTTTTGAAAAAATAAGAATGGCAAGAAACAAATTAGAGGGAAGAAAGTTCAAATTATAGCAAATTAGTATTTTAATATCTAGCTAATTACATCCTACATCGATCTTTTACAGTTTAACAAATTAGTTCTGTCTTAACATATGGAGTACTAGTTATAACAAAAAATCCTAGTTTATGTCTATTTTTTTCTTTGTGATAGGGCACATCCAGGCTGAATATTTCATGTATACATTCATAGTTACATGAATTGGGAAGAAAGAATCCACTGTTGTGTCTGATTATTTTCTAGATTTTTGTTTGCAGTTTTAATAGCTTTGACTTTCACGATGTCCTTCACCTGAACTTCCCAGTATTGTCCATAGGTCACTGAAGATACCTTCGATGTACAGCTCACCTGCTATCCATAATTATACTTAATTTACACTATTATTTTAATGATGTCTTTCTAATGTGTTTGTTTGCATGCTGGTACCTCTGATGACTTTTTATCTGGAGAGCCAATAATTTTCAATGCACTGAACTGCATCGTGGGATAATTCAGTCTGGATATGAGGAAGAGTTTCTTCTCAGCAAGAGTGGTGATGCAGCGGCACAGGCTGCCCAGGGAGGTGGTGCAGTCACTGTCCCTGCGAGTGTCCAAGAGCCGTGTGGATGTGGCACTGAGGGACATGGGCAGTGGGCATGGTTGGGTGGGCTAATGGTTGGGCTGGGTGATCTTAGAGGTCTTTTCAAGCCTTAATGATACTATGGTGCTATGATAAATGCTGGGGTCACCTTTACACTGGAAAACGCTGTATTGTGTAAATCACAACTCCGTGCAATGATTGAAGCATGTGGACATCTCCAGAAATTTGCCTATCCCCACGTACTCTGTAGAGTATAAGTATAAAGCTGTATGTGTATACAGGTATTAGCAGGTCTGAGGACTCTTGTTGTTCCTTTCTAACTCTTCAGTGGTGTTTTGAAGCTCTGACTATCCTCTGAGGAGATATCCATTTCAATCTCAGAGTCCCTTTGTCCCTTTGATTTCCTTTGTCCCCTGGTGCTCTTGCTGCAGTGCTGTCCAGGCTTCTGAACAAGAGCGCTTTGCAGGCAGGGGCCCAGTGGTGGGGCAGGCAACTCTGCTTTCTTCCTGGCCCACTGCCACTGCTGCTGTGGGAACCTGAGCTGAGCTGGGGTCAGAAGCAAAGTACTGTACATTCAAGGCAACAGCTTCATTGAGTGCACCAGCATACACAGCCTCTGTCTGCAGAGTCTATTTCCTTGGCTCTGACAAATTTATAGACAAAACCTAGGGTTAAGGGTAGGGCTTTTTTTTTTTTTTTTTTTAAACTTATAAATAATCAACTTCAATGCAAATGTACCTATCCCAGAAGGTGCATTTATACTAAGTGGCTCCTGCCGGTTTACACACACCCCGTCTCGTCTTGACTCTTGCTTTGGAAAGCTGTTCCACTTGATTGCTCGGTTTGCCTCTTTGAGTCAGTGATGGCCTGGGAATTATAAAGACGACAAAGACTCAGCCAAGTCCCTGGTAGCGCGTGCCAGATTCGAGCAGATTTAAGGCTGCGCAGCCTGACTCTGGAACTTTCTTCACACAAACGAAAGCTACTTTTGGACAGTTTCTTTCTTTCTTTTTTTTTCTTTCTTTTTTTTTTTTTTTTTTGCCATCTCGTGGAACCTGCCGAGCGGTGCACACCTTGCAAAGGCAACATGATCAATGGTGCATTGCAGATTGCTGGGCTGCTCCTCGGTGGCCTCGGCATGATTGGGACATTTGCAGTCACAGGCATGCCTCAGTGGAGGGTGTCTGCCTTCATCGAGAACAACATCATTGTGTTTGAGACTATTTGGGAAGGCCTGTGGATGCACTGCATCAGGCAAGCCAACATCAGGATGCAGTGCAAGGTCTACGACTCCGTGCTGGCCCTCTCTCCAGACCTGCAGGCATCCAGGGGATTGATGTGTGCTGGGTCGGTGCTCTCCTTCCTGGCTTTCCTAGTTGCCACTGTTGGAATGAAGTGCACGCGGTGCCGGCAGAGCGGTTGGCCGACCAAGGGCTATATCCTCTTGGCAGCTGGGCTCCTCTTCATCCTCTCAGGTACCACTGCGCTCGTTCCAATCTGCTGGGTTGCCAACACCATCATCAAGGACTTCTACAACCCTGTGGTCAATGTGGCACAGAAAAGGGAGCTTGGTGAGGCCCTCTACCTGGGCTGGGTGGCTGCTTTCTGCCTTATGGCTGCTGGAGCCATATTCTGCTGCTTTTGCCGCTGTTGTGAGAAAACCAGGAGCTACAACTACTCTGTGCCTCCTCACCAGCTGCCACTCAACCAACACTTGCACGGGACCACTGAAAGTGCCTACTCCAAGAGTCAGTACGTCTAGATGCCTCCAGCCTTTTCCTTGTTTTTACCTTTTCTTTTATTTAAAATTGTTCAATCTGTCTCGATGGATTTCAATGAAAGTTGCCTTTCCTCCTGTTCTGTAACTGCTGCTGTGGTCGCTGCATACAACCCTCAGCGGGCTCTTCTGGAGTAATGCCACAGCACAGACAGTTGTACCACATGGGAAGATGACTGTTTAATGCTAGCAACTTGGAATAGCTTTGGGGTTGTGTGGATTTGCTTTGGGTTGCATTTTATGTGTAAAATAGAAATGAAGGGCTTAAAGTTCCATGGTGATATGAAATACAGGTCTACTGCAAAGAAATGGGGTGCTGAGCATATAATTCCATTTTTTTTTTTTTTTCTTTCCTGGGAAAGAGGGGTAACAGTGAATAAGGACAAGATAACAATGGTTTAAAAGAAAAGCGTTCACTAATGGATTGATTTACTGTGGGTTTGCTGGAGAGTTTTGTGAGGAATTTATTCATCAAAGGAAGGTAAGCTGAAATACATGAAAAATACCCCTTATTTCAGAGAACAAATACAGCTCTATATTCATCCTAAATACCATCATTTTGGTGAAAGTTACTATTTCTTTTGTAATCCATACAGGTCGAACTCATTCACATCCTTCTTTTTAGAAGTGGCAGTTTTCCCTTGCAAACTCCTTGTAACTAAGAACATTTTGTAGTATTGCATAGGTTGGACTGTGTTGGCTAGCTGCCACAGGATGCTATGAAATATATGCCTGTGAAAAATGATCTTTTGATCAGTCAGGCCCATATTTTTGCTGAGATCCACTCATACCAGCATGGTTTATAGGCAAAAGAGCATAAACAATGATAATATTTTCTAACAGCTAACACCAAAACAAGCTCAATAATATTTTTAATAACAAGATCATGTACCCATAATAAAGAACAATGTAATGAAACTAAGTCTACAGAAAAATAAATGTAGCTCCATAAAAATTAATGTAAGAAATGACCAAAATTAATCAATAGTGATAATATTTTTAATAGAATTTTGTAACCTCGGGCCTGTGGAAACTAATGGCATTTTGCCTTTGACTTAACTGATGACACAATTCAATTTGTGGTGTTTAATGGAGAACAACATTTTTGCTCTCAAGTGTGATTGACTGTTTTAAATATTTTGTAGAAAGTTTATGATGTGATCTGTAATTCTGTGGCAAATTCCTTAGACTATTACTACTTGAAAAATCAGAATCAAATTCTTCATAACATGCAACTCTGAGCAAGCTAGAAAAAATAATCTTCACACTACTCTAAAACTGTCTCTTTGTAGTGTTTATAAGATCAATATTAAGATATTCAGGGAAAGTTCAAGTTGGATATTAGGAAGCATTTCTTCTCAGCAAGAGCAGTGAGGCAGTGGCACGGGCTGTTCAGGGAGGTGTGGATGTGGCACTGAGGGACATGGGCAGTGGGCATGGTGGGGGTGGGCTGATGGTTGGACTGGGAGAATTAGAGATCTTTTTCTGCCTTAATGAGTCTGTCTACTTGTGTATGTAACTTTATTTTTTTCTCCTTATTTCTAAGCAAATTATTTCTAAATGTGTATATGTGTAATGATCATGAACTTTTTGTAATATAGCAGTATGTGGTAATTTTTCCTTCATATTCCTTCATTAATATTTATACCCACATCCAATCTCTTTCTGGGGGGAAAAGAAAGTGGAGGATCCTACATGAACTTGTAGCTAGAACACCAGGATTTATAACAGTGTCTGCAATAAAGTCACTTGTTGAGTTCAACCCTCTAAAAAGTGGGTGCAAGATCTCACTTAGAAAACCACATTCATACGTACAGCTGCACTGTAGTTATCTCTGCTGTCAAAACATGGAATGATTCATACAGTATTAATCTAACTGTCTGAGGAAAGCTTCAGTGGAAAGTGAGATAAGTAAGCGTGACATCTCTGTAACAGCCCTGTGAATATTGAACACCACTGCTACACTGGATAGTTTTATCTGTTCCTGGTAAAGCACACAATGATGTTGTAAAAATACTAAAGAAGATGCAAGAAGATTTCTAGAAGTATCCCTAGGAGAAAGAGAAACACTGATCTGATGAACTGTGAGTAAGAAACTGAAAGATTTCATAATAACAATCCTATATTGGCTGCAAAATATCCACCTTACTAGGACACGTATCTGCCTTAGTGTACCTCCGACCATTTCCTTTGAATTATACCTTACCTGCATACCATATATTCAAGAGCACTGAAATTAAAGCTTCACTTTTAAATAGAGCTCACATCCCTCAGATCTATGCATTGAGTGAGTCCTGAGAGGTCTGAGAAGAGGGTGCCAACATGAAGCATTAATATCCCAGAACTAGTCCACTGCCTGCAACTATCATATTCCAAATACTGAATCCTGAAACTTGTAATTCATGTTTTTGCTTACAAACAAGGGAATTTATTTGGGAAATAAGGAACTTTACCTCCACAAATGAAAGGACAGGCTAGTAGCCTATCCTGCCCTTGAGGCAATTGCATTCTTGCATTGTGAAATGGATGTGGAGCCTTGCCAGGTCCACCAGGTGTCCTCTCTGCAGTGGCAATGACTGCACAACTTGCAGGCCAGAGGGGAGTAACGCTCTGTTAAACCTCAGGTGGGTGAAGGCTCAAGATTTCAATCACTGCTCTGTCATTCAGCAACTGGGCTTTCATTTCTAATGGGCCTCTTTGGAAATTCTCCTACTGTTGTTGCAACTGTTGTGAAGGACTGGAGGTCAGAGCTGCTGCCTGCACTTCTAGGCACTGTTCTCACTAGTGCTAGGCAGTGAAGTGCTGAGCACCCAGGTGGCTGCAGAGCCATCATTTCAGGAGGGCCTGGATGCAACTGAGCTCTTGTCTTGAGTGGTCTCACATCTTTAAATGAGAAAAAATCACCCGAAACATGAGGTTATCACACATCTGCAGATCTAATAAGGCCTGCTGCATATCATGGATTTTGTACCACTTTAAGGTTCCTCCAGAGTCTTCTCTTCTCCAGGCTGAAGAGCCCAAGCTCCCTCAGCTTCTCCATAAGGGAGGTGCTCCAGCTCTCTGGTCATCTTTGTGGCCCTTCTCCGAACCTGTTCCAACTGCACCATGTCCTTCTTGTGTTGGGGGCTGCAGAACTGAATGCAGTACTATGGGTGGGGTCTCATGAGAGTAGAGTAGATGATGAGAATCACCTCCCTTGACCTGGATAGAGTAGGAGAGACCACATAATCCTAGGCCTTACAGCCAAGAATGCTCATTAGTGAAATGTTTAAATGGCCTTCCTGTGTCATCATGGACACCTGCGACTGCCACCACCAGATGCAGGTGCCTACACAACAGCAGAAGGCCAGTGTCAGCAAACAATGATGCTTGGAGGTTAATGTCCCCATTTCCAGTCTCTAGTGCTCAGAGCACCTTTATCTGGGATTTGAGACCTCCACCAAGGGTTGTTCTTAGACTCCGCACAGCAAATACAGCAAGATTTCTAAGCATGAGACATGATGCACAGCTCTCCCTTCCTGCTGAGCTGGAGGAAGGGCAGTGTAGGCAACTCTAGCAGGTAGCTGCAGTCCTTGCAGATGTCTTCCACTACCACAGTATTGTATTACTGAGCAGAACTGAGCACCTAAACTAAATGCTTCTATCAATTCCTCCATCATTTTGCAGTCTGGATGCTTACAGCCCTTGGGCTTTCCCCATGTCTGCACCATGAAGCTTTCACCTGGTGAAACTAGCCAACTGCCTTGCACACCATGATGCTTCCCCACTCATCCCACTGCCCTGTGGAGCTGGTGACCACAACATCTTTCTGATAAGTCTTCACAGAATCACAGAATCATAGAATTGTATGAGTTGGAAGGGACCTCTGGAGATGAACACCCGTGCTAAAACAGTTCCTTACAGCAGGTCACACAGGAAAGCATCCAGGACGGTCTTGAATGTCTCCAGAGAAGGAGATCCCACCACCACTCTGGGCCACCTGTTCCAGTGCTCTGTCACTATCACAGTAAATAAGCTCTTCCTTGTGTTTGTATGGAACTTCCTGTGTTAAGTTTCTGCCCATTGCCCCATGGCAGTGCTAAATATTTGTTGCTTGAAGAATCAGAAGGCTTACTAACCAACTAGTTTACCTGGGTACAACTGAGTGTCCCATTAGCACCATTAGTTCCTTCCATTAGTGAGGAGAGGCCCATATATATGTGAAACAAGAGACAGCAATAAACTAGCCCATTGCTCTTCTCAGTAAATAACCCTGCCAAAATTGTTACCTAATATGTTTATGCAATCAAA
The DNA here is from genome assembly GCF_054131305.1 of Coturnix japonica. NCBI lineage: Eukaryota > Metazoa > Chordata > Aves > Galliformes > Phasianidae > Coturnix > Coturnix japonica. The sequence continues at coordinate 95,455,542 of NC_140663.1, read as the reverse complement.
AGTCTAGAGGTAGTTACACTGCTGAGTCTTTAGCAATCTATCAGTTATCATTTTCATTTTAAAAAGTTTTCATGAAGTTTAAATAAAATCTTCCCACTGAAGGTTAGGGCTACTCCATTATTTTTTATCCCAGCAGCAGAAAGCAAGTAAAACAGACTACTGCTTTCCTCTAAAGCAGGCAGACTGACTATTCCATCTTTCAGGACTGTCTGACCGCTTGACCTTCTCTTGCTTAACTTAATGATCTCTAACTCTCTTCACTGGCACATATGTGAAATCTCTCCTCATTCTTGTTTATCTGCTTAGTTTTGGCTGCTCCATCTCTTTCTATAAGTTTGATGGCCAAAACTGGATGAAGCGTCCCAGAGGAAGCTTTGTCACTGTTGAACTCAGTGAATACAATTATTGCAGGTTATCATAAGTAGATTGTTGACCAAACAAACAAACAAAAAAAACCCAATACTATATTTGAATATATTAAATGCATTTCAGTTCTGTTATTTTAGGCCTTAATATCACCAGCTTTCCTGTGTTGAGGGACTTAATTACTGACAGTACATTGACCAACTCAGAGTCGAATGCTAATTTCCTACTGCAGTTCCTCTTTTACTGCCAGATACCTGAGGGTAATAAGATGACACCCTAGAGAAATCCTTGGCTCTACCAGTAACAGAAGGCAGCATTCAGAAATAGAAATGCGGCAGTTCTTCCAACATATCCTTTTGTTGTTTTACTCACTAGTAGCTTCTCTATACATATTACATTAATTTTATTCTTCCAATCCTTCAGTGTCTCTGTTAATTTCCCACTACTGTGTCAGACGCTTTAATAAGATCCAAATGGATTAGATTTTCTCAACTTCTATTTCATAGAAAATGTTATCAAACAATAATGAATCTATTTTTGCTAAGTCTGTCCCATATTTTATTTAATCGTCTATTTACTTCCAGATACTTTTTCTTTTTCTTTTCTTTCTTTTTTTTTTTTTCTTAATGGATTTTAAATCATATCATTCAATTACATTCTGGCTAATGGATGTCTAGTTTTGCACAGGGTTTTCCACCTCCCCACTCACTGCATTTGTTTCACTGTTCTCCAGACACACAAAATCACTCCTGATTTGACACATACACTGACAGTCCTAGCTATCATATTTGGAACTGCACACATTGAATTTCCTTCAGTGGAAATTACTGTCTTTCTTCAGTTTATGCTCATAAAGATTTGAAATGTTTTACCTACCTTGGATACAGTACAGTCCTGTTATGTTCTCATTCTATGTCCTTACTGTGTTGCCTAAATTCAAAGAGAATCTAAATACATTTCTTAGACTCATACACCCTAGCGGGTCTCTTATTTTGCTGTTCAGCTTGTATGTCCATAGCACCTTTTTCTTTTACTTTTTGTAAAGCCTTACCTGGATTGATTTTATTGAGTTGAGTTTCATTTTCCCCTTGAATTTTCTGTCCTTTTTGATATATTTTCTTTGCTGGTTAATTTTTCTCGTCTTCTGTTCTACCGAATACCTTCTCTGTGAAGCAATTCATCCAGTTGAGCATGGACCTACATTCTACAGGTCTGTCTTTTTCTCTCCCATAGGACCCCCATTCCAGACACTTCCAAAGGAATTTTGAAACCTCATCCACATTCCTGCCTTTAGGCTGTTCATTCTGATTAATAAGGAAGAATGTGATCTGGAAGAGATGAATAGAGTGCCTGCAGTGCTCCAGATATTTTCACCTCATTGACAGTGGTCCTTCCCTTCCCTTCCTTTCCCTTCCCTTCCCTTCCCTTCCCTTCCCTTCCCTTCCCTTCCCTTCCCTTCCCTTCCCTTCCCTTCCCTTCCCTTCCCTTCCCTTCCCTTCCCTTCCCTTCCCTTCCCTTCCCTTCCCTTCCCTTCCCTTCCCTTCCCTTCCCTTCCCTTCCCTTCCCTTCCCTTCCCTTCCCTTCCCTTCCCTTCCCTTCCCTTCCCTTCCCTTCCCTTCCCTTCCCTTCCCTTCCCTTCCCTTCCCTTCCCTTCCCTTCCCTTCCCTTCCCTTTACCCCCCCTTGCAGGCAGTGAGCTGTCACTTTACAGGGACACTGTGGTGGAACTTGTGATAGGGTTTGCTTTGTGAAGTGGAAATTAATAATGTACTTATTTACATTCCAGAGGTTGGGTTTTTGAGAGTGCAAAAAGTGAGGATTATATACACATGCGAGGGCTATATTATATACACTGCTCAGGGAGAAGCCCAAATCAGAATGGAAGAATATGGAACAAAAAGTCCTATTTTTAAAAGTTTGAGACTTGTTTACTTTGCTGCATCAATTAGTTATTGGAAACCCAGTTCAAAGATGGATTGTGCTGTGCTCCAAAAGCAAACTTTCTTGGGATTCTAACCTGTGAGCATGTTTGTAATAGTATCATGTAGTCTCATAAAAGCTACTACCTCTTTCTACAGGCCTCACTTCTCATCTCTCTTTTGGCCATCACTGCCACAATATAAATTATACTTCTCTTTTATTCCACTGAAGTAAATCATTTAAATAAAGGAGGTCCCCTGTGCTGCATCAAGCAATAGCCTAACTATACACCCTGCTGCTAACCCTTATGAAAACAATCAATACTACCTTGGGAATTTGCCACTGTTATATTTCCAACAGTTTGATGTCGACTAAACAATAAAATGCCCCCCAGATATTTTCTAGAGGATAGCTTTGAAGTCCTGTCATTACGTAGCACAGAATGATTGCATATTTTCTGGCATGCTCTATTTCTCCCAGGATGGCTGCTCCATGCACATAACCATTGAGGTGACAAATACCTTGTAAAGCCTGGAGCAGTTTAGATGGATTAAATACTCAAAGGGGTATTTAATATTTTATTACTGAAAGGTTTTATTATACAGAACTCAAGTTCATTCAGTGTCTAGGAGTCAGGCTTCCTCAGACACAGAATATCATCAAGATTTTGGCAATTCTGCCAGGCTGTGAATTTCAGGCATGCTGAGGAAGATGAACAAAAACAAACAGGGTTTTTGGTGGCTTTTTTTTTTTTTTTTTTTCCAATTCAGCTGTCAGTCATGGGGTGCCTCATAGCTAGAGGTTGGCACTCCAAGTACAGAGCTGGTCATATGTCTGGAGGAAATCCCTCCCCAAGCTACAGCGATCAGATGCTTCTCTCACTGCAAAATATATCACTCTTGATGAGAGTGGAAACATGACGAGCCTTCAGCTTTTAATGTATGTGCAGGCAGCATTATTAAAGTGAGCACTTATTGGAAGGGATCTATTGCCTTATGTCCATTACATTAAAACTGAAACAAAGCAACTATTACTTCTCCAGTAGTTTTAAAATACAGTAGTGAATCAAAATACCATAGAAAGTAATAGAACCTCTACCATAAGTATGATTCCATCGGTATTTCCAAATCAGATGTTCTACCTATTTGTTGTACACTCAATGGAGATTTTTCTTGTATGGGATGAATGAGATTAGTGTGGCCTTATCTATAAATTTCAGTAATCACTGAAGTGTGCTTTAGATACATCTATCCATTAACCTGTTTCAGAAATGTTGCTGAATCTTGGATTAAGTTCATCAGCTTGTAGCGTAACCAACCTATCTATTGTTGACCTGAACTCTTAATGAACTATGTACATTATAGCTGCACCTGTAGACAAGAATAACATATTTATATATATAACATATAATATATGCACTATACAGAGTTGTTTAAGCAGGTATCAGGATTATAAGATTCAATGCACATAGAAGAACTACAAAGAGGAAGAAAACCTTTCTGGGAGGCAATGAAGCGCTTACATTATTGATGCCTACAATTAATTAAGTGCTGGGGATCATTGACAGGTTCTGTTAATCTACTGGACTGGAAATGCTCTACTTCCTCCATTTCAGGTGGCATCAGCATTGTAAAAGCTAGGGAGGAATGGAAGGTACTCCCCCAGGAAAGAATTCAAATGAACTTCCTGATTTAAAGGGAGGAGAAGATGTAAATATGAACAAAGATCCAGGAAAAGATTAAATCTAAAGCCTACATGCTTCCTCTTTCGTCTATTTTCTACTTTGAAGGGATATGCAATCTTGGGATATGCATGTTTGCATAAGAACTGGTGTTCTCATCTTGAGGCAAGTATGAATGCCAAGAGCATAACAGAAAGATGATGATACATAAAAGAAATACACAGATGATGCACAGAGAGGGGAGAGACTTTTAAAGTCTAGACAGGTGGAAATGGGATTTTCCTTTTGTTTCTGTTCATCTGACACTAGTGCCACTGAATCTGCCATACCCACCATACACATACACATTTAATTTCTACCTCAAGAGATGTCTGCTGTTCAGAGTGATTTTGAAGTAACACATTCAAGTAAGAGTTTCTTACTTAGAGGCAGGATGAGCCTTTAAATAGAGATACAGTTCTCTAGGGTACGCAAGTAAGAGCTCCCTCCAGGCTAATCAAACATGGACAAATATTCCAGTGATCAGCAGATCCAGGCACTCCTTGTCATTTAACAGGCTGAGTAGTTTTACCAGTCCTCATGTGTTTCCAATATAGTGTTATTATTCTCTGGATTTTTTTTTTTTTCAGCCTGTCCCTTGAGGCTCATTTTTTATTTCTGATTTGTCTTCAGATTTCAGAACCACCAATTATAAGTTTTCCTTTCCTGCTTCCTTCCCCTCAGTAACAAGAACCATTCTGGCAATACATGCAGCATTGTAGCCTGGGTGTTCCTGACACCTACATCCAGCTGTCACTCACCATAGGTACTACTTCCAATTAGACATCAAAAAAGCCACTCAACAGTTTAGCACTCCCCGGATGTATCGCTACACAGACACGTTATGCACTTTAATAGTATTTTTTGAGAATGAGGGAGTAGGAACTTCATGGTCTTTGAGATTCCTTCCAACCCAAGCCATCCTATGCTTTACAAGTCTATGATTTATTTCCTATGCAAACCATATTTTGACTGTCTCAAAGTGTAATTTTATGCATGACCTCAATGGCTGATCCTCCCAGAGTCGTGTAAGAAAGAAAGATTTCAGAGAAATCCTGCTATAGATAAGGCAGTCAGATAACCAGCTTTGGGGCGTTAGGAAAAGTCAGTTCAGTTCTCCAGTTTTTTCCATAAGACCTTTTTCTTTTCTTTTCTTTTCTTTCCTTTTCTTTTTTTTTTTTTTTTTTTTTTTTTTTTTTATCATCAAAATAACAAGTCAAAACACAGTCTTGATAACTTAGAGGTTAAAATACTCTACAAGCTGAAAGGGAACCGGACTCAAATTATATAGCACAGGTCTTGTATTCAGTCAGTCTGCTTCTAAGTAAATACTCTCTTGCCAGATAGAGGAGTTTCTTCTAGACCTGTATGCACCTATGACTTTGGATTTAATCTCAGTGTCAGTCAAAATCCCTTACTGTTTCTTCAACACAAGATAAAAAAGAGCAATGCGGTATTTATAAAAACAAATTCAAGAACATATTTGATTTCTAATGGTTACTTTTGACATCTTAGATGCAGACATTTTTTCTCCCAAATTCCCTGTGTCAAACAGGGAAGATAAAAATGAATTACTCAGAGATGTTAGCAGTATTTTCACATGAACATGCAATATTATTGCATAACTTGTGCTACCTGGCAGTTCTTCCTTACAGTTAGTTATTGTAGGAAGAAAGGGATGTTGTGGGATGTAAAGGGTTTAGATTCACTTTTCCCTTTGCTTTGAATATATTCTTTGGACACCTAAGGCTGTAACTAAATGAATACCATCAAGGACAATGATATTTCTGAACACACACAGCTCATAACACAGCAACATGTAAGCAATCTAAAACTCTGTCTTTCTTGGACAAAACTTTTAGAGGACTTCATTGTCTTTAGCTGAACTGTTTTTTAACTAGACACATTGGTTCAAAGAGTTGGAGTAATCAGAAATACCTCTATTTTAACAATACTCAGATGTCATCATATACTATTATCTCAAGGCAGGGAGAAGAAAGTAAAAAAAAAAACAACAACATAATAGAGAAGTTATTTCTAACTTGCCCAAGGCAAATTAGTCTACAGCATATATTTTTGTCCAGGCTTGTAGCTATCTGTGCAAGCTAAGATAAATGCTTTGTGGGAGGGATCACTGACTTCTTTCAAGGTGCATTTTATGCTGAAAGAAAAGTTCAACCTTTTTGAATAGTACACTTATTACTTGAAGAAGACAATTAGAATAGAAAATATATGATACTATCCTAATGCTATCCTAACATAGAGTTATCCAGATAGAGGTTCATTTCCTGATAGTGACCTTACTCTTGGATTCAAAAGAAGAAGCTGTGAAACTCTGCCAGGTATTTTGTCATACTTGTGAATTATGCAGCTGGTAGAGTAAAACTTTGATGTTGATTGGATTACCTGACTTTCCTGTACCTGCCTAATACTGTGATTTACTTTTGTGTTTGTTCAAAATAAGGAATCTGCATTAAAGAACTATACCAAGTAACTCCCAGCTAGATTAAAAAAAATACATCAGATGTTTTCCCAGGGCTATAGTACTTTGAAAGTAAGCCCCACTTGAAGTTTAACTTCTGTCATAAGGACAACTGTAATGATCTATTTTACATAATATTTGAAGAGGCAAGTTCAAACTTTCTGCACTGAATTTCAACATAGCTGCAATCTTGCAGTTAAGAAATTATTAGCCCTGCAATGGGTTGCTTTTAAGTGAATCCCTGGCACTTACTTAATTATAAAATCACTACTGACACAATACGCATCAGCAGCAGTAAAATTAACCCCTCCCTAGTGTTCCATTGGCTGGAAACTCGTTAGGCTTGATGGGTAGGTGTTCCAGTCAAAGAGGATTTCAAAGCAAATAAATAGCAGGTTCTTTTAGCCAGTCAGAAATAGATTTCCACCTGTCTGAACCTCCTACTGAAGAGAGCTTCTTCGGAAAAAAATCAGCATCTCACCATATGAGGAATCAACAGGAGAAAGTATTCTCTCCCATGCTTCATATTTCTTCAGTGAATGAGTGATTTTGGAAGACTTACTAGGCCTCCTTGCTTAAGGTGCCTTTTTCAGGAGAAGCATGGCTTGCTGCGCATTACAAATGATTGGTCTAATATTTGGAGGTGTGGGCATGGTTGGGACTTTGGCAGCTACAGCTATGCCACAATGGAGAGTTTCTGCCCACATTGACAGTAACATCGTGGTTTTTGAGACTGTCTGGGAAGGACTGTGGATGGACTGCATCAGCCAGATGGGCATCAGGCTACAGTGCAAGTTCTACGACTCTATCCTGGCTCTTCCCCCACCCTTAGAGGCGTTCAGAGCCCTCATGTGCACTGCTGTGCTCCTCTCAATCACTGCCTTTTTGATGGCTGTTGTTGGTGTGAAGAACACTCACTGGACCAAGGAGGATCCCCAGGGCATCAGTATCTTCATATTGGCAGCTGGAGTTGCCTTTCTTCTGACGGGTGTCCTTGTTCTGATCCCTGTGTCCTGGACTGGTGGTGGCATCATTCATGACTTCTACGATCCAAAAGTCCCTACACCACTGAAACGAGAACTAGGAGCTGCTCTCTATGTGGGCTGGGTGAGCGCTGCACTTCTAGTTGTTGCGGGAGCAATGTACTGTAGCTTCTGGTGCTGGGCTGGTACATCCCCAAAATCTAGGTATCCTTCACTTCCTCATCACAGATTGTACAAACCTGTCACGGCCGGAGGGCCATTGCTAAGCATGCAGGCGTACGTGTAGTGGCTACATGGACTCTTTCTACTTACTATGTTGATACATCCCAATTGACTGCATTGCCTAATAAAACTGTGAGTCTGTAATAGATGAACAATTTTTTATTTTTTTTTTATTTTATTTTTTTTCATTTGCTACTTACTACTGATACACTTATTTGCTCTCTGGCATGTTTGTAGGAAATGTTATTACATGGACATTATGTTAGACCTCAATAGAAAAATCTCACCATTTTATGGGAAAGAAAACTGGCATGGAAAGAAGCAACAGCTGCCAGGAAACCCTTGTGGAAGACTAACAGTATGGTTGGGCTGGAAGGCAGGCAGCTGCTGTACAATAGTACCATTGCCCTCCACTAAGACCATGACAGGCAAAGGTAGTAGTGCATTTTACTCTAATGTAAAGTCTTTGTGATGAGAAGCATGGATTTGGCAGAGTGGTGGAAAAACTCACTGCATTAATGGAAAAGCTTCAGTAATCTTATTTCCAGTACTAGCACACAAAAGTTCACGCTCCCTTGTCAGAGACCTTTGATTGACTGTGGGTTTCACAGACTATTATGGAGCTGATGTATCCTTCCTACATCTTTTGCAGGGCACAGAATTAATCTCATGGAATAATAAAATTTGTATTCACTTCACCAGACTTTGTCATGAATGTATTAACTTTCCGTTGCCTGGTATATCCCATCTTTAAAGGGTTTTTCTCTACTATAAAATGCAGGACAGACTATCTGTCTTCATGCACTTTAAAGCACTGTGATTATGTCAAGTGTAACTAAAGAAGCCAGGCAAATGAAAATGCTCAATCCTCACTTGCACACTGGAAGATCAAGAGTTCCTGCCTATATCTTATACCTGCAAAAACCACATCCTGATGTTGTCCTGACTGCTTTATATTTACAAGACATAAAATGTGATCTGAGTAACATGATTCCTATCTGTCCATTGTGTGGAATCCAACAGTATTTTTAGTTGTGCTTTCTCACAGATGAAAATTTGGAATCTGCTTTTAAAAGTGGGTATATACTGATAAGTGACCAGGGGAGTTCCATTTAAAAACATTTTTCCTTGGTAGTAGTAACAGACGGTACCATTTCATTGATATTTCATGGCACAGTTTGATCCTTTCCTGTATCTTTTACTGGTATCTGAAAATGACTTTTCAAGTTGTACAGAGCAATGCCTCTATATAATTGTTTGATGGTTCAATTTGAAGAACATGGAAAGCTACATTTAATTTAAAAAGCCTTTTATAAATTTGACTTCAGATGAACCTAAATGAAACCATGTGGCCAAACGTGGATATGTATTACATATGTTAGCTAATGCTCATTTACACTTAAGACAACCAGCTCAGAGCTTTTGGTGGGAATTTCTTGTTACTAAGAAAGAGGTTTAAAGCGCTCTGCTCATCTCTTGAGAAGTCAAATTAGCACTTATTAATTCCAAATGAGTCTTTAAGGTGACATTTCTGCATAGATTTTCTAGTACTAAAATATATTTTCTTATGTTGTCTAATGGTGGATGCCACCATATGTGTGGTATGCACAATATATTTAACAACAGCTCTCTCTGGACCAGACAAGTTATTTCAATGGAATTGTTTTCTTAAATTTGATTATAATTTATACTACCCGGAAGACCTTAATCTATTATTTTATTGTATGTGTATCATATAATACATATTTATTTTAATAAATATTTGATTAGTAAGCCAGAAGTTTTTGGATTGATTTCGATATGACATTTGTGATTAACCCAGCAGAGGATGAAGACATTTGCAATGCAAATGTGATGCGTATTTATGTGTAGGTAATGGATTTAAATAATGATGTATGCAATGTAATGCAACTTTATGCAGATAGAAGTGCTTAAGAAGTAATTAAGTGCAGCTTTCTATAACTTTAATTAAGGGATCCTAAATGCTTTACTATCAGAAGGTTGATCTGGAAATCAAATTTGAACTGGGTGTGTCATTTACAGCAATAACTTCAGTTTCAAATAGTTTAAAGATAAAACTGCTTTATTTGAGTATTTTGGACTGATTTGAAAGAAAACCTACGCTTTTCACATCTAGCATTAACATCTGATAGTTGCACATTACTCCATCCTCCTCTTTTACCAGTTCATCTGAAGATGAGCTCAGACAGACAACAATGTGCTTGTGTGGAAATTTGGAATCTGATCCTGAGTTCAACTGTAAAGACAGACTGGGCCACTGTTTGGATGTGTGGGGTTTTACTGACACAAACTGCAATTTCCAGTGATGTGATTTAGCGCCTTACACTCACTCACATATGTTTAAGAGCCTGTGGCACTAAAATTTGGTGCAGGAGTGAATTGTCAGGAGATGTGAATCCGCAAGAGGTCCTTGTGTTTAACCTTCTGCCTTTGAACAGAATAAAAATTCCTTTTTAGGGTATGATGGTGTAGGTAACACCATTAAGATGATTACTGAATATTATACCTCTGTATGTGAGGTGCACATAAGGCTGAGTAAACTCTATGGGTTCATTTGAATGTATTAAGGGAGTCACCATTTTTAATTCTTCCTTTTCCTCTGTTCAAAACCTACAATGTTCAGAAGTAGTTGGAATGTGAAGTTTAGAGGTTTGAGAATGAAAAGAAAGACTTTCCAGGCCTAGCATGTGAGCATCAACTACTATGGGTAGATTGGGGACTAGTAAACTACTGTCAGGTGTTTGTGTGCTGGAGCTCTACTTTCATTAAGGAGTGGAGGCAGTAAACTTGCTTCAGTGGTACTATGTTCACATTCCTTTAGGCACAACTGTCAGAAACTTCACACTTGATGTATTTGTTAATAACAGGTAATTAAAAATTGTGCTTAAAACATTTACTTGAATATCCTGATGCTATCATATATTTTAATATTTTGAGATCACAAGGCAAAATTGCTTTGGAAATATAAGTGAATAGCTGAGATTTTTCTATGTTTTTGAAATGTGTGAGCCCTTGAGTTTTCTTTTTTTCTTTTTTTCTTTTTTTTCTTTTTTCTTTTTTTATATCTTTGTATCATAGTACTTTATTACTGTATTAAAGTGAATAAATGTATTTCTCCATTGGAAGAGAAAGAAAGATAGATTCAGGATTTTTACAATGTCCTCTTCTGATTCAGTCTCGTTTTTTACATTACGCTTTAGGTTTGATATATAATAAACAAAGTAGGTCTGATTCCTTGGGAAATAAAATACACAAAACTGATTTAGTGTTGGCTTCCAAGTCTTGCTTACAAGAAGTTTCCTGAAGCGAGTCAATATTTCAAAAGCTGGTCCCAAAATGTATATTCATCTCTGAGAGGAAAAGGTTGTGCAGGAAGTAATCCATGACTAAAGATGCAGCCAAAAGAACATATTTATAGCAAAAATGATGGCTTAGCAAAACATTTCATTACAACAGAAGGATAAATTGAACGGGGTTTGAGACAAATGAATGCATGCAGTCATCTTTCCTGATACGCAGAGACAGTCCTCTATGGGAGGAATACTATCACTACACAAATTTATGTTAAAAAATGTTGTGAACTTCTCTGAATATTAACAATGCTCACAAAGTCAGAAATAGAATCTTGATTGCATCCCTCTGATTGACTAAATCTGTCCTTTTGAAAAAGGCACAAAGGTCTTTTCAGGGGATTCCTATATGATCTTTAAAAACCGGGACAGAGCTGACCCAACCAAGTAAATAATTGCTCTCCTTTCTCTCTATTACAGGAATGTTCTCTGTCTTACACACTTTGCCACTGTAATTTGAGTTTCAGAGTGCAAGTAAGACTCAAGTGACATTTTATGACTACAAAAAGCAAAAGAAAACAAGAAATACCCTGATAAATAAGACGTGTTCTGCCAAAAAGATCTGTGGCAGTGCTTATTGTGTTCAGTTGCCCCTTGCAGAAAATGCTCCTGCTGTCAGTGAGGACAAACCAAAAGTATTTCAAAGCACAAAGATTTCGTTTTCTGCAACATCAAGGAGCAGAGCTGGCTAGGGGAGGGGTTGTGACAGCACTGCTAGCAAGCCACATGCCCCTGCAGAGTCAGCACCAGAAAGTCTGCTCAGTTCCAGGTATCAGATGGAAAGACACAGTTATGTCCTCAGTGACAATACAACCAACGGCATCATTTTCTAAACGACAAAAGGGAGAAGGGAAAATACTTCATGAAGCCTAACTGTTTGTACCAGAAGAAAAATAGAATACAAAAGGCTACCTTAGGATCTTATCCGTTCTACTCCTTTGAAAACAAGTGAGCTGTTGTTTCCATTGGGCTTTTTATTCTTTTATCCAGCTATTTGCCTGTTCCTCCTAAAAATCTTTTCAGTTGAAAATATCATCACCTGAATAGTGTGAATATTTGAGGCATTATGGAAAAGTAAACTTTACTGTGCTCTCACTGATAGCACCCAGTTCAAGCAGGAAGGCCAGCGGCATGTGTGTGCTGCTGCAGTGACATTCCTCTTCAAAATACCACCTTCATAAGCACCCTACAAACCAGAACAGATCTTGCTGGTGAGATGAGTTTTAGGAAGAGATGTCATTTTAATCAAGGACTCTGGGTTTGTCTGTTATCCAGGAGAACTCACTGCTCAAGCTTCAGTGATTGCTGCTGTGACAGGGGAAGAGGAGCCTGAGAATCTGGAGGCAGCTCTGTGCTCTGAGGAGGGAACTGACAGAATTGCCTTGGGATGTTGAATTGAACACTGTTTGTCCTACAACCATTGTCCCAGTAATAAGCAAATACTACCTGGGTTTCTGTTACAAAAATGAATTTATCATGCAGTTGTCATCAATATTCTTTTTTACTTTATTTAAACCATAGAATCTCACTTCTTCTAAATAACAACAAGAAATGTATGCAATTCAACTGACAATTCCAGCACCTGTGTGCAAAAAAGATACTTAAAAATAGAAACCACAAATCCATCAAGCTCTGTTCCCTGCATCAGTCAAACTGAATAATGCATTATAGTGCTAAATCTCTGTTGTCCATTTCTTCTACAGGCCTTAATCTGAGATTTTTGTCTCAATTACCGTGAAGTGGTCCCTGATTGCCAAATGACAAAGATGATGAGTACATTAGTGTTTCAGCTTCTTTCTGATGGGTGAGTGATTGACAGAATGATAAGCAATGTTTATTCATCCAGAGTTTCCACCGTAATGCCAGATGGTGCTGGGAGATAGAAAATAATCTCTAGACCCCAACAAACATTGCCTCACATACTGTCACATTCATCCTGAATTTAGCAAAAATTGGCAGCAGAAACTCCACGTGTTGAAGAAGAATACGCCGTTAACTACATATTTTTAACGAGGCCAGGTTTCACAGGTTAGACTGAATACTGATTTTTCAAGGCCCAACATGTCATCTGTTCACACATCCAATAAGCCTGTTGCAGGCATTTACTACATCACATGGTGACTACTGCGGCCATGCAAAAAGAGACATGAGGAAGTCTAGTCCTGGTGCTAAGCTCCTGCTGTTGAGGGGGAAAAGACTGCAGGCAGGAGCTGGCCTGGGCATCAGCAGCCCAGCCATGGCTGAGTAGAAGAGGTTGTGGGCCTGATATTCCTGGTTCATAACATCTAAAACACTGACTCCATGTTGGGGCCTGGAGATCTCCTGCAGTCCAGGTTTTCATGTGTCCACGCTGTTGCATTAGGATGAGCCCTCTTCTTACCAGTGTTTACCCACGTTTTCCAAATCTATTTTTGTTCATTTCTCTTTAAGCAGGAAAACGCAATGCAATGAGTATATAAGTAATTACCAAGAAATGAGGTTAGCTGATTAAGAGACTTAGTTTACTATGGGTTGTGTACAAGGTGATGAAGTATTAGTTAATGCAGACAACAAAAAGCACACAGCTATCTCTGGCCAAGAGTAACAGCAACTTCCTATATGTTGGGTTCACCGCACCCATCACCTGGTTTGCGTGCCATCCAAAAATCTGTTTGACATACCACAGTCTGGAAACATGCTACTGCCAGGAGCTAATTACATGCTAATCTTTCTTTGAGCATTGCGAGTGACAAATTGTCCTTCAGGAACCTTCCTGTGTAATGCACTGCTTGTAAATCCATGACTCAGCTGGACTTATGGTACCAACACATCATTTCAGACCAAAATCATTTCACATGTTGAGCCAAAATATCCTTAAAACATTTCAGAGTGGAATAATGTTTTGAAGTCAGAGATGATAACTCTTACTAAAACAAATGGTATTGTGATACAAGATTTTGGAGATAAACATTCAAGTTGGTTTTGTACGCTCATAGGTGAGGAGTGAGGGTAAAGTACATTTGAGTCAGTGTAATGGTTTGTGGTATGTCCTATAGAACTTTAAAGCATCAAATTTCTATTTATTTTGGATCTTCTCTCAGCGTTACTGAAGACGTTTACTCTATTGCTTAGAGTTTCATATAGAGATGGATAACTCCCATAATACCACCTGTCACAATCTGGATTTCTGTGTTCTTACTCCTTTGGCATTTCTGGAACCAACTCCTCCTGCTTACATGTGTGAGCACACACAGTAGAGACAAGATGGCTACATACACTGAATTGTTTTGCTATTATTTAATAAGTGTTTCCAGATGACGCAATCTATTCTGTCATTGTCAGAGTGAATGTTGCTAAATATTAAGATTTTCCAATGATGAGAACATAATCAAGTACGCTTTACTTGCTGTGTGCTTATTTCCCTAATTAACAGATGCAAATCCACCCCTCCCTGTAAGATTTTTTTTGGGATTTTTTGATGTATGTTGTCCTGTCAGTAGAGGAGTGTATGTATCCAGATTGCATCCAGATTGCTGTGCTATTTCCCTTATAGCAGCCTGTGCTAAAGGGTACCATGGGCAGTGCAAGCTGCCAGATGTTCTCCATTGGAAGGAGAACATGGATGCAGGCTGGGAAAACTGTTCTCACCACCAGTCATCTGCTGCCTGGACCAAAGTTACTGAATTAATGGGGGAGCTGGCTTTAGGGTTTTCATAAAGTTATGATTTATCTAGAACTTGATGATGTAATAGTACCATCGCAGAAAAATTATTACAAACTGAGCTTTTTAGAACACATAAACATCACATCACTTAATTAAAATAGAAACTTAAAATTTTTAACTGGATTAATAAATAAAACTTCAGCTGAGATAAAAACTGTTCACTAATACGATTCTAGAATATCTGAAATACTCTCTTTGTACTACTATGTAATGTTTTCTTTTTTCTTTCAGTTCTGTGGAAAATGATTAATTGATGTGTAATTGAGTGGGGGAAGGCAAGATGACCTGGGAAAAGGGTAGGAAACACTGTCTCTTGCAAATATTCTTAACATCCCATGTAACATTCAAGCTATGGGTAGATCTTACGTTTCATGACAGACAATCATTACATTTTTCTATGACAGAATTATTTGATTTTTCAAGCTAATCACAAGAGCAGGAACTGTGCATGTAGTTTAGTGAATTCAGATTGGCATTTTCTTTTTCAACAGCAGTTAGCAGTGGCAATAACTCAATTTATAGCCACGGGATGCACATGGAAGTTTAAATAAATCAATCTTAATAACAACTGGAAACAAAATTCAACTTAAAATATACTGGAATTTCTGATAAAAAATAAAAAAAAATCTTGCCTCTTTTTAGCTGAAAAATCCACATTCATGTTTTATTTACACATCTGAATATTTATTTTTATGTTTACTGTAAGCATTAATGTTTAATATATTGTCTCTCTGCTGTCAAGTCATAAATCTTAAATTCCCCAAATTCCCCATACCACAATTTATTCAGGAAAATCATGTATTCTTAGATTACACTGCACTCTTTTTTTGTGACAAATCGGGTGATCAGATTAGCTGCACTGAAAAATTTATTTCTACAAAGCATCTCCTAACAAAACTAGAAGAGGAAGCTTTGGACTTTACTGAAATACATGCATTAAAATAAAGACAGGGCTTGAAGGGTAGGATATATGACACAGATAGAAGGAGTAGTTATGAGTGGATGAGGACAAACAAAGGCAAAACGCATTTTAAAAGGATAATGACTGAGCGGAGGGAAGCTGTAAGGTTTAGAGAATGCAGGAAAACAACGCTGGTGGCATTTGGAGCACCATAATAAGAATTACAGTACTTGCTCTTGAAATGTCAACACGTACATAGTGTTTCCAAGCAAATAACAGGCAGACTTTGTGAACACTACAAGAACGTAAATGAGAGGAGGCTGTCCAAGGAAACATGGCTGTCTAGGCCATGCAAGAAGGACAAGGTGAGGCCACTAGAAATTAACACTCATTTCTTTCTGTCTTCGAATCACTGTTAGATACTATGCAAAAGAATTTATGCATTTCCCTGTAGCAGAGAAGGTGTGTGATTCTGATTTTACAGATGGAGGTAATTTAAGGCACTGGTTGTGCAATGCATGCAAGAACATACTTGCCTTTTCTAACTTCTTGCTTGCCTGTCTCAACTGATGTCCTAATGAGATCCTAAGCTTCACCAGCAGGGAAGCGTAGCAGCGTTAGCACTTCCAGGCCTAGATTATTTTCCTTACACACACTGTCAGCTGCATTAGCTCACTGCACCCTCAGCAATATGTACCATGCAGGGAATGAGGCTAAGAAACACCTAGTTCTCAGCTATAAGACCAGCCCACGTGGCTATGCTCATAATGGACAACTAGGAAGAAGAATTACTAGTATGAAAACCTAAAGTGTAGGAAGAAATAAACTTTAGAAATAAACTGTAGTAGTAAAACTACTACATTGCAATAGTATCTGTGGGTGCTGCAGGAGGATGTGATATTTCTCATTGGACTCTATAGGTTTTGTCTGGGTTGGAAAGTCATTATCAACATTTTACATATTACACATTGACCAGCTGCCAGTTCCCAAAGCAGCTCTGTGTGGGTACATGTGAGTGCACGCTATAACTAACTCTGCCCACCAGTAGCTTCCTGTTTATGATTTTATCAAGTGCTTCTTTAAGGCACAAATAAATCACAAAAGACTGCCCTTCTTTTATGCCTGTATTAGCCTATATTCTAATAAACTGGAAAGTGTGGGTGTACTTTCACAGTCACACAGGTTTGTCTAGCAGAGGATGTTCTTGTTAAATAACACAGTGATGAAGCAAGAACTGAAGAATATAGATGAAGAGATAAATAGATGTTTCATGTCTCTCACTGGAGTTATCTAGTCATCAAATCTAACTGATCATGCAGAAATGCTACCTGGCTTGTAATATGCTGGATAAAGGAACACTGACTAATTCCCAGCGTTCAGGACTAGTAGCTCTTTTCAGTAACAGACTGAGTAATTCTGTATATATTCCTACTCTTTTCTTCTTGATTTGCTGCAGAGCACTTGGAGGAAATCTCTGCTCCTGATGACTTGTTGCAGTTTAAATGATCACTTCTGCTTTGTGTCCTTCCAGCAGTGCTCTGTCTCTGACAATGCCTTATCTATGCTGCTGGCAAGCAGTAGCTCGAAGGCAGGTATCTCCCCTATTTGTTCTGCAGCCGCAATAGACTCAATAAGTTATTTACCTTTTGGAGTGCTTTGATTATCCTTGAATTGGCCTATTTTTTTTTATTTTTATTTTTTGGCAGTAGTGAGCTCTTTTACAGATTTCCAACTTTTGAGATGGATAAAGAACTCAGCTTTGTGGCTTTTGTAACCTTCTTTTTATCCATTTTATCTGCTTTATCTGCTTTAGTGCAGTGTTTCAAATGGACAGCACATACTAATCTCTGTCTCGTCTCTCTTTTGGTGAAACCCTGCAACACACAGAGAAATAAAAATCATTCTTTCTGTAGTGTCATAGTATATACTGAAACTTCACACAATAATGTTCTTTCAGAATAAATAGGGCTTGCTTTGTGTATTTCATGGGATCCTTTGTATTGCTGTAATTAATTCTCTGTATCTGGCCAAAGATTGCGTTTGTTATCTTCCAGAATGTAAAAGGTCTATTAGTATGTAAATCAGCAGTTTTTAGGGTTTTTTTTTTTTGGTTTTTTTTTTTTTTTGGAGTAGGGAAACTTTTCAGCATTTTAATGATACGTTCACAGTAATGTCCCTTTCTGTGCCCTACAGACAGAAATCAACTGCCAGAGTCAACTGCTTTGTCTGTGTTATACACTGAAGCTTGATTTCAATACTGGCTTCACATATGTAGTTGTATCTGCACAGGATTTCTTACCCCCACCCCAGAACTGGTGGTAGTAGGTCTATGACCCTCATATTTACATAGAGAGAAAGGCTCATGCCCAGGGGGTGTCCTTGCCATGAACATGTCAATGGAAGGTATGGAGCCAAGAATGTAGCCCAATGTATGGCCCTTGGAAGAAAAGTTTTCTTGTGTCTGTTCTGTATATTGTAGAACAAAGAGTGTGCAGGACAAGCTTTCCCTTGGGCTCTTTTCTTCCTTAAAACATGTCTTTTCTAATCTTTGAATAACTATTATGCTCCACCTATTCTAGAAGCCCCACTGACATAGTTGGGAGTTAACTATTTCTCTGAGTCTTCCCTGTCCCAACATGTTAAGGAAGGCCTGATAGCAGCACTGCTGAGAAAAGAAAAATCAAACATCACAACTTTCTCACACAGTGGCAGAAGATTTGGTTGTAGTGTGTGGAGTGCCAACAAGGTCTGTGCTCAGCAAGTCCTATTATTCCTTTTGTTTCATTTTAGAGCTCAGATTAGCAGTGCATGTCATAATCCAAAGCAGCCTCACTAAAAAGAGTATTGTATAACCTAAGTAGAGAGAACACATGATAACACAACAGAGTAATTTTTAGAGAACTCCTGTGTTCTATAGCTCCACGCTAAGCAGCTCGGGATAGCACAAGCCCTCTACTTGTTGTTTCTCATCTAAAGATTCGGAAATCCTGTGGCATTCTGTGCTCTTTAACTTCTGGATTTGCGCTGCTGGCATTTCTGCCTGACACCTTCCCTTTATTTCTCTCTCGCTATCTGATTTCCCTTCAGTCCTTCCTCAAAATTCTATTTTCACGTGATTGGAGGTGATGTGTCCCTTTATGTACTCTGGAAAAATGAGGAATCCTAAAATATCTGCTTTGTGTGACATATTTCCTAGAGCCTCAGCACATATGAATGGTTTTAAATTGAGACAGGGAAGGTTTAGGTTAGAGATTAGGAGGGAAGTTTCTCATTCAGAGGATGGTGATGCACTGGAACAGGTTGCCCAAAGAAATTGTGGATGCCCCATCCCTCGAGGTGTCTGAGGCCAGGCTGGATGTGACTCTGGGCAGCCTGGTCTGGTGGTTGGTGACCCTGCACATAATAGGGGGTTGAAACTGGATGATCATTGTGGTCCTTTTCAACTCAGTCCATTCTGTAAATATGCACCCTGTGTCTGTGTCTGTGTTGCATGCCAGGTATTTACCACTGGTCACTAAAAAGGATTCTGACTTTCTTGGCATTGAAGACATCAGATTTCCATTAGGCCCCTGCAGTTACAACAGGGCACACTCTGCTGTGCTTTAGATACTCTGGAGAATGTGATGTGAAGATATAAAAATTCATACAGTGACCTTTTGCTCTGTTTCCTGAGATGAAAGTTGCCTAAAAAAGTATATTAATTCAAACGGAGGAGGAGGAATGCAAACAAATGCATTTATTTGTGATGTACTATAGGCAACAGTTGCAAATATTTATAGACTGACAGAAGAAGGCAAGTTAAAGCTGTGCTGTGATAATACAGATAAATCAGTTTCATGGCAAGGTGTCATCAAAAACTTTTGCACGCCCCCATGGTGAGCCTGTTCAGGAAAGGCATCGAGCAGGAAGCTTATGCTAAAGTTAATCCAGGAAAAAAAAAGTATCAATCTTCAGCTAGATCAACTGTCTTGAAATGGCTCACCCTGTGGTAATGCTGACATGAGTGCTGGCACAAGGGAGGGGTGGAGGACTGGGAGAGAATTGACAGCCTTGATTTCATCATGTTAAAACACTGTGAGCTACAGCTGTACGTGGCCGCGTCACTGCAAAACATCTCTGTCATTTATACAAGTTTGTACAGGTAATGTAGTTGAATACACATCAGCATGGAGTTAAAAAGTGAGTAATTAATCACTAGCTTTTCACCTCAAGAAGATACTGACGGCATTTTGTCTGGGATGTCATAGTTCTTGGGTGATTGAACCTCATCTTCTCTCTCTGGGGTATTTGGTATCAAAGGGATGAAGAATAGAATGGTATTCAAATTCCTCACTTTGACAGTTCTGACATTAAACTGAATTAAAGTGATGCTGTTAAATATAGTAGTTTTTGAAGTCTGAGGATCAGAGTCTGAGACTAGACACATACTTACCTGTGCTGGAACTTGAAGAATCATTTGCCACTGACACAAAATTAGTTGAATTGACTTAAAATTGTATTTTGAAAGGAAATAAGTCAGGTTTTTTGTTTTTTTTTTTTACTATATCTTCTGCATCTATAAGTCCTTAGGGTTCTCATTCATGAACTCTGCTCTGAAGTTGTAAATTCTAAAATGGTTTTCTAAGTTAGGAAGAACTTATAATTTGGGATTCTTCCATAATCCACTGACTTGAGGGATTTTAAAATGATCAAAAAAACCCCAAAACACCCTGTATTTTCAATTAAACCCTAATGCTGTCATACTAAGTTAATATAGATACATATTCTCATGCATTTGCATAAAGCCACATAACCATAATAAAAAGAACTACTCCTTTCCTTAAAGAAATTCACAGTACTTAGAAGTTTTGATTCCTGTAAGCGATTTATTTAATCTCTGGCATAAACCACCCATGAATATTTGAAAAAAGGCTCTTCTATGAGTCCTCGAACTTTTTGCTTATTTTCCTCGGGGTTTGATGTTGTTGCTGATGTTGGTTGCTGTTGTTCTGTCTGATATAACTCTTGCCTAATGAAGAAAACAGGAGCTTTAATATTTGTCAATTCTGATGTAACTCCGTAGCTGAACAAAACTTCATGGAAGAGTAGATTTGCATCTGCTCTGTTGCCTGGAGAAAGAAAGACAGGAAAAGTTATTTCCCTTGTGGTTGCCCCTTGGACCTGTTCAAGCCTGTCAGGATATTTTTGTGTGGTTGTTAATTCAGATTCAGTGGCATATCATTAATATTAAACTTCACCAGGAAAACAGGTAAGGAATTGCTATCTTTTGCCTTTACACTGTGCAGATAACTCAGTATTTGTTGAATTTTGGTTAGAAATTCTTAGTCAAAGACCTATTTAAAACTTATTTCTGCAGGAAATTTCAAGTCTTTAAGTTCTGTTATCAAAAGGTGAAATATTTGGAAAGCACTGGGAAGTTAGAAGGACGTCTATTAAGCTTTACAGGAACTGATGACTACATAGTTCACTTTTTCTTGTGACACTACTTGTTAGTAGCACTGTTTTTACAACAGAGAAGGCATCCCTTTTCTGAACTTTTCACATTTCCTCAGCTCATGAGTGTTTTCTTGAATTCTGCAGTTGTTCAACATGGAATGATCAGCTCCTAGATTGTAGCAATGTTTAATTTTCTGTGAAAATGTTGGCTGAGACTCGCAGCTGGGGATTTGCTAACAGAACAACGAGAATAAAAAACAGTTTTGTCTTCCTTAGAGATTTCAAAAAACCACCCTGTTTTCTGAAAAATAGAAGGCACAACTCTTTCATGTGCACAAAGACGGCGAATGGTGCAATGAAATATATATACCTGCAGTCAAATCAGATTGCTTAAGCTTAGCTGAAAAGTAGTATGTCATTGACTGTTTGAAACTCAACTTAAGAACCACTTTCCTTTTCAGTGTTTTGACATAAAAATATATTTGTTATGAAATAGTCATTTGTCAATATAAGATCTTGAATTAAGCTTTCAGTCATATCCAAGTAACATGGAGAGCTGAACTCCTTTAGCAAAAATTATTTAGGAAAGATTTTCACTTGTACTAATGACTCCTGGGAGCTACATTTCAGACAGATGATCTCCCACCCATCTGCCCTTGTCCTCTGCCACAAGTTGCTGCCTCTGGGATGAAGTCCACAGGTGGGAATATGTGTACCTGTATGGCCTACCTTAACTAAACCAACACCTTAAGAGAAAGAAGCAGAAATGGAGTGACTGCGGTACTGGAACACAATCTGCAGTGCTACCAAATGGTAACCTTCTAAAGAGAAGCAGCCAACCATGAAGAGAAAAATCACATGCTGACCCAAAGACTGTTGAGGCAGTAATGAAGGTCAGAGCCAAACTTGAAAAGTCAGAGGATGAGAATTTATCCCCTTGCTGAGAACTGAAGAAGTTCAGACCATTTCTGAACCATGGCTCATTGTTCTTGGCACAGTGGTGATGTCAAACTGAACCAAGTATTAGATGAAGAAAAAGTGTCTTGTACTAGTGACATTTATCCATAGCTAAGCCTGATTTCCAGACCTAGACTGTGGCACTGTTAGACTCAACATGTGTTTGCTCTGGGAAAGATGAAGCGACATAGTGCTTCAGTGCACCTGCTTGGATCTGTTTGGCCACCATCCTGTCCTTGCATCCAAACACTTGTGCTGATTTGATTCAGTTTTAACAAATATGATAGCATTAGCCGAATAATCACCTCCTATTGCTTTTAATCATTTTGACAGGTAAATACAAGGGTTGAATTTAGGTAGAATGACAAGGTCATAAACAAGAAAATAAAGCAAAATATTTCTGCTGATTATCAACTCTGCAGACAAATACAGCTGCTGGGAACAAACAAAGAAATAGAGTGTTTAGCTAAAGGTTCATTCTAAAGCTGGGTGTCAGGAGAGGGTAATTTGATACATTCTGCCGACCCCACAGTAATTTGTCAGACATGTTACAGACCTGCACTGCTCTCTTTGTTTAAGATGAGATGTCCTACTTTTCTGATTAAAAGGAAATCCTGATTTGCAATTCTGAACTAAGATAATTGCTTCAGCAACATTCCAAACTGGGTTACAATTATGGAGTGGGCATGCATTACCAGTAATTTAATTTGTGTGTCCATTTGTTACACAAGTAAGGATTCTTTCAGGCGCTACTGTTAGTGATATTTTTGCCTCTAGTACGCTTTGGAGGCCACATTCACAAGAAATACTTTCATGAATAAAACATGAGAAATCCAATTCCTCTGTCTACTGAAACAAAAAAAACAAACATTGCCTTTGGGACACTGTATACAAACAGAGATGCATTCAAGCTTGCACATAACAGTCTTACCTAAGGAGGGGAGCAGAGACGCGTGAAAAAAGTATTTTATTTTGCCAGGACTGCCAAAATTCAGACAGAAAGTGGTCTTGATCATCAGCTAATCGAAATAAGTGCTAACCAGCTCAAAAGAGAAGTTTATAATTAGCATCGTAACAAATCTTGCCCATGAGCCTTCCACTTCCTTTCTCCCTGTGCTTCTTGTTCTCAAAGGACGAAGTGCCTCCAGTAGTCGATGACATCTATTTTTCAGAACAGATGGGGAGTTTCAAAGGTGCTGAAGGGGATTTCTTGTTCACTTCTACAGAGAATTGCAATGATGGATGGGCATCTGTCTCCTAAAACAAATCTAATGCCTGTTTCCCACAGACAAACAGAAACACAGTTTTCAAAACTGGTTTTTTTTTTTTTTTTTTTGGTGTTGTTCTTTGTATGTTTGTATTTTGAGGTATTTCTAGATACTTCTAGGTATTTCTAGATCAAGCTAACTAGTGATTTTATGATTTTGAAATTTTGTGGGTTTTTCACCCCAAAATATGTTCTGACAGAGCTTTAAGCATCCTCAGAAATTTTACAATTGTTTCAGTGGGTTTATTTTCTGCTCTGAAGCCCATAGTTACCATCTCAAACAAGCTAAGCTCTCTAGAATGAATTTGACCCACTGTCGTGTTGACATCAGTTTGATATAATTCTCTTAACCCATAGATATCCAGTTCATTAAACTTCTAAACCAATAGCTTCTGAATTCAGTGGTGGATTTGTCTAGGAGATGGTCTTTGAAAGGGTCCTCCATTTCCACTCAATTCGGATGAAGGTAACCACTTTGAAGTCTAGATTTTGGAGGGAGAATTCTGCTTAGAGGCAATAAAATAGCCAACGTGTTAATGACTGGCTAAATTCCCTACTCAAGTGCCTGAAGCAATGAGTCATTAACCCAACCATGTAATTAACTTGGACAAGGGACACATTGCATTTAAACTGATTATGAAAAAAAAGCACCAACCAACATATGCCAAGTAATAAAAAACTTTCAAGGATCTAGGCAAGGACACAATATGAAATAAAACAGAATGTAGTACATTTTACCCTGAAGGATACCTAAGAGCTTTGCAAGTGATATACAGGCAGTACCGATGAAATAAATCCACCTTGAGGGGAGATGCAATATTCATCTAGCAAAGAGACATACAATATGGGGGAAAATACAGAAATAATTATTTTAACTGCAGGATGCATGTAAAAAATCTGCACTCTAGAAATTGCCCTTGGAACTTCAGAGTAGGCTGTTTTATGTGTCCTTCAGAACATCCCAATTAAAGCATATGATACCCCATATTAAGGAATAGGAGTAGCATTTTTACAGGCAACAGGACCAGTAAAGGTGCCTTATGTAGTTGTACCAGGGAGGAAATTAGATTAGTTGCTACTGACAGGACCAACACCAGCTGTCCTCCATTGCTTCTTGTCTAGCAGATACACAGCTATAATTAGGGAGAGTTATAACACAGTGAAATATTTCCTCTAGTAGGATATATTTACTTTTGTCAAGTACTTTCTATTTCCAAGGAAAGTATAAAGAAATAATATCTTCCCTCTGACGGGAGGCTAAAGGGTAAGCATTTGCAGTGAGCGTGAGACAACATGTCAACTCCTAATTACCTGACTGTAATAGAGAGAAAACCTTTTTTATTCTTATCTGTGTTTGTGGATAAGTGAAAGGACCCAAGCTGACCGTTTCTTACCTCTCCATGTTATCTTACTGGAAATTTCATACTGCAGAGCAGCATGAATTTCAGAGGACCAAGCAGCTGGAAATACTTCCTCTGCACTTGCTAGGTCAGAATCTCACTAGAGGCGAGAATCAGTTTGGACTGTGGACAGTGTCTTAGTCTGGATTCTTCACCTCTGGGAAGCAGCAACCTAATTTAACTAAGTTATGCACATATCACCTGTCAGACACAAAAATGTCCTTCAGATACTCTGGACATCCTTGACATGGTGATTGTTTATCTCCTGGAACACCATGGCCCAGTGTGCTACACGAGCATGTCTGGTGGCAGCTCATTTTCTAATGAGGCTTAGCTAGCAGTGAGAGTCTAGCTGTTTCCATGTCTCCTCTGAATACTCAAAAAGGGAATCCTCCTTTCCACGCCATACTGGCCTGTGAATGATCTGTGGTAGACATCAATTTCTGATGTCTTTGTTGTCACTGTACTACTCATCTTCTGGGTAGGAGGATGTGACCAACTTCTTCAGTGTCCTACAGCACCACGCTTTCAGGAAGATGAAGAATGCAACCACCATCTCATTTCTTGGTTTTGTAGCTGTGATGCAGTTCATTTCACAACACTGGGGAGCTAGGATGTGTGATTTCTTTATTTCTGTTTTTTAAAACTCATTGTATAACAACTCTTTCTAGCAATAGAACAACTAGTTCAATTTCCCACTTTGGGATATGCTATAAGGCTCTGGCTTCACAGTTTAACCACTTGAAACTGAATTATTGTCTCATTAAAGTGTAAGTATTAGCACTTAAGGGAGGTACCTTTATTTTTATAAAAGTGGCCTTTATCAAAATGATTTCACTGGTTAACTATAGCATTATTTCCTGCACATTTAAGAATTAACCAAAATAACAAGGAGCACTGTGGGATCCTGAGTTGTTTTCAAGAGCAAATTCCTTATCATTTTAGTAAGTATTTATGTTAGTACTTGGAAAACTTGCAAAAGGAACGTTAGTCCTAAGAAAAATAATAAGCAAGAGTGGGGTTAATGGATGAGACACACATATAGACACATGCACATATGTATGCATGTGATACATTCAAAATCAGGTTGCCCAGAGAATGCCTCTATCCCTGAAGATGGTCAAGGCCAGGTTGGATGGTTCCCTGGGCAGCATGAACTGGTTGAGGGCAGCCCTGCCCATGGCAGGGGTTTGGAACTAGATGATCTTTGAGGTCTCTTCCAGCCCAAATCCTTCTGAGATTCTGTGATTCTATGATTCCGTAGAGTTGGATATGACAGCAGTGGAAGAAAGAAACACACATGGCTTGGAAATGAATCTGTTTTAAAAGGAAGCCAAGTATTTTCTGTCCATTTGTATTGAATGAACATCTAAAATCCCACCTCTCAGACTGATGTCTGAGGTTGACTACTGTGTCCTAGCATCTTTGTTATGAACATTATGAGTGAGGAGGAGAGCAAATTGTTCAAAGACAATACAGAAAACAAATTTCTGCAACAGTAATGATATCTCTTTGTACTTTTTTCCCCTGTAAATCTCTAGCTTTCCATCCAAGACTTTTTATAACTCTCCAAAGTGGTTTGCAGATAAGGAAAGTAACTTGGGTTACATTCACATCAGTGTCAAAACCCCCACTGATTTCAACATGATCAACATTTTTCTTTGAAGCTAAGTGAGAAGGTGAAGTGCTATCTTCTAGAAGTACTGCCTCCAAATTCTAATCCACATGCTATTCACCTTTCTCTGCCCATGTATAACTACTAGCACTTATCTCCTCGGTTAAGGTCAGAATGAAAGCCCTGGAAATCTTTCTGTCAACATCTAAGGCTTTAAATTGAGCGCAGTGCTAATATTGCATCATTCAATGGGTTCCAAGAAACTTTTGCTGTTTGGAGCTGGGAAACAGGTCTCTGTAAAGAAATTTAGAAGTTATTGAATGTGGTTTTGATAGTTTCTATATAATTACTATAAATCATCAATCATATTATGGCCAAAATTAATGATGGAAACTCGAAATAGATTTGGAAGTGATGGGTGATGTCTCCAGAGGGCAGTACTGTGACTGGTGCTTTTTAAAATTTTAATCAGTAATAGCTATAGTGAGATGGAATACACCCTCAGCAGTGTGTAGATTATGCCAAGCTGTGTGGTATTGTCAACATGCCTGAGGGACAGGATACCATTCAGAGAGATATAGACAGGCTTGAGCAGTGGGCCCAGGTGCATCTCATGAGGTTCAGCAAGGCTAAGTGCAAAGTCTTGCACCTGAGTCATAGCAACCCCCACTATCAGTACAGGCTGGAGGATGAAAGAACAGAGCACAGCCCTGCAAGAGGGACTTGGGGACTCTGGTGGATGGGAAGCTGGACATGAGTCAGCAATGTGACCTCGCAATCCAGACAGTCAAACATATCTTGGTCTGCATCCCAAGAAGCATGGTGAGCAGGCTGAGGGGGGTGTGATCCTGAGCCTCTATGCCATGCTGGGGAGATCTCACCTGTGTTCAGATGTGGGGTTCTCAGTACAGGAGAAACGTGGACTATTGAAGTGCATCCAGAGGAGGGCCGCAAATATGATCCATGGGATGGAACACCTCTTGTACAAGAACAGGCTGAGAGAGTTGGGACTTTTCAGCCTGCAGAAGAGAAGGCTCCGGGAAGGCCCGAATGGACTGTCCAGAGCTGTGGGCACGGCCCCAAGTGTCAGACTTCAACGAGTGTCTGGACATCGTACTGAGACATAGGGTTTGAATTTTGGGTGGTGCTGTGTGGAACCTGGAGTCAGACTCCATGATCATTGTGGATCCCTTGCACTTCACTCTTAATGTTTTTCCAGGGGCACATGCTAAGTCAAGAAAAATCTCCATTTTTGCATTTTTCTGAAAAGTGAACTTGCTCTTTTTATAAAAAACTCACTGCTTTATTTCAAGTGTGTCAGTTTGCTTCCACTGTTATTAGAAGAAGAGAGGTGTGAAAGAAGAGGAGGAACAAAATCTGCTGGCTGGTTGAACAGGAGAGAATAAGTGAAGGCTCATATTCTCTGTCTGGACAGGAAGATATGGTCTAGACTGATACGGATGGAGACATCAGCTGTTGCTAGTAGTGCTATGACCAGTCTATATGTTGCTATATTGAATTAGTAGCATATTATGATTTCTTAGATGGGATGCTGAAAGAGTAGTCTTTATAGAACAATGAGCAGATAACTAGAGAAACAGGAAACATTAGTAATTAGAAAAGCTTGTTTGAAAAAGAGCTCAGTAGCACTTCTGCCACCCAACTGGCAGCCTCTGGAAATCACTAAACAGTGCTTCTCCAATGCTACTTTCTCAAATTCTGTTTTCTTTCCTTCAGTCATTTGCTTGAGTGACAGCATAGACTCAATTAAGCCTTGATTAGAGCAAAGAGTGCTGCTGTTTTTCTTTCAGAAATCTGTCTTGACAGTAGATAGAAGGAAAAAAATAATTTAAAAAGGACAAACAAGCAAAGTATACTACAAGTACTTGTTTCAGAGACCATCTGAACAGATGCAAAGGTAGCAGGGGAAAGCAAAGTCAGAATCACACTACAAAGCAAAGTGAGGATCAGTTTCCTTACACTAAAGCAGGATTTCTGGAGTAGAGCTTGGAACAAAAGTTCCTTCTCAGCTATGAAGAGTCAGACTGTCTTTTTGACCAGACAAAGAACCACCTCTTAAAAGGCAGCTCTGCACCCAGAGCTTTTGTCTTGCATATGCTTTGTGTTTTACTGGACATACACTTTACATAGGTGAAGAATATTAAAGCTGACTGGATGAGAAAAGATTGTTAAACTCAACAGAAATACATTCTGCAATCTCTCTTGATTTTCTGACTGCTACTTCACAGCCAAAAGCTGTAACGATGAATCTGCTTATAACACTCGCCCCAAATCAAAAAAACCCGCTATCAACATTCTTTGTAGGAAAATGAAGAACAGCATATGGTATATGGTTTCTTTTGTAGGCATTTATCATCTTTGTTGTGACATGCACCTTTTAAAAGAAGCTGTATCCAGATTGTCAGCTTGTTTTTAATTCAATCAATTTCATCCACTGATTTACTATATAATTGTCTTCAGCACAGATGAAGTAAATTTGATGTAAGATCAGCCTCTGTGAGACCAGATACACCATAAGAAAAATCAGTGTGGAGCTATTAAGTACTTCAGGGGGTGTCTTTTGCAAATGTAGTTAGAAAAAATAAGTCTCAGCAAGAAGAAGAAGCTGAAATGACACACAGAGCCAGCTTATGAATGATTTATGCCCTCTTTTCACCACAGATTTCATTTTTACTTACATAGGACTTATCAAACACAATGTATAAAAACAACATTCAATAGAATGAGTCACAGAGGGTTCAGAGGAACCTCTCCAATACTGCAGAACAATGGATCAGCCTTCGGGTTTGTTTTTCTGTTTGCTTTGCAGTAGTCTAAATGCCACTGCCCATTTCTCTGCATTCTCTAAAAGTGTAACAAAGAGACATTTCCAGCCCAAAATGTTTATAGTCGAAGTTTCAGACAGGGTATACTACATGCAACAGAATGGGGGCATGCAAGGCAACCAGAGGGAGCGTATGAGGTAACAGAGGAGCTTGTGTACAGTGGTAAATTCAAGGTGCTATGGTCTGAGGCAGAACAGATGCCCAATTGCTGTCTGTACCCTGTGACCTGAAGGAGAGGCTGAAAGATGGTGAGTGAGGGAGGAAAGGATACTGAGATGCAATTATCTTTCCACTAGTTTTAATTTACATCCGTTAATATGCATACTTTTAATCCAAGTAGTCCTCCATTGCCACTTTGTGAGGCACAGCAACTGCAGGCAAATTCAGACTTACTGATTGGGTAACACAGTGTAATTAAAGGAAAGGGAGAGAGGCTGTGCTGGAGTGTAGGCTGCACCTTTCTGCTAGTGACTGTCTTTGAGTTACAAGCTTTTATATTCCCTCCAACTCTGAGGATACTGCACCATGAGGAGTCTTTGTAGACCTCGGGTAGCGGCAATATACACTTGTCTGCTACATCAGGGAAACAGCCATGGAGGCCAAACACCAGCAAGTACTGAACTAGGTGCCCAGTGGATCCAGCACTCACACTTAAACCGTTCTGAACAGGTCACATGGCAAGGCCAAAAGAAATAACTGGGTAATGCTTTGCATCAGACTGGAGGTGAGCAGCTGGGATGAAAGTGCATGTCTTGTGCACGGACTTCTGTCGAGACACATCAACTAGTCTTTCTGGATGCACAGAAAAGACATGTTGTGGGACAGATTTCTGCTTGCTGAGAACTGATGTCGTCTGCCTGTGCTCACTCTTTTTATTTCACAGTCCGTTTACTCTCTCAGTTCTAGAAATCAGGGCTATGTGGCTGTGCTATCCATATGAATGCATTTGCTGGTCTTCTGTAAAAATTTTCTCACTCACTTGCAATTTAATTTAACATAAAAGGTTTTTGAGTTTTGTAAACTTGAGCAGCTGAGTAAAGAGGGCAAGTCTTAGACTTTCCCTGAGAAAGGTAGCAGCATACACAACAGAGAATCCAAATTAAAAGAAAAAAGAGGTCTCATGAATACTCCAACTGTAGGAAGCTTTTTGATGAAAGCAGGTGCTTTAAGTCCCAGGAAATACAATCACTTCACAGCAGTTCATCTGGAAGCAGGCTTCATTAAGTTGGCTGCACACACAACTACTTATTTTCTTTACAGACAATCTGGTGCTCTTAAAATGAGAAGTGCTATGATTTCAAAGTGCACTTGGACAGCTCAGAATGACCTTTGAAGCCCTGAAGAATCACGAGCCCAGAGGTATTAGGCTTTGTTCATAATTAACATGAATGGGACAGCCAGGGGGCTGCTACAATAGTGGAACTGTAACCTTATCAGAAAAATAGACAGGACCCCAAACTTTGGCAGGTCAGTTTTAAAAGAAAAGTCATGAAGAAGAGCTGAAGAATAGCTTGCTAAAAAGGATTACTTTTTTTTCCCCCAGACAAAGCAGGTGTAGGATATTCACTATAACATGTGAAGACCTGATAATCAACAAAAGAGTAAAAAGAAGTTCAAGGAAGATAAAAACAAAGCAGAAAAACGAAGCGAAGATTCAGTGAGATCTTTCTGCATCTATTTATCATGGAGAAATTCAGGGCTGTTTCCACACAGGAAAGCTTCTTGATAGGGAATGCATCAGATAAGATTTATGAAAGAATCAGCCAGAAATCTATTGGACTGGTTGGAGATTCTAAGGAATTTTATGATTAATCTGGTTTGAAACTTCTTGCAGGAGACTTCCTCTATAATACAGAACTGCAGGGTGGCTAGCAAGACCATGCAAGGGAGAAGTGTGATCAAAAAGCCTGGCACCTCCACTTTCAGCTTGGACTAGAAAGAATCAGTGGGTGAATATGTAAACATGGACTACTGGAAAAGCTCAGCAGAGCTTTGGCAAAGGGAAATCACACATTATAGTTGTTCTGGATTGAGGTCTCAGGAGGAGCTGGGGAGCACGTATATGAAGAACAGCTTGCTGATGAGACTGGCACAGATTTTCAAAGAGAATTAGTTTCCTTGCCAGTGGCTCTTCAAGAAGTAAAGCAGATGTAGAAGTGAAAACAGCATGTCTGGAAATCAATTAAAAAATATAGGAAAAGCAAGATAGGAATAGAATATCATTAATAAAGCCTTTCCTAAATGAGACAGGAAGGGAACAATTCAGGAAGTGGCATAAGTTGCTGAAGTCATTACTTAACATGGTACTAACTATGCAAGCATTTACACATCCTGGAAAGCTGCTACAACTTTTTCTTCCATAACTGCTAAGTTACAAGAAGCATCCCAGGAACCAGAAGCCACAATAAGGGCTTCCAGGGTACGATGTTTTCTCCTTCGTCCAAGAAAAAGCACGGTCTCACTTAGAGAAGGAGGAATATACAATAGAATCTATAGAAGAATGTTAAGTTGCTTGTAAGAGACTGAAACTGAGTTTTTCTTTCCTGTCTGATCAATTGCCTAATGGATCCTATAATGATTTTACGAATCTCTCTCATCTGCAGTGACATCCATCTACTGGAGATCCAGTTCTTCAGTGTCTAGAGATGAAAAAAATACTAAGTTTTAGTGTGTGGAAAACTTCAAGACTAACAATTTTGAAGACGCCTTTCAAATCATAGAATTTTAGGGAGCATTATCTGGAATGGACAGTCTAGCAATCTCACAATGGCCATTCAGTACAGCTTCCCACTCAACATAGGATTGTTAATAATATAATAGATGAGGTCAGGCGGCTTCTCTACCTGTATCTTGAAGGACAGGTATTCTACAGCATCTTTTGGTAATCCATTTCAGGGAAAAATAGTAACGAAATTACAAGAAAATTACACAAGGAGGTACAAAAAAATTACAACTTACCTTATTATTATTGTCATTCTGATCCCTTAGAAGTCACATATTAAAACATTTATTTGGGAATCTGATGGAAAGAACAAAAATTCTTCAGGAAAACAATAACAATAACAACAACAACAAAAGCACTTTCATTTTTCTTTCAGACAGGTGATATCTAATGCCGAACCGCAGAGAAGCACATTTATGGCCATGAGACTTGTGAAAATTTTCAAGACTTACACAACACCACTGCTATCAAAAGTGATTTTTATTAATTCTTAACTGAAGCTAGACAAGCCTGGCAGAAATCTTCGCTGTTCTAAAACATTCTAAGCTAGAATTTCACCTCTACAGCCTTGCCATCCAGCCAGATAATGAATGACTGACAGATATGTCATGTCACGAATAACACAGTGTCAGTATTGTGTTAAAATAGTCTTATGAATTTTAAAGGACCTTTTCCAAGCCTCAAGACAGTACGTTATAGCTAAAAAGATATCAATACAAATTAAATATTTGCATGACAAGGGTGACTTTAATTAAAAATCTTTGGTATAATTTAAATCACATCCATGAAAATAGTCATTGAAGAATGAAATGTCTTATAGGAATTGACTCCAACATAATTGGAAGGGAATGTCTGGAGCATCACTCACTGGTGATTTTATACCTCTGCAGAAAAGCAGAATATAAGATTCTCTTAACAAACAGTGAAGTAGGTGAGCTAAGACAGAAATATAATTCTGAAATGTAATAATATTTCATTTGCTTAAAATGAAAAGGATTTTGATATGGTACAGGTGGGGTTTTTGCATTTCAGATAATAAAACCCTCAGGTGCAATGGAAGTTGCTATAATCCCATGAGGTTTCCAGGATTTTCAGAAGCTCAGCTGGATGAAACTCTTGAATATGCACAAGTTCCTTTTCTTCAGTCACTTCCCCCAAGGAGAAAGATTGTGAACATCCTGTGTTTCCTAACTGTCTCTCCCAATGTTTCATCTTTTCTGTATTATTGCATTTACAGTTGATATGGTGATGCCTCAGTGTGTGTACATCACTGATTCTTTCTAGAGCTAATCAAGATCTGTCAAACCTATTTAAGAATGTGGGCTAGATCATATTCAGGGGATGACCTATTTTTATTTTTTATTTTTCCCAGTAATTCTGTTACATATCTAACAAACGTAGTCTTTAGAGATAATATATATTACCCTTAAAATGTTGGGCTGAACACCTATATTTTTAAAGCTGATTTTCATTAGTATAGTCTTTCACTGCAATCTTCAAAACATCTGCAATGAAACTCCATGGAACTCCATGGAAGAACATCCATAGAGCTGATATTCCTAAAATCATTATACACCATTGTAGAAAGTGTTGTAAGTCTGAAAAGGCCCGGATGTAGATCAGAATGATAAATACAATGCCTAAATATCTTCATAGAATTATCACAGTATCATCACACAGATGCTTGGGTTAGAAGAGTCCTGAAAGATCATTCAGCCCCAAACCATGGGCAGAGCTGCCCCGCACCAGCTCAGGATGCCCAGATCCCCATCCATCCTGGCCTTGAGTGCCTCCAGGGATGGGGCACCACAGCTTCTATGGGCAGCTGTGCCAGCTCCTCAATACCCTTCCTAAATAATTTATTTTAAAGACACTCATGAGGAGAGTGTTATTTGCCTTTTCCTCCTTTCCTCTTGCCTAACAAGATATTGAATACTCGAGGCGAAGAAGGCTGTGGGAACCTGGACATACACCATAGTAGTAAGAGGTGCTTTCTCTAAATCTTCCTTTCTTCCCTGTGACCACAGCATTATCCCTCCATCTCTTGCCCCCTTCAGCTTGATAAGCTTTAAGAACATCTCAAAAGGACACACATTCTGTCACTGATGATGTCGCTGCAATACACTGAGGCAGAAAACAAAGCAGAGCATGTTGCTGCATCCTAGGGGATTATCTAGACTGTTCAGGATGCTAATCAGGGAAGAAAAGGATGATATGTTACTGTCAGAACTCTGTCTGCAGAGTGTATGATTGCAAGAGGTTATAATTATTTAACATTTTGATTTTCTCATTCCTCAAGTGGTAAAGCCTTTGCTGTCTTACTGGCTGCCACAGTTCTGCATCAGATTCACAGCAGAAAATCTTAAGACTTCTTAAGAAAGCAAAAGCTGAGAGTTGTGCAGCTAAATAAATATTATTAATCTGTTTGCAAGTGTCTGCATGCATTCAGAAATAGGAGAATGTCATTTGTGTAGAGACTGTTAACATACAAGCAAACAAATACTTCAGTTTCCCAGCAGATGCAGAGTACAAAGATACTATACATATGTTTCCCAAAGGTGAGGAGCCCTCATGACTCCTGCTAAAGTTGATAGGATCTGTGATCATTCCAGTCCAGAGAAAGAGATGTGCTGCTTAGGGAGAATCAACTGCTCTTTAGGACTGCTGTTTCACAGTCAGGGGAAAAGATACAGACACTCAGTTCAGCCACAGGGCTGCATCAAGCAGGTTGAGGGCATCTTTGTCCACAAAAGGGCTCAAGTCCATAACTTTGAGAACAACAGGTGCTTT
Organism: Coturnix japonica; assembly: GCF_054131305.1. Classification (NCBI taxonomy): domain Eukaryota; kingdom Metazoa; phylum Chordata; class Aves; order Galliformes; family Phasianidae; genus Coturnix; species Coturnix japonica. The sequence goes on along the minus strand of NC_140663.1, from coordinate 95,420,842 downwards.
TGGAAATGGGATGCTAGCACTGGTGATGAGGCAGTGGCACAGGCTGCCCGGGGAGGTGGTACAGTCACAATCCCTGGAGGTGTTCAAGAGCCGCATGGATGTGGCACTGAGGGACATGGGCAGTGGGCATGGTGGGGGTGGGCTGGTGGTTGGACTGGGTGATCCTGGAGGTTTTTACAACCTTAATGATTCTATCATTCTACTGTGATTATAAAGGAGCTGGAGAAAATGAGGTACATCAAAGATGAGATAAAAATTTGAGAATGGCAGCATGCTGTTATCTAAATGTTGCACCAAGCAACATTTCCTCCTTGGAGAGCTGGAGGAAGCTTTGTCTTAAACTAGATACAAATGAACACAAAGGTGCTTTACATGTCAGGAGAAAAAGGAACAGTATCTATTACCTTAAACAATGAGGCAAAACAGGACAGCTTAAAAATGAATGTCTCTGCCCATCTGAAGAACAAAGAGCTGGTCCTGTTAGAACATCTCACAATGCTACACACCAATTAGACATCCCTTTTAGCTCATACCGCCTTTAATCTCTGTGCTGTTCCTGGTTTTGACTGAGCCCTGCTTAGATGTGGTAGGGACATAGAATCATTAAGTCTTATTTCCTAGAGCCCTGGGTAAAATTGCCTCTTTGCTTCCTTCAGAAAGGGAAAAGTTAAGTTTCACACCTTATTGCACGGTGGGGAAGTGCTGGAGTAGACCTCAGTTTTTCTTGTTTAAGATTTTCCACTGTTGATGATTAACTGCAATTTTAATTAGATCAGGCGGAGAGACAGAAGTTTTCTATCACAAACAGCTTCAGAGCCCTGGCTGCATTTCTGACAGTACGTGGCTTGCCAGCAACACAAAATGTAAGGCAGTTCTGCTCTATTCCCCTCAGGTGACTGTCTCTTGCCATTGGTGCCACAACAACTCTCAGCTCTGGAAGACTCTGATCAAACCACATGCGTCCTTACAGCTGACCTTACAACTTCTTCTCAACAATGCAGTGGTCCTAAAAGGATTTTCCTTTCTTTTCTTCCTTTTTTTTTTCTTTTTCTTTTTTTCTTTTTTTTTTCTTTTTTTCTTTTTTTCTTTTTCCTTACTACTTTTCTTTTTTTCCCTCAAACTTGGCTAGTTAGGCTAGAAAAGTGATTACAAAGAACTGAAATATTTTCATCTACTATGCTTACTGTTATCAGCAGTATTAAGATGCTCTGGCATCCTTACATTACTGGCATCTGACATCCTTACACCGAGCTCACCACCTAACCTAGTACAAACCTTTTGTTGAGGACTGAGCACCATCTATTCCGGTCCATTATTCACAGACAGCTGTGCTGCTGTGACTGCTCAAGTGCATGGCTCTGTTGACCTGGCATTAACCATTAAGTCAGTAATACTAAGTTAAGTCTGTGTGCTACAGCTTCAAGCCACAAGTGGGGTAGGTTAAGGACATGAACACAGAGAATGTTGCTTATCCACTGATGGGTGGTGGGTGGATGAGTGTAGTAACCCAAGGTAAGAATGGAACTAGTGCCTTCAGGAGCACTAATGAGCTGTATTACCAAGCATACTCCCCATGCAGCCCATAATATCAACTGCATTAGGTGCCAGTGTGCACATACTTCATTTCACAATGATGATACTCCACTTAACCCCACTGAACACAGGCCTTCTGCCCTCAGGTCTTGCTGGACAATAAGTTCAAGGCTATCTAACAAATATTGGGTCAGGCTATCATCTTCTTGTAGGGCCCACTGAAGCTAACACTTAGGAAATTAGGAACAAACTAATTAAGCAAATAAGCAAAAGTAGGATCAGAACAATAGGGCAGGTTTTCTGGTTTACTACAGTTTGAATCTTTGTAAATGTGTAGATTAAAGCCATTAGAGCTTTATTTTGTCCTTTGTCAATTTTCAGGCAAGCTGTTAATCTTCCTCTTGTGACATGATTAGAAATGAACAAGAACAGCAAATCTTCATAGTGGTGTAAGTAGCACAGAATGTTGAAAGGCTGTCCAGAGTTAACAACCACCACCACGTTAGATTAATTTACAGATTTAGTGGCATGAGATGTTCAGAAAGCAGTAGAACAAATGTAGCAAATGCTTACGTAGTAACTTCTCAGATAAGCTGGAAAACACCCATTTTGAAGCCAGATGATTTTCACTGTTGCTCAGTACTTGAATAAAAGTTCAGCAAACCACCTTTTTCATAGAATACAGTGACCAGGAGATAGCACTGGAGAAGAAAATTCTTGAAAGAAGAAATCCATTGAAAAATCTTCTGGCAGTGATAAAGAGAGCAAATCTACTATGAGATCTTTGTTAAAAGACTACAATCAGGATGATGGTGTCCTCTGATTGGGTATTAGGAACAATTTCTTCTCAGGAAGAGCAGTGATGCAGTGGCACAGGCTTCCCAGGGAGGTGGTGCAGTCACCGTCCCTGGAGGTGTTCAAGAGCCGTGTGGATGTGGCACTGAGGGACGTGGGCAGTGGGCATGGTGGGGGTTGGCTGATGGCTGGACTTGGTGATCCTAATGGTCTTTTCCAACATTAATGATTCTGTGATTCTATGACTCTCTGGAGTTCTTTCTCTGCTAATGTAAATTACCTTGAAAGTTCTCATCCCTTGCAGGTATGGGTAGCAGACAGCAGACTAGACAGTCTTATTTGGATAAAAAAAAATGTCTGAGTTGCCAAGAAGTGCTTCACAACTACCTTGTCCCTTTTTGCGGAACACCTGGGAGAGTTGCTCTTGCAACACATGGTACATTTGTGACTGAAATCTTGTTATGTGTTGCATCAGAGCCAGGACTTATGCTGCTGCTCTGGGTCAGTTCACCAACAGGTGGGCCATCAGAGACTCTTTTTACTAGTGCCTATGGAAAGCAAGATAGTTGCTTATCACTATGCTACTTGCAATTGTATAACAATAGAATAATTTAATTAACTGGAGTCATGTTTGTGTCATGTTCCCTGTTCATATGCTCTTGCTAGGAAGTAATGTTGTTGTCAGTTGTGTTAGTAACAAAGGATGAGTTGCCTGCTGCAGTTACCTTTAAATGGGGATTTTTCTTTAAATAAATAAATAAATAAATAAATAAATAAATAAATAAATAAATAAATAATATCAGATAAATAGTATGCACGTGTGCATGTATGCATTATTTAAATTTGCACAAGCCTCTCACTTCTTAATATAAAGGAGATTAAATGGAGACATTTTTCCTTCTGCACGGCTGGCAGCTCCCTTTCACTGCCACCCACTGCCCCCAAACATACCTCCATGCTCCTTTGAATCTTTGAGCTGTCTCAGTTCCTGAAGGAGAGGAATGAGTCAAAGCAATCACACTTAACTTCAGAATGAAGGAGGGACAAAATTAAGTTTTGAAAGAACATTTGAAGATGCCAGCAGAGCAAACACTGCCAGATCTTCCTAGAAGTGAACAAAGAGAACATGTTTTTCATTACATATTTCATAATGTTATTCATTAAATGAGTTTTTCAGCAACTGAACACAAGGCTTAATTGAATAATGTTTACTGTTTTGAATTGCTGTAGATGGGCAACCTGATCCCCATCTGGGAGCAGTGGATGCTATTGTAACAAATCCAACAATATCATCACCAAGGTTTCTGTTGCCACATGTAGTAGAAGAACAACAAATGAACTGGTCTGGGTCACAAAGGAGATTTACATCCTTTGAATATGATAAAAAGCAGAAAATACAGAAATAACAGCTTTATTATCTATTTCTCTAAGATTTCTAGATTATAATTGTAGGTGCCTCTTCCCCCAAGTGTCCTTTCACTTCTAAACTGATATCCTTGTATCCACCTCTCTCCAGTCACCCTTAAAGAGTAGCAGAAACTTCAGGTGTGACTGCATTTCAAGGTGAGGTAATTTATTACCAATGCATCCAATTTGCCAAAGACCTGATATTTTTAAAAGGAGGACTACAAATATTTTATTTTTTCTAAAGTCTGATCATCAGATTTGACAAATTCATCTCTTCATTATGGAAAATCAAGTTTCTTTTCAGTCACAAGACATTATTTGCAGAAGGAACAATACAAACTCTTATGCAGATTGTGCAGCTATTCTGGGCCGTGTTAGCTTTTGGGTTTGCTGATCCAGCTGCCCACTTTACTCCTTTTGCAAATTTTCCACTTTCTTGTCTCCTACTTGCATTTTTGTATTAGGTGTGTCCTTGAAAGCTACTATTAGGCAGAAAAGAAAGCATGATTCATAAAATAAAAGTTTCTTTCTACTGCTTGATTAACTCTGTTCTATTCTTCCATATGCATAGGTATGTTACACTTATGCTGTCTTGTTTACATGGAAAATGGAATGCTTGTTAATGGAAAAGTGTTGCTAATTTTAGGCAGAAAATTCTTTCTATTCCTGAGATTAACAATATCAAACTAGTCCTGCATAAATACTACCAGAAAGAAGTATATGCTGTCTTGAACCAAAGGCACCAGTGGTGAGTCTGTGGGTTGACATTCCTTATATCATCAAAATCCAAACTAATACACACATGTGCACATGCACATGGTGATAAATGGCTTTGCTTCCAGGCTGAGCTCTGTAACAAACTACCTTGAACTGTAACATTGAACTGCAAGACCCAAGTGCTTTGTTGCTGCCTGTGGCGAGCTCACCACTTCACTGGATTCCTACAGCTCGATACTGACATCCCATGGCTGGTCCCAACAACCCCATCTGCTCCTGCTCCCCATAGGGATCTGCACTGTTGATGTTATGAATCAGCGCAGAGACCAGAAAGGTCAGCACAGGTGATTTTTTTCTTGAGTGAATTCCTATGGGATGTGTTTTTCTGATATCTGGCTGTGATTTGAATAGACCAGGCTTGTTGCAAAATTGTGTTGTGGTCTATGACTGAGACACTGGAAACTTAAATCCTGTTAAAACAAAGAGAACTTTTGCCATTGAAAGACTGAGACCAAATAGGCATCCTCATCCCCATTTTTCCATTGTGGTTCTGTTACATAAACTTCAACTCAAGGGGGGCTGAAGGAAAGAAGGGGACACATTCTTTAGCAGGATCTGTGTGACAGTACAAGGGGAAATGGTTTCAAACTAAAAGAAAGGAGGTCTGAACTGGATATGACAGGAGTAGTGAGGCAGTGAAACAGGTTGCTATGACACCTCGCTGAACTAAGTGGTGCTTTAACGGGGATGTGCTTTCTGGCTGTGCATAACCTTTTTTCTTCCTAAACATCCTCACTGTGCTGTGTTGATATTTGCTTAGACAGTGCTGTGGTTCCTATAGGGAAGTCCTAAGATGACAAAAAAAGTAAGAGGAATTCTAGGTACACCAAATTAGAGGCAAAATGTAAAGCACGGCAAGGTTTGTTTTAGGTTTTGCTGTTTTGTGTGTGTGCATATATGTATATCCTACCTGACAAATGAGGGACACCTTCTAGCCAGAATTATAACTCAACTGGACTTGGGTCTGTTTATACTTCAGAAAGCAGGAAAAGACACTTACTGACCATGGTGATGCTAATGGAACCCAGCAGGTCCTCAGAGGACATGACCAAGGCTGTCAGAAGAGTGTTCTTGCTGATCCACCACCTCTCTGACATCTATGCATGGTATTTTCTGTACATTCAGGAAAGCCATTGCCTCATAAATCTTCCTAATTTTTCACATGTTCTCAAGTAAAAACCACTCTGATTGCAGCTGAAATAAAGGGATGCTCTAAAATCAAGTACAAAATCAAGCAGGCAGGATTTTCTGCTCCACCAAAGAAGAAAATGATGGAAAAATCTGGAGGAGTTTGGCTACACACAGGGTTAGTTGTACTTGAAAAAGACTTCTGGGCTGCCTAAATGACATTCAGGGCTGCCAAAAACGAATCAATTGTGTTAAACACTTTGAACAAGTAAATTGATTCCTTTGTGGTTTCACCTTGGGCTGGCCAGGAACGTGCACGGTTGCCTAAAGCAGCAAGCTCTTCCCACGGGGCATGCTTATCTAGAGGAAGAAGTACCCAAATTACTTATCTTAAATTGCATCACACCTAATTCCAGAGCCCTCTCCCTCACTTGTCCTGGCTTTCAGGCAGAGCCCCTGTGTCTACCAGACACCCCCTGGCTGTGAACACAGAAAATTGCAATGGCTCCTTCATAAGAGTGCCTGGGGACCTGACGGATCAGGGTGCTGAAGCCCATCATTCACAGAACGTAAATCTTTCTACTGGGTACAAGAACACTGAAACGAATCTTTTGCAGTTCTTGTTATTCTTAGACTTTTTTAGATCTGTTTAACACAATGTGCCTCATGCCAGAAAGGATTATCTATTCCACCTGAGTAAAAAGGAACTGAGATCATTTAAAAAAGAACTTTAAATCAAAGTAAACACCGAGTCATTAAAATGTTACAATGAATTAAGAAATTGTTTACTTAAATGTATTGATTTCAGTGGTTTACTAAATCAGGAGTTGGAATAGTCTCCATGGAGAAGCGAAATCCATTTGTCGACCTCTGTATTTATGTGCAAAAATATTGGAGAGGGACCAAAACATTCTGTGGCTGTAGTTCAAATTCTTCTCATTTTAAACCTTTACAAATGAAATACATAATTTTGACACCTTTGTATTTATTTTGGTAACGAGTTCTGCAAATTCCTTATGTGGTCGTAAATCCTAAATACTACCACTGGAAAGCAAATGCATTTCAGACAAGTAGCAGTTAGGTTCCTCATGCCTGCAACAAGCAGATATCTGTTCATTCAGAACAGACAGCCCTTATGCCACAGCCAAAGATGTGGCCACCATCAACCTGCTTTGAGAATTTCTTTGGAAGTAAGACATTTCTTCCTTTTGGTGGATCTTCTACTTGGCTCAAGAGGTGGGATCCCTCGGGGAGGAAAAGCATATTCTCCCTCGGGAGTGTAGGAGCAAGCTGCTCACACATACATAGAGGGAAAGCCCTGTTTTGTGTTGCTTAATCTCTTCTAACAGCAGAAGTCCTCCTGCTGGGACCTCAAAGGAATTTGGGCTGATGTCTTATTTTAAATCTCTCCACCATGCTGAATACTGACTAGGGATTTTTTTCTTCCTCTTCTTGTTCTTTTTATTTTTGTATCTCATTCCACATATGACTACACTTGTCATATCAAAGCTAGTACAGAGAGAGTCCTAAGGCAGAACCTAAGGCTATTCTTTAATGTTCTAGTCTGCTGAAATAATGTTTTCTTCATGTATGTATCAGTCTACTCACAGGCATAAACTGTGTTTCACAGCTTTATCTACTATAGCCCTAGAAAAAGCAGAGTCCTCTAGAGAAACAGAAAGGCATTTAGTACTACTTTTCTTGTAATGTACTACAAAGGGAAAAATTTTTTAAACATGAAGTAAAAATGTGATCCAGGAATTATTTCTGTTTCAGGTTGCAATGTTCCTTTTGTCTAACACAGACCTGGTCTCTGATGGCTGATGTTATATATTTCTTTTGGTTTTCTGGGGAGGTACACTGCATTCAACACTGAGCAGCAACAGAAGCGAAACTTAAAACTGTTTAAAGTGCTTGCTGAGAAATAGAACAGTTGTAAAGCCAGTCTATCCATTCAACTGCCAAAGTACATTTTCTTCTACTGCCTTACTGATAGAGGCATTCTCTTCATTTAAGGGGAAGATTTCTCTAATCAGCAGCAGTGATTTGTTACACTGTGGGCTTAGTAGTCTAAATAGACTCAGAAAGAAAAGAGGGAAAGGACAGGCATCTATTTCGTGCTTTTAAAGGTACTGAAATATTTTTTGCACAGCTGGTGATGTGGAGTAAGTGCAGATATTGCTAACCACAGGTAAGTGATGAAAATACAGAGCTGAGAATGATTACAACAATACCTTTGGCACAAGGTCTCCCTTCACATGCATGTAGACTTTTGGCAACTAGAACAAAAGAACTCTGTTTTTGCAAGTGACACTGAGCATCATTGTGAACATTTCCTAAATAGTGTGAGATAGAAAACTGAAAATACTGAGCTGAAGGTTCTTCAGTTTGCATAAAACTGTCAAGTTATCCATTTCCATATTTAAATTCCAAGCAGGAGCTTCAGGTAGGGACTGAGATCCTTTAAATTTAGAATTTACACACTGCAGCATCTGAACCAGTACAAAAAGATGAGAGTGGGAATGCTGCTCTGAGTAAATGGAGACTGGGGACACTGCAGGTGAATGGTGAACTAAAGATCCAAGAGACTTGTTACACAACCTGCAGCTTTCGAGATCTAAATTGAAACTCGCTGGAGCTCTTTTCAGTGTTTGGTTTGTTTGAATTTCTCCTCTTGAAAAACCAACCAACCAACCAACCCAAAACCCCGAAGTCCCAAATAGAATTCTCTGGACACTCAGATTCAGAACCTCTGAAAAAGCATATTGAAAGGGTTAGACTGTGAATTTCAGAAAGGTGAAAGAAGGAAAATTTGCTTTAGAATTACCTAGGAAGAAAACAGCACACAACAAATTGGGATGACTTCATTTAGGCACATTAGGAAAAAACAACTTACAGTCATTTGACAGCAATCAAAGTGAGCTCTAAATGTTGCTTGTGCTATTTTCATGTTTGCCCACAATTTCCTCTATAGTAATGATTAAACCCCACCATTATGCTGTTTAAATTAGAACCAATGAAAATACAATTTGACACAAGCTATAGGATGGCACTGGGAAAAAGATGTCACTCAGCATTCTGCAACAAAAATGTTAGTATCTTCTGTAGCATTAATAGTAAGCAAAGGGTGATAGCTGGTAGAAACAGTCAAGTCATTAGGAGGAAAGCTGAAATCTGCTTCAGAAAGCTGCCCACCCTACCTGACAGCTTGAAGGAATTAGGACACTGTGTATAAGAAGACTCGAGTCTATGCATTTTTATTAATTGTATCTTTCATGTGAGTGCATAAAAAATGCATTACAATGATTGCTTTCAGTGAAGCAGCATTTAACACACTCTTCAGTATTGTTTTTGTGCTAGAAAAAGTCATACAGCTCAATGACAGCAAGTAATCAGAGCTCTTCGTAGCATAATTTCCCTAAAAGCATGAAAATAGTAGATAGAATTATTTTAAAAAGGATAGTTAGAAGAGGAAAGAATACCCATTTTTTGTGCTTGGAGGCCCACTTCAGGAAACATTTAACCATTAGTTTATAAGTACGTGCTTGTGTGCATTACAAGGCAGGCACAGGTTTCTTGTAAAGTGTGAAATGGAGCAACCAGGCTCTCAGCTGGGGTAAATCCACGCCTTGCCACTGCAAGCAGTGAGAACCTGCCACTAGGTGACTCTTAGTACTAAACTACCAATAAAATCCTGCCCACAGCAATTTCACAGTGCCATTCTTGCTGGCTTCAATAGAAAAAGAGTTTTGTTTCGTGGTTTAAAAGTGTCATGTGGTAAAGTGTCATGTTGAAAGTGCCATGTGGTATCTGGGAGAACTCCTACTCAAAACAATGACTAGTTTGTCTGAGCCAGTCAAATATTTCTGTGAGATTTTCATGCTAAGAAATAAATCATTCATCTCTGCACATGAGACTCAGACCTCGTTGCACACAAGTAGAAGGAGTAATTACATTTTTTGTGAGACATACAAGCAAGTCAAGGAGGGTCTGAACAGCAAAAGAAGAAGAAAAAAAGAGGCGTCATATGTGCTCACATAGGGCTACCAAGAAATTCACTGACTGCTTCATCAACTGGGAATTTCAAATTCTGACTTAAAACTCCATATTATTAAGAAGCCATCTTTAGGGGGTTCATATTTAATGAAACCCCAAGTAGAAAGTATTTTAGTTTATTAAAAATGCCATCAGGAGCAAAGTTCTGACTTTTGACGTCTGGGATCTCAGACACCATTTGCTTTTTCTTCCAGGGTTATTGTTTTCAGGTTGTCTTTTATTTTCTGTGTTGAATGAGGAAATAATATTGGTATTAATTTAAGCTTCATTACCAGTGAATGAATGAAGAGCCCTGATGACTTTCCTGTTTTATTAACGGGAAACAAATTGAACTGGCAGCTGCATTGCTTTTGTTTGCAGATGGACATTCTGCCCATCAGAGAGCACTGTCTGGGTGGGATTTATGTAAGGTCAGCACCTACAACAACTACATACTGAAACTCTATTTTACAGATTTTCAGTTCTTGTACTCTTAACACATTTCTTATGTTAAGGTGCATTTGTGGTGGTCAGCAACAACTGACTGAACTCAATGGACTCCTATGTAAGAGGTTCTCTGACTGGATATTAGGAACAATTTCTTCTCAGCAAGAGCAGTGCTGCAGTGGCACAGGCTGCCCAGGGAGGTGGTGCAGTCACTGTCCCTGGAGGTGTTCAAGAGCCGTGTGGATGTGGCACTGAGGGACGCGGGCAGTGGGCATGGTGGGGGTGAGCTGATGGTTGGGCTGGGTGATTCTGGTGGTCTTTTCCAGTCTTAATTATTCTCTGTTTCTATGATTTGAAGATGAGACCCAGGGGTGTTTATGGAGATGAAACTGTTGACCAGAGACATGGCATTAATGTCCATCTGCAGTAGTAGATTATGTTTCAGATTTCTCCAGTGTGTGCCTGTTTAACAGGAAGTAGGTCCCGATTTAGCCTTTTATCACTGTTTGAACAGCTCCTCCTAACCTCATCCTGCCGATTTCCAGCATTTCAGAGGAGGTTTCTACCTCCCCAGCTGTGCAAGGCCATTGTCTCCTATACTTGTGCAGCTCTTTCCTTTTAACTATTACTCAACTTGTTTTTCACTTTGGCTTCATTAGCACCTTCCCAGGCAAAACTGGCAGCTTCCAGTTGGGACCAAGTACAGTGGAAAATCAATCAATCTGTTACAGCTCAATTTTTCTCATTTCCATACTGTGATACAGGTAACAGATGAAAAAAAAAAAAAACAACCCAGAAAAAACCCACCCTAAACAGACTCAAAAAGCAGTAAATGTATTATAAACACAAAGTAAGCTCAGCTTTTTCCTTTTCCATGTGCAAAATCTTTAGGTGGAATATTTTATGAACTGTAAGAGAACTGGCAAAAGAGATGAATGACAGTCAGGGGAGCACTATTAATGCCAGCGAGCACACTGTAGCTGTGGATTTAAACAACTTGCAAGCCTTATTCTGCTCAGAGATGCCTAAAAATATCTTACAAACAGGGTTTTATAGAGGAACTAAGGAGACTGAAACCTTGCTTAGCACTGTGGGGTCATTTATTAGTGGGATACACTTACCTAGGTTAGTTAGTGATGTTAAAAAACTGATGTTGGTAACATGACTAAAATCCCAAGTGAAGTGAATTTAAAGGAAGCTCTTGTCAGGGGAAGGCACTACTACCTGTATACTTGCTAGCTTATGTACAACTAGTATTTCTCAAAGAATTTGATATCAGAAAAGAGCAAACAAGATAGAGAAATTTACAACATTTTCCCCTGAACAGCTGTTATCTCTGAGATGTTCAGGTGTGCAAGTTTTCTAAACGTTGTTGAGTGACAAGACTCCAGGACACCAATGTGCTCTGAGATTTGTGTAACTGGTATTTGGATGTGCTGCTCATGCAGGTGCATAAACAGTATCTAACACTGCTTGATGACATTTGTATTGCTGAGACCTGGTGACCTCTAGCTTGTTCCAGCTTTAAATAGTTCCACCATGTATATAATGACTAAAAATTGCCGTGCTGTGTCCTTGGAGTAATAGATGTGCAGCTGGGGAAAACTTCTTTGAGATTGATGTAGTTATTCTAATGAAACAGCAAAGTATAGATTTTATTTTTTTTTTTTTCCTGATCTGAGCATTCATTCCTTCAATAAATGTCCAAAGACTTCTTACTTGATCGCATTACATGCAAGCCTAGCTGCCATAGCTGATATCAACAACTGTTAGCATAAATAACTGACGATAAAAGTCTCCAAAATAATCTGAGTAGTGGTTTTCATTGGGATTTAGAACTCCCTGAGCAGAGCAGAAATAAAGATGGAAAGTAAATGTGTGCCAGTTTTGGAAATAATGCTGAGAAGTGAACAGTCACAGAGACAGAAGTACTCCCTTACTTCCAGAAGTAATTGTGAGGACAGTCGCTGAAAGGAGATGTAATTACACCTTATAAAAAGTTTTTCATATCCGCATTACTTCTTGCTCTGTGACTATTCCTACTTGTATTTTTACTGTTACATTAAGTGTTTGCATTCACTTCTCAGCAAAAAAGCATATTATTTTTTGTAGTCCTTTGCTCTGAAGTCCTCTAGGGGACTCATTGTGTATCTGCTTTTTTAATAACAGTCTATGGCTTTGTTTTTAATCCTAAATTTCATGAAGATATACGATGTTTCCATGCTTCCCCTCTCCTCAAGGAATGTAAGTCATTTTTATTTTCTTCAACTTTATTGTACTTCTGTTTTTAAGATGCTGTGAGTCACAAAACCACAATGTGGTTGAGGTTGAAAGGGATCTCTGAAGGTCATCTGGTCCAACTCAACTGGATCAATCAAGACCACCTGGAGCAGATTGCCCAAGGTTTTGAAATAAAGTAGGAGGCATTACTTTCAGAGCAGTGCTCATGTGTAGTATTCTTGTCTGTATTTTCAGTGTGCAAGATAACTGCTTTTTAGCATGTGGCTTCTCACAATTCCCTCCATATTTACACATGCAATAAATAGATATTTGTTGTTTGTGTAACTGCAACAAGAAATTAAACAGGAGCCTATAAAACCTAGTTTCAGGTCAAAGTTAGAAGATTTTGGGAACACACTTTTTCTTCAGATGTTGTAAATAACACCACAAAAATACCGAACAGCCTTTTGTGTCTCACATCAACATGCCTTTTTTGTTATTTATGGCCAGTAGCGTGTAGAACACATTGTATCCCTCTTTGTCTCAGTTGCATGCCTCACAAATACATTTGGTGGCTGATCACAAGTATGGTGAACTCTTAAATCAATTAGTTCATGTAAAATTGTTCTTATAGCAGCAGCATCTGCTAGGAAAAGAATTATATACAGGATAGGGTTCTTCTACCTCGAATATTAGAAAAAAAATTCCATATGGAAAATACAAAGGCAGCTCTGAATGCAGTGCCTCCTATTTTATTTTGTTGGCCCACAATATCAGAGGCTGATGGTGGTGGCATGGCAGTAAAGGCTGAACCTTCCCTCCAATAATCTTCTACATTTTTTTGCTATGTGGCAGATGGCATCAGAAGGGCAGTCTGACACAATGGTGTCTGACATGAAGGTGTACACATATGTGAAGCAAAGGTATGTCATCGAATTCCTGCATGCAGAAAAAATGGCCCCACTGACATTCAGCAATGTTTGCTGAGATACAGTGCTTGCTGAATGTTTATGAAGTGCAGTGAATATGAGTGCAGTGAGAAGTGAGTGGTGCCTAGTGGCAACAGGACAGTGGATCACCTCTGCTGATGCAGGTTTTGACAAACACTGCAACCAGGCTCTATCTCACCACTGGCAAAAATGCATAGTTAGTGCTGGTGACTATGTTGACAAGTAGTGCTTTGTAGCTGAGAATTTGCTTCCTCAAATAGTGTTATTGTTCTGTTTGTATCTGTTACATTTTTCATGTTAGTAAATAAGAGGCATTGCTTTCAGAATAACCTGTGTATTTTGAATGATAAAAGCTATAATCTGAACAAATAATTAGAAGCTTGTTTACTACTTATGTTTTCATAGAATAAAACAGTAGTGTATAAAAAGCAGTAAAGGAAGGCAACAACACCCAAGCATATTTGGCCAGCGCTGTAATAGAAAGATGCTGAGAGCTGGATTCTGATTTTCAGTTTTCTTTATTTTGAATTGCTTCAGTGTTAAAGGACCTTATAATACCAAGTCTAGTGTATCAGACAGAAAATCTTCCTACCACTACTTTTGTTTGTGATGTGATCTGAAATGTGTGCTCAAGGAAAGAATATTATGGCAAATGTGGAGTAGTATGTTCTGCAGTTTGCTCTCTCCATTTTCAGTCTTCTGCATTTTAGAAATTTCTTTAGCTGGAGGTTGTAGTTGGAGCCTGATGTTTGATATTTCTGCCACTTCCTTGCTGAATTTGCCTGGACACAGCCTGTGAAAGAATACCACAGTCTGTGCATTTTGTGAAAAAAATTATTCTTTTTTTTGTCTTAACATGCCAGTTTGGTGTAGGGTACTTTCTGTGCTTACAGAATTAGGGAATGACTACTCCCCACTTACTTTTCTCCTGTTGTTTATTTTTTATCCTTTTGCTATTGCTTCTTTTATGAACTAAAAGTGTTCTACTCTGTTCAGCTTCACATTCTTCAGAAGTCCTTCACTACTCTACCTCCCTTCATCTGAAGCCATCCTGTCCTGTTACATACTCCTGAGGTGACAAGTCAGACAGGGTTGGCACACAGTATTCAAGATGCTCGATGAGCTGCTTATTTTTGCAGCGACACAGTGATGTCTGTTTTTTCTTTCTGCCTTTTTATACAGTCCCTAAAGACCTCAGCTGAGCAGTAAATTGATTTTTTTCAACACATTTCCAACAGGGATTCTAAGATCATTTCCTTGCTACTTTGGAAATGATTACTTTGTATACTTTTGTTTGTAAGCTTACATATATGTGAAAACTCATGGGAAGAAAAATATCTGCCAAAGCTGCTTTTACTTTGCATTTTTCTCATTTGGATTGTCATATACGCTTTCATTATTTGATGAATAATATGAAGGGTTGCAATTATCTGACACATAAATATGTAATCTTGTAATTACAATAATGTATCTTACATAAAGAAAATGCCTGTCAAGTTCTAAAGTGGCAGACCTTGTGAAGTGCATAACTGATCTTTTAAGAAACAATTGAGATGAACGTCGATAGTGCTGTGACGGTCAGAAGAGATGCAGAAATCTAAGCATAGGTACGAAGAGATGTCCAAGCTTAGCAAGCCCACACATGGCAGCAGATGGAGAGGCAGAGACTCATTGCTTCATTGAAAACACGCTGCAGGGAAGGACAGATAAGATTTATTACTGTCTGGGGACAACAGGTTCTGCTTAATCCAAAACTGGACTTGATAACGGAGAACTCAAATTAAACAGCTAAGAGTGAATTTTTGAGCTAAGCCTGGAAGAATGTCAAGAAACGTGAAAAAAACATGTAGTTAGGGATGGTGTATTTCACAGGCATAAATTACAAACCACTGTATCCTCAAACAAAGAGTAGAATGAAAACACAAAAAGCATCAAAGCAATAATAAAGTGTATCCTTAACAAATAAATCCCCATTTCAGAACGTACATAGAAACTGGCAAGCCAACTAAGACCGAGTAAATGCGTTTGTATTAGCGCTAGAGCTCTGAACCACAGTAAACATGGAAAATCTGGGATGTCTGGTTACCAAGTGGCATACAGAATAAATGAATATCAAACACTTGAGAGATAGAACATAATCAGAACAGTTCTTACTTCATGGAGCACAATAATAATTTAAGGAGTGGCTGGAATCAAATAAGGTAAATTTTCTAGCTGTGTGAACCATGATCACAGATTTCCACTGGGCTTAAGTTCTCTGCCAAAACAGAAAGATCACAGTCACAGATCCATACTACTGAGAACCCCACCAAGGTGCAACAAAGGCTGTAATGTGGCGAAAAGATTAAAAGGCTACAGTTTAGAAATCACAAACCAACTGAAGGCTAGATAAGACTGTCATGACAAAGCATGCTGCAGAAATTATTATCTTAAAGGATTGCTTCTTTAATTAATTGATCAGAAAACCCACAAAGAAAAAGCTGTTCTTGATTTGTCTTCAAACAGGGAGTATGAATTTTTCAAGATGTACTCACATTTCCTTAATAGCCTTAAGGTAGTCAAGCTTGACTTTTTGTGGTTCTTAAAGGTCAAAAACCAAATCTTCAGTAATAACATTAAACTTGAGATGTGAACCTGTAATCAAGTATTGAAAGGAAATTAAAAGAAGCAGCTAACAGGGTTAAAATAGTTGCAGGTAACCTGAAGACTGCTTCAGGATATCTCCATACTCCAGGCTGGGAATAAAACTTTTTCTTTTCAAAGAGAAAACAACAACAACAACAACAACAAACAAAAACAACAAACAAACAGACAAACAAAACAAACAAACAACAACAAAAAAAAACAGATGAAACCAACAAAATGACAAACAGAAAAACAGAACCAGACAAGTGAAGTGAAACCCCTTGAAGAATAACTATTAACAGTTCAGTGAAAGAGTAAAAAAAAAAAAAACTAACAAAAACACAGAAATGGATGTTATATCTGTACTGGGGAAACAGGCAATCAGGAATTATATATTCTAGAATTTTTTTCTGAGATTTGCAGTCTTCCCATGAGGGCCACCATTCGAGCAGGCTGAGGCACTAAAGGGCTTCAGTTATAAGAAGTGCTAAAGAATTCAGATATGAAGCTTCTCTCTTGCCAACTGTTATTGGTAGCCCATTCCCTAATGTAGTGCTGATGCCAGTGGAAGAAGAATTAGTGCACATAAAGACAAGTGTTTTGGGGGAAAAAGTTCTGGGCAGGAGAAATACAGAAATCACAAGCATACTCTCAATTTCTGTAGCAGTAAATTAGTCATAAAAGCATTCAGACTCAAGTTAGTACTCACATAAAGAGATAATGAGTATGTATCAGTATGACTTCTGTGAGGGAAAAAATGCATACAAAGAGACTAATACCTGGTTAGTAAAAGACGGGTGACTTTTTGTTTTAAATTTTCTTTCAGAGAAGCTGAATCTCTGCACATCTCTGACTTAATTTGGAAATGTTTCTAAAACAGCTGAGCATTTTAGAACTGCCCCAGAGTACAGCAAGCTGGTGATAAAAAGCTTCCCTGGAAAACTGTGTGGAGGGTCTTGGTATAGCCTACATTTTCTAGAATGCAGCATTAAAGTAATGTCAAAGTCTTTGAGGAGACACGAATTGTAAAACATACATTGTAGTAATTTCAAATTTGTTGGTAGATTTAGAAAATTCAGAATTTGTCACCAACTTCTAATCTTGGTTTGGTTGCATTTTCTATGGTTTGGTTTGGCTTCCCAGCTGTGGTACATAGTTGTTCACTTGCGTTCTTCTATACCATTGACTCTGATACTATTTTCTTTGCATTTCTGGAGTTTTCTTCTGGCTTTTGTTTAGACCGGGACTTTGAAAAATTCCTGTTGTTATCAATCTTTCCTCAAGTTGTTTTCATTTTCCCAAGAGGGCTACAGATTGTTACTCATTGTTCTAATTTGCATTTTCTACGACTCCAAATCAAACCTAAGCAGACTGTTTCATCAAGGAGAAACATGAACACGGCTCAGAAATACTAAAAAAGGATAATGGCAAAAGCAACAAATTGTTTCGTAAGGGGCTTTAAGTGTTTATTCCAATGTTTGGTGATTGTGCCTAAGAGCAACAAAATGTAAATTAAATTAGTAGTTGAGTATATCATTAGGAAAGAAGCCTTTTGTTTTAAAAGGAGAAGAACCTCTAAATTAAGCCTGGTGTGATTTCAGCCCACCCATTACATAAACCACTAATCCACATCAACCCCTTTTAGTAACATATGGGCCATAATAATTTCCGGTGCTCTTTACTTCTTAAGCATAACAAGCTGTTAACTGAGAAGGACTTATGTTTGCATTTGTAGTTACTAAAGAGATCAACACTGGAATTTTCCCTTAAGGATCACAGGAGTCCATTAAAAAGTCTGAGATTCGTAACACTAACAGTTAGCAGAGAGCAGCACTGATGCATCAGGAGTAAGCAATCCAAATCCACATGGAAACATGGTGGCAGAAGCACAATTTGTGAACAGGATGTTTTGGGGGTCCTTGAAAATACGTACAGACTCCATGCACTAACATCTGTCTGAGATGTTCAGTGGTGACAGAGAAATGGTGAATGTGCTTTGTTCCTTTTGTTTTTAAAATGAGAACGCATTGTGCAAGAGTATTTTTGTAGCATCTAATAACAAGTTTAGATTTATTTTCTTTAGAATACATACAACCTTTGTGTTACAAACAATGCTTGATGATAGAGTATCCAATTAATTGCTAGCTTTATATGCACACAGCACATAATGAATTTACATGAGTGTAGAAAAACAAAGCAATATTCATCCTGAGTGTAATCCCACTGATTATGGATGTGTGTCTCAGTTTTCATCCATCCCATTATTCAGAGCACCCATTCTCCTTTCATTCATTCTTTCGCACTTCTCAAACCTTTCTCCGTGGCCATGATACCTCTTAAAATTCCTTGTCACTAATACAGCTAATGAGTGAGGTAACCGCAATTCCTCATAAATACCTAGGATTTATTTTAAATTGTGACAGTTTGCATGTGCAGCTTGAATATGCCACTTTTCTCTCAAGACGTTCGAGGAAATATAGGGACATCTCTGTAACATATAATATATCACTGCAGGAAAGAGAGTCTACGGTCACCTCTTTGCTCTGCATGGTGTAATACTGGTCTGAAAATACAGAAATGGAGATTTGAACTGAAATGTTGAGCTCTGAAAAGACTGGGATGGTCTTTTCATTTGCCTGCAAAAGGCCCTGACCACCTGCAGTGCTGCAGGAACCGGAATAATAGTTATGCTTTAAAAATAAAGTAGATATAGGCCAAAAGTGGGCATTATCTAAAATCTAATAGCTACTGCATTGACTGCTATTGAAATGACAAAGATAGAGATTAGTAACCGTAGTGAAGAAGGGGAGAGGACCTCTGAGTACAAAGCTGATTTTTGCCCTCTATTGCTATTTAGGTCATTTAAAGTTGAACCAACAATTTAAAAGTTATTATTTTAATGAAAAATATTGTTTCTTTCTTTTCTTGCTTGTTTTTACAATTAGTTACAATCTTACTCACTTTACTTGAGAACATGTGAAAAATTAGGAAGATTTATGAGGCAATGGCTTTCCTGAATGTACAGAAAATACCATGCATAGATGTCAGAGAGGTGGTGGATCAGCAAGAACACTCTTCTGACAGCCTTGGTCATGTCCTCTGAGGACCTGCTGGGTTCCATTAGCATCACCATGGGCAGTAAGTGTCTTTTCCTGCTTTCTGAAGTATAAACAGACCCAAGTCCAGTTGAGTTATAATTCTGGCTAGAAGGTGTCCCTCATTTGTCAGGTAGGATATACATATATGCACACACACAAAACAGCAAAACCTAAAACAAACCTTGCCGTGCTTTACATTTTGCCTCTAATTTGGTGTACCTAGAATTCCTCTTACTTTTTTTGTCATCTTAGGACTTCCCTATAGGAACCACAGCACTGTCTAAGCAAATATCAACACAGCACAGTGAGGATGTTTAGGAAGAAAAAAGGTTATGCACAGCCAGAAAGCACATCCCCGTTAAAGCACCACTTAGTTCAGCGAGGTGTCATAGTAACGTTTATTTCCTGTGAATCTCCCCACAGCTCCTGCTCTGTCTTCCAAGGCTGCACACCTTGAGGGAAGTGAACCAAATATTGAAGGCTCTTCTTTGAGTCATTTCTTGGAGTAGGAAGCATCCTTCCCAGGTCAGAAAATGTGAAGATTAATGGCTAGACTGAGCTGTTTCCTGCAGAGTTGATGGATTGGATTTCCATGGTCCTTTCACAGATTCTGTCACTGATGTGGACCAATGCATATTTTATGCAGAAAATGAGGATTCTGAGGGAGGGAGAAAAAACTGCTCAGCCTGAAGAAATTAAAATCAATGGAGGTGAAACCTGCTACTTTAGCACATAGGACTTACTGCTTGGTAATTAAGCTTCACAGTGTCTTAAGAATGGTCCCTATCCATTAAAAGCATGACCCTCCATTCCAGAATTAAGATTACTGAAATGTAGTAATCCACCAGAACCAAGAGGAATGAAAGGTTTTTGACAGAAAGTGAACAAGTGTCTACTCAATAAAGGCCACAGGTAATTGGCATGAGGTTCCTGAAGTCATTGTTTGGAAATTTAGGCAGAAAATTCTCACTCTAGGTTTTACACAAAACTGATAACAGCCAGTCTTACAGAAGCAAATCTAACACAGCTGTTACTGGCCTTATTATGGAGAAACAAGTGTCTTTTTTCAGTACTGCGGTTACCACATCCTCTTCCCTTTCCCAAAAGCAGAAAGTCATGAATGTCTAATGCAAGCACTTTTCCTGTAGCACATTCTCCACTTGGGAACAAAGTTGGATTTTGTGCTCCAGTTTCATTTCTGAGCAGTATTTTGGAAGGCTTTTATTTTTAACTAGGAAACAGAAATTTCAAAATGCAAGCTTGCAATGCACCTTATCAGCAGACAGCCAGGCTATGAACTGAGTCCCCATTTCATGGAATTCAGGAGATCAGTCTTCTTGTTCAAGCTCAAACTGAAAAAATGCAGACAGTGATCATAGCCCTTTGCATCCATGGCACACAGTAGAGAATAAGTGGAAACACACTCAGGCTGAAGTAGAATAGGAAGAATGAGAATGTGGCTACTGAGACTTGGTTTCTAGGCTGCAGGTGCCACTGAGCAGTTCCCAGCTCTGCAATATCTGTATTCTACATTTTCTTCCACCTACGCTGGTCTCTGAGAGAACCTCTGGAACCAAAAGTTTTACAACGACATATCCAAGTGGTCACATACTACACAAACATGCTGCCCCAAATACAAGTGTCATAAACAACCATACAGATTAAGCATGGTAACTCCTTTGGGAGGATAAAAGAAGCTTCACCTTTTCATCAAAGGGTTTTTTGAGAGCCTTTAGACCCTCAAGCTACAAAACAGTTACACCACCTAGGAAACAGTTAATTCTGAAGAAAATTAATCAAAATCAAGCTCTCTGGCAAGCATATTCTCTTAGAAGAAGGAAATCTCATACTATTATTTTTTATCCATTTTGGAAACTATTTAGTGAGCATATGCTAAATCTTTCTCTCTAAAATGCTTTCCTGGCATACAAAGAACAAAGCCTAGATTCAACCATGCAAATACCATCAGTTCCCTGAGTACACACAGTCAGAGAAACGAGGTCCCTAAGCTCATGTAGCTCACAGTTAGGTTCAGGAGTCCTGCTGCTACTGATACATTACCTTGGCCTATATACCTCTTCTCTAATTGCTTTGGATCGAATGAGTAAAATAGCAGATTTTAAGTGCCCAAGATACGCTGGGGGCTACACATATGAATGAGGATATTTTCTCTGTGTGCTTCAGCCATTGTGTACTATGGTTTGTGATCCTGCCCTAAAATTTATATATCTATTAAATTGGCTGGGTCCATTTGCTCTAGATTCCTGCATAATTCAAAGCTTGACTGACCTATTAAGCAAAAGGATTTCATTTCTTCCAGCCAGCTATTTTAAGATTGTACACTGATATTATCTAGGTAGATTGGTGATATCTTCTTCATTTGGAAGAATGATAATATCAGCAAACAGTTAATACAACTGAGTTACGTGTCCCCAAATTATTCAGTTAGACTGTATGGCTGTGTATCCCAGCAGACACATCTAACTGAGCACCACACCGACCTAGAAGTCAGCAAATCCAGCTCCATTCCAGATCTGTTTGGATTTTTGTCAAAGTCAGAAACGTAATACCTCATAGGGCACAACTGCCATTTTAATACTTCAAAAGGACATAATTGAAATGAAAGCAAGTAATTATGACATGCAGATAAAATGCATTTTAATGCATACAAATCTTCTGAAGCTCAACTTTAAAGTATGTCATTGAAACAAATTCTGGTAATATGTGACTGTAACAGTATTCTCTTCTGCCCTTTCCTCCTGTCTCATACTTTTTCCTCCCCTCATACACTTCAAATTGAGATAACTCTAATGACTAAAATATACCATATCATTATGATAACATGGTTCAGCGGAAATAAGATATTTCACTGATTTTTTTTAATTTTTATTTTTTTTTATTTTCTGCTTGCATGTTAAGAATCACTGCGCTCAAGAATTCAGAGGAGCAGAAAACTGAAGGACGTATAATGAGAATTTTGTGTACATCAGCCACTTCGTACATTTGCATTCTCATAATAAAATTAAATGACTCATTCCACTTTTATTTCTCAGTGCAGCCTTTAACATTTTTCAGTCCTCATAAAAATACCAGGTTTCCTTCTTAACAGCTGTTGAAATCATAATAGGGGCACTACTGACAATTCACTCTTCTATTTTTATTCCCCCAGAGAAATGTTGCTCATCACATTACACTTGAAAAACTTCAAATGTTTGTGAAACATTTTTAAGAGTGGACTTTGCAAAGGCAATTTCTGTAAGTTGCGTATTTTGAGAATAGACACATGATATGATAATTAAGACTGCTGACACTACAGGAATTTGTCTCCCTGAAGTACATAGGACTTGGTGGTGTTTGACAATATGACAGCTAGCCACTTCAAGGGAATCTTAAACCACTAATGTGAACTCAAGGCATTTTTTGGTATGAGATTTGGGGTTTTTTTGCGATTGGATTCTTTCCAAATTGATGCCAGGCATAGAGACTTAGTCCCTGTATGCTCTACATTCAGTTATATAAAACTATAAGTATTTTCTATCATGTCGTCCTTGCCCTGCTCTGTGAACTGTGTTGGACAAATATTTTTTTCTTAGAATATATTTGTGTACAGCCTAGATATGGTGCTCTGAATTTGACTGACAGATCTCAGTAATAATAAAGTATCACTTTCTATCAGTGCTCTATGTAGAGGATGCTGCTGGCAATAAGAGCTGAGGACTTAGTCGATTTATCCTAATTTACGTCATTCTGTGCAGTATTAGCATAACATCTTGCAGCGGCTGGCTTTAAATAAATATGTTCAGAGGTATTACAATGCATGTATATTATCTTGAACACTGATTCCCACTTGGACAGATGAACATTGTGTACGTACGCTGAAAAAGAATATCTAAGTTTAATTTGTGACTGCGCTCTTTCATTTAAAATAGAGCTTATGTTGATGAAGATCCAAGAAAATCCAAGAGTGTGTGACAGTGCCTTAGGCAGCTGTTATGTATTCTGATTGTTATTTTGATGATGGGCTGAAGTAAAATGAATGGCTTAACTTAAACCAGTGGGCATGCTTTGTGGCTGCTGGTGCTGACTGACTTCAGGGGCTTAATTACTGAGCTCATCTCCTAGACTCCTTCCATGGTGATAAAGGAGCATCTCAGAGCACGTGGAGCAGATTCCTGCTTTGAACTGTATTCTGAAAAACATGTTTCTGTTGACTAACTACAGAGGGAACACATTTCCTTGTTTAAACATTCCAAGATCAATGCCATAGGTTATTTGGCATGAAAGCTGCAGTCCACAGTCCTGCCTTAGCTTTGTGCTTTTTATTGACTTATTTTTCATTCTATATCAATCCAAATAACCATTCTCAACTGAAATCTTCATAATGGTAAATTAACTTGTCATCAGCCTGATTACAAAATACAACAGTATTTATCAAAAGACTCAAATACCAAGAAGCTTAATTAGGACAACTTTTATATTTGCTGTTGGAGTGCAGCATCAACTTTTCTGGCATGTTACAGCAACTTTGTGCTCAGAATATGATGTGAAATGATAAGCAACCCCTGTACAGCCTCTTTCTTATTGTTGCTTTCTCAGTGGTACCATCCTTGTACCACTATTCCTTTGGACTACTGAGGTGTCTTTCTAGCTTTCAGCAGGGCTGTTTTTGTGAGTACAGGACTACAGTTAACCCTTTTTTTGTCCAACCATTTTGTTATGCTTTATATTTTTCAAGATGACTATTATTTTCAGATCTCTTCTGAAGTGTTTTAAGAAGGACCAAACACTATTTAAACATAATTCACTACTATATGTGGATACATTTTAAAAGATAATGGCTTTCAATCGAAGAGAATAGTTCAGAATAAATTGAGGAATGCAACATTTCACTGAAGTTATACGATAATGGCAAAGTTTTTTTATCATCTTCATTTATTACAGTGCCAGCTGCCACTGGCATCTAAGTGCCCTAAAATAAAGGTAATATTTTGAACCTTTGCCTTCTGCAATGGGAATTACACTTGGCTGACAGAGCATAAATTGCCTCTTATGTCTGGTATTTCTATGGTGTATCGATAGCGATGGCTTTTGAGAAATAAAATATTTCTTTTGACATTTAAATGAAAGTCACACAGTCTGTTTTGTTCTAAAGGTATCTTGCATAAAGGCAAAGTGCTGTTATATTCACAAAGACAGAGTTCAGTGCTGGATTACATACACCTTTTATATCTGAGAAGACAACCAGTCTATTGCAATAGCGTCCAGACCGAAAGGGTAACTGTCTTGCTGCCACAAGCAAGACAGTTTATTTATTTATTTATTTAGTCAGCAGAAAACTTAACTTTCTTACACAGCTAGGGATTAAAATAAGGTGTACTTACTTATTTATGAAGTCACGGGATATTTTTGTTGGCAGGTCATTCAGCTAAGAACAGGAAATGTCCTGTAGTGTTTTCACTGGGAAAGTTAAGAGTTCAATTTTGAGACAAGATAATGTAGTTATCATTCTAAGGTCCCCTTAGGATGGACCAAGAGAGTGAAGAATGGGTTTACAACTGAACTGAAATAGAAGCTTCTAACTCCAGCACTAATAAAAGTACTTCTCTGGATACTAAGTGTGAATATAATGGGCTTGACGTGAGCTAAACTAGAACTCTGGGCATGCTTAGCTTCCTTGCTTTCAACATTCAGTCTGCAAATAATGTTTGACTAATCATAAGGCCGCATCAAAAACAGTACCAGCCTTGGGGATAAACATGAAAACATTGTGTGGGTGATGCTTCAAAAACTGATGGCAGAAAATAAGAATTCTGGCCACACATTCTTACTGCTCAGTTCTGCAAAATTGCCATTGAACTGTGAAACTGGGAGTAGATAAGGATATCTGAGCCTTCAAAATTTAAGAAAGGAGATTAAGCAGTGACACTTTCTGTTAAGAAAATGACACACCCTTCTCAGCAAGATGTAAGCAGCCCTAGTAGCTAGCTCTAAGAAGCCTGAATAATCACATACACTACAGCAGCATAGCTAAGAACAGGCAGTGGAGTGGGCTCTTGGCATGATGGATGAAGAATGGAACTCTATGAATACATCCACTTGAACTATGTGTTCAGTAAGGCTGCTATAAGGATAGCATTTGCACAGCTATGTGACTTTCCTACAGAAAATACTTGGTTAGATAAACAGGAGATACTTAATGCTGTCATTTCCTGTATAATTCTCTGCCAGATACTGTGTGCAAAAAGGGGGATCTTCATAATGTCCTTGAGGATGATAGTTGCACAACTTAGGAATGTGAGGATTAAATTTAAAGTAGAGTAGAAGCAAATTTAATGTACCTTTTGGAATAGTTTCTTCATCTAAAACTTGAGATATATTCCAAGATATCTGTGACTTCTTGGTAAAAAATGCAACCAATCAGATAGTTCGGGCTTGTCCAAAGTTTGTGGGGACATGGACATTACAGGTTTGTGATTACAGAATTTGTGCCTCACCTCTTTCTCCTGAGGGGTTGTATGAGTAGACAGATAAGACTAAGCTTTATTCGCAGCGCTTTGACATTTGTCCCCTGGAACATGAATGGGTTCTTCAAAAGAGGATGTGTGATGTTTGTCTGTTGCTTTATAGCATCAGGATTTCTTTGTTCCTGGAAATGGACAGACTACCTCTTGCTAACTTTTCAAGAAATGGGAAGGAATAAAAAAATAAGCAAGCATAATATATGTTGAAATTGAGTCAAATCCTAAGAAACAACGTTAAAGAATTATTATGGAAAATATTAATTAATGCAACTATTAGTGTTGCTACTGGACCATCATTAGTCATAATATAAATCTCCAAGATTCACTGAATTCCTGTTAAAGATATGTAAATCTGTTTGAACAATAAAGGCTGAATTTTACATTGATTTTATACGACGAAATACATATTTATAAGGGATATGCCATGCCAGGAAATCTGAACAGTAATTTTTATCTTTTCTTTAATCTGAAATAGAGAATTGACACAGTACAATGAGTTTCAAACATCACACATCTGCATGGAAAAGTTTTAATTATAATTACTACAATTAGAAAAGATTGAAGGAGATAATCATTTTATACTTATTTTGTGCATTCTGCACTATTCACTGTGTGTGAATTACTTTGCTACATGTATTAACTCTTTGCTTATTTTTTCCCACGTCCTTGTCAACAAGTCTGTGTTTCCTTTTGGTGGATTTATAAAGGACTGGCAAGCCTCAGGCACATGAAAAGTACACTTCAGATTGATCCACTGAGTTCAGGTGTCTTCACCACCTACAAGTAATGAATAGATTCTGAAGTTTGCTTAAGTGTGCTATCTTTATCTCGGGGAAAAAAAAATAATAAAAATCAGGGACCAATGTTCCTTACAGTACAAATCTGTTTCTTTCTAATGGGCTAGATGAGGCTTAAAGCTGTTAATTTAGGTGGTCCTCTGATGTACTTGGGCCTAGGGTGAGATGCATGATACATCTTCGATGTTTTTACAGATCTGAAGTGTTAATAGGGTTTTTCAAAGCTATGAACAACATCCAGACAGCCTGCTCCTCCAAGGCAGAATAATGTCTTTCACAGTGACATTTTTTCTAGAACAGATTATGACCCTTCAAACTTTTCTTGACCTGTTTTCATTATGGCACGATGGTACATACATCTATGGGTAGCATACATACATGGACTGTATCAGAGAGTAGACATCACACTGGACCAAATCTTCACAAGTCCACTGAGCTTGACACAGCTGCATTAAGATGTTCCTGGATCACAGATGGGAAGCATTGAGATAGATATGATTGAGGGGAAATATCAGCCAATGCCTTCCATGCCTGTGCCTTCTTTTACATTCCTTCCCTGCAGATCCGCTGCTGGTCCTCCTGAGAGACATTGTATGAAGACAATGAACCTGCAGTCCAAACCCTGGTGGATGTAGTCATAGTCATTTCCTTAACTTGACTTCAAAAACATTATGAACTCTCTTGTGTTCACATTCAAAGTCTGTGAATGTGTCTCAGGATACTTTTGGGAGACAGAATTACTGTTCCTTGTATTTCTCTGTAGTAAACAGTTAGAGGAACAGGATTACCTAAATGTCAAATTTTAAATAAGACTCTTGCTCTGTAAAGGTAAGAATAGACATCATTCCAGCTTTAGTCTTTTAATACGAATGCTGTCCACAATGAGTTTTTTGTTTTCAGACTGTGAGCAATAACCAATCAATGCTGACATTTAAGGAAATTGTGGAGAATGAATCATGTATGAAGTGAGACCAAATATTTTGATCTCAACAAACAAGTGGAAGAACACACAGGTTGACTACTGTTTGTCTCACATTTATCCTACTGAATGAAGAGATATTTATTTACTCTATTTTGCCATTATACTTAGGATTTTTTTTTCAAAATATCTGGAAGATTGTGTAGCATAAGTTCTTGGCCCATTAATAATTTAGAGTCATATCATCACAGAATTGTTTGGGTTGGAAGGGACTTCAAAGATTACCCAATTTCAACACCCCTGCCACAGGCAGGGACGTCTCCTGCTAGACCGAGTTGCTCAAAGCCCCATCCAATCTGATCTGGAGCACTTCCAGGGATGAGTCAAGCCTGGAGCTCCCAGGGCTCTCTGGTCATTCTTGATGCTTCTCTGACTGCTTCTGTCTGTACCACTAGTGCCCACAGGCAACAACAGAAGGGGGTAATAGTGAGCTGTACCAGGCTTCATAGTCTCTCAGACACATCCTTGGTACGAGCATCTGGTAAACAGCACAGTTCTCTCAAGTGAGTCAGGTCAGCAATGGGTGCCTATGTACCTCTCAGTGGGGAGTTGCCTACTAGTGTTTAGATTTAGATGTCATTTTATTTGAGATCTGACTTCTGAACAGAAGAAAAGGGTGGCTGAACACTGGTACAGGTTGCCTGGAGAGGTAGTGAAGTTTCCATCCTTGGAGGTGACCCTGCTTGAGTAGGTGTGTCGGACCAGATAATGCCAAGAGGTGCCTTCCAGTCTCAACTGCTCTATGCTTCAGAGATACATATTCTGTTCTGTTATGAATGTGTAAATCACATCCTAAAATTTATTTCAAACTTGAATAAATGATGAATTTAAAAATAAATGCTTTTGAAGTCAGAAGGAAACAACATAGAAATATGAAAGTAAGATAGTATGTTATTTAAGTATACAAATTTAATTGATTATGCTAATGTTTCTCTGAAGGAAAGTTTTCAATTAAAAGCTCTGAATAATCCACATTTTGGAAAGGAGACATTGATGTGCTTTTATGTGGTTTAAAGGTACCTGGGATACAAGCAGTCTTAAAGATGAAGATTTGACATTTTTACAGGTTTGCTTGTGCCTTGGTCACACTGGAAAACTCACAAATGGAGAGGAAGGCTTTGGGGACTGAAGGACTCATACAGTTTCAGGAAGCAAGGAGGTATTGTGCTTTATTGCTAGGGATGGCCACAAGAGTTAACTTTGATCTATCAGCTTGACAAAATCTTCTTCTCTTCCAGGAAATTCCATGTGATCTTCAGAAGGGACACTTGGAGGACATGGTAGCTGGAATATCTTTACCATTCCCTTTCTTTCATTCCCTTTTCTATCAGTTTTCTGTTATATGTTTCACAAGAAGCTGGTGGTCCAGCAAGGTTATCATAAAACTAGTAAAGCTAATAAAAAGCCCATGCTGGAGCTATTGCAACTCTCAGAATAAAACCTGCTCCACTGGAGTTAAGATCTACTTTAGTAAACACCAGCTGAGGATCTTGATAATAAAAATATAAAAAGAATGAGTAAAGATTTTGGCCTCTTCATGCTTTCTGCACTATATCTAATCTGAGAAGAAAATGAGATTTTTGGAGTCCAGTGCCACCAATTTAACCCTACATCCACAAAGGCAAATGCTTCACTGGTATTGTTGTTAGATGTATTTACTCAGGCTGTTTTACTGCCACATGGATACTTCACCTAAACTTTATTATTATATGGAGCCTAAAAATACCCTTCTCTGAAGCAAGAGAATGTTACTAGCTCAATACTTTTTATGGCACTCCTACAGTAAGAGAGGAAGAATTTTTGGATCCCTGGACTGTAGTGCAGTTTCGGATAAAAATCTGATTGATTTAAAGTCATTATGCCTGGTTTTCAAGTTGTTTTGGCTTGTAACATTCAAGTCATAAATCGAATAGGAAAACTCCATTAATTTGGAAGATTTAATACTATTCCCTTGATGTCTTTAACACAGTTCTAGATACACACTGCTTTAAAATCCAGTTGAGTGGTAGCCCAAAATGGGCTGTATTCTCAGTAATATGACTGCCCTTGTTCCAACAAAGACACATGGAGCTATATGGAATTATCTCGTCTTAAGTTCTATGTACAATTTTAATTCATTCACTTTGCAAATATATCCACTTAGAAGCACCAAGAAATAAACATCTCCTTGGCCTTTTCTTCAATATTTTGTTTATAGTTGAAATACCTTTCCATTCTTCTTTTCTCTTTGGTCAAATAGGTAAAGCCAGAATTAACTGAAAAAAATCTATTTATGCTGGTAGGAAAACTAGCTTATTCTAAACAGTATTTAGATTATGTAAGAAGGAAAGAAGTAGGAATTAGTGTTGTGTTGGATACCTGAAATAATTCAAAGCAGTAAAAATAACTAATCTGATTGATGTGTCAGTTTGTGTAAGTACATTCATTCCTAAAAGACTTTACACTACATATCACAGTCATAGCTATAGATATTGCCCTATGTCTCATTGTTTCAGTCACCTGTGCTTCAAGCTAATTAACAAAAGGAAGGGTGGTGGTGGATTTCTCAATTACAACAATATTGTTTCAGATAGGATCATTGTCTTCTGACTCTGGCTTTGATTTACCTATCTAACTATCAGCATCATGGCTAGAAAGGAAAAAAAAAGTATGCTTAGAGCCAATTTGAGTCTTGTTGTATTAGGAGATTCTCCAAGGTAGTATTTCAGCAACTGGCAAAGCCAGCCTTAATTTTTTGACACAACACAGAAACATGAGGGATTTTGATTGAGAAGTATTATCCTCCTCTGCTTCCTATAGAAAAAGTATTAAAGTGTTTCTGCTGGGTCACGTAATGGGGCAGTCCTCAGCTAGTCACAGAGAGCATTCATGCGGCAACACAATAGAGTGGACAGAATGTGAATTAGACAGGAGTCAGGACGAGATAACCCAGACAAGAGTGGACAATATGGAGAACGTGACTGTCTTTAGCTCACAGCGTAGTGCCAGCACCAAGGTCTTTGGCATCGTTACCTTTGTGAGAGGCAAAAATCAAAACATTCAACAAACTTGTTTACAAATGCAGTGCAGCACTTTAATTTGCACACAGCAGAGGAGGGCTGCTTCAAAATATATCTAAGTTGCTTATGGAGATACAATTTGTGTAGACTGGGGGTTATTAAAATAGCCACAAAAGAAGGCATAGGCTTTAGGGTAATGCAGTTTCTTTGTACATAGGAATTTCAGACTAACTCTGAAAGGACATTTCTCTTTAACTTGATTACATTTAATACTGGAATTGTTTTCAGGCATAATTCCCTTAGTAATTATAGGGAGTATATTATATACAAGGCTTAGTTCAAACACTAGAATATTAAAGAACTTGATCCAAACCCCAAAGTCGTTGGAATGGGCAGCCCCCCAAGGAGATGAACACAGCTGGAAATAAAATGTTCAATCTCAATCCCAGCAAGACCAACGTGATGTTAGATGCAAGGGAAGGACTAGCCAAGAGCAAGCTCCAGTCACTGTCTGTTCAACTTACAATCAGTGTTAGGGTGAATATCTGCACTGTACAGTCTACAGGCAATTAGACATATGGCCCAGCTCCTGAGCCTCATTATCACACACATGAGTACAAGGTACTGGACACTCTGTGCTGCTCAGGCTTTTAAATACCGTTAAGAAATACAGTGAATTAGCCTGAGCAGAGGACTATGTTAGTGATGCTCAACAGCAAAATGACACAAAGATGTCTTTACTTGGAGCAGTCTCAGTGACAGCAGCAGGAATGGACTGTCATCTTGCTTTTCCCATGCACTGAGCCTAGAGATATTGGGCTCTGTACCTACAGCAACCTCTGGGTCAGATCTCTGTAATGCTGCAGTGGGAGCTGTGAGCAGCACTAGCTCATATGCCCTAAGGACAGCCTAACAACAAGCACCAACCTGGTACTTCTGTGGACATACAAATGTACACATACACAAGTACATACTGATAAGTCTGGTCTGAACATGGAAAAAAAAAGTTTTTTCAGTCCTTTCAAGGCTCAGTGTTGTACCACCACCGGCTGTCTGTGCACACTTGTCTTAAAGCGGACATCTGGCCCTGCCTAAAACACAACAGTGGGTGGTATTTATCAACACTAATAACGTTATCAAGAGGTATGGTGTAGAGGAAGACCCAGACAGGCCCTCACATTTCAGTACATAGAAGTGCTGTGAAAAGGACAAAAGGAGAAATGCTAATAGGATCTCTCTCTTCTGCCCCCAGTTAACAAAATCCTTCCCCCTGTGTGCCATATGCCAGCATATCTGTGCCTACTTCAGGGACTATTTAGTATGTGGGTTGCAGACACTAGAAAATACTGTTTCCAAGATGCATGAGCTGCAAGTACTTTTTGTCTTCCTAGTGTTTCTACTCCAGCCCCGCTTGCCTATTTTGTTTGTCTTTGTTTCTCTAACTTGATTTTCTTCTCTCCATCCTTCATTCTCAATAGGTTCCTATCTACTTTTTGCCTCCCCTTGACCCTTGTACCCTAATTCACAGCTCCAGTATTCCAAGACTTTCATGACCATAATAAAATTAAACATTATCAACGCAAAAAAGAAAGGAAAGAAAGAAAGAAAGAAAGAAAGAAAGAAAGAAAGAAAGAAAGAAAGAAAGAAAGAAAGAAAGAAAGAAAGAAAGAAAGAAAGAAAGAAAGAAAGAAAGAAAGAAAGAAAGAAAGAAAGAAAGAAAGAGAGAGAAAGAAAGAAAGAGAGAAAGAAAGAAAGAGAGAAAGAGAGAGAGAAAGAGAGAGAGAAAGAGAGAGAGAAAGAGAGAGAGGAAGGAAGGAAGGAAGGAAGGAAGGAAGGAAGGAAGGAAGGAAGGAAGGAAGGAAGGAAGGAAGGAAGGAAGGAAGGAAGGAAGGAAGGAAGGAAGGAAGGAAGGAAGGAAGGAAGGAAGGAAGGAAGGAAGGAAGGAAGGAAGGAAGGAAGGAAGGAAGGAAGGAAGGAAGGAAGGAAGGAAGGAAGGAAGGAAGGAAGGAAGGAAGGAAGGAAGGAAGGAAGGAAGGAAGGAAGGAAGGAAGGAAGGAAGGAAGGAAGGAAGGAAGGAAGGAAGGAAAGAAGGAAGCACAAGCTGCTTTTACACATTTGCCTTGACCATGATGTTGAAGTGCAGGTGCAGTGAAGCTTTATTGCTCATTTGTCTACCTTTCCCAGCGTAGGCTCTTCATAGAGAGGAGAGGATCTGCCTGTGGGTAGTGACTGAAGAGGGGAAGAAGCAGAAGCAGTCCTGTATCAGCCAATTCCTCTCACACACAGGGAGAGGAGATGAAAGAGTACTAACATATGATTGTGGAGTTTTGAGCACTGCTGGCATTGCGCAGAGCTGCACACTGCTTAATTTCCAGCACTGCCTGTATACGTGCCCTGCAACAGTGGAACTCTTTTCTGGCCTGAAAGTGCTGTGCTTTGCCACCGAAGAAACCAGAAATATAAATATAGAAGACCCAGTAGTTTAGATATTTAAAATATATGTATATACAATATATGTATATATATCAGCATGTATAGATATCCAAGTATGATGTACAGATATTAAAATACTCTAAGATTTTAAAATTATATGCTGATAAGCGTATATACATACATACATACATATATATATACATACAAAGCTGTTTATCAATATACACAACCAAAATCACATATATTGCTTTTTATCACAGATGTCTTTTTAAATTTTTTTTGTGGATGTATAGAATCATAAAATGTTGAGAGAAAGACAAAATATTCACAGAACAAACACAACTTCTGTGATCCTTATGGTGCGGAGATTTAGAAGTACGTACTACAGCTCTCTGAGTTTAGTTTTGCCAGGTGTTACATAAACTGCAGTGGGTGCTATCACGACATAAATCATACATATTGAAGATGAAGCTTTCTTTGTTACAGGCAAACTTTCTTAAGCAGTGGAGGATCTTTTCCAATATCCTGATTCATGCCTGTGTATTAGTGTAAAGAAGGCCTCTGAATGAATTGCTATTGGTGCTCCTTACTACTACTCCTGCTGCCCTGGGGACAGGAGGCATACGGGTCTGGACCAGGACTGTGGTGCACAAGGTGTGGACTTGTGGAAAGCAGCAGAGCACTCCTGAGGGTCCCCAGAAGTGAGCGGTAACACAAAGATCTGCTGAAGAAGAGAAGTATCTAACAGCCCAGAGCTGCTCCAGCCTTTATTAGAAGCTGAGCTGTCTGATAAGGTCCTTGGGAGGGCAAGGAGAAGCTGTCCCATCTGATCCTGTATTTCTGACTGCATCAGAGCCAGGAAAATAAATTCTGAGGGAATCTAAGGAACTCATTTCCCTGCTTTTGTCAATCCAAGAAGAAATAGCAGGATCATAACAACCTTTCTCCCTCAGGTCTCGGTCGATTTCATCATTGCTGGAGTACTACAATAATAAAGTGAAATACTCTCTTTTTGACATTTAAGAGACTCTTTTGAAATAAATGTGGAAGAAAAAAAAGTGATTCAGAACACATTTTAATAATACTGGGTAGAGATTTGGAGCAGTCATTAATTCACCCCATCGGCATACTAATAATTAATACTAACTCAATGACAGAAGAGAGAAATATACACTGAGGAAACAGTAAATATGACACTTCATGCAATTTCATAAAAAAAAAATTACATTAACTTTTCTCCCCTTGGCACTGTCTGTTAAAAAACTTCTTTTTCTTTGTAAAAGAAATATGAAAAGAAACTTTTCAAGATCTTCTTAGGGTAGAAGTGTTGCTCTAGGTCAAATACTGAAAGCTCACATTGACTCCATTCATTTTAGTGGATATTCCAGGATTTCTTCTAATGTGATGAAGCAGAAATTGATTAAAATTCGTTCTCCAATAGATATGCCACTGTGTTCTATGTAACTATAGCAGAAGTTTTCTTTTTCAAGATATCTCTAGTATATCATTTCTTGCAGAAAAAAAAATGTAATGGGTATTTGGCTGAGAAAATGTTTTCATTCAGTTGTGTTTGAGTTGCAGGTTATTTATGTCTTTCAGCTAAATAGTACAGTGGATGAAAGTATCTACGGCCCAGGGAAGAGCAGTTTTGCAGATTAATGTTGGGCCAATTCAATGGTGTGGATCAATGTTACTTTGTTAAGAGATTCTCTCTAGCATTTCCAGCAAAAAGAGCTTGGAAAGGGGAGAACTGCATTTATGGGGTTGGAAACATAAATAAAGAGAGCGCTTGGACTGAAATAAGTTTTCTTTTTTTTAAAAAAATGTTATGTTTAAGTCTACTGTAATCATGGTGCTATCTTCAGTGAGAGAAAAATTCATATTTTCTTTCCTATATATTGCAATGCTTCAGCAAAAATACTCAGTGCCTTGATGTTTTTAGGTTTAAAAAGTAATTTTACCTCCACTTTTATGTGAAATTCAATGGTGGTTTGGTAATGGTGTTATAGGCGGAGGGAAAAAAGCCATCTTTCTTGACTTCACCTGAAGCAAAATTGAAGGTAGGCCAGGGAATCTGAAATAATTCCCCTCAAACAACTCTCTCTTCTCCTCTGCCCACACTCAGGTTGTGCTCTATCATTCATAACCACTAGCTTTGCTCTACAGACCAAATTCCTTGTCTCATCATGCCTCCTTCCACAGCCATCAGCAATTGCTCTCCAAGGATGGCTGTTCTTCATGGGCAATGGCATGCTGAGTGACATAAAAGTTATTTGTGTTCCCCCTGGTTGCAGGGATGTTTTATACATCTTTCCTGTACTGAGGACTCCACATCTGGGTGCAATACTCCAAGTGAGGTCTCACCTGTGCAGAGTGGAGGGGTAGGATCACCTCCCTTGACCTTCTGGCCATATTTCTTTTGATGTAGTCCAGGATATGGTTCACATTCTAGGCTGTGAAGGCACATTGTTGGATCACATCCAGCTGCCATTCACCAGTACCCTCAGATAATTTTTGGCAAGGCCTCCTCTCAGTCTCCTCTTCTCTGGGCTGAACAAATCAAGTGAACTCTGCTGCTCTCATACATTTTGCCCTTGAAATGTAAATGGAGACAATTAACTCCAGAACTGTGAGGGAATAAAAGCAGAAAGTGTTGAATCACAGAATCACACAATGGCCCAGGTAGGAAGGGACTTCAAGGATCATGAAACTCCAACCCCCCTGCCACAGGCAGGGACATCAACCTCCACATTTAATACTAGACCAGGCTGCCCAGGGCCCCATCCAACCTGGCCTTGAACACCTCCAGGGATGGGGCATCCACAGCCTCTCTGGGCAGCCTGTGCCAGCACCTCATCACTCTCATAGTAAAGAACTTCCCCCTGACATCCAACCTAACTCTTCCCTCCTTCAACTTAAAACCATTTCCTCTTGTCCTGCTGTTATCTACCCTATAAAAAGTTGCCTCACAAGGGCAGAGAAGAGAGGGACAATCACCTCCCTGTCCATGCTGGCCACCCCTCTTCTCATGGAGCCCAGGGTACCACTTGCTTTCCAAGCTGCAAGAGCACAGTGTTGGCTCATGTTAAGTTTTTCATCCATCAGGACCCCCAAGTCCTTCTCTGCAGGGCTACTTTCAAGGACTGCCCCTGGACAGCTGACAAAATGGTGGATAGCAGATAACTGAGCTTCTGTTGGTTTGAGAAGGACAGAAAGGTCAGGAGGGGACCTGAGCTACAGCACTTTCTTTAAAACTTTATTCAAAGAGTAGCGTCTGTGTTCAGAGGTGACAGAGATTCTCGGGCACTTGGGGTGCTTTTACTGAGATGTGAGCAGTTTGGTTCTCAGTGAGTCAAAGTCTCTGTGAAGGGGAAGAAGTAATCCAGGTCTGAAGGTCAGATAGAAAGGAACTTGTGTGGAGACAGCAAATAAAGGGAACTCAGAACAACAGTGCAGCTGCCAGACCTGAGCCTGTCACCAAATGAACTGCAACTTACCTTGGGTCTCCAAAGATGAAGACCTTGGCAACTCATTTGAGATTTCCATTCTTGTCTCCTTTGGAGGGATATTTATTTTGCAAATGATATTGAAAGAAAATGTTTGCGCAAATGGAAAGAGAAAAGGATAGGAGAGGAATGTTCTTGTCTCTTGGTTTGCTCTTTTGCTTCAAAAGAATTGTTTTAGTGCTCAGAGTGAAAGGTTTTTATGAAGATCACAGCTATTTGTTTGAAAAGCTGAATGCTGATTTGGTGTAGTTATTTTTAGATGATGCTATCAATTTCTATGTTAACAGGTGTTGCATGTAGGTTATGAAAGACCTGGGGAAGTCTGCTTCATTATGTTTCTATTGAGAGCTTTTACTACTGTGATAGTCTGCAATCTATTGTTGAATCTTGTACTGTGTGATGCTAGAGGGGTATTGGGAGACAAATGATGGAAACACAGCTTTCACAAATGAATGCTAGCTACTGTCTGTGGTCTAAGCTCAGTAAGAAAGGACTTTAGATGGGATGAGGTCTGGTTTAAGTCCTGAGGGAGCAGGATTTTAACACTGCACAGCTAAAATTTCTCAGAACTTGACCAAGAAAATGAGAAAATTTCCAGGTGAGCCTTTTCAATATGTTTGCACGCAGTTGTCTTTGTGATATTTTTGACTGACATCCAAACCCAAAACCAGAACACTAAAATGGATGCAAAATGTGAGGGAGATGGTTCACATCCTCAGATTCAGTCTCGTGGCTCAGATATTGGACACAGTTTTAGTTTTTATTATTTTAACAGCAAATTGCATAACAAACATACTGTAGTTCAAGCTGTAATTTGATGTGAAAGAAGAATGAAGACCTCAAATTCATGTGTAAAGGACATTCTGTTATGATTTATAATATATTAATACACTCTGTGATGAGAACAGTCTCTGATTACACACAACACATTTCATTCTAAAGATATTGCAACACCTCTTACTAAGAAACTCATCTTAATATTGGCAACATAATAAATGAGTAAGCAAATATGGCAGCCAGTATGAGCTGAATAACAGCTCACATGCTCAGCCTCTGGGCATTCAAACCTGCTTAACAGGAGAAAAAACTGTTGGCCAGAGACCTACGGGTGAACAGTTTTCTTTCTTCCTATATTCCCTGAACAAAATCCAAAAGGAGATTAATGATCCCAGGATATCAATAACAGGAGACCTGCAAGATGAACTCTATTGGGACTTCTCATTTTCAAATATCATCCACACATAATAATAATAAAAAAAGCTAACTGGAAAGCATGCCACAATATTGTTGGGTAGAACTTACTGGATGATTTGCTATTTGACAAGTAATGGAAGAGATGTATGAGCTAGAAATTAGAAACCTTCAAGGTACTTTCGAAGCAATTTCAGTTAGTTTAGAAGTTTTTCTGTCCTTTTGCATTTCAGAATAATCCATTTCGCAATCAAATATTCTCTCGTTCAGCGCTACTGTGAGAAGAGGAAATGTGTTAAATGTCAAAAGGGGAGGTTGAGCACCCTGCCCCTATCCTTCAGCTTTCTACTGGATACATCTGAAATACAATTGTCCATTTCACATCTGCTAAGACCAGTACAGGACATAGGGATCATACACACAAATAAAAACAAAACTGGTCAGGAAACGTCTTTTGCAATAGCAGACTATTTCTCATTTTAAAGTTTTTCTTGTATTTGCCAGATAAGACCTGAATTGAAAATTTTCTGCATTTGTTGGCAGCTTTTTAAAAGCATTCACTATCTCTGTATGAAGTTGCAGAATACATTTAGGAGATGCTGAACTACACTGTGAAGCAGCAGTCTGCTTCCAATTTCCTATAAACCATGGCTGCCACAGGGTTGAGAAGAGCTTGAGCTGTTTGGGTTTCTCCAACCAGCTCTAAGGGGACAGCAGCCCGCTGCCTCTCTTTTGCAGGCATCATTAAGCTCTTATTATTCCCCTTTTGTGCAATCTCTTCCCATGGGAGCCTCAAGGAAGCATCAGGCTAAACCAAAGGTATTTTCAAAACCATATAGTTCTGCTTGACTTATTTTCTTGCTGTAGTGAATGCTGAGCTATCTTTGACTTTCTGCAGGAACACATCCACATGAGGACAAATGGTTTTGAAAATATCATGAAGTGTGTTTTCCCTACAAAGTACTTGATTCTTTTTCTCCCTTTCTAAAGCAGTACCATTTCTTAGTAATGTAGAATTAGTATGATTTCCCTTTGGCACTGGCATTCTGCTTGTAAATCCCTGTTATTAGCCATGTTAGCGTGATCCAAAAATTGAACTTGCCAGTCCAGTCTGTGCCATGTCAGTCACTGAGATTTTCCTGAATTAGAAGTGTTCTTTTTCTTACGAACGGCAATTTGAAAGAGGATGATAGAAAATAAAACAGTGCCAAAGTTACTGAGCCATTTTATCCAGCCCAGGGTGGATATTCTGTCTCCTTCATGAGAGCCTAGGCTATACTTATTAACCATGTCAGTGATTTAATATCATCGACACCTTTAGTCACTCTGTTGCGTGCTACACAGAACAGAGTGCAGGCTGGGCCATCTCTCATCCTGTATCAGAACACATACTATGTCTTGGACATGCTCAGGTAACTCACAAGTAACAGTGATAGGATGAGAAGTAATGACCTGAAGTTGTGCCAGGGGAGGTTCAGGTTTGGTATTAGAATTTCTTCTCAGCAAGAGCAGCGATGCAGTGGCACAGGCTGCCCAGGGAGGTGGTGTAGTCACTGTCCGTGGAGGTGTCCAAGAGCCGTGTGGATGTGGCACTGAGGGACGTAGGCAGTGGGCATGGTGGGGGTGGGCTGATGGTTGGGCTGGGTGATCTTAGCAGTCTTTGCCAACCTTAATGAGTCTGTTATTCTCTGTATGCAAAATGTAAGAAATGTAGAAACAGCTTCCTAGAGGGAATTCTCAGTGATGAGAAGCACCAAACAGGCTCTGAGTTACACAGTGAGGAGGAGAAGCAGGCTGACTGGGAGCTGTAGTGCTGACGTTTCCATTTCCATCGGACTTCAGCATGTGCTGCAACTCAGAACTCTGAGAAGTTAATTTCTGGAACAATTGTTAGACAGACTGGAGAGGAATACAAAATAAACAAATCTAAATGATTTCAATTTTGGATCTCAGCTACACAGTTTTAGCCTTGTTGCTAGGTGGGAGTCATTCTCCTATTACATTTTTATTTTGGTCTTTTTTTTTTTTTTTTTTTTCCAGCACAACTCAGTTGCAGACACATATGTTTGTTTTGTAGTGAAGCATTTTGAGCTTCACAGAACTTTTCAAACTGAGATTTCAAAAAACAGTTTGAGAACAGTTTGAGGCAAGACTCCATGTGCAAAAACATCCTTCACTTTTCTTGACTGGGACTTGTGAACTCCTGATCAGAGGTAAGCAGCCCTGCATTTTCCTTGCTGAGTGTAATGCCATGACTGCATTGCATTACATGTATGCAGCATGAGAATGTGTCCCTCACAGGCTTGCAGAAAGCCAAGCTAGCAACTATTGCACAGAAAGAGCTGCAATGGAGCAAGCAGCTGGAGGTGCTGCCTTTCCAGCAGCTCATCCTTCTGGTGTTCCTTCAGTTTCCAGATGTTGTGCACCACTGCCTCATTACCACTGATCAGTAGGAGTGGGGAGGTGATTCTTTCTCTACAGACAGTGCTGGTGAGGCCATACCTTGAGTATTCTGCTCAGTTTTGGGCCCCATGCTACAAGAAAGATATGGAGGCCATAGTGTGAGTTCAGTAGAAGGGCAATTGAGCTGTGAGGGGTCTGGAGCAAAAGTCTGATGGGGAGACCTCATTGCTTTGTACAACCACCTGAGAGGAGGCTGTGGTGAGGTGGCGGTTGGCCTCTTCTCCCAGGTAACACTGATAGGATGAGAGGGAATGGTTTCACTCTGCACCTTGAGGTGCCCATAGAAGGTTCAGGTTGGATATTAGGAAGGATTTCTTCTCAGCAAGAGCAGTGATGCAGTGGCACAGGCTGCCCATGGAGGTGGTGCAGTCACCATCCCTGGAGGTGTTCCAGAGCCGTGTGGATGTGGCGCTGAGAGACATGGGCAGTGGGCATGGTGGGAGATGGTTGGACTGGGTGATCTCAGAGGTCTTTTCCAACGTTAATGGTTCTGTGATTCTATCATCTCATGCCTGGACGTGCAGAAGGGAGTGATACACCTCCTTTCCAAGCTTTGCCCCTCAAGGAGACTTCCAAAACCAGATAAAATCAAAAAGCAGCAGGAACTGCACGGCTGACAGCATGGGGAAAACAGGAGAGGAGAAGCCTCCAGCCTTGCGGGGGGAGCCCTGCAGGAATGAGTGGCACAGGGGGGCGGATAGCAGCTCTAGCTTCGTCCTGCTCTTGTGCCTGTCCCTGCCTCTATCCCTGTCCCTGGTCCTGTTCTTATCCCGGCGTATCACGTGTCCGACGGTGACGGGGAGCCGCAGGACGGTTCCTCCCGTGCCTCTGCTCCCGTGTCCCCCCCAGC
The DNA here is from genome assembly GCF_054131305.1 of Coturnix japonica. Classification (NCBI taxonomy): domain Eukaryota; kingdom Metazoa; phylum Chordata; class Aves; order Galliformes; family Phasianidae; genus Coturnix; species Coturnix japonica. The sequence goes on along the minus strand of NC_140663.1, from coordinate 95,380,088 downwards.
GTGTGCCACCCGTCCCGCTCGTCCTCGGAGCCGCCCCGCCCCGCCCCGCGGGAGGAGCCTCCCCCTCCCTCCCCGTCCCTCCCTCCCGGTGGCAGCGGGGGGCGAGGGCAGCGGGGCGGCTGGAGCCGCGGGCAGCGCAGCGTAGCGCGGAGGCGGCGGGTGCGCGGGCGGCGGGCGCGGAGCCCCCGCGCCATGGGCGGGCGGCGCGGAGCGGCGGCGCTCAGCCGGCCCCGCCGGGGGTAGCCGCCCGCGCCCCGCACCGCGGACCCGGCATGAACTGAGGATGGCGAGCGCCTTCGGCCCGCGGTGGCCCCGGCGAGCGGCCCCGGTTGTTGGCAGCGGCGGCGGCGGCGGGGGGCTCTTCTTCGTGCTGCTGTGCGCCTCGGCGGGCCTGCCCCTCAGCGGGCAGCAAGTGCTGCGGATCGGTGAGTGCCTCCCGCGGGCACCGCTGCCGGGCGCGGGGCTCCTCGCTCCGCAGCTGCGGACCGTGCGCGGGTGCGGGGTTGGGAGCTGGGCTGTGCCCCCGGCGGAGCGGCTCCGGGCGGGCTCTCGTTAGCCGCCGCCACTTCGGAAAGTTTGCCCCGGTGCCCGGTGCGGGGGGAGCGGGGACGGGATCCTCTGCCTAAAGCCGCGGGGACCGCGAGTAGCGGCTTGGAGAGCTTGAAAAGTGGCGAGATCTCCCGGGTCGGAGCAGCACAGAGCGCTGCAACCTTTTGCTGTTTGCTCCCGTCCTCTTTGCGGGAGGGGAAACGTTTTCCCTCCTTCGTTCTTAGCTCCTGACCCTGGAACGCTCCCGAAGTGCTGTCCGTAAGCGTTAGCCCCAGCAAACAGGGATTTGTTTTTAAAACGGAAAACTCCGCACCATGGAAACCCGGCTCGGCTCTCAGGAAGCCGATCTCCCGACAGTGGGCTTCTTGTGTCGGTCAGAGAGACGGTGAATACAAAGTATCGCAGGAGTTAGGGTTGAGGAGCAACTGTGGAAGAGCTGTAGGCAGGAGATGCCGCTCTTCTGTTTCTCTATCCCTTTTGCCCGTCTCTCTTGGCGAGTGCTGAACGTGAAGCGAATAAAGAGAAAAGAAATCGTTTGCACCGCCCGGGGGGGATGCGCTGGGTAAGGCACAGCCCTGTGCCAAGCAGCGGATTGGTACCTCTTGGCCTCAAGTGCTAACCCCGCTCACGAGAGCTTGTCTAAAAACCCATTGGAAGGCTGCTTCCAGCTCGGAGAGCTCATTACGGATTAGATAGGAAGAAATGAAGGGGCACAGTCCCTCAAAGCACTGAGAAAAGGCAACCTGAAGGCACCCAGCAACTTGCAGCTGAAAATCTGAAATATGTCTGGAGCTGTCTGCATGCTGAGAGTGTGTTCTCCTTCTTTCTTATGGGGTGCAGCTGAAGTTTGCTGCTCTCTGCTCCCCACCTCAGAGCTGTGCCCTGTGTCAAGGCAATAGCTGTGTACACATGCAGTGCAGGTGAGATGCAAAGTGAATTCGGGGCTAGTGAAACTCATGGGAGAAAGTAGAGTGTGCTCAAATAACTCAGGCTGTAGCTTTGCAAATACACTGCATGGCTGCTGCTGAAAGGCAACTTTAACTTCCTTGTCTTTACTGGGAATAGCTTCTGAGGTAACTGGAGCATTTTAGAGTTTGAAGGAAAGTATATTTGCTTGAATGTAGGCTAAATGCTTAGCTTTGTGCAGGATGGAGCCTTGGCTTCACAACTGGTATCAGCCCTGCAAGGACCAGGCAGAGATTTAGTGTGCTTCCCTCCCTCTGTCCTCTGTGCACCCCTCCACTGCACAACGCGCTTTGCTGCCTGTGTTCATTCTAGAGAGGCTCCCAGGCAGTTGCCCCACATTGCTTTTCCCTTACATAGACCTGCACAGCTTGTAGGCTCTCTGCTGTGAGATGTGTGCCTGGTGTTCACTCACTCAGTGTGTGCAGCAATGGTGCCCTAATGCTGTCTATGGTCATACAACAGTAAGTGTGACAAATTGCTACGCTTTCAATCACTGCAGCAAATACACATCCAGGGGGATGCTGCCTGAGAATGAATGTTCCTTATGTGGTTGTGAATGCATAAAATATGCAATGTACTTATTGCTATAGTTATCCTGCCTATAAAGTAATGATGTCATCAAATATTAATCCTTCACATCCACTAACAGGGACAAGTCTCTGTCACTCTTCAAAGTGACACACAGAAGTAATGGAAATAACTCCTTCCACACTCTTTGTGATAACATAATAAAATCATTCCAAAGCATTTCTGACTGAGGAAAATGCCATTAAGCCATCAGATTTTCTTTGTTGCGTTTTAGTTAATTAAGAAAAAGAAAGCACTGCCATACAATGTGCTGCAGTTTGCTGCCTGAATTAATACACTGTATTTAATTGCATTTTGCACTGTTAGGGAGCTTTTGGATATTTTTTTATTTTGTTGGCTTATGATACAAATGAAAAGATTCTTTTGCTGGCATTTAATTAGTTGTGAAGGGAAAATCTGGCTATTTCTCAGCATCTAGGTGATTATTACTTTCCTATTCATCCAAACAAGAAAAAGAACAGTAAAATTGATCCATTAAGAGAAAACAGAGAAATCTGAGATAAGATACAGTTTCAGTTTTGTTCAGTGCAATACTTTAGTGTCTTACTATTTCTTTCACGTTCATGCTAAAAAGCTTTTTCCTTGATATATGAACTAATGGAACTATACAAGGAAATACTGTCTTTATCTACACATAACCCACTAGACTATATTATATGAAAGTATATTTAAAGTTCACAACCCTAATATTTTAGACTTAATGCTGAGGAATTTCTAGCATTCGCACTGAGTCAACCTAACCCTCTTGCCTGCCCTAATAGTACCGCTTGTATGAATTGAACCAACTCATATATAGGAAGGGAGAATGCAAATTAAGATAAGCAGTCACTAAGTTACAGAAACAGTCTCAAAAGCACTGAAATCTCACCAGCCACAAAACCTGATGTTAATGCTGGAGGCAGAGTCTTATTTCTTAGCGTGCATCCTTTGGGCTGTTGCAACTTCTAACCTAATGAAGCTGTAAGAATAAACTTCAACATTATTGCAGAGTAATTATTAAAAAGTAGCCGTTTAAGCAATGTTCTGGATTAGAATTAAAGAATAGTTGAGAAACTACACCAGATATTAATATATTGATGGACTTCATTAAAAAGAGAACGTGGCACTTTGCAACAGATATTTGTAGGAAGTTAAACTTGGATGAATCTTGGAATTCATCTCTAAAATTAACTCCTGAAAATGAGCAAATGAGTAATTCTTAGGTTTCATAGAAATTGCATTAGTTGATGAAATAGACACTCTTCAGCTGATACCAGAAGTAATTTTCAGTAATATTTGGTATGTTTCTATAGTTAATTGGAATATTTAAATATAGGTTTTGACTCTGCACTGATTTATTCCTTACTTCAGCAAAATTCCCAGTGGTTTCGTGAGCTGTGTTTTCAAAGACGGAGGATGAGCCCCATAATATTTCTCTCTGATTGAGAAATGTAGATTTAAAACAGACACACACAACTCAGCCCACGAAATACAGTTTTCCTCATAAGCTGAAATTTTTAGTATAACTTTCAGGAGATCTGTCTGTATTTTTATAAGCAGGGATGGAGCTGGGAGGTTTTTCCTGGGTAATATTTGCATTTCTACACTGTGAGAATGATAAAGACAAGAGCCTAATTAATTTCACTGGAAATTTGCGACTTCTTGTCAACCCTTTTCAAGACTTTATTTGTGAAGGGAATTATATTAATACATGTTTGAGCTTCTTCAGTGTGACATGGAAAGAACTGTAAAAAGTTCTGTCGTATTTTAATGTCATTAAAATGTTAATTAAAAGAAACTATTTCTTATTAGATGACTACATGGCACTGCATTCCACAGCGTCTTAGGCAGTGTGACTGCATTTTATATCATTAGATGATCAGACTTTAACAGCACACTGTTAACCAGATCCCAAATGCTCAGTGGTTCATCATTTCAGTATAATATATTTTACTTAAATTTCCTAATTCTGCACTTAATGGAAGACTGTTTTGCCACAAGTATTTCTAAGGATTCCTACCAAAATGTCCCAGCAAAAGTTATTAGGCATCTCACTTCTCACTGAATTTGGGAATACTGCACAAAGTGTGAGAAAGTGCATTTTGTCTCATGTTCTAAATGGTTAATCAAGTCAGAACCTATAAAAGGCAGGTGCAAAATGCATTGCCAGCACCTTAGCAGAGCACTCCAGCATGTCTGTGCTTGTGCACAAAAAGGTCAGTGGAGCTCAGCGGCCGCAATGCATAGAGTGATCGTGTAGAAGACACTTGACTGCACTGCGATTAGCATGGTTACAAACTGAAATTATAAAAAACAAAATCTTATTGGCAGTTTCTTTGTGTTCTACGATTTAGGCTTGAAGGTACAGATGGATGACTTACCTTGGGTTCCATACCATTGTATTTTCAGGCCTTTTTTTTTTTTTATTTTTTTTTTTTTTTACCATGGAAGATTCTTGCTGTGCTGGGTTGCTCCACTGGGGAGTATTAAAAAGTCATGAAGTCATGCTCAGCTGATGTACACTGACATCTTTTTATTGAACTCAAGGGAGCCATGCTGGTTTAAATTGCCTGAAGAGCTGGCTGGACATATTTAATATATGAGAAACAAAACTTTTGTAATTCCCCCAGCTGCCCTGCCTACTTACCACCCTTCCTAATGATGGGTAGGGTCAGACAAAGTCAAACCTCACATGTCTTGTTTCCCTTGTTTTCTGCCGATGTGTTCAGCAGACTTGGTAACCGCAGCTAAGCAATGGTGGTCAATGAGTGCCTGTAGCTCACCACAGTGACCACTGCCCCATCAGCTCTTGGTACCTCAGTAGAAGTGTTTGCTGGATGACTGTGCTGCTGTTGGAAAGTCATTGTTACTGGGATGGTGTAAAGCACTAATCAGTATGTGAAGAAATCTAGAGGTGATGTTAACTTTCCAGAAAGCAGACAGTATATATCTCTGTTGTCAGAACACACCTAAATGTCTGCTTTAACATGAAATTGATGAGCTGTAAAATCAAAAATTATAGTCTTAAAATAGTCTGTAATATTGTGGCTTGATGACTTTGCAGCAGGCAGCAAGCTACTCCCAGCCGTACTAACAAAAACACCAGATGTGTTGCTTCTGTCCTGGAACATTTGTCAGAAAAGATTGATGAAGAACGGCAAAGAAAAGGTCCCAAGACTGGAGTTGGGATGGTATAGTCAGCACTGAGGGAGATGAAAAACAATTAAAAAAAATATGGCATGATGGTGCGTTACTGCTGCATTTCACATCTTGGGAGATATGTGATTGGCAATGGCAAATTTTGCATAGATATCAGACAAGAGGCAGGTGAGTTACGGGAAAATGAAATGGAAAACAGCCAGGGCTGTTTTTGTTCCACTGACATCCGTGCTGTAGTAATTTGTTACTTTCTCTTAACTTACACAAGGTCTACATCCTAATGTGCAAAGTATGTCTGCTGTGCTGCAGTGAGCTCCATGTGGGCAGATAAATAGGGTATCCTGCTGTGTTTGACCAAGGCTTCAAATGCATTTATGTAACACATGTGCATCAGTTCAGACTTTCAGGACTTAAGTAAAATAAAGGATGAAATCTTCACAACAATGAAGTCAATGAAATTTTGCCAAAGGATAATAGTTTTCTCTCAAATATTTTTATTTATGCAAAATGTTTGATACTTAACCTAGTACTTTTTCAATTAATAATTCATGCTCAGTATGGTGAACACTGCAGGAAGAGCAATCATTATAAATAAAACAAAATTTCTTTGGGTTCCCATTCTTGCCTAATAGCTTATTTCTGTTCAGGTGTAATGAATTTCTTTTTGAATTCCTGCGTCCATCCCACAGTACTAAATTTTGTATATCCAGCATCAGTTCTTGCTGTCACTATAAGCTCCTCCATATGGTCCCATCTCCACTTAACATTTTCCATTCAGACCACAAGTACAATCTCAATACTGTTTTTTCATTATAGTCTGTTTTGTCTATCCTGATCAGTAATAAAGCTTAAACCCTCTCGTCCCCTCCTCAATATTTTAAACAACTGCCTCTAATCTTCTTTTCTCAGAAGGGCTTGATTTGACCAACTAGACTATAGATTGTCCTGCAATGAAAGAAAAAAATCCTATCTGAGACCTGATTAGTTTTACTCCACAGCTTTGGATCTGTAACCCGCAAGTCCAGTTTGTCCTAGTTTTTGTTGACTTTAGGTTTTAGTTGACAATAATGAGTTTATGAGGTTGGGAAAGCTTTACAGTGGGAATATTATTACCCTTCATTCTCTTCTTTTTTATTTTTCTTTCTGCTGAAGGTGATTCAGTATTACCTAGAAAATGATTCGCTTTCAAATGGTGTATTTGCTTTCACTGAGCATAATTAAAACTGTTCCATTATTCCAAATAGGCACTTTTTCATTTCAACTGGAGGAATGAAGTGTCTGAGCAGGCTGTTAAAATATCTTTTTTTCTTCTTTCATTCTGACAGTGTTTAAGTTTTCCTACGTTATTTTTATACCTTCCTCTGTACCTCCTCAATAAATTGGGGCATTACAAACACTGGGAGATGAGGATAAGTAATATGTCATGGCAGTATGGACAAAGAGTTAGTAATGATCTCAAAAGTTCAGTTTTGAGCTTTTCTTTGGTCTGTCGTGCTCTTTGCAAATGCACCTCCTGGTTGTTTGTTTCTTTGGGCATTCAAATTATACTTCTAAAAGTTTAGAAGTTGAGCGTTATGAATTCTGTTAGCATTGAAACTGGTTCCACATGCTGCCACTAGATCTGGGCAAGCAAACTTTGTCTGTTTCAAGGAAAATTATGTTTCCAGCATGTTGATTCTGGCTAGGGCTCAAAACCTTCCATATCACTAAATGGCACAGAGGTCCTGGTGAAATGCTGAGTAGGTGGAAGTGACAGTCTGAGTGCAGAAGTATCTCCACAAATATAGAGAAGAACTTGTTTGGAGTGAGAATGTAAAAAATTCATTGTTCTATCTACATATGAAGGAGCAAAGCGTCCCACATCCATTATGTCCAAGAAACACTTTTTGCCAGAAGTATTGTCACAGATGCTGTAGCTTTGCTTTGGCTGTCAGATGGAGGAGGAACAGAGCCTTCTTTGAATTTAGTGATGAAACACCGAGACCTTAAAATCACTATGATTTTATATGATTTTATATCATAGTGATTTTTAGTACATAGAGAGCATTTTAAAACCCACACTTTTTAAAGGATCAGGCATGATAAAATATTGTAAGAACATTCAGTACATTGTAAAGTCATACTTTTTCAGCTCCAAATGTTTTGGAATAAGCAAGAAAAGATACTAGCAGACAAAAGGATTTGGGGAAAAAAAAACCCCACCATTTTAAAAGAACAACATTAGGTAGCTATAAGAAAAGAAGTAAAAATGTCTGAAAGTACAAGTTTATTCTTGGCGTCCCCTGGGATGCCTGATGAAGCAGAGTCCTGCCAGGTTGTTTTTATTGCCCTTGCTGCCACTCATTTCTACTAAGGATCGCCTCCCCTTCACCTCCCAGGGAGACATGTGTCATTAATGTCTTCAGCATGCAAGGCAGATTCCCAGGTGAGTAATTAGGCTTGCCTAATCTGCCACTGCTGTTTCTGCACTTCATGGCAGTCTGTATGTCAGCCTAACATATTTTAAGTATTTCTTTCTCTGCTTATTTCTTTAATGCTAAATAACTTCTCCTGTCAAAGAGCTTTGGCCTTCACAGTCCAATGAAAGCACACATAGGTCCACAAATCCAGTAGGTGTCTAACTCTGCTTTCCAGCAGAGTGTAACAAGAGTAGGCCAAGTGTTTGGTCTTAAATTTATGATTTTAAATGGAAAGAAAGCTACTTCTCTTTTCAAAGTTTGCCTTATAACTTTAGGATGTTATAGCTGTAGTAAAACTACTGCAGCACGCTGTAACAATTAAGCAATGAACAACTACTATGAATTGCCCTATTCTTAGGGAAGGGGGATTATATCAATTGGGTTTACTGTGATTCTGAGAAGAAAAGGTGCATGTACCTTATGTTTTGGATCTCATAATTAGGAGGCAAATCCATGGAAATTGATGCTAATGGGATCTACCATGCAATGAAAGGTGATATTGAACTGGTTTCATTACTGCCTCACCTCATGTAGTTCTTACTGTGTTATATTTCAAGAAGAATCATAATGAATAATAATAACACTGAGATATCCTAAAGCAGTAGAGCTCATAGTACTTCACAGAGCAGATACAATTCGTTTTATTTTATGGCTTGGGAAATCAAGTCCATAGGACTGGAGTGTTTTGCTGGCAAACTTGTGGCAAAGCAGGAGGTGAATCCAGGCCTTGAGTGCCAACCCTCTGGACCTCTGTCTAGCGCATCGCAACTTTGACGTTTTCTTAAAGTTTATATATTCAGTGAAGATTTGCACAGATCCTTGGAAATTAGGAGATTGGCTCTTGGAAGTACCTTTTCACTGTTCAGATTTCTTCTAAGCGTACTTTCAGCATAGAATCAAAGAACCTCCCCTGGCACAACTCGAGCATGCTTTCTCATGTCCTCTCCAGCCTCTGTCTTTTCATCTGCTGAGGACTGGTGTTCTGCTGAAATGAAGGTATAGTAAATCTGATCAATGGACAAATACCTGTAGGATACAATACAGTTTCCATTTGTTCCCCTCATTTTGTCACTTCCATGGATTACTCCACCAAGGCACACATGCCCCCTGTAATTATACTTCTTTCAAATACAGAGGCACTTTGACTGTCTCTTTTCTGGAGGGATATTTTGTACATGGATAAGATGGTTATTCGTTTTACAAGACTTTTAAGTAAATACAAAACATTCCCTGAATTGACCTGGCATTTTGTCTTGTATGTTTCAGGACCTAGTTTCCCTCTTTCCTCCAGGAAAGGCTCTAAGCAGCAAGAAAGAGACTTTCATAGCATTCAAGCCGTATACAGAGATGTACTATCAAAACCATTCAGCTTTTTAGCAAAAATTCAGGTGTTCTTATAAAATGTAGTCATACTAGCCAGGAATTAAATCTGGCTTCAGGGAACATGTCTCAATGCTTAGAATCTTTGGCATTTACCTCCCTCCCCCTCCTCCTGGTCTCATCCCTGACAAAAATATGAAAATTAGGTGCATTCAGACATAAATTTCTAGAGGAAAAAAAAACCAATAACAAAAAAAAAAATGCAGCATTTGCTTTCACAAAAGAAAAATGCAGGTGAAATCAAGCCATTTTAATCCTCTTTTCTGCCATGCAACCTGCTTTCTCCTAAATGTCTGGGGGGTGCTGTGCCAAACCAGTCATTTTTATAAATGTTATGAATAGGAAGTTCAGACCTGATGGGATGTGAAAAGTAGTTTATGTGAAGTAGTTACTTCATTCTTGAGAAACTGCAAATTAATCTGTTTTTATCTGGATCAGTCTCAAGAGATTAATCTCAAGACATCAGAGGCCATATCAAGCTTAGAGACACCCTATCGGTAGTCAGAGAATAGGAGACCAGGTTGCTGCAGCAACAGCATGACATATGTAAAACTCTATTTGATTATGTTGGTATCACAGAGAAAGCTGTTTAAAAGTTGGGTCAGGTTTTTTAGCTGTACTATACTTTTCCAAAGACTGTCAGTCACTGTCAGATTGGTCAGTGATTCAAAATGCATGATGAATAGCTTGATTAACTTATGCATTACTTAATCTCATGTGTATAGCAATCTAGCTGTCCACATAAAATAATTTAGTAATAAGATATTGGAGAACTATTAAAAGAGCTAGTAATAAGCCACATAAGAATTCTTACCTGCATTTTGGAGACAAACAATAATTTCTGATTAAAATGTTTTCATGTTTTGATTTTGAATGCTTTCCTTCATGTTAGAGTTCAAAAAAGCATAGGAAATTACTTACATTAAACAGACAATTTCATTAGAATGGGAAAAGAATGAGTAAATATACAGGCCACCAGAAGGACATGGAGTCACTACTGTTCCCTTATGATTGTTCAAATGTATTTTGTATGATAAACAATGCTCATGATAAACGAAATTGCTTTCTTAATAGTATTCTGTGCCCCCAATTTATTCACTCGTATTTAAAAATATTAAATGTAAGAGGCTATAGTCAAAGAATGCAGTAAATGAGGCAGAAATCCTTCAGAATAATGTACATTGTTAAAAAACAGAAGATGGTATTTTGAAGTTGTTTGGTATTTCCCATCTTCTGGGGCTTCACCTTTAATCTAATGTGTTTTAATAAAAAAAATTTTTGTATAATTTTCTTTCACTGTGGAAAAACAACCAGAAAACCCAGGAGTAGAATGCTCTTTTGATATCTAATAGGACATTCTTCATTGTTAGTACAAGAGATCTGTAATGCAGAGCAGGGACCTGTACCACCTTACAGTAAATGTGGCTGCTCCATCTACGTACCTTGCCCTAGAGAAGAATTAAACATTTTTTCAGAGGTCTTTGGTGATGGGAAGACAAGGGATTGGCTGGCCATGCAACACTGCAATGAGGGGTTCTGTCTTATACTGCTTCTGACACCAAAAGGGACAAGGGACAGCTCCTGCAGATTTAGGCAACACATGCATAGTGTAGAGAGGTTAAGGTAGGCACTTATCTATCCATTGGGATAAAACCACCACTGACTGTGTGTGTTTGTGCAGCGCTGTGCCATCACATTTTAAGTCCTGCTTGAATATGTTGTCAGTGAAATGAATATCAGAATATTTGTAAGTCAAGAAAACAACAACAACAAAAAACAAACAAGCAAAAAACCAACAACCCACAAGCCATTTGTTATTCACAGGAACAGCTAAAACCTCCTGTATTCAGTCTGAAATAGATGCAGGATAGGGAAATGTCACTTCAGATGGCTAACATTAGACAGAACTACAAACACCTAGAGACATGGTTGTGCAGTGGGCAGCAACAGGAGTCCTTTCACATTGACAAAAGCTACAAGGTCTTATTGGCACTGCTTATAAAGCAAGAGGTAGAGCTCCCCCATGGGAAAGATCTGTTTGCCATTGTTGGAGGTGAAGCATTAATAGCACCTAAGTAATCAGCCTGCATTAGCCACGTTGGTTGGTCTCGTCTGGGTGGTCAGAGTTTCTGTCCATTGTCTGGTTAAGGACAATGGAAACATGAGGTACAGTAGTAGGATGGTGGCTGCAGCAGTACTGACAGCTGTGGGAGTGCAGTCTGATTTGCCTAAAACAGACCAGCCTGGACAAGCCAGCACAGGCAATGCCTTTCCTGGCATTTTACATTGTGAAATAATGCAATCTTTACTGCAACCTGCTGCTTCCTTCACTGGATTCTATCTGCTTGAATAAAACCTTTTAAGAACAGCATTTGTTCTTTGTTGAACAAGTTTCCATTTGTTTGCCTGCTAATGGCCAAGTAGAGCAGAAAAGAGAAATGCAGTTTTTCCTGCCTCTTCATTTGTAAACAGATCAGGAAACATCCTTCTAAGGACACACAACATTCTTGTCTGTAGTACACATCCCTACACTTGATAGCAAAGATCTAGGCAGAGTGGGAGCTTGCTGCAAGGAAAGGCTTAGTATTCAGTGTGAACAAGCCAGCATGTAGGGGGACTTTGATGAGAGATCATTTGGTTTGGGTTCGTGCTGAACTTTACTGTGAATGATTTGCTATCCTGTGATCTACAACTAAGCTGTCACAGTGGTGATGTAAGAATGATTTCAGTGCTCACTTGCAGCCTGCTGCCATGTGCAGAGCCCCATGGAGCAGAGTGGAACCAATCAAACACAAAGTTCACCATGCATGTGACCAAATATGTCAACAAAGACATAGGAGTCTGTGATTGTAAGGTAGCCAAATGTCAATGGAATTCAGTGCAAGTGAACTGCTTGTCTATTTGGGAACTTTACACTTCCCAGCCATGACTCCTCCATTTCTGCTTCTGCACTGGGCATGCATATGCTCACCTCACCCTGGCCATGTACTCCAGGGTAAGGTTCAATCCTGCCACCAAGGCCACTTGCAGAATTTTGATGTAAAATGATGTCTTTTTCTCACTATCTCTGTTCCAACAACTTGTACACAGAAAGCTTTTTATTCTTCCAAAGCTGCTCGATTTTAACTATGCCAAACCATCCCAATAACTTATCAGCAGCACACTGCAGCTGGAGTCTAGTACGACTTGATGCTTTTCTGACTGTAACTATCTAGAAAATTTTCATTTCACGTCCAAATTGTTTACTTATCTGCTACAAACATATGTTAAGAGAAGTTAAGGCTCAGTTGCCCAAGGTGCATTTTAATACAGAAAAAGAACTGCTTCAGATATTCCACATTACATCGTCTAGCTATATCTGGTGCTGTAAATTACAAAGCTGCTCCATTGAACTGAATGAAGATTAAATTTTTGAACGCTGTTTCTGAAGAATGCAGATTTTTCTCTTTGAAATGAAGAATCTGTCCTGCATCAGTGTGGCTCACTGCATGCATTACTGCCCAGGCTTTCTGTTTTTAAGCCTGGGTGCCAAACTGCTCCCTGGGGAGCGTGTCCTGTCATTGATCCATGTACTGACATTAAAAAGCATCTGCAGATGGAGTGAGTGTGGGTTGTGCCCTGAGCAGCAAGTGATCTGGGAAACTGTAATCCGTGCGCTGTCATCTTGAAATCAGATCTGTCAGGAAGGAAAATAAACAAGAAACATCTATCCTCTCATCTGCATAAAGCTTCTGTAGATGCCCACTGTGTTTAAAGTACACAGATGTGATTTAAAAAATCAGCTGCCTACAGCTTCCAAATGAAGTACTTTTGTGCTACTCTTTTACCTTGTTCCTCTACCAAGCTGAATTCCTACTTCCAGCCCTCTTCTCTTAGCTCTCCAGATGTGAGGAAGTTTCATCTGTTTTTTTCTTCCTTCTGTGACTAACAGTGGCCCCTGGGAGGAAGAGGAGTGGGTGCCTCCTTTAAAGCAACATAGTACCAACAGAATCCAGTGTTGAAAAACAGTTCTGTTCCCTCTGTATAAAAGGCTGAATTCAGACATGTTTCCTCATACAAATTATCTCACATGCAACCACTCAGATTGAGACATTGCAGTGATCCCAAACTGTGTTTGGATGAGCATTAGAATCTCCCTTAAGTTGAGAACAGTGATCACAAGAACACCTCAACCTGCTGCAGGCGACATCTTCATAACAAAGTGGTAGAGGCCCTTTTACCATGTCATGTCCTTCATCACCTAGGGTGGTCAGCATAGTCTCAGCCTTTTTAGGATTGCTTTAATTAGAGTCAGAGACAGAAAAGGAAAGTGTTTTCTGCTAATTAGATGGCCAAATGCTTTATGCCCTCTGGCTCTTAGCTTTACATGAGTGTTTTTCTGTATGTAAGAAGATCACTTCTTCTGTGTTATTTGGGATGTTTCTTAGGATACTTTTCTATATATATATATATATATAAAGGTGTTAGGGTGCTGTGGGATGGCTATGTGAAGTGAGGCCAGAGCTGCTCTGTGCTCCAATGGCCCCTCTGCAGGGCAGAGCCTGTAGAGAGACCACCATGGAGCAGATATCCACTCTGCAGCCTATGGAGGATCCCATGCCAGAGCAGGTGGATGTGCCCTGAAGGAAGCTGTGGCTTCTGGAGAACACATGCTGGAACTGGGGAATATCATATGGAGGAAGGAGCCTCAGGGAGGAGACATTATGAACTGACCACATATTCCCTGATGCCTTTTGGGGAGGAGCTAAAGGAGATGGGGATGAAGGAATGAAGTTGAGTGTGGAAGAATGGACAGGTTGAGGGAAAGATGTCTGTGTTTTTTAGTCCATATCAATTTTAATTGGCAGTAAGTTCAATGAATCTTTCTTTGATTCCAAATACACAGGAAAAATCTGAATGTAATATAGTTACTGCTTATGCCAAATTTTTCCTTTTTTGTGTTTTATTCTCACTGCTGAATTAATGCATATTACAGAACTAACAAGTACCGAAGAGGCATTAGAGGGAGAGGCAGTGCTCAGTGCTGCTCCTCTGCTCCCTGAGAGAAGCAGCAGGCCACCATGAGGCCTCCTCTCAGCCTCCTCTACTTCTAGCTGGGCAGACTGAATGTCCAAGGAATAGGGCATTTGCCTTTGTCAAAGAATCAAAACTCAATCATTCTTCTATAGTCATTGATTTATTATAAACTTCACAGGCAACAAGTATAGCCCAATGAGTGCAAATATAGCTTCTCCAGGAAGTTTGATTTGACGTGAGCTTTAAACTGCCAATCTTCAGCAGGTAAGACATCAAAACTTCTTTGAAAACCAAGTCCTTGCTCTTATGTACAAGCCCATACAGAAAATCTGTGAGAATATGGTACAAAATAATCTCTTCTGATCCTCCGTCCTTTAAGTGACAGATCACTTAGTCTCAGAAAGAAATATGACCCAGAAGCTATTTTAGCTATGTTTCTCCTGAAGTCAATGAAGCTGTGCCAGTTTATACTGATGGGGTTCTGGCAAGTGTATTATTCTGACAGAATAACAGTTGGACAATTTACTATGGTTCATCCAAACTGCAGATGAAGTTCAGAATTTCATTTCATTGAGGAAATCGATGGAAATAGTTCTCCTCCTACTTCCCTTTTCTCCAGCCGCTGATTTTGATGAGATCTCCCACCCCTGCAAAGGTTTCCTTCTCTGTCCTGCTTTTTTTCACCATGGCAAAGGCATAGAAAGAACGACAAAAATCACTGTCTTTTAGTAAGACCAGATGTTGTCAGGTGTAAATTATTCCAGCCACTGATGGTGCTTTTGATGGACTTGAATAAGAGGAGAGTTGGAATGTCTTCTACCCATTGCTTCTAGAAATAGCATAATTATTTACATACGATCGTGTGACTGTAGCACAGAAAATACTAAAAACATAAACCTCCGTGTAGAAGAATGTCTTGTTAGAAAGAACCTTCACTTTCTTTGTGCAGCTTAGGACAAATCTTTTGATTCAGGACACAAATATATCAAATAAGGTCAAGCATCATACAATTTTGGTGTCACACTGAATTCATGGTAAAGCTAATATTGTTACAGTCCTGCTGTGACTGACATAAACCTGTCACATTTTCAGCAGGGTGATTCATGAAAGATACAGAAGAATCAATGGACATAAAAATAGGTAATACAATAACAGCATCCATTTTATCATAATTTTACTTGTGTTATACTGAATAACCTGATTAAAAGGGTCACATTTAAATATAAGCTGGCAAAACTGTTCATGATTGTTACAGAGAAGGATTCCAAGATGATCAGCTTTGCAGGTAAGCCATGGGATAATAATATATTAGTCTTCACAGGACACATAATCCTTGTTGTTGTCACTGAGATCTCTGTATGAATGAGGGGCAGCATGCAGTCCCCACCAGTTGTGAAACTTCTTTCAACTGGGGAACTTCAGTCAGCCTGGCAGATTTCTATTTGACGAGTGCCAGAGTGAAATGAAAAGGCCCTGAATGGTATGCTGCAAAGTTAAAGATTTCCTGTATATTCACTCATAGGATCTTACAGGGGTCTCTGTGTCCTCTGTGGACAGTGATTCTGTACAAGTATTTCAAGGTGAAAAAGGTCATTCTGTCACTGCCAAGGCTACTAAGAATTGTGCATTCTGTATTTTGAGACGGATTAATTGCTGCCATTCTTCTTGACATACTTGACAGACTCTGGAATGTGCTGCTCAAAGAAAGGAAACATAGCTGTGAACAAATATGTATAAAATACAAGCATACAACATAATTAGCATTTACTGTTTTCTTTTTCTTCTTTACCCCCCACACATTATCCATCTCAGAATGCACATCAGTATTTTAAGTGTGATCTGATAACAAATTTGAAGAGTTCCCTGACCTCCAAAGAGCCTCATGAACTTACATCATCCAGGGACTTACATCTGTTCAGTTTGTACTGTGTACAGTGAATTATCTATGTGTATGTATATGTACAATACAAGTGTATTGTATACAGTGAAACATAACTGCTTGATCCTTTTTGCTGCACAATGATGCTGCAGTTATTTTGAGACACTCTAATGTCTATATTGCAAGGGTAAGAAGAATGGAAGGAAGGAAGGAAGGAAGGAAGGAAGGAAGGAAGGAAGGAAGGAAGGAAGGAAGGAAGGAAGGAAGGAAGGAAGGAAGGAAGGAAGGAAGGAAGGAAGGAAGGAAAGAAGGAAGGAAAGAAGGAAGGAAGGAAAGAAGGAAGGAAAGAAGGAAGGAAAGAAGGAAAGGGAAAAAGAGAAAGGAAAGAGAAAGCAAGAAAAATGGAAGAAAGAAGGAAGCAGAAGTTCTTGCTGAAGAGCTTATCTGCTGAAACCCAGGCTTACATTTTTCTTCCCCCCATTCCATAGGGTTGCCTTTCTTTAACTTTCTCAGTGTTCTCCCCACAGCAGAACCAGTAATTCTCTTCCTTCTCTAAAGTCCTGATGCCTATCCCCAATAGGCCTTCCAAGATGCAGTAGTGTTGTTTCCAGTAGACACACAGTTATCAGAAGACCAAAACTGCAGCTAAATTTTGAGTTTTACCCTTGATGTGGCCAATCACTGCAGTCCACACACTGTTTGCTACAACATTTTTAGGAACTGGATAACTTTGAGTACTCTATTATATATAAAACTTGGCTAAATTGGTCGGTGGTTTAGTTATTGGTGCTAGAAAGACTGAGGCAGATAAGCAGATAACATGACTTTGCAAAACTCGTTTCCTTAGACAGTCTGGCTGGAAAACAGACTCAGATCTTTTGGCTTAAGAAATCGGATGTGTCTGTTATCCACAGACTAGATTATAGTTGAGATATAGCCAAAATGCAGGCCTCCCCATTTTTCACTCTGTGAAGATGTATAATCAAAATCAAATTGATGCTGCTGTTGCAGCAAAACCTATGCTTTTGCAACAGATAACATTAGGGAAAATTAGTTTTACTTGTGGGACAAGAGTGGATTAATATATTATGACAGCTCCTTTCAAGCCAACAGTATCTTCCCTTCCTCCCTAGCCTGGGAGACTGCAATCAGGATGCAGACAGACATCAAAGGGAAAAACTTTGATATCAATTTCTGGAATATCAGGACCATCAGTGTAGCTCTGCTTTCTCTTTGTTACAGGGAAACGTGTTTCAAGAAATGAAGCAGCATAGGAAGTTCAGAACGACACTGATGTTTATTATTAAGAAATGTAATCTACATCCTTCACACATCTGAAAATTTGCTGTGCTCAGTTATGTTATGGATGATAAGTAAAGCACAAAATCAAAGAGAGAATTTGTCATTTCATTGAAAAAGTCCTCTACAATGCAGAATATTAACAGGTATCATCATCAACATTTATGTGTGAATCAGGAGGGAGAAAAGAAGCCCTCACAAAGACAGCAGAGTTTCATTGAGGGAGAAAACGTCTCATATGATGTGGTGGTGGAAGAGGAGCTGGGGCTTTGTGTGCTGTTTTCTCAGTGACCTGAAGCACTGCAGTGTGCAGGAAGAAGACAGAAATGTTAGGAAAGTGAGCGATACATTTGAACAGAGCAACCTGCACGTGGTGATAGTTTATATGTGTGGGCCATATATGATAACAGGAGTGGCAGAACTGAAGCACTACTGTGTGGTCTGGCTGTAGGCTTTTTGCTGATGCACTAAGATAGCTAATAGTCCTCCTGTTACATTCAATATATACTCCTATCCCTGCCCTTACAGCCCTCAAAATTGGAGCTGGAAGTTGCTTTTGAAGCTAGCCATAGGAAGGCGATTATTTTGGAGTTCTGCTACAATAGCTCTTTACTGCAGTCTTGCTATCTCCTGTCATCACGAGCTCAAGCACCAGAGACACAAGGAGGATAAAGAAAAGGAAATGGAATGAAAAAATCTTAGATAAGAGTGAATTGACAGGTTGATAAGTGTGTGGAATTGCATTTATGCACATTTTCTAGTTAAACTGAAGCACTTGCCAGCATGCAACATGCTTAAGAGATTACAGAGTGCAGAGTTTATTGCAAAAGTTGTCATGAAAATCCCAAATACACTTCTCTTATCCTGGCATGATGTATTGTGCCCCAGACTTGAAGGAACTCTGCTCTGTGAACAAAGAAATCTTGGAGGTCACATGAATGTGCTTGTAAAACCACCAGGAGAGTCTAAGAATGTATTTGCATCAAATAGAAAGTAAGAGATTTATTTATTTTTCTTTCATTACAGATGCCTTTTTATTAAGTTAAGACTCTGGATGTTCAGTGCTCCTGCCAGTAGTCAGGATAATAAAAAAGGCCAAACTGGAAGAAAGGAAAGTTTCCTGGTCGTTTTAAGACTAAGTAAGTCTTAAAAATTCAAGTAACTGACAGCAACAGAACAATTACAAGTCTGCTGATGACAGTCTGAGTCTTTTACAGTCACCTTCCAGAGCTTTATTGCTTATCATCAGATTGCACAGTTGGCCCCAATGGAAAAAACAGGTTGCTACAGATGACAGGATTTTTACAGCGGGCAATCATGATGGCATTAGTGTTTATCCACTGCAGTTAGTATATAAATCACAAGCAAATGGGCTTCCCCTTGGAGTCAGAATCTGTTGTTTTATTTTTGCCCAGGCACGAGTATTTATCGACCAAATTGTGAAATTGCCAGACACTCTTTGTGCCCAGTCCAGTGAGCAGTTGGAGTTTACTTTCTGCAGATCACAAAACTGATATTAGAATGCTGCTTGGAGACCCAGATGTTAAATTACAGGTGACTTTATCAGAGAGCTCTCCCTACTCTGTGTGAGACGGAGGTGTTCTGTTACAATCGGTCTTTGGGGTCTGTGGTAGGAGAGTGAGGTAATGCAGTATGGATACGGAGCTTCCTCACCCCAAGTCATATATGATACTCTCTGCAGTGCACAGCTTGGAAACAGAAGGATAATTTTACTGAGGTAAATACAGAGCTGCAGTTTTAGCTCAACAGTCAGATCATTGATTGCTGTAGAACAGGCACTTCCCAGAAATTCTTACATAAATGAGAGGAATTACAATATAAGCATGTTTGGAGGTTTTTCATTCCACTTTTCAATGTCAGACAGTTACAGGTTTGAAAGGAAGAGGTTAGAAACCCTGAAAAAGAGAATTAAGGAAATATCCCTCAAGAAAGCTCTTTTCCAGCTTCTTCTCCTCTAGTGTTTCACCTACTACTACCACACATTAATTCTGCATTTAATCTTGTTTGATGTAATCATAGCTGCTCTTATTCTCCACGTGTGTCTCATATTTTCTTGAATCCCCCCGACCTCTCTGTTCTCAGTATCACCTTGCAGTAACACGTTCCGCAAATTAATTGTTCTTTGCATTGAGCAGTGTTTTCTTTTCTCCATTTTGGGTTTTGTTAATTATCTTCTTTTATCCTTAAACATGAAAAGGATAAACAGGAGAAGATGATCATCTGCCTGCACCCCTCTTGTCATTTGCTGTATCTGCATCCTTTTTTTTTCTGCTCAGTTCTGTTGGCCATTCCATCCCCAAAGACAGAGCCTGGGTTGTAAGCTGAGCTTTATTCCTCTTGGTATTAGCAGTCAAATCTAAATGTTAGTTGCAGTTAAACAAGGTGTTGTTTAGTTGAGGGGAAAAGGAAGAAACAGCTGATAGAAAGGAGAGTGGTTGCTTTTACCTCTGCAGGCATCCTAATGGGAAATTTTAGTCCTGAGAGGAAAATTCCAAAGGTTAGGCTACTGTAGTAGGAATTTCACAGCTTGGAGCTTGCATCTGTGCTTTCAGTTCTGCTCTGAGGATTCTCTGAGAGAACCAGCATCTTCTGATCTCCCTAAAAAGCTATCCCATTTCCCTATCTGCCCTGCAGAGGTGAGCTCTCTCCTTTAAAACCTGCTGAGGCATTATGTTGGGTCTTTTTTTGACATATCACTCTGAGGTCACCAAAATGGGCTTTTTATAGCACTCTGCCCTCTGCTAGGCAATGACTCCTTTGAAAACAGCCTCCCACCTTTTATTCAGCACCTTATTGCCTGGTGTTATCTCCTTTGTCCCATGCTGCAGAATGGTTTTAGTCACGCTATGAGCAAGAAAAGTTAGACTCTCGCTAGCTATATTTGTCCACAGATAATGCTTTGCATTTTATACAATGGCAAAATAAGCACCTGTATGGAAAAGATATAGGGATATGCTCTCTGATCTTGTCTGGAAAGGCTGGGATGTTTCCCTGTGGCTGTGTTCAGATCTGGAAGTAAAACATGCAGCAATCTAACTGATCTTGTGAGATTTTAAATAGAGACACGGCTTGCTGCACCAAGAATGCAAATGTCAGTTTTCTTTAAGTTCAGAAACTGTGTGTATAGCTCAGAGATATGCATGAGCAGCCGCAAAGTGCAGGGTGCTCTGTCTTATTTGAAATAAGGAAAGCTGTCTATGAAATTGAGAGAGCAAGAGGTGCATCTATGGTGCCTTACACTTGTCATCCTATTTTAGCACACACACATACACAAAAAAGGGGTCTTGTTATTTGTGCCCGCATTGCTGTCACTCTTTTCTGTTCCCAATTGTGCTGTATATCTCATGTCCATTGACATGCGTCTCTGCTTGCAGCAGCAACTGTTTTCACCATTTTCTATAAAACAGGTATTATTCTTCATTTCTTTGTAAACCAGGGAGCTATATGCTGGGCATAGTATAACTGAGCACTTGTATTTTCAGAGTGGGATTTATAAGAGTGATATAATTTGGCTTGATTGCGCCAAATGCTCTTGATGGTAAAGCCTCAGACATCATTGGAGTAAGGGAGGCAAGTGTCAAGCACTTCTGACTACTGCTTTCTGCTTGTTTTTTGTGCTCAGTGGATCAGCTGATGCAAAGCAAGACTCTGTTCTGGAAAAGAGATTTTTTTTTTTCCCAGGTATGTGTTGCTGCAAAAGAAGAAAGACATGAAGATCCACATACAAACAGGTTCTTGTAGATATGCCTGAGGTCTATCCTAGTTGTCCAGCCCTATGCAGTGTACACAGCATTATTAATATTTCCTAGTTCTATTGCTTTTCCATCCTGTGTAGAAATTCTGGCAACTGCGGTGTTGCTGAGAATCCATTTTTGATTTAAAAAAATCAATGCTATGAATATACAACTCTTTTGGAAGCTGTGTCAAGAAGACCTAACTGGATTTGTTTTGGGTGTTAAAGACAGGACAGAAGGGCATACATTGAAGGACTCCTACATTCAGATAAATGTAATTACATGCCTATATCCAAAGTAGAGTCACCCCAGCAGAGAAGGAGAGTCTTTAAAATGGGCTTTATAGCCACACTGAACCTGCCAAATCTACAAATACCTGTGTGTGTGTGTGTGTGTGTGTGTGTGTATCTAGTCATAGTTAGAGGCCAAGAACTGAGTGGGTTTGTTTATTTATTTATTTATTTATTTATTGCCTGTAGTGAGAGTCACATATTTCAGCAGGAAGCAAGACTGAGGAACACAAACTAGATAAATTCAGTCTTGCATGACCATTCAGATAACCCAAGATTACTTGACTGAAAATCATGTTCACTATTCCTGCTTTTCATTTTCCTGGAAATCTAGACATTTATGCTTGTAAGTTCCCAGATACATAGAATCATGGAATCATGGAATGGCTTATGTTGGAAGGAACCATCAAGTTACTCTCTGCCGCAGGCAAGGTTACCAACCACTAGATGAAGTACTAGGTCAGATTATGCAGTGCTAAGCCTGTGCAGCCCGGAGAAGAGAAGGCTTCAGGGACATCTTATTTTGGCCTTTCAGTACTTGAAAAGAGAGCTTATAAGCAGGAGGGAAATCAACTTTTTCATGGTCTGATAGTGATAGGATAAGGGAGGGTGTTTTAAACTAAAAGAAGGGAGATTTATATTAGATGTTAGGCAGAATTTTTTTCCTCAGAGGGTGGTAAGGCTGTGGCCCAGGCTGTCCAGAGAATCTGTGGTGCCCCATCCCTGGAAGCGCTCAAAATTGGGTTGGATGGGACCCTGGGCAACCTGAGCTGGCTAGGTGGGATTTGAGGCCCCTTCCACCCCAAACCATCCTGGATTCTATGATTCTGTGATTCACTGATCATGGAATAATCTGTTATAGAATACTGCAAAGTTTCTTATTTAACAATGGCAGTAAACAGAAATAATCTTTTATGGACCAAGTCAAGCATTTCATTTTATGTGGGAAAATCCAAATGCAGTGTCTCTTTTTTTTCCTATTGTAAGTGTATTGTCCTCATGATCAGGTAAAAATATAAGCCTGAGAACATAGTTTAGTGCTGATATGCAATCCCTTCCTTATATATGGTGTCTTTAGATGTGTCTGAGCATGAGGCTATCTATCTCTACATTATCAGAAGGTACTGTAGATCCATTGACCACAGCAGTGAACAGCCCTGCTTGAGCAGCTGCAGGCATCTATGGTGGCTCAGTGTGCTCTCAGAAGATGCCTGCTAGTGGTAGGCTTGCATTAGGCTGTACATCTAGACCACACAGTCCTGTACAGCTTCATACAGCTTTGATGCAGCAGAACTCCTCAGAGGTGCAAACAAAATTCTGATAACTGTGGGACAGTCAGGAGATTATCTCCAAAAGCACATTGTGAGCTGCAGCTCAGCTGAAATGGTACATGTACCTACTCCCTACAAATCTTTTCACACAATACCTAACAGCAGCAGCACTACCATCACCATTGAACAAAATTTCTATACAACCTGTGTGCCTTGTATCTTAAACAGGACATATGATAGATCTGTGTGCTCCAAGTTTTTATTTCGTAGTGGATCTGTCACTCACAGGCTTGTGTGCCAAACATTGTGTTTTGTAGCTATCCTTCTTTAGTAATCCAACAAAACCCAGTTATGCTAGTAACAGAATGAAAACAAAGCCAGTTGTGACACATATATAAATATAAGCTCTGTCAGCAACGATAGTATTTTTGCATGTGAACAGAAAACAGAAAGAAAAAAGAAATGCCTGTATGGAGGACTGAGTTGAATTCTATCTGTACTTAATTATTACAGAAAATGCAACACCAGAGTGCCCCTGTGAAATGGGAAAATCCTTGGCACTCTGCAGCTGGAAACGAATCAGGGAGCCCAGCCTGCCCTGCAGCATGACTGCTGTTCAGCAGTTAGCCAGGTGTCAAGGCCCCTGCAACACAGCGTGTATGAGAATATCCATGCTGCCATACATCTTCAAATTGATTTCTCCCTTAACCTACAGGGAGCACTGTTCCTATGGGAGAATTCATTGGAGGGGGAACATGAACATTCATGTTACTGTCCAGAGAGAGGGGCTTCCCATAGTTTAAGTCTAAGGGATTAGAAAAGAGATACATCCTCCTTTGTCTCTTTATTTTTTGATCACAATGTGAAATGCTGCTTTGGACACTTCATGCTTCTTTATTTCTTTCATTAGCTATGTTCAGGATCAGAATAAATTTAGACCAGGAACACTCACATTTTGAAAATCTAGTAAAATACAAATACCAGAGCAGTTTTTCCCTGGGTGATGTGACCTTAATAGAGAAGCTGAAGAAATGATCTAGCTGGAAGTTTTATTTATGCTGAAAAGATTAAACCTTTATTTATGTATTTCAATCTTGTGAGTTATAAAGCCCTTTTTGGCTTTTTCTCTTATCAGCCTTGTTTTCATTCTATTTTGTTCTGACAGGCACATGGATGGAAAGGGTTTTAAGAGGTATCAGTCATTCAGATGTGGAACAATGCAGCAGTTGCTTAGTGCATGAAACTACGGCATGAGGAACTTCATACAAAAGAAGACTGCCGGTGCTTTTGCAGTATGCAAATGCATTTCCCCCAAACCTGTCTGAATAGTGAGCAACAAATTCATCTCAAATAATGGATAAATAAATGAATAACCAAACAATCATACAAATTAAATGTCTAGTGGCCCTACAGAGAATATCTTTCTTGCCACCTCTATTTTAATTGGCTAAAATTTCACTGCAGTATGGAGATGTTTTTTAAATGCTTGTTTGCCATAATTTAAGGAAGTGGAACAAATTTTGTCTAAAGCAGACAGATGATGGTTCCCAGGTAGCAGGGGCACTCAAACCAGTTCTGACAAGAAAAAGAATTTAAAAAAAAAAAAAGAAGGGAGATTAAGAAAAATGTATAGAATTCCAGAATCTTTAAGGTTGGCAAAGATCACTAGTATCATCTAGTCCAACTAACCACATCCTCTGGTGCTACATCCACACAGCTCTTGAACACCTCCAGGGAAAGTGACTCTACCACCTCCCTGGGCAGCTCCCATCTCCTCCCTGTGCCACTCCACCACCTCCCTGTGCCACTGCCTCATCACTTTTTCTGAGAATAATTTTTTTTCAAATACCCCCTGGTGCAACTTGAGCCTGTTCCCTCTCTTCCAATCACTGTTACCTGGGAGAATAGGCTGACCCCCACCTCGCCACGACCTCCTTGAAGGTGGTTGTAGAGAGTGATGAGCTCTTTTCTGAGCTTCCTCTTCTCTAGATTGAAAAATCTCAATTCCTTCAGCAGGGCCTGTGTATTATGAAGCAGAAGAATGTAATGCTTAAGAGAAATAGGTCTTGTCTCTGACCAGCTGGTGGCTCACGGCATCGTCCCAAGAAGATGGGCCTGAGATTTCCTCAAGCACCTTAAGCAATGTGAACCCTGCACCAGATGGCTCAGCAACATTTGGCCTGTCACATTTTTACACACTGAAAAAGCACTTTTTATTAAAGCTGAATGTTATGAGATTGATCTGAAGATTAAAGAAAAATCTGAGATGCAGAGAAGACTGAGCTCATACAAGAACTGTTGATGGCTCTGTTCCCTGCTAATGGGGATGGCATAGGGAAGAAGTGGATCATAGAATCACAGAACCATTTGAGTTGGAAGGGACCTGTAAAAGCCATCAGGTCCAAACCTTCTGCCGGGAGCAGGGACACCCACAGCTCCATCAGGTTCTCAGAGTCCTGTCTGGCCTGGCCTTGAGTGTCTCCAGGGATGGGGCATCCATCACCCCTCTGGGCAACCTGTAACCCCCATAAAAGCTTGGATGTGTCCCATGCCTACCTGGATATTTTTAAAAAAGGAGCCATGAATGCCTATTCGTGGCTATATATATTTTTTAAGAATGAAGCGTGGGACATGAAGATTTTCCTGGAAATATAGCAACTTAGGTGGGTCACCCACTGCCTTGGTGCTAAACTCTGTATGGTCATAAAGATTCATCCCATGAGGTGGAGTTTTTATATTTCTTCTTTTATTTTTTGGTGTGTGCTTAGAGGGGAACATAAATCTGCTGTCCTCAGATTAAAATAAGCTTTTTCGCAAATACAAATATTTTGCCCTGGGGGAATTCATCTGATAAAAGCAGAATTTGTTATGTGTTTTATTTCCACAGGAATATGTAGTGCTTTTGCTTGTTTTGTTTTTGTTTTGTCTGATACTTCTTTTCTTTGATTCGTGGATCAAAGGAAATTTAAGGGCAAACTGCAGTATTGTCTAATGGGGGTAACTGTGGTCCAGTGGGACATTTTCTTATGTATTGGATCAGCCTCGATAGCAAAACTGATCACAAAGCAAGTTTATGGGAAAAAAGCCAATTTGACAGGATTCATTCGTCAAGATCAATGGTGCGCAACACTAATGAAAAAATAGTAACTGCATATTGTCCAAGGGAAATTGTGGTAGTTTTTTCTCCCTCTTCCATTATAAACATGAAGAGTGCCACCAGTACTTGTCCAGAGCGAGAGTTATTTTAAGTAGCCAGTACAGCTTAATTCTCTGTAGAGTTGGTTGTTTTCTTTTTCATAAAAGTAAGCATTTAACTTAAAAGCTTGAACACTGGAAAATGTCTTCAGTTTGTGTTTTGTGCTTATATTCTAGTCTGGATTTTTCTAAACAGATGTAGTATTCAGGCAGAAATTGAGCTGTTTGCTGAGCTTGTTTTTTGTCATTGCATTTTGTTACACAGAAGTAGTATTTTTAAGATGGATAAAGCTTCGGACACAGAGTGAATTTAACCACCACACTCCAAGCACGCCTCAAGTAAACTCATCAGGGAGTCAAAGTAGACTCTGGTACAAGTTCCTTTTCACCCCCCTGTTTGGGTGTTTTGAATGTTATAGGAAAGGAAGCGTGGTAAAATCAATGTTTTCTGGAGTTGGTCACGTTTGGAAGAGCCAAATTTCAACTGGAATTTACTGATTTGGCCCTTGTGGGTCCCCAACATCCAGAACTGCTTCAGGGATGTTGGTTGTTCTCTCAGTCTCCTCTGCCAGCCACAGACGCACTCTCTGGAGAGGATGCATCTGACAGAAGGGAAGAGCAAGTCCCTTAAAGCTCTTGCATAAGCAAAAGCAATGAAGTACTAATGAGATGTAGAGTATTTGTAACAGCTTTTGAATGTTTGTGGTGTGTTCACACTTGTGGCAATGTAAGTTAAAAAAAAAATAAATTGTTTTTTGTTTTTTGTTTTTGTTTTTTTGTTTTTTTCGTTTTTGAATGGGGAAAAAAACATTCAGTGGCTGTGCTTAAAGCTGCCGACATTTATGGCTGTGAATGAACAAGAATCAATTTTTCTGTCACATTTGGGGTTTACATTTCTGTGGTATCATGATGGGATTTTGAAGGGAGGCATTTTTATTTTTGCTTGGGGTCATAGGGTTTCACTCTGTTTCTGCTTGAAGCTGTCCAGATAATCCCTAGGTCGAATCTCCCAGACTCTTTGGTTCTTTGTTGTACCTTATGTTTTAGATTAGGAAAGCTTCAGGCTTGTCTTAGTGGGCAGCAAACCCAAGTTAAGTATTCAGCAAGATTGTACCACTGTAGAAACAAGATATATGAAAACATTGCATGTCTTCTGTTAGTGAGCTGCTCTGGGGAGCTATGCAGAGTGTCATGGAAATTATATAGCAGTGTGCTGGGTAACTCTGAGGTCTATCGTAGCTAGCTCAGTGGTGAGCTTCCCTTTGTCCTTGCCTCAGCACACCTAGACACCATGACATTTTATGTATGAAATGTTATTTAATGTATTTTTTTCCTCAAAATGAATACCGCCTTGCTTTTGTCTGAGATAACTGTATAATACATTTGACTGTGTTTACTAATCTTTCCTTCTCCTTGGGCACAAAACCTCTGTAAAACGAGCAACTTACTTAACTAGCAGTGGGGGCAAATGCATAGTCAACATATCCCTTGATGTGTGTCCAGTTCTTTCCAAACGTTCAATCTATTTTAAGGATTTCATTTTCCTTGGGGATAGTCTGTAGATTTTTTTCTGCTGTTTAATTGCACTAACTTGCCTGTTAGACTGTTCTCTGATCACTGTGGCACTGCACTTTGTATAAGAATTAGATGTGCTGCTAAAAGAAAAGACTTAATATCCTTTTTCTGGCTTCACTTCTCTATTTCCTTTTCTTTTGTTTCTTCCATCACTACACTTTCATTACACCAGATCTTCTTTGTTATTGCATTCATTTACTCGATTTCCAATGTTTTACTGAATTTAACTTTCTGCTGTGCAGTTGTAGCCCTCTCCTCATCTCAGCACCACAGACTTATTTCTGCTCTGTTGCCATCCAAGTGCCATTCAATACAGTTCTAATCACTGCCCTAAGTGCTTGAGACAATACATTTCCTTTACCTGCCCAAGCAATCCATGCAGAGCACTGCAGATGAGAAAGCCGCATCAAGCCCTGGGGTTGGCAGGGCCTCCAGAGCTGAGCACCACTGCTCTCTTGTGCTGGTGTATAAAGGGAAACTCCTTCTCATTCTTGAGCAAAGAATTTTTCTGCCATTTAGCAGTTATTAGTATGGAGCTGGAAAACAACTGGGGAAAAGCTTACATCCAGAATATAATTATATAGATGAATATCTAACATTAAAAAGAGCCCTCCTGAGAAATCAGATTTTTCTTCAATATCAGTATGCACGCTTGCAAAAGCACAAGAAAATTTGTATTAAAATACCTGAATATACATAGAACTTGTCTTACTTTTGCTCCCAGAGATATAATATTATTAATTCAGGGAAACTGGAATAATAACATGGCTAAGAAATGATTATGCAGAGCTAATATCCATGCTCGTTCATTCTTTGTACACTGTGCACACTTCTTTCAAAATAGGCCCTTCTACCTGTTCCTGAATTTCTTTCAGATCCAAATTCAGGGGAATATGCTTATTCATCTATTCACTTTCCTTTAGGGTGATCCTGTTCACTTCTCAGCTGGGTTGCTTTAAGCCCTGCAACCTCTTAGGAGCAAAGATGCTTGGAAGAGTGCTCGCAGCTTCCCCTGTTGTGGGCCATGAGCATGTAGTTACTGGCAAGAGGAGATGATGTATATCACCATGTCACCCAACAAGTGCATTTGAATGGTTCTTTGTCTGTGCTACCACAGGAGATACCCTCCAAAGTGTGGATGTACCACATACTGTCTGCAGGCTTACAACTCAGTAAAACAGAATGAGCAGCATTTCTGCAGGAAATGTGAGGGTCATGGTTGTCCTGTGAAAAGCTGGGATTTGATTGCACTATTCCATCTCACTTGAAGACTATTCTGTGGAGTGCCTTTGACCAGGTCTACCTGAATGGCAGAGTTGAAAGTGAAGTAAGCTAAGTACCATTCATCTGTTTAGCTGCACCACTGCCTGCTTTAAGTGGATTGCTGCAGAAAACACTGATAAAATTAAAAAGTAATGGAACTATTCCTTAACATATTGTCCTAGTTTATATATTACTGGGATTGTTTGGTCTGGAGAACCTCTTATCACTCTCTGCACACAGCTGTGGGGGTTGGCCTTTTCTCTCAGGTAACAGTGATAGTAAGAGAGGGAATGGCCTCACTCTGCACCTTGACGTGCCTGTGGGAAGTTCAAGCTGAGTAGTAGGAAGAATTTCTTCTCAGTATGAGCAGTGAGGCAGTGGCACAGGCTGCCCAGGGAGGTGGTGCAGTCACTGTCCCAGGAGGTGTTCAAGAGCCGTGTAGATGTGGCACTAATGGATGTGGGCAGTTGGAATGGTGGGGGTGGGCTGATGGTTGGAGTAGGTCATCTTTGTGGTCTTTTCCAACCCTAACGTTCCTGTGATTGCTGCTGTGGAGAGCTTGGATGTTCACACTAGCTGAGTCCCAGAGCTGAACTTTTGTGTCCAGGTTAGGAGCTGAGGAATGCATAGCCAGTGGAAACATTTTTTGAGAAGTCAATTCCCTGTTATTCATTTAGATTCCTACCTCTTTCCATGGGCGTTATTAGACTACGAGTTTAAACCCCTTCCATGTCTAAATTCAGTGCTGTCAGTTCTCTTCTTGCTTAATGTGAACCTATTTCTGCATTACAAATTCAGCCAACGGCTTCTGATCTGGTTTTGTGGAGCCTACAGCAGAAAAATAGAATCACGGGGCTCCTGCTCTGGAAATTTTGGAACGAAAATGAAAATAGTGATGAAAGATTATTTTTTCTCACATGTGCTTCCTATCTGATTTTATTCCTTTCTCTAGGAAGCATGGAAAAATGAGTAAGCCACAAGACCAATCTTTTCCTTACATTCTTATCACAAACATCGCAATGTGGGGCAGTTTCTCTCGCCTTGTGTTTATGGCGAAAAGTGGAAAATTGAAATGTGCAAGTATCAGATCTGTCTGTACTATTGATAAAAAAAAAATACAAATTAAACCTTAAAAAATGAAATGTTTACTGTAGTGTTGAGATAAGGAATTCTTCTATGTTAATAAATTCATGAACTGACATCACATTTGAAAATAGAAAATAAAAACCAGTTTCCAAACCATCAGAATTAATTAAAATGTAATTATGTATGAACTACCCTGAATTGATGTTCTTGATGATCTGAGCTAATCCTGTGCCACTTTCAGTGTGAATGGAATTGAAATGTAGAAGTCAAAACTCTAGAAAGATGAGTATGTGGTGAATTTTGAGTAGGTGCAAACACTGAAATGATTAAACATTTCCTGAGACGGGCCTAATCAAAAGGCCACAGAAATCTTTGCACTTTGTAATTCTGATACGGTTTTTGAACACTTTAAAATGAAAAGCATTATTGTTCTGAAACTACATGTGGCTCTGCTAGGTGGCAGGGAACTACTGGAATGTACTTGAGAAGGATTTGGGCATGAATCTAAGCTCTTGCTGTGAAATCACTGCTGTGTTTTCATTAACAGTTCTCCAAGGGACAGGAGTCAGTCATCCCATTTCTTTGCATCTTTTCCTTGTGACACTGAAATTCTCTGTGGACTCTGTGGACTCTTGTGTATACAGAATATAAATACCTTTTCCAAAATTGGTTTGTTTGTTTGTTTGTTCATTTACCTCACAGTCTTGGAGAGATAAAGTTCAGAGCCCAGGCCAAACTAACTAATTATATCCTTAAAAAAGTATGGTCTGATATCCTCATGCAGGGGCTGTTTACTTCTATGTGTGAAGCCTCTTTTAAGCCTCTGTGTTACTTTATCCTCATTTTCAGACTGGTCCACTTTCACACGGATTGATAGAGGGAAATCGGTCATTAATCCTGGTTTAACATCTCATTCAGCTACTTGTGCCAACTCACCTGATACATATTTTGGATCCTCTCTTGAGTGTGCAGGTGAAGAAACAAAAGATTGACTGAGAATTGTAACATCCTGAGACAAAAAATTTGCAGATTATTTTAAAGTGTCTGTTCTTTTCTGAAAAACAATGCACTGTGTTACAGGCACATAATGACTCTGCTGATATGCAACATTTCTGTTCTGATTAATTTACTGCATGGATGAGATCATTCTGTGCTGCAAGATGTCTTAAATGATGGTTCTGAGTGGATAGCAGGCCTGTTATAAAACATTGTTCTGGAAAGCAGCATGCTCCAAAATTCAAAACATGTTTTTTTTTCCCACTCTTTCTAGACCGTATGCAAGGAGACAGTTTGCATCAGGCCCACAGTGCCTACTTCTGAAATATTACCTAAATGGGAAATATTTTGATAAAAGCAAAAAGCTTTCTGATGGCATTTCATGCCCCATTAGAAACCAGAGGACCAACCAGTAATAAGGTTATACAAAATGTATACTTATTCACGTTCTCTTTTCTCATCGTGCAAACATTTCCAGTCTTCTTTCATAATGAATGTTACAGTGTATGATGTGTGAATCAATCCTATCTGTGCAGACACAGCAGAATGAAAGGTATAATGATGTGGGAGTAAAGTGTCAATGCATAATTCATATCTGACAGTGTGCTCAGTGGAGTGCTATCCGGCAGCCCTCCATGGCAGAGAGGTTCTCATGTGCTTCAGAAATTCATCTGCATCAGCACACTGTGTTTCTGCTTGGGTGGCAGACTCATCATGTAGGATGGGTGAAATGCCATTCAGTGGCACTGCTGTAGTGGAGAATAAGGACAATGTAGCTCTGTGCCAGCAACTTGAGACTTTCCATTGGGAGACTAGTGGAAGATTTCTACTCCAGATCATGAAAGCCTGTCTCCACCAAAGACCCAAACTCTTCAAAACAGTAATTTAGTATTACCAAATTATAAAGTAGTAAACTCCATAGCAGCTTCATCCTATAAGCACTAGCAGTCTTACCTACTGGGGTGTCAAAGTTGCTTTCTCAGATTGTCTGAGCATGTATATATATTATAAGACTTAGGATCATCAGGATGTCAGTGCATTTAAATCACCACCGTGCACCAAAAACTAGTAAAGCTGTGCCAATTTACATCTGATCAGTGACCTCTCTAAGAGTCATTACGTACTGATGTGAGATAAGGACCCAGGGCTTGATCTTATGCTGGGATGCAGTGGGAACAGATCTCAGTTTTGACCTAAAGGACTTGGTTTCTGCTGAATGAATCTTCTGAACCTCTCACTGAATTTGAAATTTCATTCTGTCTATGCTTTTTAAACCTCACTTTTTTGAGTGAATCCTTCTCTCATCATGCTTAGTGAATTCTTTCCCTTCCAGGAGCTTAACAACAGAGTTTATTATATTCTAAGTGTGCTGTGACAATATTGCAAAATTATTATTTTGTTTCTCCTAAACTCAAGATTTTTTTTATTTTTTATTTTTTTTTGTAAGTAATAAGTAATAATAATAAGTAATGATAACAAGTAATAATAATAATAATAAAAGACCATACAGGCTGATGAATTATCTATGATAAGAGAATGAAGCATAAAGGAATCTGAAGTAACTGAGAAAGAAAAACTGAAAAGTATCTCAAATGAAACACTAACACACACATAAACTTTTGCTACAGTATTCATCATCTGGTTTTTACCGTTGTTTTCACAAGAAGACAAGAATCATATTGCTCAGGTGATGAATTTTAAACAGACTGTGGGAATGTTCATTGTAGGCTTTCTATGGAATGTGCAAATTGCCTTCTTTGTGCAGGCTCAAGCTCAGAGAAGAGCAGTACTTTTCAGCCTGGTAAAAGCTGTATTTTGAAACTAATAAATAATAACTACTGGTGCATAGCTAGATAGTAGTTACATTCTCATACAATATATCACATAGAGTAATTTGAAATGGAATTCCTACTGCTGACTGTAACAGTTACCTTTTCTCAATATATAATTCTTGTGAGGTTTACAACTTAAACCATGGGAGCTGGAGTAACTGCAGTTTGTTTCAGTTTCATAGAAACTTAGAATGAATCATAGAATCATAGAACCATAGAATCACCAAGGTTGGAAAAGACCTACAAGGTCATCCAGTCCAACTGTCTGCCCATCATCATCTAGACTGGAAAAGATTTCAGTTCTATTAAGTTCAATCATCAACCTCAGTCACTTCCCTAGTTCTACTGGCTACATTTCTCACTCAGGCCAGGATGCCATTGGTCTTCCTGGCCATGTGAGCACACTGCTGACTCATGTTCAGTTAGCCATCAGATACCAGCCCCAAGGTCTTTTTCTGCCAGGCAACTTTGCATCCACTCTTCTCCAAGCCTATACTGTTGCATCAGTTTGGTGTGATCCAAGTGCAGGACCCAGCACTGAGCCTTACTGAATGTCATGAAATTGGACTTGGTCATCAATACATCCTATCCAGATCTCTTTGTAAAGCCTTCCTACCCTCAAGCAGAGGGTAATTCCTTAGCTGTCACCCTAATACTTTTTGGGCAGAAGCCCCAGTTTCTCTAGGTATTTTGTAAGTAGAAGCTGCCAGTTGTTTGCAGTTTTGAAAGATGTCTAGCCTCAAACCTTTGACATCTTTCCTGCTAGTGGGAGGATTTTAATCTGATTCTCCATCCTAGATGCCATGTTACAGTCCATCATCTGTCTTCCCCCTCTGAACTAAAATTCTCACAAATATGAGGAGCATGGTTGAATAATTTGTGCATAAAGGCAGTGATATTAATTGTCTTTCACTACAGTAAGTATTTATGTCTTGCAAAGGTTGTATCTATTTTTGGAGAAAGGACATTCTATTTAACATCCATTAAGTTCACTGAGCTCCTTTGTATTAAATTCTACACAACCTTTAAATTTCACCATTTCTAGGGCATGTTAAAGATAGGATGCTCTGTTTGCCCTAGATTTGAAGGCAGTTGGTACAATCTGGCATCCTGCACTGTTTGAAATAATGTCAGAATGAAACATAAAGCCTCAAAATAGGGCCCTGGTGGGATTTTAGATGTGTGTAGGTCCCTCATTGATCCCCCGTGTGCAGGTGAGCTCCAAGCAAAGCCAGGATTAAGTAGCTACCTACCTCTCAGTTTTGCACAATCCAGTGCACTGACAGAGTGTGATTTTAATACTAGTCTCTGATTTCCATTTCACCAAGCAAATATTCTGAGAATGGGATTAAGTACATTGTAAGAGAAAAAGAAATTGAAAGATAGTTCTGTTTTTTTTTTGTTGTTTTTTTTTCTTTTTTTCCCCCTGAGAAAATGTTGCACTGCTTAAGATTTGAGATGCACTATAAAGGCTGGCCACCTTGTTATTTGCTGTTGTCTGCTTAGGCTACAAGCATTGGGAACAGAAAGAATTCACCTGTGCGCACTTATGCAACATAAAGGAAACACTGATTTTTCTGTACCTCTGACTGACCTTCAGAACTTCTCAAGCCACTTGATTAGTCGAAGTGAAAAAAAAACCTTTTCATGGGAAACAACAAAAGAGGAGACTGAGAGGACAAGTGTGCTTCAGAGGCAGATGATGGTGCGGGACTTCTGAGACAGAGAAATAGTTGCTGAGGAGGTGATGCCAAATCACAATTCAAGCTTCTTGTAATGTCTCAGACTTTGTCCTAAGGAATGATGCAGACCATCAAACTGTATTGCCTATGCACACTGGAAACATTCAAATGGCAAAGGATGGACAGCGCAGTGTTCCTGAACCTACAGAGAGCGGGTTTGGTGAGGGACACCTGATAAGAGTGACCTCTAGACACCTCTATGGGAATCTATGTCTAGATGGCAAATGCTACTGATTAGCTGCTTATAAAGTGATAAGTATTTTTTTCAAGGTCATTAAGATGCATACTGCTGTATATAGCAATCACCTGGCAGTTTCTGAGAAGTATACATCTGGAAACTGTGAGAAAATCAGGTCTGCTAGCATTTCTATTACCTCCCTGTTACTGCATTGGGAGGTGGCTGCCACTACTTTTCATCAGGCAAAGTGATGGAAGAAAGAGGAACATAAAGGAGGAAAGAAGAATGGCAGTAGAGTTTGTCAGTGGACATTTTAAGAACTGCCTCTTTTCTCTCCCCATCCACAGATAAATAACGTGCATATATATTTGTCCTTTCTCACTCTTCATCTGCCACCTGCTCTGTATTCTCATTGTTTTCATATGCAAAGTTTTAACGTTTTAACAGTAAATCCTCATTTTGTACTGCAAATTTGTATAGACAGTTTTGCTTTGATTAGTTCTAGCTGAAAAACAAATGCAAAATGTGCATGAGGGACTATTACCTTTTAATCTCTACTAAATCCCAAGCTTGCAGGCGTGAAAATATTAATCAGTATTTTCCCAATAGCGTATAGTAAGATGCAGCACTCACTGTTACCAGTGAAATCATTTCATCAGTTGCCACTGGGAAAGTAATGTTTAATGTTCTCACTCTGCAGATACCTGGAATGCAAAGGTAGTTTTCTGTGGAAACACCCTTGAGGGAAGTAAGAGAAAAAGGCCAAGAGAACCTATAAGATTTTTTCATCCACCCTCTCTTTTTTCCAGCTCATTTGGTCCTACTGGCTGTGAGAGGTGGTATCATTGATTATATCTGCTGATACTAATGAAAAAAGTGATTGGGCTTTTAGATGCATTATCCCTTCCACATGTTTTCTTAGTGAGAGCACCTTTGCTGTGCCTCCACACATATCCTTCTTGTCTGAGTAGTAGGTGGCTTTTTTCCATAGTAAGGATAATCATGGTTAATTTGATTATGAATTAAAATGTCACTAATTCTCTGATACATAGACTCAGAATGAAGCTTTACCTAAAGATGTGACCAAGAGTCACTGCAGAGATCTGTACTTACTGTTCTCCTTCATTCTGTATCAGAAGTACCCAGCATAAAATTGTGCTTTCCTATCCTAACCTCTGGGTTCCCTGTGGATTCTGAGAGTTAAGGGCATTTCTTTCTTCTCACTCATCATCAGTATAAGCAGCCAAATTATGCCCCCAGGTCACTATGTGCAACCCTATTACCTTCAAAGTGAGCCCAGTGATGTACAGCTTCATTAGATTTGGGGGAGTTTGCATAGGTTTTTCCAAAGGCACAGTCTGAAAGTAATGGAGTTACAGAATATTACATTACCTACAGAATACCTTTCTGCTGATGCTGGAGAAGATCCTAGACATGCTGTCAGAGCCTTGGCTGAATTTTTGGGTAGAAAAAGCATATTTTGAAGAAAAATGCAATATGAAGTAAGACAGACAGCAATTACATGGTATGTACTTTGGTACATTTTTTATATCCTCTTTGAAGCAGATTCAAAATGTGAATTACCAACATTTTTGTATCGAAGTGTAGCTTCAGTAAAACAAGTGTTTTATTTGCTAGAGCTTCTGGTGATTTATTCCAACATGGTGTACTTCTTATATGTCTTTACTAAAGAAGGTATTCTGAAACATCGCATCCCAGATGATTCAAGTGTTGGATTAAAGACCTATTCAGAAGCACTAAGCAAAAGTAAACATAGGGAATCATGTTCCACAGCCAGAGGAAAATGAAGTATGTATTAAAGGCAACTTTCTTTTTATTAAGAGTTCTAATTACTTTTTCTAATGTTATGTCAACATTACCACAAGAAGTCTAATGCTGCTTCACCTTGTGTGTCCATAAAGAAGCCTTCTTCCTTTTTGTAAGCATGGAGCAAATGCTGATCAAATTCAGTAGAACTTGTTTCTATGCAGACAGAAAGAATATTTCCAAAGCACTTTATAAATTAAAATGTTTGGTCTGTCTTGAGCAGCAGGGAAAGACAGATAGTAACACATTCTCCATAAAAGGTCAGGAGACCCAAAAGCAAATGCAGAAACATCAATTGTTTCCAATCACTAATCATATATAATTGGTCTAGCTCACCTGAACTAGAACGCATTTGTTATTATAATGCATAATTAAAGTTCTTTTCGTTTTTCTGCTTTCCAGTTGCAATTATCTTTCTTTTAACAAATGTCTGAAAAGGAAACTTCTTGTAAAAATGAAGATATGTTTGAAAAATTAGCATAATTAAGAAAATGTCCCTGAAAGAGGAGAAATTTTGCAAGTATGAACAATTTCAGTTCCACGATAATTTTTGACTGTCCTCTGTGAATTCCATGAGACAGAAGATATTCAGATTCTGTCTATGGATGCATTCAATTTTCTGTTTCATTTTAATGTTCAGCCAGGCATGCTGGGGGACCAAAATTCTGAAGCAAATCATTAAAGCATACGTCTAATTCTGATTTTGATGGAAAAGTTTAGCATTAAAATGACATACAAAGATGACAGTAAGTAGTTGCACAGTATAAACTCATAATTGCCTCGATTATCTTGGGAAGCTATGATAAATCAACCAAGCAGTAAGTGGTTTTGTGTTCCACAACAGTCAGGAGTTCTATTGCACAATGTGCTCTGAATAAGACCTCTTATGTTGTCCAGTGCTGAGTGATGTCTTCGTGATGCTGCTCATCTTCTCTTAGCTAGAAACACTCTTTGCTGGACCTTTTCTAGTGTTCTTGTATCTTTATCAATAGATAACTGTGAGAATAAAACCATGGATTTTTCCATAGTTCTACTTTCATAACAGAGTGGCAAAACTGCAAGTGAGGGATGAAACTGTACAAATCAGAATGGCTGGAACATTAGTATATTTGTTTTGATTTTCATGTTTAAATCTGCTAAGGCTTTGATTTTGCTCTTAGGAAAACTGGTTTTTCTCATTCTTCTTTCTGTTCCTCTTATACTAAAATATCCTTAAGCACACACTGTTCTCCACTTCTCACAAGTTTTCCCACTCCCATATCCCCCATCAGTTCCCTCACTGAGGTGAGCGCAGTGTCAAAAGTTCTCTTCTTACATATAGCACCTAGGCAAAATGAATTTGAATACAACATAAGGAAAGGCACTTGGGAAAAGGTAGAAGTATCTTTACAAACTGAAGTTCTGAAGTGAGGTAGTGTTTTAAGGCAAAGCTAAAGCTGTTGCTTTCCAGAGGAACGTAGTCCTGGCAAGAGATACTGAAATTTAGCCTTGGAGACACAGCTCTTCAGAGCAGTCCCAGCTCACTGTAATAAGGCAAACTCTTCAGCATGCCTCCAGGTTGTCTCAGGCTTTAGGATTAAGAAGATTAGAGCAGTCAGTGTTGCAGTTTTGAATCGGCTTTTGAAGGTACGTGAGGCTGGTCAGCCACCACCTGTTTGTTACTAGCTTTAATGTCAGCAGATCTTTTACTGCTCTGTCCAAATCACATAGCCCAGGGTATGCAGCTCCCCTGCGGAAGTAGTACTTCAGAGTCTTACATGTGGGTTAGATACAATAGATGCGATAATCTGTTAAATATGTAAATCTCAGCCCATGGGCTCAGATGAGCAAGAATGAGCAGCTGTACCCTGTATCACTGCAATGCTCTGCTTGTGAGGTGTGGTGCAAACTGGAATGAAACTATGGAAATAAGATCTTCTGAAAGGCTCTTGTCTATCAAAGGTGAAAGCTTGTGAAAGTGAATGGTTTGGGAGAATGGCTCAGGGGTGTGGTGTGCCATGGGAATATGGACAGCTCTCTATCAAACCATGTGGTGAAGTGAAGAGCAGAGATGAAGACCTCTGATTCACTCGGGCCATGCTAGTCTCCATATGTGAGAAACAACTAATAACTGGTACTCACATTCGTCTTATTCTTCTTGTGCTGCTTCAGCCCTAGCCTTTCTGGGAATGAATGAAGAAATCTCACTGTAAAAACGATGGCTCTGCACTCATTGCAAACTCTGCCCTCACTTGAATGTATGTGCCTGAATTATTTCACCCAGTTTGTTTGCATATTACCAACACATCTTTCAAGGAAGCATTTTCTGTGAATTTGGAGTGATGACATGGCACTAACAGATATCTAGCTCTGCCAAGCCCAACTCTGATGGGAGAATAAGCTAAAATTGAACAAAGCAGCCTCTTCTTTTAAGCTAAGTCAAAAACAAACAAACAAAAAAACCAAAACAAAACAAAAAAAAACCCAGAAACCATTACAGCTGGTCCTGGTTAACCATTGATGCAAAACAGTCACTTTATTAATTCAAAAGTTTTAAAAAAATTTCACATTCTGAGCTATGTGCATTTTGTCTTTTTCTTATAAATAGATACTTCCTGTATCATAAAACTAAATTAAAATCTTAGAAGTGATTATGGTTTTAAATAGTAATGTTAAAGTCACTGATGGATTAGAGAATTATTAGTATCTTGAGGGATCTGAGATTAAAGATTATAATATTAATATGCAATCAATGATGTAATTTTGAAATGTTAAGCTTGCCTTATCTAATTTGCTATATTACAGCATGAAATATAATCATTTAGGCTAATTAAATGTCCCTAATCTTTTTCAAGCTTAAGCTTCAACTAACCAATATTTACTTACTCAGAATGAGATTCAGTACCTCAG
This sequence comes from Coturnix japonica, assembly GCF_054131305.1. Classification (NCBI taxonomy): domain Eukaryota; kingdom Metazoa; phylum Chordata; class Aves; order Galliformes; family Phasianidae; genus Coturnix; species Coturnix japonica. The sequence goes on along the minus strand of NC_140663.1, from coordinate 95,340,915 downwards.
TTTTCAAGACAAATCTTTACAAAATCCAGCATCCTGATTTCAGCTGAAGAGATGTACTGCGGAATACCAAGAGCTGTTTTAGACAATCAAAATGCATTCAAAGACTTAGCACAGCATTTACATAAGGAGGACTATTAAACTGGTAAAGTAAACATAATAGAACAGAATTACAGGAGCATTATAGGGGCAGTACTTTGATAATGCTGCTATCCAGAAAGGAAGGATGTAAGAAAATAAAATGGTTTTATTCTGGTCTGTTTGTGCAGCATACAATGTAAGGCAAGTCTAAGCTCATTAGCAAGGTGCTTGAAGATTCACCTTCCACAAGTTTACACTGCAAAGCGGAATATATAACTGTTTCTGTGTGCAAAAGAGAAGGCTCACTCTGCAGAAAGAAAATGCAGCATGACCAGAGGGCAATTTATTAACATCCACAGCACCACTAACTGCAGAACGAAAGTTGCATTTATGAACCATTGAATGCATCAGGCAAGATGAGATATAATAATGATAAACAAACTAGAGAGCAGAAAACTTCTCAGCAGAAACAAGCAGAGGCACCACAGCAAAGCACTGTTTAGAATTGTGCCCATTATCAGATATTTCAGGCAGCACAGCAGCAATTCATATTTAAGTCTTGTCAAATATACCTATTCTTTGTATAATAAAATACCCTCGAACCAACACAAACAGTTTTTAAACAGTCATGGAAAGGAGAGGGAAGAACCTGGAAATCATTGCCTGTCATTGCCAGCTGAATGATGAGACCATACAAATGCGGCTTCTCTTCCTCTGAAGAGTGGCCAGGAATCCTGAGCAGGCATTTCTTCCTGCTGCCTCTCTCCCTCACCCCTATCTCAACCAAAATCATTTTCAAGGGGGGCGAGGCGAGAGGGGGAAGAGTGAGTTGTTTTTCTTTTTCCCCGCAACCCTATACAAACTTGTCATTTAATCTGTGAGCAAGAGCCAGCCTGCCACCGTGGCAGCCTGCTCCGCAGTCTTATTTCCATCTCTGTCTTAGATTTATTCATGACTGCTTCATATCCACTTGTCCATGTGCCAGTTTTGTCCTTCAGCTCTTTCCTCCCTGTATTTTACACTCCCCCCTGCCACAAAAAAATTGGTTTAGAAGGAGAAAGCTTATTCCTTTGCTGCCTTTATTTTGGTCTGTGATCCAGCCTTTCTTGTCTATTCTCCACTCAGAAGATGGATTTTCCACCTCCTGAGCATCCTGGTGAGCCATCTCTGCACATCTTTTCCGCAATATAGGTGACAAAAACTGTGTGCTGCCTTCCTGGTGACTTCTCATCTATACATTGTGCAAGGACACCAGTGCTTTACTCTCTGTAGGGGATAGAGTTTAACAGGTGATCCTCACAGGTCCCTTCCAACTTGCGATGTTCTATGATTCTGTGATTGAGCTGCATCCAGAGATATTGTTTTCATAGAATCATAGAATCAATAAGGTTGGTAAAAAGCACTAAGATAATCTAAACCAACCGTCAGTCCATCACCTCCATGCCCACTAACTGCATCTCCAAAATTACGTTCCTTGCTTGTGGAAGCACAGTCGAATAATAGATTTCTACATAAACATCCATCTACAGCCAACTTGCTGCTTTATTGTGCACACCATAAACTACGCTTCCTTCAAAAGGAACACTCCCTCTCCATAGCAGCTGGGGAAGTTTAGTACCATTCTGAGGTAAATCAGGCTGCTTCTTGTCCAGCCACCATCTGGCTACTGATTGCATAAAACGGAATCAGAAGTTCATTTTGTAAGCACTGCAGACAAAAGACAAGATTGTCAGGAGGAAGGAAGGAGAGGATGAATCACTTACTCATTGGAAAACAAAGCTTCAGAAAAGCCAGAATTGTTACTGCATTCAGGTCAATGGTTTTGATAGAAAAAGGTTCAAAGAGCGTTCATTTCGATGTTTTCAAAATTGGGGCAAACTCATAAATTATGACATCACTGATGAAAGAGGAAGGCGGGAGCTCTCCACAAAGAGCACCCCGCAGCAGTGGTAACAAATGCTTGTACACCTTCTGTTAAAAGCAAATAAACAAAATAAATCAGGACTGATTTTAAAATACAATTTAAAAAAATAATTATTTAAAGCAAAGTATCTTTGGGAACCTAAGATTAGTCTGATTTATTTTGTTTCAGCGTTGTCCTTGCAGATAGTCCTATCCCCCATAAACATATAGTGGGAAGCATTTAAACACAATCTGTGTGAATAAAAGCTTGTTTGAAACCTACTACAGAATAACACAGAATAATATCCCATGTTACTTAAAGTTTTTACTTACAAATAAAAGTCGGGCTGTGAGGCACAGAAATAGTAAAAAAAAAAACCTAAGGAGCTGATTTTTCCCCTCAAAATACTGTGGTTTAAAAGCTTTTTCATAACACTTTGTGGCATAAAAGATACCATTTCATGCGTGTTTACAATTACTTTCATTTGAAAGCCTGATTTAGTAAGATGTAATGAATGGTAACGTGAAGTAGTAGGCTGCCTGCTTTGGTCACTGTAGTGGAACATAAATGATCAAATTAAACGGATGCGATCACTTTTATTATTACTATGATGGAAATAGAAGTTACAGCAATTAGCATAAAATGAAACAAAACCAAGGACGGAGTAATTTCTTGAACATATTTACAAATAAGATTTCTGTACAGTAACCCAGATCTTACAACATATGTCACTTGCAGTAGCTGGACCTTGCATAAAGAATTCTGTTTTCAATCCAAAATACTTTGTAAGAGGAAATAGCTTTGATTGTTGTTGAGCAAAAACAATACCTGCCATAATAAACAAGAATTTTTAACTGTTGCTCAATCTGGAGAGAACAAAAATATGCTCTATCTAATAGAAATGATACAGGAAGATGTGAGTGGAGAGAAAACATCTTCCATGAATTGTATCTGGCTATGGCTCTGAGAGTGAGTGCACTGAAAAGAACTGACAAGAGGCCTTTATTTCCCCTGAACAGTCAGAAGTACTGTTATTTTTGGTTTTATCCAAGAACTTGCACTGCAGAAAATTGATTCCAGGATGAATGAGAACAGTGCTGGTTCCTGAGTCATCAGCAGGCACTGGGTTTCTCCTGGAAACCTGCCAGTCAAGAAGTGGCCAGAGCTGGTCCTCCTCAACCTGAAGGAAAGTCAGAAGGGCATTGGTCATCTCAGAGAATGTCTGGAAACTGCACAGACCAGAAGTTTCTCCTTTTTAGAAACCTTTGAGATAACACTTTTGGAGGAGTTATCAGTTCCTAGTAATAATGCAAAAGCAAATAGGTCTGTGTATAATAAAGTTTGGGATATTTATAAATATATTTAAGAAGCAGGAGGGGAAATAGCAGGTGATTTCACTTTAAGAACATAAGTCAAGTATGTCTTATTAAGCCTGAATAGACTGGATTAATCAAATGTCATACTGGCACTTCTAATAATGATTTTACATTGCAAATTCCGTTACCTAGCTTTACAGGCCAGGAGAAAAGTTACAGAAGATCAATTAAACAAACAGGAAATTACCTTTTCTCTTTGTAGTCCATGACTTCCAGTACTTAGAATGGTGCCAAAATCCCTGAAAATTAAACAGGCATTTGCATAAGATTAATAACTCACCTGCTTTCTGCCTAAATCGCAGCAGCTTGCTTAGGACCCCAGAGTTATCTAATGCCTGCTAGAGAGGCAGGAGATGATGAGAGCAAATTAAAAATGGCTTAACGTGTCAGAAAGGATCACAGCATTGGAACGTGGGGCTCTAGCATTAATAAATGCACCTGCAGCGTCCCAGAGATTAATGAGCAAGATCTCAGCAGAGTTCATTTCAGTGTAAAGCTTTTGGCAGGAGTTTGCCAGTCAATGCATAGTCCTGTGCTTATGAGCTGTGCAGAGACAACCACCTGGGCTGCAAGGGAGGAGCCTCATGTTTGTCCCCATCTAATTTAGGAGCAACCCAAGACTTGCTGTGGCTAAAGACAATGCATCCTGCTAACCATAAATAATCACTATAGGAAAAAAAAGTAGAAAATATGTTGGTTTGATAGTTGGAGGATAAGAATTTCCTGTAACTCACTGGAGACTAGTGGCTGCGTGACCATGCCTGACCATAGGCTGGCACAGAAGAAGGCATCAATGAGTTGGTTGTTACTACTTGGGCTGCTTAGCAACGGCCTGGGGAAGAGAGAGCTTCCTTCCCCGCACAGTGGCTGCTCTTCACAGGATGTTTAGCCAGATGGTGTACATAAGATTACTGGAAAATGATTTTCAGATAAGTCGAGAGCCTGAACAAACTAATGTAGTTCCAGGTGCATTAGCTGTTAATCCCTGGCAGAAGATCATTTCAAAGGAAAGTGCTCCTGAGTCTGCCCTGATACAAGTTTTTGTGGATCTCTACCCACAAAGCCTCAGAAGCACCCTTACCTGTTTAAAAAGTGAGTGAGAAGGGGAGTTGGAAAGAGGCAAAAATTTTGATTTATGGCAGTTTGTTAAAAAGAGGCATAGAATGAGGGAAGGCAGGCTACATAGGGATGGGAGGGATAGGACAGCAGTCTTCTTGATCCAATCTGAATGGGAATTAATTTTCATATAGGGTGAAGAATTGTGAGTAGCTTCATTAAAAAAACAAACAAAAAAGGAAGGAAGGAAGGAAGGAAGGAAGGAAGGAAGGAAGGAAGGAAGGAAGGAAGGAAGGAAGGAAGGAAGGAAGGAAGGAAGGAAGGAAGGAAGGAAGGAAGGAAGGAAGGAAGGAAGGAAGGAAGGAAGGAAGGAAGGAAGGAAGGAAGGAAGGAAGGAAGGAAGGAAGGAAGGAAGGAAGGAAGGAAGGAAGGAAGGAAGGGAGGGAGGGAGGGAGGGAGGGAGGGAGGGAGGGAGGGAGGGAGGGAGGGAGGGAGGGAGGGAGGGAGGGAGGGAGGGAGGGAGGGAGGGAGGAGGAAGGAAGGAAGGAAGGAAGGAAGGAAGGAAGGAAGGAAGGAAGGAAGGAAGGAAGGAAGGAAGGAAGGAAGGAAGGAAGGAAGGAAGGAAGGAAGGAAGGAAGGAAGGAAGGAAGGAAGGAAGGAAGGAAGGAAGGAAGGAAGGAAGGAAGGAAGGAAGGAAGGAAGGAAGGAAGGAAGGGAGGGAGGGAGGGAGGGAGGGAGGGAGGGAGGAGGGAGGGAGGGAGGGAGGGAGGGAGGGAGGGAGGGAGGGAGGGAGGGAGGGAGGGAGGGAGGGAGGGAGGGAGGGAGGGAGGGAGGAGGGGGAAGGAAGGAAGGAAGGAAGGAAGGAAGGAAGGAAGGAAGGAAGGAAGGAAGGAAGGAAGGAAGGAAGGAAGGAAGGAAGGAAGGAAGGAAGGAAGGAAGGAAGGAAGGAAGGAAGGAAGGAAGGAAGGAAGGAAGGAAGGAAGGAAGGAAGGAAGGAAGGGAGGGAGGGAGGGAGGGAGGGAGGGAGGGAGGGAGGGAGGGAGGGAGGGAGGGAGGGAGGGAGGGAGGGAGGGAGGGAGGGAGGGAGGGAGGGAGGGAGGAGGGAGGGAGGGAGGGAGGAGGAAGGAAGGAAGGAAGGAAGGAAGGAAGGAAGGAAGGAAGGAAGGAAGGAAGGAAGGAAGGAAGGAAGGAAGGAAGGAAGGAAGGAAGGAAGGAAGGAAGGAAGGAAGGAAGGAAGGAAGGAAGGAAGGAAGGAAGGAAGGAAGGAAGGAAGGAAGGAAGGAAGGAAGGAAGGAAGGAAGGAAGGAAGGAAGGAAGGAAGGAAGGAAGGAAGGAAGGAAGGAAGGAAGGAAGGAAGGAAGGAAGGAAGGAAAAGAAAGAAAGAAAGAAAGAAAGAAAGAAAGAAAGAAAGAAAGAGAAAGAAAGAAAGAAAGAAAGAAAGAAAGAAAGAAAGAAAGAAAGAAAGAAAGAAAGAAAGAAAGAAAGAAAGAAAGAAAGAAAGAAAGAAAGAAAGAAAAGAAAGAAAGAAAGAAAGAAAGAAAGAAAGAAGGAGAAAAGAGAATGAAAGCATGAAAGAAAGAGAAAGAAAGCATGAAAGAAAGAGAAAGAAAGAAAGAAAAAGGAAAATAAAAGAGAAAGTAAGAAGGAAAGAAAGAAAGAAAGCAACCATTCCTTGTTTTTGTACATGAAATGAATATAATAATAATAATAAAAAAGCACAATAAAACAAACAAAGCAAAACAGGATTTGGCAGTTAATTCCTTCATGATTAAAGGATGCAGAAACATATGAGGAAAAAACAGCTTTTGTGAGTGATTAAATGCTGAAATGAATCCAAAGGTATTTAATAACTGCTACAGTGATTTATTGAGAAAGTTTCTATTTTTGACAGTATGCATAGTCTTTACTGAAGGGAAAGAGGCCCCAGAAACCACAAATCACAGACCACATACACATACATGTGTAGGAGTAATTATCTCAAGTAAGAGTTTAAGAGTTTGTATCCTTGCTGGGGTTCGGTTTTGGTTTATTTCCATTCTGTGTGTTTGCCTCATTGAGGTCAGACTCAGCTGAATATTTGTTTGACTGGAGCTCACCAAATGGGTAACCCTTGAGTGTAGGACTAACAAGCCAAATAGCGTTTGGAGATCAGTGTTCGAAATATGCAAACAACTGTATTGGCAAGCTGCATTTACAAAGGTCATTTGATCCCAGCATGTGCAAAATGTATGCACATACTAATTGAGAGGCATATCTGAAAGTCTGACAGCCTGTTATTTGTGAGAGCATTGCCTGTATTTGCAGCAATAAGGCAAGTTCAGACGAGGGCAATAAAAATAGCTTGAAGCATGACAAGAAAGTGTACAGAGCCTGAAAAAATGCTCAGGCTGAGGCAGAGGGCTATGAAATCATCAGTGCAGGGGGGAAGGTGAACCAAGACCGAGCACTCACTGCCTTTCTGAGCACAAGGACTAAGGGGCATGAAATGAAACTAGCAGAGGCCAATTTTATAGCAGTAACATAAAGTGATTCTTTGCACAACTTGTAGTTAAACTGTGAAACTCCTTGCTACATGACATGGAGGAAGCGATCAGCCTTTCCTAGGTTGAAAAGGCTTTGGAAAAGTCCAAGTAAAGCCCAGTAAATGCCCAGATATCACCTCTGGCTCTGGAACTGAAAGAGACAAAGACACCTTGAATACTGAGTATATAAGAACAAAAACTGTTCTTCGCTTCCCTAATACTCATGCTGTTTTCTAAATATCCACACTTTGCCACTGTTGAGATGAGACAGTAGAAGAGCCTGCCCTTTAGAGTGAGACAACACAGCTGTCTCTGTATTTCTCTTCTATACGTTGCTCTCATTATCAAACCACTAACAAACATGAGATTGGGGTACCATTATAACTGACTGCAACCAAAGCAGTTCTCATGCCTGAGCTGGCTGGATGACATTTCTGCACACCAGTCACATGAGAGGAGATCTGCAGGACCCCAGCTAGGCTGCCCTTGACCTTCATGGAGGCATGCAGAGAGTCAGGATCATCATAGAATCACAGAATCATTAGGACTGGGAAAAACCACAAAAGATCATTTAGTCCAACCATCAGCCCATTACCATCATGTCCACTCATTACATCACTCAGAGAGCCCACCAAGAGGAAGGAGAGTCAACCTTTAACAGAGAGATGCCAAATTAGAAATGTCTCTCCTTGTAGAGAAGCTAAGGTGTTAGCACTGGAAATAAGATTGCCCCCCATTTGCTGAAGCTGCGGATAAGCTGGGTGATGGTAGGGGCTCCCAAGCCCTCGGGTATAGATGATAACTTGTGAAACACGTTGACCAGATCCCAGTATGAAGTCATAACACAGAGACTGCAGGGTCTGCCAGTCTGGTAGATCATATTTGCTCAGTGGGGACAAGGGTCAGAAACAACCTGTATTTCACCAGGAGCTTTCTTCAACCCAAGCCATTATATAATTCTGAGATTCTGAGGACTGGGTTTTCTTGTAGCATTTTTCACTCTATGCTTTCCAGCTATACTGGAGCAGTATAAAGAACAATATATTGTAAAGCGCTACAGAGACCACAGTAATGTTTTTTCTAGTCGGTTGCATGTGTAAACTCCATTGAACTGAACCATTTGAACCATTTGATGTTGGTTATTGTTTGAAAAGGGTTTCAGTGCATGCCAATTGCTTATCTTCTCTGAAATACGTTAGTAGCACTGAAATCAGGCTTCCTCTCTCCAAAGCTGTTTATAGTTACATCTGTGCATCTGTTCTACACTGCACACTCAAACATAAATCTTGTAAGTTAGCACTGATTCTATAAATGAGAACTTCCCGAAGCTGTATCTTGTGGATGTCACCATGTGATGACTGGTTCTGCAGTGGCCAACCAGTTCAGCTCAGCACTGTTGTATCCCTCTATGCTTTCTACTCATATTGGCAGAGAAGAATGACAACTGCAGGGAGCAGTCCAAAGTTCACATGTGGTCTACTGGCACTGCCTTTGTAAGCCTTGAAAAATTGATGACAGGGCCTCAAAAATGTGGCCCTTTCAAAAGATTCCTCATTCAAATGTGAGTTTACTGTTTCATTTGCTTCTGTAGGTCAGGCTGAATCAGAGTTATTTCATCATATGCACTGGGAACGTGTTTTCATTTTTAAGGTTATTCTTTGGCTTGGAAAAGTTTAATGCTATTTTTGAGCCATACAAAATTCAACAGACAAACAAACCCCAAAGGCACTTATGAAAGCATATATTTGTGCTATAGAATTTACCAAAAAGCCTTGATGAACTACAATTACAATGAACAATAATTTCTGCTTGTGAGACACCCCAGTACCTGTAGGTCGGAAAAGATTCTTCATTTGTTTGTCTTAAGTATAATGTAAAAATACTTTGCACACTCTAAGCAATACAAGAGCATGTCAACTACTGCACTGGCAAACTGATTCATTAAATCATAGAATCATAGAATCACCAAGGTTGGAAAAGACCTAAAAGATCATCCAGTCCAACCATTCACCTATTACCAATAGCTCCCACTAAACCATTTCCCTCAACACAACATCCAGCCTTTCCTCGAGCACCCCCAGGGTTGGTAACTCCACCAGCTCCCTGGGCAGTCCATTCCAATGCCTGACTACCCTTTCTGAGAAGTAATACTTCCTAATGTCCAGCTTGAATCTCCCCTGCTTGAAACAATTCCCTCTGGTCCTGTCACTAATGACACAAGAGAAGAGGTCGACCCCTAGCTCACTACAGCCTCCCTTATAGCAATATAAATACAGCTACTCCAGGATGTAAGTGAGCATCTTAGTTTGATTGTTCAGTAGAAGAAAGACTAAGAGTCCCAAATCTGTAGAAAATGAGTTAAATGCATGCCAGGATTTTGTTGAAGGTTAAAGCTGCTTGAAAATGAAAAAAATAGTCTCCAATTATTCACACATACTTCATGGCTGCAAATGACTGCAGGTTCTACAAAGTGACAGCAGACAGCAACTATAAATTATCATAATGCCTTGCTTTGGGAGATGGAAAGAATGCAAAACAAACAATGAAAAACAACAACAACAAAACCAAAACAAACAAAAAAACCCAAACAAACAAATAAACAATGGCCAACCTCTTAAACCCACATTCAACAAGACTTAGAACTTTGAACTATATTTTAATGAGTAGTTTAAACACTGGGCTTCAGTTCACTGCTTCAGGGAATACAATTGAGCAGATTACACTGCACACACTCAACAGACCTATGCAGAGCTGAGGTTTGTATCAGTTTTTATGTGTCACTATCAGTAACATATAAAAGCACATGTTGTGTAACACACAAGAACAGCTCATGTGTATGCTTCTAGCACTCATATTTATCAGTACTGTAAAAATCAGTTTTAAAAGGGCTGTACCTCCCTTGGTTCTATGCATTGATATCTAGTGTATTCAGAATTGAAAAATCATTCTAAAACAATCTAAAAATATTCATATTTGGTAATGTTCAAGTAAGATATTCTAATTAAGATCTAGCATGTCTTTAAATTAATATGTATGCACAACTTTTATGTCATCTTAATATACTATGTCCTAGAATCTCCTTAGTTTTATTAAATTTTTAATGACTTTTTAAGCAAGGGAATTATATCTGATATTGACTAAATTATGGCTAAATTAGAATCTAGCAGTCTACATCAATAGCTGAAATTATGGCCCCTTGAAATCCAGCAGTTCCTCCAATTCAGAATTCAAGAAATGGATTATCATGGACTTTCTGTACTCTCCTAAGGGTTATACATCTATTTTTTAGGATGGAAAATCCTAAACTATAGATGATCTAAGGTTGCTTTTAAAAATAATATTGAATAAAAATACCCAGTTGAGTTTATGTTTTCACAATCTAATGCAGTCCTCCAGAAATAAGATCTAAAACTACCCACTATCCTCAAGTGTAGTGTGGGAATAGTGGCATTGCAGTAATTTTAAAATTACCAGTAAGTGTTACAAATAAAATACAATAAAATTCAATGTATTAGCAATATCAAATAAACATGTATTTGTAGCTTTAATATTTCTCAGTGCCATCAGTCTTGGCACAGCATTTTTTTTTTTTTTATTAATATTTGTATGGAACTTTGAGGCAATGAAAGAGGAAAAACAGCGAGTAAGAGCAACTCTGATAGAGACAGACTTGTTTGGTTTGTGATTACTGACACCAAACTTTGTTAGTGCAGCATCCAATGGAATACTGTGATGGGAACAGATAGATACTTAATTGCAATGCTCTCCATGCTGCCTATTCCAAGACCAGGCGCCTTCTAGTTGAATCTCTAGAGAGATGGTTAGTGAATGTCACATCTCCAAGCACACTTGTGCATGGACCAAAATGTGGCAATTAAGACTACTGTGTAAGTTTTATTTAATGGTAGTTGTCTCTTCAGCCGTATATGATGGATCAGGATTTTCTACATCTGTCTGCTTCCGGTAGATAATCTCGCTGTGTGAGCTTCAAGAAGGTCAGAAGCTGATTTAGCAGTCTTATCTTTTTGGAAAATAAATCTTATTCTCAAAGGGATAATACAAGCACTCATGAAGATAGTGAGCTATTGAACCTTTCAGGAGAAGCCATGACTGTGATACTGTGTAGTTTTGCAACAACTGTGGGTTTTGCAGTGAATTGAAGCACACTCCTCTTTGTTTACCCATGAAATAAACATGTAATAAAGTTTGCCACGAGAGAGACAGTTACATTCATTGAAGTTTTGTGTACAGTTTACGATGTTGTGAAGAGAAAGAAAAGACCTAAGTTCAGTACTGGAGTCTTAGAAGCTTGGAAACATGCTTTGATGCATTAGAAGCACTACTCACTAAAGGTAGATGGAGCACATACATTTCAACATTTATCTGTATGCCACAGAACAGGATCTTTTTTACTTTTTCTTTTCATCCTTCTCTCTGTACCTTTATCACATGCTCAGGGTGAAGAGATGTTAGTGTGAAAATAGGTTAGTGCTGTTAATCATTTTCATGTGTGGTGTAGTCCCTGGAGAGACAGTTTCACTCTGTTCAAATGGCTTAAATGGCTTACACAAGGTTGGCACTGGCCTCACTTAAAGGGCAGATGAGACTTTGACTTATATTTCATCTGTCCTCCCAGCTCTGCCTGAAATGATCTTTTCCCAATTTTGGGACGTGTCCATGTTTAGGTGCAGGGAATCCAGCCCCGCAAAGCTCACACCTTGTTTCACTTTTCACTTGTCTTTGCTGATATTCCTATAAATATTAGTGGGGAGTTAAACTGGCTTAGGGGAGAAGTTTTATTCTATCGCTGCCATTTATGCTTCCAGGTTGTGAATGCCCCCTCCCTCCCCCTGGAAGCATTAAAAGCCAGGCTGGATGAAGCTATGAGCAGCATGGTCTAGTGGGATGTGTCCCTGACTATAGCAGGGGGTTGCAACGAGGTGATCTTAAAGGTCTCTTCCAATCCAAGCCATTCCGTGATTCTTCGATTCAGTAATTTATGCTGGTACTTCGCTGATAGTCCAGCAGTGCAAATGCTGTTTACTAATTGCTGCCTCTTCAGGACCGGGTTGTTTCTGTATGCTCAAAGACTATCTGGAAATGACAAGGATATCAGAATACTAATAAAAACCTAGATGTGATGTAGTTTACATAGGAAAATCTCTCTGATAAAGAGAGCAAGAAGAAATGTTTGTGAGAAAGCAGCCAGCAGAATTACTTATAGAGAAAAGTTCTCAGCAGAATATTTTTACTGCTGTGAATTTAGACATTAATGTATAACGACATTATTTTCACTGTAATTATATAACACAGTCTGCACTTTTGCTAGAATGAAAAAAACCTCTTCCATTTCCTTCACTTTTGTTACTAGAATTTTACTGTTTGTTAATATTCCACTGTTCTTTTCATGTGCTTTCGCCATAACCACAACAGCTGCCCTGTCAGGGACTGAAAAGCAGGCAATGATTATGTGACAGCTTTAGGGTATTTGCAAAAAATAAAATATTTTATGGGTGATTTTATGACCTCTGCAGGGAAAGGCTGAAGTTACAAGAATAAAACCTGCTGTTAAAAGCCTTACCTCTGCCCTACTTCACAACACAAAGCTAACACCTACACTCAGCGTAATACTGCTACATGGAAAATAGAGCAGTAACTTCACTGAAGGGAGACATGCCTGTCACAAGGATATTATCACCATAGACATGATCTGGCAGAGTAAAACAGAAAAACCTTCACCTAGAAGCCTAAGGATCTCATTCCCCAGTTTGTTTGAACCAGCATTTTTGCCTTGTATGACTCTGTCAGAGACAGTACTGGTGAATCAGAGGAAGGTGTTCATTTTGGAGCTGTTTTCAGCCATAGTCTTGTCCCTCGCATGGACTGAAAATGGATCCAGAAAAGTTTGCTCCATGACATTGCCGTGGACTAAGGTGAGGCTTGCAGTTGCAGGACTCTCCTTCTTGCCATCCCTGGAGATAGATGTAACATTTACTTTCTTTGTACCCACTGGAAACCTTTCCAGTCATCACAGCATTTTGATAATAGAAAGAGGCCTTGCAACAACACCACATGACAACTGTAGCACCACGAAGTGCATTTCATCTGGGCTCATATCTCATTGACCTTGGTGATGCCTACTTCCTTCTATGACAAAGGGAGATGCTATGTTGCCACATACTTCTGAGTACGTTTAGAAAACTGGGGAGTGTGATGTTGACGCTGAAAATGAAAGCAAAGAGAAAATCAGACACCATTTGTCTTTTTTCATGAGGTCCATCCACCAGCATACCAACAGAAAAGCATCCTTGTGCCCCAGTGTGTCAGCAAAAATAAAACGAATGTTAAGGAAGCAAAAGCTCCTTTACCTCCTTTCCTCTTCCCCACATCCAGAGTCCAGCCCTTTGCCTGAAGGTCTGGTACCAGAGCAGATGCCAAGGCCATCCCAGTGGGCAGTCAGTCTGGAATGAACTCAAAGGACATGTCAGAGAGCATGAACAGAAAAGACAGCTGTAATTTTTGCAGCATACTACTACTGGCATACTACCATCTTGGCTTCATCTTGCCTTCTGAAGCTATAATCACACCTGCAGCTGGGGGAAGTAGGGATTGTGTCCTATTCCCTTTTCTCCTCCATGAGTCTCCCAAGGCAGACTCATGTAGGCTTATTCTCTTCACCATTATAAATAGGAGGGAACATCTGGCCACTACATGGGCCAATGGGGCATGAATGAGTTCATGAGTTGCCTCCGTGAGATTGCTACATGCTGTTTGCTGAGCTGCCTCAGTATTGCTCATTTGAAGCTCTTACAGTTTTTGTTGTCAATAATTGTTAGGTTTCACAACACACTGTTCTGGTGCTTCATCTCACCACAACACCGAGAAGCAGACCCTGCTCTCTCTAGGCACTCCCCCCTGCCTTTGGGGAAGGGTTGGGTGAGAGTAGAAGGTAAGATCCAACATGAATTTATTAAAAATTGAATTTCAAAGCAAATATTCACACACACCTAGCAGAACTCTTTTATTGTTTTCTCATCTTTTGTCCAGTCTAAATTCAGAACAGCTAAAAGAAGAGCATTAATAATTTCTATTTAACAAGCTGACCTAGAGGCATTCGAGGATGGTGGTTGCTTTCTCTCATGACAAAGGCTTGTATGACCGTATCACTTCCGTGGTGTTGTCAGTTTCTACCTTAATTAGCAACAGAGAGGCAGAATTCATAGCTATGAATAGTACTTTCATCCCATTACCCCTAGTCCTATCCCCATGCACTACTGAAAAGAGACCTAAAGACACTGTCACTCATCTCCTACTGAAATCAGATTTTCTTCATCTTTTCAAGAGATGGCTACAGTGCCTCTGGACCACAGTGGCACATTATTATCTTGCTCATAAGAGAAAGCAGCACCACAGTAGGAACTGCAACCTTCACTATATTTGCATATTCTAAAACATCCTTGCCATTTCTGTTCTCCATCAGTATGAGCTTTCTGAACTGTTACTTTGAAGCAAGTTTAGACTGTGATCTAAAAAGATTTTTTTTTTTAAACAAGTTTGAGTATAACTTTAATAACTTTAATTCCTTCTCCTGTCTGGATGAAATTTCCACTTCTCTCACACATCTTTCATTGATTTCAGAACAACTTCCCCAAAATTTCTCCTGTCTGGTATTCTATAGGCATATCAAATGGAAGGCATAGTGGAAAATATCAGCTAAGTCCCACTCAAAATATTTCAAACAGGTACTACCTTTAGATCCCATTCAGTAAATCGCACCATGTGATAACTTGTCATACAAAAACGCTTGATACGGGATATGCCATTTTGCAATCTTGTGTATATGTATATTAATACATTAGCATGATAGTTGCATTAAATTTCATGGTAGCTGCAAATTTCTCCGGAGAGAAAAGAAGTCAAACAATTTGAAAAAACACACAGGAGCCAAACTTTAAAATACCAATTCTATAGGAAAAAAAATATTTTCATAAGCAGGTTACTTCATAAAAATGGTTCTTGGTCATTACATGGAGTTTGCAGACATCAGTAAGGGGGATCTGATGGAAAATAGAGGGTGATTTTGACCAGATTTTACAAATCTGACCAAATGCTGCATGAATTAGCATACGGAATATCTCAACTCTTCAGTGTTTTTTTAGGAAGCATCCTCTCACTACCTTCGTAACTCACTGTCTGCATATTTACTCATCAGAATGATGAAGAATGTTACAACTTACGTTTCTTAAAAATCACATTTCATTTTTTTCTGAAAGAATTAACAGCTCTGGCAATTTTACCCTCTATATGGTGGTTCCACAATGCAGGGAAAAAAGAGTTAGCTCTGTATTTCAGCTTCCTGGCTCCTTTGCACATGAAGCGTTGTTGGTTTGAAGTGGGTGCAGATGATCTCTTTTGCTATGCAGAAGGTAGTCATGGGCATTTATGGGTGAGCAACATAGTCACAGATGCAGGTACTAGACCTGTTTGACCTATAAGGTTAGGTTGCCCCAATCACTTGCCTGGGACCATCTAAACTTGCAAGAATGGCCAATCATGAAATATTCTTCATCTGCTATCAAAGTCAACTGAACACAAAGGGCATGTCTATGTGCAGAACTGGTAATGGCTTTGGTCCAGTGAATCACAATGAAGAAATCTGAGTCTTCTCATTTCTTGAATTGGTCATAACATTGGAGGCAGTGATGGACATTTTGTTTCATAAGTTCTTGACAAAACCTTTTATTGTGAAGCATCGTGACAAAACTGGCATGGGTAGGATTGTTTAGTAGAGCTGCAGAGCCCGTCTCCATCTGCTAAAGACACTGAAGCCTCATTTCCCTGATGAGTAAGCCCCCAAACTATCAGACATGCTTTATTCTAATCTTATCTTTCCTCACCTGCTATCATTCATTAAAATCTCTTTCAAATTGGTGTTTTTTCACTGTTACACAGGAACATTTCACACTGAGATAGGCTTTAGATGGCACTTCAGTGAAATGTGCCAGGGCTTTGTACTGCCGAGGTGTGTGCTATGACTGCCGGGGTAGGATGAGTCATTGTTTCAGCAGACATTTAACTCACAGTTCTAAATGTGACAGTTTCCTAACCAAAATTGTTAGAAATCTGACCAAATGCACAATTGCAATAATGGGCTTCTGGAGCAAAGATCAAGTAACCACACTTTTAATAACCAGCTGAAGGGAAATGGGTAGTAAACTAAGTTAGTAATAGTAAAAATTAGTTGTGTGCTTTTATATATAATATTCTTAGCTATATTAGATCAGAAACTCTACCACAGTGGCTGCTCACACACATATGCCTGTAGCTTTCAGAAGGGACAGTGTTTTAGACATAGCTCAATGTAAGCAGAAATCTGGAATTAATTTAAATAACCTCTTCATCCTAATATTCCCGGTATTTACATGTAAACTCTATCAAGTCCATGGAGCATGGAAATTAAGCCTTAAAAAATCCCTGATGCCTTTCCCCCTTAAACATCATTCCTTCTATTTATGTTTTTTACTTAATAGTAGCCCATTTTACTTTCCTAAGTCTACTACTTTAAAAGAAATGTATAATACATATACACTATGCTTCATAAATCCAAATGCTGGAACATGGAAATAGTTTTTATAACAACATTGAGGAAGATCTATCTTTCTTATGTACGCTGGAGGCATCACAGTGACATTTTTAGGTGATAGACCATAAGTTTGCCAGTGCAGCAGACCCCAGGGAAACTATGATAACAATAAAACATCTTTAAAGAAAGATTTTTAAGATTTTTAAAACCGTCCTCTACAAATATATATACTAATAAAATAATTATGGGGTTTTTTTTTGGTTTGTTTTTGTTGTTGGATTTTTTTTTGAGGACTTCAACACAGGCTCTAATTTCATGGAAGCGATTTGCCAGAGACAGATCATTCTGGGAAGGTTTTATAGCACATACATAGACATCATTTCTGTGGGATAATCAGGTAGTCAGACATCTACATATCAAAAAATGACCTTGCATCTATTTGCTATAAATTGTACCTGTATTTATTTGCAGTCACAGAATTGGAGTCTAATTCTGAAAACTGGGGCCTTAATATCTTGAATAATTTATAGAAAATGGGTTTGGGTAAATTGGAACTCATAAAGCATCATAAAATCTACGGTATTTCCTATATCCATCTGGCATCCTGGTTAGTCTGGGCCAGCTTAGTCAGGGTGTAAAAGCAATTTCAACACTAAAGAGGCAAAGGGACTTTCTCCTGTTTGTATCAAAGCTGCACCAAGTCCCCTAAGCCTGCTTTTCTCTGGCACTGGATAGTCATAGCATTTAACTAGATGACTCTAATAATAGATGACTTGCACAAACATTATAGAAAGTTAGTTCCTACTTTGTGCCTAAAACAATTCCCTTGGGACCACATCACAGTTTCAGGTTCATCGTTACTCTTTTCAGTCAGTCATTTATGGTAGGGTTTCTGATAGAAGGGCTTATTAATAACAGAGAAAATAATGTCTGTATGCACACAGGACCTGTACAGACAGATACAATGCAATTTTAAGGAGTTTAATATTATAATTTTATAATTCAGTCTTCTTTTTTTTTTTTTTTAATATTATAATTCATCTGTGGATGTTCCCCACAGCCAAAGCAGGACAGACTGGCACTGGGCTGCATAGGTCCACCAGGTACAATCTGGGTCTCCATCCCCTGTCCTAAACCTTGTGGAAACTCCTCCCACTGACTCATTACCTGAGGAGCTTGTATAGGGACAGCAGGACTAAGGCAGTACTCATCAGTTTTCTTTGTGGAAATTATTCACATGGAGTCCTGCTGTCTCAGGTTAAATGAACACAAAGACTTAAACCTACAGATTTCCATGTTTTTTCAAAACTCTTCTTATAAACTTGCTGTTTGATGTTGAACGCTTAATGATATGCCATTTTATAAATTTATTGCCAGCTAACAAGTAGGTCTGATACTTGTAGGTTAAATTGATTTTTTTCTACCTTTTCTAGCCATTTTGCTAGAGGATAATGAAAAAACAATCTTGTTAAAAGAATTTCTGTATATTAATCTGCAATGTTTTATTTTCAATATAATTCTCATAACATCTGTAGGTATTCACCCTGGGATTGGTCAGTTTGGAGAAGAGAAGTCTCAGGGGAGACCATATCACTCTCAACAGACACTTGAGAGGAGATTGGGGTGAGGTGGATGTTGGCTTCTTATCCCAGGTAACATGAGAGAACAAGAGGGAATGGGCTCAAATTGCTCCAGGGGAGGTTCATGTTGGGTATTTGAAAAAGTTTCTTTTCAGTAAGAGTGGTGATGCAGTGGCACAGGCTGCCCAGGGAGGTGGTGCAGTCACCATCCCTGGAGGTGTTCAAGAGCCGTGTGGATGTGGCACTGAGGGACGTGGGCAGTGGGCATGGTGTGCGTGGGCTTATGGTTGGACTGGGTGATCTTAGTGGTCCTTTTCAACCTTAGTTATTCTGTGATTCTGTGAAGGTCACTGATGTGATCATCCTCCCATGTAGAACAGGTAGAGCAGAACTTGCATATTTCCATATTTACTGGATCCCAGTAGTCACTCCTAAAATTTTTGTTTGTTTGTTTGTTTTGTTTTTAGTAAGAAGAAAAAATGATGTATCAAATCCTGTTTACACCACAGCACAGTCTGTTGAAGATTTGCCAGATTCTTACATGATTAATGTGGAGTTGTACAGAGTCTGTCTCTACAGCTTTTTAAAAAGTCCTTTCCCCATGTCTCATCTATAAAACTGCAATGATTTTAGATCTTTTGCAGAAGAAATACTAACAGAGTTATTGTAGGGCATCATTGGCCACCAGCCACTATTACTTATTAAATTCTGCTGCAGATGAAAGGCCTGTTGCTGTCCCCTGTCCTCCAGACCCTTGCTGGAAGGAGAAGCAGAACTCAGCCTGTGGGGTCTTGTGTCTCTAAGCTATTACAGCACAATGGAAGTCATAGAACTGTTTGAGTTTGAAGAGACCTTTAAAGGCCATTTGGCTCAATCCTCCTGCAATGAGCAGGGACGCCTACAACTTGATCAAGCTACTCTGAGCCCCATCCAACCTAACCTTGAGTATCTCCAGGAATGGAGCATCCACTGCCCCTCTGGGTAACTTGTTCCACTCCCTCACCACCCTTACTGTAAAGCACTTCTTTATATTCAGGAAATATTGTACAAAGTGTGCTATTGTTGACTCCAAAATTTTTCAATTAATTATCGCTAGGTCTAAATAATACAAAGGAATTGCTCTAATAGCAAAAATCCCTAAATGAAAAAAAAATGCTTTAAGACAAAAAAAAAACAGCAAAAAATCCTTTAATCAAGAAGCCTCAGTTGCTTCTAGCAGATGATATTGATACCAGAATCCATCCCCCACACATGCATGATTCAAATATTCTTTACAAAGAAAGGCTTCTGATGAAATAAAGGAATCAAACATCAAAAACAAGGGCTACCAATTGCAAAAGACAGCTTTCTGACAGCTGGTCAGCTGAGTAACAAAGAGCTGACAGCTCTATTACTCCACTCATTATCCAAATGTTTCAGAACGTGTGCTGCACTTCAGCAAAATGGAGTCAGCTGGACCTAACTGCACCTTCTCTATGTTTTTTGTTTTGTTTTGTTTTGTGGTTTGAGTTTTTTAGTGCCAATAATATTATTTCATGTGCTGAAGGGATAAAGTAGTTCACTTGCAAGACATCAATGCAAACCCATGCTGTGCTGTAAATACAAAGAGCAGTACTTTCTCCAGGTCATTTTTGCTCTAAATCTGCATCAGCAGTATTAAAGAAGTGGAGACCTGGAAAACTTTTTGCAGATAACCATAATGCTTCTGTAATGGTAAGTTTTGCATATGGAAATGATGACACCCTCAAGGAGATGGAGCCGATGACTGCATTCCTGGCAGCATTACACCTTGCAGTCACAAATCCTTGTAAAGGTGCTATACCACTTAAAATCCCCATATGGCTTACATCAGTATGTACTTTCTTAGTGTTCTACTTTGTTTTATAAAGGTGACTGTAAATTTCTGCCAAAGCAGCTGTCCTCTTTAGAGAAATTAGTTCTTATTTTGCAAAAGGGCCCTTTGATCATTGAGGCACTGGGAAAACGTAAGTAGTGAAAAGAAAAAGAAAAATGCTTTTAATGCTAAAAGCCTTGCTGTGATTTAAAAATGAAAAACAAACAGCCAAGCAAACATCTATTCGCTTTGCATCTTCTTCTGAACAGTGGTGACTCTAAAGTGAGACTCTAGGCAAAATGTAGTTAAGTAGATGGAACTACACGTGCATGTGAATTGTATTATCATAGACTCACAGAATGACTTATGTTAAAAGTGACCTCAAAGACCATCTTGTTCCAACCCCCTGCCATGGGCAGTGCTGCCAACCACTTGATCAAACACTAGATTAGGCTGCCCAGGGGGACAGTTCAGGAGGACAGACTCCACTCAAACCTACCAACCTATCATGTTTTCAGATGTATTTGCAACTCTTCTTGCTCAGTTATTGTCTGTATTAGAGAAACCCACAGTCAGTAACTCCAAATTTCTTATGGTCTCCTCCAGGTTCTCTTTTCCTATTGGGAATGAAGCAATTGTTTTATTTATCCTTTCTAATCTCATCTTCACAGTCAGTGCTCTGCAAAGTGTCACTTCCCACAGTGAGGCTGCAGATAGGTCTAACTTTCAGAATGTTCACTATATAAGGTAGATTGTTATCTCCATTGCATTGGGAACCTCATCTGGTTTTTGTTAATAGCCCCTTGTAACAATTTTCTCAGGCATGGACATGAAAGAAGTGAGAAAAGTGTTTTGTTGTTGTTGTTGCTGTTGTTGTTTTTTCTCTCTAGAATAAAATAAGCTGATTTTACACAAGCATATATTTCTGAGGTTTGGAGACCCATGCTGTGCATCCAGCTGCATGAAACCTCATATGATGGGATGAGAATATTTCAACTCTGTAGCGCCTACCAGGCAAAGAGGCATGCATTGGCTTAGCGTAACCTCAGTCCTACTGAACGCTGTAGGACCAGTCATGTGCATAGCTTATACATCTTCACATAATAAGAGGCAAAGAAAACATTCCTTCAGAAATCACACAAAGTTTCTATTCATAGGATGTCAATAACAAAACCTCCATGAGCCTGGTCTTCAACCACCGAGTTTAATTGCTGTGTTCAGGCTTATTTTGTAAGTCATCTAAAAATACATCATCTATCTTTTCTTGTTACAAATTATACCTGATAACATGAAAAGAGCATCCCACAGATTTTCAGATAGTTCTCACATCTTTCCATTCTCTGTGAAAAAGAAGAATAGAAAATTCAATTCACTATTGTTGGCACTGCTTTTGTACAAAAAAACATGGGGTTCTATTTGCTTTCTTCTTGTTGTTTGTTTGTTTTTATTATTTAAATTTGAATTCAAAGAAAGCCATAGAGAAAATTAGATAGAATTCATGTCAACATTTCCTGAACTCTATTGGCTGTGTAGGGAACATTGTAAAATTCCTCCCAAAACAAAAACACCATTTAATTGATTTTGATGGGTTTTTTGTTTGTTTGTTTGTTAGTTAGTTTGTTCTTTGTAACACATGGGCGAACCTCCACATTAAAACATTTGCAAACATAGGAGTTTCAGAGAAAGTTTTTTTGTTTGTTTGTTTGTTTTCCTTTTCTTTTTCTAACTACAAGGAAAGGGCTTAAACAAGGAAGCTGGAAACTCTGAGGGTACACAGAGTTAGAAGAGTTAAACAGATTGTTGCTAAAGTAAAGCATTTGCTACATTAGGCAAGAAGAAATGGGTTTTCTCACATCCTGATGAGGTGGACATGATTAAACACTTGCACTACTTTCAAAGGACCTATTTGCAGCATTTAGGCACCAACAAACGTGACCCATTCAAACCAAAAATGGAAAAACGGGATTGTGCAGCTCTTTCCTCTCCAGGATGAGAATTCTGAAAACTACCTGTGGTCTCTAGAGGGAAAAACATCCATGATCCTCTATGGGGCTCTGAGCTGGCCTACAACTAATACATATGAGTTACTTTTCCATTTTCCTTTTACTTCTTTTTATTTTTCCTTCTTCCTGGCTTTTTTTTTTTTTTTTTTTTTCCCTTTTCATTTTCTTTTCAACTCACTTCTTGCATTTCCTTTTCCATTTTTTCTGTCCTCACTTCCAGGCAGCTTTCACTTCCTTCCTCCTTCTTCCTTCTTCCTCAAATTTCAAAGTCAAGAGAGGGCTTGTTATCACTTCCCAGGTGTTCCCAAGAGGGATTCTGCCAAATAAGGAGGAACTTACACCATTCTTTTTGCTGCCCAGCACAGTTAAATATACATAACTTGGGTTATTTTCATCAGCCATTTTATAAATTCCGTATTGTAATTTATCATTTCATTCGGTCTTCCAAGTAGCAAATTTGGCAGCGATTCTCAACAGCAGTCCCAAACACCTTCTTCTAAAAACTGGTACAGCAGCATTTGCCACTACTGAGTCTTCTGGTGATGATTCTTGCGCTAATGAGAACCTGTATTTTGTTAGCAGCTACTTTTCCGTTCTGCTGTTTTATCCCTCCCGGACTTCTTGAGTACAAGCCATCTGGGCTCATTTTATAGTTATAAACTGTCTAGTTACCACAGAAGATTTTAAAGATATAGACTCCTCTAAAATGACCCAGATCGTGCTCTAATAAACCAAACAGATCACACTTGGGAAAAGAAAGAAAAATAAAACAATAAAGAAAAAGAATAAGAAAAAGAAAAAGAAAAGAAGAAAAGAGAAAAAGAAAAGAAGAAAAGAGAAAAAGAAAGCCACAACGAAATATTAAGGAAACAGAAATTTATCAGGCATAAAAATATCAGTGGCTTTCTCTTTTATTATTATTTGACAGCCATTTTCTTCTGCTTTTTATATTTTTCAGGTGCTTACGCATTGAATGGAAAGTAGCATGGACCAAGAGCAATTTCTTACATTAATAAGCTTATTAATCCAGCTGCTGAAGCTTTATTGAATAAAAAATATTTCTAAATAGCTAATAATACATTTTTACTGCCTTTTCTAGAATTCAAACCTTTAGTCTATCTCTGCTCACAAAATAATGCATATGACAAAATGTAGCCTCAATAGAGAAAAACCATCTGCTAGAGTTCACGAAGGACAAATTTAAGAAATCATTTCTTGGCATGCTAAAACCACATGTTGAAATCCTGTCAAGCTCAGCTGGTATTATTTTTGGCAGGATTAACCATATGAGCACAGAGATTAAAAAGCAGAATATCCCATGATTATAGGCATTGTATGTACTATCTGAACAAACAAGCAATCGCATTCCTGACATTGCAATTTTGTGTTTGTTGTATATCCCTCATCTTTCAAACAATCTGCAATGGTAACAACAATTACACTTTATAAACAAAGGTTTATGTATCTTTATGTCTTCTTTTTGGTCTACATTGATGTTCACATCCCAATTTGTAGCAGAACTCTGATTCTAGGAAGAAGTCAGAACTTCAATGTGAATGAGATACAGATTTTCATGTCTGTATCAAAACCCAAACTTCTTGTCTATAGTCAAGGTTTCGTTTGTTTTAGGGCCTGGTATTTTAGATCCAATACTGCTGATTTGTATGCATTTCTAGTAGTCCTCTGAAGGCTAGCCTAATTCTGGCTTATGTATTCAGAAAAATTATCTGACAAAAGTATCTTTTTATTTTTTAATGGAATAACTTATTATATACTTATTACTTATGTGCATTTAACTCATCAGTTTTGCCATCTCATAGTATTACTTCCTTTTATTTTTTAATGTGCATTGAAAGTTAGAGGCTGTGCTCCAGAAACTACAAGATACATTCCAGAAATGGGACTGAAGAGAACATCCTCACCTAGGCAGATGCGTTGAGAGTCCTGACCAGAAGGGCTTCTGCAAAATGGCTGTCCAGGGGGTAATGTGAATGAATGGAAGCCCACCAAGGCCAGCAGGCTCTTTTCTTCTATCAAAGTTTGAATTCCATCATGGTCATATACCTTCCCAGAAATCAATATAATTCAACTGTTAAATGCATTTTGTCATTTTAAGGATTGTACTTGCTATGAGGGATATGAAGTGGGGAATGTGATTCGGGAAAGACTCCATATTTTGGTAAAGGAAAATGTAATCATTCTTAGGAAGCAAAGAAAAATGGAAGTGAAGGTTTGCAAAATATCCACACACTGAAAAGTGTGGAATTTCAGATGTAGTGTGTGCAAAGTATTTTAACTTGATTTTATGAACATGCCTAGTGTTTGCTCTTTTCCTGGAATGATTTAGTGATTTTCAGTTTAGTACTGTTCTACATAACAGGCTTTCTATTAGATGTTCACTGAATATTTAACCTATATTTTAAATATGCCATATGTGCATGTACTGCCTGTAAGAAGTGAAATTTGCCCAGAAGATGAGCATAACTAGCTTTCAGCCAGGAGGAGTGGGCATCCTAGTTCTGTATCTATCGATACTAGGAACCATTTTGGTCTGAACTCAGGTTCTAGTGGTGGCTCTAGCTATGGGCTAGTGCTAGTCCAATAAGGTACCTGTAGAAACTTTACATGATGCACAGGGATCAAGTTAACTCCCCATTCCTTGTGGAAAAGTGTATTCTCAGAATGTTTCTAGGAAAGGAAGTAAGTAATGCAATTAATCTCTTTATGGACTGAGCATTTTAAGAAACAGGCTCTCTGGCTCAAACAACACATGCTTGAAATGCAAAGCATTAGAAACTTTGTGGTCATTATTTGGCCAAGATTATGCAATTCAGCATGTTGAGTCTTTGTGTGGCATTGTGCTCTGTGCCATCACCACACTTTAAGACCCACTATGTTATTTGAATAAAAGTAGATATCAGCTGGATTTTTCCCCCTGTGTTAAAAGACTTTACACATCTAAATGCCCTTTGGACATCTTGAGATCCTGCACAGGATGATCCCGATGGACTAATCCATTCCTTCGCAGAGCTCCTAAAAACCAGAAAACAATAGCAACTACCTGACAAACGAGAGGAGCAGCATCAGCCATCTAGTTTTCAAGCAATAATGAAATAACCATTGCTTCAGTTGCCCTCAGCCTTTTCTAAGCCAGCTGGCATTGTGCTACGGGGAAATTACACATCCATTTTGATTATTTACTCTCATCTGCACTCTATATTTCCCACCCTCCCCCTGGATTTAACAATCATTACTGTTAATAAGGGCCAGATCAGTGAGTGCTGAGGGTCCAATTCAAAGGCCAAAAAAGTTAATGGGAGGCCATTACATTTTGGATCAAAATCATGCTTTCACACCCAGACAACTTCAGTGAAAGCTATGCACTCAGCTCCCATGTCTCTCCAGCAAGAGCAGTGCATATGTATCTGCAAATATTTTAAGGAGAGGATATAGCTGTAAACCACCGCTTAGTGGAGTTTATCAACATGGAGAGATAATATCACAATGTACAGGAAATGTTGGTGGTGCCTGCATACTGTGGATTGAGTTTAAAATTTGACAATGACTCTTCCAAATTCATAGGTTCCTACAGTCAACAGTTCATTGATGATGACTGGTAAAGATAGACAGGAAAGTGGCAAGGTTAAAAGCCTCTTGAGAGACTTGATGACCAATTCTTTCCAGTTTTAATGGGAACTTGGCACAAAAACTTGCTGCCAGGGCAAATAGATAGGAAGAGATAAAAAACTGCTGGCCTGACACTTAAATAATAATAAAAAAAATGAAATAGAAGAATTCAGCAATTTTGTTTTTACATGTGATTTTACAACAATGGCTGCTAGTGTTGGAAAGTAGTTAAGCAACATGTATGGAGGGAGAAAATTGTGTCTAAAGCCCACAGTTTAGATGCTGCAAGAGATAAATGAAATGTACTCAGCGGATGATCCTTAGCTGAACACAAGCTGTAGGGTAAAACATAAGCTTCAATCAGCTCCTGCAAATAATTTGAGCCCAATGCCATAAGTGCCTTAAATTAAATCCCTCTCAACAGGAGCCAATCTAAATCATTAAACATATGTCACATAGAGATCTATAATCACTACAAGTGTTGTCTACATACCATTTAATTTACATAGAAAATGCATTGCAGTTGTTAATTTGACTATTTTTCAATGTTCAGTATCTCACAGAAAGCACATATAGTTAGAAGCAACACTTGTTTTGTCACCAAGCAAAAACTGCATGTGCACATAATTCTGTAACCCAGTTTATTGTGGCATATGTAACTGAAAGAAAGCTTTCCTGCCACACATAAGCACGCTGCCTCTTCAAGACTTCTATTGTGATTTATTACTCCCTTCAGAATTCTTCCAAGTTTTATGCCAAGCTGGATCATTAGGTAATCTGCATCTATCTTCTACCATAAAAAGGAGAGGAATTTCATCCCCTTCCCTCAAAACAGAGCCCATTAACTTCTACATGACTGTGGCACATGTTTCAGAACTCAGTGTTGATCTGAATAAATTACAACCTGTCGAGGAGTAGCGTTCTGGCTCATAGTCCTTAGAACTGTCTCTGTTTTTCAGAATCATACACTCTGTCAAGTGTCATATCTTTGGAGGAAAAAGTAAAAAGAGAGAGAAGCAAATTTCTCTTTGTCTGTGTGATTCATGTTATAAAAATTTTTTACAAATCCATGGGCATCCTCATTGTTGGTGGTTTGTCCATCCCCAGGTGGGGATGTGAGTAAGTGTTGTTTCATGTTTGAGTGCTAGGGAACAGAATAAAAACAAATAGAGACTTCTCCAACACTGTTATGCTTCCTGCACCAAACGCATCTTTAAATACAATAATCAACCCGTCTTTTTTGCTTCTGTTCTTTAGTGAATGTTGGAAGTAAGTCATGTGGAAGAGTAAATAGAAGTAGCTTGAGACACTTCAGAGATACTGAGATCAGAGTCATGCCTGGCAGGCACCAGTATTTGGTAGGCACAAAACAACTATGCAAAGTGTAAAGGAACGGAGGTATATCCAAACAATAAGCCAAAGCAGCCTTTTTGTCACACTGTCTCCAGACAGCAAGCATTTAAATAGCAGGGTTTTGATGTAATAGCTTATTTTTTGAGTTACTGAAACCAATAAGATATCACAAAGGAGTAGGCACATGGTTTAAATACTAATTTTACTGAATACAGGGGAAAAAGTTCCATTCATGCGAGGGAGACAAGAATCACATACTCTTGAGACATGAATCTGAAGAGTGAATATGACAGTTTTCAGGGCAAAGTTGTCCCATTTTTGAAGAACTTTTATTCAGCCACTGTTTTATACCCGTCTTTCTTTGGGATCTACCACATTCCCTTCAGAAGGTCTTCTTAAATGAAATTATTTACCGGAACATTTTAGTCCAGTATTTCTTTTTAGAGTCCCTGTCAAGGTTTAACAACTAGTTGCTTGATCTGTCAGTTCTCTGTCCAGTTTCTGCAGCCATGAAACGCAGCAGCTCCAGCAATTTGAAATGATCTTAGCTCTGTTGATATGGAAATTCATCATGGGATTTGCAAATGTGCAGTATGAGAAGAACAGTGCTTCATTTTAAGACAAAGGCTAGCCTTGATGTCACTTTGAACACACAGTCTTAACACATGTCTTTCAAAATATGTGAGACCTTTCAGATGTAACAAATGCCAAGAAAAAATCAAATTAGCACAAATTATAGGAAGCTTTATATACAGAGAGGAAACCTGAGTCACATAGCAAGGAAATCTAATCTTCCTTGAGCTAAAGTTTTAATTTCATTCTAAACTTAAGTTTTCCACTTCTGATTGATGGTGATACATTGAAATTATGGCTATGTAATGGGTTTCAAGCTATACTTTATGCACTGTGCTAACTATAATTAATTACAATTTCCTTTTCATAGCAAGGCTACTTTAGGGACTTTTAGTTGAAATTTCTGACAATCAAACTATAATGTATTAAAAAAAAATACATAAAAGCTATACTTCAGGTTTTGCATGTTGGATATTTTAGGAATGATTTAATAATCACAGTATTCAATTAATGAGCCTGGAGAGGTAGTTTCCAGTTTTTCAATGAGTAGTTATTTTCTTTCTTCTTTTATTCCTAAACCATTAAAAATATATAGTAGTTTAACTGTGTCTAACATATTTGTCAAGTTTTCCACAACCAATTTCCCCCTACCCCTTTTGTAAAAGTATATATCTAACTTTTCTACTGATAATTGCAACTAAGTGTAGTATAATTATGATTAATACACATCTTATCTATAATAACAGACATATCTAACTAACTTATTAATAATTTCAGATGAAGCTGCTCCTACTGAATCATACTGTGTTTACCCATGAGGAAATGGAGTTTGTAATGCCCTCCCAGAGCCTATAAGAGATTTATCTTGCAAACTTTTGGCTTGAAAAAAGTCAATGGAAAGATCTGGGCTTCAGTCATATTGATTACCCATAAGCAAGGCTAGATAAGGATTTAAAATAAATAAATGAGTAAATAAAAGAGAGAGAAGGAAAACAGTCCTGCAGAGGCAGAATGTTGGACAGAACAACCAAGGAGATCTAGAATTTAAAGGAGTGTTTTCAGTGCAGCACAACCTCAGGCATGCATTGTGTAAGTGCAGAAAATCAGTAGCACACTCATTGCACATAACAAGCAAATCTGTCCAGTAATGAAAAATCTGCATAAAAACTACATCTTTGGACAGGAAACTGATAACAGCCAATGCACTCCTCACATCCTTGTTATTTCAGCTGAATCACTCTTATACCATCTTTTTAATGGGAAAGATTTCACAGGAAATACTACAGCTTTGCAGTAAAAATCCGGAGATCATTGTGTACAGTAATGCTACAGCTACTTGATTTGCAACCAAATATAAAGTAAGATATGTTCTGAATTTTCATTAACGCTTGTTGATGTGCAAGAATGTGTGTTTCAGGGATCTAATTGTTGTTTGTCTTTAAGATTTTTAGGAGTCTTTACAAACTGCATTGAGACAAATCTCATTTGCTGCACATAGCCCTTGAAACACGGAAAGAAGTGCTAGATGAAAAGCAGTCTAAATGAGAAAAAGAAGAATGGAAACAGATTCAGCTGTGATAGTCTTTTCCACTTGGTTTTATACTAAATTCATCCCTGAGAATCAACTAGTAATTCTCGGCATGGGATTGCCTGAGTCTGAGAATGATTGCTGGTGCAACAGGCATTTCTGTGTGTGCCCCGGATACAAAGCACTTCATGTTTGGCTTTTATCTAGTCAATAGATTACTGGCTCAGGTATCCTGAAATCTGCCAGTGCTTCGTATATTTGGCTTGCCTAGAATATCCTGCTTTAATAGCTTTTGTGAATAATTTGAGTGAGGGCCTATGAAAATCAGAGACTGATGTACAAATGAAATGAAAAGTTTGGATTCAAAGAACATTTGGGGATATTCAGCATTAAGAAAAGTTGTGCTACAACAGGGAAGTTGCCTGGGAAAAGGATTTCTGGAGTTAGGACTCTTATGTACCCTCTAATTTACACCCTGTTATGCATAAGAATTTCAAGACTGCGTATTTCTCCATTGGATGGTTAAGCGTCACTGAGAACTCTTGGTTGCATCTTTGCATCCTAAGTATTTTCAAATCTGTCTTGTGGGAACATGAATATGTTATGTTCTTTGGAAGAAAAACAAAAAAGAAACATCAAAAGGAAAAAGGGTTCCTATAGTTGTTAGCAGGTTCAATTTTTGTTTGCATTCTGAACATCCACTGAGCTTGCATAACTTAACATTCCCTAAAGTTGAGACCAGGTGTAGATGCACTGTTTACACTTGTTACCTTAACATTTGCAAATGTAGAAGTGAATAAGATTTATTTTTTTTTTTTTCAGACCAAAATGGCCCTCAGTAGTTTCATAAGTAGAAATGTTCCAGATTTATGATTACGAAGGGAGCTTTAATTTGCAGAAACCTCAACTAAGTATTTTTTCAAGAGCCAAACATCATTATTATAAAGAAATATGGCAACTTGAAGTGGGTACTCATTAAACATTACATGTATGACTGGTGCAGTTGAGAAATCTGCCATCCTCATCTTTAAAGACAATCCTAGATAAGTCTACTTAGATATTGTACTTTACAAGACCAAAAATATATTTTTCTTTAAAGCAGATATTGTACTGACAGTGCGATATAAATAATATCTTTAGAAAAATTAAACCCCATTTTCTGTGTTTTCCTTTTGGATATTTGGATATTTAAGGATGAAACTACATGAATGCTAGCATGAGAGGGACTGAATAATCCAGAAGAATGGAGGATAAATATATTTTTTAAAGTTGCAGGAATAAGAGATAAACTCTGAGAAAATCCTGCCAATTTCAACTTTCTGGCATTTCACAAACCATGGGGAACAGTCAGTGAACTGCCCCACCTCAATGGTTTACTTAGAGTTTCAAGAGGATCAAAATAGCTGACACTATGAGAAATCTGTTGACATTCACTTTTGTATCCCTCCACTGTGCCAATAGAAGACTAATGGAGGGGAACAGTTATTTATTTTAATGAAAATCAATTTGATCACTTATGTCTTTTTTTTCAAGTTTATGCTTTTATTTCTCAATTATATATTTTAATTAAACACGTCATGACCTGAATGGCTTATTGCAGTCTTACCCGTATTTTGCCACTCTTTCTGGAGGTCTGCAAAGTGTCTGGTTCTACTACAACAGATTTATTTGTGCAAAAGAGCAGTAAAAAAAGGCTTGGGAAAATCTAGTCCACCAGGCTGGCTGTAGTCTGAGCGTTGTCTATGAACTGTTTTTTTTTGGGGGGGGGGGTTGTTCCTTAGCTGTTTTTGTCAGTGGAACTACAAATCTCTTCCTCAGCAGAATGTTTTCCTAATAGATATGTTTTACTGTTTCAGTACAAGCCAAAACCAGCTCAGTGAGTAGTGTGTCCAAGAGAACTATGTTTTATTAATGCATGTCTTCTGGGTTCTGAGCATCTACTTCTATATAATGGCTATAAAATATAGTTGATGCTCCTCTTTGCTGAGGTGTTACAAGAAATGCTGTCATTTCAGCCCCATCAGGAACACACTTGGCTTGGTTCTCCATCTCTGGAACAGTCATATTTAAATGGCTTTTGCGCCAAACCCAGTTTGCCTCTAAATTATGCTGAAGCAAACCTTAGGGGAAAAAAAAAAAGGCAGCAATCCTGGAGCCACACTTTGAGATGCTGCAAGTGAGAGTCTGTGCTGTGGAAGGGGAAGTGGGGAATAGCAGCTTTTCTGTGCTGATCCCCTTTCTCCCTGCTCTGCTGAGGACCTGCATCTCACAGGACCAGAGGCAAAGCCCAAAGAGGAAGGTGCCAAGAACTTCTCCAGTGCTGCCTCTGGTGTGCTTTTGAAGTTGAGTCAGGAAGATTTCTAATTCAGTTACTAGGTATCCCCTCCATTTTATCTTGTCTCCATAGTGTGAGAAACACCTTCAGCCTCAGGCGAGTCTACCCTAGGCAGTTATTTTTAAGAATACTCAAAACCAGAACATTCACATAATCTCCAAGAGATATCTCTGCTGTAGATCAGTTAGCTGTCGACTCTTTGGAATATGCTCCCAGAGAAACCCACTTCAGTCATTTATGGATCAATAGCTCACTGCCTTTGGGGGAATTGTAGCTGCTGGATTCCAGAAAGAAAAGAGCAGTTAACTAAAGTTAAGAGTGCAAAATGTTCTCCCTTCTAATTCTAACCTCACTCCTTTGCCACCTCCATTCTGGAAAGGATGTACTTTTGGATCCTCTTTGATCTGAGTTTATCCATGCTTTTTCAGGATAAACTCAGATTTCTTCAGCTTTAATAAAGACCTTCTGTTTCTAAGCGTCTTATGTATAATAGTGCTTAATGGGCACTCATGAAAAGAGAGTATGTGATTTTTAAAGATATAACCCTGAACTTTTAGCATAAAAAGGCTGCATACGAAATAATGCACATTTCAAAGGGCAGTCTAGGATTTGAAATCTGGCTTTCTATTTCTGTCCAAGAGCTTGAGGAAAATGTCTAGTCCTAAAGTAGTGTTATTGTGCACTTGAACTCGCAGTTTCTTCATAGCAGAGCTGTATTCCCGTGATTCAGGACTGCTCTCCACATAGGGAACCAAATTCTTCAGGGCTTCAGCCAAAAGAAGCTGTATGTCTTTCTGAGGGTCATCTGCTGTCAGAGTGAAGAAAAAAAAGTTTTATGGCTGCACATAGTGCATTGATTGCTGCTTTCCGGGAACCACAATGTCTTGTAGGAATGGCAAGGAAAGATGGTGAAGTGCTTTTTGCACAGATGTACCTCCTCTTTTAACCTAGTAACTATGTACAAGCAGGTGGCTTTTATGCTGAATGACTGAACTGAATTCAGTTTTCCTTGCTATTGGTTTAGATAGGGCCTCTATTGCTTCCTTTGGAGAAGTTACTTCTAGGTTTCCTTGGACATAAAGTAAGATTACTTTGTATCTGTAACAAATCTGACTATATTTTAAGGCATGCTAGTACTTTTGAGGTGAATCTAACTAAAGCCAGAAAGTACAACTTCCAGCAAGCTCTGCAGTGCAAGCCCATCGGTCTTCAGTCCTTTAGTCAGCTTTCTTTGCATTCTCCTCATTTACTTTTGTTTCTGTGAAATTAATACCTCTTTCTTCTTCTTCTACTTTTTTTTTTTCCTGCTCTAATTTTCACCTCCTCTCTACTTTCTTGTTGCCTTTCCACACTTTCCCACTTTCAGAAGCATTTCACAGTCCACCATGTAATCAGCAGTACGTCAAAATATTACAAAGAGAAGTTCTCTGGCCCTGACAGATATGTAGGAAAACTGTCTGTGAGCAAATGCTCTGAAAATATTTAAAGATACACCAGAAAGTACATCTCCCTTTCAGCAAGACTTTATAAATTGTTGCAGCCTGGTAGGAGAGATGCTCAGCTATGAGAAAATTTGAGAAAACCTACTGAAATTGATATAAAACCATTAAGGCTGGGAAAGACCAAAGATCACCCTGCCCAACCATCAGCCCACCCCCACCGTGCCCACTGCCCACATCCCTCAGTGACACACCCACACAGCTCTTGAACACCTCCAAGGATGGTGACTGCACCACCTCCTTGGAAAGCCTGTGCCACTGCCTCACTGCTTTTGCTGAGAAGAAATTCTTCCTAATATCCAACCCAGACCTCTTCTATTATGACTTAAGGCCATTACCCCTCATCCTAACACTAGTTACCTGGAAGAAAAGGCTGACCCTCTACATCCCTAACAATCATAAGTGCTCACACTTATATCAAAATATCCATGTAAAGCAGCAACTGTGATGGGCTTTGGCTTCCTCGCTGTCTTGCTGGCAGTGTTTCTCACAATGGGACTGGGCTAGGTGGCTCCTGGGGAGTCTGGAAGAGAGCAGATCAGTTTGTAACACGTCATGATTAAAATATTTCTGTGTTGTATATGAAGACTTGATCACAACATACAGTATACCAACTGTGGTTGGCACAGCAGCCCTGAAGATACACAGATGCAGTGGGAAAGCATGGTGATGTAACCCTGAACTTCTTTCAGTGCCTTTTGGGGAATACATTTCACACAATATCAGATCTTGGTCTCTAAGGTTCATCTGCCTATTTCTGGCTCCAAGAGAGAAGTGATAAAATTCTTACTCTCTCCCCCTTGCTGCAAAAATAGCATCGGATGGGACCAGTGTTGTATGTGTAACTGAATGATTAGAACCAGTTCTCTCTCTGTCCTGTATTTACCCCCTTTGAAATTAATGTTGCAATGCATGGAGAGCTGCTTCACCCAGAAAAGTGTGGTTGTGTGGGAAGAAGAATAACAAACAATATAAATAGCATATGTATTATTCTGCATTTTCAGAGCCTGCTGACTGGTCTCTGCATCAGGTGAAAACAATGAAGTACAAGCAGTAAGACAATTATTTTCTAAAGCTATCAAATAGAGATTTTGCACTTCTAAAAGCACCCTTTAGTTTCTTGCTAGTACTATCACTGTATTGCAAGACATGCATAAAACAGGTCAATCGTTCTTTACCCTGTAAAAATAGAAAAAGTTCATTATTAGAAAATTTTATAAGGCAAATTGTACTGATTGAGCTCCTGGGAAATATCTCCACAATAACAAGCTAAAATCATATAGATCCTGCTCACTAAAACAAATCTTTATATCCTAATACACTCGACTTTTTACGTACATACGCACAAACAGACAAATTTTGGTCCTTATGCTTTCCAAAGGATAATAGCATAGCCGGATGCAATTTTTTGCTAGTCTGCAGGTAATTACAAGAACGTGGTCCTAGCTCTTGTCCAGAATATCACAGAATCATTAAGGTTGGAAAAGGCCTCTAAGATTACCTAGTCCAACCATCAGCCCACTCCCACCGTGCTCACTGACCACTGATAAAGACTCTACTGATTCTACAAAGTAGTCTCAGGTCCTAAACACAGCCCCAGAAGCGGATTTCAGTCATAGAGTTTTGAATCCTTGAAGTATTAGTTTGTCAAATATTCAGTGACCTTTCTAAAAACAAATCTAACCTCACAAACAAACCTAATCCTCACTTTTGCTGACTTTTTGACACTTCGGTTTCACCCTTTTCTTTCTGCACAAGATTGCAGGTCATGAACCTGACCCCGTTTTCAGTTTTTCGATCCTGTTATACAGTCGTGGAAAGTAAAATGTAACTTTGTAACTTTCACCCAAGCCCCTGAAAGCCAGTCCTGCTCTACCAGTTTGGTTGTGGATTTCTTGTAGTCTGTAGAAACATGTAGCTACAGAGATTATAAACACAGGTATGGGGCTTTCCTGTTGAGGACCAGATCATGATTTTCCTTTCTGTGCCCATCTCTTCTTATTTTTGATTTTGATGGCTGGAAATATTATAGTTAGAGCTGAGAAAAGGATATGGGCTTTCAGTATTGTTTGTCATACATCCCAAAAGGAGGAGGCCACAGCAGGATGAAGAGTCGCAGAGGGATCATGTTCCAGATTCAGGAACTGGCAGCAGTAGTGAGATGGCTGTGACACTTGGCAGGGTATATAGGATGAAATCAAAGGCATACTGGACAGGAATCAAGCTGGATGAATGTGAAGATGGCAAATGCCAAGGTAAGGACTGGAGCTTCCAAAAGGCAGGGAAAAGGCTGAAGCAGAGAGCAATGTGTGGAAGAGTTCCAAAGTAGGGTTTGAACAGATTGAAGAGGGAGTGATGGTAGAAAAGTCACTCGAGCTCTCAGCTTCACCGTCTGTAAAATGACGATGATAATAGCTGCCTAACTCAGAGGTCCCCATTGCAAGGCTAAATTCACCCGTTCAAAGAATACTAATGTGTTTAGTTTATATTCCATGCACTTCATGCAAAACCCATGCATTTAATTCCATTAAAAGCCCAGGGAGTAAGCCCATTTCAGTCTGGATTTGTAAATACAAAATGCAATTATTGTTGGTTATAGGATTGTGATTGTTAATGATTATTTCTGAGAAACTTTTTTCTTTTTTCTTCAAATTCACACATACAACAGAGTAGTTTTTAGGTCATATGTAAATTGGAGGTAATAACCAATTTCTGAAATAATCTTACACAGTCAGTGAGATAGCTTTAAAAAGAAAGATACTTTCAAAATGTAAGCCTGTAAGTAATAATTCATTTGATTATTCTTTCCCTGTAAGATGAACACCAGCCTTAGCTCTGTGACGAGTACACTCACACTGGCTCTCTGTTGGGCACCTTATGGCAGAGGAGAAAACATCCTCTGCTAAGAGACAAGGGCAGAGGAAGTGCTTGGGATGTTTTCTAGCAGTAAGTGCTTTCAGTCCCAGCAGCACTTTCCACAACTGAATATAGCCTGCAGAAAAACCCTTTATAAGCACCGTTTTGCCTTGCTCCATTCAGTCCCACACCTCAAGCAACAGAGTTGTGTGTGAGCTCATAGCAATTCAGGCAGCAGAGCTCTGAGAGTCCACGTGTGTACTGATAGGGAGCAAGGACAAAATGTATGTTAATTTGGCTTTATGAATCTCCTGCATTAACTCGACATCAGCAACGGCTTCTCTTTCGAGAAGGCAGTGACACATACCTGTGCAGTCATTAGGATTTTAACAAACACTTCTCTTCAGTGGCTAACAGGTAAGTTTTAATGAGGTTTCATGGACACCATGTTGTTCAGATGGTACTGTGGGTGGGAGGAGAGACTTCTCAAAGCAGCGGTCTGCTGGGATGTAGATGTTCAGTTGTATCTGGAAATCCTGCTAGTGGATTGCATGCATGTTGTGGGACCAGGATGCCTTTGAGAGCCTCCAGTGGCTCAAATCCTCAGAGATGAAGCAGTGCCTTCCAGTGGGCCACGTGCATCCACACTACTGAATGAGAGTGCCATCCTGTGCAAAATAAATAAATAAATAAATAAATAAGGAAAATCTTAGCTGTTTTCTGTATTTTCCCATTGTTCTTTGGTAGTACCTTTTATTACTGCAAACATTTCTTACTGCATAGTCAGCATGTTTGCTGTCACATAGCAGTCTTTTAAAGTGTAGAACCTCAATAGAACACAAACAACATAACAGCTGTTTCTTGCTTTAATTTCTGTCATAGTATCAAAATACTTGTAATTAGTACCAGTATGCTCACATCTGGATGGATGTGCATGTATGAATGGCTGTGCTGCAACTTAAGGGGCTGGAAATGCTGGCTCTAGGACCAAGATACTATCTTAGGGGATGAAAATCTGGCAGTAAATAAACATCAAGCAGCATATTCTTAACATCTCATTGTGTCTAGTGGTGGCTTGGCCTATGGTCTTTGAAAATTTTATCTTTTATTCAGCAATTCTTTTCTCTATTTTAATAGCACAAACACTTTTTTTTTCCGCCCACACTGCCAACATTTGCCACTGGTCAAAAAGTAGAAAGAATTCTCTGGTAATAAAGCACTTTAAATTTTCCAGATGACAGTTCAATAGCTGATACACACAGCAGCCTGCTAATGTGCAAAGGAGGTTAACCTCTGGTTCAGTGTATAAAGCTGGGTGCAGATCTGCCTCATGGAGCCACCAGTGAGCTGGGGAGACTTGCAGAAAATTTATTTGGGAAATCTGAAGTTTATCCAACGAGATAATGAATGTATGAGTGTCCCAGAGCAAGATCTAAATCTGAAAAATAGCTGCTGTTTTGGCATATCCATGGCAACCATTGGATTTTAGGCTGGCTTAAGGGCTGAACATGTTTTTCTCTTTCAGTCTCCTTTATGTGTCAGAGCGTAACACAGACCTCCCTCAAAAGCAGTTGTGTTTTCACACCTCTGTTTTGCAAGCTACCAGGCCTATTTCTGTAAGCCTACCGCTATTCCCACTTGGCTTTTTTGAAGTACTTCAATAGAGAGTAAAAACTAATAAGAAAAAAAAACCAGTGCATTAAAGCACCATTCTTATCTTAGCTGTGGAGTAGGTAAAGAAAATCTATCTGCAAAGAGAATATAGTTTTAAAAAATATTTTGGGAAGTTCACATTTAATTTTGAAAGCATCAAAATGATTGAAATCACAAAAAATCATCCATGTCTAATCAGGCAGTTCTGTATACATGAAGCTAAAATAATATACTAGATCTGTTGCACTGGGGCTGAAATTTGTTAGTGAGATATTTTGCATTGAGGAAATCCAACCAAAAAAGCCTGGAGAGACAGGTCAATAACTGCCATCAGAAAGGTCAACAACTTCTAGCTGTTGCTGTTCATGGCAGGTCTGAAAATGGGGACAGAGAATTTTTCCAATAACAGGCTTTTGAGCTCTGCCTTGTCTTGAAGCGAAATGTTGATATCCTTTGAATGATATGGAAATTGATTCAGTCATGACCTTTTCTAAAACTCTCTCAGTCCATGATGACCCCCATTAAATGGAAATATTTTCTTGCTCAGAAGGTCTGGAGATACTTTTTCAGGTGCCTACTAAAGCGTGCTTTTGCATTTTTGACATTTTACTTGTGGCTTTTTTTTTTTTTTTTTTTTTTTTTTCCTTCAAAGGATGAATGGGGATGATGCTTTGTGATATTTGTCAGTTGGACTTGAATCCCTTGCTGTTCTCTGAAGAGCAGTCATTTGTGATTTAGATCTTGTTTCTGTTAGAGACAGATTAGCCAAGTAGGCATGTTCCTCTTTACTTTTCACAGCTAAATTAGAAGTAGGGGCTTATACAGCTTTTCTCTTCAGTCTCTGAGACATGACTCTGTAAAGTAAATGCAGAAAGTGAAATGTTTCTTCACACGCTTTGTGTTCTGGAGCAGATTTATTTGTTAAATGAACACAACTACTGGTTTTCCCTTTGGTGTGCTTAAGTGTGGCTGAGGGAGCTGTTCCTTGCATGCAATAAGACCAAGTAATGTAGGTCTGGCTTTGCCTCTCCAGAGTCTGTGAGCAGCAGGGCATGTGGGATCAGAGCATGGGAATGCTCCTCAGCTGTGTCTGATGGCACAGCAACTGAGTAGTGTTAACAGCCATGAGAACCAAAGCAGCTCCTATAGGTCTCATACTCACCTTGCTTTGGGTACTCAGCTTTCCAGCGATTCAGGAGGCCAAAAACTGTCCATAATGTGTGCAAACGCAGTGCCAGTGCAGAACCACTGAATCACAGGATATTCCAAATTGGAAGCAATGAACAACATCCATCAGGTTCCACTCCAGGCTCCAAAAAGGACCATGCAAAATTCAAACTCTATGCCTGAGAGAATGGTTCAAATGCTTCTTGAACTTGGTGTCATGCCCACTGCCATGGGGAGCCTGTTCCTTGACCATTGACCTTGAAGAAAAGGTAGGTCTGCCATTGCCCAGGACTAAGACTTTGGTTGGCCTATAATGCATGAAAGCATATACTGATATACTGTTTCAAAGAATAATTAGTATGGAAGGGAGTTAGATGAAAGGGAGGACTTTGTCCCCTGTAAGTGCTACCAATAACCTATCTTGGATGGCAGTGCTTGTTTTTGAGATCAGAAGAAACAGCCTCATTTCTTCAGCATCATTTGTATCTTAACACTGATTTATTTTCCTTCCCATGTACAATTTGGTAAATTTTTTTTTTTAAATGTTGCTTATTTAAATAAAACATCTGACAAACAGGTTCTTCATCAAATTTGTCAGTTAATCTGCTCTTTCTCTTTTAACCTGAACCTTACAATAAATTCTAGGCTTGATGTCAAGCCATTAGCAGAACATGAGAGAATAATAAATGGCTAGATTTCATTAAGAATACAAGGATCAAAACACAACAGTATGGAACAGCCCCTGTTCCTTGCAGGGGAGTTGGATTAGATGATCTTTGAGATCCCTTCCAACTCAAAAGATTCTATGATTCTATGACTGTATCTTCTGCTTTGTTTGTGATGCAAATTTATAG
The DNA here is from genome assembly GCF_054131305.1 of Coturnix japonica. Classification (NCBI taxonomy): domain Eukaryota; kingdom Metazoa; phylum Chordata; class Aves; order Galliformes; family Phasianidae; genus Coturnix; species Coturnix japonica. The sequence continues at coordinate 95,301,535 of NC_140663.1, read as the reverse complement.
GCTGATTTGGCTCTTTTTACACATATAGGTCCCAAAAGAAAAAAAATCAATCTCATATAGGTATCAGTTCTGACTTTCCCCAAACTTCACTCACAGCAGACAATGACTTCCTTCATAAACTATAAAACTGAGTTTGTTCATGGGCAGCAGGGTACTCCTCTTAGTGTTATCAGGAGAATATAAAGCCAAGTAAATATTTAGTGGCTTGGAAGAGTGATGTCAGTGGTCTCCATACTTAGGAGACCATCCCAGGAGTGGTGGGGGCAAGGAAGCAGTAGTTTTCAGAGACCCTGAATGGCATCCTGTTCAACATTTCAAGTTCAGCTTAAGGAGAATGGCTTAAGGAGAACCCTGTGGAGAAGGACTTGGGGTATCGGTCGATGAGGGACTCAACATGTTCCTCTAGTGTGTGCTCACAGCATGGGTCAGCTGTGTCCTGTGTTGCATCACAAGAGGGACGGCCAGCAGGGAGAGGGAGGGATTGTCCTCCTTTGCTCTGACCTCATGAGGCTCCATCTGCAGTGTTGTGTCAGGGGCCTCAGCACAAGAATTATACGAATCTGTGGGAGCGAGTCTGGAGGAGGCCATGAAGATATTAAGAACACTGGAGCATCTCTCCTGTGAAGACAGGTTGAGAGTATTGGGGCTGTTCAGCCTGGAGAAGGGATGGCTTTGGGGAGACCTTAGTGGGGCCTTCCAGTACCTAAAGGGAACCTGCAGGAAAAGTGGGGAGCAACATTTTTATCTGGAGATGTAGTGATAGGACAAGGAGTAATGGTTTTAGACTAAAAATTACTAGATTTAGATTAGATATTAGGAAGACTGGCGCAGGTTCCCCACAGAAGTTGTGGATGCCCCCTCCCTGGAATTGTTCAAAGCCAGGTTGGATGGGGATTTGAGGAACCTGACCCAGTGGAAGATGTCCCTGTCCATGGCAGCGGGGTTGGAATGAGGTGATCCTTGAGGCTCCTTCCAGTCCAAACCATCCAACCACATCCAAACAGATGTGTTTCTTTGATTCTATAAGGTATAATTCATGTATATAATTATGACTATCTACCCTATTCTTATGCAGATATATCCAGTTAATCTCACCAGCAAATTAAAGCTTTTAACTGAAGTTCTCTATAAGCACATTACTGCTATGTTAATATGTATAAAAGAAGTCCAGAAAAGATGTCAAATATGTACCAAAATACTGATTATACATCTGACCTTCAGAGAAATATATCTGAATATACTTGAAGTTCATGTGATGTTATATATGCAGTTTTGATTTGTTTGCTTAGTGAAACCTTCACTATTTCCATCACTCTTTCTTGCCTTCCACTCTTCCCTCCTGCCCAGTGGATTCTTATTCTTCTTTTAGGGGAACCAAGGAAAAATTCTGTAAAAAATTGCTAATGAATTATAAATAGCTCCAGAACATATGCTAATTAAAATTAATCTCAATTTAATAGGCAACTGATTACAGGTCTGGAAAAGTCCTAACCCTGAAATGAAAAAGTTCTTGTGTTTGTGGTATATACAGGACATTTTCCATGATGGAGAAGATTTTTTGCTAACAACACCATGGCTGAATAGAATGCTATCTTAGGCTATTCAAAATAACAATCGTTTTTCACCTTGCCATATGAAATAATGTTCTGCTAATTCTAGTAAAGGTCCAAGTAAAACATAACTATTGTTCATTGCTGTCTCAAGACTAAACAGCACTATTGCCAACAGAAAGTACTTGTGTTCTTTGGTTGAAAGATGGGAAAGTAAATTTTATTGAACCAGGAAAAAAAGGTAAACTTGTTGGTATCATTATTGTAATGAGGAATTATAGTCTCTGAAATAACTGCATACGTAAAATGCAAGTCTGAAACACATATAGTAAATGGAAGCATTGCTTAAATTGGCAAAATGTCTAAAGTTGTGTTAAGGTATTGTTGTACATCATTTTAAGAGATGTTGAGAGATGTTTTGTATTTGAGTGTAACTAGAAATTACAACTTGGGTTTGATAGCCTCCAGTATTTTCATTGCTGAGTTAAAATTCAAAACAGGTTTTAATTCTGCTGTGTTTCCATTTCCTGATTGTCAGCTAATGACTGTGCTACTCCTACATTGGTGACATCAAAATTGCATTAGCTGAATACATTCTAATGTTCAGGAAATATTAAGCGATGTCTAAGGCTCAAATTTCACATGGGGAAATGTGAAAATATGTAACAGAGAAATCCAAAGTATTCTCTAGTGACTCGCACTGAATTAGTAAATTATACTTGCAAAATCAAGTACTGAAGCTGGAAATTGCTGTTCAAAGGAGCTATTTTTTTCAAATTAGCTGTGTTTGTTATGCATTCATCAAATCCCAGTACTCCCAGGCAGTTTGAATGTGTTGTTGGTGTTATATAATCTCTAGAGGCTAGAAGGAGTAGACATCCCAGTATAAGTGGGACAGCCTGTTGACTTGAAACTTAGCCACCTTCTCCATCTCAGAAAATATGAGAAAACAATCAATAACGCTTCCAAAATTTAAATCTCTACTGGAAGACTTGCTTCCATGTTAAAGTAAAGTTCTGACTCGTGTCATTTGTTTCATCAAGGATCAAGAGGTACATACAATTTCAGTTTGAAAGATAAAAAATAAGTTCTGACAAATTGAGCAGAGTTCAAAGAGCAGTTGCTTGACTGAAATTGCACAGAATGGGCTGGGACAACCTCACAGTTCAAACAGTTCGAAGCACATACTAAATGTTTAGAGAAAGAAGCAGAAGGCAGTTGTGCAAGATGTAGCACTGTCCTGCAAGGGGACTTCTAAATCAGTTCCATGACAGTAGCATTAGGCATTACACCACTAGAGACATCACTTGCCACTTTGGCACAGAGTTAGAGTCTTTTGTGGGAGCAGTGTGGCTCAGTTGTGTTTTATAACATTTTATAACAAATTCAGCTTGTACAGTAACGATCTTTGAAAAAGCATAGCCATTCACCAGTGGCAAACAGTGATGCCCAAAGTGTAAGTAATGACAACAAAACACAACCCCTTCTAAGGCAAAGACCTCAAGTGGAAATTTCCAGTCAATTTCTCAAGCTGCTGTTGCTAAACATGGATTTCGTATGGCCGGGGTATGTGCGCTTTAGAAAACATCCCCAACATATCCAAGTTGCATCTCTAAAAATAGGTTAGATTGAGCAGTGCAAACAATACCAATGAATACCACTATGTTTTCAGTTGGGAACTCAACAGAAGTTTTAAGAAACATTTAAGCATTTTACTTTAGGCAGACTGAATGATAAGCACGCATTATCTTTCACAGATGTTTGTCTAACCAACATTCATAATATCAAGCTAACCTACAGTGACATTGTAGATAAAAACTAACAATCCATTGTGTTTTTGCTTTAGTGCTTTTAACTGTGAATTTAATTGTTTTCCTTCATGAACACAGCTTATTGTTGTTCATAATTTATTTTTCTCTTTTATGTACAGTGATGAAAAGGTGAATAATACTTCTCCTTTATCTCTATCAACAGGAGGGATCTTTGAAACTGTGGAAAATGAGCCTGTTAATATTGAAGAATTGGCTTTCAAGTTTGCAGTCACCAACATTAATAGAAACAGAACACTGATGCCTAATACGACATTAACCTATGACATCCAGAGAATTAACCTTTTTGATAGTTTTGAAGCCTCAAGAAGAGGTAATTATCTCTATTACTGTGTCAGTAACATATCTGTTCCATACTATGTTTCCACACCCTGATCTCTTCTTCTACTCCGGTTGTAATATGTGTAAAATTTATATTTTGAAGTTGTTTGAACTAGGAATCAAACTGGACTGGGACTTGTCATCTACTTTCTGATGAAACACCTACATCCTGTCTGCATGCTAGAGCCCCAGATGGAAGGTGGCAGGTCTAACCAGTTTTTCTTTCCAAAAAACAGATTTGCCACCTGGAATTCTGCAGAAAATGATCACTACCTAACAAGGAGCACAGTGGGATGTCACAACCCATAATTAACACATGCACACAGATATCCATTATTCATAACAAATGATTTCTACTTTAAAGAGCAGAGGCCAGTATTCTCTCAGTGCTGAAATATTAACACTTCAGTGGGTTAGAGATATGAGTGCAATTCTTCTGTTATAAACAACTGTAAGACAAAGATTGGACAAGTTCTGAATTTTTTGCTTATTCTTTTATTGTTCCCAGAGGGAAAATTATGGCCCAATTATTTGTGTCTAATCTACTTGCAGAGCAAAACAGAAAGAGGAAAAATACCATAACTTTCCTTAAGTACATTGTATTTCTTCACCTCTAGGAGGCAATCTTGCAGTTTGCTAAAGTATATTCAGGAGCCTAGTTCCTGGAATTACATGGCGTGCATGCAATCTCAAGCAAGCAAGTCCAGGAAAAGACCAATAAGTTGCCAAGGCTTTGCACATGTGCTTTGCAGTTCATAATAGCATCTGTTTCTATGAGTGTTGCAAAATGTGCTCGCAGTATGTTAAAAGATATGTTTGCTATTAAGCATATTACTTGAAAATAAACAAATTGTGTAAGAATGCTGCCTTTCAAATGTCTAAGGCACTAAATTCTCTTCATGGTACTCTAGTTTTCTAAGAAGACTGGGAAAAAAACAAAACAAAACAAAACATCAAAGATGTTTTGTCCATTTAATCCGTAGGAAGGAGATCATTACAAATATTTTTGTAAGTCTATAAGCACAAGGAATCTGTGCAGACAACAGCAATTTCTTCTTGGTATGAATTATTGATATTATTTATGCAATTTTCACATTAAAATGTGTTAGCTTTTCAGAAAGCTTTTGTATTAAACTTTGAAAGCCTGTGCATTTTATGCCATCTGCAAGACATCCATTTGTAGACTGAAAACAGAAAAGAATTGATTTTCTGTCCTATCTTATTACTGTTAGATAGCTAAATATTAATTATAAAAACCTCTGTTCATCGTGGGTGTTTAGATATTTAGAATTCAGTATTTAGTTCAATAGCAGAGATTTCCAGACTTTCAACAGAGAACTACCTTACAAAGAGAGCAATATGGCAGCTCAGTGCAAGGCTTTGTCCCAGTCTATAAAGAGCTCATCAGAAACATCTGCAGTAAATTATAAAAATGGACAAAAGTAGTTAATATTCCTTCATCTCATGTAAGTTAGCTTGCAAACACGTAGGAGAGGAAAAGAAATGAAAATACACCTACAGGAGGGATTTTCTTGCTGGAAATATTAACTGCATTTGATATAGACATAAGGATAAAGAAATCTTTGTTGATAATAATGTTTGACTGATTTGGAAAGATACTAAAATGTCAGTGACATTGTCTCTTTATTTCTCTCGTTATTCAAGCCTTTAGGCTTTATTGCTTCTTCTGTAAACATCAATTATGGAGCACCATAAATCATAATGCCCTTTACAGTTTATATTATTTCATTAGCTTGAAATTAAAGCAACTCACATAGATAGTATCTTGCCAGTCATGGTGGGAATCTGTAATAGTGTCTGTTGTGAATCCATGAATGTATTCCCTGACATACTGCCATGAAACTTAATTCATTCAATGTTCCCTTGGCAAGCCAATAATCAGAAAGCTCCTGGTTTCTCCAGGAAAATGCCATTCTGAGAAAAGTAATTTAGGAATCAATGTGACCTGAATTCAGTGGTGAACTAAGCTGTTTTGGTTTTTATGTGTATCAAGCTTGTTCTAGGATATAATGCTAATCAACAAAGTCATTTTCAGGAATCTTTTACAAGTGGGTTTTGGAACAAGTTTACTCATTGTCACTCCAAAATGATGGACATAGATGGAGAATGAATGATCTCAGTAAATGCTACACGAGTAACCTGCTTCTGCTGACTAAGTGCTTCTTCCTCTCTCTGCAGCATGTGATCAACTTGCTCTTGGTGTAGCTGCCCTGTTTGGACCATCCCACAGCTCCTCGGTCAGCGCTGTGCAGTCCATTTGCAATGCACTTGAAGTCCCACATATTCAGACCCGATGGAAACACCCTACAGTTGATCACAAGGATGCATTTTATATCAACCTCTACCCAGACTATGCAGCTATCAGCAGAGCAGTTTTGGATCTTGTACTATACTACAACTGGAAAATAGTGACAGTAGTATATGAAGACAGCACGGGTAAGTAGCACCAGAACACTGCAAGACAAAATACTTAAGCTAATGTATGTACATAAATAAATGCTGTGACAAAAGTGCCTGTGATAGCTCAGTTTGGAGTACTTGTAGCAAGTACAAAAGAAAAAAGATCTCATCAGGAGCAGTTAGGCTTCTGTGCCTATGGCTTTTGGAAAGCTGTTCATTTTGTCCAAACTTAAGAAGCCAGCAGGAGATAGCTCCAGAATTCTTGGCAATAAGTCACCTTTTGCTTCCTTTATATGGAACCAATACTACAGCTTCAAACTGCTAAATACTCTAGTGTGGGGCTGATTGAGGGTTTCCGCTGAGGATCTTAAAAAGGATACATTTACAAAATAAAAAATTGAACTGCAGGATTTTTAACATAGAGATTATCTTCTTCTTTGGAACTGGCTCAGCAAATCCAATTGTCAGCTGCATACCAAATGCTGAATCTGAAAGTTAAAATTTGCGTAAATATTGTCAGTTTGGGACTCTTAACTCAGATAAGGTCATTTCTTCTTTATGACAAGAAACTCCTCTTAGGAAAAGCAGTAGTTAGAGCTGTCCAACAACATACCGTGGACAATGAATATCAGTTAAACACCCCTTTTTATTCATACAGCAAATAAACAGATAAATGATAATAAGGAGAGAATAACAAACCCATTCCTGGGATGAAGTAAGTGATTTCAAACTTTATCAGAGACTATGACTTTCATTTTTTTTATACATGGACACTGAGCAAGAGCACTGATGTTATAAGGCAATCCAAGCCACTCTTGTGTATCTTTAACTATCTAGGCCTTACTATTCCTATAGCTGATACCACATTTGTACTAATAGCCAAAATAGAACAGGCAATGCCATTTCCCTCACTGGAGTGGGAAGAGATTTTAGAGCTCTATGGGTGTCCAAGTTGGTTCTACTGTATTGGCATAAAACAACCTTGGCTGGGCTGCAAAAACATCTACATAAGGCTTTAAAGGGAATATACAAAATAAAACCAAACCAAACACATATATATTAAAGTCGAATTGCAAAAACATGTCTGAAAAATAGAACGCTGCTAAAACAAACAGACGAAAAGCCAAAAACCAAAAAACACCATAATTTTAACACTAGAAAAGTTATATTTATTTGTATACATTTGACGGCACATAAGAAGCACATCTCCTGCTGGATACCACAGGTAGATTTAAATGCCAGTATACTACTCTGCTCACCTTAGACTCATAGAATATACCAGAGTGCTGGAAGTAGAAAAGAAGGAGCAAGTCAATCTGTGTTTACCACAGAAGCTTCTTGCATCTATTCTAAGATGGTCTAGATCAGCAGGATTTCTCTTGGGCTCCTAACAGTATATGCCAAAATACACCAAATGGGTAAACAAATGGAGATCTTTTCCAGCCTACCCCAATAGCAAATTAACATCCCAAAACACCAAGCATTGTATGCATATTCAGTTATAAAAATTGATTGATATGAAAGAGACTTAATTTGCAGGGATATTTCCAAAGTAAATTAATCATCAATCTTCTTATTAACATGAAGTCAGGGAAGAAAAGAGGTCAACTTTGATCAATATAAATATTTTTTTGTTTAAGTTTAAATTGGCACCATTTAGCTTAAGCTTTTTTTTTAGTTCTCATCTCTCATGTTTGTCATCTTCATAGTACAAGTAGGAAAAAATCCAAAGAATTTTTTTGCCTTGAGACAAATTGTGTATGAAAAGCAGCTTCATTCCTAATTAAGCAATGAATTAGTGGCTGTAACACTGAGCTTCCAGTGATGCGTACTCAGGTTGTTACAGAGGTTGCAGATCAGCCCTGCTTCCAATTTAAGGGTTTACTTTGAAGATTGTGAAAACTCTGCTTTAGTCCTTCACACTGCAGTACTGATCTAAGCCCACGTGCCATCATGACCCCCTCTGGCACAGAGGCCATATACCGTGCTTGTTTGCCAAGCTGAGATTTCCCCCCATCTCCTGTAATTATACCTTTCATTACCACATACACACTTCCACCAAGAGAAATGCCATTTTTGACAGAGCAGTGCTAAAAAATCATTTCATCTCAGTGAACTCATGCTTCCTAATGATTCCAATCACCTGTGCTTACCCTCTTTATCTCAAACAGTATTTAACATCCTGCCAGTTTTTGCAATCCAGTGGTTTTTCAGCCATAACTTTTCTTTCCAGGTGCTGATTTTGGAATGAATACAGAGACAAGAGCATGACAAATTTCTGAAAAACCTACTACTAACCTTCACAAATCTTTATTGTTTAATAAATCTTTCTCATTGACATCTGCTTTTTGTGATCAGGAAAATGAATATCTGACAATATCTTACAGTTCTGAATTTTTCATGAGCAGGTTGATATATGAAGATGGGCACCTCCCAGGAGAGAACAAGTGCTATACATCTAAGAAGCTGCCTATATCAACAGAATTTATCACACCAAACAAAGAAATTTAGTGTGATACAGAGCTATGTTTCCTTGGCAGCGCAGTGTGTCTCTTACTGTAAACCCAACATTTTATTCTTCAGCATTTTATAACCATATCAGATTTGTTCCTAATTTGTCCACTGCTGACACTCAGAGTAAATTATTACATATCATATCATACATGCTTTTTAATATTGACATATTTCTGACATTCTGTAATTTATTCAAAGTTTCAACATTTATTAAATAAATGGTTGAGTGTTAGCAATCTGCTCATCAGGCTGTACAGGACTTTCAGAGATAAAAAAAATTCCATATAAATAAATCTATAAAATCTGCAACCAACAGTGCTAAAAAACTGTGCTTGGAATAGGAAGCATTTATTCATCCTGCTTCGTATCAAACACACAAATGTTAGCAACTGTCGTCTTCTATGTACCATGCTAAACAACTTTACAGTCTCTTACAAAGGGACCTACAGTACTTCAGAGCTTGTTTTTTATTCTAAAATAATAAATTTATAAATTCTTTATTTTTCCTGATTTGGGTCAATCAGATTTTTACCCTCTTGTCTCTCAGCTCTCAGTATAAGTAGAATGATAAAATACACTATAGCTGATATTTATTTCTAAATACTGTCCTTTCTGCACCATTGAAAGATAGACTTTCAGCCAAAATTATTGTTTTAGACAGCATAGAAATGGCTTCTGAGCATAGAATAAAGATAATTAATTTAAAAGAGTTAATTTATATCAAGTACAATGCCTTGCCTGTGTAAGGCAAATAATTGTTTCTGGGAGTTTTAAAACAGTCCAGCAAAACCTTGCTAAAGACTGTACTGTACATCAAGCATTGCACATCCCAGTCTTGGTTACCATAGATTATGGTTTATTTTGTTTGTAATAGATCCATTCCAATATCCCAGTTTTGTATACTAGTGTTTTGCACATTGATCTGTAACAGACACATGACTATTCCAGTTGTCAACAGCTCAAACAACAGCATTGATTGTTCAAACTTCAACACAGGTTTGTCTCTACCTCTTATCTATTCCCTCTTCCCTGAAGCAAATGATTTTAACCTACTGGAAGATGAGAAGGGTAGCCACATCAAATACCTCATCTACCGTAAGAATCCCTGACTTTTTCTATTTGTTAGCCAGCTCTCCTAGCTTTCTAAGATTCTCAGGAGCCAAATCTTTTTTTCATATCATTTCAATCTGATTGCATTGAGCAAAATTTGAATTTTTACAAAATTTGCTTTCTTTGAACTTGCATAATTCAATGAAAAGCTCATACTTGGCTAATCCTAATGGTTTCCTAATAAAAACATTTACTCTTATAGCAGTAAAACCACCTCATTAACTTTTAAGTCTGAATGAATCAACTACACAAATGTATTATTGAAAAAAAGAAAGGGGAAATGGGGAAGTGCGCACTTTCTACTGACACTCTACCACAGTAGTGTATGATTATTACCACCAGCGTGTATGGTTATTTGCCTGTTGGAACACTGCATTCATGTCAGGCATGTCTGAATTCCTAAGTATATCACACACAACTTGCTACAGTTTTAGACATAATGAAATGATATGAAATATTCAAAGATTTTCACATATTTAAGCATTTTGCTTGTGTCAGAGAAGACCATTTCTCACTTTTGAATCCCTAAAAGACAAGTTGGAAAAATACTGAATCCAGCAATGTTACAGTTCCCAACATTGTTTCTAAAGGAATAGAAAAAAGAATTTCAAAGTCTGGATAAGAGAGTAGAGATAACAGGACAAGAAAATTAGTGCTAAAAGTCTGTTTTCCATTCCTACAGCTTTGATTTGATGACCCAAATTGAGCCTTTTGTCTCAAAAGGACTCTCTTTGGTCACATCATTTACTTTGTAGAGGGTCAACAAATGTCTAGGATATGTTACTTGTGGCTCCTTGCTGTATTAACTGCTACTTCCTTTTTCAGTCCTCAGAGGGAGTTGCTGAGGCCTCCTGACTATTGTAGACTGAGTGGTTGCTCTAAATAAGCAAGAGGAAAATGACTGTGATAGGAACTGTGCTATCCCAAATCTTCATCCCATATCCCCATGAGTCTGATTGTGTACTTAGCATTCAATATATGTTCCAAATAAAATACCAGGGGGTTGGGTTTGTTGAGCAGGAAGAAGAGGAAGAGGAGAACATGGATGACTGATGGGAAGCACGAGTCCTGTGTGGCTGAAGCAGATAGTTTAATATCTTCTGCTCTTGTAGTTCAACTGCACTGGGGCTTACGAAGTTTCTGATGCTGCAAAGAGATATAACAATACTCAGTCTGAGGGTATTCCTTACATGCTGGACTCTCCTTAACCCTAAAGTAATTCTATCCTGTTAGAGTCACTATTTGATATAGTGGCTGAGACATTGCAGTCAACACTTGAATACTCGAATGTATTATACAACCAAGTTATAGCTTTACAGGCAGATTACATAAACTCCTACTTATTAGTCAGTGTTGGAAGGATGCACTCTATGCCCATAATAATGAGTTCAAATTGTTTCATATTTACACAGGCTGGCTTCCAGCCAGGCTCTAATCTCACAATGTGCGCAGTAATTTACATCTGAATACTTATAATACTTAATATTCTGTATTGATTGTTGATACTTGAAGACCTGAAAGAACAAACTCAGCACTGCAGGCAGAAAGAAAGATTATTTTTTCAAAAAGCTTTGCCAGAAAATTGAGTGAAAGCCAACAACAGAGGCCAACAGCCAACATAGCAATATGTAGCAACTTGCTAACATCAGAAGAAATCGGGATGCTTTGTTTTGCCTTCTATGTGCCAGTGGATCAATGAACCAAGGATAAATATACAAGATAAATATATAACCACCTTCAGCAGGAGAACAATGAGTTTTTTTCATATCTGTCATTTGTTTGATTTTTATTTAAGAAGTGCTCCTTTCTCATATTGTCTTTCCCTCTCTGCATATTAAGACAGCCTTTTACTTTCACACAGCAGGAGATCACAAGTTTTTTGTGGGAAAATTAAGTTCATGGGTAATGAGAAAGCGACTGTAATCTCACACCTCAAAGAACTTGTAACTATCTTACTTTGTTTTTGGAGGCAGTACAAATTACATAGGAGTGCTGAATTAGTTAGTAGAATTGCACTGTGTTTAAATACTTGGACATATCCTCAACTGGTTGAGCTTCACTGACTTCAAATAAGCCCTGTAGATTTGTATCAGCTGAAGACAGCATTAGGAATCACATTCTTGTGTTTACAGATATAGAACTGGATCTCAAAATATTTCAATGCTTTCTAAGTTCTCAGATTTGCTGAGTGAACTTAAGCAAGTCATTTAATTTCACTATGCCCTTGAGCTTTTTGTCTCTGAATTGATGATAAGGAAAAATTAAAGTTCCCCTCTCTGGGATATTGCATTATATGCTGAAATGAGGACAATGAAAGCCTTATGGATGCCTATTAAGAATGATCATTGCTAAGTGCCACTTAAGCTAACCGTTGCTTTTAAGTGAGCAACAGTGGAGATGCTGGACATTGAATGGTCTTCGTCCTCTGTTTGTCCTCATCTACAAATACTTACTATTAGGCAGGAAAGTTAGTAAGGGGATTTTCTTAATTCTGTGTTCTTGTTCTTTAATACTGAGGTACTAATTGCTGCCAGCTACTACTACTATTTTCTTTTTGCAATATACAGTATCGAAATTGAATCAATGCAAACATATACTGTAGTCAACAAATTCAAAACATATTTCAGAGTATTCTGACATTGAAGCAAAGTATAATCATGAAAAGGAAAAACTGTATCAATCAGGAGGTTGGCAAATATGAAGATAGCAGCTTAGAAACATGAAATGTTAGGACTGATAAAAGGCACATTCCAATTGACAATAAATAGTTATTGCATAAAAAGATTGCTTGTCTAATTGTGTATCATTTTTCAGGTCTAATTCGCCTGCAAGAGCTCATCAAAGCCCCTTCTAGATACAACATTAAAATCAAAATCCGCCAGTTGCCCTCTGGGAATAAGGATGCCAGGCCTTTACTCAAGGAGATGAAGAAAGGCAAGGAGTTCTACGTGATATTTGATTGCTCACATGAAACTGCAGCAGAAATCCTTAAGCAGGTATGTAGAATGGGGTGAAAATGCATGACATTAAATTTGCATCCTGAAAGATGTCAACCTCAATACTTAATACAAGGGACAGAAGGCACTATGGAATTTGCAGCAATTTCAGCATTCAATGGGGTTTCAGGACCTCACAGAGCCAGAAGAATGAGCAGCAGTATTGATGTAGATGTTACCGTTCATTGCAGGGGGGTTGCACTGGATGACCTTTAAGGATCCCTTCCAACTCACATGATTTTATGATACTGAGATGTCTGAAAATAAGTTTGTAAATATCCATCAGAAGAAAATATTCATTTTTCTTTAGGACTTCAGGTTCTGTTTAAGTAGGAAGATTGCTGCATCTGTTTTAGATTATTTTAATTTGATTGAGACACTTTGTATGTCTTCTCCCACAAAAAAAAAGAAAGAGCCCTGTTTTGGGGCGCTTAAGAGTGGCTCTCATTGAGGTGTTGCCTCCACGGAGGCTGCCCATCAGATTCAGTTCTGACTGTAGTAACAATGGGGCATTAATCTACTGCAGAAAATAGCATATCTCTGCATTCACATCCTGTAACAAAGCAAAATGTGGTCTGCTGGCATTATCTCATTACATTTTATACTCTGGGACAGCAAGAAGATAGGATGGAGACATTATCAGAGAAAGAAACTGTACCTTAAACATGAAGAGAGGCTATTGTTCAAGGGTTGGCATGATCCTGACCTACGTGTGAGAGCTGGACAGTCACACAAGGCAAGGACAGATGCCACAAAGCCTGATGGTAATGGGCTGGGACGTTACCAGGGGCACACAAAGAGTGGTGCAAATTAGAATTTGCTGTTGTCACTTACTATACATTTCTAGACAATTAAAATCTAAAGCACAGTCTCCTGCAAGTCAGTGACCTATATTCAATAATCTCAAGCAAGCAGCACATTGGGAACAATGTTTTCCTTGGATTTTTAGATTGGTTTTTGGTGCTATTACTGTCAGTCAGTTTAGTGGGAAATGCTGATTCCAAGAGGAAAGGTTCCACTGATCTAAAGGGACAAAGATGGGCTGTCCTGTGAAGTTGAAACTCTGATGCTCCCAACCTGGAATATTTTGCTGGAATATTTTAGTTATGTAGAGCAACATTTCTAATCAAAGTAGGTAAGTCCAAATACTGGATGTAATAGTCAGTGGAACCCAAAACCATCTTGTCCATACAGCAGACCCTTGATCCTGTCAATACAGACTTGCAGGATGGTGTCCTAAATGAGCTGGGGTACACAAGTTCCAATGAACTGAGAGGGCTGGCTTTATTGCTATTGGAAAAGTGGAGCTGTACTATATCTTAGAGTTTTCTCATGCAAGCTATATATTTACAGTAGGTCCAGATGCAGGTGTGGTGTTGGGAAAGCGGGGAAAGAACTGCTGTTCCACCTGCAAGCAGCAGTATGTGGGGAAGGGTGGGCAGGAGAGCTTCTGTGCCCTCACCCCAATTGGCAGAGGGCTATCCAAATGGATTACAACCTGACATTAGGAACAAGCTGCTCCAAAATGAGATCTGTGGGGGAAGGGTTAAACTGACAGCATGAATTTTCAAGGCTCTGCAAGAAGATAGTGCAGATGTTTGGCATGCTGCAGGAGGCACAAGAACTTCAAATGCGCCAGTCTGAGTGTAAAAAAAAAGGAAAATACAATAACCTTCACGTCAAAAGAAGAAGAGGAAGTGCTAAAAGATGCACTAAGATAGGGCAAAGTGGCAAAATGGTTTGTGTGGGAAATGGATCACCAGAAACAATAGATATGCTGCAGATTCAGATAATGCTTTCCAATGCCTTGAGAGCTCAGAGAGGGATAGTGGATGGCTATGTGGAAGAAAACAAGAAAATTAAGAGAAGTACACCTGGGGGTCAGAGCTGTGGGAACAGAGGCATCATAAATATAGTCTAGAAATAAAGAGAAAATAGCTTTTGTATGAGACATTTCTGTGGCTGTATCTAGCTGCTGGTAGCTGTAACTCAGATGCTGAAGTTCCTCACTGTCAAAAGCAGCTGTGAAATATGGAGATATGGAGGGCTCCAAGTTTGTGTGGCTCATCTGACTGTAGGTCAGCCACTTGGATTACCATGATTCATGTTCTCATCACTGCATACAGTGATGAGTACAGTTTTACACTGAATGAGAACATGATATTGAAGAGAATAGTATTACAATTATTTTAAGATAATTGTTTAATATTAGTAATAAAAACAAAAAGTATTTATACATATCATCATTAAATTACATAAGATTTCTGATTGGATATAAATCAGAGCCAACAGTCACCTAAAGCTGGCCCCAAAGAAACTATTTTTTGTCTGACTACGGCATTTACATTTACAACAACGTAATTGAAACTTGGTTGCCCACACACGAGAAGATAAATAAAGGAGGTGGAAATGTGCATTAGATTGGAGTGGGAATGGTATTTCATAGATTAAAATTGCAGCACAGTCATACAAGTATGTGCCCCCTATCTCTTATGCTTGGTTCCTTGTATGCTGCTCACTGACCAAGCCTGCCCGGGTTCCTCCCAGAGCTTTGTGGAAGGGTCTTTATCTCCCTTCTTCACAGAATCATAGAATCACAAGGTTGGAAAGGACCTACAAGATCATCTAGTCCAACTGTCCTCCCATTACCATTCCTTACCACAAGCCACTAAACCATATCTTGTAGCTCCTTATCCAGATACCTCTTGAACACTGCCAGGGACGGTGACTCCACCACCTCCCTGGGCAGCCATTCCAGTGCCTGACCACTCTCTGAGAGAAAAAGGTTTTCCTTATGTTTGATCTAAACCTCTTCTGGTACAACTTGTGGCCATTTCCTTGCATCCTATTTGTTGCCTAGGAGAAGAGGCCAAACCACTCCTCATCACAACCTCCCTTCAGGAAGCTACTAAACAATCCCAGCTCCCTCCACTGCTCCTCATAAGACTTGTGCTCCAGACCCCTCACCAGTTTCGTTACCCTTCTCTGGATGCGTTCCAGGGCCTCAATGTCTTTCTTGTAGTGAGGGGCCCAAAACTGAAGACAATACTCCAGGTGTGATCTCACTAGTGCTGAGTACAGGGGGATGATTACCTCTCTGCTCCTGAACTCCATCTTTTTTGGACACTCCACATCCAGGCAGCCAGCATCCCTCACCTCTTCCAAGCCTTGCCTCAGCACCAAGGACTCTCCAAGCAAGGGCTGCTTACAATAACAGTGGGGGGCACTGGCTAAGGCATGGCTTGTCTGCTGGGAAGAGAGGGCAAGGAAAGTCCAAAAGTTCTTGCTGGGACTGGAGAATCAATGCATTTTAAATGGTGCACTGAAAATGTCAGTATATGGAGCTGTGTTTGTGAACGTGAAGCTGTCCATACTTGATAGATTACCAGGTGTAGAACACAAGGAGTTGACCTCTTTGCTTTCCACCTTAGAGTGTTTGTTTACAAATGAGCAGAAAAGACAGATTCCTTCTCTTAAATGGGACAATCTTTCGCTTATTTACAGCTTCAAATAAAACAGCATTGAGCCACACTTCTTCCCTGTGCAAAATAACAGGAGAATCAATAACCTAATTTAAACAAAATACAAAGCCTACATGCATCTGAATAACCTATTCCCTAAACGTCTGCATTTTCACTTCTCTCTTACACGCTACAGAGAGCCCAGTCTTTCACATTCCCCAGCCAGTTTAATGAAACCTGGCCCTCCCATCATTGGCATCTGGAAGGAGTAAGCAGAAATTGTGATTATTAATTGCTGCTTTTTCCAGTAGTTGCTGTGATTTTTCTCTCCATATTCCCTCATGAGAAATGGTAACCACGTGACTGGTGCATGGTGCCTAAAGTTTCATGGCTCTGTTTGCCTTTACCATGCAGCCAAATAACTATCCAAGCCAGTGGATCAAAGTGACCCATAGGCATCAGAGTATCTGAAATTACTTGATCCAGATGTTACACCTGCAGTTTTCAAGTGAGATGATGGAAGATGATGCAGCTGATCTGGACTCTCATGATCTACTTGAAAACATTTTCTGCTGGATCTTTAAAATTCATAAAGATTGAACAAATCCTCTGACAAGCAACAAAACCTAGTATGGACTCATAGGATGGCTTGGGTTCAAAGAAACCTCGAAGATCTTCTAGTTCCATTCAGTTGCTGAAAGCAAGAGCTAAGTGCAGTTGAGGCTTCTAAGGGACAAAACTGTGTTCTTGAAAGGCCCAGCATAAGATCTGTAAGAACCAACTTGGTAAACTTCAGCAGTGCCTGCCTTACCCTGTTCCATTAATGTCTAGCATGTCTTGCCTTTCCAAGCCACAAGGACATCCCTGAGAGTGTGAGGTAAGAGGGCACACTCCAAAAATGCCTGAAATCAACAGAACTGGGTATTTTACGTGAGGAATTTAGAATCACTTTCTTAGGAAAAAAACATGGTGCTTGCAACACTTACATGAAATATTTTATGGACAGAGGTTTAGTTTCTGTCTAGACTAGGAAGTAACTGCACAAGTCAGTTAAATCTAGATACTGCAAATAGCAATCTGCTTAATGTACATATCTTCTGAAATGTTCTTAATACCTACTACTGCACTTACTATATTTTATTTGATTTTGCCTTTTTATATGAGGAACTCAGTTCAAGAGGTTAAGCTGTTACTGTTAACTTTCAATTTACTCTTCTAATACACCAGTACTTGGCATAGATATTCCTGATAGGCAAACTCATCTCTCTTAAATTGTACTGCTACTAGCCTAAAATTATCTACTCCTTCCACAGTTTAAAATAATTTCATGAAATGTAAAGCATATTTGATCAGGCTTAGGACATTCATAAATCATTTTATAAAGATTTCAATGTATGCTTTCACCTTATGACAGACAAAGAGCAAAATAACTAATTTGGTTCTTACAGGAGTACAAAAAATAGTATAGTAATAAATATGATAATATAGAGAACATACAACTCTAGTTCTTGAGTGTGATCCTTCCAGTAGGCTGGCAGGGAGGGTGAAAGTGGCAGTCTGATGAGAAAAGGCAACATCATCTCTGTTCTCACTGCTGCTGGAGGAACACACTTGACAGATCTTCCCAGATATCCCTATACCACGGGGTGAGAAGCAATCATCGCATCTCACTGGTTCTCCTCTCTCTCACACCATAGTTGTGCGTTCCTGAGAAATCAACTTGTGGCTCATTCTCATGTTGAAGAAACTTTATACCATTTCAAGCTGGACCACTGCTGTTACTAAGTGGGACATGAGTTACACGGAAAGTTTCCAGTGAGCTGTCATGCCCAGTTTAAAACTACCCATATTAAATCCAGGGAAGCACTGCAAAGAGAATACAAACCTTTTATGCTGAATACTTAAGAGACCATGAGGCACAAGGTCTTTTATTTATTATGGCATATATTGCTGATCCTAGAAAACAGTGGTGGCGCTAATTAATTGGATAATGAAACACATTCATTTAATGTTCATTAAATTGAATAATAGCATGAGTGAGAAAAATGCAAAGTGAAAATGAGTGAAGTATCTGATGCAGTTTCTGCTAATACTCTTTGCCATCAGTTTGATTTCAGCCTGCCTCTAAGACTAAGACCAACTCTAAATGAAGAAATAATTATGGTTGTTTTTGTTTGTTTGTTTGTTTTTTAACAAGATGAATAATCAAGTTAGGGCTGAGATACAATGCAAGCCAAGAACAAGACATCCAAAGAGATTTACAGACGTAAGAGATCATGGAATCATAGAATTATAGGAGCTGGAATGGGCCTCTGGAGACCATCAAGTCCAACATCAGCACCCCTGATGAATCTGAATCTGCTGAAGCAGATTCCCTACAGCAGGTCACACATGAAACCGCCCAGGAAGGTCCTGAATATCTCAAGAGAAGGAGATTCCCCCACCCCTCTGGCAGTCTGTTCCAGTGCTCTGGAACCCTCACAGTAAATAATCTTTCCTATATTTTCAGATGAAACTTTACGTGTTTCACTTTGAACCCATTGCCCTTTGTTCTATCTTTGGACATCACCCAGAGATAGCCTGGTCCCATCCAAGCTGCAGATATTTTCAATCCAGTCTCTCTCCACTTACCATATATACTTTGACCACTGATACTTGTTCAGATTCACATTGCATTTCATGAATCACAGCTAAAAACACAGGTTTACTAAATGTAAGCGTAAAACTTTGATTTGAAATGGGTAATTAGAGATGGAAGTCAATTATATTTGCCACAATAACCTATATCTGGGGTCGACTGAAAAAAAGATTTTATACAGGGCTGTGTGGGAAGGAGACCTACAAGGATAATACAGAGTATTTTATCATGGTTCTGCTAGTTTGCATTCATCTAAGTTCCACAATAAGTAAAAGCTGCTATTATTTAAACAAGACTATTTAAATAGATACATAATTATTTATATAATTGCATGTAAATTATTTACACAAGAGAATGCAGTGAAATCTTGTTCTAATTTCTTATGGGCAACTACATACGCATAAACAAAACTTTCTGTTTTCCTCTCTCTCTCCTGTACTATTCTGCTTACTTTCTGTACTGGGGAGGCTCAGTAGGAAGAGCCTACACAGCTGCTTTGCCAGGTTCTTCAGAGGTGTCTCAACTTGTAAGGGATCTTTGCTCCCATCATACCTTTTTTCTTGTCTGTCTCATGGTAGTTCCTGGAAGCTGCTGTCCCCATATCTGCTATGTTGCAGATGGCAGAAAATGAGCCCTTTTCTGCTGAGAGCACACAAGTGTAACTCTTCTAATTACACTGATGGGAGCATCCAAGTCATTAAGTTGATGCTTTGGGGTCCTCAGGACAGTAACTAACATCCCTCCTGCTTTTTCTTACACTCCACTTACCTTCATCTCCTGTTTTCCTAATACCATCCTTCAGAATGAACTCTCTATATGGTCATAAAATCTGTCCATTCACTGGGAATTATACTTAACCATTATGTTACCCTTAAAAGAGAAAAAGGTTATTATTGCAGAGTCTCTCAGAACCATGAATAAAGCACCTTATTTAGGTCAATCTTCAAATCTAATTCACAAATCATAACAAAGGCCAAGGGGTATGTACCTGTTAATTAATTACCATTGCTAAAGAGTGTCAGGGGTGGGGGAATGTTAGGGGAGGACACAACTGGTGCAGTCTGTTCTTGTGAACAGCACTAAGTGAGAGAGCTTAGCATCAGATCTAGGCCCAACCTGAGACAGATCAGGCATCAACAATTATTCCTTAAAAAGAAAAGGACATTATTACTGTGTGTGTGCCACTTGCAAGCTCCCTTCCATCTATCTGTAGCTTCACATCTTAATTGAGTGTCATGGTTTTGTAATTTTAACCATGACATTGAGTCATTGCTAATAGATAAATTATAAAAGTGATGCATCAGTTGAGCTTTTCTGAGAGGCTGTAATACTTTTCTTGGAAGAACTTCAGCAAACTTCTCTCATGGCACCCTTGAAGCCAGGTTATTGCCAAATAGAGGGCACTATTCCACTGCTAGCCATTATAGAGTGATTAAAGTTGGAAATGACCACTAAGGTCACCTAGTCCAATCATCACCCATCCCCACCACGCTTTCTAACCATGTCTCTCAGTGCCACATTCACATGGCTCTTGAACACCTCCATTGTGTCTCATGTATGACAGATAGTATTGTTGGTCAAATCCCATTTTTTACATGTAATTGTCCTTTTTTGTCAGGGGTTCTGATTAGTTTTCAGCTGTAGTTCTGTAGTATGACTTTTGAAATCATTATTATTCACAGGCATGTGTGTGCTCTGCCCCCTCCTTAGTTTATAGCACTTTATTTGGGAATCAATATTCTCAAAAAAAAAAAAAAAAGAAGAAGAAGAAGAAGAAAATTTTTAATCAAAAATGTGTTCAGGAGGCAAATGCACCTGACTCTCAGGCCTTTGTATGTGTGAGGAAAATAATAATTGGCTACCATGGATTAGCTAGCTGTACACCCAGGAGCTGTGTATCTGCAGCTGCACAAAGTAATTCTTCCCAAACACACAGGCTATACACTTGGTGATTATTCAAGCTAATCTATTTTTCTAGTTAAAGTTACATACAAAGATGTTATACTACTTAGTGTTGTCCTGATCCTCTATCGTCTTACTATTTCTATGCAGAAAAATTGGACTTTACACCTTTTATTACCGAAATGCAATATCAGACTTCATATCTCAAGCTAAGAATTAAAACTTTAATGAATAAACAATTTAAATCTGGGTATTTGTAACTGTCCTCTGCATTTATTGGTATAATCTTATTGTCATAATAACGTAGCATCATTAAGCAACTGTGAGATTCAGGACCAAGTAAATCTAGGCATCCAGAGGTGTAGCTGTGTTCAAGCCACCTTTGAATCACTATTACTAGAAGTTGCTCTATGTTCCATATGAAACCCTTGAATTATTTCAGTAAGCTTCCAACTAAAAAGAAACACATATCACAGAAACAGAGCTGGTTCAGGGAGCAGAATTCAGTCCAGCCATGCCCCTGCCTGCAGCATGGGGTTGGAGTTCAGTGATCTTTAAGGACCCTTCCAAACAAAGTCATTCTCTGATTCTATAAGTCAGTTGAGAAAAACAGCATACAGAGGTGTTCACTGATGCTACCATATATAATTTTATGTGCATGAAAAGGGAAGGAACATCTGTCTCCAGGGTTGCTAGGCTGCTGACTTTTCCAGGTAATAAAACAACTCTATGAAATGTAATAGAAGAGAATTGATAAAATAAGAATTAAAAAAAAAGACAGTTTTAATGAATAAATTCAGTTGAGTGTTTCAGTAAAATACTTGCCTTCTGGTTTGATTTTTAGTGGCTGGAAATTGATTGATTGTTTGTGATTAACACTAAGCTTTTCTTATTACCTTCTGCAGCTTAGAAAGTCTGGATTCTTCCCTTTCTTTATATGAGGAATTTCCATGCACAATCAAACAGGCTTCTACTATGAAAGAATTTTGGCAAGCCACACCAGATCATTTTCCCCTGTCTTTCAAGTAACTATCCAGGCACTGCTAAAAGCATTCTAAAATACTATTAATAGCACACGCTTACTTTACTGTGATCCAGACTGAATAACATTTAACCTTTCCCTGTATTTCTGTCAGGATGATGAATTTTCCACTGGTTTTCTACCTCACAGCTATTCCTCCACTTCACATGGTCCCAAAGAGGGCAGTATGTTTGCGTCACAGTAGCAGTGTGCATGGATGTGGCAATAAGTGTAAGTGATGCCAGGCTGGAACTGCAGAGCATCCTGTAACACACACTGGGGGTGGCCTCATGTAAGCATTTTCAGCAGTTTTTGGACAGGGGCTGTAGGAAAACCACATCTGTCCAGAGGTTTGTATCTGGCCCCACTGCTATAAACTGTCTGCTAATAAAATTTCTTTTAGGACCTCTAAACTTCAAACTAAAGAATTTCACCTGGTATCATTCCAGATTAAGCCACAATTTTTAGTGCACTGAAAGTGTGCAATGTAAAGTATACTCACCTTTTAATCTCTTTCTACAGATTCTCTCCATGGGAATGATGACTGAGTACTACCACTACTTTTTTACAACACTGGTAAGAAACACTGGAGATCTGGGCATGATTTGTTTTCCATTGCAGAAAAGCCGGTTAGAGAGTTTCCATTCCTCTCTGTGATTTGTGTTGCAATTTCTCAAGGAATTTCATGGAGAATGAGTACTAAGTGTCTTTACTATGTCAAGAGTAACTAGTTTTGAAGTGACGGTGGGGTGAGCCAACACCATAACACAATGGAAATCAAATTCAGTATCATGTATAAGGTGTAGTCATTAGTAAAGGTGGACCAGAGTAAAAAATAATGAATGAATAGCTTTGAATAAATTGTGAAATAATTTATGAATGGCTTTGCAGCAAAGCTGAGGCCCAGTCTTCTGCAGGAAGTGGAGTACAGCCCTCACCCAGCACAGTGTGTGAGCTTACTCTTCAGCCTGTCCCTACTTAGCTTAAAAAGCATCTCCTAATTTTTAGCTAGCTGAAGAACACTAGGCTCAACTACACTCTGTCCCCCCAAGCTGCTTTTGTTGGGTACAGCGTTATAAAAAAGAGAGTAATTCAGAGGTGAAGATGTGTGCTTTGCTTTAGCGAGTGTCAGACAAGGAATTATTGTTTAATACTTATTAATTATCTAATTTAATCACAGAAAAGAAAATGATGTATTTCTAAATTTCTCTTGATTTGTTTGATAAAAAAAGAGAAATGATACATTTTCTTTTATACTACAGATATTAATTGCTTATTTCAAGACACATTCATATATTTTAACATGTACACTACATATAACTGAGTCAATGCTAATGATCTATTTGCTCTGTAGACTTGAATTGTAGGAAGACAGCCAAGTGCCAGTATTTCTGGAACAAACCTAGAAAGTTGGATTGTGTCAGTTCTGTGCACCAGTATATTCTTTATTTACTTTCCATATAAAATTTCATGTGGAAGTAAAAATTCATTCTGAATCCAAGAGTCAATTCATTAGTCAGAAAAGACAATAACTGTCTGGAATAGAAGTAGTAGCTTGAAAAAGTTCTCTCTAAGCCCATTTTAACATCAAGGAAAATGTGAAAATATAGGATTTACTGTAGACCATACTGTTTTATGCAATAGCTGTAAATCTACCATAAAATGGTAACCAAGAAAAACAATATGCATGAGGTAGTACAAAGCATTAAGCATATTTTTAAAAAAGCAATAAATGCTGTTGATGGTGTCGAGGTGTTGTGGTATAAACATTGATATTTTCACAGCTACTGTTGCACTAAACCATAATCAATATATTTGCCATTTCACCAGCTTTCTGGGATCTGCAAAAAAGATTTCTGGGGGAAGAAAAAAAGAAAAAAAAAAAAAAAAAAAGAAAAAAAATGCCTTCAGACTTTGAAAAGCAGTTATCATCTCTCCACTGCTTGATAAATCTAGCTGTAGTATTTGCCAGACAGTTATGCTATTTGTTATGTCCATTATTTCCTGCTCTGTAAGCAACAAGCACTGCAGTGTATGTAGTTACTGTGCACTAGCCCAAAATGACCATTAGGCTCACTGGTGGCAAGTCACTGAAGCAGTCAAGGCAGAAGAAAAATGGGGTTCATAAGCAGAAAGAATGTGTTGCTATTGATATCTCTAAGAGTTTTCCTTCCCTGAGTTCAGAAATAAGCTCAACATTATCCAACTAATTCTTCATGTTGGTTTGTCAGCACTGTAACATTATTAGAGGGATGATAAAAATTAAAATTAGATACTGTTGTTGTGGTTTGGTTGCAGAATAACATTTTTGAGGGGCATGTTCCAACAAAGTATATATCTAGTTTGTCATAAACTTCACACAACCTTTGTTTATTCAGATTTACAACTGAAATGGTTACGGATAAGTTGTGAGGGCAGGCAGAGTTCTCAGGGGTAAAAACATAGCACAAGAACTTCGGATTAAACGTCAAATACAATTTTTGTCTAATTGTATCTTCTGAATATTTTACTTTAAAAATGCTATACCTGATTTTGATTGTTTTCTTACTGTTGATTTAGGACCTATTTGCATTGGACCTGGAACCTTACAGATACAGTGGAGTCAATATGACAGGCTTTCGCCTGCTCAACATTGAGAACCCCCAGGTTTCATCAGTCATTGAGAAATGGTCAATGGAGCGTCTGCAGGCACCACCAAAACCAGAGACTGGCCTTCTTGATGGCATGATGACAGTAAGTGAACAACTGTAGTGATGCAAAGGCATCTATAGCATGCTCTGAAGAAGAGTAACAGCTCTCCATCATGCTATCATCCAGCCTACACCATCCATCTTTTTGTTGTCAAATGTATATACTACTGTCTCATTTCTCCATTAATGTTCTGGATGGAGTGAAAAACATAAGAGGAAATAAAAACTTTCAGAGCAGGTATAGGATTTATGACCTGCAGGGAAAGATATTGTACATGTGGACAGGTAATAGCACTTCTAAATTGGAAAAGAACCCTTTCCCTTCATTTCTATCATCTACAGCAACTCTGGCTTTTAAGATATAATTTAAAGGTAAATGAAAGGTATCATCAAGTCAGGAAATTAGGATTTTTTTTCCCTACCACTTCCTTAAGTATGAAAGGAAAGAATAGGAGCAATCACACAGACCATATGATTCCATTCAGTTTTGCAGGGTACAGGGCTGCCATTTTTCTGCAGTGTAAGATATTATGTCTTGTATTGGATAGAGGTGGTAGAGGTGACACAAAGTAGGCTTTATTGCAGATGATTGCCGGGGAAATTCTGAAGCATTCTAGTACCTGAAGAGAAATTCATTATGCGTACTACCACTAGCATTTATATATATATATAGCTTGTTTCAGCAGTGTATCTGTGCTCCCAGAAGTAGGAGTGAAACTAGGATTTTAGGAAAACCTAAGTCCTTACTAATCTCTTACTTCGTCCTTTGCATCTCTCTAATATCTTAGTGTCCTTGATACTCTGAAACAGCATGAACACCAGGAAAAACATCTTCCTAGTTATCTGTGAGTGTTTAAATATTCATAATAAGTTCTGCTTATTCAGTTTGATAGAGAGCTGCAGTGCTGCTCTGTTCCATTAGACAATAAGGCTATGACAAGCTGCACTTTGTAAGGAGATGAGGATTACATATCCTATTGTTAATTCAGGATTTCTCCCTTCACGCTATGATTTTTGCCCTGATCACAGATTGTGGGAGTGGAGCAGAGCATAACCAAGGTAGTTTTGAGCTCACATCCCACTTTATGTCCAAATTGTGCACAGAGTATTTGTTCTAAGTAGACCATTGAGTTTCTCTGCAGTAATTTAAACAGAATCAAAATCAGAAAGACGAATTCCAAGACTAGTTTTTGGACCTCTTCTTCTTATTCATAAGAACAGGTATCAACATTTAGGCACTTTTCTTCAGAAAATGAGGTAACGTTTTTTTCTCAATGCTACCCCAAGGGCTAAAACATAACAAGAAGGAAAAGGAGAAACAAATTACAAGAAGAAACAGTGTAACCTACCAGTTATGGCATAGTAATCCTACTATTTATGAGTCATAAATTGCACAAACAGGAGATCCAAACTTCCAGACTGGGCAGTGCTGCCCACCATAGTAACCATGTGGGAGACATCATGTTTAGTAACAACCTTGGTGGTCCCAATTAGGAGTGCAAAGCAAGGTGTGCACTGAAATATTTTCACTAAGTACTTCCAGAGCCTCTAAGCTTTGGACACAGACCGACGGGGACATCAGCACCAGTGAAAAATTCAGTCATGCATGTACGTGTCTCTTGTCTAATAAAAAGACCTGTACTCAAGCCCATTGACTTGTCATTGATGTGAATCTTTCCATTGACTTGGAGGGGTTTGGGATCAGGCCTTTAGTCAGTGGGTCTGTTTGGAACAAGTATCCATTTTAAGACTCCTGACACTGAGAACAGTTGTCTCTTCCTGCTTGCCTCACCACTTGTAACATTTTCAATTTGCTCTAGTTGTAAGAGCATTGTTTTGTGCAAATCTTGACTAGTGTGTCAAGAGCAATTCCTCATCTTCAGTACGTTAAGATAAGTTGATAAATTCAGATCGCAGTGGAGTTTTTTGTTGGCAAACAAATGCTGGTAAGACTGTTGCTACTGTAATGTAC
The DNA here is from genome assembly GCF_054131305.1 of Coturnix japonica. Lineage (NCBI taxonomy): Eukaryota > Metazoa > Chordata > Aves > Galliformes > Phasianidae > Coturnix > Coturnix japonica. Next base: position 95,275,110 of record NC_140663.1, on the reverse strand, counting down.
TTAGGTAAATGAAACAAAGAATCAAATCTATTAATTTCCCAAGGGAATAGTGCAGGAAAGGAATAAAAAATGGTGTAACTTTGCAGGTTATATAAATATGTCTAACTTTTCTCATCTGCAGTTACTGCCTCTTTAAAGGCCCCTACTTAATTATTCAGTAGCTTTTCAAGAAATATAAGCACTTCATTTTTACCACATCATTACAGGAAACTGACAGTCCTACCTCAAGCACCAAATCAACAGAGTACAATGTGGGTAAAGGTGAGATTTTTCTTAAAAAACAATAGTACTGATAAGGGTTTGTAGACTGTACAGTATCAGTGTGGGGCTTACTGAGTATGGTTTTAAACCAATAAGGAAAGAAATATTGATGCACAACAAGCATCCAGCATTTTTAGTAAGATTTCAGCATCATAGAGGCATTTACTATCTTAGACAACTAGAAGTTAGGCATAGAAATTCACCTTTATCACTGAGGTACCTCAAAAAGACAAGTCACCTCCCTCTAAGGTGTCATGGGAGGTATGGCAGGGGAACTGCCATAGCTGGAGCTCAGTGGAGCTGTTGTACCCATTAGTGTAAACAGCAGAGTTACCTGTAGACAGTTAGATGCTTAAAAACAGTAAATACCTTTGAGATACTTATTGGGTGCTCAGTGGGACTGATTTCCCTGGAAAGCCAGGATCTGTGTTGCTGCATTCCTAGTGGTTCATGAACACTCCTCTCTATACCATGCTGTTGTAAACAAGCCCCTTCCTGCATTTTCTTCCCAGCATCCACCTAAAAATAGTATGAAAGTAATTTCATTGAAAACCAAACCAAACCAAACAAATCCACCACCAGCAGCAACAGACTTCCAAGGAGAGCCCAGGAAGGAAGGAGTAGATTCTTCCTTATCACCAGCCCAGGGTAGTGCTTCTCAGTATTAAAGTCAGGTAAAAGGAGGTATATTTTAAAAAAGCCTTTCTGTGTTATTATTTGTTTCATATAGACTGAAGCAGCTCTGATGTACGATGCAGTTTACATGGTAGCAGTGGCCTCCCAGCGTGCCTCTCAAATGACTGTCAGCTCCCTGCAGTGTCATAGACACAAGCCATGGCGTTTTGGACCCAGATTTATGAATCTTATAAAAGAGGTAAGTGTAGACCATCTGCTTATGGCCAACATAATCCTCCCCCTGTTCTTTACTGTTCTGGCTTGTGTTATTGCTCCCTGGTCTTTGTCACATGCTGCATTCTGATTTCTGGCACCTAGTTTTTCCTCACTTTTCCAGAGGATAAACTTTGATTTACAGACACAAGGTTGTGTTTTATAGACACCAAATCTGTGTTTTAGTTGCAACTTTATCTGGTCTTTGAGAAACAGGAACTGCTAAGCTCTAAATGTGTGACAAAATCTCAGGCTAAGGCACAAGATTTCCCATGTGTTTTGCTTGGGTAATTATGAATATTTATAACTTCTAAAAGGAACAAGCATTCCAGAAAATGAAAGAGTCACTGCACCACTTTAAACTGATTGTTTTACAGATTGTTTGATGAATCACTAAGTAATACAACATTCAGAAAATACTGCAATCACCACTTCTAAAGAAGCAAATTGCTTCATGAGGTTATGAACTATCTCATAAGATTTCATCACTAGGATATCTTGATCCATAAATATTCTAAAAATACATGTTTTAGCTGAAATGCCCTCACATTTCCAAAAATCAGTTTGTATTATTAATCTCAAAAGGAAGCTTCTCCTTTAAGGCAGAGTGTTAAAGTGAAAATTATAAATGATGTGTAATTTCCTCAGTATATTTCACCATTTCCCCCAGTTCTGCTTCATGACAATGAAATTCCTTTCAAAGCCAAATTCACTAGCACTTGGGAAGATGGAACAGGACCTATATGTTGAGATACGTGGTAAGCAGTGGCAGCACATCAGGGCATACAACTGAACCCAGGAATATCTTAGGAACAAGCTGAAAGGCAAGATGTGGTGGCTACAGAACATGTACAAGAACTGTAGTCACCTCCTCCAAACCCAACCAAATTTCTTAGAGGTGCCATAATCAAAGAATCAAAGAAGCTTTGAAATATTTCCCAGCAGTGACAGAGTTGTGGGAAGGCTCACAGAAGACAGTGCTGGATCTATCACAATGATCTCAGCTATATTGCATCATTCTCCTGGTTTGGGGAGGGGCTTTAGGGCTGTAAGCAGAATCAATAGAAGGCAAGAAAATGACCTGAGAGGATGAACTTCTTCCTCCCTCCTGATTTAATATGAACGGCAACCTTTAGATCTTGTACTTCTTGACCTCAAGCAAAATGAGGTAGCAGACCTACTCATTGAGGGACGTGGTTAGGGAGTGCAGTGGCAATTGATTCATATTTGTAATAGGTGATCTTACAGGTCTTTTCCAACCCTGATGATTCTATGACATATAATTTCTGGTGCATTTTTAAAAGAATTACAATGATACCGAAAGTTAGCAAAAGACTTTGTAATCAGTGAATGCACCTGCATACTTCTACATCACCTACTTTGGGTAATGCTGATCACATAGCTTAAGGGCCCTGAACTGCCAGGAGTTCTGGAATTTCAGCAGATTCAATTCAGAGTTTATTGTTAAGCAGTTACACAGTTCCCATTTATCATGTACAGCTGGCTTCTCTTGTATGGAGTGAGATATGTGAGCTAATTAGTGATTGTTGTGCAGATAGTGTCTTTCGTGGTCACTAAAACACTGATTTAAACACACCAAGGGTCTTATCTTCCTGTTTCTGTTCTAGTGGAAAAAAAAAAAAAAAAAAAAGAAAAAAAAAAAAAGGTTAAAAAAAAAAAGAAGTAGTTATTAAAATTGCATGATAAGGTTTAATAAGGTAGTATTATATTTCCCTTGAAGGCTATAACAGGTATTGGAAACTAAATAGAAAATAATATTGTCCCTAGCTCATATTAGGATCTGATTTGCTCAGCAAGGAGAGATGAACTGTATAAATTACAAACCAAATGGAAAGGCATAGAGAGAAAAAGTCAAGCAGGCAGAAAGAATGGTTTGTGCCCACATAAATACAGTTTAATTATACTAGGTTGTAATATGTTACTGGCAATATGTGAAGCCATTTTATAGGCTGCTCTGAAGACATGCTGGTCTCAGAGAATAACATTCAGACAAAGAGGTTGCGTGCAATGAGTACTGCAGGTGCATTATTTTTTGGGGGGGAGGGGATTGTTTGTTTGTTTGTTTATTTGTTTGTTTGTTTGTTTGTTTGTTTTGTGTTATATCTTAGTGATAAAACAAATGAGCTGACTGCATTTCTTATGAACCTGTGCTATAAATTGCCAAACTGTTGGCAAATGAAGAGACCTCAAAACCATTCTGGACATAAGCATAGGATAAGGATAAGGTGGAAAGCCTCTTTGCTTTACAGAGGACAAATTAAATGTTTAGTGCTTGTCACTATCCTGCTGGGAAGTCAAAGACAAATGGCATACCAGGTCCTTAGAAATGAGAGTTAGATTCTTCCAGAAAGCAATGGGAAAGTGGATATCCTGTGACAAAACATCTCCTGGTTTGTGCTGTATTGAATGCAAGCTCATTGAAGTGGGTGTCTGAATTTTCAGAGTATTTAAAGGCAAATTGTTCTGTATTGCAATGTGTGAATACTCCTTCATTGGCCTAATGACTTCAGGTAAGTGTACCAGGTAAAAGCAGTATCAGAACAATTGCCTGCTTTTCCTAATGACCAAGACTTACTGTGCTACTAGTAGGCCTATGAGAGAAAAGCAAAAGCAAAAATGCCTGAAGCTAGAAAATAATCAATTACAGTGACAGAAAGAATAATCTTCGATTCTCTAAAGATCTTGTGAGCTAATGCTGATTATAGGAACCATTTACAAAATTGCAAGGAAAAGCAGTCTGCCTAAAGTTTCTTCAACCTGAGGACAAATTTGAGGTCAGAGAGGTCATCAACTAGTTCTCATAAAGGAGGGTTTTATACATAAAATTTGCTGTCTAGGATCAAGATGACTCTACAGTAGCTCATAAAGATATTTTTAATGAAAAGTAAATCCTTGTCAGAAACTTGTCACAGTGACCTAATGTCATTGATATCTGAATGATATTGTAATATTTTAGCCCTTGCAGAAGCATTTGCAGGGAGCAGATCTTGCCCATGTCCAGAAAGAAAAATAAGGTCATTCTCTCTCTTCACATCTCAAATAAGACTGATTCCACACTTCCTGAAAGGAAAATGTGCATAAACATAAAATAATTTTTCACAATTAGATGATCAGATTCCCTAGTCATGTCCCCTCTAAATCATGAGTTAAGTTCCAGAATAACATTTGTCTAATGATTTTCATTCAATTATCATTCACCAATGTGAGCTCCCTTCACTCAAACTCAGAAGCAACTAAAAGAACAGCTGTATAGAGAAGAATTTCAGGAGATATGGGTGCAGTCTTTATCTTCTGAAACTTTATTCCCCCCAAAGAGAATCACACTCACAGATCTCAAAGATTTAAACAAAAAATCTGAAGCATGTATATCTACATTTCAGTTTCTGTTTGTTGATGACAAAATATGTTTCAAGCATGGCTGGATAGTAGAGACATACAGTAAGAGCAATACATCTATGTTCTGGATCAAAACCTACATGCAATCTTCTTTAGGCAGTATCTTCCACAAGGATAATGTACGGCTGAGGTTAATGCCGACAGACATTTATATTCTGAAACAAAATTTTAAAATTTACACAATTATCTATGCACGTAGAAGTATCAAGATAACAGTTCTGGAACTTGCATTGTAGGAGTAGAATACATAGAAACTATCAGCAAGTCTCTGATACTATAATGACTAGAATTAAAACAAGGAATATGGCAAAAAGATTATGTGTATTCTCTTCCACTCTATTTTTACTTTCTCAAGTATCGCCTAGAAAGTAGACTTGTTTAAAAAGTGAGCAAGAATTACTATAAACTGTTTTTATCTAAATATACGGAGAATTTTTTTATATTTGCTACACAAAATCAATGCTTTTGGTTTTGGTTTTGGTTTTTTTAAACATATTTTGTATGTTCTAGCCTACTAGAAATGCTCATCATTTATTCCACACTGATATTTCCATTTAAGTGTTAGCACATGGCCGAAACTTATTGGTACTGGAAAAGCTCCCAAGAGCCCTAGCCATGTCACCATTGAGCAATTCACACTGAACAGCCTTTGCTCCAAAGACTTAGTAAGATAAATGTTAAATGCAGATGGTTTAGATTTCAGAGAAACAATATGTTCATCAAGCACACAGCCACCTACTCACTCATTCACGTATATTTCATGGCTTGCACTCTGTTATCTCGGGAAATGACACAGTACTTTGCATCATGTGAAGTCTCAGTGGGCTTTCTGTTGTTCAGTGAGTCAGCATCACTGAAATAAGACAACAGCATGGTCAGGGAGGATGTTTCCACACAAGATACTGGGTGGGAACATTGAAGCTCTGGCTTTGGTTCCTGGTTCTGTCTTGGACTCTCTGCAACTATGAGTAAACATTTTCAGCCAGCTCCAATAACTGTGCTTCAGTTCCCTGAGACACCAAAAAAGACCATTGCTTTGTGGATAGGCAACTGACATGATCAGGCTAATCAGTGTCTACATATGTAGCTATCATGTCATTCTAAAACAAAAGTGACAGGTCCTGAAATATAGGTGAAGAAGCTCTGCAGGTAGAAAGGCTGTGATTCTCCTCTGTAAAACATGTATAATGGCTCTTATCTAGTTAATGTGTTCAGGCTGTTAGCTACATGGAACAGGATCTCCCTATACTGCCTCGCCTGTACAATCAGTATCTATTACAGTGCAGTCCTGTCCTCTGTTATCACAATAGTGTAAAGCTGTTTTCCAAGTTCAGAGTCAACAATAATCCCACACAGTCACTTTAGTGGCAGCTACATTTGTGCAGTGTAAAATAAACACTGCTTCTCCTAGGAATACAAGATTTAACCTTCGCTTCTGATCCTTCACTCTCACTCCCTCACTTCTGGTATTGTTATAAAGCTATTTGGTAAGTGTAAGCTTTAATGGAACTCAAAGGCATTTCAAACTTAGATTCTTAAATGAAACCACCTCAACCATCCTCCTCAAGTATTCAGTTTGTTTGTCAAATATATCATACCAAAAGCCTTTCATATGACTACCTGAAAGTCATTAAGCTCAGCCACTGCCCTGGAAACAAGTGTTCTTAAACAGTTCACAGAAACCTTTCTCTCCTAAGAAATCCCTTGTCTCTATTCATCCACCATTTATCTCTTGTTTCTAGACAGGGATGTGCTCAGTCTTACAATAGCTGCCTAAACTCCTTCCTAAGAACAAGTCTTCCCACACCGCCTCTTTTCCATTTCAATGCCATTTACTCTTCTGAATAAAAAGACTCTGGCACATCATGAATTTCACCCTGCAGTGGTGAATGCTGAAACTACTTTCATTGCTGCTGTTATGCTGGATTTGGACCAGGATAATGGCAAAGTCATACACTAATTCACTGTATTCCTTAATCCTTGAGAATCTTCTTCAATAAGAGGATTAATTGTAAGAGCTGATAAGTTCATGTGTGGCTCAGAGCACATTTATTATGATTTCCTCTGCAACTAGAAGCAACAGCACTATCAAATCTATCAACTGTCTCTGCTGTTCTAAGAAAGCAGGAACTTTCTCGTCCAAATGGAAAGAAATGAAAGGAGAATTAAAGGAACTTTTCCTTGTTCATTAGCATTTTGATTGGGCAGTTTATCTGTAGAGAAGTGAACCGTGGTATTGAGAGCATGAAGCTACATGAGAAATTTTACAGACTACTCAGATACCTGATTCTGTAGCCAGGAATTAAAAGTTTGGAGCTACATGAGTAAAGGTCTCATGTAACTCACTGTCCTATTCTTTGCTATCAAGTAACACAAGTCATAATATCAGTATAAGTGCATTAATTGTCCATAATGTTTCTGTAAACTATCAACCTTGTTGCTTTTATCACCAACCTTGTTGCTTTTTTTGATAATGTAATTTATGTTAACTGTGTCAGTGGAGAGACACTGATGTCATCTATCTGGTCTTCAGTATGGCTGTTGACACGGTCCCATATAATATCATTCTCTCCAAATTGGAAAGAGATGGATCTGACAGGTGGACTATTTGAGAGATAAGAAACTGGTTATGAGATCATGCCCAGAGAGTAGTGGTCAGTGGCTCAGTGTTTGGATGGAGAACAATGACAAGTGGTGTTCCTCAGAGAATGACAGCACTCCCCCCACTGAGTGGGATTGAGTGCACTCTCTGCAAGTCTGTGGTTGACACCAACCAGTGTGGTGTGGTTGACATACCCAAGAGACCGGATGCCATCCAGACAGACCTAGACAGGCTCAAGCAATAGGCCCAGAGGAAACTCATGAGGTTCAACAAAGTCCAAATGGAGGGTCTTGCAGCTGGGTTGTGGTACCCCTATCATCAGCACAATCTGAGGGATGCTGTAACTGAGATGAGATGGTGTCATTGCACCACTCGCTGAGGTAGCTTCACTCTTGAAAATAAGTATACTGCCTTCCTAAATTCCAAATCAGATCATTGCCAATAAGTTGTTACTCTTGAATAAAAAATTACATGGTAGTGGTAAGTTAATAACTTTTACTTCATAACTGCAGTTGTCTAGAAATTTTCAGTAAATCAGAAATACATGTTCAGTTTCGCCTAGGAAGTTCTAATAATAAATGTACACAGGATGACACCAAAAATTAAACAAAAACCAAACAAAAACCAAACAAAAACAAAACAAAACAAAACCTTGGAAAATACAGTCATCGTAGAGTTCATCCAATAGTCATATAGAGTTCAGTTATTTATCATTCTAAGTTACCTACAGGTTTTTCAATAAAGCAGTCTACCAAAGGCCAAGCTACCCTGTTATCAAAACTGAGTAGACAGGATGATATCCATTCCTTTTATTGGACTTCTCCAATAGTGAAGAGTCTAATGAAACAACAACAATTGCTAGGTCCCATTGACTACATGGAGAAATTCTACTGTTTGCATGCCTTTAAGATAAGTTATAAAAATGCTCAAATTTTGATACTGAAAAAAAGGAAAGAAGAAAGGGCTATCATCTACTGTGAGAATCTCTCAAGTCAATTACTTGTGAAATAATAAAATACTTGAGAAATCACAAGTAGTGCTTTTGAAAGAAGGCTGTCATTTAGCACAACACTTATATCCAAGCATAATGTTCAGATAAGGTGTTAGTTATCTACTACTTACTATATTTTGAAGTTACTGGTAGATGCAAGGTGACAGAATACATAGAATCACAGAATCATAGAATCACAAGGTGGGAAAGGACCTACAAGAACTAGTCCAACCATCCTCCCATTACTGTTGCTACCACAAGCCACTAAATCATGTCTCATAGCTCCTCATCCAGATGCCTCTTGAACACTGCCAGGGACAGCAACTCCACCATCTTCCTGGACCGTCCATTCCAGTACCTGACCACTCTATGAGAAAAAAAGGTTTTCCTTATGTTCGATCTAAACGTCTTCTGGTACAACCTGTGGCCATTTCCTTGTGTCCTATTTGTTGCCTGGGAGAAGAAGCCAAGCCCCTCCTCATCACAGCCTCCCTTCAGGAAGTTGTAGAGTGCAATGAGGTCTCCCCTGAGCCTCCTCTTCTCCAGACTAAACAATCCCAGCTCCCTGAGCCACTCCTCATAAGACTTGTGCTCCAAACCCCTTACCAATTTCATTGCCCTTCTCTGGACATGTTCTGGGGCCTCAATGTCTTTCTTGTAGTGAGGGGCCCAAAACTGAAGACAATACTCAAGGTGTGACCTCACCATTGCTGAGTACAGGGGGATGATTACCTCTCTGCTCCTGCTGGCCACACTATTTCTAATACAGGCCAGGATGCTGTTGACCTTCTTGGCTACCTGGGCTCATGTTCAGCCACGCATCAACCAACACCTCCAGGTCCCTTTCCTCTTCAGTCATCCAGCCATTCAGCCCAAGCCTAGAGCGCTGCATGGGGTTACTGTGGCCAAAGTGCAGGACCCATCACTTGGCCTTGTTGAACCTCATCCCATTCACCTCAGCCCAGCGATCCAGCTTATCTAGATCCCTCTGAAGGGCCTCCCTACCCTAAGGCAGATTGATATCACCTCCCAACTTGGTGTCATCTGCAAACTTATTGAGGGTACACTCAGTCCCCTCATCTAGGTCATCAGTAAAGATATTAAACAAGATGGGATACAGTGGAGGACACCACTTGTAACAGGTTGCCAGCTGGACTTAACTCCATTAACTACTACCTGTTGGGCACAGCACTCTAGCCAGTTCCTTACCCAAAGAAGGGTACCTGTCCATGCCACCGGCAGCCAGTTCCCCAGGAGAATACTGTGAGACCTTGTCAAAGGCTTTGCTGAAGTCTAAGTAGACAACCTTTCCCTTGTCTACCAATCTGGTCATCCAGTTGTAGAAGGAGATGAAGCCGTGCTGGCTGGGCCTGATCCCCTGGATGCCATGCACATGCTGTGTGATCTCATCCAAGATGATTTGCTCCATAACTTTCCCTGGTACTGAGGTTAGTCTGTCAGGTCCGTAGTTCTTCTCTAACCATTGATCTGTACAAGAATTTCTTATTCTCTTTTACTGTAGTGGCCAATCTGAGTTCAGGTTGGGCCTTTGCCTTCTTAACTTCCTCCCTGCATACCTTAGCAACTTCCTCGTAATCTCCCCAAGTAGCCAGTCCCTTCTTCCAGAGGACATCATAAACTCTCTTTCTGTTCTGGGGTCTCAACAGTAGGTCCTGGTTCATCCACGCCAGTCTTCTTTCCCTACGGTTTGCCTTACAACATTCAGGGACAGCCTGTTCTTGTCCCTTTAAGATTTTCACCTTGAGGAGTGTCCAGGTTTCCTGGGCCCCTTTCCCCTTTAGGAGTGACTCCTAAGAGACCTTTGCAACAAGTGTCCTGAACAGGTCAAAGTCTGCCCTCTGGAAGTTTAAGAGAGCAGTTTTGCAAATCACCCTTCTGACATCTCCAATAACAGAGAATTCTCCAATTTCATGATCTCTCTGCCCAAGACATTCCCCAACCTTCACATCACTCACCAGTCCTTTACTGTTAGTGAAGAGCAGGTCTGGCAGGTTATCACTCTTGGTAGACTCTCGTACCAGCTGTGTAAGGAAGCAATCCTCCATATTCTCTAGAAACCTCTTGGACTGCTTCCTCTGTGTTGTATTATATTCCCAACATTTATCAGGGAAGTTGAAGCCTCCCATGAGAATGAGTGCTGGCAATTGTGCAGCTTCAGCAAGCTGTTCATAGGATGCCTTATCCATCTCTTCATCCTGATTAGGCAGTCTATAACAGACCCCCACCAAGATGTCGCCCCTGCAGGCCTTCCCCCTGACCCTTACCTACAGACACTCAACTATATCATTCCCAACCCCAAGCTCTTCAACATCAAAGCAGTCTTCAATATAAAGGGCCACACCACCACACTTCCTTCCTCATCTATCCCTTCTGAAGAACTTGTAACCATCCATCACAGCAGTCCAGTCATGGAAACAGTCCCGCCATGTTTCAGTAATTGCAGCTAGGTCATAGTTCACCTGACATACAAGCCAAGTTTGTTTTTCCTCCTTCAGTAAAGAGAAAATGTAGGCACACTATGAAACATAATGAAACATAATATTTTAAAAAATTAGAATAAGATTGTTAACTTTTGTATTGCCAGGACACTCTGAACACTTTTTAAATAGCCTTGAAGAAAATAAAATTCTCTAATCTGAATTGCATGTGAAATACAATTAACCGGTATCTATCACTTCTACACTGAGCTCAGAAAGATTAAATATGCCACAGAGAGATAAACAGTTAACTAAAATGTTTGGATACACATCTACTGAGTAGGAAAAAATAAGATCACAAACAGGTAATCAATTTGTCTGAGAAAAATTGATGTTTTTGTGTACTGCAATACAGCATTGGAAAAACTGTCTATATTCCATTATGTACATATCATAAAAAGGAATATTTATTCAAGCCATGCATTGTATACACTAGGCATTATGATTTACTGATCTAGTTATGTCTGGGTAACAGAAATCGGAAAATCTGTGAGGTCTACTGGAGACAAAATAAACAGAGCCTGAAATGCACCTGTTGTTTTAACTTAGGGAGTTTGGAAATGATTTTGTGACTTAGCCATTGATTGGCTCTGGCTGAAATATAGTAATTGATTCACAATGATGAAGTGGAAATTGATATAAAGATCATATGACGGTTGTGTGAATAGATTACAAGCTTCTGGAGTGTTTGCTCTTAAAAGTTAAGCCATATTAGTCCTTCATTTGTTGTAATTTTCCATCTGTATATTTATGTAGAAACCAATACTGTGATTTATACATTTGAATCCAGATGCCATTTTGTAGTTTACCCATAATCTTAATCTTCTAAATAGAAAGTTTCAGTTTTAGTTATTTGGTCTCTTTGGGTAGCTTGCCTTCTCAGGCACATGGTTGCTTCTAGGAAAGACTAAAGGTTTAGCTGTAAGAAATTTCTATCTACTGCCTTCCCTGTACTTGGTAAGAAAGTGTCTGAATAGCTGAAGGTCCTGTATGGGTTGCTTATTGAGTAGCTAACATTTTGGGTTAATTCCCTTTTTTATTTAATAAACAGTAGGAAGTTATCAAGTATTTACATCTTGTAAGTTAGAACTATAGTTATCTGATAAGATACAGTATTTGAGGCTGTGAGATTTTATTTTGAACCTCAGCTAAACAGCGCGGTACCCTACTGCTGTGAACCAAACTGCTGAATGAGCAGAGCTGTGTCTCATTCAGAGCTTTGTTGTCAGAAGCAGATTGCAACCTTGCAAAAACAGGATCAAAGATGAGCAAAGGACATTACAAACAAAGTGACTGAAAATCACATTTTTTAATTAAGCTGAAGGCTGTACTCAAAGTTATGCTAAATAAAATAAAATAAAATAAAATAAAATAAAATAAAATAAAATAAAATAAAATAAAATAAAATAAAATAAAAAATACATTCTTTCTGTGAGAGTATAAAATTGTGTCCTTAGTTCCACAATATTAAAGCAAGGACAGAGTGTAAAAAGGCAATTTCTTTTGATGAATTACTTGATTAAGTTCCGATTCAACTTTTATTATATCCTGTAACATTTAACACACAGTGGCACTAGAAACATTAAAACAGCTATAAATCTTGCACATAAAAGCATGAGATCTCACTGCTGTGTTCAATAGTCATGCAGTTTTTGGCCATTCCAAAAGTTCTGCTTCATTTCTAGTTGTTAATTGCATCTGAGAACTGCGCAACTGCTGCCCGTTCTGTTTGTCTGAACATGATAACTAATAGGCACTCGCATACTCGATTTAACTGACAGGCACCTAGAGGTGGCATACAGATATGACTTCCGAGCAATTGATACATTACAGTTTCTTTGCATGCAAGAAGCAATTGTGCCTTAGGGCGCAAATCACATTAAAAGCTGGGAAGCTTTATCATAAACTGCAGAAGGCCCAGGATTGACAGCATGTTCTTAGCTCATCCCTCTCTCTGGTTCTTGAAGAAACCTTTGGTTTCTGATCAGGAAAGAAACATCATCCATCCATCTGGATATGCTGTAGACACATGTGGCATAGCTTCCTCAAAGTAAGAAACGATGCTCATTGGACTCTAACTCAAATGTTTTATTTAGAGTAAATAAAATAAATATGATTATTAAAAAAGTACTAAAAAATAATAAAATTTAAAATTTATGTAGCCCATGTCTCATGAACAAGGTCCAATGAAAATCTTCAGCACTGAAGGATAACTCTTCTCAGAAAGAGTCCCTGATTCCTGTTTTCAGTTGAAGTCATGTAATGGTCTAAGTGACACTTAAGGTAAACAAAGACCGCATGCACTTACCTGCTACCTTGAAGCTTAAGCATACACCTGTGCAGCTTGTAACATCTTTTGAGTTCTTTTTTTTCTTAAATGGAGAACACCTCTTTCAAAAGTGAGTTGGCATTTTATCACGCAGAACTGAGATTTAGGCTCCTGTTACTATTTCCAAACCTAATCTGTTTCCTCCTTTATTCCTTTATTGAAGATCATATCACGTTAGCAGAGAAGCAGAGCACCTGATATGTAATCAATAAACGTGAACATTTCACAGAAACAAATTGCCCTCTGAGGAAAAATGGATAGCTAAAGATCGTATTTAAAAAAAAATAAAATATGTTCCTTCTATACCAATAGGAGATGGGGGTCATATCAAAGTAATAAAAAGGCAGAGTAGAAGGGAGATATATAGCAAAGTGCATTCCTCTGTGTTTTTCCTATGCTAGGTCTATTATAACGGAATACAACACCCTCAAGCGTTTCACTGTTTTTAGCTGAAGTTTTCACATATTCCCATCTCAATAGTGTGGGAAGTCTCATAGAAAGATCATTGCCACTTCTTTTATTGCTTAGCTATACTTAGAAATCCCAATTTATTTACACAGAAGTATAGTTTAATCTAGATTCTAGATTTGCCTACAACACATGATGATAGCATGGCCTCTTAGATGAAACCTTGCAGACTCAGAGCAAGAAGGAGAGACATTGTTCTCTTAATACGATGGTTTTTAATGCATCTTTCATTTTGTCATCTGTCTACAACAAAATAAATGAAGCAAATAGCAATGTGCAGAGGAAAAGCTTGTAATTTAAGAATTAAACAGCCGATGCACATGAAGAAACTGCTGTCATTTATCATAAGCTTTCCTTTGAAGAATTTAATCCAATGTGGGAGTTCCCAAAAATAGGTTATGAAAATCATCTGCAGTTTAAAATGCATCAGTTTCTTTCTTTTGTAGTTAAGCATCAGCTTTGGGGGAAGAAGAGGGATTATTTGAGACAGATAAATCTCATTTGAAAATAAAGTGAGCATTCTGGAAGGCCTACACAATATAGAAAACTTAAACTGCTTAAGTTCAGAGGGTTGAGGGTTAGAAGGCGGTTCTTCACCAGAGGGCAGTAGGCATGGAAGAGGCTTCCCAGGGCAGTGGTCATGACCCCAGGTGCCACAGTTCAAGAAGCATCTAGACAATGCTTTCAGACATATGGTCTAATTTTTTGGGTGGTGCTGTGTCAAGCGTAGAGCTGGAGTTGATGAAACTTGTGGGTCTCTTCCAAATTGGGATATTCTATGATTCTATGATTCTAAGTAAGTTCTGGACATTGATTCTGTCATAAAGAAGAAGCATGATTCAGTGCAGGGAGTCATCGTGGCTTTAGAGGCTGATGTACTAAATCTGTTACTTTATTTACTCCTGCTGATAAAGTTTAAAATAAGAAAAGCATGAATTTACTTAGCTGTGATACAATGGGTAAAATGCTATCCTAAGCTGTTCTTCAAATACATAATACTCGTGCATACATTACACTACAAATTGTTTATTAGCTCTCTGTGACTGGGTGTGTTTTTCCTGAAAGCTGGCTTTTAGAGACATCCTCCCCATGCCATCAACATCTGTGAGCACAGGCAGGAACCAGAAATCACTGTTAGGAATGATACACCTTGTTTACTTACTAGGGAACTGGGTTCTTCTTCTGCCCAGAGTGGCAGAAGCAGCATGTAGCACATGAGACCTCCTGGGGATCCCATTCAGTACCAGTTGTCAGTCATTATCCATTTCTCATGCAAAACTTTCAAGGTCCTGAGTTGAAGTAAACATTATTGCTCCAGGGTTATTGTTCCTTTTAGACTGCCATACTCTGATGTTCAGACCCAAAACTCGGATGAAATGTTTTGATTTCTGTTATTTTTCTCACTTATTTTTTATATACAGTACAATGTATGTGCAAACTGTCACAAATCTTTGTCTGATTGTAAAATATAAAGCTTACTGAAGAGAAACTAGATAGAAGAACAAATGGAAGAGGCTATTTTAAATCAAAATAAAGCCTACTTTAAAAAAAGAAAAAAAAAGAAAAAAGAAAAAAAAATATTTAGAAGTGATTGAATGCCATAGCTAATTTGAAATGCAGTATTTGTTGTGGGTTTAGAGTAGTAGTTCCTGGTAAATGGAAGAGTGATTTTATGTTTTCACAGGCACGGTGGGATGGCCTGACAGGGCGCATAACCTTCAACAAAACTGATGGCTTACGGAAGGATTTTGATTTGGACATCATTAGTCTCAAGGAAGAAGGAACAGAAAAGGTAACCAGACGTTTTCCAAAACAGTGACAGAAAGCTACTTTGGCAGTTGCATGGCAAAGTCCATTTTTCTCAGCTTGAATCTCCTACAGTTGGGGCAAAAACAACCAAAACAACACACTGTGACATTAAACAGAGCTACTAAGATTTTAAAAATTATTTTAAGCAGTATATCTTGCATTTTGAAGCATTGGATAGGAATTTTGGATTGGTGATGTCACTACTGAATGCCAGTAATTATTCTAAGCGTACATTGCTACTGTAACTTAGTGTGGCAAGTTTATATATGTACAAGTATATATATGCATATATACATAAAACTTAGACTTACATGTACTGCTTTTAAAAAGAACAAAATGAGGGAGAGGGAAAAGCATATGGTGGAGTAATAGCCCCAAGAACTTTTGAGACAGTAAAAAATCTTAATGTTTTTGAACATAATCAGTAGTTTTGCCCTTACATCTCTAACCGCTTATGACGGGTTATGCTGAACAAGTGACTAAATTAGCTATGTGACATCTTTGTTTGAAAACAGGAAATTCTGCACAGTACAATTCCAGAAACTGGTTCTATTTTTAAAATAAATAAATAAATAAATAAATAAATAGAAATAAAAAGTCAAATAAAATTCAAATTCTTTGAGGAAGTTTAAAGAAGCATGCCTCAGAAAAGCAAATTTGAAGTCAGTAGTTCTTATTACCCTTATTTAACCACTTACAAATTGTACTTAAGATGCAGAGGGGTAGGGTGGAGAGGACTCCTTGAGTCCAAAAGGAACCCAATAGCCGAGGATGTTTTTGGCTTTGCTCCAAAATAGCTGCTGCTACCATGCCAACCACAGCAATGCCAGCCAGGGGCTGTTCTGGAGAACAGCAGTGTCAGTGGGCTCCCAGAAGGAGATGGGTTGGCCTTGCCGTGCTCTTGGGCAGCCAGCATGGTCTCCCAGAGAGCACTGTAATAGGCAGCTACTGCAGGCGACTGCAAATCCCCAAAGTATCACCAGCTCATGTCAGCAAGAGGCTGTACTGTCCCCTGCTCTGGGTACGTTGTCTTGACTCAGTGATGCTTGCTGTGGGTTAATTGAGACTTTAAATGTAATTGCTCCCACACAGCTCTCCAGGCTCATTCTCTTTTCATTTTTAATGAAGTGCTCTGTTTATTTTTTTCTGTACCAAGGCTGCTGGCGAGGTTTCTAATCATTTATATAAAGTGTGGAAGAAGGTTTGTACACAGACAGGTGATGCAAAAACCCTTTGGGTTGTGTCTTCAGACTCATCCCTTGGGTTTTGACAGTAACTCTCAAATTAAATTGCAGTTTAGAGACAAAAGTCAATCTGAGAATGTGAATTGTTGTATTACGATGTTTTGTACAAACTTGAAATACCGTAGCCCTGTATAATGAAAACACCTTGGCAGGATTCAGGTTTTTCATCAGGAACATTTTTTTCATGATTATCTTATTTCTTGGAAGCTGAGCCTTTCCCTTCTTTGAGTAGAAGCTCTTGGCTTTAGTGAAGCAGTCCCTTCCTCAGCAGTTATCCTTCCTGATTCACCTAGGATTTACCATGAGTGGCAAATTTACAACATTTCAAATGTCTACGAGCAGCAGCAGCAGGATTGTTTTAATGTGCAGGAGGTATTTCTTGCCTCCCACAAGAACACATACTGTGCAGGCAATGTTCTAGCATCATTGACTCAAAATTTTGACAAGTGTGTTATTAACTCCTTACAGAAAATAATATAGCTGATTAAGTGGATGCTGTCATTCACTAACATGTGGAAATTTGAACTAAACTTGTTTATAAAAGTTCTAAATTCACAAATTTCAGTTCCCTTTTCACATAGGATGTCTCTGCCTGGTGGATAAGGCACCAAAGTGGAAGTCAAATGAGCTACATGTGCAGTTCCCTGCTGGAGGTACAACCCATAGTTCCCTGTACCACAAGGTCACCATTCTGTAAGGAGAAGATAACAATTGCATTTACTGTGATTAAAGTGTTTTGGATTCACAAGTTGAAAATTTCTTATAACACTTAGAATTATATCTTTTTTATATCCTTTGCACAGCTCTTATTATTTCCACTCCCACGTGCACAATTAGAAAAGGTTTTGTTCTTGTGTTTTTTAATACTACAGAACAGAACAGTGTAAAATATCCTACAGTGTTCTTTTCTTGTTCTTGTAAAGGACATACTTAGTACTTTTGTTTTAATATCAATCAATGGGGCAAAGGCAAAAGGACTCAATTTCCCTCATTTTTGGTGAATAGATCATCCTACCTGACATGCAGAATGCTATTGAACCAATGAGGCTTTTGAGTCTAGGGACTTTATGTTATGCTGAATTTATTTAAACCAAATTACAATTGGTTCAGAACATAGATTTGTTGAGAAGGGCATATGACAACTCTCAAACTTGTCACTAAACTGCAATAAATCTCCTGGATTCACCATAGTGATGTACTGCCTTGACCTCATTCTTCCAGTGCCCCTCCAACCTCCTCCATTGCTCTAATCAAGGTTGACCTGCGGTGTCATCCTTATCTTCAGATGTAGAGTGTTTTCCTGGTGTATTTTGTATGCACTGTGACTGTGTTGTTCCATGTTCTTCATGGTTGTTCTCCTCTTCCCTGCTGATAGGCGATAAAAACAAATCAAATCAATAACAACAAGCAGAAGAGATTTTGATTAACTCAGTCACTCTGGTCCAAATTTAAGGGCAGTGGTTATTTACTATGTTCTATGTTCTGGGTGCAGACTATCACAGTATACAACAACTTATTCTGTGTATACTTTACAGATCAGTTCCCCAACCTGATCTAATTTTGGAAACAAAGGGAATGCTTGAAAAATACTTAAGGAAAAACAATGACAACAAAAAAATAATAATAAAGAAGGAAAAAAAAAATGACATAACTATCCTCAAGAATACTTTGGGGAAACTGTTCATGAAAGACAAGAGCAGTGGCAGTCAGGGATACAAAAACAAATTTTGTATGAAATGATATGCTTATTTTTTGGTCTATTGCCTTCCTAACTTCCTCACTGCATACCTTAGCAACTTCCTTGTAATCTCCCCAAGTAGCCAGTTCCTTCTTCCAGAGGACACTGACTTCTTTTTTTGTTCCGGAGTTTCAAGAGTAGGTCCTGGTTCATCCACACCAGTCTGCTTCCCCTACGGTCTGTTTTACAACATTCAGAGACAGTCTGTTCTTGTGCCTTTAAGATTTCCACCTTGAGGAGCATCCCCTTCCTGGACCCCTTTCCCCTTTAGGAGCGACTCCCAAGGAAACTGTGCTACCAGCATCCTGAACAGGTCAAAGTCTGCCCTCTGGAATTTCAAGATAGAAGTTTTGCTAGTCACCCTTCTGACACCTTGAAGAACAGAGAACGCTCCAATATCATGATCTCTCTGCCCAAGACATTCCCCAACCTTCACCTCTCCTACCAGTCCTTTGCTGTTAGTGAAGAGCAGGTCTAGCAGGGCACCACTGCTGGTAGGCTCTTGTACTAGGTCATAGATAGCCTGATGCACAATCACTTCCAACTTCTGCTTGTTGCCCATGCTGTGTGCATTGGTGTAGATGCACTTCAGATGAGTCATCTGCCTCACCACCAGCTCAAGCATCATTCTCCTAGGCTCATCTCTGGTGAGCCCTGTTTTGTCCCCTCCCCCCTTCATAGCTAGTTTAAAGCTCTTTCAATAAGCCCCACTATCCCCAGTGCTAGGATTTGATGCTTCCTTTGAGGTAGGTGGATTCTATTCATGGACAACACGCCAGGAGCCAAGTGGACTAACCCATGATCAAAGAACCCAAAGTTTCTGGTTCAACACCAGCCTCTGAGCCAATTCATTGCTTGTGCTTTCCAAGCCCACTCCATGTTCCTCACTGCCCCTGAAGGTATAGAACAAAAAATCACTTGAGTTCCTGCTCCTTGAACTAAGCACCCTAAACCCCTGAAATCTCTTTTCATAGTTCTTAGGCTTCTCTGAGCAATTTCATCACTGCCCACCTGAACTATAAGTAGTGGAAAATAATCAGTGGACCCAACCATCTTTGGGAGTTTCCTAGTTATGCCCCTGACCCAGGCCTCAGGAAGGCAGCACACTTCCTGAGGGCCTGGGTACGATCTGCATATGGGGCCATCCATTCCTCTGAGAAGGGAGTCACCCACCACAACCAACCTTCTTTCTTTCATATCAGAGGACATCTCAAGACATGGGGGTGACCATGTCACCTTAGGCTCCCTCCTAAGTAGATCCTCCATCAACTCCCCACTCACCTCCCCTTCAATTTCCAGTGTCTCAAATTCAAAGTCAAGCTCAAATTTCTGTCAGCATAAAGTAGAAATCTAAATCCACTGAAATAATGTAGACCTTTCCCTTTAGGCTTCAGATCAGACAATAAATACCACCATTCTTCGCTGTTTCCAGAGTTAGAAAGGAATTAAAAATCAGTTTTGCCTTTGGTCACGTATATTTGCTAAACAAACACTCTTCAGGGGTGAGATGTTTTTACCTTGCTAGCTCTGTCATGTAAAGTAGTCAATAAATAACAGAATAGTCTTTACTAAACTTGATGAAGGCATAACAGAAGCAAAAGGCCACTGCATCCATCAATCTGCTTCAACATATTTATTCAAGCTTTTAATCTCTTGCATTGGAAGACAGAGATCTGGATGTATGTTTCAACTCTACCATTTACAGAAGTAAAAAATCTATAAAGATAGACGTTTGACATTTTTTAGCAGGAAAGGAAGTCAACATGTTCCACTTTTGTAGAAAATTGGCTAATACACAGCTGTATTGACACGTCTTATAGTCTTACAGCGAAACAAGTTCAACACGCTTTTGAAAGAACAGTACATTCCCTGTGTTTTCTAAATGTGCCAGTCAATCATTTAATGTTGCTGCCTTATGCAGATCTACAGCTATATCCCTTCTCTAGCATCTTGTACTTCTGCTGTCTCTTTCCGTAGTGACTAGAGCCAGTGCGCACTGACCAGGCCATGAGCATTTAGAGAAATGCTGCATTTCACTCCACCTGCTCACTGCGATCAGGCAGACTTTCACCTTCTCTCTTCTGTGTAGATCGGCGTGTGGAACTCCTACAGTGGCCTTAACATGACGGACAGCAACAAGGACAGATCAACCAACATCACAGACTCATTAGCTAACCGGACACTGATTGTCACTACCATCTTGGTAAGTCTTGGTGGGCAGATCTGGAGTCCCCACCCGTGGTGCAGGTTGCAGGTATGCCTGGTGTTGTGTCATGGGGCTCCACACAGCCACCATGACTCCTCTGTCCTGTGCTGTGCTGCTGCTTTCTACCATACTAAAACACATTTAGGTAAAATACTTTGTTTTCAAGCAAATGTTTTGATGTAGACTCAGAACCAGGGTAAGTTGTCATCTATCTGTGCATTGGACCCCACTACCAATGAAAGACTCTGGGACACCTCTGTCTTCAAAACTGTTTAGCTTGCTCCAGTATTTCAGAGATGAATCCTGCGTGCTTTTCTTCCCAAAATAATTTTTCAATATTGCAGAGATGAAAGCTGTATGCTTTTCTTCCCAAAAGAATTAGCACACATAAATGCTCAATTTTGTAGCCACTGTTTGTACATCCTTTCTTTTAACTGAGAGTTAAGTGAAGAGGAATGAAAGAAAGCAACAAACAGCAGACAGACTGATTGAAGTATGTCCTTATTATGATGAATAGAAAATGTGAAAATGTTTCTCCAGCCAGTTGCCCTGCCCCATGTTTTCTCTGTGGACATTTATGCCACTTTTTTTTTCCCCCCCAGATGTCCAGTCCACCCTCTCAGGGGAAGAGAAAGAGTTCAGAAACTCTATCCTTCTTTTCTATTGCCAGAGGTTTTTTAGCCACAATAAATTGCAGCAGCCATTTCCCCCAGACCTTCTTCTAACCAAAGTCCCTTAGAAGGAAAAGAAACAAAGTAGTTTGCAGTCTACCAATGCTGTTCTCATTTTTCTCTTCTGAATGCCTATTCAGTTCACAGCTATATCAAGCATTAGAGGATTTTTCAGTGAAGATGCATATTATTTTTTTTCAAAGACTGTCAGGTTTTAGGTTCTGCTTATGATTCTTTTTCAGTTTTTCAGGCTTCTCCTTCCATGTTCCTTCCTGTTCTTCAGGGTGGGACCACGTAGAGCACAAATCTTGAATCTGATTCTAAAGCTGTAAGCACTATTTTAATTAAAGCCCATGGGAGCTATGGATGGTCTGTTCCACTGAGAGTTAGGGCCCTTACGCTTATCACTAATTGAGTCCATGATTTTGATAACATACCTAGAGCAGTTTTTAGTGGACACAGTAAATGACTAGTATCCATCTAATTGCAGTCCATTCATAAAATATTCACATAATTTAGAGAAACTGATATATTCTGAAACAAATCCCATTTATATTGCTATTTTTGCTATGTTTTTCTTTAGGAGGATCCCTATGTTATGTACAAGAAGTCTGACAAGCCTTTGTATGGAAATGACAGATTCGAGGGTTACTGCCTGGATTTGCTAAAGGAGCTATCAAATATTTTGGGTTTCATCTATGAGGTCAAACTAGTTTCTGATGGTAAATATGGAGCCCAGAATGACAAAGGAGAGTGGAATGGGATGGTCAAAGAACTCATAGATCATGTAAGATTGAATCATTCTGTCTTTATTCTCCTTCCAACCGCAGTATTTTATGTGAAGCCAGTCCACTTGAAATGTTTGCATTTATAGCTTTTTGATACACTGGTCAGTCCTACTGCTTCTGGTTAGAGCAGGAAGTCAAAGCAGTACATCTGAACTGGCAGTTCCCAGGTGCTAAGGGAAACCTCTAACAGCAGTGAGTCAGTAGGCGCCAAGTTCTCACAGATTATGTCCAATTCTTGGTTACAAGCTCTTGTGGCAAAGGCAGAACCCACAGTGCACCTCTGCCCTGTGGCAAACTGAGAACATCACCCTTCCAGGAACTGAGCTCCCTGGGACAAGGTTCTCTCCAGGGGTCAAGTGCCTGACCATAGTCAGATCTTCCACTTACAGAAGCTATGAGGATCTCTCCCATGCAGAAAAAGGAACCAGAATGTCATGTACCCAGCAGTACCATAGCACTGTTAAGTTTTGTCTTGCATTTCAGTTTTGTGTCAAATTTAGTTTATTTTCTAATATTCCAAGGAAGAAATGGAAGGAATAGTAATGTGTTTGCACAAAAGCATGAAAAAGAATGAGTATTTTCCCATTTTTATTTTCAGAAAGCTGATCTGGCAGTTGCTCCTCTCACTATTACTTATGTAAGAGAGAAAGTAATTGATTTTTCCAAGCCCTTCATGACACTCGGAATCAGTATCTTGTACCGGAAGCCCAATGGCACAAACCCTGGTGTTTTCTCTTTTTTAAACCCTCTTTCTCCTGATATTTGGATGTATGTTCTCCTAGCCTGCCTCGGAGTCAGTTGTGTCCTCTTTGTCATTGCAAGGTAAGTCAAAGACGTAGTTTTAGATGCATCTGTATTAACCACCTCTCATCCCATAGGTGTTGAACGGGCTTTGCAAAATAGCTATAATACTGTCCTAAGGGACAGTCTAAAATATAATGTTTTAGAAAATCTCTTGGTATTGGCACATCAACACTGCTATCGCTTTAACATATTGCAATGTGATAAGATTTAACTTTCTTGAGGGCTGAGTGGAAAGAAATGTGTGATGAAATAGGCCAATCTTTCTTTGCCAGTGCACTGTACCTCAGTAGAATATACGTTGAAAAGTAGTTGATATTAGTTGCATGTAAGCACTTCTTTTTTTCCACTAACAGTGAATACAGTTAAAAGGTAAGAAGGAGGATGTGAGCATATTTTTGCTGAAGGATGCTAATTAGCTCTGCTCATTTCCTTTTGAAAACACAAGATAATATACCTAAGATCCCGGGGGGATGTTCTGCAAGTTGCTACATAACCAATGCTCTATCCAATAACCATCCTGAGTTGCAACCTGCACTGCCTGACAGGTTCCCAGTGGAGTCCAAATGCAAAACCAGCAGGAATCAAGCAAATAAGCACCACTTCTCTTGAAGAATCTAAAGCTTATAATGTTCCAAAAGCGCTGAAAGTTTGCCTGAAAGCTTCTGGACCAGTGGTCCACTGTCATACCTCAAGTTACACTTGATATCCAGCAGAACAGTCTATGCCCCTAATGCTGAACTTTATTGTAAAAACTTGAGACATTTGATATGGTTTTGCAAGCCCTCTACAAGCTACTTGTCATGGCCTCAGGGACCATGGACTATGAGTCAGTTGCTCTGTGGCTTTGAGCAAGAGAAAGCCAAGCATGAAAGAAAATGAACTTAGAAACTTGTCAGAGGGAGTTGGTCATTTGAGACATCTTTTTCCCTAGACTTTTCAGTAAACATAAACTCTGTTAGCTGGTAGAGTTATTGTTGCTTTCTTCAAATAATGACATTGGAGTTTCATTTCCTATTCTATTTTTCAATTTCATCCTATTCTGTTTTTTCCTTTTAATAATTTAGTAGATAGAAATTTTTATTAATGCTTCACAGATATTTATTTATTTATTTATTTTTGGACATACAGCAATGTATTCTACATTAATGTGGGAAAAAAGAATGAGAAAAAAATGAGAAAACACTGATACTCTGAAATATAAGAACTGAAAGGATATATTATTGAAAATCTATCCTTTCACATCATAGCAAATGCAACATGGGAATCCTGCAGTTTTTACTGCAAATGATGATGTACTACTTTAAATAGCCAGCGATAATGTGTACATTCCAATGTATGTGCTTATAACCCTCATTCAAATATCAGAATGACAGCAATTGGAATCATTCATTCTGTTACATTCTGCCTGACTTCCACATGTGTTCAAGCCAAGTCAAATGGAGCTCTTACTGCTTTTCCGCTAGTTCACTCTTCTTATCAAAAGACATTACCCTGTGAAACTTTCCTTCAGAGGAATACTGCTGTTGAGCGTGATCGGCCTTGGGCATGCATTTCTCCATGGTCCACTGAACAAACCTAGGTCTCGGAGGTCAGCTTATGTGAAAGCTTCACTTGTTTGCATGCTTCTGTACCAGTGCCAAAGTATAGAACTTTGTGAGATTTACTTTTTTGTTTAAATATCTGAGAATGTGAAGAAAGAGGAGGGAATTAGAGGATAAGAGGTCGTGGGTTAACATCTAGTTGCTGGCCCTACATAACAGAGAAAGTTCATCCTGCTATGGCAGCAATGGGACTGTACACAATTAGTCATGGCTTCCCACAAGGCTCTTGCAGTGGCTCACTGTACCATAAATAACAGTTCTTACTGTACACAAATCATGATCTCACTCATGACTAATATTAAATCTGCTCAATCACGACAGATTGCAGTTGTGTCCCAAGACTGAAAACATCCTCTCCACCTCAGAACAGGAAGGATGGGAAACAAAGCCCAACTTATCCTCTGCTCTTCTATTGAAAAAGAACAAACAAAACACATCATCAGGGCTGAAAGAATACATAAACTTCAGGGTTCTCTGCCTGCTTGCAGAACTTCCTACTCACACATGCATGGCTGGGAACAAATCGAATGGAAACAGGGTACTCATAGATCATCATGTGAAATCTGTTTGCTTTACTCTCTTGGCTGTTAGATATTTCTCCAAAGCACAGTGCAGCTTTTGTGCAAATCCGTAGCTCTGGCCTGTGTCACTGTGTTTTGTTTGTTTGTTTTTCCTAAATTTTTCTAAAAAGCAGTAGTTCTAGGAGCCTGATTTCCCTACAGATTTGTGTCTCATGTTGGACTGTGATTACAAATTGAAGGTTTGTTTGCTTGTTTGCTATCCTTGCAGTTGAAGGATTTGTTAAGTGATCCCTTGCATATGCATTAACTGCTATGGTTTGTCTTGCAGTTGTTCCTTGGTAGGGCTACTTGCTGCAGTGATTCACAGAACTTGCAGGAGCATAATAACCTTTAAGTACTCAATCTATTCTCTAAATGTGGCTAAAAGCCTTAAACATCATTAGAGGTATACGCTGTCATAATACTCAGCCCAAAGCCTGACTTGCAACATCTTAAATATATCATTTTCTTAATGCCTCTCTGCTAGGGAAAGAGGAGACGAACATGCTAGTGACGTGAAATACTTAGTGTTACTTTCTGAATTCATACATTTTTCTTACATAAATGCTTTTTTTTTTTTTTTTTGAACTGATGCTGAAAACCAATGCCTAATAATACTGTGACTATATAATTTAAAGAAGTACATAAAATTATTCTCACATGCTAACTCAGTTTACTCCAGACTTTATAAATTTCAGCTTACTCCAAGAAGCTAAACTATCCCTAATATCCATATCTAGGACTGTGCATGTCTTCAGATATGCCACGCGTTCTACTACATTTATCAAATAGTTCAGTAAATATTGGCTAGAACGGTTTTAGGAATTTCAGGAATCATCTGCTTTTTAACACTGCCGTAGTAAATTAAACAGTTAATGGTGTTTTGACATCAGTTCACAGAAGACATATATTTGGGATTAATCTTCATGGATCGAGGTAATTTTCCTGTTCTTTCTTCAGATTTTTCATCAGCTGAACCATTTCTTATTTCTCTTCGAGCCCTGTCATCTTCACATTAATTTTTAAGTTCCAACACTGATGTTTTTATCACTGCTAAAGGTTACAGATTGACAAAGCTCTTTTCCTAAGCACACCAAATGAAGAAGGCATTTACTGACAAGATTTCCCTTCACTGATATATCAAACTCCCTGTGCTCTTCGCATCACTGATGGTAGAGCTGAGGTAACCATCAGTCGTACAGGTCATTTAGATCACACACAGCCTGTGTAAGAGGTGCTTAGGTGATCTTGAACATGTTGTTTGTAAGAAAGAGAAAACTAAGTGGAAATGATCAGAAAAACATCAGTCCTGAGTGAGTGATGAGACAGAGCAGAAATGTAATCCAGACTTTTCTTGGCACTCAGCACAGCAATAGAAACACAAGAAGAAAACCACTTTGTTGTTGTTGTTGTTATTGTTCTTTTTAAAGATGGAAGAGTAATATAAACCCTTGTAGCACTCCGAACCATAAATTTGTTGCGATAAAAGTCTTTCTAGTCTGACAGAAAAAGTTTTGCTACCAGAATTTCATTGTTGCGTTCTATCAACCACTGTTTGGCTGTTACGTGATAGATACATTTGTCATATCCCAGACGGGGGTCTCCCTCTTGGTCAGGCCCTAAACTGTTTGCACATCTTCTTGCTGTCCTATGGGAGCACGTTTTTGCCCATGTGAGCACAAACTGAGCTGGGAACCATTTCATTGCTATGCAGAGGCTTTCTGAAACAGAACTTGGTGACTCTTCTATCTCATATATGCAGAACAGTTGTAACTTGAGTCTGGAAACTGTCTTCTGCTACATTTTTTAACCACTATGATACTAGTAATGGTAATATTGCTCATATAATGGCATCCTAAGCTGCATACTGTTTCAATGAGTGAGTTTGTGACTACCAGAGTTTATTACTTCAGCTAAGCAAGGCGCTCTGCTTGCAACCGTGTGTAAATTCAATGCTTAATTATATTGTTGAAACAGTAATTAAAATGTATTGGCATGACATTGTCAATTAAAGCTATAATCATAAACTTCATGAGAAAGTATGCAGCGAGCCACGCAGCAGTAGGAAACAACAGCAGGCAAGACACCCTGGGGAGGGACTGTCTTTAAAGTAACTCTGCCAAGTGTATTGCAGACCAGAATGGGAATAGTTTGCATTTACAGCACAGTACATGGGGAATAGAATATAACCCTTCCACTTGAGGCAATTGCCTGCATGATTCTTTCCACACAGCGAGGCCTTATAGCTTTCAGGCGCTGCAATTGCTCCACAGCACTTCCCAGCTGCTGGCAGCCATTTTCCCTGATGCCAGGGCAGCTCTTATGAAGGCATTCCTCATCGAGTATCTCGACCAGCTGAAAATGGATGCCTTGAGAGGGTTTTTCTACCTCCACTGTTCTCCAATTACTCTGCCATGGAGCAGTGCGGGAGCTTCAGGCAGCCTCCCCAACTTTTAGAAGGTCTACCTGGGAGCAACGTAGGCTGCAGAGCACTGTGAAAGTTGGACCCCTCCAGCAGAATAGGCTGCAAAGCACTGGGGGAGTTGGGCCTTCACAGCAACACCGGCCACAAAGTGTTGGGGGATTCGAGCCTCTCCAGCAGCCTCAGCTTTGAGGGCAGTGACCAAGGAGCAGCAAAAGTAAGAACGCATGCCCTGTGCTAGGAGCCAGGCCGTGACATTCTGCTCCACAGCTTGCGTGAGGCAGCTGCTGGACATCAAGCAGACAGCCTTACCACTGAGGTTTCTTTTTCTCATGTTTTCTTCATTAATCTCGTCGTTTCGTGCGTTGTTCAGGTCTGCTGCCGCTGTGTGTATTTTATTTGATGTTTACAGATTGTTTCTGTTAACTGCCACAGGTTTACACCCTATGAATGGTATAACCCCCACCCGTGCAACCCAGATTCAGATGTGGTGGAAAACAATTTTACTTTACTAAATAGTTTCTGGTTTGGAGTTGGAGCTCTCATGCAGCAAGGTACATCGGTTACACTTCGTTATCGCACACGTCCCACAGTCTGCTCAAGGGCTTCTGTGCTGGTAAACTCCACCCTCTGTAATTACAACTTATACTGTAAAACCTGATCTCAGAACCAAAGCCATATAGGAAGAGAAGAAAGCAACATATCTCTGGAGCTGAGAGATGGCAGAGGAAGGGAACCTGTGGAATCCAGGATAGGGATGCAGAAGGAACAAGGAGGAGAGAGGCAAGCAGGCAGGGCCAAATCAGAGTCACTGGAGTTTAGCAGAAAATATTCATTAGAGGGATATGATGCTCTTTATGCTGAAGTTCAGTCTGTTGATTTAAAAGGTTTGGCAACAGGAAAATGTCTTCCCAATTGGACTTCATCCCAGTAGAATCAGTAACAGCCTTAGCTACCCTAGAAAAAATGTTTTCCCTGCCAAACAGAAAAGATAATATAAATTCTTCAGAAGGATTGTTAAGTTTGTTGGCACTTGTCAAATGCTTTGTTTAAAACAAAAAACAAACCTTTCTTTCATGGCTTTTCTGCAGGTAAGAGTCCCATCCTTCTGTAAACGCATCCAACCCTAGAAGCATTAACTTAACACATTCACAAGTCCCTGTTGCTGGTGATTTTGGAAACAGCTGACATAATACTCGATTGACAAGGAAGGGCAGTGAAGCTTAATTCATATGGGGAAGTAAAAGAGATACGTGTACTGAACACATTTGGTTATGACGTATATAATCCAAGGCTTCCAATTAAGTTACTATTCACCAAAACTGGGGTCCACTGAAGGGGATGAAAATAATTTCTGACAAAATTTCCACTTGAATCAAAGCTGAACAAAAAAACCGACCCCATGACAACAACCAAAAAGACAATCCAGAAGAAATACCATTTTGCTTCATTATTAGATTCCTATGCATTTAAGTAAGGAATGTAAAATCATCTCTAAATCTCTACACTCATGCAGGTACAGTTTATTCTTCCCTTTTTAACAGACATGAGTAGTGGTAAGAGAAATATCAGGAGGATCTTTCCTGGACATGGTAGAGATTGAAGTTTGTCTTGTATCTAGTATGCCCTTTCTTGTGTTGGTGCACTAATGCATTGACAGAATAGAAATGCTCTTTGAAGCCATTCAAAGCCCCACAGAAATGGCTTCGAAGGTGACCAGCTTAAGAAAGAGCCATTCTGTTTTGCTCCTTTGTTTTGTTGTCCTCCCAACTGATCAGTGAGATGCAGACTGAGGTTTTACAGTATCAGGCAGGTGTGTGTATATAGCTGTGGCTGCCATGTGTGTGAAAGTGCCCTAGGATTTTGTGTTTATGTGTACTGCCTTTTTTGGAGTTTACCATCATCCACAGCAAACTGTGGGATGCAGTGTCTGCTCGTTACCACTACCTTGGGTACATGACAGTCAGCCCCAACCAGACTCTGCTTGTCTTTCAAGAAGAATAAAAACAAAACAAGAGAAAGAACGAAAGAAAGAAAAACATTTGTAAGGCAACACAAATGTTTCCATGTACAAACTTGTGGTGCGTGTGATTGTAAGTGCATCATCGCTAATGTGAAGAGCTTGAACATGGAGTGAATGGTTGTGAGACTTTGCATCTTCTGTTACACTCTTTCTTGTTGACAGCAGCTGCTTGCTATGCTTGATTGGAAGCCACTTGTTATTAAATTTGAAAATGTGATGATCAGACTTTCTCTTTTCTACAGAGCGTGAGCAAAGTCTGGATCAGGATTGGCTGTCATGTCTGCCATAAAAAGGCACTAGAGAGACTTCAGCAAGTATTGTCCCTGACCCTGAGTCTTACTAGCAACGTTCCTATTTAGATGTTATTTCTCCTAGTTTTCCCCTGAAAGTCTCAAATATGTTATGCATACTCTGAAAGCATTCAAATGGATCACATTTCATCAAATTCATTCAGAAAAACCACTGCTTTTAGGAGGGCAAGTTACCTGCCAGATCCCCCTTCCAACCAGATGGGCAGAACAGCGTACTCAGTTCAGGAGAGTGCTTAGGATGAAATCAGAGGCGTGAAGCTTAAACTAATGGTCTCTGCTGCAGTCAGAGAACATGGAAAGGTGAACAATAAAATAATCATGGGGCTGATCAAAAGAGATGCTGGGCCTGCTTGTTTCTGCCGAGAACAGAGCATGCTCAGCGCCTTCCAAAAGCAAAAACCAATGCTTATTGCATAATTAATAGACCCAGAAGTCTTGAGCTTAATTGCACAGAATGTGTTCTGCTACTTTTTCACAAACAACTTTTTGCATGGGAGGTCTGACACCCCACAAATTCAGCACACAGGGCTTCTCCACCTATTCGCTTCTGCCACCATGCAGCTGCACTGGCAGATTTCTTTATTGCTTGGTAGGATTATTAATCTGCATACATCAGAGCTACATGTTGCATCGAGGCCCAAGTTCAGAATTTGTATTTGTATAGCCACATGAGCTTTAAAAACATTACACCTTCAGTGTGGTCTGAATCAACGCTCCTGGAAGCCAGCATTTTTAGGTCAGTTGCAGTCTGAAGATAAATACACGCTTAATTCTGAGAGCAACTATGCAAAATAAAAAAAAGAAAAGAATAAGATTTCATGCTATTAAAAAATTACATATATATGTAATCTGGAAAACAAGGAAAGAAGAATAGAATGCAGCATAAACCCAAACAGAACTACAGCTATAGAAATGAGTAGACTGGAATCAAATTTTCAGCAAGAGCTTTTGCTTTTAGACTGCTAATTTGAAATCCATGAAGCACGAGAGCTGTGCAAGCAGAGCATGTACTCTTGTAGTTTGGCAGTTCTGTCAGCCTCCTGAAACCCTAGGGCTACTCTTAGCTTTGACCTTTAAGAGACATATATATGTTTATGAAGCTGAGTTAAATCCATTTGCTAGCTGTTTGTAAGCTTCTTACCCTTTCAGTCTTTGCCTCAGAAGTCATGTTCACAGTTTTTGCAAAGTCTGAAAATATTCTCTATAACCCACTTACATTTCTTCCAGAAATCGTTAAATAGTTCAGGAGAGAGAATGCATTATCAGGATGTTGGCAGTAACATAACTATTTGTTAAATCAAAAGTTTTACATACTGAGGTTTCAGTTCATGGGCAGAATGCATTCTTAAGTCTATCTTTCATCAATAAAATAATTATGCTGATACTTGACATTGAAATGAAAAGTATTCATGTGGATGTCTAAGTATTTTGCCAAACCAGATCCCCAGATCCCATTTAATGAGCTAAGTTCAGAGGGGAGGTCTCAAGATAAATAAGCAAATAAATAAACAAACACAAAACTTCCATGAAAATGATTGAATATCTGTGTTGCTTACTTACATTCAGTCTGAGCTGTTGAGAAGCCATTTTTGGGCACTTAACTCTCAAGCTGGGAGCATGTTATTCCAGGGGATTTTATGACTATGGAAGATCACTTTGATACTTGCCAGTGTGACAAGCAGGCAGAACTGTTAAAGCCTCTTCGTGGATAACTAGTGTCAAACGCAGTGTCCAAAGCTTTGTATTGCCCTGTGCATCCAAAGCATACTTCCATGCACCCTCTGAATTTTAAAACGTAAATCACACTTGTGTAGTAAGATATGTGCTGGATAGTGAGCTCAGGTTCATGCAGGCTCATACATACACTGGAAACATTGATCACCTTGTTCCTACTTAGGTATGTGGACAGAAGGCACACAGAGCAGCTTCTTCTTGTAAGGCATTTCTCCTAGGCAGCTTGCAAGTAGAGCAGCATTCTGCTAAAGATCTCTGTTTAAAAGTATTGACTATGGTATACTGGCAAAAAGAAATTCAGGAATCAGATAAAAAATACTAGTACAACTTGTTTGGGTTGCAAGGTTAGTGGCACAATGAGCATTAGCTCAGAGAGGTAACGGGGTTTAGATCCAAGGATAATTCCATTTGTCATGTACCATAGCATACATCCCCTTCACAGTGTGTTACCATTATAAATGTTAGATGTGCATCTGTGAGATTACTGTTTATCATTTTATTGTACTATGGCTCATAATAGCATTCTGTGTCTAAAAATAGTCTGTGGTATCAGAAAAGGCATCTTTCAGCATCATCTTAATGTGATTGTTTTGGTGATATTGTAACAGGATCAGAGCTGATGCCCAAAGCTCTTTCTACCAGAATAGTTGGAGGAATATGGTGGTTTTTCACCTTAATCATAATCTCATCCTATACTGCCAACCTGGCTGCCTTCCTGACGGTAGAAAGGATGGAATCTCCCATTGATTCAGCTGACGATTTGGCAAAGCAAACCAAAATAGAATACGGGGCTGTTAGAGATGGATCCACAATGACCTTCTTCAAGGTAAGATGGTGTCATCCAACTCTGAGTGGTCAAACTGACCCATGGCTGATTACCTGCTACCTTTGCTGTGAGGAACAATCCCATGCCTTTGATGGGAGAACCGGAAGGGAGCAAGACCGTGGACCTGAGCATGTTCTCCCTCAGGTTGTTTCTTACAGTAGGATCTCAGCTTCATACAAACACTTGGCTAAGATTGATTCTGAAGGTCACATCTGCGCTGGAAAAACACTGCCCATAGTCAAAATACAAGCTGGTTTGCCTCTTTCCTAAAATGTTCCATGGTCAGGATTATGCATACTATTAATATAATAACCATTTACACACATAAACACATCTGTAAGTAAAGGATCATTTAATATGGCTAATTGCTTCATAGACAAATGAACTGATGGTTGGTTTTTGGCATTTCTTTTTTTGTTGTATTTGGTGGTTTTGGGTTTTTTTTTTAGTTAGTTTTTTTGCACTATTGGTATTAATTAGATACAAAGTGGGTTAATCTCATGAAATGTCAATTTTAAAAGTCAACCAGATATAAATTTAGGAAATATGCACAAAAATCCTGTGACAATTAGAATTAATTAGCAACTTCATCAATAGTCTCAGCAGGGAAGTTAAGCACTGAATAAAGTGCTTTTAACTGTAGCATCTGAGAATGATGTTTATAGTCAGATATGCAGTGCCTTTGAGGATGAGACACCCTGGTGAAACAACATGTGGGGCAAAATAACTCCTGAATCTGCATGAGTAGATTCAGCTCCAGTGCTGAGAGACCTAGTGCTCCAGCCTGTATTCCCCTGCACTGCTTTAACCGCAACACCTTATATTTCTACATGAGGCAAAAAGTGAGCACTTCCACACTCTGAGAGGATCAGTATTTGGGTCATTTCTCAAAACTAGAAATGCTCATCAAGGTCATTTCAATTATGTAGCAGCGCCATCCCTAGTGGAGCTCTTGAGAGTGAACTACCCTTGTAATGGCTCTCATGTGGCTGAATATAAATGTTTCTGCACTGCAGGAAATGCACAAAGTAGAGTATTTTTCAGAGCCTTGTTATAGTCAGTTCTTGGAAGGATGAACCGACATTTCTTTTAAGACATGCTGGGAAACCCATCTCAGGATATTCCTGGAAACATCATTAGGTGAGGACAGGATCTCCATACAAATGCAAAGCAGTGGGAAACAGCCAGTACTGCTGCCTGGAAGGCTCTGGGACATTTCTTGGGTATATGAGCTATTCACCACCTAAAGATGGCTGTTGTGGTTGCTATTCTGAAGTCAAATTCAGCATATGGAAGAACTCTTCAGAATCTGCTCCTTCCACAGTATTTCACTAGAAATAACTTGTAATTTCACCACAAGAAGTTTAGAACAAATTTTGAGAACTGTTTCCAGCTCTACAAGGATTTTTTTTTAATTATTTTTTAATTTTTTTTTTTTTTAAATTTTTTTGCACCACTAATCCTTCAGGGTAAAACATGTAGGCTTAAAAGTATGCAAGCCTCTAAAAAATAATAAAGTGATTAAATATCTATGCTATACATGGCAGCTTACTTGTGGCTGAAATATGAGTGTGCATAAAACCAAATGAAACAACATCAGTTTTAGTACAGAATGGAGATAGATAAGCTGGCAGAGTGAAGGTGACATAGTGAAAGATGCATGGAAAGTACAATTCATTTCACTTGTAAGCCAGTGAGACACACACAATGCTATATAAATAACTGTGATTATTTTTATTAAGGAAGACTTTCATGATTCTCGGGATATTAGGATTTCCTTACTCTGACCAAAAGTTCAAAAATTTCACAGTATGTGTACAATAAATACAACAGATAATTATGTATGCAAAAGGAAGCCTGTGTGTCCTGCGAGGGCATCACTTTGCCTCCCTTGTACAATACTGCAGATGTTTCTGGCGCTAAGTAAGCACACACGCAGCCACATACATGGCAGTGAGAGGACTGGGAGGGTGTAAAACCCAATAGTCAGGAGACATCAGGGGTACAGGTTTATGTGTGTGCCTTATGGCATTGTTTAAGAAAAAGAGCCCTTTGCCATAAAGGATTGAGAGACTGTATCTCAGCTGTGAACAGTCTCTCTAGACAAACTCTTGCTTAAAGAAAAAAGAAATTTTCAAGAATGTTCCTGCAGTGGCTATGCTTTTTAAGCAGGTAGTGCTGGGCATGAAAACAAAAGCAATTGAAATTATTTGTGGAAGACAAGAGACTCTTGGCTTTAAAGGAACTCCAGAGTCAGCCTCACAGCCCTTTACACAAATCTGGGCAAAATCCAACGTATCTATACTATATATCTTCCATTGCTTTCTTGCACCTCTGTGATAACAGATGTTAATCTCAAATTACAAGTCCTGCCAGGTCTCACCTCCAGATATGTAGACGTTTTTCCACTTAAATCAATGAGAAGCCAGTTGAATGAAGTTGCTAAGTCAAGAAGCTGAGATCTTTCTATCAAACTTACCTGAATAAGGAATACATCTTTCCAGTAAATTCAATATCAGATTCAATTTACTGCATAAATGTATCATCAGGTTCAAAAAGTATTCCCAGCTGAGCAGTACAAATGCCTTCTACTTGCAAAGAGCCACTTAACCATCTTCAAAGCTTCCTGGTATCCAGTGGCTTAAAGTCTTGGTTGAAACGTAGGTGAAATTCACAGGTATTGAATTCACAGGAAATCATATTAGCATTTAAAGCTCATATAACCAGAAAATCAGCTGCGCACAAGAATCTCCCAGACACCAGTGTTTAATGAGTGCTTGTGATCTCCAACACAGTAAGCCTAAAATCAGCTGTGATGACTTCAAACCAAAGACAGGTACTGTGACTGGGGATGAGGATATACTGCTCCAGAACTGGGGAAATGCATGCATGGAGGGGACTGTGGGCTCATATTTACACCAAAATTTTGTTTGTGTCTGTCTGGCTCATGCTAGGTAGTGGCACAGAATAGTTCAGTGTAGGTTGGATATTCTATCTTGAGATAGTGTCTGATGGCCCGACAGCCTGTAGGTCTAACGTGATATTTCAACCATAAGCAACACTGCTCAGTAGGTTTGGACAGCACACAGGGGAATAGCAAGGTTCAGTCATGTTAGCATACAGAACAGGGAGTAGAGTGGGGAGGAAGGGATGTCCAGCAGTGTATGGAGGTGGCTATGGCTTCTGACACCCCTCTTCCCTGTGCCACTGGGTACTGATAAAGGCCATACACTCCTACTGAGGCCAGTGGCAAAAATTCCCCATACTTAAGTGAGAGAAGGATTAGGTCCTTAATTCTAATTGCAGTGGAAAGCTGAAAGAAACATTTTGCTTAGAAACCACTTCAGCTTTGTTTCTCAAGCTTTATCCTTGAAGCACATGACTTTTAGGCAATGATATAAATACAGAAAAGCCAGTGCTTTACTCATCATCAGGCTTTTTGAAGAGTACATTTGCCCTGACTGGCAGAAACCCTGATACTGAGCGCAACAGTATCCAGCTGCACTAATTTGCTGGGTTATATGTAATTATTTGCTGTAATCCATGTAACAGCATTAGCCCAAAAATCTTCAAAGCATTTTGCAGTTGTGCCAGTAATGGAATTCCTGGCACTGCAGAGGGAGCAGAAGAGGCATAAAGCACAGTGAGTGTGAAAGTCTGCATGAAGGAAAACTATTATTTCATTTGAGATATGCTATAGACATAATTCACAACAAGCCAAAAGATAGGGTCCATCGAGGTGGAGGAAATGTTTACAGGTGTGATTTGGGTGCTGGTGTGATTCTGTGTCCTGTTTTTTCCTCCTTAGAAATCCAAGATATCAACATATGAGAAGATGTGGGCATTCATGAGCAGCAGGCAGCAGACAGCTCTGGTGAAGAACAATGATGAGGGAATCCAGCGTGTACTCACAACGGACTATGCGCTGCTGATGGAGTCCACCAGCATTGAGTATGTGACTCAGAGAAACTGCAACCTCACTCAGATCGGAGGACTCATTGATTCGAAAGGCTATGGTGTGGGAACTCCAATTGGTAAGATGTTTTCCAGCACAGGTGATGTGGAGTGTACACAGCAATATTCTCAACAGATGTGTAGATATCTATCTGGATGATGCCCTATTCTTTTAGAAGATATTTTCATCAAAACAGACTCTGGGAGTCTCCTTTAAGGCAAAAGGTCTCCTCTTGCCTCCACTTATCTGAAAGCAGCCCCTATAGCCACAAAGGAAAGGAATAGAGCAGTGCAGGCAACATCTGCAGAGCAAAGTCAACCAGCTTGCCCTCAGTGAGCATCCCCTCACTGACAAACTGGATGTTCCCTGCACTGCTCTGTTCTAAGTCCAAGTTGCACTACTGAATCACTACTTGCTTTGTGAAATCAAGTAGTCCTGGGGAAGGTGGCAGGGGTCAAGATTAAATGGTGTGTCCAGAATACATATCTGAAAGAACATATGAAAGGAGAACAATTTCTGTTCTATTTTGAGACTCGAGGGCTGCACATAAGAACAATGAGAAGCAATTGCAAGGTTCTGCCTCTGCATCAGAGACTTCAGTGTTTCAAGATAAGCAGAGCTTAAGATTCCCAGGCTCTGTGAACTCTTTCCAGCAGACCTTTTTTGCATACTCTGTGTCCTTTACAAGATTTTTTTCTATTTGCGGAGAATTACATAATGTGTGTTGTTTTTTTTCCTCGTTGCTTGCTTGTTTTGTATTTTCATTTCTTGTGAATATTGGGTACTGAGCAGCCAGATCTTCTTCTTGCATTAGATAGATACTTCTCCATACTGCTTACTTCTACATTGCCTCACTCAGTTAATAGTTACACAACTCTATTGACTTCAGGGGAATTAACTGGAGCTTATAATAGGTGAAGTATTTGGTCCATTAGTTGCTTGGTAGATCAGATATAAATAAGAGAGGAAAAACACCACTGCACTTTGAACTGGGATTCTTCGTGTCACTGAGCACCTCAGAACATCACATAGATAAGATTTTAAGTATATTTTTCCACTGTCTATATGAGGATGGCCTTCTGTCCTTAAGGAAAATTGTGCAAATGTTAAAATATCCCCAAATAAAGATGAACAAATGGCAAGAGTTTCATTGCAGATATAAAGCTGCCACACTTTAAACCAAGAACAATGAAGGAATAATTGGAACAGATGGCAGTCCTCGGAGAGAGTGCATCCATTGGAAATACAGCTGTGAAATATATTTATAAGATGTTTCTTGTGTGATAAATGCGCCTTGATTTTTTTTCTTAAGGAAAGACAGCAAAATTCAGGGGAATAGATACCTCCAAGCACTTGGGAATATTGCAGTGTCATCAGGCTTCATAAGTTTTTAAAAAGTTGATTTCACTGACAAGATGAATTGTCCAGATCTTCGTAATATTCACATAAACCCCAAAGCCTCTGTCAGTCTCTCAGAGCATCCAAAACAATCATGTTGCAAAAGCTGCACTAAAAAACAAGACTTATCGGTGATCCTTAACACCAAAGTTTTAGCAAGTCTGAGTCTGCATTCGCTCCCTCAGGAGAATCTACCACCACATGGTTATGGTTTGTAGCAGCAAAAGCATGCCTTGCACTCCAGCATTTCCAGTGAATGAGCTGAATGCCATCACCACTTGGTTCCCAAGGAAACAATTCATCTATGAATTCAGGGAATGTCGACTCTGCAAGTAGAAAATTGCAGATAGAAGCTGTCCTCGTTCTTCATTGTGCTGAACTAGGAAGACAGAAATTCAGGTGGATCAACAAACATCTCTGTTTATGCTTATTAGTGAGCCCTGGGTCACAGGGAGGAGGATTTTCATTAGATTCTTGGCAAAGATCACGACTGATGAAAAATCTGCAGTGATGGTTGGTGGTGAGTTTGCTGCAGTCTGGAAGCAGGACTGTACCAGAGACACCTCTTTGCAAAACCTATGCAAAATGTTACCTTGGGAGGAATCCAGCTGAAGAAAGCAACACTACTACAGATGTCAGGATAGGTATTAATTCCAGTATCACTGCCAGTGCTGATGCGAGTAATTCTAACACTAAAGCTGTTATTTGGGAGATTGCTAAGAAAGTATGTGGATGTATTTCTTGTCCTGAGAGGTAGGTTGATAATAGCTCAGTGGCCATAAATGCTATACTGAATATTCAAAGGTGTCTTGAGATGGATTTGTGTGCAGTTTTAGTGCTCAGCAATAAAACACCACTAATCCAGCACTCCAGGCACGCTTGATGAACTTCAAAAGCACATGTAGAAATATAGATGTACCTTCTACCCTCAAGATGAATTGTGATAATCCTGCTGGCAACAAAAACATCACAGGAAAGAATGAGCATCCCCACAAATCCTGTGCCATGACTCAGGCCGCTTCACTTTGCCTAACAGCTCTGTTCTTTCAGACAGGGGAAAATAGATGATACCTACAACATAACAAACTCCAGCTATCAGGGCTACAAACCTCTCCTAAGGTAGAAATAATTTTGCTTTCCCTTCTGGAAGGTGTTGTTGTTTTCAGTGGTAATAATTCACTTCTCTGTGTAAAGACAGTTTTGAACGTGTTTCACTTTCTGCTGTGCTTATTTTTGGCTCTTTAATAGCATGCATAGAAATCATCTATTCTTACAGACGGCATATTTTCCTTTCAGAGCTGGCTATCCAAAGCAGTAGCTGCTGATTGCTGGCTTCCCAGATGGACTTCGTATAATCTGACACATGTCTCTTGGCATCTGTGGTCACAGCATGTCCTATTGCTGGCAGTAGGGTACACTGAAAAATAGCTGAGTGTTGGCACAACAGAGAACTGCTGTATTTTTTGCATTGACTCTCCTCAGACAGTGCTGCAGGCTAAAGGAAATGGAAAGAGGGGCTTGCATTCATGGTACAATTATTTTTAATAGTGTGCTACACAACAGTGTAAGAATGAAAAGTGAAACCAAGGCCAAATATCCCAGGCCATTTAGATATATGAAGACACAAAAGTGGTGCTTAGTGAGATTTTCCTATGTCCACATCCACATGCACTCTGGGCACACCTCCTGCCTTGAATTTTATTCATCTTGATGAAGGCAAGAATTGCAACTGCTTTAACTTGAGGCAAAATGTGACTGTGAAATTCTAGCTAGAGGGAATAGTCTCATTAATGAGCTAAAGGAGAGGGAAGGATGGCAGTTGGCTATATGGATGAGGGACTGGTGACACTGGTATTTCAGCCCAGACACTTAAAGCATCCAACTATAGGAATTCCAGCATGACAGAGGTTGGGGGCACATATATGTCTTCAGAGCCAAGCAGCTTTTCTTGTAATCCTCTCCTGCTTGCTATCATAAAATCCTTGCCATATTAGCAAAAGCCTCCCTCACAATGCTAAAAACAACTTCTGCTTGTCTTTTATAATTAATAACAGGATTGTTGCTATCGTTGATGACTTCAGCTTCTGGCAGCACTGAAGAGGTTAATTGACAGTAATTTCTTTTAACAATTCTGTGCTCCAAAAGTGGGATGAGGGACAAACCTCTCCTTTGTCCTGCGTTGAGGCTACAGACTTATGCATCTGTTAGAGCTACTGGCTGAACTGAATCCTAAGCAACAGAGATTTTGTAGGATGGAGAGCTAGACTAGTGCATGAGATGCAATCATAAACAGATTGAACTGCCCAATGTGACCCTGCTATTTGCCAGATACTGTACAAGGCCATTAATGATGTTGAGCCTGAAAATGCATCATTTAGCAAGCTGTTGGCCTGAAAATATAAAAGTATTAAATAGATGCTATTTTCAGATTGAAGTGCCAATAGCCTTGCAAATCATGGAAAAAAAGGGCTAGGCCAGCTTGTGTTCTTATATGTTCTAAGGTAGATGTAGTGGAGTTGTGGGCATATGAAGTTATAAATGAGAATAGAATGTATTTGACTGTCTGCGGGTTTCCTTAGACAGTTACTCATTTTTCATGCAGTAGGAAAAATAAACAGATGTTGAAGTAAATATGAGATGTAAAATAGAAAGTCTCAAAGGATGCTTAAAGCAACATTCAGACATGATATAGAGGGATTATTTAGCAAGCAAACCCACTGCCAAGTCTTAAATAAACCTCAGTAGGAGACCCTAGAAAACAACACGAATTTCCAAACAAATAACAGCTCCAAAGGAGCCTTCTGTTTTCCAGTCCCCAGGGCAGATGCCAACAGCTTGTTGGTACTCTGTCCTCTTCCAGCTGAAGAGAACCCAAGAATTTCTAGCTGGAATAATTCAGTCTTGTAACAAGGGAGCTGTTTTGCTCCAGATAGCAGCGACGCACTCTTTCTCTGCCTTTACTTTGCTGCAATCAGCACTGACAAGTCTTGCTCTCCTCCTTCAGGATCACCTTATAGGGACAAGATCACCATTGCCATCCTCCAGCTACAGGAGGAGGGGAAGCTCCACATGATGAAGGAAAAGTGGTGGCGAGGCAACGGCTGCCCTGAAGAGGACAGCAAAGAAGCCAGTGCTCTCGGGGTGGAGAATATTGGGGGCATCTTCATAGTGCTTGCTGCTGGGCTTGTTCTTTCAGTGTTCGTAGCCATTGGTGAATTTATTTATAAATCAAGGAAAAACAGTGATATTGAGCAGGTAAGTCATACCTTTCCAGCTTGCTGATGTTTCTGAGGTCTGTGGTGACTGCATTATGTCTCTTTGCTGGAGTGCAGGTTTTGTATTGCTGAAATCTCACCATTTGTTTCTGGCACTACAGAGAAATGATTTCTTAATAAGAACAGGGAAGAAACTCATCCACAGTCCAATTAGTGGTGCTGTTTAGTATGGCAATGCAGAACGAGAGCAATTAATTTCTCAAACTGTTTTTGCTTATCTTTAAGACTTAGAGTACAGATTACCTTGGAAAGGAATAAAACACAATTTTATTTTATTTTATTTTATTTTATTTTTAATGGCATTCACATCAGCTCTTGAGTAACAACAGGAATGTACTTCCAAATCCCTAGTGTAATTTTTCTCTTGCTCTAGAAAGCGCTTATTTCCCAGTCAGGAGTTTACGCCCTCTGTGCTGAAGCATGCACTTCAAAGCAGGGAAATCTACTGAAAGCTGATGGATGCCACAGCAAAGTAAGGTTATGGAGCCAAACAAATTCTGGATATAGCTCCACTGAAGTGTGATGAATGATTTGAAAATGCAGAGAGGAAACAAAGGAAATGTTGTCTACAAATCACGTATTTAATACAGAAGCTTTTGAAATAGAATCTATCATTAAAATAGGGTGTAAACACCCATTTGCTGAGATGCCAAGCACAGTAAAAGAAACAAGATATATACGGCCACTCAGAGTTTATTTTTTAAGCTGTCTACAAACACTTTCACTCTGACTACATTCCCCGGTTTTGGTCTGGTGCCGGCAATGTCCTAGACCCTAGTTCAGCCCTGTTTGGATCAACTGCTAAAGCTGTTCTTGCCCTGTTCACTTCATCAGAATGTTTCATAGGAATGAGGGTCATGTTGCTCTGCAGCCTTGGTAGACTCTGAGGCAGTCATCAGTTTGTACCACCTAACTTCAGACATATACTTCTAAGAGAGTTATTTAAGCTCAGTTTTCATTTAGATGGGAAAGGCAAGAGATTTTCAGTCAGCAGTTCATCCTCTCCCTCCAAGACGTAGTCCTACAAAGCTGATGACATAAAGAGCAGGTCAAGAAAAATAAGGGATGAGTGAAAGAGAAGGAGAACATTTTGAACTCTACCTCAGCGTTGTGGTTTACAGTGTACTGATGCTGAGACATGAGAGGGTTTGACATCTAAGTCAAAGCACACAGCCGAGGCTGAGGGCCTGGAGAGGACAGTGTGCCTCATTTTTAAACATTGGATTTTTGATGGAATGAACCACCCTGCAGTGTTGTTGAGGCACTGATCTCTCTCTGATGATAGTGGATAGGACACGAGGTAAAAGCATGGAGCAGTATCAGGGAGGGTCAGGTTGAGGATTAGGAAAGGGCTTTTCACTGAGAGAATGGCTGGGCACTGGAACAAGCTCTCCAGGACAGCAGTCATGGCCTCCATTTTGGACAGTCCTCTCAGACATACGGTTTGAATTTGAGGTGGTCCTGTATGAAGCCAGGATTTGGACTCAGTGTACCTTGCGGGTCCTTTCAAGTTCAGGGTATTCTGTTGTTTTATGCCTGTATCTCCTTGTGGTCACAAGTAGCTAAGTGTACATGCCCGCTGTTCAGCTAGAAGGAAGTGACCTGAATCCTACCAGGCATCTTAATTTTCCAAATGACTCTTGATGTTATTGTGGGTCCCTGGGATCTAATGCC
This sequence comes from Coturnix japonica, assembly GCF_054131305.1. Lineage (NCBI taxonomy): Eukaryota > Metazoa > Chordata > Aves > Galliformes > Phasianidae > Coturnix > Coturnix japonica. The sequence continues at coordinate 95,232,617 of NC_140663.1, read as the reverse complement.
ACAGCTGTTGATTGAGCTAAGTCTTCACAGTGCCCTGCAGAAGAGGGCAGCTCATGACTGTGCAGACTTCTCTGCAAGCCCCTGATCAAGCCCTCACTAAAAGCAATGTGCACAAACAATGGATGTAACTCAGGCAGACAACTTTTCAGGCCTTATTAATCAAGGTGTCCACGTTTGGGAGAAAGTCAGAGAGAAAGGATGGATGCATTTTGCTCATATTGCAGCTTTCTGGTTACCACTTAAACTTTATAGAACAGTTTTAGCACAAAATGAGTAAAGAATATATTGAGATCAAGTTAAAGACTTGGGAGTTTTTTATTCAAATAAGTTTTGGAGCAGTTCTGCAGGTAAAATGCTTAGTATAAGCACTGAAGAATATTTTAGAACAATTCAGGAGTCCAGGAAGGGCAATGTGCCCTTGAAAACATAATTAAAATAGACCTAAAGATGTACAACATGTGAAATTGTTAAATTATTTGGGAATTTGTTGGATGAATAACATAATACTCAGGGATGAATATATAAATATGCAGTGTCTGTATGTAGTGAAACTGCTATTGTTACACAGTGATGTGTTGCTGATTGTGATAATGGAAATCTTTAAGTATGTTAATGTGACAACACAATATATGAGTACCACAGATTTTTTCTGTGACAGTAATTTCAAAGAAAGAAAGAAAATTCAGGTGATTTCAGTGTCATTTTCTGGTTTGTCTCTTTTTGTTTTATTTTCACACTGGTTATATAAGAAGCTTAGACAGAAAATGCTGCACAGCATATATTGTCACTAAGCTAATTCAAAGCTTGATTTGCATACAACCTATGACTTTTCTGTTTCCATAAATAGAGTCTCTTTTGATTTAAATAACTTTTGAATCTCATTCTCATGTTTGCTTTTAATTTTACTTCTCTCATTTATTCATTTTCTCCATTTTTTTTTTCTTGCATGCAAGGCCTTTTGTTTCTTTTACGGACTACAGTGTAAGCAAACCCATCCGTCCAACTCCACTTCTGGCACCACCTTATCTACGGAGTTAGACTGTGGCAAGTTAATCCGAGAGGAGAGAGGGATTCGAACACAGCCCTCAATTCATACTGTGTAGTCAGGAAAGAAAAAAGGTGTGTCCAATGAAAGCATTAAACAGTGCACTTAATGACAAAGGTTGTACTCACCAAAACACAGTTAATGTCTTCAAAGTGCCTTTTGCTTCAGCAGGAGATAAGCTTATCTAATGCAAATCATCAAAGTCCTGGAAGTTTGGGCAGTTTAAAAGCATATCCCAGAAAATAATTACACCTACAGCAAAGAGTGAGAGCAACAGACTATAGCAGATTTTAATACAATAGTCTCTAGGTACAACTGCCATCTTGTCATTTCATTGGGTAATTCACTTTTTTTCAGGTAAGAAATACTGTTTTACCTCCTTTTCATTTTCAACCAAACTTGAGTAATCTCATAGCAATCTCATTAGTAAAAGCATGGAGAAAAAATTCCTTGGTCTCTGGTGAAGCATTCAGCAAGTGGGCCAGAGAGCTCTCTATAAACCACGGAAAATAACCTGCAGGCTCCATTAACTTTCTGAACTCCTATTATAAACAGCTAGAGATTTTTAGCTGGCATATATTATTTCCAGTGTCAATATTTAATGAATTTTAATTCATCCATTTAAAATTCATTAGACAACGCCTCCAAGTAACTATCATAGCACAAGATCATATCTATCAGTTAAATTTTATGCCATGTAACCATTAACATTTAAGAACATAATCAGTGAAAGCACCCTCAGGCACTCCCAGTATATATGTACCTTTCATAGCATAACTCTGTTGACTTGGCTTGAGTAATTCATGACATTCACTATTGTAAGAATTTATAATATAGGAAAATGTTTTATGACATAAGTGGCAGAAAAAATAATATTGATTTATGTTGATCTGTAAAGTGTTGGCTTTTTCTTTAGAGGAAGACATATTGGATGTTTTCTATACCTTGGAAGGATATCAGTTCGATTTCCTTCATTCCTACGCTTGCCTGTGGACTGCCACAAAGGGAAACAACAGGCTGGATCTGTTGTTGCCTCAGAAAAACATATGACAATAATTTGGGATAGATACACAAAATATATAGAAATGCCATCTCATAGGATATCGTGAACCACTGCAAACAACCAAGTTTGCAAAACCTGATTGCCTTATGTCTGAATGTCATTATATCCCATCTTACCTTCAGTTTCACCAATTCATTTTCCACCCCTCACGCTTACTTTATGTTTTCTTGCACACTGCAGTTCCTCCTCATCAAACAAGTTAATGATCTGTTTTATTGAGGGGCCATTTCTGGGCTCTACTGCAATTAGGAAACTTGTTCGAGTGGATGCCTTCCTGCTCAATCACCAAAATGCTCCAGCAAAGCTCTGCTGTCCTCTTGAATTGTTTCTTTCATATCTGGCTTCCGAATATACTGTGCTTTACTTCTATTCATTTTACAACTTTTAGTCAGCAATATTTATAGTGGCAGTGGGCTTCAAGTTGTTGGTTTTGGGTGTTCTTTTTTTTTTATGAAGACACATAGTGCTCATGGCTTGACTATGGTAGTTCTTCTCTGCTAGTGTTCTTTCAAGTACGTGAGTGAGTGTTTCTGCTCTACTCCAAACACTGCAAGAAACTCTCTTGCTCAAACAGGAATTTTAACCTGCTTGAGCAGTGCCTTGAAAGCTTAGGTTCTTCATAAAGTGATCATTCCTAGTAGTGAAGACCTGAATAAGGTCTTCAATATCCCTGGTTTTAAAAAATAAACACTCTTGTCTGCAAGTTCCCAGTTGAAGAAACTTAAAACTAATTAAATCCAGCTTCTCTGAACTCTCAGAGCAGAAGGAAAACTACTAATGGGCTTATCTTCATCATTGCTCTTTGCAAGAAATCAATCAGTTTGCATCTTTTACTACATCCCTAATCACTGTTTAAATGAATGCTGAATCCAGAAAGTTTCTGTTACTTTTTGGGTAAACACTTTCACATCTGTCAAGGAAACAGTCACATTGTTAGTGATCATTTTGCCTGTTTAGGTGTCCCCAGAGGCAACTTTACAGCCTTCAGCTTGCCAATGGGAATTACAAAGCAGTTCCTCCTTTCCCTAACTATCCAACTGCAAAAAAAATTATTTAGAAGTTTTACTTTTTCCTTAGCAGTTATGCCAGCAGTTAGGGCAGTGAAGAGCAGGTGTGTCAGATGGGAACTAATAAATTGTGTTTCTAAACACAGTATTTGCAAGGCTCACTGTGGGTACAGAAAAAGCCAGGTGTCTTCAGGTTAAAAGCGGGGTTTACGGAAGGCACAGCCCATGCCATTTCTCATAGAGTGCATGGCAAGGAAGAAGTCGAATGCAGAATGTGACAGGCTTTAGGAAGAAGTGTTGAAGTCTTTAAAAATGTTTGACCTATCAACACTCTACGCTTTAAAACTGTTACAATTTGAACTTTGGCCACAGAAACATATTCCGTTCACAAATGGTTGCAATTGCATTTTCCTCACTTGCAGCCTTGTAACTGCACCTGGGACCCAACGGTCAGACTATGTCCCCTCTCACTTGTGTGTCAGCATTGAGTTAACAGCTCTGCTTGTGACAGAAGAGCCACAACAGACTGTCAGCTCTGGCAGCACCAGTAGCGAATAACCAGAGCTATTTGAGGAGAAAAAAATGGTTATAAACATACCCCATGTGCCATTTTATAGTTGTTTGGGTGGTTTGTTTTTTTTTTGCCTTTGTTGCATTTTAATCAATCAGAGCTCCCCAAATATTCAAATAGCGTCTGCAGAAAAAAAGAAAAGAAAAAAAAAGGCGTATTCTTTGACACATAGAAATCACTGGCTTCTGAAAGTAATGGGGTCATGCACAAGCTAGTCCCTTCCCATTGCCAGGTCGGTTTGGCTGGGGTCAATGCTCCTACCTTTATTTAGTGTCATTTGATGCCCTCATTACACGCTCTGCCATCCAATGAGTTAAAAAAAAAACAGGTGGGAGGATGGAAAAAGAATGAGACAGGGGAAGAATGAAAGGAACAAAGGCAGTATGAGAGCAGCCTTTCAGGATCTAAAGGGGGGCTGTAAGAAAGAAGGGGACAGACTCTTCAACAGGGTGTGTTGTGATACAACAAAGGGAAATGGTTTCAAACTAAAAGAGGGGAGATTTAGATTAAATATAAGGAAGAAGTTTTTTACAGCAAGGGTGCTGAGGCAGTGGAACAGGTTGCCCAGGGAGGTGGTGGATGCCCTGTTCCTGGAGATATTCAAAGTCAGGCTGGATGGGTCTCCGAGCACCTGATGGAGCTGTTGGTGTTCCAGTTCATAATGTTCATAATTTCCAACTGAAATGATTCTATAATTTGATTCTGTGAATATGATCACCATTTCAAGGAGCTAGGATCAGTGTGGCTTAACAACACACCTGCACCATACAGCTAGAACAAGCACACCAATCATGTTTTTGCATCTGGATTGATATTTGCTCAAAGTACTGCCATAGCTTCTTGTCACTCTGTAATCTCTCTTGGATTAAAGCTTTGAAGAGTCATATCTTTAGCTCTTTGGGAACAAACGAGTAGAAGAAAAAAAAGTCCCTATTTCAGTGACGTTCTTGCAAAAAAGCTTTTTTGTGTGTGTGAATTTATTGGGCCTATAAAAACTTTTCCTTCTTCAAACATCAACTTGAGCCCATCCATTAACAGACCTAAACCCCACCTCCAAACCTGACGGTGGCTAGGTGTGCCTGCAGTGAGCATCCCTGTTTGCATTTGATGGCTTCTGAGATCAGCAAGTAGCTTTACTGATTTGTGTGTATGTGTGTGTGTGTGTGTGTTTGTGTGTGTGTAAACAGGAAGCTGAGGAGCAGTTTATATAATTGAAACACAGTTAAAATAGTCCATGGAATATTGTGACGCTGTTTTGACAGTCACTGTTCAATAGACTCTGACAGTTTAAAATCCTTCATTTGGTGATCTCCTCATGCAATTAGCCTTTAGTGACAGAACACTCAAACACATTCTTAATGCGCTGCAACAGCAGCTCACTCCCTAGGAGAAACTATTTTGGATATTTCTCCTTCAGTGCACTAGGAAAAAACAAATCACTTTTCTTTCAGCAGAAGACATATGTCAGTGTCCCAGCCATGAATTTTTCACACTGAGGAAGGCACAGCAGGAGTAAAACCTTGTTTTCAGCACTTCCTCCTCCAAGGCTGAGCTAGTCAGGTGTTCTTCCCAAATAAAATCTAGCCAACATCCTTTTATTTTGGTAACTCTCAGTTGTCCGGCGTAGCACAACGATTGTCTTTTTGTTTGTTGGTTTTTCTTTCTTTTCCTTATTTGATTTTTTTTTTCCCCCCAAGGTGTTAAAAAAACAATTGAAGGATCTTATCCTCAGGTGTAGGTAGCAACACTTTGATAAAGTCTGACTACAGATTATTTCTTTTTTCTAAGAAATCTAACTTATTTCATGTTATCCTTTAAATTCAGAAGCTATAATTACCCTATAGCTTATCACAGTCTTCTGGATGTCAGCATAAGGAACAATTTGAGATTTTCATGAGCAAGCTTTTTCATCCTGCTGCAGTGACCAAGAAGCAAGGAGGAAGAATCTCAAACAAAAACGAGCCCCAGATACATTCTGTTTGTATAAGATTTCCTTTAACTTTCACAAGCTGTGTACTGCAGCATTTTAGCACTGCTTGGGTGAAAAAGTCAAGCCGATTAATAGCATAACTTTAATCTTATTATTTTGTTGTTAAATATGTTGCTTTCTGTAGTCTCCTCTCTTTTTTGGAGTGACCTCAAAAGTGGTCTTAATAATGTGTCAAAAACAAAACAAACAAACAAACAAACAAAAAACCCACCAACAATCTACAAAGCTTATTAAAGAAACTCTTTTGGTCTGGCTTTTGAAATATGAGATTAAAAGAGCAGTATCTTGCCCTTGTAAGTGTAATTTGAACATCATCGTACCTTTTCTAAAGGCTACTACAGACATGGTGTTGTTCAGAGGGCTGTCTTGGGAGTTCCTACAGATGGTGTTTTTTGTCCACAATTTTCAAGTAACTCACAAGTCATTCTGGTGAAGTTTGGATTTGCTTTATGTTACTGTTCTCTACTGCTTTAAAAATCAGGGTTTAAAATTCCAGTTTTCAAATATTTGTTCAGTATGCTGATTGCATGAACGAGCTTTGAGATAAATAGAATGTTGAGCCAGTTTTCCTAGGACTCAAAAGAGCTCTTGTCATATCTATCTGCCTTTCTGGCCTTCTGAATGACTAACCAGACCCAAAAGTTAAGAGTGTCATCTCAGATATCTCTTTTAGACAACCTTAAGCAATCTGTGAAGGCGGTGGTAGTAAAGGACCTGTGTATCACAGGCTTTTAATGCTCTTTTCCACCTCCAATAGGTTTTCTTTAAGGTGGCAATATTTCAGATGCAGAGATGATCATAAAATCAGTCAGGGCTGTAATTACGTCTGTGACCATTTGAATACCTTTGAAAGATCAGTTCAATATCTCTTTAACTCATTGTTTCAGGTTGAAAGTGGAACCAGTGGAGTGCTTCTCAAGTCATGAAGTCAGATTCTAGAATGCTCATATACATAATGTCAGCAAATGTCTACGTGCAGATGTAAATGACCTTCATGAGATTACTTTGCTGATATGAAATTAAAAGATATTGTGATAATTGCCTTGTCTGACTAACACAAATCAGTTTGGAAAATTTGATCATAGGTGTATTAACAAGGCAGTAAGCTGTATGATTTCTTCTGCAGAAATCATCCCTGCATGCACGGTGCAGAGATTGATGGCTATTGTTAAGAGCATGCACAACATTCAGGTTGGTAAGAAGAACGGGGGTAAAAAAATAAGCCTGGTCATTCCTACAAATATTTAATATTTTCTTTTCCATGTTATCCATGGAATCCAGACATGGAATTCAACATCTAGATTACCAGAATCACTTGGTAATCTAGATGTTGAAAGCTCACTTAAAAATTATCCATGTCAAGTTAGTTAGTTAGAATATATACTTTTATTAGTTTAGAAATACGCGGTGCTAAGCTTTAAAAAATCTGAAGCAATATGCAAATAATTACGTATTAAAATGACACCTGCTTCACCTGCTGCTTCCAGAGGGCAGAGGGTCTCAACAGACACCACTGACTCTAACTCCAGTAACACTAGAATTCCCATTTTACATTATCTGAGGGGTTATTTAAATGACAACTACACCTGCACAGTGGTGTACCTGGCTATTAACAGACTTTAATTTGAAACGATGGTAGCACAGTGTCCTGGACTATGACTGTTATACTTTGATTTGGCATGACTGTATTGTACTTTGATATATGTATACTTAAGAATTTCAGATGAGCAAAAATTAAACATCTCAAAGATAAAACATTAAATTCCAGATGTAGCAATTTATGGGATCTTTGCAAGCAGTTAATCCCACAAATGGATGTGCTGACACCTGCAAGATCATATACCATCAACCAGAGACACATTAATATCTTGGGCTCGTTTGCAAAATCAGGGCTATACACTATACCCACAGAGTTCATACTGGACAGGAAGAAGCACAGTGTGAGGAATTCACTACTGAGGAATCCCTTTGTAGCTTTAAATAAATGATCTAGCCTTTATCCACTTTATCCTCACACTTTTTTGCATTTGAGAATATTTCTCTGGAATACCTGGACATCAGAAATGTTGGATTTTCTCTTCCTTTTCTCCTCTTCCAAAATCATACTATGTTATACTTTTTAAAACCCTGTGTAACTGAAATCACCATTGAGTTAGTGGCTAAAGACTGAGCACTACTCCCCTTGCACTGGTATCTCTGGTAGAAGGGAATTTATATTTGATATAAAGAACCATGTCTGTATGCTGTTGCTCTCATTTGACAGGATAAATCAATTATAATAGCAATATACAGTATACAACAATATAGTGTATAAATATATATATATAATAACAATAACACAGTTAACCAGATGTGTTAAAACTACGCAATTCTGTAGTTCTAGAAAGGCTTTGGAAGAGGGATTTATTCAGCATGATGGAGGTAAGGTGGTCAAAGCTTTGTTTCACACTGCTACCATCAGTTCATTTTATGTATCAGTCTATACACATTTGCATGAAACAACCTTTTGCCTTGCTAGATACCTCAATTGAAAGCCTCTGTGCCTTTTGTGTTATAAGTAATTATTCCAGCAGAAGATTGTAAAAGATTTTTCCACTTACCCAAAATGTCTTTGTTAATATTGTGATGGTGGAAAGGAAAAGGATTTCTGTTTGCTTTCTAAACTATTCAGCTACCTCATTCTTGTGGTAATTTCTCTCCTTTCTTTGACACAAAACATTTGAAAAAGATTCTTTCCAAAGAGAGGATTGCTGTATTTTGGAATTACCTATTAATTTAGTGAGCATAACTAAGCCACAAAGAAATCTTTCTTTTCTTTGGTATTCACAATTCTGTGGGGCTAAGGTACATGTGATTTTAAAAAGCAGATGTTTTTTCTTTTAAGGTCAGAAGGAAAATTACCTGTCGAAAAAGGGTAAGTTTTACTATATGAAGTCAACAGAACACCACAAACCTACCATTCCACGCAGAGTTTAAAAAATATTAACATCAAATTTAGTTAAGACAAAATTAAATTGATCATTGATTTCAGTGGAAGCCATGTTAGGCAAAAAAAAACCAACCCACAAACAACAACAAAAAGTGACTTACAGATGTCATGTTAGAAATGAGGGATTTGCTCAAAGCTGACAGAAGTCACCAGAGAAGCTTCCTGATCCTGTTTTTAAGTGCTGAGCTCCATTTTTTTCTAAGAGCCGTGAATTGGTCAGAGGGTATGGTTGAACTCTGTCTTCAGTGAAAAGTGTCTAATGCAATTTCTATGTCCCAACAGTGTCTTTCTTTCAATGCTATAATGGAGGAGCTTGGCATTTCACTCAAGCATCAGAAGAAGTTAAAGAAAAGGTCAAGAACGAAGGCAAAGTCTTCATTCACAAGTATCCTTACTTGCCACCAGAGAAGGACACTGAGGAAAGAAACCATAGCGTGAGGAGGAGAGACTCCTGGGAGGAAGTATCAGGAACAGAATCAGAACAAAAACTTGGCTGCCTACAAGTTGATTGTGGTGGGATTTCTGAAATACAGACATTTACCTTGTTCTTCAGAAATTCTCTGTGGTTTCTTTTTATAATCTAGAGGTACAACAGTTTAAACGCTCACATAGACTGATGTACTGCTACTAATCATCTGGGAAGTGTCTCACTGTTTCTTTTGAGATGGATTTGTATGCTCACCTGGTTTGCATCTCTCTTCCCCTTCCCATGCATTGCTGTATGTGCTTTCTAAATAAATAAATAAACAAGAGACAGGGAACTTTTTTCCAATATTCTGGGAGTGATATCTTCTTTTTTTTTTAATTTTCTTTTGAAGAAAATATAACATTTCTGCTAAGTACAGTTCCTTAGAAACTGGTGTCCAGATAACCAAAATAAAAACCTGTAACTCCTAAACAATGACTACAAAAACATATGAAATACAAAGGCATCAAAGAATGAGTTATTCTTTCTTTTCTCTGAAGTTGTAAAGAACACTCTTCAGGTTCTTGCCTGTGACTAACTTGGTTTTCCTTATCTTCTCTCTTTCTTATTTGTTTTAAGATGAGATAATTTAGTAATGCCATGGCTCCAGGTGCTAGATGTTCGAAAGGTAAATCCGAAAATCACAAATGTAATGATCAGTGAACACACAGACAACACTGACATCATCACAGTGCCACACCATCCAGCTCTTAATATAGATAAAATAATTCTCAAACTCAAAATCACCTAGAAAATAGAGCAAATAATATTCAATTTATAGCAAGCCTTGACCAGAAAAATAACAACTGACAGAGATGTAGCCAATGCTCTACTTGGGGAGCAATACATTGCTCTCCTACACATTCAGTTGTATATGGGCTCAGGGCAGTCTCAACAGTATAACCACTTCTAGACTTAAAGCAAGACTGAAAAAAGGGAACCAGAGAACTAAGCTACCAATTGCTTTTCTGCACATTGCACAGAGCTGGGTCAGACTAAATTGTGACAACAGTATTTGCTTTAGACTTTGTTGATGTTCATTACATGAGTGTTCAGCAAAGTGTCAAGAATTTTTGTCCATTTTATATTCTCCCAAGGAACTTATTGCTTACCATTGATTACCTTTGCCTTGTATTCAAGTCCATTTTCTCTGCAAAAGCAGACAGTAATGGTGGAAATTGCTGTGTGAAGAAATCTCTCCTCCATCTTTTCCTCACAGCACCACCTTGTGCAGCCACTGTTGACTGGCTTGGTCAGTCTGAAAAAGAATGACATTACTTACAAAAGCCTTGCTTAAGAAGTGATACATTTCTATATTATTGTAGGCAAGAAAGCACCTCAGTTCACTTAGCCTTTCCAGGGGAATTGGGTTTCCTAAAGAGCATGACATTATCTCTGGTTTGCCCCACACTTTCTATTATTACATATGATTCTCAAGTTTCTCAGTTTGTCCAGTTTGCTTTGTCCTTAGCCATGCTTTTTGCCTTAACCAGGTTGCTAGTACTTGCAAATTTAGCAAGCACACTCAATAAAGACAGAGTATAAAGGAGATCTAGCTGCCCTATAAATCCCTCCGTTTTGACAATGAAGCTCTGAGAGTTAATAGGACAGTTCCACATTTTCAGCCACGACACAGAATATGTCATCTGTCCTCTCATCCTACTTGTTTATGAAGATATCACATAGGATGGGATCAAAAACTTATTAAAACTGAGGTGGAAGAGCTCTCTCCTCACAGGGCTCATTAAGCTGTTAAAGAAGAAAATTCATCAGATTAACAAGACTTGGATTTGACAGGCACATATTAACTCTTGCTCATTTCCAACAATTACTTATGAAGCTGTTATTTTATGCCAGTGTGTCCAGGCACCCTCAGTTGAGCTATCTGGCTCAAAACTTCATAGATTCTTTTTGTTTTTCTCCCATTGAAGACATAAATTATGATTGCTGTTTTCCAGCACTTCTACTAATCCTCCATGAGTTTGTCTGAGAGAATTCAGAGCAGTCAGCCTCTGGGAAAGCAAAAACAGTCTTTTACAGTGACTATAGTAGAAAGCTCCTATCAGTGCTTGCATTCGGGAAGCTTAGTGTGTTGCCTACTCCAGTAATACATTGAGTTGATGAGCAGTAATTAAGAAAAACAGCCCCCGGCCCTCAGTGCTCACAGAGGATCTCATAATACCGTACCTTCATCTTTCTGAAAGTCATTTCTTTTATTTATGCCATCATCAAGTTACAAACAGGCCTTTCAGACCACCATCATGATTGAAAAGCAAGTTATTATTTTCCAGCCTGAGTAACTCCATCACTCTGCCAGCCACAGCCTTCAGCTAAGATATTTTTAAATGAATAGGTTCAAAGTGATAAAGGATTTATAATCAGGTCCTTTTCTTTTTTTTTAGAAGATGATTCTTCTGTGGCTTAGACCTTGAGGTTAAAGAAATCTGAGTTCCATTTTGTTTTAGATATGTATTAATGCTTTCCTGAAACTAAGAGGTAGTGTTTTTTGTTTACTGCTTTTTACATTTCAGCTTTCCCATTAGTGGCCCACCCCTTAAAAAAAGAAAGACTCAGGGAGAAAAGAAACTGTTTTTGTTGTCTGGGTAGAAATACATGTAGAAACAATAAACAGAGCATACTTGGATTTTTTCTCTTTTTACTAGCTTGACAGACTCACAGCATATTAGAAAGCCTCTTTGTTAATCTCAGATGGCACCTTACCAAACTGCACTCACTGTAAAGAAGCTAGCCAGCTTGCTATGATTTCATGAAGCAACAGATCACTATGTGTGGCTCTGCCTTTCTCTGCCTGATGCAAGTATGAAGATTCGTAATGGGTCATAAAATCTACTTCAACATAAATTTTCCTCCAGATGGGGTAGACACTAGGTGGGAACTACCCAGTGAAATGTAGTTCTCCAAAAGCTCTGGGCAGCTGCAGACCACTACACAGCCCACTGTTCTGTTTTGTCTCGGTATTTTCATGACAGCACTGTCATGGCCTGTAACTCCTTTGTCAATTGGTCTCCTTTTGAGAAACTGCAGAAAGGACTTACAGTAAACAGTGAAGAAGTTGAAGGGACACTCAGTCTCACTGTTTGCTTCTGCCTTAGGCCAGCAGTGGCCTGGTGCAGGCTCCTGACATGTCCCTGTGTCCACACCTTGCCTTGGCCACGAGCACTACTCAGAGCACCCATGGACATGTGGGATGCCTGCACAGGGGCTGGAAACCAACCTACCTCTCATCTTGGTTCAACAGAGTACTTTGTATTTGAGCTAGTTAAAATTACATCTAAGGAAGATGCTTGGGGATCCATCTAAATCCCACTAGTATTTGAGGATTCAGCCAACTGCTCTTCTGATTTGGAGCTGTGACCTTTCCTAACCTCTTCAAAACACACTCGCGTCACTGGCTAGACTACTCATATGCCACTCACAAACAGGTCCCAGCTCCACATACCCACATGCATGCAGTCCATTCACAGTTATGCATCTCGTCTCATTTTCTCTACATACATTCTGTGTCACTGGAAATATTTTCCTTCAGTTTAGATGCTAATTGTAAATTCATAACATGACTGAGGAAGCTGTTTTGTCTTGAGGGAGGAGGAACAAGCACAAGGCAATCTTACACATCGACACGGTAGCAAACATGATTACTGCGACCTTTTCACTGTATCCCAATAAATATTTTTACCTGCCTTTTTTCCTGCTCAGCAGCATGCAGTACAAGATAAGCCTGATTAGAGATAATCCATTAGGAAAGCAAACGTCCTCATCAGATCTCTGTCTTGGCAGCAGCAGGCATGCATCCTCATTGTTTATAAAAGAGAAATACAATATTGACTGATGCTGTTGAATGGCTTTAATGTGTTTCATTCCAGAAATGGCCATGTTTTGATGCTAAGTTATCTTTCCTATACCACTACCAACCAACAGACTGTGGTCTTACTAAGGGCTATTAAACATCCATTGAATTCCTTGAGAAAGTGGGAAGGCAGGCTCAGTGGAAAAGAGAATATTGGAAATATGTAAGCAACTAAGCTGTGTGCACAGGGCCCAGGCCAACACTATGATTGATAAGCCACTGCAAAACAAATGAGCATCAGCTTATTCCCTTCTGAGCCCCTTGTCAGAAGACCGCATTTTGTGGGTCTGCTGTGAACCAGTAATCCCATGGGGCATTTACTGACTGCTGAGCTTGTCCCTTAATTGCTCTCTGTCAGGCTTGCAGGAGTCACAATTTCTCAAGGATGAGAGCTGACACTGTTTAAAGATATGTCACTTACACCTGTCAAACAACTGTGATTTTATTTCAACCCCATCTATTGATGAAGATGAGCATTTTTTGACTATTGAATTCTGATTCCTGTTTGCCTCTCTTAACCTCCCCCAATTCAAGCTCTGTTGTCATTAATGCAGTCATTATACAACTGTCACTTGTAAAACATGAAGTTCACCCTTGCCTTTCTGGACTTTGACAGCCCAAGAGATGAGATCTACGCATTGGTCACCTATTCATGACGTGCCCAGAAAACAGCAGCATCTGTTAAAAGCCAGTGGCATGAGGCAACCTTACGGATATGGTAGCCTCCAGCTTGGACAAGCTGAAATCTGGAGAAAAGCTGGCTTTCCAGTCTGACTCTGACTAATAAAAACAGCAGATAAAAAGACCTCAGGTGTCATCCCCCCCCCAAACTGCCTAGAAAGACCTGGGCACTGTATCAGCTCTATCAAGTCACCATGAATATTGACAAGTAAGGATGCTGATCCACAGTCTGCAGAATTGAACACATATCAGCCCTATAAACACTGAGAGGATGGGGCAGGCACCTCATTACCCCATCCAGCCCACAGGAGCCTTTCAGACACAGCTAACCATCTTAACCATCTTGTCTAGCACTTTTATTGCTCTCACCCTGTGGCAAGCCAGCTGTGCTCAGTAAGGACTGCATGAACTAATTCTTCCTCTCCATTCGTGGTAGAGGTGGAATTCTCAGTAAGAGACAGAGTGTCACAAATCATTGGGAGCATGTGGGCAGTCCTGCTCTGAGAGAACAAAAAAACTCAGCATGCTGATCATGCTGCTGGGTAATTTAAAGGCTCCTTGCAACTGTGCCTTCAGTGCTGAAGAGACTAAGAAATACATTGGAAAGAAACTACTAGAGAAGGTAAGTATTTGAACTAGCCAGTAGAGCCATAAATTTCACGTAACAGCTGAGAGTACTGACACCAGCCCAGCAGGAGCACACAGGTGCTAGACACCAAGCACTGTGCATTAGCCTAATGAATCACAATTACAGAAACACCTGAACCAGATAACGCTGTGCTCATCCTTTCTGAAATGCATACAAGCATGAAGCAACTTGTAACGCTCCCTTGACTCCCCAGCAGTTTCAGATAAGGTGCTGCTCAGAAGCAGTTAGTTTTGCTTCAGAAAGATCCATGTCACTTTATTGAGAACGCATCTTTAGCCAAGATTTTCTTCCAACTCTGAGCTCCACACATCACCACCCAAAATCAAACCCAGTGTCTGAGAGCACTGCCCAAACGCACCTTGAACTCCAGCACTGGGGACCGTGCCCGCAGCCCTGTGCATCCCGTTCCATGCCCACCGCCCTGTGGTGCAGCCCCTTTCCCTGACCCCCACCTGCCCCTCCCCTGGCACAGCTCCATGCCGTTCCCTCGGGCCCTGTCGCTGTCACACAGAGCAGAGCTCAGTGCTGACCCTTCGCTCCCTGTGAGGAGCTGCAGCCACCATCAGGCCTCTCTGCTGCTCTGAGCTGGACACACTGAGGAGCCTCAGCTGTTCCTAATACATTTTGTCCTCTAGACGTCCACAGTTCATTTCTGCTTCCCTAAGCAATCCCCAGTTCCTTTCCTCCTAGGAGGGAGAACAGGGCTGTAGGTGTTTGAGCACCTACAGCCTCCAACCACCAAGAGAGATGTCACAGGGCACTGTGTTGCAATAAGTGATACTCCCAGAGCTATCTATCCTGGTGGCTCTGGGAAGGGCAGAGCCCAAAAAGGCAGGGCAAGCACACAGGAACTCCTAGAGGAGGTCTCTCTCCCTGCTTCACCTCCCAGCCAGACCAGGGTAGCTGTGCCTATCCCTGTGCAGGCCTGCATCCTTGGGGCACAACCTAAACTGACAGGAAGGGTCAACATTCTGCAGAGAGGGATGAGGATAGGGTTGGCTCTGTTATTTTCCTGTATTTTGGAGCAATGCACTGACTGTAGTTGCAGGTACACAGTGCCTGGGAGGCTGCCATGACACCTCTGGGTCTGTAACACCTCCAGAGTCAAGGGAACTTGAGCATCTGCTATTGAACACAGGGATTTTTCTAATTATTAGCCCCAGAATACTTACTGAAGGGAGGACTCTTCACCGTGACTACCATAAGGAGAATTACTAATGTTACTGATTTCAGAGTAAGGTGCTGGGGTACGCTTACGATGTTACTGGGTCTGCTCTCTGCCTGCAGATGAGCTCCAGGCCAGTGAGCTGTCATTCAGATTGGTGAACAGTATAAATAACAGTCATTCATTAGCTGTTGCTTTTACATATCTTTTGGGTTCTGCCCAGAACTGACATTGTACACCTTCTACTTATAATACATGCAATCAAGGAGACTCTGTATGAGACCTAGATCTTCTTCTTCCAGTTGGGTTTTCTACAAAATAAAGCTGTCATATGGGCGTGGGTTTTTTGTTTGTTTGTTTGGTTTGGTTTTTTTTTTTGGTGGTTTTGGTGCTTAGCTTTCTGAAAAGCATGTACAGTCAGCAAAAGCTTCCCATGGTTTCTGAAAACTGAGAAAAAAGCAACCCTTAGGAAAGATTTTTAAGCAATTGATTAGGACATCCTGAAAGCAAACAGAGGTTTTCATCCTAGAGCTGCCTATTGTCTCTTCCTGGAAGCAACAAGGCTAAGCAATAATTCTGATCTCAAAAAACAGTGAGGCAGGACCAGACAAGAGCACTGTGGATGATATTTCAACCTTGCAGAGGTGTGAAGCAAACTGGCACAACAGGAGGGAGAAAAAAACATATCACAGTGAAATGGATTGCTGTTTGTTGCATGATGACAATGGAGATGACAAAGATGTTGAAAGCTTTGTTCTGGCAAGCCAGTAGTGAGCTCTTTCATTCCCAAGAGGCAACAGTGGGAAATTTTTTACTGAATTTTCCACAGATGAGGTTGAAACTTCCTCCCACAGGATTTTACTCATGCACAACGCACCAGACAGCTGAAAATACAGCCTAGAGAAACTACTCTCATGTCCAGAGCACTCCAGCTGCACCCTATGAATTGTTAACTCTTCTTGTTAGAGTAGAGGAAAAGATGTCTTCTTAGTTTTAGTGTGTGAGCACAGAAGGTAATCTAATAAATGTCTCTTTTCAGTAAGTCAAGTATGAACTATACTATCTAGAGAATTTGGATGCCCAAAGATACAGTTAGATCCTAGCAGAATATTAAAAAGCAGTTGCTTATAAGATATTTTCTGTTTACCCCAAAAAGTAGACAGTGAACAGTACACTCTTAGTGTGATTTAGCTTAACTCTAATTCCTTACTTATCACATCTCTGGAAACAGAGAAACATTTAAAACAGCCTGATAAAGGTAACCCTAATAGGTTTTCTAGTAACATCATTGATGTTCCACAGTCCCTGTTTTCATTTTTAATCACCTTTCTTCTGTGATGAAATTGAATTTCGTATAAACATGATTGTCCCCAAAAGAATACTGATATTTCCCTTTCATTTAATAGTAATCAAACATTCAGGTTTTACAGGGATGTGCTCAGAGAAGTGGAGGGCTGAACTCTTCCCTGACTCTTGGAAAGAGATGCAGAAATGTTTGAAAAAGTAGTTACAGCATGATTCGTAAAGTTCCTGCACCTGCAAAAATTAAATATCGTGCCTATATTGAATCAAACTAACAAGCTAATTTAATGGTGCCTATTAAAGTGTGTACCATATTTCAACAATTATTTTTTAAATTATAGCATTTGAAAGTGCCACTAGGGGAGACCAATGTAACCTTTAATGCCTGGAGGCAGATTTCCAGCAGGCAGCTCCAAAAATTGTGAGGAACCTTAGGATCTTTATAGCCACATCCTTGCTTAGAAGCTGTTGCTCCACACCTGATGAAATCACAAGGCCAAACAGAAGAAATTTTTCTCCTTGTTACAGACAGCGCAGAATCCTGTTCCCTTCAAAGAAATTAGTGTCTCTTGAGAAGGCACAGCTTTAAATGCTCAGAGGGAGACCAACGGGTTGCCTAACAAGGCAACAGCAAGAAATACTGCTGTCACAGTTACCTTAAACTTCAGTCACCCTTCTGCAGGTCAGCACGTTTACAGTTTCTTAATTGCTAGTGCAGTAATTTTTCATGGGCTACAAGCTCTGAAAGAAAATGAAGGCTTTGCATCAGAAGGAATGATGTCTTTAGCAGTTAATCTCTCTAATCACAGGGTTTCCTAACTGCTAATCTAGCATTTTGTTATCCAACAGGGATTTACCCGGTTTCATTCAATCAGATTGAATGTCAGATTAACGGCTTGCTCAGAGGGCAGAGGCTGGGTATCCGTGTCTCGTGGGCTGGGGCAGGAGGATGTAGAGGACATCTGCACTGTGCAAATCTCCCATAGGATTTCCCACTCAGAGGTGTTGAGGAGGTTGCCATTTATTTTTTAACAACATTGAGCACGTTGGTGAATCTGCATCTTCAGTGAAACAATCACAGAAAATAAATGAAGTGATTGTGGGTTTTTTTTGTTTGTTTGTTTTTAGGTTTTTTGTTTGTTTTTTTAAGAGGGAAGAAGAGAAAGCACAAGGATCAACTCTCATGTGCCTTTGACGGATGCTTCTCATGTCAGAAAGATGTCACTCAGAAAAGGCAGCTTTCTTTAAAGACTTGCTTGGTTTCTGCTTCCATTACTCCCCCCGCAAAACAAACAGAAGATTTATTACATATATTTTTTAAATTAAAATCCAGTTTCATGATAGATTAATCTTCCTATGATGATTAAATCAGAGTCTGAGCATTTCTGGAGGATGCTTTGAAGTGTGTGAAAAGCTTTTTTGGCATGCTGTCACTGTTCCCTCTCTTCTGTAACTATTATCTCTCTTTCTTCATACAAAAAATATCACCCCAGTCAGGGATTGAACTCTGCCAGGTAATCTTCTCTATCCATTACATATCTAAGTTATCCTCCCGTTTCAGTGCATATCTGGAGCACAGTAACTGCAATCCATTTGGAAGGCCCTCTGATAATGCAGTGATATCAAGTCGGATATAAAGGCTTATCTGACTGCTTAATTAGTGAGAGAAAACTTGCCCAATTATTGATGCCCAAATTATCTTTTACTGTTTCTGTTCTTAGCATGCAAAGTATGCGCACCTGCACAAACCTTGGGTACAGCTGCTTTAAATGTCTAGTCTTGCTTTCCTAGATGAAAATAGGTGAACTGGAAGATAATCCTTGACAGCAGCATAGTGGCAAAAGCCATAACCGAAATAAAATTGTCTTACTGCAATACCTAATTGGCATGATGTATTTGGCACTGTTATCTAAAGGCTTAATTCAGTAATTATAACACCTTTTGTTCTGTAAAATACATATCTGGTTGGATATAAGGAGAAATTTCTTCATAGCAAGAGTAGTGAGGCAGTGGCATAGACTGCCCAAGGAGGTGGTGCAGTCACCGTCCCTGGAGGTGTTCAAGAGCTGTGTGGATGTGGCACTGAGGGATACGGGCAGTGAGCATGGTGGGGGTGGGCTGATGGTTGGACTGGGTGATCTCGGAGGTCTTTCCCATACTTCATGATTCTATGACTCTCTGTATTCTTTCTGCTGATTTTAATGAATTTAACGCTGAGTAAAAGACAGTCAACAGAAGAAAACATGAATTATTTATATGGCTTTCAACTTTATCTCTGCAAATATGTTACCAGAACATCAGCAATATGTCCGCCTCACATGCATGACTTTCTAAAAAAATCAAAAGCTGAAAAAACATGGAAAAAATACTGGGAAAATGCACTGTTCTACCTCTGTTAGAAATGCCATCCTGAAAGCAAGCACTTGTAACAGCACTTTAGCTTACTTCCTTACCAGAGTAGAGAGTAGTGAGGCTGAAGATGTTCTTGGACTGTCTCTTGCAGGGATGTACCCATGAAAGCAAGCTGGTAGCGTTCAACAGGGACACTAGAGAAGGATGCAGAATTGACTACAACTGGAAACCATTTTAATCTGTATATTATTGCCAGAGCTAGCATAACAAAATTGTGCTGAATTATGCAGTGGCATCAGCTTAGCTTGTTTGTTTCTGTATTAGAATCTATTTTGCAGGATAAACACGCCCTTCTTGCCCAATACCAATTTTCCATTCTGGCTTAACCAACTTCAATTACTTGAAATACATCCCTAGGACTGAAATTCAACACGTTTCTGAGAGGTGGACACTTGAGTCTGATGAGATATAAATTGTTTCTCTACTTTACAGACTATCTGGATGGCACATAGTCAGCTGTCCTATGAAAAAGATTGAAACTAAAGTAGCTGATCATAAATCCAAATTTTTTTAAAATGAGAAGCTGTGACTGCAGGAAAGATGATAAAATTACATCAAGAAATTAATTCTGTAAGTTCATCAGCATTATCCTAGCAAGACAACGCAATACTGAACCACTTTCGTATGCAGCAGTGGCACAGCAGGCACAAAGCTAACAGACAAATTATTTTTAGTCACTGAAGAACCAACTCATTCATACACCTAATGGGTTATATGTCTTATAAAAGACTGGATTCATCTCCTTTATAGTCCCCCAGAGTATAGCTCTTTGGGAATATATAACACTGAACAAAATGTCAAAACAGGCATTCAGTATTTTATTATCAATTCACCATTTTCATAAATAATTTGAACGGTGGAAGACAATAAACATTTGCAGAGTAGTCTGACTTGGCAGTATGAACAAACACTCAGGAGGGCTTCTTGAGGTGGCAGCTCTGCTGGACATACAGCTAGGACCAGCTCTTCCCTGGTAGCCTGGGGCAGTATATAGCTCACCAGGGCATTGCTTCACTGAGTGACCTCCTGCTTCTACTTTTGCTAATGCTCGCCATGACAAAATGCTGGTATGAATACGCTGATCCCCTCTCAAACATGGACATCTGAACAGCCCCCAAATGGGCACTGTGCCTCCCTACGCTCAGAGCTCAGAGAAAAGAGCCTGGCTCAGCCCCACCATGGGTTCCTCACCCAGGCACCATTGATTGGAAAAAGGTCCCATCCAACGGCTAAGTAAACCAGGAAAAGCAAAAAGGAACGTAGTGTGGCCACAGTGATGTGCTAGAGCTTACTTCATTTACTTAGTTGCATGCAGCTCATAGCATGCTGCAAGTTCACACTGCCTACAGGAAGAGATAAACTGCATCTCAAGAGCTAGAAAGCAAGATAACAGACCTCAGAAAGCTTTTTGAGCCTGACCACAGATATCACAGAGCAGTGAGCTGAAATAAAAGTGGTTCCTGATGATGGCTAACTTGTGACCGTTAATTAGAGAATGCATATGGCAAAGTAGAGGTTCATAGTGAAGATATGGGGCAGAAGTGTTACTGAGAGGAAAAATGTACTGAAAAGAGACTATGACTCCAAAACTCACCCTAGGGCAGGGAAGAATACCTTAGAATGGTCAGAAATAAGCTTGCATGAAGATGCAGAGATTAAAAGCAACGAGCACAGAGCTGGCAAGAAAAGGGAGATGTGAAGGCTTGGTGGAACAGATCTGTCACAGAGGAATGAACAAGCACCATGAGTGCATCAAGGCAAAGCCACACTCCACTTACGTTACACCATAAAGGAATATGCATTTCCAATTATAAGTGAGCTCCAAGCCTATTCTCATGCCTTCTTTGTCAGCAAAAAATCCAGTAATTGGAAAAAAATGTGTCAGAGTACTCGAATAAAGATGGCTCAGCCATGTACTTTTCACCCAACCTTTGTCTTGCTTCCTTAAGAATACTGGGCAGCTGGGTTCCCTTTACATGCCCTCAGCTGAAATCATGCTTAATGTTTTCTGGTTTGGAGGCCTTGACAGAGCAAATGTGGGAAAGAAAAGAGTGAGGCAGTTGACAGCCAGCAAGAAAAAAGGAAGAGAGAAAGGAGATAGGTGGCATAACAGCTAAGCTCAGTGCAAAAGAAGCAGAGCTGGTCTCACCTGGACCTCAAGGGCTGTATTTTGAAATAAACAGAAAAACACTCAACAACTCCTTCACATGTCATCCTACTTACAATGAAATGTAGGGAAAAATCCAGGCTTGTGGTCACTATACAGTGACTACTACGCTATTTTCTCTTTAAAGTCTGACCCAATGTATTTCCTAAACCAGTGACATGGATCTACAAAGAGGATGATTTTATGCAGCAAGAAACTCCCAGTCAGAGGATAAAAAGTACAGCTATGTTAATAAGATCAAATGTGTCCTTTCTGTATAATCCACACATCAGAATTTATTTATAGCAGAGCTATGCCCAGACTAAATCAGCCAAGGTACGTGTATGAAGTGACTTCCCATGAAAAATATTTTCTACTTTTAGCCAAGGTTAACAGTTTTTCCAGAATTTACACGAGAATCTGCATGCTATTTACACTCGGTTAACTATTATTTGGTAGTCTATTTGTGCGACGAATTGCTGACATTTTGAAAGCAGATATTTGATGATTTAACATAGACCTGAAGTATGACCTTTGGTTTACACAAAATGCATATAAAGTGGGTAAAATCAGTTGCTGAACTTACCTCATATGTCTTGTCTAACATCTAGACTTTATTTTTCTGGTCTCCTCTTCCCTGAACTTCCCTAAAGAAACATTTTGGTGTTTTTTTTTCTTTTTTTCTTTTTTTTTTTTTTTTTAATACAGATTTGAGCATCATCCATTCTGCAGTTCTGTTTCAAAATGTCCCTAAACAGTGACGCCAATCCAGAGCCAAAGCAGTAGCAAGACGTGTCATTCTTAATATTAATAGATGATCGTTTATTCAGTTTAACCAGAGCTGTTCTGGGTTTTTTGGGTTGTTTTTTTAATAACTGACTGGGCTTCTACATTTACCCAAGAAATCCACCATCCCTGCAAATATCCACAACCCACGATAGTTTAAGTCTAATATTATTTTTCATTTGAAGCTAGAAAAAGAAAAGCAAGAATTTCTGAGGATTGGTTTACCCACTGAGATGAAAAAAGAGATGGGGTCAACCTATTCTGTAATGCCTGTCAAACTAATTCACAGGTATACCACCAGAAGAAATATAACATGGAGGACTGCTTGAAACCTGACCCACTTTTACTTTGCATACATACAAGAATTGGTGTGCATTTGTTCTACTACATATTTTCTTTTATGCTTATCAACACACATCTGTTATACTTACTTTAGTGCTTCCACGTACCTCCATGCGATTCCAAGCATACATACACTTTCCCCATCTACACAGAATTTCTTCATAGTAAGACTATTTCTCTCAAAATTCACTATTTTCTGCTCCTAGTCAAACATATGTCCAAGTTTCCTCAAGCAGGTACTGTACAGCTGTTTGTTTTTTTTTTCTGCTGCTGCTGCTTTTTAGAGGTTTTTCTGGGATCTTTAAAAAATTTAGGACTTTTATGTATCAATAGGAACACGGTAGTTACAGGTTGCATGGGGATTTTCCTTTCAAATCTGACCTTTCATGTGTTATTGAAAAAAAGAGCACTGTAATGAGATATTTCTATGCAGGATCTTTTCTGCTCTTTCCAGACATATTGCAATGCTACATTTCATAGACAGGAAATTGAACTAGGAGTTTTGAGATGTCATTTAGTTCCCCTGCACCAAAGCAGAGCTGCTGATATCCTCATATTCCTGGAAGATGTTAATCTTTAAATCCTCTGGCCAAAGGGAAGCTGAATGTCTCATGTCAGTCCCCTTCTAGGGGACAAGTATGAAAACTAGAGGTTACCTAAGGCTTTTGCTTAGTACTTATACAAGAAAGAAAACATCTTTTTAAAATATATATATATATTTCTGTTTATTAGACCAATAGCAGATGTCACTCAGAAAGACCAAGAAAAGACCAAATGGTGGGCCCAAGAAAACTTCATGAGGTTCCACAAGTCTAAGTGCAAGGTCTTGCATCTGGGTCATGGCAGCCCCCAGTGGCAATACAAGCTGAGGGATGAAACCATAAAACATAGCCCTGCTGGAAACAACTTGGGGATACTGGTAGACAGCAAGCTGGACAAGAGCCAGTAATGTGTCCTTTTAACCCAGAAAGCCAACCATATCCTGAGCTACATCAAAAGTATAGTGGCCAACAGGTGGAGGGAGGTGATGCTGCCCCTCTCTCTGTGCTGGTGAGGTTTCACTTGGAGTACTGCATTCTGATGTGGAGTCCTCAGTACAGGAGAGATGTAGATCAGTTGGAGCACATCCAGAGGAGAGTCACAAAGTTGATCCAAGGGACATAACACCTCTCTTATGAGGACAGGCCGACTTTTTTACAATAGGGGTGGTGAGGCAGTGGAAAAGGCTGCCCAGATCTGTAGCAGATGTCCCATCCCTGCAGACACAAGATCAGTCTGGTCAAAGCTCTGAACACCTGATGAAGCTGCAGGTGCCCCTATTCATTGCCGGGGAGCTGCTTCAAACAGATTGAGTCCTTTGCAACTCAAATGATTCTATGATTCTAAGTAGTAGATAAAGGAAAATAAACAGGGCACCTAGTTCAGAAATCTAATCCCACAAACTAAGGAAGATCCATGGAAGAAAAGTAAGATAACACTGACCTCAAACTGTTTACAGAAAGCAGTGTGTGGAAGCATTTATTTCCTGTTTCCTAAAGAAGTTTTTTCAGTCTTAACTTAGACTGCAAGACATTCTGCAGAAACAAGGCCAGATGCATGCAGTCAGTTTTTGAAGAAGCCAAGAATTGTTCATCATTACTCAAATCCTGCTCTTTCCACCTCTATCTCCACATGCCAGACTGATCTTTGAGCTCCTCAGTACTGAGCAACTGAGGGAGCTAAACAAGTCTGCAACACTGTCATTCAGGAATATGTATATATATATGTAAACTTCATAAAAGAGAGGTTCCCCCTGAGATTTTCTGTCTGATTTTGACTAGATCAGACCCTGATTGATAGGAACCTCGTAGAGATTTGGCACTCGAAACCTG
The DNA here is from genome assembly GCF_054131305.1 of Coturnix japonica. Classification (NCBI taxonomy): domain Eukaryota; kingdom Metazoa; phylum Chordata; class Aves; order Galliformes; family Phasianidae; genus Coturnix; species Coturnix japonica. Next base: position 95,208,264 of record NC_140663.1, on the reverse strand, counting down.
CACACTGCTCCAGTTTAGGAGCAGTGTGCAGTTTAAAATAAGTGTGCATAAAAATTCCTTCTCCAAGATAATTAAAGCATGATAATCACTCCTATCAGGTTCTCAAGCACTTGCCATTTACATCATTTAAACTGAACTCCCCAATCCACAGTCTTAGTAGTAGTACAAGAATACCAAAGGCTTCAGCTAAAGTCAGGTCACATTATGCTAAATGCTGTTCATGAGTAATATATAGAAGCAAAGTAAGCAGCTGACACTTCCTATTCAATTAAAATAGAATCTGCAAGAGAAAGCAGAGATAAATCTATTATCACTAATTTACAGACAGTAACCCATTTCAGAGGTGTTAAGCAGTTTGATCAAGGTCACACAAGAGGACTGTGGCAGAATCACAGAATCATTGAGGTTGGGAAAGGTTTCTATATCACCTAGTCTAATCGACAGCCTAACACCAGCATACCCACTTACCACGTTCCTACAGTTGTTTCAGCTATGGGCACAGTGACATATTTTTCTTTCAATGGGATGGAGATTATGCGAGATGAAAAATAATTTTAAAATTATTAAAGAGTGTTTTAATTGCCTATGCTCAGGGATATTATTGGCTATCTTATCTTGTGGATTTTCTGCAGACTATCAGTTATTACTTTAATATTGTGGATAATCTATGCTACTAGAACATTATCACATTTTATTATACCCAACTGTTGCCTTGTGGAATGGACTCATCCCAAGGAGATAGGCCTAGCCTGCTTCCCAACCTGCACTTCATCTGACTGTAATGTTCTCTGCATCACTGCTTAGGTGTAGGATGCACAAAATGCCCCTTGTCCCCTAGAGATCTCTGTGTCTAGAAGTAGGAGTGGATGGTTTGCATCCAAATGCATCCACTGAAGTTAAGAATAGCAAACTCTCACAGGACTGTCCAAATTCATCTGTCTTCTTATTTAAATCCTTAAATAAATAAAGAGAAAAGTCCAGCTAACTTGCTGAAGTCTGTCAGTGAAGTCTTCTAGTTTAGATCGATGCTCCTGTAAACAAGTAGAAGGGCAGCACAGGTCTGAAAAGCCATCTGTCACCAGTCTTATTCACACTGAGCAGTATCCTCTTCTTTAAGAGTGATGGAGCACACAAATCTTAAAGAGTATCATACCGGTTAGCAGACCTCCTTACCTAGAATTATAAAGTACCCATTGACAAGGCAGACTGGGCACACAGAACCAGAGCAAGGATGCTCACAGAGAGAGATATACCTGATGCATGGATCTGCTCCCTTTGCCAAGGTGGGAGATGAGTGATGGCAGCACGCATGAATGTGTGCATGTGTGCACACGTGCCTGTGTTGCTGCCGCAGCACCATGCAAAGCTTTGCCTTACAGAAAGGGCTGTGTTTCCGCCTAATTTCTGCTTTGTGCCAACTCTGTTTCTGAGGATGGAGAGTTTTTAAAGAGTTGAAGGTAGGAAAGAGGTGAAAAGAGAACTTTTATAAAGACTGGAGAGAAAGTGTCGGCATCATTCACTTGCTGTACTTGCAAAGATCTGACAGAGGTGAAGGGAAAGATAAGAGAACACAGAAAAGAAGAAGAAATCCAAAACAATAAAAAACAAAACAAAGCAAATTTATTAACTATGAAACAAAAAGGTTTTGGGTTTTTTTTGTAAGATAAAAGGAATCCTCAAGAGACTGCTCTGGTGTTGTGATTTCAGAGAACATCAGAGTTCAGGACAGTCATTCCTTGGTCCCTCTGGGCTCTACATATAATAACTCCTCCACCTCTGTCCTCAGATGCCTTTCTTAGTACTAAAATCCTCCCTTGCCCCATGTTTCTTACCTCTTCTCTCAGACAGCATAACCACCAACACAGCCACCTAAACTCAGAGCAACTGTTCCCACTTTATATTTCACTTTGAAGTTTCCTGTTTTTATATCAGCCACTGGATGCCAGGAAACATTTTTACTTTTCCCAAATGTACCAGTGCATCTAATAAAAGATACCACCTCTGTTCCTAAGTCCCATCTGGCTAATGTTCTTAGCTCATGATCTCCAAAAACTCACTAACTCTTCTTCCAAAATATTAATGGGGAGTTCCTTACATTAAGATTGAATAACACTTGGGAGACCTCTTCACCGTCTGGGATAATAAATCTCCTGTTTATGCATACTAAGATACCAGGAAAAGTGAGATTTCATCACATTACCCAGTGAATGAAGATCTGCTTCAAAAACTAGATATTAATGTTTCTCTTAAAGACCTGTCTGTCTACGTTACTCATATGAGGCTCCTTATCCTACCATCTGAATCCCTCCAAATGATCACTCCCCATTTTCTTGTGTGGAGTTTGGTCATCAAAAAAGCATTTTGGATTCAAATAAATATCTAACTCTGGCAAGTAATGGGAAGGGAATTTCAAGAAACAAAGACACCTTCCAAATGATTTTTTTCTTTGTGTATGAGATGGTTCAAGAAAGGTAACTGAGCTGACTTTTGTAAAAGGACATAAAATATTTCACTTTGTCCATACTATATCCTTTTTTCTTATAAGAAAATAATGTTGAATTGTGGGTACTCAAAGTTTTTCCCTTCCTTGTTTTGTGATGTAGTGGGACAGAGAAGAATTTAGGACCCCTAACAATTCCTGCCACAGTGCCCCCGTGTAATGCAGTTTGGTTGGCCCCGTCTGGCCCATGAGAAACAACAAAGAGTTGCATGAGGCTACACACCATCCATCACAGGATAGAGACCTTGACCAGGCCCTTGTCTTCACCTTGTACATCTTTGGGGCATTTTCAGAGGTTTCTACCAGCCCTGGAAGCTTCTATCATGATGTGTCCCCATGCTTTGGGGGTGACAACAGCCATTCTGTTGCACCCCTACTAGCTTTGCATGGAGACTCTTAACTCATCAGTGGTTTGGAAGGAACGTTTTTAGGTAAGAGCTCTCATCTTGTAACTTCTTTCCTTCCTTGTTTTCAGAGACCCATTCTTTCCTATCTTCCTTGTGGCTTACATTCACAGCTTGGATAGTAATAGCATTTATTCTCATAAAATGCAATTTTTTTTTGCTAGAAAGGTACACATGTTGTGTATGGCACAGTGTATTCAGACCCACTAGCCTCACCTCTGGTAAGAGCAAGCAAAGCTAAACTCATTCTTAACCTAAAAATAACAAAATTGGCAGTGAACTCGATCTGCTCTGTATGTTACTTGTGGAGATATCTCTACTTGTCCTCCTGTATCACTGCAAGAAGAACACCCAAAGGTGATGCAAGCAACACCACCTGTACTGAGATCTGCTGTGCTCAGAGCACCAAAAGATAGGATTTTATGGGAGGGGGGGAAGCCTCAACTCATTGAACAAAACATGTTTGTAGTCATGCTGGCTTCCAGCTGCCACTCCAGGACTTGCAGACCCGGTGTTTGCTGGGAGCCCTGATACATGTGTGCATCCCACAGCCCAGCTGGGGCACAACAGGAGGGCACCACAGCTGGTGACAGCATCAGGCAGATCAGTCACATTCTCTGGAGCAGAGCATTCCCCCAGCAATTCTGAGGATAAAAGCAGTGAAGGCAGCTTCCCTCTTACTCAGGATTACTTTAACCAGGAGTGGGTGATGTTGACAGCAGTGTTTGCTGATATTTCCCTAGTGTTAGCAGAGTTTCCTCATGCAATAACAAAAATGACTAGAAATTATGATGCTCGAAAAACAGCTCTTCCTAGCCTGGAAACGTTTGTTCCAAGAGAAATAAGTGATATTTCCCAATGGAAATCCTTGCATGTTGTCTGCTAGCTCTTGTCCTGTTTCCTTTTATATGTTTCTAGGACCACAATCTCTCTCAGTGGCTACCTCATAGGATACTCCAGAAATAATGCCTCATATTTTTTTCCATGGAAACGACAACGGAAACGTAGAGCGCAGTAACACTATTTTCACCACAGTCATTACCATTAGCTGTGCATTTCCACCAGCAATGAACATGAGTCTTCATGTCATGCTCATAAACATCTGAACCAGCAGAGGTAACCTGCTGTTACTGCCACAAGTGCTGAAATGCAGCACCCACCACCTCACTGTGCTCACACCCACTGGTTGGTCTCCATCAAGATTCAGTCAGCATTAATGAATGTCAATGGGTTTAATTTTTTTCTACATGGAGGAATTCAGTGACACACCTTTGCTTCGTACGCACTTCCGTGTCAGACGCCATTTTGTCAGACTGCCTCTCTGCTGCCATCCGTCACATGGCAACAAAATGTAATGGAATATTGGAGGGAAGGTTCAGCCTCTACTGCCATACTACCAATACCATACTACTGCCTCTGATGTCATAAGCCAACATCATCAAATAGGAGGCATTACTTTTGGAGCAGCTCTGTCATAACTATAATCTGGGACATGCTAAGCTTCAAACAAAAATAAAAAATAAACGCACATGAAAACAATTTATTGCATTTGCAGGCTCTGTATTATTATTACATGTCAATTCACAAGTACTTTTATTTTGCCATCACGTAAACGAACAGGCAACAACAACAAAAAGCAGCTTAAAAGGATGTTGTGTTATGAAAACCACATGATGGGTTTGGCTTGAACAACAGTCTGCAGTATATACTTTCCAGGTGATGCTGGGTGAATTGTGATTTCTTTTTGTGTCACCTGGAGGCAATGATAGTTTGATTGTGGTGTTTCCATTCATTCCCTCATTTGACTTTTATAGTTTTAAGAATATCTCCCCCATGGTGAGAATGTCTATGGTTTCTGGTGATAATGCATAAACTGGAAACCTTCTACCAAAAAAACAGATAGATAGAGATATCCAATTGCAGCATAAGGATTCAAGAGAGACAATGCAGGCCATAAATCTTCCAGATTTATTGCACAGCCAGTAGAACATTGCTATATTTATGTAAAATAAAAAATACCCACAAAATATAGCAGTCATTCTGGAAGAGAGAAGCTGATCCAGGTTCTGTATTTCAGCAGGGCACAGGGGGCCCTATGCCAGCTCTTTGGCAGCCTGGTCCCATAGGACTCCAGAACACTGTGCCAGATATGGGAGGCTGCTCTTTGGCTGTTCAGCAAGGTACAAGCATTCTCAGTATGTCTGCATGACAGGGAATGAGCCTGGATAAGCATTACAGCACAATTAGAGATATCTTGTTCAGACAAATTGATTTTGATGCTTATATTCCTTAGCTCTTCAATTCTGCCATGTGGAATAGAAAAAAAACAACAGCAAAACAGAGTGAAGGGTCATGTAGCAATTGCCTTCAGTCCTCAATAGTAACAAACCCACTCAAGAAAATTCAGTTCTTCAATAAGCTAAGACAAAAGGAGCATTGTGAAGCCCTGTAACACAGAGGTGTTTCATCTGCAGCCTAACTACCAGCCCTGCCAACACAGCACCAGGTCCAAACAACTCCCATGAGGTTTACCCTGGCCATGCTTCTAGGTACACAGCCCACACAGTGCAGCCACAAGCAGCTCATAACCTACCCCAGCCATGCAGAATTGTATAATATCCCAAGCTGGAAGGGGGCCACAGTGATCATAGAATGACCTGGGTTGAAAAGGACCTCAAAGATCATCTAGTTTCAACCCTCCTGCTGTGGGCAGGGTGGCCAACCACCAGACCAGGCTGCCCAGAGCCACATCCAGCCTGGACCATCAAGTCCATGATCATCCAGATAATCATCAGGTCCAGCTCTGGGCTCCAGACAGGACCATCCAAAATCAAACCTTGTGTGTAAGAGCACTGCCTAAACACTCCCTTAAATTCAGCACTTGAGGCTGTGTCCACTGCCCTAAGGAGCCCATTCCATGCCCAAAGCCCTCTGGTGAAGGACCTTTCCCTGATAACCAATATATGGGCTGCATGCCCAGGGGAGCAGGTTCTCCCTATATGTTCACATATCCAGATAGCGCTCAGCAGGGTAGAAACAGACATAATGTGAGGTGATGCAGCTTTGTGTTCAGATTGTCAAATCCATTGCCTTCGGAGGTGCTTTTCAGGCTTTCAGCCTGGCTTTCCCTCAGCCAGTAACAGGTTCTGGGGGCATGGGAAGCAAGTACAGGGTTTCTGCTGGGGAAAGGCTGCCAACAGCATTTCAGCAGCCTGGAGAAGTCTATTATTGATCTACTGCAGGGTAAAATGTAGTTCAGTGTCCTTGACCATTATAATCCCATCCTGTCTTTGCCAAGATTTCCAGCCTCCCTTCTTCTCTTTCTCTTGCTCTCCTCTTTTATTTTTTTTTTTTTTTTTCATTCATTCTTTTACTTATTTATTTATTTATTCTTTTCTTTAAGCATGAATATTTGTATGCTAGGCAGTGGACTGAGCTGCACTCTCATGATGTGTTTCAGTTTCTATGTTGTAGTGGAAGGGGAACCAATAACCTCTTCCACTGTACTTTGTTCCTCCTGACCAGGTAAGGGCAGGTGTTACATTACGCTGTAACCCACTTTATTCAGCACACTGAAAGGGAAATTAAGTATTTCTTAAACAAAAGGCTATATATATATCTATAAAAAAATAGAATTAGATTACAAAATATGTGGGGACCAGTGTGCTCCAATGGCAGTCTTAGCAAAGTATGTTCTCTGTAATTTTTGAAGATATCTGCAAGGAAAGGAACACTTGCATCAAAAGTCAAAGTAGTCCATCTACATCTGTATTCCTTGTATCTTTTGCTGGGCATGGAGATGTGGCACTTATGTCTTCTCAAAGGCTTAAAATGAACAGAAAAGAGGGAAAATAAAAAGCTGAGAAACACAGATGTGATCAGAGTTTCTAGGGAAATAAACCTCTTGATAAAATACTACAAGAAATCCACATTATCTTCTTTTCTTCTCACATACAGTTTAAGTTTGGGATTACCAAATACCCATACCCAATTTGAATTTCATATTTCTTTGAAAATAATAATTAGTCTATCATGAGAAGTCAACAGAAAATTGGATTTTAAGACAACTTTTCTTACTTAGAACTATAGTATTGTTTAAAAACCCTGACTGTCCCAGTTAAAAGACTTTACACTACAGCATATTACTGACATTTATCTAGCTATAAACACTCACTGAAGAGCAGCATGTTATGGTTAATTAAACAACAACAGTCAGGTGGGGGAGGGAGGAAGAGGAAATAATAGTCGTTTAGTTTAACTGGAAAAACGTGAAGAGACTTGTAATGCAGCCACACACTCAGTGAATAAGAAATACAAGCCCCCGAAGACAGCACTCGGAGTACAGCAAATAACAAACAAGATCAGCATCCCAAGGCATGGTCTTAGATTACTGGCCAGTTATCTTTCACCGGATAAAGGTTTGCAGCATCTGTAATTTTAAGAAAAAGGGGATGATACCTAATCAGCGCTGGTCTCCTATGCCACCATTTCCACATGCCCCAGGGTGGGCTTCCCAGTTCTTCAACCTGCTTCTGCCTCTGGGTGGAAGCACGCTCCTGCTGCAGAGTGGCCTGCAGCCTCGGAAAAGAGCACTCAGCATCCCTCAGAATGTAATTTACATTCACATTCAAACTCATCCCTAGACACTGGTCAAGACCTCTACTTGCACAGCTCAGCACACAGCCCTCTTGCCATGCCATCAGCCTGTCCTCTTTCCAGTGTGGTTGAATGCCCACGGTCCATGAATTCACGGCGAGGTGGCTTCAGCAATGGGCTTTCCACAAGGACCCTGTCCCAGCAGATGTGAGATGGCACCAGCAGGCTATTTGGAAAGCCACAGGCTTGGGGGCACATTATCTGGTAGCTCTCATTTTCTCAGTATCAGCTAGCTCTGATGTAGACGGGCAAAAACACAAGTACTGATAGGATGAAATAAACACTCATACCCCTGATTTATTTTGAGCTTGTCTCTGCCCTGCTTTTTAAATATCTCATTAAGGATACATTATATAGCAATTTAATAATAAACTCTTCACTCCTAAAGTAGTCAAGTACAATTTATCAGCCTTTTATAGATCAACAGGGACAGAGGGCAAATACAGACAGCCAAGTGCTGAAAACTCAGCCCAGGTTGTCCTGCCCTGGACTATGCCAATCTATGCCTATCAGGTGTAGGACAACTTCACTTGAGACAAGATGCCTTAGGAGTCAGCTTATCTCTTCTTTTTTTAACATTGTCCCAAAGTCTGGGAGCCAGAGAAAGAGCAATGGTGCAGATGGGCAGGCGTGGGTTGAAACTCCATGCCATTGCACTTGGGTAGCTCTGTTCCCAGCATAGTCAGATGCAGGAATAACCTCCATTACCACCCCAGGAGCTGCTCTGTAAAGCTCTCAGAGCATGGTAGATCACGTAGGTGGCAGAGATACCTTGTCCATGCCTTTACTAAGTGCAAAGTCAGACCTGTAATTAGAGCAACTTACTCAGCTCTTTACTTGCTTAGGTCTTGGAAACCCTCAAGAATGGAAGCTGTGCTGTGGAGTTGGGATGGGTGGCCATTGGGCACTGCAGTTCAAAGAAGTTTTTGGTACATGTGCCCAATGAATCAGTACAAGCTGACAGAAAAAAGAAACCTTAACTGGGATCAGGGATGGTAGCTCTATTTGACAAGGGACCAAGATTGTAACCCTACCCTTGTCAAAGGCACGGGAGCCAGGATTATGGGCTTTAGGTGTCTCAGATGCCTCCTCTATAAAAGAGATGAACAGTCATTCGAGGGACAATTAAAACTTGGCTGCTTCAGTCCTTACTATTTGCAAGTTACTAGGTTCCACAAAGGAAGGTGCCACAAAAGATGCAAGAATAAGGTAATAATCAAGGAGAAATTTGAATCTGAGCATTTCTATTTTCAGAGACCCTTGGTAGACTGCAGCCAGTATGTATTTCATTCGTCGTTTTATAGAAAATGTATATTTCAGCACTTTTTCCAAAACTCATTAGCTCAATCAATTTTAATCCATCTTCTATCTTCCCCCAGGGTGAACAGAGACAGAAAATGCAGATAAAGGGAAGAAATGTAAGGAATATCTGCAGATGGCATCTATCAGCATTAGCACTTCTAGCATCAGATAACCTCCCACTGACAGTCTTTCTTGGTGTAAAGGCTATAACAAACTGCTGCTGGGCAGAAGGAAAATGTCAAATGCATACTAAAAGTCATAGCGAATGTATATCTCAAATGCTTGTGGATTTATTGCAACTGTGTGTTTCGTATTACTGCACGTCCTAAAATACAGAAATTAAATGAAGTCATACTTACCAGGCAAAGTATATACTTTAATATAACTTCTTCAATTATTCTCCTGCCATGGGTAAACTAGAAAGAATAGCTGCATAGTCAGTTACCTGAAAGATTCTATCCATGTTCAAATTCTCAACTCTATGCTACCAGTTAAGGAGGAAAACTTTAGACTTCTCTACACAGAGATATAATAAATAACAAAAGCTGCTTTGTCCCTTATCTCCCTTATTTATTTATTTATTTCTATTTAAGAAAATTAAGAGATTTTAATTCTTTGTTCCTGCTAGGGAAGCTGTGCCATTGCTTGTACAGGAAAGAGCAGTATTCAATAAATAGGCCTTTTAATTGGTGCTATTTTTTTTTTTTTGTCTGTGGTATATGATGTACCTCTAATAACAAAAGATGCAAGCTAGCGCAATGTGTTGAATACTGTATTCAGAATACAAATGAACTGGCAGCCTTTTGGAAAAGAGTAAATAAGAGACATCTAGTGCCCAATAAGACTAAGGGCTCTAATGCACTCAAAAGAATTGGCATGATAGAACAGCTGTATTATAGGTATCACATAGTTTTTAAAATAATGAAATTTAACTAAAAGCTCTTATGTCTTTCTAATGCTAAAAATGTACTAAGAACAACAACATGGGTAAGTGAGCCTCATCTTTCATCACTCAATTGGCACACTGAGACCCACCTGCACCCCCACAGTAGGGGAGAACTTAGAGGAGAACAAAAATGGAACAAAAATGGAATGAAAAACAATAAGCCTGGGGAAGAATGCATCACAAAAAAGGCTGCACTTATCTCAATACCAGGGAGACAGGAAGGTAACCTTGGCTTAAGATAAGACTGACTGCTGCACCGGTGAGTCATTAGGTTCTTAGAGACAGTTAACAAAGAGCAACATTTTCTTGAGCCAGACAGACCCACCTACGCAGGGAAAGTGAATATGCAGCTTAGGACAAAACGATGTATGAAAACTGGACAACTAATAAAACACATTTTAAAGAGAGCAATCATTTGACTACATGAAAGGAGGCTGTGGCAAGGTGGGAGTAGGCCTCTTCTCCCTGGTAACAGCAATAGGATGAGACAGAGTAGCCGCAAATTGCACCAGGGAAGAATAAGGTTAGGTATTAGGAAAAAATTATTCTACAAACAAAAGAGGGGTGAGGTATTGGAACAGGCTGTCCAGAATGCGGTAGAGCCACCACTATCCCTGGAAGTGTTCAAGATGTGGCACTGAGGGACATGGTTAGTGGGCATGGTGGGGATAGGTTGACTAAATGATTTTAGAGTGCACTCTTGTGTTGCCATTTCAGGTGTGCCTCTGTCTCACCTCCCATATTGTCCTGACTGCCATCTCCTCATGAAGGAGCCATTCCCACTTTTGATCTTGACAAGCAAGGTTCAGTGATAACAGGTCAATTTATGCTATTCTTTGTCAATTAGCTTTTAGTTGCAGTTTGTTTTCTCTGGGGTCCCTCAACTATTTGCGTTAATTTTTAGATAATTAAATTGGACGTCCTTGTCATAGTGCTGACATTCATTGCTCACGGACAACTAACACAGCTATACAAAGATACACCCTAACTCCTCTCTAGTCTCCCAAGAAGCAGCTGCAAAATCTTCAGTCTTTTCCTACTAATATAGTAAAGATTTTACACAGAAGGAGAAAGCACTGAACAATTCAGAAACTCTTGCTGGACTCCTCAGCCTAGGAAGCATGAACAGCAAGACACGGTTCTGTGGGTTGTTCCACTTTCCATTATCACTATTCCCCCCCGCCCCACAACTCCTGACATTAAGTTGTTCCCTCAGCAAGGCTGTGGAAACACCTGCTTCATGTAACTAGGCCAGCATGGAGGTGTCAGCAGTGGGAGGCCTGAAGGAATGCCCAGTAGTCCTCCAGGTGTGAGAGCAGCCACCTCTTTCCCCGGGGGAGCAAAGCAGCCAGCTAAAATTCAGTGATTTTCCCCTCATCCAGACTGATTTGCTGACACTTGCTCACCTGATTGTTTCAACAGCTATGTGAATATATATATATTTTCTGTTTATGCTGAAAAAACATAGGCATGATAAATAAAGTAACATATTGGAAACAGACATATGTAACACTAAAATCAGCACCTATAGGATCAAAGTACTTGCAGGTGATTTGAGAGCATGGTGAGATAGCATAGCAGAGGCTTAGAGCTAACTATGTCCTAAAAATGACCCTCAAGCAATAGCTGAAAATGCTGTGTGGTCAAGCGGCAGAATAAAGAAAGCTATTAATAGCAAAAAAGCATCCATCCAGATGCAGAAGCCATGTCCAAATAAAGAAAATAGAATAGAGCATTAATTCTAGATGGTTAAAGATAAAGCTATTAAAACCATGCTGTAGACAACTTTTTTGAACTTTCTAAGCCTGTAGGAACTGAAAACAAAACAGATGCAAGAGAAACAAGCAAGAAAGTTAAAGCCAGAACAGCAATGCTAAATCAGTACTTTACATCTGTTTTTACAGTGCAGAAGAATATGGAATTGCTTGTTCTGGCACTCAACCATAAAGCCAGCTGGAAAAAAAAAAAAAAAGAGAAATAGAAATGTCAGTATAAGAAAAATAGGTCAAATAGATAAAGCAAATAGTAATAATTCATGAAGCCCGGATGGTATTCATTCAGCTCTTCAGGATTTCCAATACCAATTCTTGAACTAAGTAGGTGAGCTGTGTCCTACAACATGAGTAGTCATAGAAAAGGAAAGCGCTAACATCTTCTGAAAAGAGCAGTGGGAAGATCTATGGAACAGGTGTTTAGTAATTCTGCTGCCTGTAGGGATCCAGTTGATTAAGATTATTATAGGGGAAGCAAGAAAGGTTGTATCAGTGATCTGATAAGAAGGATCAAGATGACCAAAAGAAGGAAGTCACAAACCTATCAGTATTCCTTGAAGGGATTGCTAAGCATGTGGCCAGGAGTGAACTGTGTTGCTGATCCCAAAATGGGTTTGCGTAATATTAACAGAACAAAGCTCTTTGTAAGCAATGGGTCTTGTTGTGGATTAAGAATATGTTAAGAGATACAAAATAAAAGGCATTAAAACAATCAGCCTTCAACCTGTAGAGGAAGCTACTGCTTGGATCCATTAATTATCTTTGTGTTCAACACACTCATAAATTATGTGAAAAAGGTGAACTATATGACAAAGATCGCTGATGGTAATAATTCAGCACAGTGAAAGAACTGACAACAGTTGCAGAAGGGGACTGAGCAGCTGGATGGTAAAATGGGCAGATTAAATTTAATGTTGTTAAAGCACAGTGATCCACAGAGAGAAAAACAACCTTAATTAACCATACGGGCTAATGAGTTCTAAACTAGCTGTATATGAATAAGAAACAAAAAAAAATCCAGAGCTATGGTGGATAGGATTTTGAAAATAGCTCATTAGTGGTCAAAACAATGAGCAGATGATTAGCAAAGATTAAGAACAGAAAATAAAACAGAAAGCATTTTCTTTGCAATAAATAGATAAATTTCTTAAACGAGGCGTGCAGTTCTGATCATCATATCTAAAAATGGATATAGCAGAAGGACAAAGGTGAAGAGAAAAACACAACAACATCAACAAAACTAGGCTTTAGAGAATTACCTAGCACAGAAAAAAAGGGATATCAGGTCAGTGCTCTACAAAATTCTGAGCAATACAGAAAATCTGAATAGGAAATTTGTTGTTCTGCATTTTTCATGATACCAAAGCACAAGAGTATCCCAAGCATTTGTCAGGTAAAAGACAAAGAAACAGAATAATCAGAATGAGGCATCTGGGGCTCTTTTTTAAGACCTCTTATAAGAGGCCATTATATTGTTAAAGAGAAAAATGTAGTGCAATATTGGTCTCAGGAAGTCCATAATGTGTGGATTACCTGGAAGAAACATCAGGCAGTGGAAGGATTACACTGTATTTGTCCTGAGTGGTTTGGCCACTCTCAGGATGTGCATACAGAGCCAGGTAGACCTGTGTGCAGAACGCATGATCGTTTCTACACTCTTCAGTATTGATAAAGAAGTAGGACACCAAATCAGAGGGAAAAATTTTGCACAAAGTGGTAGAAGTCAACTGTAACTCTGCTTTACCAACATATAAACAAGCTTATCTGAACTCTATCTGATCTGTACGTACTTAAATCAGAAGACTGATTTGCCTATGCCATTTTCTAGAGGTGGTGTTTGTTGTGAATACCTGGCCTATCATGATCACTGTGGGTTCACAATTACCCTTTGGCATTTCTGTCTGCAATGTGAATACCAATAAATGACAACATGATCACGAGACATTCATATATAAAATTGCTGCAAGTCTGCTAGGAGTAGGATGCCAAGAGCTTCATAAGCAGCAACTGTGTTTTATCCTTCACAATCTTCCTTTTTCTGCTGCATTCAGTTTCTTCTGCCTATAATCAGAAGGCACATATTAATTTCTTCCGGAAAAGTTGGCTAATTTGGTGACAGGATGAGGGGGAATGTCCTCAAGTAGCGCCAAGGTAAGTTTAGGTTGGATGTTAGGAAACACTTCCTTACAGAAAAGGTAGTTAAACACTGGAACAGGCTCCCCAGGGCGGTGGTTGAGTCACCATCCCTGGACATGTTTAAGAGCCCTTTGGATGTGGTGCTCAGAGATATGATTTAGCAGATGGTTGTTAGAGTTAGGGTACTATGGTTAGGCTGTGGTTGGACTTCATGATTTTCTAGGTCTTTTCCAAAGTGGGTAATTCTATGATTCTAATCTGAATTTTATTTGCTGTCTAAAAGCATTTTCAACTGCAGGTAACATAACCAAATTAAATGAGAGGGGAGGTAGTTCCCAAAAAGTTGGTGGAAAACTACCACAGGAAAAAATAATGCATCTCATCTTCCATAATCTTGAAGAACATTCTGAAGGATTATAGACACAGACGACATGGTGGTATTTAAGGCAAGGCAGTCATTTATAAGGCCTTTTATATAACTGGAAGTCTCAAAAATGACCGCAAGAGGCAGAATGAACAGGAAAAGCACCTTCATTCAAATAGAGATGCAGATACCAGTGTTTAATAAAGAATATGAATTTTAATTTTCCTTTCAAAGAAAGAAAAAAATAATTTAGCATCCAATTTCAGTGTTTGGATAAGGCACGATTGTGGACAGGTAGGATAAAATGTGGGTCTTTGTTAAAGAAAGTTGAATTGTTGATCTTAAGCATAACAAAACCAAAAAGTAAGTCTTCAGATAAAAATTCTGAAATACATCATGTGTCACACAACTTTACCAATAACTTCAAACGAAGGCTTTTGTTACTTCAGCATCTGGTAATATTCGGAAGTTATCTTTTGTGGTTACAACCTGTGAAAGCATAATGTTGATATAACATCTCAACTTCTATAAATAAAAAATGGAAAGAACCCAAATTATTATACTGAAAACCATGGGAACATTTGCTTTCATGCACTACACCTTGAGTTTCAAATAACACTTATGACAGTTTGCAAAATTTATTACCAAAGTAGTTATTTGCATTAGTGGATTCCTGGATTTAATCATTCTTCAGTCTTCTGCCCTTCACATCCCAAGTTCTTCAGTAATTTCAGCTGGAATGATTCATGGTTTCCCAAACATTGGAGCATCAATTACAGACTTTTAACGCTGTTTTTAAGGTGCCTCATGATGACCATATTAGCCTCATTTCATTCTAGGAATGCAGTACGTTCTTTCTCTTCTTTAATTTTTGGAATCAATCGGCTGAAATGTATCCAGGCTGCAGGAACTATTTACTGCTTGGGATTCATAGGAATAGTTTATAATAATCGCGGTGACTAAGGCACTTTTTTCTGAAACAGCTGAATTTACTAAGCATTAATGCATTCCGTGACAACGCATATTATAGAACAGTATATTGCTAAGCTGCAGGTCACAACAAAAAAAAAATAAATCAGGTCCCCAGATTAACTGGGCCACGGGCAGAAAAAAACAAAACAAAACAAAACAAAAAATAAGCAGAAAAAGACAAAGAAGGATGTAGGTGAGATGAGCTTAAATACAAGACAATAGCTGGTTTTATGCCAAGAGCACAGAATGAGGGGAGAATAACATTGTCGACTGAAGGACATCAAATCAGGGTTCAGGGAAGCTTTGCACTAATCCTGTGTTGTAATGACAGCTTAAAAATTTGGTACTTTGATGAGTTCCGAGATTGACTTAAACCTCTTTAATTTGGCTTGCTGGTATTTAATCTTTTAACTTTGCATTCTTAATCAAAACTCAAAGCAGATCTTTAATCTTGTATGTATAAAATGGAAGATTAGAGGCCCCTGACCTGCCTCTCATAGACAGCTGTTTGCTTCCCCTTCTTCTTCTCCTCACCGCACAGCAAGTGAGAGCCATTTCAAACCCTAGGGAAGGTCCTGGGAAGAATGGGAAGGACATAAGAAAAATCTGAACACTTTCTCTCCTTCCAGGGAAAAATTAAGGCCCATCAGAGCCCCCTCCATGTTTTTCTTTTAATTTGTTGTTAACATGACAGGAAAAACATTCTGTTTTAGCCACATCCCTTGGCAAAGAGAGAGCAGGCCTTGGCTTTCCTGTGCCCTAGAGTTATGTGCACTCAGTGGCAACTCAGGTTTACTAGTATACAACACACAGGACAAATGTGAGTCAACAAAATGCTTTGTGCAGAGGTAAGCTTTCCTACTGACAAAGGTTTATAATTTTTACAAGTACCTGGTTTTACTGCAAATTCTTTGCAGAAGGTATATTTTTTTTCTTAGCATTTAAAGGAGAGCATGCTGGAGTGAGCCAAGGTGCCTCAAGCAGCTCCAGCAGTGGGGACCTGGTGGTGGGAACACAGAGCTGCCAACAGAGTGCTGCAGTACTTCAGCAGACACACAGCACCCTGCAATGCTTTTCAACACCCACTTCCTCTTCCAGAAGAGTTTCTGGCCATTGGGATGGCCTGCACAGCCTCCACTGTCAATAGCCTTTGGAGAACTGATTTTGTGAGTCTTGGCGTTTTCCACCTCCACTCAGAAAATACCACTGAACTACAAAAAGTAGACCCATGTCCTTGGAGCACTGGCCCAGCACCCAGGAGGCTAAGCTGCTTTGCTTTGCAACTGAACCTGTAATTTATCTCACCTCACCACAGCAAGACAGCCCCACTCTAGGGTCTTGTCTCAGACTTGGCAGGAGGAGAAGAATCATTAGAGTATGGATGATTTAATTAGTTCAAAAGCAAGTGCATACTGGGCATTGCTAATTGCAGGAGAGATCCAGGATAGGAGGGAAAGTCACCTCTTCTTTTGTGAACTTCATTTATTCCCCCCACCCCCACCCCTGTGCCAAGTTCCCAGTCTTTTACAAAAACCTCCAGACGTCTGAACTACCTGACAAAACAATAGTTGGTTTTCTCCTCACGTAGCTGAGCTGAAAACATTTAATGTCATGAAAATCTTAATCAGCCAGACCAGGAGAACAACAATCTTGATTTCACAATTCATTTTAAACTCCTCACACTTTCTGGCATCATCCTGGAAGTGCTTTATTTTACATCACTCTTAGCAATGGTTATCCTGGTTTATCAGTTCCTGAACTACTCAAATTACTTAAAGAGAGAAAAAGTCTAAGGAAAAGTAGTTTCCCAAAGTTCCATAGGAGTTTGGAACCATCTTCAACTGATTTTTGATGCCAGAGAGTTACAATTAAACTGCTCTTAATCTGGATTTTTTCCTTAAAGAGTGCACACAGCTCTATAGAACAACAAGAAGAAACGTATTTGGAGTTATTTGAAGGAGGGGGAAAGTTCAAAAGGATAAAGGCATTTTTGATACAGAGCAGGAAAAATATAGAGTAGGAAAAGATTCCTCACTTTACAAAGAATCTTAGATATCTGGCTTCTATGCTTACAAGCACACTGCATAAAGCATATTCTCATGATACAAAAATTAAGATAAGATCATCTTTCCCTCCCTTGGGAAGACAGCTCAAGATTAAGAAACTTTTTAGAAACAACACTGACCAAAAGAGGTAAGAACTTTCTTCATCACCTTCCCTAATGAAAGCATATACAGCTCCACTTCATAATCTCCAAAGTCAGAGAGAGGTCTGCTACAGTCACTAAAAAGTAAGCATCTCTCTCTTGTAGCTGCTACTGTCCTATAACCCTTTGTCTTTGAAACAAACAAGAAAAGCTGGTGTGAATAAGAACGAAACTCTTAAATCCTCAAGTTTAGAATTGAAAAGGAATTCAGTGAAACAGAAACTGGTCATTTAGCTCTGTAGAAGTTTTAGCTGCTGTCTGACTACGTGAGAAGTGAAGATGAAGCGTTCCATAAATACTCAGAAGTGTTTCCACATCCTTCTTTTGATTTCTGACAGCTTTACCAGTGATGTCAGTAAGTCACCAGGTGATTGAATAGTCACATCGTACCAAACAGCAGCCAGTGTTACATGTATTTATTAGCTGCTTGGACACTGCTACTGTTCTACTTATTTCTTCCATTGAACTCAGATGGGATACAGCATACTACTACACCACGGCCACTCTTTCAGGGTTCTTGTTTTGCCACGTAGGTTCCTTTGCCAAAAGGAGGAGCATGTGAGAAACCAGGTTCTCCTCTTAATTGCAAATCAAATAACAATAACTCCTTGAATTAGACTTTACAGTCAGCCTGAAGGATTCAACTTGCCCATTTCAGACAACTGCATGAGGTTCCCTTCTCTCCGCTTGGTTCTTGTCTAAAAGCCCATGCTGAAATAGATAAAATCAATCATTTTGATGGGTTTCCTCTTTTTGTTTTTTGTCCCTTCCTCCATACAGTTTTACACATAACTAACAGTGGGTAGAAAGAAGTCAAGAACATTGAACTGTGGGATTCCTCCCCATTGTCTTTCTGTGCTCAAATACAGTCAAATATGTTGTAGATAGAAATGGTAAGGGATCGAACTTAGAGCTTCAGCACTGCTTCCAGACCCAGCTGACAATCTTTAAGGTAAACCAGACATGAGAGCACTGACTGGACACTGGGCAGATTCAACTACTTAATCAGCTCGCTACTAAAGTATACAACTAGGCTAATGTTTCATGTTTCTGCAATATTGTTGTTAAAATCCACTTACTAACTTAAAATGTACATAACCAGTAATATTAAAAATATACTGAACTATCATCAGTGCATGAACTTGTCAGATCTGAGGATGTATGCTTGGATTAAAGCCCTGCAGGATGCCCCATCTAGTAGCTAACAGGGCCTGCTTCCAAACTCATCAGTGAGAAGTCTGGTCTCATAGCTAGCCTTAGAATAACTTTTAAATGCAACATCTAAGTAGCCCATGTACAAAGTATACAACACATGTAAGACTATTTCCTTTTAGTAATTCATAAACTCCCCTGATTTTACCCTTATTTTACCCTGAAGTTGGATGGTTGCCGAGGTTTTCATTATCAAGGTATGAAGTCACCTTCCCAGTGGCTTTCCATTTTAATGTCTAGCAGGGACCTGGATGTACAGTGCTTTGAAAATTTCTATTTTAATCATGCTTCCACTTCAAGTATACCTAATGGCACTTAGTGTTATACAAGATAAAACGGGAGTCTAACAGACACAGCTAATGGGAGAGCCACACACCTGAAATGGCACTGAGTTGGACTTGATGATTCTTATGGGCCCCTTTCAACTTGAGACCTTCTATGACTCTAAACAAACATTTTTAGGCAACCAAATCCCTCTACCACCATCATTGACAGCAGTAGCAAAATCAACCACAAATACAGGTACTTTACCTTGGAGTTAAGTAAGTGTGGTAAAACAGGAATATCTCTGTGCAGCAGTGAAACAATCTGTTGCAATTACTGTTACACTGTTGGGCCCCATTCCTCTGAATTTCTTCACCCTTGGAAAAACAGAAGACTTGGAAGCATATCCACTGAGTATATCTCTCTAAGATATACTGACTGAGCTATCTCAACAACATCATTTTGCAATTTTGTAATGCATCCTTTTTATAACCCACATTTTTGTGCCCTCCTGCCAGATTTGCTAGTGTTGAGAAAACTTCACACCACTCAGCCCTGAGACAGCTCCAGCCTCAGAGCACAGCTAAAGTCTTCCTGAACTTGAGATTCCATGCTAGCATCGTTCTATGGAAGAGAAGTCCTAACTCACACATCATATCCACTGGTGGACCAGATCATGAAATCATAGAATTACTCAGGTAGGAAAAGACCTCAAAGATCATCTAGTACAACACAGCCTAACCATAGTACCCTAACTCTAACAACCCTCTGCTAAATTACATCTCTGAGCACCACATCCAAACAGCTTTTAAACACACCCAGGGCCAGAGACTCGACCACCTTCCTGGGGAGCCTATTCCAGTGTTTGACTACCCTTCTGTAAAGAAGTGTTTCCTAATGTCCAACCTAAACTTACCTTGGCGCTACTTGAGGCCTTTTCCCCATGTCCTGAGAGTAGATCTGGCCTTGATGTGCAAATGGACTACAAAATAGCCTATGAATTTTGGCCACAGCTATCAGGGCTGGCTTCCTGGCTTCAGACCTCGTCCCTAACTCAAAGGAGGTGAATGTTGGCTATGGAAAGAAGAAGTAGCTCTTGAGCTATCCATGCAATTCTCTACCATAATAAATATATATTTAGATCCCTGACTGCTCAGGGCTAATGTTGTAAGCAGTAGGAGTGAAGATACGTAACACAAAGGCACTTGTTTTGATTAGCACCATTTTTGTAACAATAAGAGCTTACCATACCGAGTCTCATTTACAGTTTAGGGTTACAATGGTAAAAAAAAAAAAAAGCAAAACATCTACAATGACTAAGGCTTCATTCAAAACTGTGTGGGAGGAGTCATGACTCATCTTACAAGACCTTTTCATGTGCTTTACTTCCCTATATAAATAGCACAACATAGCTTTAAAGGGGATAGAAATTAGCAGGGTAAAGAGAAAGAAAATTATCAGCAAAAGCACAAAGCTGAAGTCTTGCAGCCTATTTTTCAAATACACAAAATGCCTCAGTCATAAATCACAAATCACATATAAGTGAACAGTAAGGAAAGTACAGTCTTGGGTCCTACTGCTTCATAGACCTGACTTGATGCAGCATAGCAGTTTTGCAGCACATATCAAGTTATGATTCCTCTGTTGTATGACCGGTCACAAACTGGGAGGAAGGGAAAGGCAAGGACAGCATAATTAAAAGCAAGAAGCCCATGCAAAGGTTTTTTCCTTCATTAGCTAGCTAATGACATAGAAACAGGGTTTGTGGCTGAGTTGACTTCTGTCAGTCAGCAATTCTGAGCACACAGGGTGGTGTGGTGCAGACAAACACCAAATATACCCATCAGTACTGCTCAGTCCGACTTGACATTTAAAGGGAAAGTTAAAGCCACCATTGGTTATGAACAGATTGAATTGTGAAGCATGTTTTTTCAAGCATTCATAAATGTTTCAGATGAAGTGATCACATCTCTTGTTTCTGCAGGTTGTTTTATAAAGGCAGAACACAATCCAACAACTGCTTTGAAAGAGAAAGTTGGCATATATCACAGCAATGCATTCAGCATTGACATGGCTATTTTCAAACAACAGGACACCTGTACAAGATGGCTACAAAAACCAATTACCGCAATGCAATTCCTCATGCCACTGCATGTGAAATCATGTTTTCTTTAGTATTTCCACTGGAGGAATTTGCACATCAAGAAGCTGTAGCACCAAAACGCCAACTCCCAAATGGAAGCAGTTAGTTCACTAAGCCTCAGACTAAAATCACAGCTCCTCTGGGAAACAAACCAAAACATCACAACACACAGCAGCTGGCTTCCTGACTTAAGCTTTCACATTGATAGCTTCCCTAAATCTGCGAGCCTGCAAACTAACCGACAGCAATAAGGACATCTCCAAAACTTGTCGGAACAATTGCATGGCAAATGCATTCATTGTAGCACTGAATTTTCCTCCCTTCCTTTTATTTCCTCTTTACACCCCACCCCCACCCCCCATTTCAAGTTCTCCATAACATAACACAACCAAAGAATATTTCTAGGATCAGATTCTGGATCTTCCAATCAACAAAGAGGAAAAGAGCACAGAAGGATTAATGCTCTGTTGCATTTTATTGCCTAGTTGCATTGGGGTTTCATTGTAAACCTGTATTTTCAGAGTTTTATAGTGCAGTGTTAAAAACACTGTGCTAAGACAACCATTTGATTTTAAGATGAAGCGCAAGTAACTTCTGACAGCTCAAAGAAAAGATTCAAACTATTTTCAAGACTGAAATTGCGCACAATTATTTCTATTACTAAGAAAAAAGCATTCCTGATACCTGATTTTTTTTATATAAATAAGGTAATAGCTTTTAAAAAAGATTTCCTTTTATGACATCTGCATTTGATTTTAATATTTGTATTTGAATACACCAGAATACTGTTCAAATGAAGAGCAGTTTTCTGGTTTAGCTGGTCATCCATCAAGCAAATTAATATCCCTAAAAACACTTTTATAACTGGCTCTACAGGAAGAGTTATAGAACAGGACATTTATGTTTCACTATTATGGTAGAAAATTTTGCCATATAAACATGATCTAATGTGTGTTTTTAGCTTGATGGGAGAACAAGGAAATAGGAGAAGTTACTGCTAGGTTATCAGTGTTACTGAGATTACAGAATCATACAATTGTTTGAGTTGGAAGGGTCTCTTAAGGACACCAGGTCCAACCCCCTGAAGTGAGCAGGGACAGCACAGCTCCATCAGGTGCTCAGAGCCTCCATACAGCCTGACCTTGTGTGTCACCAGGGACAGGGCACCCACCACCTCTTTGGGCAAAGTGTTTCAGCATTTTATCTACGAGTGCAATTAAGAACTACGCACTATTTCCATCTTTGCCTGAAATTCCATTGTGTAACTTGACTTTTCTGCAACATATACCCTGATGATTCATTTGGCATCCTCTGACATCAGCATGGCCTCATGCTAGCTCTTAATTTGAAGACCTTTTCTTTCTTAGAATTTGAGTACATTAATTGGACTAATAGCAGTAATAATTATTAACACTAAAAAGGTGCTAACACACTGTTAGCTGATACCCCAAGGCAAACTTCAACGAGCTCTCCAACTTAATTATAATCACACAGTGAGAAGCCTCAGGAAATGTTTCGTTCATTATTTTTCCTGTTCTCATTTCTATCTTGAATTCAAGTCCATGGGATACAACCCACTCGAGGAATGAAAAGAGGAAAAGCAAAATAGATGCTTCTGTAATTCACATCTGAATACAATATGACAACATTGGTAACCGGTAGACTGCATTCACATCACTAATCTGCTGAAGTTGCATGAGTATTAAGCAATTTGCAGGATGAAGTGCTTGATACTAAGACTGATATTCTCAGTGGCTTTTTAAAACCATCTAATTTCACTCTTCCACCAGCTCGTTTTTGTTTTGCTTTCTTATTTAACCAACAAATGTGCACTCACTCTGATACAGCCAGGGATACAGGCAGTATGTAGTATTATGCTGCCATCTATAGTTTGGACAGGAAAACAGATCACACCAAATGATAAAATAAAGATGCTGGATAAGTAGCATTACTTGGGCACTTCCTCAACTTCCTCCCAAGCACAGATTCAAATACAGCAAGGACATGGATGACATGTGGACAATGCATATGTGAATGGCACGGGCTAAAGAACTCCAGGCTCTCCAAGATGTGTGACAGCTCAGCTCACAAGTAGATTTCAGCCTGATGTGTTCACGCACAACTTTGTGTGTATATAGACTTGCTATGTATTTAGTACTCAGTAGACTAGATTGCAGTAAGACCATATATATGTGAGGCAATACTGACTATATTAAAGAAGCTCAATATTTAGGCAATATAATGCAACACAGAACATTTACGTTTAGGACTGACAAATCTAAAGCCATTTTTAGCCTCCTACAGTCATACCATACCTTCTCAGAGGACAGAATGCCTACAATGAAGAGTTTTATAGGTGGCAAGATGAAACATTATCTTAAATCTAAGTTTAGTTTATCTTGCATTTTGCAAATCCTATCATTGAGCTTTCACATTCTTTAATTAAAATCTCTTTGAATAGAGACCATTTGTATGAGTACCTACAATACATATCACATATTAATGTGGTTTTGTTTGTTATTCTTTTAAACACATAACCGTGCTTTAAATAGCATCCTTAGTAAGCTACATTATATACAGAATAGCCATTGCAATGAGTGTTTTTATTTCTAGTTTTCTTTGAAACAGTGGAGAAGGGATGGAAAAGTCAATCTGAGCTTTCTATAACACGCCTTCTCTGAAGGAGAAGAACATCAAGTTCTAGTGCAAGATTCTAACCATCCTTACCCTGAATCTATCCCTTACTCAACAGGAAAATAAGGTTTAAAAATAAAACTGCTATGATGTAGAAAAACATTTCCCAGTAACAAATGTCATTACCTGGACCTTCATACCCACCACTCCCAGAAATGTTTGTTTAAGCATCCTGCTTGTTTTCCAAAGCTTCAAGTTGAGACGAACACCCTTTTCCAGTCCCATCTCAGTTACCCAAAGGTGGAAAGAAAACTTATTGCTTTGTTAGCAAAATTAGTGTCCATATGTTGTTAGATTAGTATTTGCAAGTGAAATAAGATTAAAAACAGTACTAATAAAAAGTTTGCATAGTGTATATACATTTAAGAGGTTTAAGAATATAACGCATACTTGAAGACTTCATTTGAAGATCTGCTTAAGTGGCTCACTTCCCCTTTTTTCCTGTAGTTTCATCCACAGAAGTTCAACTGAAAGCAAGTCTTAATGTACTGGAATTAAAAAAAGAACATACATGTTTTTGAATCTCATCTGCACATTTTTGGGGCTCGTTCTTCTGAGGAACAAAAATGAAAAAAAAAAAAAAGAGGAAACCAATAAGCAAACGAGGCATTAGCAAATAGCTACAAAAGCCCGGCTTCTGCTTCTGTGCCAAAAGAGGACAACATTCATTCTGCAAAGATCAACTTCTTTATTTACATCCAATCCTTTGTCAGAACACTGATCAAATTTGCTGAAAATAAAAGAAACTGCTACAGCTGGACTCGGCACACTGTCACCCTTTCAATATTAGAAAATTGATTACTATTTCAAATGTGTTTCTTAATAATTTCACTCAGTCCTGACATGGTCAGATAAAAACCAAAGTGCTTACATATAAAAAAGTGCCACTTATCAGCAGTTCCTCATTTCTTGCCTCCTAAAAAAAGATCCAGAGGCAGAACTAAGAGTACAGTACTGTTCTCTGTCATATGTACCCATTTTAGCTTTCATTGCAGTTGTTTCCTGCTGAATATTAGGAGAAGATTTGAACTTATCACACAGTTTCCTCAAATAGGAATCACAGAATGGCCTGGGTTGCAAAGAACCACAACGATCATTGAGTTTCAACACTCCTGCTGTGTGCAGGGTGGCCAGCCACCAGACCAGGCTGCCCAGAGCTACATCCAGCCTGGCCTTGAATGCCTCCAGGGATGGGGCATCCACAGCCTCCTTGGGCAACCTGTTCCAGTGTGTCACCACCCTGTGAGTGAAAAACTTCCTCCCAGTACCTAACCTAAACCTCCCCCATAGTAACATCCCTGCAAAAGCTAACATCTTGACTCTTAACACCAAGAAACGCACAAAACACCTACAACCTAAATCCAAGCGATTACAAATTTCAACGACAAATCTGTCCTTCAGAAAAAGTGGCTATGCTGCACTACCAGTTAAAAGCAGTATGTTAAGCCTCATAATCAGCACACTTTCCAGTCTTCTCCCCAACAGTGACAGCTTTCGCTTTTAATAAAGCATCTGCTATAGGATCAAACAACTCCGGCAGTAAACATTCTTATTGAATAAGATTTATACAAAAAAAGAAAAGCCTTTGTAGAAAGGATAGTGGTTTTTATTGTAGTCTTAGAAAATACTGAATTATGAAAGATACAAAATCAACTGTTGTAATTATCTGTTTATTTTACAATCTGTATGCCATCATACTCTTATGGCTTTAAGATATTCTGTCCAAAGTACTTTAAAACATGCTTTAACAAAGTATTTTACAGTTTTAAAATTGAGTATTTCTTTACTGGAAAAAGAAAAAAAAAAAAAAGCCTCCAAAACATTTACCTGAGAATCAGTATCAGAAAACTCATTCATTTTTAACTTTTGCAAGTTGATGGTAAAACCTATAGAAGTCAACATGCAACTTGTGTGTCTAGAGTATTAAATAAATATTTTACAAATTTAGATACAGCTGGATAAGCAAAAGCCTACCCTTCAACTTCATCGTGTTCATCACAAGATTAAATACATTACATTAATTTTATCATAACCAGACATGAAATAACAGCCACTGCTTCCACACTGGAAGCCCCACATTGTTTGCTAGATGGAAGTCAGCCATGGCTGATAAGACCACAGCAACAGAGCACAACTCTTTTTGGTGGATACTCTACCTTCTGGGACTTGGTCATCATGGACCTTGTTTCATCCTCAGCCAGGTGAATCAGGGATTAGGGCCACTGGACTCATTTATATTCCCAGTCATTCATTGTCTACATATACGCTCAATCAATTCATAACAAATACATCTAACCTAAGAAATCCCATTTCAAAGTACATGTATTATAGGATAATGCTTTAACGTCATTATCCGTGTCATTTCAGAATATCATCAACTTTAAAAAGTGATGTTATGTATGGACAATAGAAGCTTTGGGACTCTGTTTTTAATATTACTTATAAAGCAAACCAACAAGAAAAACAAACACTTAATATACTGCCCATGACAGCAGCACATGAGGGAGGCAGTATTAAATTAGTCAGAGATAAACAGATGCTGGAGAACAGACAAATAGAGCTTCATGAGTAATGCACATACATGATCAACATATATAAATGGTGTTCATTTAAAAGAATTTCAGTTATCTGAGTATTTCCAAAGTAGTAAATTTCACAATGTCCACAATGAAGTATTTATTTCTGAATTTCAATCACTGCAAGCACTGTGATTTATACAAGCTATGCCCCATTAACATAAATTTCCCCCCTGATGTAATGATATATAATGAAAATCCAAAGATATTACTAGAGATTTGAATTAACCTTCAATCCCACAGGTGAGGTAGTGTAGTCACTTGTATTAGGTGCTGGTTAAGAAAAGTACTGCTGAAACTCATCAATTTTAATTTTTCTTTTAAATAAGTGGCCTGATAGTCTTAATATATTTATTAATGCTATGTTACCTAGTAAGAGGAAGGGGAAAAAAAAATTACCAAGAAATTTCTTAAGCAAGTTTTGTCTCACTGCAAGACAAAACCGCAAAGCAGTATTTACAATAGTCCTTTGCTCTAGCTTCTGCCTACTGTACATGCACACAAAGACACAAACAGCTAATACACATTCTGAGGTAGGAAATGAAGAATTCCACTGGCTTGTAAAAGATTCTTCATGTTTTGTAAACCAGCAAAATTAAAGTTTTCTGTGGTGAGGTTCAATACTCAGTTCTGGTGTGAGAATAACATTTAAGTAACAAAGAATCATCAGTATACAATGTGCATCTACTTCCACGTAAAAATCTAAAATAAAAAAAAAGGGATTACTTTAAGTTTCTTTTACCTTAATGGCTGAAATTCTCCTTCACAGATGAACTGAAAGTCATCCTTACAGCTCTTTTGTTACACTTCTTATACATTTATACTTATAAGCCATTGAAAACGCACTACAGGTTTAGCCATAAACATATTCTGAAAATTAAAATTCTGAAATAGATCTTTACTGGTCCCAGTGATCAGAGAACAAAAACAGATTACTTAAAATGCAAGTAGGCACTCAGGTTATGAAGAATTTGTGCCTGACTACCTTAATAACAATGATAACTGTCCTTAATCTTTCACAGCGGTTTGATTCCAACGTATCGCAGATAGCAATATGGTCAATAGGTGCCAGGACAGAATGTCATTGTTTATCAATTTTAACAAGCACCTGGGATTCAGATGCCAGAGGATCCAATGTATTCTGTAAAAACAACAAATTTTATCAAATTCCTGCTTTTGGTACTATAACTATGTTGTTATTTCTCACACAAAAACCAGAGAAGAGAGCAGTATGCTGCAGCACCTTTGCTTTTCCAGTCATCTTAACTATACATGGGAAAGCTAAGACAAATATTCAACAAAGCTGGCTCTGGTAACAGGGATGGGAACAGCAGGAAGCAATGAGTTGTTCTAGAGTGCATCTGCCAGAATCTCCTCAAACTGTCACATAATCCTAACTCATCTATAAAATAAACATCTACAAAGCTATATATGCTTCCTAAGGTTTGTCTGACAGAGAGAACAACAACAACAAAAAAACCATCTTGAAGCACTCCATGTATAGAAGTCATTGTGATAAACATCTGTCAGGAACGTTTACTTGAGATGTAGAGCGGCAATAGGTACTGTGGCATAAACCAGACTGAAGGCTACTTAAATCTGAATGAAAACTTCCTCTCGAATCAACATCTGTGAACGTTTATACTTTCAAACAACTTGCTTGAACACTCCTTACCATCACCATGCAGAAAAAGCTCCAAGGCTGACACATACAAATTACACTTAAGAACTACACAGAGCAAACCGAAGCTTGCCAACAATGGCTGTGTAATTCTCCACACAGTTTTAAAAGAAATATCAATCTTTCCTTTCACTTAGTAAATTACAGCACAATAATGCTCATTTTCATTTTAAATTGCAGTGCTGAGAAGCTGGCAACAGGAAGAGAATAGATTTACTCATCTGTAGTGCATTTATCAGTCATTTGCTGACAGAAGTCTGTGATAGCACCACTCTGCCCACACTGTTCCACAAGTGAAGTTTTTTCCAATGTTCTTACAGGAACTGGATGTAGTTCTTGTACTTGATCATATGTTGCATCGCACACACTTTTCACACGCTGATAACAAGAAATCTGCTCATCTGTAGGTGTAACACTCGAAAGATCATCTACTAACTCTGTAGCTGTTGGTGTTGTGACCTCGCCCTCAGATGGAGCTGATCGTTCTCTCTCCGGGAATGAAAAGTAAAGTGGACAATCTGAGGAAGAATATTTTGCAAGTATTTGGATTTGCTCGTTACTCAAGGCTGCTTCCTTACACACCTGCTGGCAAAGACCGGTCAGATTCTGCTTCGTCTCGCCCAGAGTTGACAAAATGAGGTTTCTCTCCTTCAGCAAGTTTTCCTTCTCATTTTGCTGCAAAAATGAAGAAAGCTTTAGTTACATTTTAACAAGGCTGCAAATAACGTGGCCTGCTGAAACAGAAGGAATTCAGCGCTGTGAAGATCATCAGCAACAGAACCAAGTAACAACTAAAAGAAAAATTCTATCTTGAATTGTCAGCTCAGCTATCAGAAGGTATTTTTCCAGGCATTAAACTTTTTCAAACTAATGCTGACAGCCAAAATAATGAAATTTACTTGTTAAATAAAAGCTAGACCCACTTAACTGTAGATACTCCCAAAACACTAATTCTATATGATAGCATATCTGAACTGCTACCACTAGGTCAACTAAACACTAAACAACCTGGTTTCCATTTAAATGTATATAACAGCTACCATATTTTCAGTATTGACACTACTGTTAGATTAAACTTAATTTTCAAGAGGTGAGGTGCTGTAGAATAAACAATGGACATCAGATGTGTTTCTAAAGTGAACAGAATAGTTCAAGGAACAAAACATGCTAAAAATTGTGGACAAAGTATTTTCTCTGGAAATGCAGTAACTTAGTGCTGTAATCAGTGCCTTGAAGTAAACCAACACCTAAAGAATTTATAGCAACCAATGACTGACAGAATAGTGAACCCAAGAGATAAGGACTGTAGTGCCAACAGGTAGATAACCTCTGTTAGAGCAGGGGAATGCAGGCTGAAAAGTTTAAGTTCTGTTTAGACAAACATGCCTAAGAATGGTGGATACTTCACAGATATAAAACTGCTCTGAACAGCTACACTTCAAGCACATGGCAACAAAAGCAATTCACCCAGTGAACATCAAATGGTAAAGAAGTATAATTCGTTAAAATTTAACCTGTATTTTACTGCAAAGTCAAATTTCTGAGACCAGAAAGTACCAGAAGCACAACTGGCTGCAGATGCAAAGACAAAAAGAAATTCAGAATAACAATAATAGGAATAACAATAGGAATAAACAATGTCTTGTGAAAGGAAAAAGAAAAATGAGGAAAAAGGACAGGAAACAAACAAGAAAGAAATACACTCGAATTGTGACAGCTAACTACAAAAGGCAGAGTTCTGAAGACAAATTTCAGTTTCTACTCAAAGCTTTAAATAGCTTGTGAGAAATACATATTTGTCCCAGGTTACCTTATTGCTAGACCAATTCATTCTTAGAAAGACCAGTTATTTTTAGTTCTTCTCACATTCTCAGTTACAGGAGAAACTCATACTGCAGCTTCTACCATTTTCAGAAAGAACCCACTAGCATAAAGTAGCACTTGGCAAGGAAAACAGTTGCTGCCAGTCCCCTTTTGCCTAAAATGATTAGAAAACAGTGCAGCTGTTGCCACATGTCCCCATCTGAAATCACTTTATGCAAATTTGGGGTATGCAGAGGCACTCAGCTGTGTATTCGTCCAGCTTATTTCAACAGTCCGTATTACTCAACACAAACTTTAACAAAGATTTTTTCCTGTGGAAGTTCCCTGAGTCATTATATTTCAATATTATTTTATTTTAGCAGCATTTCTCAATACTGCAAAGTAATGATAACTTGTTACAAAGTGATAGCAATCATAAAAATCAGAAACATCTACTACTTCTAGTGAGGAACCTACTTAGTTCTTACATCTCTTTGCTGCAGAATACACACCAAGATTGCAATCATACTATACTTCTTAGATCACAGGTACAGAGTGTAAAGCCAGGAGCACAAGGAGATTAACATAAGTTTCAAATTCACAGATTCATTTGGGTGGTAAGGTACCTCTGCAGCAGGTCTGTAGTCCAGTTTCCTGCTCAAAACAACATCAGCTCTAGGCAAGATCAGGCTGCTCAGGCCTTTGTCCTGCGGTGTGACAAAAACCTCCTAGGACAGAACCTGCACAACTTGTACATGTTACCTCAACATCACCTCCCTATCCCCATTAGAAAAAGGTTTTCTGTATGTCTAGTTGAAACCTACAGTTATCATATATGACAGCGTCTTTTTCTTTTCCTGACTGGGAAGCTGGAGTGTTTCCAGTGTCTACATCACTGAATGGTTTCAACTGGAAGGGACTTTAAAGATCATTGAGCTCCAACCCCCTGCTGTTCTCAGGGCTGCCATCCTCCATATCAGACTGCCACGACCCCATCCAACCAGGCCTTGAGTGCCTCCAGGGAAGTAGCATATATAATCTTTATGCCTACCCACAGAAACAGGTAGGTGGCTATTTTGTCTCCCTACAGCCAACTCTCGTACAGGCAGAAGCAGCCCCATCTTGTCTGTCTTCTCACAAAGTACTTCAGCCCCAACTGTTCCAGGGATCTTCTCTTAACCCCACTCCAAGGTTAGGAGTGGAAGACCATCTGGCACAGGGAGGACAAAGGCAAAACCAGGCACAGTATTCTAGATTCAACCTTATGATTACTAAGTATAGGAGTGCAATCACTGCCTTCAAACCACTGGCTGCACTCCTGTTTATACAACCCAGGATGCTGACAGCCTTTTTTCAGTTCCGACAAGCTGTTGACTCATGCTCAGCTGTTGACTCATGCTCATGTCCAGATAACCATTCCCCCCTCCCCCCCCAAACCAGGGCCTTTTCAGCAAAGCCACTTCCCAGTCAGCTTCTAGCCTCTGCTAATGAAATTGATATGTGACTTTCGCCAAAGCACACCACAAGTACTGTGTTTTAACCCAAGTAAACAAAAACATAACAAGCAACAACTTAAGACATAAACAGAAGAAAACATGCCACACATCCTGAAAAGCAGAACAAGGAATTTAGCTGAACGTTTCCTAATACTCTGTGAATTGCAACTTGTTATCTGCTTGTCAAATGTTCTCAAACTACAGCCATGCCACATTATCCCCTCACAAAGAAACAAAAAAAAGAATACCATGGGAAGATCAACAAGTAACTTCTGAGACCCATGACTAATCTAGAGAAGCAGGAAGAAGTTGCCATGCCCAAAGAAACACGGGTGTACCACACACCACCTTTCACAGATGCCTCTTTTTTTCCAGTCACTCAGAAGCTATGTTCAGACAGACCTCAAAGACTCTGTATTTGCTCACCACTTCCACAAGTCTGACTGTGCATAACACCAGCTGATGCAAGACAAGATCAACAGTTCCAAACAAGAAACCAACCTGCACAGCTGGAATAAACAAGCAACTAGAAATTGTTGTGCCCAGAGCACAATTCAGAACTCAGACCTCACATCACAACTCTAAACACTCGCTGTCTAGCACTTGCACAATGATATCTGTAAAACAAGACATTCACACAGTTTTAGGGTAGGTCCACAGGGAAAAAGAAAAAGGATATTACACTGTGATTATCAGCCATTTAGTCAACTACAAGTTTAATCTTGCAGATGAATCACATCTAATTTTGGGGGTAAAACTGTTGCACAATATTGACAAGGTTACAAAACAAACGGAAAGACACTAAGACAACAAAGTTCTGAGCTTTCAGAACTGCAGCTTCTCATTTTAGCCTCCTGCATAATATAACTTTTGCCAACACAATCACCTGATTTCCCTCCTCCCTCAGGAACATCATCTTCATTTAGCGCACTGAATGAATGGACTTGCCCTTTCAGCTCTCAGCCTTCCTTCAACATCTGACTTTCTGCAGAAGTATGTTTAATGAAAGATGAATCACTTCTCGGAAAGAAGTTTCCAGCCCATGGTGCTTTGCTCTAACTTCATTTTCCTTTTCCTTCTAAGGTCAGAAGGTGCTTACAGGACTGCAAATACTCTTATCTGACGCAGATACCAAATTCATATACATAAAGAACAAAGTCTAAATCACCACCGACATGAACTAAGTGTACAGTAACCATAATCCACTGAACTACATAGCCCGGACGGTGTAACCAGCAAAACTGAAATGACAGAGTCAGAAACATTTAAGAATAGCCACTCAATGATTTTCCTGCTATAAGTACTTGGGATTCTGCACACTTGTCTGAAGTTATGCAATAATTCCTCAGCTTCTATCTTGATAAACACTAAAACTGTAAGCAGGTTCTTGAACTCTACCTTCCACAAGCCAATTTCAAGATTAAAGACTCAGCAAACAATTTACCAGCCCATGTTGAAATGTTACAAGAACGAAGATTTACACAGCTAATAACAGTAAACTTCAACAGCAATAGAGTGGCCTGGGTTGCAAAGGACCACAATGATCAAATAGTTTCAACCCCTCTGCTATTTGCAGGGTCACCAGCCACCAGACCAGGCTGCCCAGAGGCACATCCAGCCTCGCCTTGAATACCTGCAGGGATGGGGCATCCACAGCCTCCTTGGGCAGCCTGTTCAATAGCATGCACTGAAGAACAAAATCACAAAGCAAGAAAGTGAAGTGGTAGGAAACTGAGCAGGATAGGATAGTAGGATTGAGAAACATTCTGTGTAATAAAACTCAATGCTGATGTGCTTCAGAAACAGCATTCACTCAGACTCATGCTGTGATGCACTTTTACTTGAATGAAAACCGCAGAAGGAAAAATGTGCACTGAAGTGTACAGTAAATCTAGGACTGCTATCAACATGTGTTGAAACATCATCTGTTTAAGATCATTTTCTGAGCTTCAGTGGATAAAGTAACACTGCCTCACTACCAAGCTGCTGGCAGATACCCAGGAAAAACATTTAAAGAAAGACAGAAGTCATATGAATAATGAGATTCATACATACCAGTTTTTCAATTTCGGATTCAAGATTTTGAATGCAGTCAAGTTTTCTCTTACGACATCGCTGTGCTGCAATTCTGTTTTTACTTCGTCTTCGAATATCATGGATGCAGTCCAACTGCTCAGGGGTTAATTTATGCATTTTCAGAAATGACTGGAAGTCATTTCTGGAAAGGGAGATAATCCTTTGCGCATTAAATGGCAGTTTTACCTAGAACGTAAGGTACAATTATAAGCCCAAAGGTGAAACTGATAAACATATATTCCAACAGATCATCTCAAGTTTTAAATTTTAAGTGTTCTTTACCACAACACCTTATTCCTACAACTCAGAAACAAGAGCAAGCTAGAAGAGACATTGGGGGAACTAGATAAAAGCATAGGGGCTTCAAGCAGATGAACTCAAGTATGAGCAAAGTAACAACGTACCCTGCACATTTACACTACATCATCAAAAGCTTATTCAAGTAGGCTGAAGTCTATCCCTGTGTACAGGGAATCACTTCAGTGATACATTCTAGGCAAGTAAGTTACTGTTAGGAGGCAAATAAAATAGGGGTCAAGAATCACAACTGCACCCTGAAGTTCCCTCTAACTTGATAAGCCTGTATTCTGTATAAATTTTTATACCTTATATTTTCTGCAGGAAAAGTTCATTTGAAATAGGCATCTACTTAAAAACAGAGAAGGTACAGGTAGCTGACGCTTGTTTTATACACCTTAATGCTGCTGCTACTCAACATACACCTCAGCTACAGAAGCAAGAGCTTCGGAAACATACAGAGATCATACAGCTCTGACAAATACTGAAAACCATCTTTACCTCTATAAAGAATTCTTAAGTATGCAGTTAAAAACACTATTACAAACCCTAAACTGGAATGAATTAAGAAGCAAAATTTATTCCATTACTGTAGTCAAGTATCTGAAATTGATTTGGAAAGAAAAACATCCTTTTTGTGTTTGCCTATCCCATGTAACCCAAGGGGAAGAGTACTGCCTTCACTATGCCATTTACTTCTTCATAATGTAGAGATGAGAAATGCTTTTAAGCCTATCCCAGCCCTTTATTTGACCTGCCAACCTGCTACAGGAATTGTTGCTTCCATTTACGGCAAAAGTCCCTTCAATGTCCCACAGCAAAATGAGGCACCCTGCTATTCTACAATCCTAGTAACTACCACTGAAGTCATTTTACATATGCAATAGAACCACTTGGTATTTGACTACTTAGGGCATCTGTCTAAAATCCTACCAAAGCAATGACACATTGGAAAGAAGTGCCAAACATTTTCTGCATTTGGAGAGAACAAATGTAACCTAAGTTTCAGAGAAAGCGATGCTATTAGAACACTCTTAAATGCACAACTACTGTTGCCAGCTTTAAAACTTGTCTTCTCCTTTTGCAGGTAATGCGAAGTGTTATTTCCCTCCCACCTTCTCAAGTCTGAAGAAGAACATGTTTCCATAATCAAGTTTCTATAAAACACACCATGAATTTTAGAATTAATTTTAAATGAAGTAGACAAAAAAAGAGAAAAAAACTAAAAAATCCTCTACAGTACTTGATTTAAAAGTCAAAAGTTGATCATAAGGTTATTCCAGAAACATATCCGAAGAGATCTAACACCTAAGCATCTATCACTTCAGTGTCCTTCCAAATATTTAAAGTCTCCTTGACTTAACAGTTTTCTCCCACATAAACCTTCAAACGTTTACTTTAACTTCCATTTTCCAAGGTTTTACAACAAGAAGTAATGAAACTATATTGCAGAACTAGATTTCTGAGAAGGGCCTTAAGAGACAGGGAAGCAAAGGATAACAAGAATGTTCTTACCTCACATTCCTGTTCTCTAGCTGAACAGGATTCACTGTCTCCCTCAGTATCAGTTTCTGAATCCTCTCCCAAACTTATCACATAATTATAGGGACACTGTTCTTGCTGTTGCCCTTGAACATAATCTCCACTGCTTATTTCAGAGCTGTTGGAGCATCCTTCAGTACTAAGATTGCTTATGAAGGGGCAGTTGACAGAACTCAATGTTGTAAAAGTTCGCGGAGGGCAAGGTTCAGGACTTTCACTGATTCTGATACCCAGCCATGGACACTCTGATTTCTTTGCTGAATACATAGGCTCCAAGCGTTCTTTTGGCACTGCAGAAGGTAAGTGGATTTGACAGCGTTCTGTACTGTAAATATCGCTCCAGAACCCTTTTGCTAGATGTTCTGCTACCTCTCTCTCCACACTGCTTCGATCACCAGTTGATGTAACATTAATGGCTTCCCTAGTACACAAATCAACCTTTAAAGTTGCATTGTCATGACTTTCAAATTTGTCACTTTCAGCTCCAGTACCTGTTGGAGTTTTTTCAGATAAGGTTGTGGTGCTTTGCATGCTACTGAAGTTACCATATTGCTCACAAGTACGTAAAAAAGACACAGCATTAAGTCCATGAGGCGCAGCAGTGTTTTGGGGGAAAGCAGCAACATCCATTTTCTCCACAGGACATGATACTCCTTGAGTCACAGAATCTCTCTTTGATTCTTCTTTTTTCTCAATGTCTTCCTCCCCTTCTTCCATTTTTACCTGAGTCTCCTCACACTTTGAGACCAGCTGCATAGGTACGCACTCCTGAGCTTTTGTTGGGCTGTCATTATCAGGTATTTCCTTCTCGATAAAGGTTACAATTGGTGGCACCTGAACATCTTTAGTACTGGAACTGGAATCTGAAGTATGAACTTTGTCATTTCCAAAAGCTTTCTGGAATTTCCTATACTTGGGGCACTGGGAAGATGAGCTGGAAACATTACCTTTTTCTAAATGCATAGGATCTGAGGTTGGGTTGGCATTATCTTGAAGGGCAGGTGATGCTTTAGCACTGTCGTCATCTTTACAGAGCTTTGCATGAGAGGCTTGAATATATTCTTTTTCTAGAAGTTCTTCCGCTTCATCGTCTATTTCTAGGTCTCCATCATCCACGTTGCTAATTTTAGGGTTTACTTTCCTACAATGCTGTGTGCAGCATTTCTTCCTAGGCCACTCTTGATCTGATTTACAGTCCAAAAACTTGAATTTGAGAAATTGAAAGCAAGACTCTTCAATGTTCCGTACGCCCAAGAATTCAGCACACTTGCAAACTTCAGACACGTTGTCTTTATTCAAAATAAGTTTAGCTGTGTATGCAAACTGAAGCAAGGGGCTAAATCCCTTAAGCGTTACCTATGGAAGAAAAAACAAGAAAAAAATTAGCACAGCCAACTTCCTGCTTGGTGAAACTCTCTTGCTTCCCATTTACCAGTGCAAACCACATAAAAAAGAACAAGGCCCCACTTATCCACTTCTGTTTCACTGGGTAGTAGTTAGGTTGCCAAGTTTCTAGTTACAGTCCCAACATGTACATGGGCTTAAACACCCAGAACTCACATCCTGTATTCAGAAAGTCATGCCATCAGGACAAAGAACAAGAGACAAGCAGCAGTTTTGCTTCAGAAAGGAAATCTGGCCACACACCACATTGTGAAGCAAATAAGAAATAATTATATCCTGTATATTTTATATGGCAGTTATTTTCTTCACTGTGATCAACCTCTTAAATAACTCTCATAATACAGTACTAAAAAGTGAAATTTATTGCTGTAATCTGAAAACCAGGAGAGGGACTCAAATTTTATAAAGATAATTTCCATAGTAAAATTACACGTGAGTTATTCCTGAGAAAGATCAAAACGCTGCTGGCATGAATCATTCCTTTAAAGAGCAATTACTGCTATTTGCTCAGTTTCATGCATCATTGATATAAAGAACTTTGAAGTAATTGAATTTGACCGCACACAATTATTTACTACTGTAGCCATCTATGCCTTTCTTCCTCTCATGGACAAAAAGAATAGTAACCAAAACCCTAAGCCAACAGCAGTTACAGTCTCTTTGGAGAAGGTAAGCCTTTTGGAACAGTTCCATCATTATCAACTCAGCTTCTACTACAGAGCAGTTACCTAAAAGGGAATTCAAAGATAAACAATCCTGCTTATCATTGAAAAAATTACTAAGAAAGCAGCTAGAAAGGTGTAAACAGATGGTCATATTAAAAGTTACACGCTACTTCCTTTAGCAAGTAAAAATAAAATGGAGTATGTCCATTATTATTACTACTCTAGCCCAAGCCCACACACTGGGCTTTTTATTTCTAAAGAACATGGAAATACCAAATAAAAGGCAGTTGAAGTGATCTATGCAGACAGCTTAGCAAAATATTCTGAAAACTCTTAAACCTAAAGAATTCTAAAAATGTTTCAAATATACCCTAAAGACGACATGGTGATCTGGTCAGTATTCTTAATTCATCCTCAAAAAAAATTAAAAAAAAAAAAAAAAAAGTGAAAAGGAGAAGAGTTTATCTATGTGCTTGCAAGGTATATTTATACCTAATATAAATAAATAAGATTTATTGGTTGTAAACAGACTACATTCATACATGAAACCAAACCAAACGAATATGTTTCAAAATTGTACATACTTCATTTACCACTCCTTGCTAAAAAAGAATAAATAAATTGAAAGATTTACAGAA
This sequence comes from Coturnix japonica, assembly GCF_054131305.1. Lineage (NCBI taxonomy): Eukaryota > Metazoa > Chordata > Aves > Galliformes > Phasianidae > Coturnix > Coturnix japonica. The sequence goes on along the minus strand of NC_140663.1, from coordinate 95,170,515 downwards.
CAAAAAACACTTTGCTCCTCATATTTTCTCCCATATTTTCTAGCTAGCTTTCCTCAAACATGATCTATCACTGGAAAGACTGTTGGTCTGAATGAAGAGAAGTCTGGCAGAAGCTATTTGTTTCATCTGTATTGCTGACGGCAGTCTAATTTCAGAGTGTAACTTCTGTAGGAAGACAATAGAAGCGACTGACAGCAAGGTGTCACCGGTTAGCTTTGATGATATATATGAAACAAATTAATGTCAATATTCAAGTATTTCACGTTTTGGACCGGCATATTTTATTTTGAACTTCAAAAACTTTGGATGATCAAAAGGGTTAAGAAATTGCCAAGCCAATTAGTATTTATTTATTTGTCCCTCTCAAGTACTCAGTTTCATAAACTGACTCATTTCAAAACATTTAGTAGTTTCCAAAAGACAAACTCAAATTTCACAAAGTGTTTTTTACCAAGTGATGAGATCAAATTATTAGAAGATGCTCTGCTGGTATTTTTGCTTGTTATTGCAGCACATTCAGCTTTTACATCAGTAGTACTAGACAATGTTGTGAAGTTGCAGGCTTAAAAGGATTTATCTCACTCATACTATTTGCATTATTAACATGCTAAGCCACTATAGAGAAGAGAGGGAAGAAGAAACGAACATACAGAGGCAACAGGAAGAATGAATAAAGCTGACAGTGTTATCATGGTGTAACATCAGTTTGTAGCAAATTCATCAACGGAGAATAGCAAATATCGGGGAAGCTCTTTAAAAGAGATGATGTGATCATTTTTGGTTTTCAGTAATCAGATATTACAGTTACAGAGAATCCTTGTGCTAGTGCTATTATAGAGCTAGTGAATGAGCTATTTTAGGAAGATACAGGCTTTCTGAATACATAATTATGTTAAGGTAGTGTTCAACTTGCTCTTGTACACAAACAAGTTGCTGAAGTGACGTCACTACAGATATTCATTGTCACGCACCTTTCCTCCTGGCTTTAATGATTCTAGATGACTTGCCAACAATTTTCATGTTATTTTTAACTCCCTTCCCAAGCTGTTTACCAGAAACAGCCTCCCAGAAAGTCGCTGATCATGTACCAGTTCTTCAGCTTACTTCTGCTTCTGGGCATAGAGTACTTGAAGGCTTTTGACTTTTCATTTACAAGCACAGTGTTTCATATAAACAGTTGTTTGCCTCATGGCACTTGAAGATTTCAGATGGTACTTAAGAATCTGAAATGCTTTCAACTAAATACCAACTGGAATCTTTAAATGTCTTAGATGCTTCAGATATCTGATAACCAAATTGCTTTCCTATGCATGACGGGTTCCGGCTCATTCCCCCTAAATGCCTTTAAATTCAATCTGATTTAGAAATATTTATTTAAGGTGAAAAAGCAAGCAATTGTTCTTGGCTTTAAAGTATAAATACAGCAGAAAAGGAGATCAAGCTGCTAACAATGTGTGTACAAAAAGAATGGGGAACTGAAGCGCAGAAAGTCAACAAGAAGCTGGAAGCAATGAATACAAGCACAGCTGTATTCTCAGATATTCTTAAACTAAACCTTGAAAACGCTAATTTCAAGGGCAAATTACAGTACCATTAATTTGCATATTATTCCCAAAATATTCCTTTTTTTTTTTTTTTTTTGACAAACTTACATGCTTAGAATATAGTGCACTAATTTAAGAGTAATAAACACTTTATTAAACTTATATACCCTACATATTCCCCAGGAGAGCATTTATCTATCTCCAGTCTGCAATGTTCACTCTAGCCTATTCAGTCTTTATCTCAATTAGCAGCAGCTTTACAGCTTAGAAATTTCCTTCCCTCAGTTCTTAACTCCCTTCTCTTTATTGATAATCTCTACTGGTAATTGTAAAACAGAGCTGAGAGTTGAACAAAACAAACCAGAAGCATGGGTAGGTACAATACAGAAGCAAACAACACTCACCTCTTCTGGTAAAGTAATGATAAGATCAGCATCCAATTGGCCCACAATTCTTGAAAGGAAGTAACTGCTGCAAGCTGCAAGCACAGCTTTGTGAGCCCGAAATCGCTGGTCTTCCACTAAAACAGTAACATCACAAAGAATATCTTGCTTTCTCTGGTCATCGAGACTGAGAAGTACATTGGTACTGTGCACTGAAGACTCGTACGCAAAAACCACGCTGTTCTTCTCACTTAGAGACATTCTGTATCACAAATGTTAGTGTAAGTCTCAGTGGAAAGCATGCTTCTATTCTTCCAGTCTGGAGAGAGAAAAACAAATTGTACACATAAAAATCACTTCAAACAGGAACCTACTGATGGTACAAGAACTTAAGAGAAACTGCTGAACATACATTGTCTGTACTAATTCATTGCAAAAATGTGCTTAACATTTAATATTTCACAAGACAACACATTGGTATGAACATTCCAAGTATCCAAACTCTATTACGTATCTCTTAAATATTGGTTTAGTAGATGCATAGACAAAAACATAATTTTTCACGTGACCTTAGGGACAAAGTACCAATTTTCCCACAGCAAATCCTTAAGCATAACAACTTGACCATAACACCTAAAAACTCGCATTCAGTGCTTAAATAATTATCATTATATTCAGACTCTAATACTACAAAAGTGTAAAAAAAAAAAAAAAACCCAGGTCCATTCAGCAAGATATTATGTAAGCTACTTCTGTTTACTGATTACAGTACAAACTATTTGTTTTACTTTATTTCAAAAGTAGTTTTCCTGATAGAGCAGTTAATCATTGTTAGAACTTTTCTCTCTAGCAGATACTTCAGTTTTTTAAATCATGTTAGTCCTCTTACTTTCCACCTATCTTAATTCCCTAATACAGACTACCCCCTCCCCCTTCCATAACCTTCCTTCTGTTCATCTCTATTTTAATCATTATGTTTATCAAAAGCCTGCTTTCATATTGAAGCAGTGAAGGCGATTCTGGTCAGCTGGCAACAGATTGCTCTTATGATAAAGTAAACTTCTGAAATAACAGTGTTTACTGGACAATAAATAACAATGAAAGTGATAAAATATTTAAAAACTTGGAAGTGAACTCATAACTTTCCCAATGCTATTTCTGAACTCCTACTGTTTGAGAGATGTTTGAGCTAGGGAGAAGCCAGCAATACTAGAGTATGTGAAGCTGAACAGCATTTTCAAGATTAATCTTCACATTTCATTTCCCATCTCCTACTTTCTCTGGAATGAGCTTTCCTTCAAGTTTAAACTACAAAACAAAACAAGCAAATCAATAAAAAGCATCTTTGAATCTAAAGTTTGATCAAGAAGCTTCATAGTTGGATTTGGAACTGGTGAACTACAAGGAAAACGTACCTCTGCTCCCAGTAATACACATTAACAGACCAAGCACTTCCATTCCACTGTCCTATTCTACCCGAGAGTTACTGTAACTGAACATAGTTGCTGACACAGGACTACCCAACCATTGCATTGCTCAACAGTTATGATATACCAGCTCTCAGCAACAATAAAACTGTAGCCAATGCAAATCTACAGTTTTCAGATACAGGAAACTTTCACAACTCAGAAAGAGAGAAAAAGGACAAGAGCAGTTTTAAACATAGTAGGAAAACATACTGGAACACTGTACACTCAACTTCACAAAGAAAACTGCAGTTGGTGACTTGACTAAAAAAATAAGTCAATTTTGGGGCATCTGCCCAAAGACACGGGATTTTATTATGCGAAAATGTAAGTCCTAAGGAAAGTCACACACAGACCCCATGCTTTCCCACTCAGCACTAGCTATACCTTGAGTAGTTAATCCTGAGGAGATTACTTCTAGAAGTAAAAAAAAAACACACATATTAAGCTTTATGTATATATACACCCCCAATGAATGACTACAGGCTTTGGTTTAAGTAAACATCACAGTTGAATTGCAAAAGTTAACGATATCCTTATCCTCAAATATTAGAGCACATATAATTTAACAAAGCATAACTGTATTTGTACCAGAAATAAATACTGAAAAGAGGAACTGACAACAAGATGGAAGACCAAATCCAATGTGGTGGGGAATGCAGAAATATTAAGGTTAAGGACCTATTTTAGAGTGAATATTTAAGCAAAACTGCTACTGAGTTCAACTGTTCAAATGTCTGATAGACATTCCTCACCCTTTTTTCCTTCAAGCCCTCCCAACCCTCAGACAAACAGTGCACACCAAATATGCTGCTCTCAGGTTTTCACCACATAAAAAAATAATAATAATCCATTCCAGTGTCCCATTCAGCTCATTACACCTTCATAGCTTGGAAGGCTAAAAGGAACAGCAGCTTTCACTTCAACCTGTTTCACTTCATCCCTACAAAGCATGCAACACACCTCTAAGATTTTTCCAGTCTAACCATCCACCAATGTTTCCCACTAACCACGTCCCTCAGTACAGCACCTAAATGTTTCTTAAACACCTCAAAGGTTGGTAATTTCATCACCTCCCCAGGCACCCTGTGCCACTGCTTCACCACACTCTCAGAGAAGTAATATTTCCTAATGTACAACCTGAACCTCCCATGGTGCAACCTGAGGCCATTCCCTCTCATCCTATCACTGTCACCTGGGAGAAGAGGCTGAGCCCACCTCACCACAACCTCCTTTTCAGGTGATTGTAGCAAGCCATAAGGCCTCCCCTGAGCCTCCTCTTCTCTAGGCTGAAAAACCCCAGCTCCCTCAGCCGCTCCCCATAAGACCTGTGCTCCAGACCCCTCACAGCTTCACTGTCCTCTGGACACCCTCCAAGGCCTCCATGTCTTTCTTGTAGTAAGCCGACCAAAACTGAGCACAGCACTTGAGGTGTGGTCCCTTTAAACAGGATATAAATTTGAGATGTCCAAAGTATAAAACACAGCATTTCATTAAGCACTTAAAAATTTAAGAGGCTTCAAATAACCAAAACACTAATTTAGTCTTCTTTGGAAAACTTAGTAAAGGTTATTAGACTGCAAAGGAAGAAATCAAAAGGAAAAGAACCAAAAGGCTGAAAATGCTAACGAAAACAAAAAGTATCATTTAGGAAAGGGAAAGATGTAACCACTAGAACTCTGTCACACCTCAGAGAAGTGCTGACAAAGGTCAAATTTTCGAGTGTCCTAATTCTGTTTTCTAGTTGTGCAATAAAGGCATGGCCTCACATTTATCACAGCACATCATGACAGGCAACTCAACTTTCCACTTTATCCACGTCTATAAATATGTTATGCACACACCCACAGAAACAGAAACAAAAAAACTCTGTACTTTTGTAAACTGTTTTGTGTTCATCTACTCTCCTGGTGACTTTCGAAATTACTTAAAATGAATTCTATTTATGGATAGACAGATGAAGTGAAAGGTTTGGAGAAAACAATTCAGTTGTAATCAAGAAGCTTTTAACTCGCTATCTTGTTCTGCAACTCTTCCCCTAGTAAAGACCCTCACAGGCTTTCTTCGTCTCTACACAGGTGCCCAATGGCAGTAATCACACTATCTTTATTTTAAAGTGAACAATTAAGGAAGGAAAATTAGGCACAATTGTAAAATTTCACCAAGTCTGCAGATGACCATACATTTAAATCACCGTTCATTAAGTCAGTGTCAACTAACAACTGTTTTTGCTCAATGCAAAAGATGCCAAGAACCAAAAGTATTGTTTAAGATGTTCCACACAGCAAGTACCATTGGAGATAAGAATCCAAAAAGACCTTCCAAAACTCAAAGTAGCCCTTGCAATGCAGGCTGAAAAAGGATTAAAGATGAAAAAAAAATGCAGAAGTTCAATACGAATCTTCACTTAGTGGCGGAAAACTAGAACCGCCAGTACAAAGACATTCCTCAAATTCTTCTCATGTCAAGCTCTGAGCACTTAAACTCATAGACTTGAGGGACAGAAAAAGGGACTATGACATGTGCTAGTATAAGAAGCACCCGACAGAAAACTACAGCTGAATTCATCAAGCTGTCCTTTGAGGACACAACCAAGCATGGTACTACCCAGCTTCCACTCGCCATCAGTGACTGAGAAAAAAAAACACTTCGCTTAAGGGCAAAAATATTGTCTGCTAAGCACAGGTGATAACAATTCTGCTTCCAAGTGAAGATGAGCTGATTTATCTCATCCCTACAACCATAGGACTCAAGAGGAAAGCTGAACAACAGGTACCTGTAAAATCAATGTATCTTTGGTAGATTTAGACACCCCTACTTTTAATCAATTAAGTACACACACTTATTTTCAAAGGACATATAAAATACTTGTTTTCTTCACGCAAATTAGCACTGCCAGCAATATGAAGAAGAGGAATATAAATTTGTCTGAATATGCAATGTAGAAATCAGAGCAAGATGTCTATCAAGATTCATCAGGAAATAACAGATCTCATTTCCTTGCGAAATTACAGTTATTTGTTAATTTATATTGCTAACATGGAGGTAAATGCAAAGGAAGGTACTTTAAATAATCTCAGACTTCAAGCGTGCTCACCAGATTGCTTACAACTTCTCCTGAACTCCCAGCTGATGGCAGAATGAGGTAGGCCAGTTAGATAGTCCTCTAAAGAAGATACAGCTAGGGAAAGAAGTCAAGAGTCACTCAAGTGCAGATCTTCAGGAAAACCATGAGGTATCCTCATTTGACACCAATACACATATATTCCAGAGATGATAATCACTATGGCTGGGTCCCACGTCAAGCTATAAGGAACTACCGTTGCTAAGTTACAGACGGAACATAATAGATAAGTATTATCTTGGAATAGATAGTCAAAGAGTGGGAACATTATACTAGGAGAAAATTTCTCATCCACACACAAAGACCTGGCACAAGGTAGATTAACTTTCATGCTCAGCAGTACAACACATGCAGAGCTCGCATTCACATTAACATCCTGTGGTCAACAAGGGAAGTGTTGTGCCTGAGGTGAAGGAAGCTCTGAAGCATCCAGTTGACACTGAAGCGGACAAAAACATGCACAGAAACCAGCTTAACTCTAAACACTCACAGCAGGGAAAAAGAACCGCTTGAAGATGAAGTATGTCTACAATATTCAGGCAGCTGAAGAGTCCTGGAGAAAGTTTCATATGACATTTTGCAAATATAGAAATATCTGTGTTATAACTCACATGGAAATAACCCTAACATTTATATTAAAAATCTCACTCACACAGATTAAAATAAAAATTTTAATTAAATAATAATTAACTAAAAAGTAAGAAGATAAACAGAAATCCTATTCCAACAGGAAAGTTCATTACTAATCAAAAGTAATAGCAATAAGATGTGGATGTCAGGACACCTTTTGAAGCCTTCAGGCAACAAAATCCCACCTGTTAGCACACTGCAGATTTTAACATCAGCAGCAATCATCACCTCCAACACTCATCCAAACACCCACAGAACAATGACCAAAATTCCAGCTTTCCTGCAGAGAATTTCCCCAAACATCCACGCCCTGTCCAAAGTATTTTATTTATATCATAGAATCACCAAGGTTGGAAAAGACCCACAGGATCACCAACCACCCACCTAGCACTAACAGTTCTCACTAAACCATGTCCTTCAATACAACATCCAAATGTTCCTTGAACACCTCCAAGGTCAGTGACTTCATCACTTCCCTGGGCAGCCCATTCCACTGCCTGACCACTCTTTCATAGAAGTGGTATTTCCTACTGTCCTAATGTCCAGCCTGAACCTCTCCTGGCGCAGCTCGAAGCCATTCCCACCAGTTACATGAGAGAAGAGGCAGACCACCCCAGATCACCAAAACCTCCCTTCAGGTAGTTATAAAGAGCAGTAAGGTCTCCCCTGAGCCTCCCTTCTCCAGACTGGACAATTCCAGCTCCTTCAGCCGCTCCTCATAAGGCCTGTGCTCCAGAACCCTCAGCAGCTTTACTGCCCTTCTTTGAACGTGTTCCAGGGCCTCTGATGTCTTCCTTGCAGTGAGACACCCAAAACTGGACCCAGTACTCAAGGCACGGCCTCACCAGAGCTGAGTGCAGGGGGATAATCCCTTCCCTGTTCCTGCTGGCACTGTCTCTGATGCAAGCCAGGATGCCATTGGTCTTCTTGGCCACCTGGGCACACAGCTGACTCATGTTCAGTTGAGCATCAATCAATATCCCCAGGTTCATTTCCTCTACACAGTCTTCCAGCCAGTCTGCCCCAAGCCTGTAGCGCTGCCTGGCATTGTTGTTATGGCCAAAGTGCAGGACCCAGCGCTTGGTTTTCTTGAACCTCATCCCATTGGCTTCAGCCCAGCTATACAGCCTGTCCGGATCCTTCTGTAGGGCCTTGCTACCCCCAGGGTAACAAAGTAACAAGTGTCAAATATAGAGAATTACCTGCTTTAAGGTAGGAAGGTTCTACAGAGGGATTTGGATAGGCTGAGGCCAATCATCATATGAGGTTCAACAAGACAGGTCCTGCATTTTGGTCATGTCCTCATGATCTGTCACAGGCTTGGGATAGAGTGGCTGGCAAGCTGCATGAACAGTGGGGGTGTATTAGTCAATAGCCAGCTGAATGTGAGCCAGCAGCAGGCCCCAGTGACCAAGAAAGCCAGCAGCATCCGGGCTTGTATCAGAAACAGTGCAGCCAGCAGAAGCAGGGAGGAGATCATCCCATCATCCCCCTGTGCTGTACCTCAAATATCGTGTGCAGTTTTGTGTCCCCTTAACACAAACAAACAAACAAAAAATACAAACAAACAAACATAGAAGCACTGGCCTTGAGTTCTAAGAAGGGAAGAAGGGCAACAAAGCTGTTAGAGGGTCTGGAGTAAAGGTCTTATAAGAAACAGCTAAAGGAACTTAGTCTAGAGAAGAGTAGGCTCAGAGGAGACCTCATCATTCTCTACAATCACCTGAATGGAGGTTGTGGTGAGGTGGAGGTCAGCATCTTGTAGATAACAGTGACAGAACAAGAGGTGATGGCCTCAAGTTGTGACAAGGGTGGTTTAGGTCAGATATCAGGAAGCATTTGTCTGAAAGACAGGCACAAGCTGCCCAGGGAGGTAGTGGAGTCATCATTCCTGTAGACATCCAAGAGCTGTGTGGATGTGGCACTGAGGGACATAGGCAGTGGGCATGGTGGGGGTGGGCTGATGGCTGGACTGGATGATCTTAGAGGTCTTTTCCCAGTCTCTAAAATTCTTTGATAAAGATCAACTAAATTGACAAAAAAATAAACTCAATATTAATTCACTGCTTTTAATAACAGGTTTTTTTTTAAACTTTAAATGAAGATTTCAGCAGAGTACCTTGTATATTATACACACGTAGGAAAACCTCTCAGATGCTGTATAGTTTAAAACCAAGCTTTTTGTTGACTTAGCTATAAATGTAGAGAACTGATGTTATCTCATTGTTTTTCTGTTTTACTGTATACTTGCATCATTCTTTCTGAACAGAGAAGACAAAAATAACAGCTGGAAGTCTCCGCCTGTCTGCAACAGATGCCAGGAACTTCACTACAGAGTAACTTACAACAACAACATGACAGCTATCACCCCAGTAAATAAATCCAGCATTCTTCAGTTTGTATTCAAACACCACAAACTCCAGAATGAGAAAGGTGAGACATTTCAGCACACAAAGGGCTATCTATGTTTTACAGCGAAAGCAAATGTTTTGAATGTGAGACAAACTGGAGTTGGCAGCATTAGAAGAAAATTCACAACTAGAAAAACTGAATGAGTCATAGAAGTGAGCTCCATAGGCTCTCAGGCTCTTTAAGGGAAGAGGCCCAAAAGATACTTAAACAGCATTTAGAGCAGAGATAGAGGCACGAGAGTGCAAATTCATGTAAATAGAAGCAGAAATGACAGTAGGATACACCTTGAATCCTGAGCACGTTCACCAAAACAGTTTTTGACTATTCTGGGTACAAGTGTTTTTGATGTTCTTAAAAATACTAATCAGTGCACACAAATCTCTGGAAATCAACAGCAGTTGAGCCTTTTCCTACACGGATGGTCTGTGCTGAGAAATCTAAAGACACAGAAAATCCCATATCTAATTCCCACCAACACGAATGGGAATCCAGAGCGATCTGGATTTGAGGAAGTCTAGAGAGCATCCAAGTCTGGTGGATCATCTGTGAGACACTCACTGTCAAACAGAACACAAGACTGTACTTTGCAACCATCAGCTGTAATACACTTAATGTGCGGAAGAACTTCTTTACTGTGAGGGTGATGGAGCACTGGAACAGGCTGCCCAGGGAGGTGGTGGAGTCTCCTTCTCTGGAGATATTCAAGACCCGCCTGGACGCCTACCTGTGTGACGTGGTGTAGGGAGCCTGCTTTGGCAGGGGGGTTGGACTCGATGATCTCTAGAGGTCCCTTCCAACCCCTACAATGCTGTGATTCTGTAATAGCGAGAGGGGTAATAAAGCAGCTCAAACTGACACATGGTTCTTTTGTCTTATGTTCAACAAAGATAGAAGTAGTACCAGCAGAAGCTAAGCAAAAATAACTAAATAAATTGTCTACATAAGTTACATCCTAGCAAGTCACTGCTTTTCTAAAAGAGCAAATCTCTTATTTTTTCCATCTTTCAGTAATTACATTTCAGAGATTCCTAAATTAAAAAAGAAAAGAAAGCTGATCTTTTATTTCTAGACTTGGATATTAGTTACACTGCTCTACCATTGATGTGTGTACAGGTAAGGGTTTGGGTTTTGTTTTTCCTTCTCAAGACCTTGAGCTACATTTCCTATCGATTGTCCAGTCCAAGTGTTACTCAATTCACTAACCAGTAAACAAAAGCCTGTTCCTTATTCTTTACTTAGACTGTAGCTGTTCACTAACAGAATGCTGGATATCAATCCTCTGCAATAATAGCACGAACTTTCAGTAGCACACAGGTAAAGCTCCTGAGGATACAAAAAAGCAGTGAGTGCAGCTCCTGCCCAGTGGAGCTCAGGCAGGGCGCCCTTACTGTCAGCACTATCACAGCTGGCTGAACTCAAGCACCAGATGAAATTTTCCTGCTGTGATCATCACCACCATTCCCTACTACTAAAGCAAGACTGTTTGGATAATAGATGTTTTATTCAAAATACAGTGCAAAAGCTGTTTTCTAAAGCTTCCTAGCCGTGTGCTTGCCCCCAGCTACCTTGCCTTTTAAGGAAATGAAGTTACATTACAGATGAATGCCTGGAGCAGCTAATAGCTGCTGATTCATGTTATGCTGACAAGGGATGAACAAGCATTTTAGGGTTCATGTTTACCGCCTTCCCAGCATCAGCTCAAAAATACTTGAACACTGCAATTAAGGAACCTATTGATTACAACGGCTAAGCTTTCGTTCATTAAAACAATGCTTTCTCCTATAAAGAAAGCGCATCTCATCTTTAGATTATTAACAAGTTCATAATTAAACCTCTAAACCATTCAAACTACACAGCGGGATGATGCCGCTTAATTACATAAGTGAGCTTTAAAAAATGATTAGGCTGTATTTCTGCACCATCACTCTTACCAAAGCATTTGGACTCTTGACAAGTCACAAGCGAGAACTGAAAGGAATCACGGGAAGTCAGGCCAGTGTCATGTCTCAGAGTCATGATTTATTCTCCAGCTTTTAAGCCTAAAGATTCAGTTGTTTTTAAACACCTGGAACTCGGAACAGGGAGAGAAGGACAAAGAATTAGGCTTCCTAGCAGACACAAGATTCCAGCAGCTGGGATTCTGATGAAATACACAGAAGTCTGATACTGTATAAACACTGATTTCTCCCCATAAAGGTTGGGATAGTTTCCCTAAAATGATATAAAGCAATAATCACATCCCAGACAGGGAAAAAATATATATATTAAAAAGGTACTTCTACTTGCAGTTTCACATTATATGACACTCAGACACTAAATTTTTCTATCCAACATGAAAATTAACACTTTGTGGGGTTGCGGTTTCTGTGCTAAAAACGTATAGGATAGAAAGGATATCAGAGGTTCCTCTGCAACAAAATCCCACCTTTGCAATCCTTCAGCTCCACTCTTTAACTATTACTCTGGGAAGGCAGCTATGCACAGCCTTAGTAATGGCATGGGGCCATCAGATATTTTCCAAGCCAAATATCTGATCAGGATAAAACTGACTTAACAAAGTGTGCACAGCTGGCACCTACTGACAGCTCTTGCCTTTACTTAAAGAACAAACATCTTTATGTTTCTATCCGCATATCCTACTCCTTGCAACAGTTAAGCAAATCACACTTGTATCATTGACCGTCAGAATCCATTCGCAACTATGTACATTAAAGATACTTGTATCCAATAGTAAAGATACTTGTAACCATTTGTAGAACTCATGAAGGATGTAAGAAATGAAAAGAAAGGAGGATCAAACAGCAGCAAGTCAAAGACAATACTTTTGGAAGATGATCTTCATACTGTTATTATAAAGTATTATATTAAAGCATTAGCTTTTTAACTCCTGTCACTTGCTTCCACAGCTTTTCTTCACAGCATATGAAACAGAGAAGAAAGTGTTAAGAAACACTGACATGAAAACAGCATATGAACTTCTATGGAAAAAAAAGCATATACGAATAATGCTAATTCCAGTCAAATTTACACAAGGAGAAAAGATACAGAACTCCAGACTTCAAATAGTAGCAGAAATAGCAAGTGCTATTTACTTTCCTATTAAAGTATTAGCCAAAGGACCAAGACTGGAATCCAAACACGTGCAGACACTGCCTTGACAATTAAAGTCACTCACAAACACAGTTGAGCATTACTCTGACCTGCTAATGAGCACTTATACAAAACACAAAGGTTTCCCTTGTATTACTGAAGAACCAAACCACTCCACCACATGAACTGCCTTAACTGAAAAACACAGCTTGCTCCTGGAGATGAAGTTTCTTCTATGGTACAGGCTATGATCTGTTTCAGCAAAGGAAGCCTTTCTCTACCCCTACATAGTTAACTTCTGAACCAGAGGCAGGGAAAGCTGCAGGGGTCCTCGTGCATTATCCCCAATTTGGTCATACCCAGCTGAATTCACGCAACCAATGCGAGCAAAAAATAGCTGCTGAAACAACCACTAATGTTTTGTTCCCACCCACGTCCGCATCAACAAACACGTTACTACTGTTTAACCAAGGGCTGCATATAAACAAGACTTGCGCTATAAATGCCACAAAGGTCTTTTCAGTCCCTAAAACCTCCCCCATGAAACATTCAGCAGGAGAATCCTAAGGGACGACAATAACTCAGAGCACTCAGAGAGGTGAATCCTTTGAGCAGCCAACACCTCAGCTCTGGGAGAAAGCCAGGTTTACAATGAAAAGGAAACCAATGAGGAAGTTGCCTTAACACCTTTACTTACATGATCAAACGTTAGGGTGTCAAACAAGGACTCCTGAATCCAAAGCGCTGGGGAAAGATATTTGGTTTGGGACTCATATTACAACTCAATACAAAGAAGCCTCTGTTTTTATTTCTTAAGATACACGTGGCCTATGCCCAGCAATAGTGACACTTGATCAAAGCCAGCAGGTGAAGAGCATGGCAATTCTTACATTAACATAAATGACTGTTCAAGAATACCCTGATCACACTAAAACCTTTGTCTCGGACACTTCTGAGTACAAAACACTCAAAAATAAAGCAGATGTAATTGTTTGGCACTCAGGTTATAACTGAGGGCGTGCGAGTGATGCAGACTTCCCCAGCATCCCACTTATCTCACTTCCATTCACTTCATGGGACGGATGCAGACTACAGAAATGAGTTTCTCCTGTATTTAAATGAACTGGAAAATACACTCCAGAAGAACAGCTGAAGAAGCCCAAACACTGTTTCAACAGCAGTGTCCCCAAGGAAGCCCTTCTGAGACGCACACCATGCAAATACCCTGTTTCCAACAACTCTTTTCTCTCCACAAACCCACCACGGTCGGGCCTCCCCACTTTCTCAGGTACACACGGATTTGCTCCCATGCGCCAGGGCACACAAGAGGAATCGCACCACTTGAGTCGCTTTTAAACGTTAAATTCAAACCAGAGAATCACAGAATGACCCGGGTTGGACGGGACCTCAAGGATCATGTAGTTCCAACCCCCAAACTAAGAACTAAGTTAACAACGCCCTGACTGTTTAATCCGGTCTCATCACGTTTGATACGGATATCCCAGAGTGTTTTCCTCTCGGCACGGCGCAGTATTAGAGTTTAAAGGACCCACAACACTACGTGGTCCCGGCTACTACCTGCCCTGCTAGACAGGGGGGGGTTGGAACAACATAATCCTTGAGGTCCCTTCCAACCCGGGTCATTCTGTGATTCTGTGAACTTGAGGTCCCCGCGACCGCAGCGAGAAAGAAAAACGCAACCACAACTCCACAGAGAAGCAGTCGACAATTCTTTTCTAATTGCCACACTTCCCGAAGAGCGCCAAACATTTCACAGCGCACAACAAGCCCGAGCTGAGCTCCCCCCCTTCCTCGCCCCCCAAAGCGGCGGTGGATGGCAGTGCAGCCCAGCCCAGCACGGGGGGGACACGCTAAGGCACGGTGACGGGGGAGGACGGGGGAGGGGGAGCTCAGGGAGAAGGCGAGGGCGGGGGGTGGGGGGGTTGGCAGGGCGCCCTTCAGCTCACCTCAGCACTTCTCCTGCCGCCTCCCCTCAGCCTTGTGCCGGGCGGGCGGCCGGTGGGGCAGCCCCGCTGCCTCCTCTGTCCGTCTCCTCACCCCGCTCCCTTTCCGTCCCGCTCGGCTGCTCCCGTCCCAGCGGCTGCGGCCCGACTGCGGCGCCCGCGGTCAGGTGACTCCCGACAACATTGCCGCCCCCCCCGCCGCACACGCACACACACCCCGCCCGCCCATTGGACGCCCACGGAGGCGGGCAGGGCGCATGCGCCTCAGGGTGCCGCCCGCTCGGGGAGTGACGTGAGCGGCGATGCCGTTTCCACAGGGAAACGTTGGGCTGGCGGCTCGCTGAGGTGCCGGCCTTGGGGGGGCTTTGCTGGTTAAAGTTACTCACTCAGCGTGTGTCGTGTGGGCTGAAAGCGCTGCTTGACACGGATAGGGCCGAGTCTGCTGGATGCAGCCACGCTGCAGGATGGATAGGGTCATAGTATAGGACTGTAGTGTTGTTTAGGCGGGAGAAGATCTCCAAGGTCATCAAGTCATAAGGTCACAGAATGGTTTGGGCTGGAGGGACCTCAAAGCCCACCCTGCTCCACCACTATGCTGTGGGCAGGGCTGCCCCCCACCAGCTCAGGCCCCATCCAGCCTGGCCTTGAGTGGCTCCAAGGGTTGGAACTAGAAGGTTTTCTGGATCTCCTGTAGATGTTTGCCTCAATCCCAAGAGCAACTGCCTACCTGCTACTGCTCTCAGTGCTAAAAAGTGGCCTGAGGGCAGCTTGTTCTCCCCAGTATCATCCTGGAGAAAACAAACAAACAAACATAAAACAAAACAAAACGAAACAAAAAAAGCAAAGCCCAATGAAGGACAAATGGAAAGAACTCAGCTCTATTGTGCGCTAAAAGGAAAACAAAAAAAAATCTGTTGGCCATATGGGAGAAGGATAAACTCCATCTGTCTGCTCATGGAACCCAGTTAAGGCAACCTCCTTCTGGAAACTGCATCTTCCCAGATCAAACTTTAATGATGGGAAGGCTGAAAGGTGCACTGTCAGTAATACCCATTAATAGGAATGTCATTATTACAAAATGTTAACAAAGTGTAACCCTTTTGTTTACATAGGAATCATAGAATTATATTTGTACATCATTGAAATTAAATTAAAAAGATAAATAAATGGGCACTGATCTCTCTGAGGTGACAAGCAGTATAACCTGAGGGAATAGTACAAAGCTGCATTGGGGAGGTGGGTCAGATTGGGTGTTAGGGAAAGATTCTTCATCAGAGAATGTTTGGATCTGGAAAAGGCTATGGGTCATGACACTGAGCTTACTTATACAGATCAAGAAGCATCTGGACAACGGTCTCAAACATGGGATCTGATTTTTGGGTGGTCCTGTGTGAAACCAGGAGTTGGACTCACTGATCCTTACAGGTCTCTACAACTTGAGATATTCTATGGTTCTATGGAAACAAAAAAGAAATTATGAAACATGCTGTCTGTCCTGCCTTGTGTTTACATGCCCTGTAACTTCCACAAGCTCCTTTTTCAATGGATGCTCTATACTTAGTTTCAGCCTTCTTGAGAATGTTGGGGCAAAGTTCTTTCAGATATTACTTTATTCCTACACAGATTTATACCCAGTTTCCAGAGAGTTACCATGAGAGTGACAATGATAATCAAATTCTTCTTTATTTCCACACAGACATGTGAGCTGGTTCCAGCCCCTGCCTTTTGAACTGAGGAGAACTTGAACACCAAACTGTTTAGTTTCCACTACAACCTAGAAAGGAATTTTTCAGTGTCTTTCTTCAATGGTCATTACACCAGATTAAAACTGATAACAGACAGGAAGTCCCTGCTCTTTATTGATTCATTGTTTTTATTGTTAGCTTAAGAGTGGGTTCTCAATGGCACTTTTTTGTTCGTTTAGTTGGTTTTTTAGGTGGGGAGTGGTTGCATTTCACAGGCAGGTTCTGTGTTTCCTTGTATACTTTCTCCAAGTCTTTTAGCTTCTGCTTTGAAAGGTTTATTTTATTAGGGTTTGTTTTTCATCAGTTCTTTAGGAGAAATCTTCCTCACCACCCCAATAAAAACCTGAAGCACTGCAAAAGTAGATCTGCAACTACAGCTGGAATAGCAGTTCCATGTTGCTTATTCAAGGGTTCCCGATTGCTCCAGCCCTTGAAGAACTGCAGTATTTACTCTGTAAACTCTGCATGCAGGTGCAAAAGCCTGTGAAATAAAAACTGCCTTTTCCTTGATGGACGGCCTTTGAGATATGTATTAACACCTTGTCTAGATTTGCACCAGGTGGAAGTCAGTTTGTCTTTTTGCTATAGGTACATAAACTTTAACCACACTCCAAAGCGACACACCTTTCATTTTACTTTTACTTGTTCCTGGATTCTTTAAGAGTGTTCAACGTGGGCCAAGTAATAGTTGCCATTTGTAACTGATAACCACACAGAACAAACAAAAGCAACTCGAACAAACAATCTACTGTATTGTCTGTACATGAGATTTAATCAAGCAGTGCTTTCTCTGAAAGGCCGGCAGCAAACAGAAATATGTTCCTGTATGAACATCCATACTAATGGCCAGATTTTCATTATAAAATAGCACAAGCTATTTATTGGCAAAATCTTTTAGAACAAGCATTTTATCATTATATCCAAATAGCATTTTGACGCTTGAGATGTGAGTACTACGAGTTCTTACATCTTAAATAATAATGCTTTCTGAATCTAAGTTTTACTCCTTGTTCTTAATGCTTTGTACAACGACTTGTAGTTCTCACGCCCTTGAACACATTGATAACTCCCAGTCCCCAAGTGCTCAGACACCAACCAAGCAGCTTTAAAGAACCATTTGGAACTCTTACTTTGGCTTACTGTCTACCGAACCTTGGACCGCACCCGCCAAGGAGGGATCTTCATCTCTTGTTCCCAGTGCTAAGGATGACGCAATGCTGAGTTCCCACACAATAGCAAAAGAAACGATGGTGTAACAGCTTGTTTCTCACTCACAGCCAGACAGAAGAAATGAATAAATACTTTCCTTACTGAAATTAGACGCAAGTGGAAAAATGAAAAAAAAAGAAAATATATATATATTTTTTTTCCTAAAAAGGAGAAGTAAAACCAGCAAAAAGGAGATCTGGGAAGTAAGCCGACAAAATAAGGAAGTGTATCTTCCTGCAGATTAATAATGATAAAATCATTTTAAACACTGTATGCATTGAAATTACAAATGCTCACAGGATTTGTGAGCATGAGAAGAAATAATGATAAAAGGATGTAGTTAAAAGAAAATGAAGAACGACATCCCTTTTTCTGATACGTTTAAGACATGAAGAAGCGTAACTATCACTATCTTTTTGCTTGTGTCATTTATTGCATCAGACACACCAGTCTCAGCTCTTGCTGCTTTGTGGCTAGTTTTCACTATGCTCTGCTTTGTCTTTGTAGGGTAGTGGCCCAGACAGATGAAAATGATGTAATTTGCAGAGTCAGGTTTTGGGTCAAACATGCACAGGATAAAACAGTAACATTCAAGGGGACCTGGGCAACCTGGTCTAGCGTTAGATATGGAGGTCAGCAGACCTGCATGTGGCAGGGGGATTGGACCCTGATGATCCTTGAGGTCCCTTCCATTCCAAGCCATTCTTTGATTCAGCAATTCTATCTTTAATATGTGTTAGACTTTTTCTGCAGTTGCCTTCAGCTCCTATGCTGAAGCTACTTTCATAGCGCTGAATCTTGGCTAATAAATTCTCCAGTTAAATTGCAACACATCCCAACACAAGAAGGTGAGACTCATCCCACCTATCTTCATCCATCATCTGTCTACTGTAAGAAATATATTTACGTTCCTGTTCAGTTCATGAAACCAGATAGGCATCTCCACGGGGTAATTTTCCCCTTCCTATGGCAGATGTCTGAGAGTGGGGTGATGAAACTCCTTTTGCAGTTTTGCCTGCCTCACTCCTCTGTGTTGGGAACAGAGATAACTGGGTTAGGTTCAGTGGATAACCCTCAGAGGACTACAGGTTGCTTCAGTCTGCTCCTCGATCCACACTTCTGCTGGATGCTGGGATCAGAATATGCCAAAGGCATTGGAAAAAGTCACGGAGAAATGCAAATGCTAAGGGCTCATCTGCCTTTTGTGTTCAGTTCTTTCTGAACACGACACTTGGTGTCAAAAGAGGATTTCTGTCTCTGCCCCCATACCTATGCTGTGATGAAACAATGAGGCATATATACTGTACCCAGCATTTCTAGTCATGAGCCCAATGAGCAAACAGACCACCATAGTAAATCAGGTGTACTGAGCTTGTCCCAGACAACTACTTCTCCATGCACGGACTGAATGCACTGTACTGCACATGGAGCACCTCCAATGCCTTCCTGGAAGCTCTCACCACAGTGCCGTAAGCACTGAAACAAATGGATGCATGCACAGCATTCCAGCATCTCCAGCAACATATTTCCCATGCATGCATGCAGCAGCTGTGCTGCACATGTGCACGGCAGGCATGCGTGTTGACAGGTGGTGAAGGGACAGTTTACATCTGGGGCTGGCCTGGCCCCACCACAGTGTCAGTGCCAGTGTCCCCCAGGGGGACCTGCAAAAGGTTGGTGCAATGGCTGGAGGCTGGGGCACACATCCACATCCAGTACGGCTTCTGCAGCAGCCATGCAGAACACCACGGCGTTTGCATTCTTCTAACTGCAGCCCCAACCACTCCCTCCTGTCAGCTTGCAAACGCAAAAGCTATTTTTTAATCTACACTTAGATTACATTTCCTATCTGAAAATCTAGCTATCAACTAGCTAAAGTCACATGTAATGTATTTAAGTAAAGAAAACCCCCGGGCTGTGTCAACATGTATAAGCTGTATATCTGCCTCATACTTGAAAACTATTTTTAAAATCATTAAATAAATTCTTCTAAAAAGCCTTTGAAGTCTTCCTACATTTTCTCACCAGTACGTAAGCAGCCACGCTGATTTCTTTCCCTACTGTCTTTTGCTGTGTGTGGGGGGGTACTGTTCTAATTCTTAAAAGCACACATGCTTATTTTTCATGGTTTCTTGCTTACAAAAGTCTTTTGTTTGTTCTGGGAAAGCCTGCTGTTACTCACAAGGAAATATCTGTAAATTCCCTGTTTATATGTTGTGTTGGGGAGCATCAGAGATCAGATGGTCTGAGGGAGGTGAATGAGAAACCTGGCCTCTGCAAACTGCTAAAGGAGACCCATCCACGTGTTTAGCTTGAAAGAGGACAACAACTGATTTATTCATGAAAAACTAGATTTGCTTTCTCGGAAACTTGGAAAACAACTGTTAGTGGTTTTAATTTTTGTCTGACAGAAATGGTTAGTCTGAGGCAACTGGGAAAAGACCAGAAATGTTCAGGAGGTGAGGTGGGATGACTGCAGCCAGACTACCCAGGCCGCACATTATCGCACATTGGCTCTTTTGAAGTTGGAGAGGAAACTCTGGTGTTTGTGGGAAAGGCAGTATATGTTGTCCAGAGCTTGATGAGTGTTTTCAGTCTCAAGTAATGCTGTGGCATAGCAGCTGTGTGGATTTGAAATGAATTAGTTCAGTGCAGCAGGAAACCACGAAGTTTGAAACCTGCAGAGGCTGTTTTCAGCCAGATGTGGATCTGCAGTCAGATCTGTGGAAGTGCTGAGTGTTTGGGAAGATGCAGGGAGACCAGGTGAAACACCTCATATGGGGGTTCCCCTTCACAAACTATATACATAACACATCGCATCTTTTTGATGTTCCCTTCTCCTGTGACCTCATGCTGGGTAAGAGAGACATCACCTCAAAAAAGGCCCTCAAGTGGTGCTAGAGAAAGAAGAGCCCCTCTGTTTTCTTTAACACATGTTATAGTCTATTGATAGTCTCAGTTAGCAACTTGAATGGCTCCTTGGTTTAGAGGGGCTGAGAGCTGGTAGCTCATACTCCCATATGTGTCTGGCTTGGGACGCTGTTGTAGCTCTTGCTCAAAGCTACTCTGACTGCACTGTCTGCTCTTAGTGCTGTATTATCAGGGATATCTGGAGTACTGGGTTTGTTGCTCTTCCTGTAAAATGCAAAATCTCTCCCCTAGATTAAAGCTTAAGAAACATTCACTAGATCCATGGGAGGAGATACACTGAGTGGTCCTAAAGTGACAAAAGTATTTGTGGGTGAGACTCTGGAAGGTAGGAAAGAAACAGCTTCTCTCTCAAACACATGCAGATTCAAAAGATCCCCACAATACTTGAAACACTAAAACTTTGGACCGATTCCCTAAGAACTGTAGTCATACCCCTGAGAGGAGAAGGATGTTGAGTCATAGTGAAGAAAGGAAAGAAAAGCGGAATGTTTTTTCTATTACAATCGTTACAGAGGTCAGACGCAACCAAGACAGGCGGATGAACAACAAAAACACTGGTTAAGTGATTCAGAAGGGTAGGTTTTCTGGAATTAACCAGAAACATTTCAAGGATTCTGAAGAAAATGTGGAAATGAATTGTCATTCCAATGTATCTGAGCATATGTGCCTTTCGACTCTAATGCCTGAAGAAGGATTCCGTTTTAAGTGATTTGATGGAAACCTTGTGAAGGACTTTCACTTCAGCTGTCATAAATATGTCAGTAGGGGAAGTCATCCTGCCCCTGTACTCGGCATTGGTGAGACCTCACCTCGAGTACTGTGTTCCGTTTTGGGCACCTCAGCACAGGAAAGACATGGAGGTACTGGAGCAGGTCCAGAGAAGGGCAACAAGGCTTGTGAAGGGCTTGGAGAATCAGACCTACGAGGAGAGGCTGAGGGAGCTGGGGCTGTTTAGTCTGGGGAAAAGGAGGCTGAGGGGAGACCTTATATCCCTCTTTCAGTACCTGAAAGGTGCTTACAGTGAGAGTGGGGCAGGTCTCTTCTCACTAGTGACAAGTGACAGGATGAGGAGAAATGACCTCAAGTTGTGCCAGGGCAAGTTTAGGTTGGATGTTAGGAAGAACTTCTTTACAGAAAGGGTAGTTAGGTACTGGAATAGGCTCCCCAGGGAGGTGGTTGAATCGCCATCCCTGGTTGTGTTTAAGAGCCGTTTGGATGTGGTACTCTGGGATATGATTTAGTGTAGGGTTTTTAGAGTTAGGGTACTGGTTAGGCTGTGGTTGGACTTGATGATCTTCAAGGTCTTTTCCAACCTGGGTAATTCTATTATTCTATGATCCTTTGCAGTGTGGTATAACATTGCCTTTTTATAAAGCAACTAAGTAAGCCACCCTTTTGCTCAAATAAGTTCTTCATTCTGATCACCCAGTTTGCTTTTGTTACGCAGGAGGATTGCAAAAGTGAGCGATGTATTTGAAGGCTTGGTTAAGACTGGAAAGCCTACCAAAATTAGGAAAGAACATCATACATTCAACTACTTGGCTAGGTTTTAATTTCACAACATGGTGTTGTTGCTGTAACCTACCGCTTCTATATTGATCATAGGATTACCTGCCAAGAAGAGGTTGACTGTTCAACTACTGTTATTGTATCTTTCTGAAATTAATTAAAAAAGGAAAAAAAAAAAAAAAGATTTATTTTTCTGAGGTTGTATGTTTTCCCATTTGTCATAACAGAGGAAAAAAAAAATTGATTCAGTGCCTGCTTCTGTTTAGAACTGCAAATTAAACTCCCCACAACAGAAGCCGTCCGGTTTCTGGTACTGATTACCAGGTTGGAGTCTCATCTGAGAAGGTGGAGAGATCGCAAGTCTGTACGTCAGTGTGGTGATCCAGTGGGAGGGGGCAGCCCGCCCAGACCCATCAGCCATTGATCTGGATTTCCTCCCGTGCTCAGGCAATTGGCCACTCAGTGCATGGTTCCCTTGGGTGTGACTGCGAGCCCTGGTGAGTCACGGTTCAAGTGCACAACTCATACCGAAAGGAAAATGAGTCCAGTTTTAACTCTGCTTTTAATTTTGTTTCCAGCTTAGTTCTGTGAAAGTCACAGAGAGCCCTGAATTGCTACATGCAGCAAAAAGTAACCCAGCAATGCAGAGAAGACACAGGAGTTACGACCACCAGCGTGTCAAAAGAAATACGTACCTGCATGTACTGGGTCTGCAGCTGTATTTCTCACAGGGCAAAGGAGGATCTTCTTGAAAGTACTTTGTAAGGGAGTTTACCTCAGGAAAACAGTTTCTTATCCATTTTTCTCTTAAAGAATCACAGAGAATCTGAGGCTGGCCAGCCCTCTGGGTCCATCTGGCTCAACCTCTGCTCCAGCAGGGCCACCCATCCCTCAATTATTTGTATACATTGATGAGACTCGTGTGAGTTTGTCCATGACTGGGATCAGCTACCAAAGAAAGGCTGAAGAAGGCCCAGCTGCTGAGTCAGTGACTAAGCTGATTTATCTATTCAGCAAATACCTCTGATGCAGTTTCTGCTACATTCTAACGACTACAACGTTTTTTGAGGCATGCTTTGGGTCAGAAAAATGTGTAAATGTTACAGTTAATGTCAGCGTAGAGCTTGGATTTTTGCCAGGCCTTGGACACCGTCCCATGTAGAGCTTATCTTGCCTGGGAGGATTTCAAGAGACTCTACAAAAACACCTCCAAAAAGTCATTGAATACTTATTTAGACATATTGGATCATAGTCCAGTATATTTCTTTATGTCCTGAGCTATTTGTTCAAAATCCAGACTGTACAGATGTCTTAGGCTAGAGTAAAAAGCAGCCTGCATGTTGGTGATGGTTCTGATGTGTATTTTCCATCTTCCCTGAAATGAACCCCTATCTCCTGCCTGCAGAGCTCATGCAGGGGCCTCAGTCTCCTGAAAAATACAGTTTGCTTCCACATTGAGTGCTCTACCTCTCAGAAAACATTCAGAGGGAGGGGTGTAGATTGCTCACAGGAGCTGTGTGCTCCAGGGTGGGTTGGACCAGCACAGTGCCTGCTTCTCACCTCCCCCACACAGGAGCCACTTGGAAAACTTGGGATTCTGGTGTTTGTGTGGAGTTATGCAAGTCACAGTCAAGCTGTTTAAATCTCCGTGTGCAGCCCCAGCAGAACACGGCAGTGTTTGGTGCTGATAAGATATGAGTCTGCAGTTCTGAGTGCTTGTTCACAGGCATTCCTACCACGTGAGAGCAAGTTCTTGCTGAAGAAAATGTGAATGCCTTGCACCCTGTGACGATGTTGCAAATCAGAAATAGTTGCAGTTACCTCATGCTAGTTCCCTCTAAGGCAGAACAAATCCTAAGGTTCCAGCTGGATGCTCATGAATCACTATCTTGGGAAAAAAAAATGATACCACCTGTCACATTTCATCTAAACTCTCAGAAAATGGGGAGAATGTGCTGAATGAGGCAGTTAGTGATGGCGTCGTACAGGGATTATTACTACATGGCACTGTGAGTTATGATATACTTACTGCACATTCCTTTCTAGCAGGGAAACAGCAGAAACTGCACAGAGTGTGAGGAGAAGAAATCTGGATGTCATTGTCTAAGTAAGAAAAACACGTGGAAAAACAGGTGAAATAGAAATGAACACAAAGCAAATAGTTGCTATCATCTTCAAAAGTATGTGCAGAAGTTGCCTGTAGACATGCAGGAGTTAAACAGGGAGAAATGAACAAATGGTCCATGGATGTTGTTAAAAACACTTCTGGAACAAAATAATAAATGGAAGATCAGAAATCAGGATGGCAGAAGCAGTGCAACTCCAGGTAAGAACACAGGCTTTGGGACCAGCGTTTGTAGTACAGGAGACTGTTTATGCAAGATTACCCAGCTCAAGGGCTGTGTGGTAAATACTGCAAAGTGAGAGATGGAATATAGTACACATAGTGTCCCTCCTCTGGTAAGACATTTAACATGTGTCATCAGGTAGATAAGTTATCCAAATGAGATCTGTATGATCAAGCCTTTAAAAATCTATTGGACATTTACACAGCTGAGTTACATGTTAAGAAATATGATTCTATTAAATACAATCCTGTGAAATATCAGGGGGTTTTGTTCTCCATCATTTTCATTTGCGTTATTCTAGTACTGCTTGGTGGGACAAATGCTCATCAATAACCAATAACAACCCATTTTACTGTATTTGATTAACTTCATTTTTCCCCCCACTGCAGATCTTTAAATAAGGCTTCTAAACCTGTCCAAGTTTAGCTAAAATAGAAAACAATATATAAATAAAATACAGTTTGAGACTGCAGCCATTTTGTCTTTCCGCTTTGCCTGAGAGAGATCATGTGTCATAACTGTGTTTATTGGTATTAGTGGCTGTCTTTCTACCGATAAGAAATGTGTAAGTGCCTTTATGTTGCTGGCAGTTGTATTGGTAAGGGCACGATGAGTAAGCTTCACATGATTCTATTAATACAAAGTTGCCTGTCACTGATAGCAGTGCTTGCTGTTGCATAAAGCGAGAGATACTGTCAGATAACCACTTCTACACTGCTAGGAGCTCCTCAAATGAATGCTGCTCCATAAGCTTTGTTCTAAAAGTTCTCCCTTGTGCAGTGCCACAGAAGGCTTGTTTCTGTCCGGACGTGAGCAGCTTTGCTTGTTTTTTCGTTATTTGCCAATTGCAGTGGAAATGATGCAGCACAAAAAAACTGCTGACCCAAGAGTCTGTTGTATTTTCTAGGTACTTTCTGGTTTTGAAATAAAACTTGAGGCTATCGCAAGTGCTGCAGTTGTTCAAATTCAGCTTCTGCCAAGTCTTCACACCGCTGGTGCTTCTAAGAACAGAGAAACCTACCTTAGAAGCTTCTTCCCAAGTTGTATCTTGCTATTTTCAGTATTAAATTTAGAACACTGTCTAAATGAAATGTCTCATGAATGTGCTCCTTCTGGAGAGCTAGAAGATGTCAAATATGAACTGGAGAAAAAGGAGAGGAAGGAAGCTTCACACATCATCCAGCTGAAGTATTTTAAACACACTGTTCTTCTGGAATGGTTTTGGCAGAGTCATGAATAACAACATCATCAGTTTCCAGGAAATCCTCTTTCCAATAGTTCTCAAGGCATCAGCCTTTTTGTGCTGCTCAAACAGCTACTCCCCTGAGCAAATCACAAGGATTTTACTTCAATCCATGCATATCGTTTTAAGTGTATAACCAACAGGTCATTAAAATAGGCCATTAGCCATGTGAAAATTAACTTGGATTAAACAGATGCTTTCAGGGTTTCCAATAGCAATGCAGGACACGTGGCCAAATACGCTAAATAACTGCTAGAGTCAAGATGTATTTGATTTACTGGTTTGATAACACCAAAGCTGAGTCTGAGATTGTCCAGCTCCTCTGTGTTTGAAGGGGTTCAAGCGAGGAGGTTCTGTCTGAGTCCATTTTAAAAGCAGAATGTGTTACTGAGGGTCATAGTTAGTGGGCATGGTGGGGGTGGGTTGATGGTTGGACCAGATGATCCTAGTGGTCTTTTCTAACCTTAATGATTCAATGATTCTAATCTGAGCAAGTATTACAGGGTGCATATATTAAAAAACTATGATTAGGGAAAAGCTGCCCATCAAGAAAGTAACAGCCTGTTAATGAATTGAGGCAGCTACTATGTTGCTACCAATAAATTCCACTATTTCTAGCAGTTTTGGTATGGGCATGAAATTAGCTTTAACAGAGAAGAAGAAACTCTTGTACAAAAGCAGGGCTACACTGAGGTGATAGACATTACTACCCTCATTTCTGCACATGAGGTTCCACAAGGAAACAGTCCTGGAGGGTGTTGCTAGGAAGCCCCAGGAGACCTATGTAAACTGTCACAAAGTTTACAGTGAATATCTTATTTCCTGATCTCTATTACTCTAACGAGATAGAATAAAATGTCTATTTTCATACTGAGGTGTCATCAAAACCCTCTTTGGGTCAAAGAGTGCAGGCGAGTAAAGTTCATAGGGTATACTTCCTGTATTTCTTAGCTCCAATCACCCAGTAATTTCTTTCTTCAGCATGTTAAGAAAGCAGTGATCAATACCACCCATCTGCTGCCCATCTCCAGGATTTCCATTTGTTCCACATCTGGTCTGTGGGTCTTGAAGCCTTTTGGGCTGCTTTTCTTTGCTACTGAATGATGCCTGTAGAGCCCTGGTAACCAATGCTTTCTCTTTCTGTTCTCTGAAGGCCTCTCTTCTTCCTGCCACTCACAGGGAGTAGAGCAGCTCCTTCGGCTCCACTTTCCCCTATAAAACCTGGAGGTGGCTCAATAAGGAAGGAGTCACACAAAATGGCTGCAATGTACATGGCACACAATAGGGCTTTATGTCAGACCTCTAAATTCAAGAGAGCAATAACTACAGCTGCAGAGACATACCAGAAGGATTTCAAGCTCTCTTTCATGTTTGTTTAGCTCTTACCCATGCCATACCTGCTTCTGTGGTGCTGTCAGAGCAGCTTATTTATATGTCTGGTTTCTGAGTGGGGGTTTTCAAATGAAGACAAAAAAATTAAGTGCTAAGGCTACTCAGAATCTGAGTTTTAGGTAATTTTTACATCCACATAGCATGACTCAGAGTACCAAGAGATTCATTCTCAGCAGTATTCCCAGAAGTGTTAAGTGGTGAGAGCCAAGTTTTCAGTGAATGAATGGCTCTTTCATACATACACAAGATGCAGTAAGTAAGAACCCTGTCAAGACCCAGCTGGTGGGGGACTGGACCCCAAGGTCCCCCATACAGTCTGTGGAAAAGTAAAAGACCACTGTAGGAGACACTTACCATTGGATAGATGCTATTGACTGTGTTCTCAGAATAGCAGCAGCCCCACTTAACAAACCATCTGATTTGCTCACGTCTTTTTTGAACCACGGCACTTTCTGTGTTGTCCAAGGCCCTCTCAGATGTCAGAAGAGATCTTCATATGACCTGAATTTTCCTAGATGAAGTTCGGCTTGCTGCATTGTAACATTTTTCATTTATTTAAAGAGATCTAACATTCAAAAAGTCCTGAGGTCCAGTTCCTGACAATGAAGCTGTGGGAAACTACTGTATGATGATTACTCAAACATTAATCAGTTTTCAGTAGTTGGCTTAAATTACATTGCAAGTAATCTAAGCCCACTGAGGACTAGTCCTCTTCTTCTAACCTCATCCTCTGGTTGGTATTGACTCTTGCAACCAAAATGGCATTTATAATTGTATGGCTAATTAAATGGGATCGGTAGTTCTCAATTATTGTTTTTAAATGAGCCCTCAGTAATGCTGCAGTAAGGCTGAGACTATCTGAATATGATGTGTTTCATAAATCCTCTGCTCATTTCAGACAGAGATTAAGTAATCCTTACTCTTGAAATAGGAAAGTGTGTCATCAGACAAAAAGCTCCGATGCTTAAGATCATACTGAAATAGTCATTCTGTTTGTTCAGCTGTACATATCATGGTAAGTCTGAGCTCACTGCCTATCTGTATTATAAAGGCACTTTACTTTAAATCGCTTATCTTTTCTAAGCATATGCTTAAGTACTCCTGGATAGAGAGAAAAGAAGAAAGAAGAAAGGGAGAGGGGAATGAAGGGAAAGGGGAGGGAAGGGTAGAAGGAAAAGATTTGCTTTTGAGTAATAGTGATCAGTGATGCTAAAACAAATCAGATATGTAGCAATGGGTTCTAACCAGGTTTAAAGACAGAATCTCCCTCCTTCCTAGACCCATCTGTATTTGAATGTGACATCTTCCTCCTTCACAATTCACAGTGACCAAAAGAAGGATATCAATAGCATGGGTAGCAAACCAGAAGACAAAATCACAAACAACAATATCTGTAGTCGTGTGTACCAGTCTGAAATATGCGTCTGAGGAGAGCAATCCATGTGCTGAACAGTCACAAAGATATCAGTCCTCTTGGGTTAAGGAACAAGTTCATCTAGAAAACAGGTTAGCTTCAGTGCAACATGCATACTGAAGATTTCTTATGCTTATTATAAAGCCAAATGTGAGTATGCATTCACGTGGAGGTCAGAGAACACCCCTTTATCCAGGCACCCCTCCCAACACCTGCATCCGAAGCAGAGGGAACATAGAGCTTCTCAGAGACAAGGGTGCCACAGTCACATTTTTTCTCTATCACACCCCGTCGAGAACAATTTCTAGATGTGTTTTTAGTGCTTTGTAAATATTTGATATCTTTTTTTTTTTTCTATGTTTGCTTGCTTTTCTTTAAACTCATAGGTCCATATACTAACTCCACGGAGTCACACCATAAGCATTGACACAGCTGTAGTTGTGTAGTGAGAATGAGTATGACCACTGCCGGTGGGTGGGACCTACTCATCGCTTCAAGTAAGGTACATGTCTAAGAGACTTGTTAGATATGGACACTGTGCTCCACAGTAAGTGCAGTTTTGAGCCAAGGCCTAAATGTAGTTTGACATGTTGGGCCTTCTGGGCTTCGCTGATTACTTACCTGGCATTCTTGCTTGCTTAGATGAGAACTCCTTCACTTCAGAATCCATGTTCAGCAATTAAAATCTACTTTCTCACAGTAAAAGAACAGTGATCAGTAAAAGAACAGTGATTATTGTCTTTTGGATAGTAATAGAACACTCTCGTGGTAAGACTTTGAATTAACACTCTCTTAAGCTGAGATTACAAGATTAGGAGATCATCATAAACATCTGATAACACTGCATGTAAGGTCATATTAGGAGTTACACAGCAACCACAAACTACAAATAAAAACGTTGTCTGCTGCCTTTTGTAAAATACCGCACTGCCTTTCTTTATGCCTCCTTTTAAAATGCCATGTAACCAGAGTTTTATCCCTTTCCAGGCTTAGCCAGGTGAGGAAACACAAACCTCTTTTTCTCAACTAAGGAGGAAACGTGAAACAGTTATAGTAGCAAAGCAAACTTATTAGCACACTTTTTCCGCTCTTTTTCCTTCCAAAAACCTCCTGTGGATCCAATATTTTCCATCAAATACGGCTGTTCAAATGAACCGTGGGCTGTGCAGGAGCTACCGAACTCATGGCTTGCAAAACAATCCTCAGATTCCAGCACAACCACTTTGTGTCATTGAAACTTGACCTGTGGCTGGAACATTGCCCGTGCATGAGGGCTCGCTTCCGAAGTCTGGCACTTGGGATGTTCAGATTACTTATCCTGAATAAAGAAAGAAAAATAAAAGGACAATATTGCATAGATATATATATATTTAACAAGTAACTCATGAAAACAATGCTGTATGTGACTTAGTTTACCAACAAGAGAAATAATTAGTAGTTATTCTATAGTCTTCTTTAAAGTACATTTGAGTCTTAATTTTTCTGCTATTATATAAATACCTTTTGCCTAACAAGTCTGCAATCAATTAGTACTGGATAGTACTTTGTAAAGCTGTTTAGGCCAGATTTCCAGGCAGGAATCCACACAGATCAATGTAAATCCAGCTGAAGTCGACAGAACTACTTTGGACACATGTATTGGGAACACTCTCTCTTCTCTAACATGCCAGGACTCATTCAGTTCGGGAGTTTACGTTAGCTGCTGTCCAATGCTTTGCTGAAACTGTACCCCTGTGTAAGTGTTTATAGTATGTCATAAAAACATTGGATATCGCTCTTCAATAGCTTCATGGAGCTGTGATGAAGTAGTGAGAAATTGGTATCCTCTCCTCAACTGGATAAAGTAAAGAATTAGTGGCTATAACTACTTAAATACATAATCAAAATTCCACTTGGATGAATATAATTATATACTGAAAACATTTACTCAGATGTCCGTATCCGCTTCTCAAAGACATTGGTAGATGTCATGATACCCACTAGAGGGAGCTCACTCAGTCACATTACCTTCTGCAGAATTATGAGGCGTTATTTAAAAGGTCATAAATAGATTTAGGCATAATTTTGAACACATTTTAATGAATGGCTGGATGTAAATTAGTTTCGCTGGGAACTTTTATGCAGATTTCTTCCTTTCTTTTTTGTTCCTTTGGAAGAATAGTCCTTTTTGGAAATGATTTCACAGTTTGTGTATTCCTTTTCAGTAGTAAACCAATCTTATCTGGCACTTACTGTGTTCAGAGTAATGCGTCGAATGACTCAGGCTGCAGCCGCTCAGTATCGCTTTCAAGTCCTACACTCAGGAAGTATGGAACCCAGCAGCAGAACAAGGGGCAATGGGAACAAATGTAGCAAGTTCCATCTGAACACAAGGAAAAACTTCTGTACTGTGAGGGTGACAAAGCACTGGAACAGGCTGCCCAGAAAGGCTGTGGTGTCTCCTTCTCTGAAGATATTCAAGACCAGTCCGGATGCTTCTTGTGTTATATGCTGTAGGGAACTGCTTTAGCAGGGGTTGGACTCAACGGTCATCAGAGGTCCCTTCCAACCCCTATGATTCTGTGATTCTCATTCTCATTCTGGCTGCTGTTAGCAGCTCTCAGGGGCTGATGTGCTCCAACCAGCCCCACACAGTGGGGCAGCTGACAGGCACACGCCAGAGGAAGAGCTGGGAGCCAACTGCAGGGACTGGGCTGTGGAGGAGGGCTGTGCACTGGCAGGGAAGTCACAAGGCAGAAGTGGGAGGTTTTCCCTCATGGAACATCACGTCGCTCTCTCTTCACACAGGTCACTGGGGGTCTAGTTAATACAACTAACACTAACACTGCACTTTTGAGTTGGTAGTGGGAAAAGCCGACTAGTGGGGATGGGTTTATTTTAGTGCCAAAGAGCTCTACCTTCAGAGTAGTTTTTGCTATACGTAGTTTATAATCAAAGCTGTAATTTATTTTTAATGCAAATATATTCATTAGCATAGATACGTCTGCACCAGCATATACCGATGCTGGATATTCTTTTTTTGTATGTGAGAACCCTCTGCAAAACTATAAGCTTTTTTTACCATGGGTAGTTCTGCTCACATTAGACATATAACACAGAAACAGTAAAAAAAAAGACACATAGCTCTTGCAGTGAGTCCAGAGGGGGGCCACAAAGATGATCAGAGGACTGGAGAACCTCTCCTATTAAGAAAGGTTGAGGAAACTGGGCTTGTTTAGCTTGGAGAAGGGAAGGACCTGGGGAGATCTCAGTGTGGCCTTCCAGTACTTGAAGAGAACATATCAACAGGAGGGGGAATGGCTGTTTATGAGGGTGGACAGCGATAGGACAAGGGGGAATGGTTTTAAACTGAGACAGGGGAGGTTTAGGTTAGATATTAAGAGGAAGTTTTTCACACAGAGGGTGGTGACGCACTGGAACAGGTTGCCCAAGGAGGCTGTGGATGCCCCATCCCTGCAGGCATTCAAGGTCAGGCTGGATGTGGCTCTGGGCAGCCTGGGCTGGTGGTTGGTGACCCTGCACATAGCAGGGGGTTGGAACTGGATGATCACTGTGGTCCTTTGCAACCCAGGCCATTCTGTGATTCTATGAATATTTGCATAATGTAAATATTTGGAAGTAAATATTCCAGTGTAAAATATCCCAGTATAAAACCCCCAAGAAAAGCTTTTTAATTTTGGGCTGAGAATAACCATTTGTACACCCCTCCAATGCCATCCATAAAAAGCAAGCAAGCCAGCAGTCAGAGCATACAGCTCACTTACCAGTTCCCCTTCTTACAGCTCTCATATCCTTGTGCTCACCCTGAGCACCCAAAGGACAGTCTTGCATCTGTCCACGCATTTATTACATCAGCACACACATCCTTGTTTCATTTCCTTAATTTATCTATTAAAGTTTAATGCACAATTCAGACAAATAACTAAATCCACAGATACTTGTTCTCATATTTTCCTAAATAGTTCAGAGAAGGATAAAGCACCTCAATGCCAGTGGCTGCAAGCTGGCTGAGCACTTTGCCGCCATGCCCCAGCACCCAGTCACAAAGTATCCTACAACTGGAACTGTTGGAAGACACGTGACAAACACAGTGATCATCAGACCATGTCATGAGGTCACCAGTCAACTGGATGTGCACTCTGGACTTTCGCTGTGTTCTCCAGAAGGGGTAAGGATGCATGGGCTATGGATGAGGGAACTGAAGGAACTGAGGTTTAGAAGGGGGAACTGATGATGGTCACATAGAAATGCTGAATGACTCATGCTAAAGCCCTTGCTTTCTACAGCTTAAACCACTAGACTATGCAGTCTAGAAAGCCTGGGTTGAGGTATTTTGTGAATGATTGCAGTCTTTCATTCATACGGGTGTGACTAACACATGATACGCCTTTTAAAGAACTCTGAAGAATCTATTTCAAGAAGGTTGTGGTTTTTATTTTTTTTATTTTTTTATTTTTTTATTTTTTTATTTTTAATTTTAAATGTTATTTGAACAGCTTTTTGTGCATCTGAAGCATCATCTCTAAATCAAGGCATCCAAGAGAGGAAACGATGAAGACCACCCATCCAGCTTTACCTTGCTTCCCTCTCTCCTCAGCCTGCACCTGGTATGCTGTAGGATCCCAGTGCTTTGTCTTTCCTCAGGCAAGCCCAGCAGGATTAGCAACTGGGGGTAGCTTTTTGGTACTTGGTATTCTCCTCCTCATTCAGAAATGACCCCGGGGCTCCCTTATTACACACCTTTCAGCGCTACTTGAAGACAGTCAAGAGTATCTGTATGGATTTTCCAAGGATATTCATAGAATCATTAGAGTTAGAAGGGATCCTTAAATGCCATATGATCCAACTCCTCTGCAATGAACAGGGATACCTACAGCTAGATAAAATGGCTCAGAGCCCCATCAAGCCTGTACTTGGGTGTCTCCAAGAGTGGGGCATTCACCACATCTCAACTCACTGTGTACACCACTGCGTTATCTGTGGGTCTCCCACATTACTGTTCCTACACTGCAAGATGCATTTATTTTCTTTGTATATATGTGCTTCCACCCCTTCTTTCAAATACAACTGAGGCACACAGATTAGAACACAAAGTGCCCGTTAATACAGCCTGTTTGAAGATACACAGAGTATGACAGACTGGGGCATTTAGCATCAGAGAGCACTTTAAGAGTTGTTAGTCCAACTTTTGTGGGTATTAATGCTCACTGATTTGGGAAATTGGAGCCACAGTGGGTTCTGCCAAGTTTCCTTATAGTCAAGCTGGCCAGAATCAGCTGTCCTCCTGCTATGCCTATGACTGAAGCAAAACTTCTCTCCCTGAGACCCTCTCCTTTAGTCAGTGCCCATTCTGCACTCTTTCAGGGGAAGACTGGCACAGCTCCCCCCACCAGCAGCTCCCCTGCCCCTTCCAATGCTGCTATTCTCAGCATCAAGCAAACTCAGAATGTTAGGTGGGGGAAAAATGAGCTCCATGTCATGGTCACAAGCACGTCGGTGGCAACAAAGCTTTTTAGACAAGGGAGATGATGCATTTCCAAAGATGATTAATCCACAAAAGCAACCAGAATAAAGAGAACCCCAGAAAGGGGAACATAAAAAAGAGAGAGAAAAACAAAAAAAAAAAAACAAAAAAAAACTGCTGCAGGTTCTTATCTTCCAGACCTTTCACATGTAAAAGTACCATAGGATCTGGCTGCTTTGAGACCACGTGAGTCATATCCTTGCTAACTGGGATGCTTAATTTAAGCTTGTTCAGCACTTGTTATGATGGAAGGAAGTTCATAATAATAGGAAATGGATAGCACAGGTCTTGTTTCTTTAAATTCATTTACTTCACCTCTTTCTTAAGTGGTCTGAAGCAAATCTATTTGTCATTGTAGCGGCATGTTTATTTTTGCTAACCTGAGTAATAGCAAGAAATACACTTTCTCTGTGCAACAGACTGTATCTGCATGGTTTTACATGTTTAGAAACTCCTGCTATCTGAGCCTTCTGTATGTCTTTCCCTGCCCTTTTCCTTAGAAAACTCCACTTGCCTACTCTCCTCTCTTTGAATCACACTGTGCAGCCCACTGTAGGCAACCTGTTTTAGCAGGGAGTTGGACTTGATGGCCTCCAGACATCCCTTCCAACCCCTACGATTCTGTGATATTGTGATCCCAGATTCCACAGCATCCAGTGCTCAAATCAAAACGCTGGGGCCTGCACAAGGTGTGTTAGCCATCAGAAAGGCTTTTCCAGCATTCCCACGTTTGACATCCCAAATTCTTTTTATTCACTATGATATTTTTTCTCTCCAGTGTTCACAACACGGAATGCAAACTGGGTCCTCATATAGCAGAGGGTTCAGAAAGAAGAACAGAATTATAGAATCTCTTGGGTTGGAAGAGACCCGTAAGGATCATTGAGTCCAACTCCTGGGCCACCTGAAATTCAAAAGCTGTCTGAGTCCTTCTATAAAAACCTGTGTCCAGACATGTCTTGAACTCCAGCAGGCTTATGGCCTTGACCACTGCACAGTGTTTTACTGCTCACACAGCACACCAACAGCAAACAGGCACATGTGATTGCTGGTTACCCTTTACATCTCTGCTGGGGTGGAGTGACAGAACAAATGCTGTGCGTATACACTGCCCTGGCATCCCAGATAGAGAAGTGGGCTGCACTGCCATGATCTCCTCATGCTCTCCTGTTGCAATGTGAAGCACTGGCAGCAAATCGGGGCCTACCTCCACAATGTGCTATGGGGAACACAGCTCATGCTTCAGTCTCTGCTGCCAGAGTCACTGGGGTGACAAAAGACTTCCATACGAAACATACAGATGAACTTAAAACCTAGGACGTTAGTGATAACAGTCACACTTAAAGTTATGGCAAAAATCTTAGCTGCATAGTTTCCAATTACTAAGACATCTTAGAAATGATGGCAAATCAAGTTTGTATTGAATTCCAACCCCATGAAGACGTAACAAGCCGAGTTAACGATCCGAGTTAAAAAAAATACAGGGAGCGTTAATAATGTTCAGAACATAAAATGTTTTTTCTATATTTGCTTTTAATGAAAAAAATACTGTATGAATAGAAATGGAAGTATAACAAAGAATTTCAATTGAATTAGGAAAATACAGGGATAAATAGAGCAAGTAAAACAAGCATTTTAATTCCACGTTATTTGTGTATCACAGAACTCTTGTCTGTACTTATAGTTACTTACGTTTCCAAACAGACCAGAAGATGAGAACAAAATACCCTCATGGTACGTTTACTGACATGTTCTCAGTTACAGCTATGATGGTAGCTTTCATATGTTAACTTTTCATTTCTCATATGGCAAAGAGCACGATAAAAAAAGACTCCCAGGTCATCTACATTTGGGGAAGGAAAACCTGATCTCATCTGTTCCTTGCAATTTCAAAACTTGCATGTTATTGCTGTCAGCACTCTCACTTCATAACTAGCGACTGGGTTAACTCAATTTTAATGTACAACTTACCTGATTTTATACCGCAGCGCAAAGCTGACACGGGATAATAAAGTCTAGTTTTTAGCCATGAGGAGGTCCATTTTAAGATAACTTCCAAGCACTTTAGGCATGAGGAAAATAATTTAAAAAATCTTCACCAAACTAAAATTAACATACGCGTATTCCATATATTAACATTGTCCCTGCTGTATGCCTTAGTATGGTCCAAATTCCCAACACAGAGACTATTTATATCATTTTCTAGTGTGTCCGTATCTTCTTAAATTGGAAGAAATATGTTTAGAAAAGAAACCTGATCTACTAGAACATATAATGGGGATAGATTAACTTCAATTATGTTACTTGAAATAAAATATCCATTATATAATGGATGAAATATCCATTATATTAAGCTACTGGCTGGCAAGCATTAAATCAAATATAGACTTCTACATACTCTGTATCTGTAGTAAAGTATTATAACATATTAAACAGACCTTTATTTTAAAATCTCTTTCCAGCACAGGATCAATCCTGTATTAACTGCCTGACATAAGCTAGTTGCGAGTTATGAGGATCCCTGCCTTTTTTGGTACTGTATTCTGAGCTTTTCCAGTTGTTCTACACACTGCGTCTGGGCCAGCTTCAGTGTTCGGTTCTCCTCTGTCAGTTCTGCATACTCCTTGGCCAGCTGAGCAGCATCCATGCTTTCTTTTTCCACTTGTTCCAGTCTGGCAATCAGCTCCTTTCTGGCAATAATATCAAAAAGAAATCCACAAGGATTAGAAATGGCAGCAAGCAAATACGTACTGTCATAGGTTAGGAGAAAGCTGGAGTACTCCTTGTTGGTACAGAGTTACCTGAGCTGCTGTGAAATACACACCTAGGAGACCAAACCTGCAAAAAGCTGACAACCTACAAGCAAATATCTCTACCTTCATTACGAATTCACCTCACAGCCGTATAGGGATGACTGACATCTTAGAGACTGAATGCCAACATTCTGCCTGTATAAGAAGAGCAGCAATTTATTTCTCTCTGCCATGCCAAATATATTTGAAAGCCATCAAGGATTTTTGATGTTGCTGTTGTCCAGCCTGTATATCCAGTTGGTATATTCTGTGAAGCATGCCTTGTTTTGCTTTCTCTACTACCAAGAAAAAGGATACCAGCTAACACTAGGCACACAGATCTGAAATAACCCAATTGCTTCTTTTCTGTTTTCATGCTCAGACCTTACTTCTGCTGCTGAAGCATGGTCACCAACTGCAAACCTGACCTCTCCTGGCCTTTTTGAGAGCAGACACCCAAGAATTCAAGCTGTTGCTCCATCCCAACTGGAGTCACCTGGTGCTCTGTGTTCCCAGATTTGGCCAGAAGTTGCAATTTCCTGTAGACCATCAGCTGAAATTCTCTCCACAGGAATTAAGATAGTGGAGGCCTTAAAACAAAACATGCTGAGTGCACATGGGGTATCTAATCGCACTCCACTTAGTTACCCAGCAGATTAGTCTGACCTCTGTTTTATTTCCCTTTCAGTCAAATCATTTTTCATCTCTGCTACAAGAAGTCTCTTTTAAAGGGTTCTTGGCTCTTTTGATCACTTTATCTCAGAGATTAGTGAATCTTTTTTTAACTCTTTGGAGCCCTGTGACATTCTCAGTCACGCCAAAACAATGCTTGTAGATCTTCTGTTGGAAGATGTAATGCCATCACAGCAGTCTGCTTTTTCTGCAGTCTTTGAAGGAATCCCCTGGCAAGTTGAACCAGTGCTTTTGTACAGGAAATTCCTACAGATTCGTGATTTTGCTTCCATAGGTCAGAGTATTCACAAAAAGATTACATTTCAGTATTTGCTGATCGCTTGCATTACTTACACCTGTAAAACCACACCACTTCTAGCAGTAAGATTTTAGGCACCTGGGTTTTCAAGCAATTGTTCTATCTGACCTTCTTTTAAGATTAATTTAATCTTCCTCTCTCTTTACTACAGCTCTGAGAGATAGCATCGTTTACCCAAGGCTTTGCTGACTGTTTACAGACACAGTTACTGCAGTTCAATGAGTTGTAAAAGAGCCATGGCAGACCCATTTCTCAAAAAAATGCTTCCCGTATAAAAAAGAAATAGGGAAGAGTTAGCAAGCTTTACAGCACTTTAAATCATCCCTAAGTTGCAGCATATAGAAGCCCTCCTGTAGCTATGTTTCAGCTTTGTTTTAGACCACTGCTGTAATGCACAGGTGATGCAGTGGCACAGGCTGCCCAGGGAGGTGGTGCAGTCACCGTCCCTGGAGGTGTTCAAGAGCCGTGTGGATGTGGCACTGAGGGACGTGAGCTGTGGGCATGGTGGGGGTGGGCTGATGGCTGGACTGGGTGATCTTAAGGGTCTCTGCCAACCTTTAGTAGGATTCTGTTAACATTTGGCATGATGTAGTTGTAAAAATTTTAAAAGCAGCAAAGCCATTAACAGATTATTTTTTCCTTGTTTAGGTTGTGCTCTATCTACTGGTCTTCATATTAGGCTAGATGAACTGATCATGCCACACAGTTTGACATTCCAGTTCCTGTCAATGGAGCTATTGAACACACATAAAAAAAATGCAGGTAAGCTTTAGAGAGTGATAAATGTATTTAAGGGCAGTGAGATTTAGCTAGCTTAATCACTTCAGACCTGTCATCTTCCACTGGAAGATTTTTGTCTCTTAGGACCAAAACAGCTATAGCAGCACTTTCTTGCAATTATCCTACTGGTGCAGTGCAGGACGGAAGGATTATATGACTCTTTTTTGAGCTGCAGGCTGCTGACTGAGAAGTCTTCTAAACCAATTAATTTGGAATAATTATTTTCTCACTCTTTATGAGGTTCTTAAAGGAAGGGGCGGTGAACACAGTAGTAAGTAATCAGCAGAGTAAGAGCAGATAAACCTTTTCCATGGGAAATTTTAGCACTTGTGAAAGAAAGGTACTGCCTACCCTATTTGGACTCGAGCCAGAAAGCGGCACAGACAGACAGTGTACAAACTCAGACAGCTCTATTAATGAATGCCAGTCCTGATTTGATAAGGCTGCTTGCAAGCATGGTTTTCATGCTGCTATCTAATAAAAGTCAAGCGGCATGGATTTATTTATTTATTCATTGCAGAGACTTTGCTTTGCTGTTGAAGAAAGCAAAAATGAGTTAAAATCAAAGTAAACTCATTTCCGTAGTCCAGACTCTAGGACCTCCCTTCCTTGCCCTGAGGTAGTAAAATTGCCTTCTTCTGAGTCAGCAGAACCTACTTATTCCCTTCCCATCAGGATCAACACCTGTTTACAGGGTAGGGTGATGTTTCAGGCAAATACTACCAGCCTGCCACAGAGATCTAAAATTAGAGTACCAGGGAATTGCTAAATGTTATGAATGGTGTGGTTTACGAAGCTTACAAAGGATGAGGACAGTAACTAACATTTGCTTCTGATCTAATCCAGGATTTGAACTTAGCTCTCAGAGGTTAAAGAACACCGTACTAAGCTCTTGCACCATCTAGCCTTTGTTATGGATGCCTAATAAATAGATTTATCATTGTGTAATCTGAGTTTGCTGTTAATGGTTACCCTGTGTTTAAATATTAACAGCACTTATAAGGTTATTTTCTAAAATGGTGTTGATGTACTTGAAGCTCCGAGACAATCTGTAATGTGCACTTTAAGTGTTCTTTTCTGGGGAGGGGCTAGGGTGGGAAGAGAAGACCAGTGCGATTTGCATCATAAACCAATAAACCATAAGCAATAACGGAGAAGCAAAAAATGAAAAGAAAATCAGCATGATCTTAGGGAAATCATTGCTTTAGTACCGGTCTTAATGACTGCCCATGCAAAGAACAGAATTACTTTACGGTAATATTCACAATGAACAAATACTAAAAGTGATAGACAAAGCAGATATACTTATCTCCAGATTAAACTATTGGCAGATAGACAGATAAACCAGACTCAAGGAAAACAGCTTTCACAGTGCAAAGACACAGGCTTGTCTCTCTGCAGTTGTGAACAATGTATTCAGGATCATGCACGTGGTACAATGCACGTCTTCCCAGCTGACGTGTTCTGGTGGCCATAAGGTCATTTACTTTTCCCACATTTGACACGGCTTTCACGTCAGGAAATCACGAGACCCCCGTATGGTAACTGAGGAGACTAACCTTGCATGTTTAAAGTCCAGTAACTAATTTTTAAACAGTGAGATAGCCTGTTTTAATGTAAATAAAGCTAATTCTCAAATATCAGCAGATAAGAGGTACATAAGTATTTCTTACTACAACAGGGCAAGTTGTGGTTTCTCTTTATATTTGAAAAGCCTTTTTTTTTTTTTTTTAAATTTTCTACTGATTTGGCAACTTAACAAGTATTTTGGATGCATGTAAGTTAATGAAAAATCAAGTCTGGATCAAAAGAAAAACAGAAAGATAAAAGGTTGTTTTTATGCCTTTTTCTGCAGTACCTGGAAGTCTGATGAGGACTTTTCTTAACAGCACACATCAAAAAGTGTACCTGGAGGAACTACCTGAATTTGAGACCTTACAAACACTCCAAGATCACAATAACACATTAAAGCGCACAGAAGGCTCGCACAAAATTCAATGGACATCTCCACTACAGTAGTGTAATATGTGTAAAGTAAGGAAAAACAATCATAACCATGGCAAAGAAGAAGTGTGATCCTAAACCAGGTGGTGGTCAAGTGATATTTTCTGGACACTTATATTAGAATTGTCTGGGGGAGGAAAAAGAGAAAACCAGCCAGAGCTAAGAATATAAGATATAGCTAGCAACCATGGCAACTCTAATATTTAACTACATAATCCAGGGTCATTATCTAGTAATAGCTATATAACAAGTGCTCAAAATAACCAGCTATCCCATCCCTTTCACCCAAACTTAGATACCCCAAAACATCTGTTATGGAAATACATGTGTGTTTCTGGAACATAAATTAAATAACATTCTGTGACCTAAATGTGGTGTGTTCTCACTTCCCCACCCTTTTCTTTCTTTTCGATCATGTCTCCCATTCCAGACTGATTTTGTCCCTCCTACTTCATATCACTGGCATAAGAGGGAAGAGTCTGAGCGAAGACTGCAAACAGAGCTATGATGCATTATATTAGCAAAGCAAATCTACTTAATGTTCTCTTAAATTCTTTCAGTTTCTTGCTTCTTTTTGTCCTTTTACTAACTTCAGTCTACCTTCTCGCTTGCTCTGCCCTCCGATTATTCCATTTTTGAACCTGCAACCTCCCTTTCACATTTCCCATTTTCTTATGAAATAGTTGTCATCTTCTCTGTCACTCCTAGTCTAGTAGATTCTCTTTCCATCTGGACTGCACACAAAAGAGAGGGGCAAATAAGCTCTGTTCTAGCTCTGAAGAAAAGCAACCCCAGTCATTTCACAGTACTGCCTTTCAGTACTCCAGCCATGGATAATCCATGCACTACAGGGAGAGACAAGTCAAACTAAGAATTGAAAACTATTGAAAAGTTTCAAAAATAGTAAATAATTGTTGACCATTTTAAAATAATTTTATTAATCTTTCTTTTTCTTAAAGATGCTTTCTTTAGAAATACACCTTTTTGTTTTGTTTCTATACATAAAATGTTACTCTGAACTTTAGAGGCTGGAATAAAACCACCAAACCACCACACCTCCAATAACTCTAAAGACTCAGGTTGATTTTTCTTTCTCCTAGCCACCAAATTAAATTAAGAAAAAATGGTATTTTCTGCTTTGCACCTGACGACCAGCATCGATATTCTGCATGCACAGTTTTACCAGTAACACAGGTGCCAACATTCCCAGGTGGGACTCAACACTTGAGTTCCACGGGTGAACTGACTTGTGAAGAAGACATTCAGAACAGTAGCAGGGCCTTCAGCCAACAGCACTTCTCATTGTCTTTGGTAAAAATGGAAGCTGAAAGGCACTGCACAAATTATTTGTCGATATTACAAAAGATTCTTTGTCCATTTTATCAAATGGCTATTTAAAAGTTATAGGCAGGTGTATTAAGCAAATGTGAATCTACACTTCCATACATTCAAATTCAAATTCAGAAAATTAAGATGCCTGTAACATTTCCTGA
Source organism: Coturnix japonica (assembly GCF_054131305.1). Lineage (NCBI taxonomy): Eukaryota > Metazoa > Chordata > Aves > Galliformes > Phasianidae > Coturnix > Coturnix japonica. The sequence goes on along the minus strand of NC_140663.1, from coordinate 95,128,527 downwards.
TCTGCTCATAGTTCAGAAAGCTACAAGTCTCCACATTTTCCATTTGATAACTGTTCTTTAGTCTAAAATCTCTGCATCCCACTGGGCTTCGTTTAGAAAAGACATAGCATCCTTCTCTTTTGAGAAAGGTGTTCTCAGTATGCATGTCACCCTGGCCATCATGATCCACTCTTAACATCTTCAGTTCAGCATATGATAACCTATAAATTTCCTTTGACTTTCAAACTGTTACTATTGAGAACAATTTTAGATTCAAATGACTCACTGCTAGACAAAAAATTTCATGTATGTCTTGCTTATCTCTACGCTCATATCCCTTTCTGCATGGTTTTACACAAAAAATAAATGTGTTCAGGTCATGCATGGTTACATGTGTGTAGAAGTGTATTTCCTAGTAACATTTTAATACACCTTCCAACTTCAACCAAACTTTACAGGATAACAATGTCTCAGTTTCTCAAAGGTTTAAAAAACAAACATACTGCTACTGAAAAGAAAGACACCCCAAGGAAGAAAAACAATACCATGATCCCTCCTCCAAAGCACTGAAAGATGGAGATCTATCTGGAAGGAGAGAGGGACTTCATAAATAATTCCCTGGAGAAGAAGTTTTAGTTGGTACTCGCAGCTTTTTAAACCACAAAACCAAATACCTACAGTGCACCTACCAGTAGGAAATAACAATCTTTGATCCTAATGCTTGTTGGTCTATTTAGATTAAAATATTTGAAAGGTAGGGAATGGTGCTGCATGGACATCTTTCATGTCCAGGCACTTCATGACTACATAGCATGTGAACACCTGGGCCACAGATGTGCAATTAGGAGGCTCGTAAGAAGGATCATAATAGAATGATATTTGCTGTCATATTCAGCTGTTCTTGTATTACTGTATTTTCTGGAGCATGAAATCTTATGTCCACAAAACAAGTTCAGCAGAAGTAGAAATATGGAAACTTCCTCACACTGTTCCACTGCTCGCATCCACTAGTGAAATGAAAGGAAATGGCAGCTTGAAGCCCTTTAATTCATCCAGAATTACAGCAGCTGAGAAACTGTCTACTGGTCTCAGAGGCTGATTAGGATATTTTTTGAGCTCAAGTAAACAGTTCCATGCACGCATCTGCCATTTTCAAGGAGAAAATATTTCTAGTGTAGCTAGTACCAAAGATTGCAAAAATGCACTCAAACAGCATTTTCTTTTTCATTCTTGCAAATGCAGAACATTTATATTAGTGTAGTTTTCAAGAGTCTCAAGATAACTTCGTAAATGTGCAGTGCTGATTCAGTAATGCATCAATAACAACTCATTTGCATTGGTGGGTTCCAAAATACAATTAGTCTGACGCTATAATTTGAGTTTACGTCTGAAGTTAAGCACCTAAAACTGCCATTTAATATTTTATACTCAGTTGCCATTTACAGAAAGGATAAAAACATACGGTTCCCCCTGATTCCTTTGGTTATTAAATAGACACGTAAACAGCTTATATTAGATGATCAAATTTGACAAATCATTGTAGATTTGTTTGAACTGTACATCTCTCTACGTGTTTGTTTGTTTTTTTTTTTCAACGTCAGTTACTTTCCACTGACCAAGTTTAATTAATGATAAATCAAGTGCAGTCACTGAGAGAATGTGGTGTTAAGATTCTTCAAGTTATCGTTTCTTCTTTTTTTAACTTCTGTGCCAATATGTTAGCAATTGAGTGCCACGCAGATGCTGCAGTTGAAGAGGATTCTGTACTGGGAAACCTCAACTGTTCCTGGGACATTAGGCAACAACTAAGCAAATTTTGTCTATAGCCATCAACTCTGATAAAGACAAGCATCACTTTCTTACTCTACAAAGTTCGGTTTCACAGTGATGTCTCATTATCTTATAAGACCACAGGAGTTCACCAGTTTCCAGTTTGCTTTTGCAGCTGCAGACTCCCACAGATGCAAATGTGGCTGAACTATATGGTCAGCTGGTGCCAGGACTGCTGCGACACATCTAGAATGGTTTCTCCTATAATCAAAACCCTCTCTGCTAGAGCTAGAGCATGTTCAGAACTATAGCCTTTCTTTCACCTTTAACTACAGCAATCAGTAAAACTTCATGCAGCATTTGGAAGAATGGTTCTGTGGTTTTATTTTCCCAAGAAACCTCAGATATCCACACGGAGGCAACTCTCCTTGAGGAAGGCAGCACTTCTTGAAGTCACCCTCAATGTGAATGTCAAAATAAAAAAGTATTTGAAGTAGAAAGTCTTCTTCGCAGCAGCTGCTATTGCTTTTTCCTCCCTCACAGAATACCTTTTGTCAGTTTCTTGTGGAAAGAGCCCCAGAAAACCCACTCTGTCATTTAATAGTCATGTGAAGATGACAGGGCTATGAATAGAGGCCATAGACAAAAAATTACAAAATAATTTTAAAGCCTCCCTCCAGCTTAAGCACTCTGGATGTAAGCATCTAAAACGTGAATGTACATAGATATGACACACAGAAAAAAAGTTTACTAACACTGTCAAGTAATTGATATCAAACTGAGGATCCATTATGCTTTTCATTAAAACATATAAAGTTACATTGGAAAAAAAAAGCAACCAACCCTAAAAATAACAAGGTAACTGCTCCAGGTGAACTAGACTGCTATGTGACAAGGATAAAGTGTCCTGATGCTGCCAATGAGGGTTTTAAGGGATTCTGTATAACTGATGGCCCAAAGCTCTGACAACTCTGTGACCACAATGGTCCCAGTTAATCCTAACCAAGGGCCTGTTGTGCTGCACTGTGACTGTCACACAGAGGAATAAGGTCACAAAGTGTCATCTAGGACCCCTGCATTTAGAATGGGATTTCACAAGGAGAACATACAGCAACAAATACAGTGGGAAAGTTACTCACTTTCTTTCTTCCAGCAGCGCAATTTCTTTTTTCACCTCATGATACTCTTCTGCTATTTTGCAGTGTTGCTTGTACACCTGCATTGATTCCTTAGAGTCATGACATGGAGGCAGAGGCTTTACGAAGAGAAGAAGAAAAAAAAAATACTGCTTTTGAATGCAATATTAGGAATAAACATGTGCTTTGAAAGACACAATCGTCTGTTCATCTCTGGGAGAATATCTGAGAACGAAGTTGAATACTTTGAGAAAAGCTGCTATATTGAAAATAAAATGAGAATAAAAGGTGTGGAAAGTTATTGACTAAGCACCTTTTTTCATAGAAGCACTGCTTCTTCCAGCTCATTATTAAAATGGACAAGGCAGTGAATTGAGACACTAGAGCTGATTCTGCTGGATTCACAAGGAGTTATACTGGTAAAGCCAAGATCTCATGGTGTGTGTGACCAAGCAATACCTCAGTCTCTAAGCAGCCTGCTCAAGACTGTAGGCAGTTTCTCTGCATCTCTAGTTCCTGTAGAAGAGGATATACTTAGGTAGCAGTTATGAGAACATTGGCAAAGTGTGTCCAGTTTCCACAAGAGGAGCATGTGAGATTCAGAGTAGAAAGACGACAGGAATTAAAAAATCTGATAAAAAAATACATAGTGAAGTTATGTAAAAGCATTGTACCTCCTCACCTGTATACCTTATTATTATTAATAACAATACATTATTACAGAAAGATTTGTTGTTGTTGTTCCAGTGCATACTAAGTACAGCAGATTATATCTCCCTGTCCTAGGTCTCCTCATAAGAATTTCAACTAAGAACTTGAAAATGCAGTATGGTTAAGTGTCAGTGTATTTTGTTCCTTAAAAGAGTACAGCTTAATTTGGGCCTCAAGCTTGGCTGTCACATCTTGACCACAGCACTTTCAGGAAGTGTATTATTTTTAAGTGATTAGCCATGAATCAATTGACTGTAAATGAAGTCCAAATAGCATGCTTGAGCCACCTGTTTGAAGCAAAAGGAAACACTTAAAATAGTTCCTTCACTGTCCAGTAAAGGAACATCCAATGGCCTTTCACGATATAAGCAGATTTTTACTTCTTGTCATTCTATTTTGGCTCTTATTTGTAGCGTAATATTCCTTCGAGTGCATTCTTAGAAAAAGACAAGCACAAGTCTCCAGACATTCCCTATCTATGATCTCGCAATCTTGTGTTGTAGCTAAACTGGAAATGCATATTTTATCAAACATAGTCGGAGATAAACATGAAAAATGTTCTTATCAAAGAGGCAGATTGTGTTGGCTTGAGATGTATACCAGTGCAAAAATGTCACCAATGTCTGGACCTCTGAAAGTATTTGCAGATGGTATGTAGTTCCGCATTGAAAATTTAAAACAGACAGTCATTTTCCATGTTCTAAATGTAAGAAATGCCACAGCAGAATAGTTTTCATGGCACAGTTCTGAGCTTGGAGAATTTGGGACCCCAGGGAAAGGGCTGTCCATTGCTTGGTGAATGCAGTCCTAGGAATGGGCTTTTAATTGCATTTCAATGTGGATGAGCAATAGCACCATTCATACAGTCACCCAAATAATAACCACAAATTTAACAGGACAGAATATAGAAGTCTCGGCGCTCTAATCCAAGAATGCAAGGGTGAGCCAAAGTAGCATCTCTGGTATCTACCAGAGATCAGCAAACAACAAATGCATCATAATAAAACAATCTTGAACAATACCCAGTGGGGGAAAGTCCCCAGAGTGATACTTCAAAGAGGAAGAAACCTGATTTGGCTTTCAAAATAGTTTCCGCAAAACTAGCTGGTTTAAATCAGTTTAAAAACTAAAACAGCATTCGGTCTCTGTATTCCAGCTTCCCACTCAAAAGATATATTTAGAGAGTTAAAATTATCAAGTCATGCTGAGGCTTAATATCTAATTCCCACTTAGAACCAGTTGCTGGCTTTCAAACTCCTACCATTGTTTCCTCTTCAGTGCCATTTTTTTCTTACATTGATATTTTATCACTCAAAATAAACAGACAATAAAAGACACAGTTTACTGGAATTCTGTTCATACAGTTCTGTTTCAGCATTGAAGGATGCTCTTACACACTAAATCAATAACTTTAGTTCTAATTGTGAAAAGATGCCTATTTGGTACATAAAAATTAAGGCAGCACATTTTACTTTAAAATGTCGATTTGATAACACTTTCATATGACTGGATATTTTGGTTTGCTCTTTGGGAAAAATGACATTTCTAAGAATGGTCTTGGAGATAATACCTTCAGTTCCTATGAATAATTTCTGGGCTGTGGTACATAAAACTCAGGCTTTTGCATCATTACTTAGCAAGCAGCTGTACTGTAATCACAAGAGATGTAGAGGAGCAACACTCTGCTTTTTTGCTGCTCACTGTAAAAGACAAAGCAACCCATAAGCACAGGGAAATTATTTTAGCCATGTCAAACAGCCTGCTTTTTGCCACAAACAAGGGTACAGGGAATTAATGTTCCAAAGGGGCACCTCTGAATTGGCTGAGATTTACTGTGCTGAAACATTTCCATAGAAAAGAAACGAATAACAGCAATGTAGCAGTTATTGGACTTGCCCACAATCATCTAAACAAGACTGGGAGGAATGTGCAAAGATCTGAATCCAGCCCCATGTTATCAGAATCAAATTCTGCAGTCCACGGGCATGTCATGTTGTTAGAGCAGCTCAGGTCCCCTGTCTCAGCCAAGGGTCTGCCCCAGAGCTTCCACAAGATTAGAAATTATTCTGTTCTTTCCAGTTCTGTTTTGCTGAAGATAAGTTTGCAGTTTTTTCATTACGCCAGCACTGGCTTTCATTCAAACGGTGCTCCTTTGTCCTGCCTATTCTACCCCTGTGATGTGCTTACAGAGAGCTCTCATTCACTTTCCAACCCTACACCCAAGCTGCACTCCTCTAATCCCTCCCAGACAAAGCTTTATCCTCTAGCTTGTCCTAGCAGTCTCTGCTCTCTGTTCCACCTCCAGTGCCTTTCTGAATGCCTGTGACCAGGCCACATGAAGCCTCACAGTGCCTACGCTGAGGGCAGTCCTCTGGCAGAGAACTGACATCCTCATTCTAATCCATGAAGTCTGTATGCTATTTTTTGGTAAGAGCTCTCTAGCTTCCATAGGTGACAAATGACAGAAGTCCTTTAAAAAGTTCAATTTACAGTAAGGTTTGGTTTTTTTGTTTTTTTTTGTTTTTTTGTTTTTCTTTTTTTTGCATTCCGATACTTCAGGAAGTATCTTGCCAGTCCATAATTAATATATATAAAAGCATACCTGCTACATAAGCAAAAAAACCTCCTGCCAAAGAAAGTTATATTTAATGGCAACAGTTGCTACTTTTAATCCCGCTTATTTCAGGCTTCAGTGTCATCCACCCTCATTTTCCTGTGTTGGCAAAATATGTGCACACAGCATCTCTGATTTGGTTTTCAAAGCTATTACAAAAACTACAGCTCACACTGATACTGATCCTGCCATCACTAATTTTCAACAAGGTCTGATTTGCTTGTATTTTATGGAATGACTCTCCTTGACAAACTTTCTACAGAACCCAGCAAACAGACACTAAGAGATCCTGCTATAGGCTATTCTGTTACTGCACATAGGTGCATACATCTGTACAGGACATCTGCAATGTCTATTTAGGTTTTCATTTCAAATGCAGATATGAAAGGTGTTGAAAGATGATATGTAAGGATAGTTTGTGAAAAGACAGTTAAGAATTCGAGCTTTCTGCCTCAGACAGGCTGCTCTAATTACCTTTGCTAAGCAATTGTTTAATTTAGTTTTGTGCATTTTTACCATGATTTGTTCACTTTACAAACTACATTTTCTTCCTTGCCAAATGAATATCAGCATTCTAAAGTCACAGAAGTTCACAGCCAAGTGAGTAGTCCATGGTGTCAATATAGTATTCAGAAACTTTAAAAATCCACTTTTTTATGCATTCACCTTTGTTTGTATTTAGTTTCTTGTTGTTGTAGGTTCTTGAGAAAGAAATCAAGACTTGTTTCTGGGAGGTTTAAGGAAAAAGATTGTGTCATGCATTTTTACCAGCTGAGCATGCAGACTCAACCAGAAGGCAATCTCTAGCCCAGGTCTGGAGTGCTGTAGAGCTGGTAAAGCAAACCCAGCTAAACCATTCTGGAAAAAAACAGAAAGCCCAATGACAACATTTTGCATGTGGCCCATTTTCATTAAACGGCCTTGTACTTTCATGTGATAGCTGGACATTGCAGTTCCTTTTTGGTAGCAACTGCAACTCTCCAAGCAATTTCAGACAGCTAGTCTAGGATATATCCAGTCTACTCTACTTTTACTACGGAAATAAGCAGCTCCCTTTCTTTCAAACAATTCAGGTCAGCTGGATGGAAGCAACTGAGAGTTCTGCTTTTGTTGCCTCAAAGATTTTCTACACTTTTCCAATCACAGACAAAATAAACATGGTTTCTGATAAACGCTTGTGTCACATCCAAACTGTCCTTTTCACAACATTTTCCTCGCTTCTTTTGTATAGGCATTTCCTTCTAAAGCATGACAAACTACCCCTTGACTTAACAAGCTGATATTAAGAACATTTGGAGTCTTATCTCTGCCACGGGAAATTTTATGGTCATTCAACTCTACTGGATTTCAGGAGATTTGTCATACAAAATACGATACAAATGCTTGTCTCAAGCTCATGATTTCATGAAGGATAAAGAGCTGCAGAGAATTTTGTGTATCTGTATGGGATTCGTCTTCCCTATTTAGAATCAAACACCCAGATGGAATAAAGGGTTTCTTGGAGAAGATGAAGATGAACCACAGGAAATGCTGGAGCAGGACAGACAGCAGACAGGGCCTAGCAATTTAAGTTTTTACTACCAGATACATTCATCTACATTCTGTGACCAGAGCAACAAGGCCTTGCGTGCTGCTGTAGATGTCTAAATCGATTCAAAACCAGTAGTGAAATGTTTGTCAGAGAGGACACGACCACCGTGCTGTTGATGAAGGCCTGGTTTAGCTCTGACACAAGGCAAAACATTTCCCAGCAACAAACCAACAAATGCGGCAAGCATAGCCTCTATTCACCTTTGACTACACTGCTTGTACAGTGCGGGGAAGAACACAAACCCCAAGCCAAAATAAGCAAGAGCTTTATGATCAAAGTGTTGCTTTTCAGTGGGAAGACAATACATTCCAATACTGCAAACAAAGGACGGCCAAATTAAGAACTTATTAATACGAGTTTTGTTTCATTTTAGCATATAAGGAACTTCTTTATATATTTTATTATAATAACGAAACTCCAAAAAAGACTACGCTTTTCTTGTCTATAAATTGCTCTGTTCTCATATATAGAGCTACCGTGTCTGATTGGCCATACATAATACTTCTTTTTTTTTTTTTTTTTTTTTTTTTTTTAAGGGCCAAGAAACAAGAACAAAACTTTTGAGTTAGAGAACTGGTACCATTTTCTTACGTGTTACTTCTTGAAATATTTTCATCTCACGTGAGTGGAAAAAGTAACATTCAGAAAGGTAATTGGAGAAGGTAACATTTTTGTCTGAACATACCTAGTTGATCTGAACACTGGACTGACCATTTTTATTCTTCAGAAAGCAGCTCTGACTTTCAACTAGCTTCTCCTCCAGTAAGAGTTCTTACAGAGCATTAAGTATTTGCAGTTGGCCTCCTAGAAATACCCTTCCTCCAGCCAATCCTACCTCCACCTCTGCATAGCTGGCAGCAGTGCTTAGACAGCAGGCACGATCACCCTGCCAGGGGTGGCCACACTGAACTCTGCCCTGCCATCTGACACCAGTGCCCAGGCAGGAGGCATGGCAGGACTGTGGGAGGAAAAGTGGGAACACTAGGTAATTCTGCTCAAACAGCCAACATGACTGCCAGCGACAAAGATAGAAAGGCAAGGGCTTGAAGCCCAAAAGAGAGGTGCAAATTGCTTGGTACTCAGGCTGTGGTCTGCTGCCTGCATGCATAAAATACTAAGGCACTGATTTTCCAAGTGGCTCGGTGAACTTACATATCTTTCAAGCTGCTTTCAAAATCTAACCCGAAGATCAGTTAATTTGGGCTTTTCTTTTTAAAGGTTTCAAGGTCTCTCCAGTTTTCAAAAGTACACAGACAGACTCATTTTTTTTTTTCCTTTTTTTAAAAGTTCCTAGTGTTGTATAGACACGTACCCTGCATATATAGTCTTTTTCTTTAAATAAAATACTAATGCTTTTGACTGTATTCACAGCATGGTGATGAAAATCTCGTGGCTCTATATGTGATGTTTTTATTATACAAATATGTACCAACATTCTTACAAACTCAAGTATTTCAGGCAGCTATGCCATGGTTGATTAAAGGGCTTGCTGAGATGTGTGCTGATTTATACTAGCTAACTGTGGGATACAGAAAAGCACAGATAGGGTGACAAAGGACACCACCATTCACTAATTCAGTACTTCTGCAGGTCACGGTGAAGTCCATGTGGTTACAGTTTGCTTCTGCAGTATGGGAACTACCTGTTTCAGTGCTGGCAAGGTTCCATTAATTGAAATTGCAAACATATGCTCTTCAGGGCAGACATACCCTGTGCAAATTGGATCACACTAACTGAAAAATGTAACTAATAAGAAATAGTAACTAGGTTCATTATAACTTTATTACACTCAGTATTAGTTTGGAATTTTAAAGCAATCTAAACCTATTTACATTAAATGTTTATAGCTTTGTGATCTACATTGATGAAAGCAAGGAAAGTAAGGTATGTGTTGCTAAAGCTGAATGTACAGTCACCTATACATAGCTCAGAACCCCATGATAACTAGCTGCTACCAGTTCAGCAGTAAGACATCTAAATATAAATATGCACATAAGCTTGAAAAGCTAGTGGGTGAAGCAGTACCATTAACTTTATAATACTGAGTGCTTAGATCAGATATTCCTCTTAAGGCATTGTTTGAATTACCTCTGATTTAACCCTAAAAACAGTTAATAAAGGATAATAAGAAGAATACAACGTGAATCAAAGCCTTCAATAGTTCTTTGAACTTGCTGTCATCTTGAAATCACGAGGGCAAGGCAAGTTTCTTTTGAAAACAAATGTTAGGTACTTAGCAGACCAAGAGGATGCACTTTGTGGTATTGCTGCAGAGTGTCCTTAGAAAACTTTCAGTAAAGAAGTATTATTTATCCAACACACTTGAATGCTTCCAGTCTATTTCAGCCTTTCATAAAATTACACATTTAGAGCACATTACTTACTCCAGAAATGGGCCGTAAAAATCCTAATAAAAAATAATAACTTGGCCTTTAAAGTACCTGCGTCTAACACTAGTAATTTTGTTTTTAGGTACCAACAGCAGTAATGACAATCATACTTTGCTGTTTTAGAGCAGTCTCCACTTACTGATTACATTGCTCTTTAACTTCCTTTACAAGGAATTTAAAAGTTATTAACCTCACTCCACAGATCAACAGAGGGATGAGGCAACTTATCCACGATCACACAGTGTGACACTGACTGAAAAACAAAAGCAGGTTGTTGACTTTCTATCCAATGTATCTGCCACAAAACAATACAGATTTTCTGAAATGGAGTTCTTCTGAGGGAAGAAAAAGTTCAGTTGTCTCTGCTGCCCTTTTCAGCTCAGACTGTAAGGTGCTATTCATTCATTTAATCTTTCCTAGTTATGCCCAAGCAACCTGTCGCTATTCCCAGGATTAGAGGGACAGAACAAGAAGAGTCTCTGTCATCCTCCATTCCTTCCTCAGTCATCCTTTTGATGAGAGCAGCAGGAGAGAAAATTCAGTCCTTTAAGTCAGCAGCCCTCCAGTGTTGTCTCACTCATTGATGGGGACAGGAAGGATGACATCATTGGACAACACGGTCTGCTAATGCCTTTCTCAATTTACACTCAGGAAACAACTGCCTTCATATTGAAATATCAGAGGAAGTCTAAATGCTCCTGGGAAACAGATGATCTAAAGTAGCTTACAAAGGCCAACAAACACTCCAGAACTGCCAGAGAGGAAAAGGAAATAATCCCTGGACACGGAGCTGGCTCTGCGCCTGGCAGACCATGGAGCTGCCATCAATTGCTGTCTGATTGCCCAGCAATCAGGGCTCCACTGACATCATACATCAGAGTGGACACAAAGGAGTTCACCTCTTCAGTCCTTTACTACCTGCAGATATCTTCTAGGGCAACTGTGTAGCTTGCTGGCCATGCAGTATAAATTCAGTAGTTTTGACAACTGGCCTTTATTACCCAAGAATTGAGATGGGATGGCACTGCAGAATGCACCTTTGTGTTCTCCTTGGGATGCTTCAGAGAAAGCTGATCACCAGCCTTAGCATACTGTGTGCATCCATGGCTCATTTCCTTTCCCATCAAAATCACAAAAACTCCCCCCATTGCTGTACAGTGGTACATGCTGTGTTTTGTGAAGGAATTGCAAAAATAGAACAACAACAACATAAAAGCATGTGAGACTATTAAAATAGTTATTTCCCTGCAATTGAATTAAAGATGCTGAATCGCTTTTCTGCAGATCTTAAAAAGACAGTGTATTCCTCTATGGAAATATACAGTCTGATTAAATGTTCATAGTTTAGAGAAGCACCACTGAAAACTTTCATCTTAGTGTAACATCCAGAGTCTTTTAACAAAACAAATCTAGTCAATGTGTAGTAGAACTGCAGTCAAAAAAGAAAAGGTTTACCTGTAGCTGCTGATCTAGTTCTGGAAATGCCAAAGGGAAGGAGTTTTCAGGAGCATCATCATCTAGAAAGTACAGATGACATTAAAAGCCAGTATCAACCAATAAGCAGCATTTCAAATGATTTGTTCAAAGTAGTTCTAAATTGCATATATTCACAAACATCTCCATGTATATGCTTATCTTTCTAACTTGAGATAGTGGATCCTTTGATAGTATCAGTGGGTGGGAAATAAGGAAATGTTTGGGTTCTAGAAAAACAGAAACCCTATTTTGTCGTGTTGTAATCAGGATACAAAACAAAACCAGTTACAGAAGAACAGTAAGACAATTTAAGAACAATACATTGAAACAATCTTAGTCCCTTAGCTATCCATTGTAGTGCACAATAAAGAACCTTCCACAAACAGGATCCTTACTGTGAAAGAGTTCATCACTGGAATGAAAGGGAAGATACTTTCCCCATCACAGTACAATGACTTACCAGGGCTAAAACAACAATAATAGAATCCTTTTCTCCCACCATCCAAAGACATCAGTGTGAACAAGAAAATAAAACTGTCACACCAGTAACTAGAAGATAGTTACCAACACAAATATGACTAAAGTGAGGAAGCACCACAAACTTATCCATACTGTAAAGAAATGTCTTTACATTAACCTGTGGATTGTAATCCTTCCCTACTAGAGTTAGTTCATTCATGACAATGAGCTGAACTTTGTTTTTATTTATTTCTTTATTTTTAGTACAGGCTTCACGCAAAGGTGGGACAGAGTGTGCCAGTTGCGTCAGTGCTGTGGTGTGGACACCTGCCCACTAGTAGCTGGACTGAGATCAGAAATATGAATCATACTACGTAGTGTCACAGCTAGCCACCGCAATATTTCTTTCTCAGTGACTTTCACACTATCAGTTTTGCATTGGATTGTGATGACGGTTTATGTATCTTACTACAGGTTATGGGAGGTGAAGAGAAGGTTACTATTAGCCAACTTACAGAGTCGGTTATTTGCAATGTGTCAATATAAAACAAGGACGGCTCTCACTGGAGAAAACTGCTATCATAGATCAGATCCTGTAAACTGCTTTATGCTGACAAACCTGCACACCGCAAATCCCCAAAGGAATTTAAAGAACTATATGTCCAAACAGGTTTGAATTATTTTTTCCAATACTGTTATCTCTTTATCCTGCCATCAGTGGTCATACAATAAAGTAGGCTGAGGAAGCAAGTAAACTAACCCACTATACCCAATGAAGAAACATGGCTAACAGACAGACAGAACGTTACTTTTAACTACCTCGGCCTGAGATGGACACCGCTAGGAAGGAATGCCCAGAGGAGGGCAGGGAAGAAAAATACAGCGATGCAGAAAGGAAAAGCAAACATTTATGAACCTCTGCAAGAAACAAAGCAAAGAAGTATACTTTTATGGGGTAGGTGTCTTCCTCATAAAGTCACACCCACACACACAACTTCCATTTGTGCACCATGTCCCATATGTGCCTGTTATACAGAATATTTAAATGGCTTTTATTTCAGAGTTGTATCCTGATGATATGCAAGTGTTTATCTTTAATTTTCTGTTGCTTTCTTGCACAATATTTAAAAATAGACCAATACTCTAAAAGAAGAAAGATGAATCATATGACAGAGCTAAAAGGAAGGACAGAATAGGACTCAGTCAGACGAGGGGTACAGCTGCTCTACAGATATTTGGCCGAATAGCTGTTGAATATTCTAACAGAGATACCGGTCCAGAGGAATGGTCCTATTTGTTTTGACAATTCCAGTAGTACAGCTTCAGTACAGTAGCAGTAAGGAGGGAACTCACACAATTTTAACTTAAGGAAAATCAAACAAAAAGTCACCTCAGAAGAAGAGACATCAGCCAAAAAATACTTTTTCACTGAATCAGATATTAATAAGAAAAAAAAAAATAAAAATGTTGCAGAATAATAGAAAACATTTTGGATTGCCCTCAGGAAAAGAAACAAACAAATGGTAAATAAGGTTTGAAAATATTTTAGAAAGGATTGAAGGAGAGAAATTAGTGTAGAGGAAATCCTTTCAATAAGCAGATGTTCCGTACTTATTTTCTGAACTCAAGTGACTGAGTCAATGGTACTAAAAATGGAACATATTGGTATCCTAACCATTAAGGCATACCATAGTACATTTTATAATGGGCCTGCCCTAGCATCTATTGAACAGCTGCTAGGGTTTTTTTTAGTTATGCTAGTTTAAGACTTGTTTAAATCATCCTCTCAATGATGCTCACCACAGCAGATAAGCTGGGGACTTTGGTGGCTTGAGATTTTTCTGAGTTCCTAATTCTCTTGGGTTCCTATCAAAATTTTCAGCTTAAGTGTTTAGCCCACAAAACCAAACAGATATCTCCACAGCTAACTGCAAGCTCGTTTTCCACAAAAACAACAACAAAAAATTCCCCATAGCTTCCAGTGAAATTAATTACTTCTTCAGGTTGGTCTGTATTTCACTGTTGCCAAAGTAACAGCCACAACAACAAAAATTACTTGGTAAAAATAAAAACACATTCAGATTTCACAAAAGAGGAAAGCAAGTAACAGCCATTATTCACTTCATAAGATTCTTTTAAGAATATGCACCGAAAATCAAGAGGCAAGAAACCCTTGCAGTTTCTTCTAAAATAATTACTACTGCCTCAGTGCACAGGGGAACAGACTAAATCACATTCCTTTTGCTTTCCATTCAGTTGAGCTCAGACAAAGCATCAAAGCCAACTCTGACCATTCCTATAGCAAAGCCAGTAACGTAACAAATGAATAGCTAAGCTGCTCAACCTCTGTTGTCCAGGTGAGCTCTTGTCTCCCTGCTGATCACATCTATTCATATAAAGGTGATGATGGATTTATTATAATGGCACAGAGATTCACTCAAGCAATCGGATTTAGAAAGCTGAACTATATTAAGACTGACTTTCTTTGCACAAAAGGTGTATTACCTATTAGTGATGCATTCAGTCCCCCAACATACACTTAAATGCACAACACACACATACAAATGTTGTGCATTTAAGAATAAATCACACTTTCTGGAAAGCTTATTTAACCATGTTTTGGCCTTCTGGAAATTTCAATACCACAGACTTCCATGGTTTAGTCTGATAAGTAAAATCCCTCACATTCTACTGTCTGACTGACAAAATGCTTGGTACAATGAAGAGTAACACTCCTGTCTCTTCCTATGTAGGGATAACTTTGGGATATATATATGTATATGTATTGGGATATGGGTGACAGTTGATGAATAAGTACTTAAAGAACAACATCTGATTTGTTTGCAGCATGAACTCACAAATTACAGTATCTCTGGGATCTTCACAGAGATAGCCAGAAATAGAACATAAACACTTAAATGTGTTAAAAGCACATTAAGGTTGCTAAATCAAGCACTCAAAATTTAGGAAATGCCAATCACAACTCTGCTTCCTCGAGTAACTGAGTTATGATCCAGCCTTTAATTATACAATCAGATACTAATTTTCTCTCCTACATGAGTGGGCAAGTGCATTCAGATCTCTTCCTCCTAAATTAAAGAATTAAATTGGTAACATAAGCAGGCTGTTATCCTGTAAGTGGATCAGCCCTTGCACAGGAAAAGTTCTCAAACCTGACTGCAACTGACAGTTGGACACCACTGGAAAACTGTGTTACAGGGGGTCCGGCCTTGGCCCTTGAGGGCAGTGAGGCCCAGTAGCTACAGTGCTGGTTACTGACAGATGAGCACAGACTGATTGGGTTCATCCTGGAAGGCTGTGTGGCTAAGTGACTGGGACTTGGCACCACTGTGTGAAACTCCCTGGGTTCTATTCACAGTCCTGCCCAAAGCGACCTTACGCAACCCCTCAGTTACCTCACGCATAAAATAGTGAGGAATGGTCACTGCCTGACCCAGGAATAGGCTATGAAGGCTTGCTCAATAATAAGAGTTGCAGAGCTCCCAAAAATAGCACAGCCCATAACACAAGAGGTAAGAGCAAAACCCTCCTACTCAGTATACCTTCAACTGAAGCCTAAAGTGTCCTATGAGGAATGTACGGCCTCTGTCCCATTGAGGGTATCTCACGTAGGCTCCTAAGTTCCCCAAAATACAACAAGTAGGTACTTCCTATCCTAATACGGTCTTGCACATAGGATTTATTAAACATTTGGGGCTGCAAAGACATGCATGAGCCCAAACTAAAAAGTGAATCTGCTGCAGTCTTCTTATGTTGTTCCCCTCCAAGAATTTCTTATTTATATCACAAAAATGCCCATAAGACCTCAAAATGGGCCATTCATGCCAGCCCCTGAACAGACAGCCACACTGGCAGCACATTCCCCCTCTCAGGAGCTA
This sequence comes from Coturnix japonica, assembly GCF_054131305.1. NCBI lineage: Eukaryota > Metazoa > Chordata > Aves > Galliformes > Phasianidae > Coturnix > Coturnix japonica. The sequence goes on along the minus strand of NC_140663.1, from coordinate 95,112,502 downwards.
ACAGCATGACTTTAGATAAGAAACAGAGAGTGAGATGAGGTGAGTGGTATGTGATGATTTTCATTATTTCCAAGGACCAACTCACTTAACTTGTAGGCTAAGTGCAGTTTTGGAAAACCGGCTTTACAAATTTCAGTGATACATTTTATCAGTCTCCATATCAGTCTCAGTAAATAAGATTTAATGACATAAATTAGGATATACTGAATTTCATTGGTTTAAATAAATTGTTGTTGATAAATTAAAATGAACTTTCTTTTTGGGACCACTTATTTAAATTTTGGAACATCGTATTCAGTTTAACTTGTATAAGTTTCTCAATTGATATAAGATAGACTGATACTACATGTCTGCAATCTGTTAATTTAAAACAGTACCTTAAGTCAAACTGTTGCAATATGGTGTGCAGGCATACTCTGGGAAACCTACATTTGATGCCAGCTTAGTGAACTTGAATAAAAGAGCCAAACATAGATATCTATATATACAGTAATAAGTGATACACAATAAAACTGTCATCTTATATAGCACCCAAATCAGCTGCTGCTCTTGGGACTTTAAAGGAACTGGTTTGCCAACACTCATATTAACATGTTGCACAAAGCAGAAAGCAAGGTGTTGACTGACAAATAATATAACACAATTAAGTTATTTCTTGTGTACTCAAGATAGGCAAGCTCCCGTCTTGTAGGTCAGTTAACACAAAGTAATCTCTTCTCATGAGATGAGAGCAGTTTCTCCTTTCACTGCTTCTCACACCCAGAGCTTGGTTACAATCCTAGCCAGTGAGATAATCACCACCCAGAAGAAACATTCCATTTCCCCTTTTTATATCTAGTTATGCTGCAAGTTCCTCCAAGTAAGCTGTGGTACAGCCCCTGGAAGGATAATACATCATTACTTGGTGAAACCTATCACTGTATCTTTCAAATGAGATAAAACTCAAGGAAAAGTTTAAGTCAGGGAGATTCTGTCACAACTTAGTCTTGGTGAAGGACTTCCTGTACGTAACCATCTCATCTTAAAAAATGTGCTACATGGTTCTTTATACTATCTTGATCTGACTATGGTTTATTGGAAACCTTACAAAAGTTTCTTTGCTTTGCCTTCTTTGAATATATTAAACTTAATAGTATTTAAGAACAGTAAATGTAATAATATTTATAACGTAAAAGGTAATAATATTTATATGTTACCTCTAAAAGAAAGAGTAGAAATCTTGTGATGTAGTAAAACAGGGTTGTCAGTTTAGACCTCTTACTAGCCCCCAAGAAGGTGTCATGCAGAGAAATATATGGCACTCACTTTACTGGTTGCTATTTAGTTTTATCACTACACAAAGATTGTGGATTGCATATTGCTGGAACACTTGTCTATAAGTAATAAATGACTCAAAACTATGGAAAGTTTTAACAGAATGTAACAGAAAAAGATTACCTTTCTGCAACTGAGATTCCTTCTGTAAATGTTAAGAGAGGCTGAAATTGTTAGCAGGATAGAGAAGTAAAAAATAAATATGATGCAATGTTAAGGAAGCTAGGCTTCCTGCCTTTCATGTCCCTCTTCTTCCAAGCTATTCACAACCTTGTTATTTCCTATTGCCGTCTCCTGTCACAAACCACTCTACCCTCTTTGATTTTCCCATGGTCTCAGCTTTCCCTGACTTGCTTTCAGTGTCTCCCATAAGCATTCTCTGTCCGTAATTCATAAGATCACTCCCCTTTCTTTTCAGTCTTTCTCCAAGACCTAGATTTGACAAAAATCTTGTAAGACATGTACCATGCCACTATATCTTCAGGAGTGAGAAGGACTCATTATTACTTTCTGTAATAAAAGTGTAATTAGCATGTCACTGTCATTTATGAAAAGAGGGCACATAGACAGCCACATCTATTTCCTTATATTTCTTCTCCCAATCTTTGTGGGTTACTCATCTTTATAAACTGCAAGTTATGTGCAGTAATAGAAATGTTTGTTTTGAAATCTCCTTGCATAAGGGATGATATTTTATTTCAGACTTATCACTGTAAAATGGTATTATGCAATAATTAGCTAGGGGATATAAAGTATATTCTACGATATTTTTTAAAATGAGAAAATGATATCCAAACTAAGACTATTCTCAGAAAGCTCAGGAAGAGACCTCACATATTATCCTGTCCCATAAGGCACTTGTCAGCAATGGGTTTCAGTTATCCTTATCAGAGATCCTTAGATTTCACACCATCAACAAATCTCAGACAGTGACTCACCTTTATCAACAGCTCAGTCAACTTTATTTAAGATGCTTCCTAGCTTCCATTTTACATTGTCACACCATGATTTTTTATTGCGTTTCAACGGCTCTCCAAATCCTAACAGTATTTAAGATACAAACTAAGAATATTTATTTATTCTAAAGTCCAAAGGAGCCACTTACAGACAGAGCATATCTGAGGAAATTAATGCTCAGTCAGCACTAGCTGACAGGATAAACATCAACGAAATTTTTGCTGCTTTCTCAGAGAACATGCCATGTGGGGCATCCGTTTCCTGAAACCTTTCACCAGGCTGGGCACGTGTGGCACTTTCCAACCTTCCTGTTGAAGGGAAAGTCTCTTCCTGTTCTACCCTCACTGGCAGTACAAAATGTCCCTTTTCTTTTATTATTTTAAAATTGCCCAAAAATCAAGCATACTGTAAACACAAATAATTTTGATAGTTAATTAAAATCTTAAGTCTATCTTCCTCAAACCACTGGGAAGAAAATATGTATATATATATATGTATGTATATATATATGAAGTTTATGCATATACATACATAAATTGTCAGTCAAACACCCTAGTCTAATGAAATTATTAACAGAAACATTAAAAGCCACTGGTCAAGAAAACTGATCAGACACTATCACTCAGGAAGAAAATCCAGCCATAACTCTGAACTTCATTTGATACTGTAGACACTCATAAAAACATGTAAAAAATTAAAGCAATCACTTCCTTGTGGTTTAATCTGTAAATTAAATTGTACCTGGGGATTCATCCAGGCTGAAGGCAATTCTTACTGGCTTATCAGCAGGTACCCTGGCGGTGGTGATCATGTGGGCACTTGAGCCAATGCTTTTACTTGTTTGTTCCAGCTGCAATGATATAAACAATACATTTATTACAGAGCATGTGATACCATTCAGTAAATGAGTTTTAATGCTTCTCATGCATTCATAGCTACCATTCTCATTCTAACCAAGCAATGTTTAGAATCAAAGCCAAGGGAATTCCATCTCACTTATCCATTCAAAAAGGATTCAAGTGCAGACTGCCCTTCTTTTGCTATTTGCAGATTAGAAAGAACAATGGCAAAGGAATCTTCCCCTCTCCTCACCTGCTTGCTCCCCGCCATTGCCCCTTCAGCAAGCCTTGACTCGTGGCAATGCTGCCTGGTTCTGAAGGTGAAGAAGGAAGAAGGGGTGGGGAATTGAGAGTAACATGACCCCAAGCCTTCCATGTGATTGGAAACGTGCACACCACTCCAGATGGTGTCAATGAGGAGGCACCCAACCTCCTACCTTCCACCCATACTCCCCCAGTCAATGGACAGAAAGCTAATGGCTTGCCAAACCTTGGTGGTGGTTCTTCAGCGGACCTCTGTGCAGATGTAGGGGTCTTTCTGCATGGGTTTGCCTCCCGGATCAGGACCTTACGCAGTCCTTGGTATTTCTTCTGAGACCAGCAGCTCCAAAAAGTGGTTTTAATAAGATGAGACCCTGTCCATTAAGAAAACTGCTAATTCACTTCAAGCAGAGCAACAAAGAATCGTTGAGTAACAAAGAAGTTTTTTACTACTGATCTGCACTAGTATAATCAAAGTATCTTCAAACATCCAAAAGTTGTGCTCACAGTTCTGGTGAACTGTGAACTAGTGAACCATTAAGCATTTGAATGAATGGTTTTGACTGAACTTTACCAAGTAGATGAATGCAAACTTGATCTTGTCATATAACTAGCACAAAGCTGCTGAAATTCACAGATATTAACTTTCTAATTAGCTCCATATGTGAAGAACATGAAGTCAGTGGGACCTCATGCATGCAAGAGATCTGCCCATAAAGAAATTATTATAGGACTGAAGACTATGCTATCCAGAGTGCATTGTACTCATACCAACAATGTGGACAAATAATGAGAGTAGCTTTTAAATTTCCATGAAAAACTCCAGGGTCAATTAGAAACCAAATTTTTCAGGAAAATGAAAAAAAAAAGCTAAATGTTGTACCATATATCACTAAGAACATAGCATTTAGTAGCGAAAACACAAGCCAATTTCCTAAGCCAATAATCTTGCAGTTTTTCAGTGAAACAGTGATTATATTGCACTGAAATCCCAACAACCCATTCCAATTTACACTTAATTATTTGGCAGTCTCAGAAAGTCAATAGAACAGAATAATATCACAGGATTACAATCTTCCTTGGTGATGCATGAGTGAATCAAATTCTTCCCTGGCATCACTGCCTTGCAGTCAGTGGAAGAATACCAAATTTGCATTTGGCCCATTAATTTCAGCCTCCATCTGCATTAATATTTAGCTAACATATACAGTTACTCTGTAGCAATGTTACACAATCATTCATTAGAATTAACTGTAATCAAAGAAATTGTTATTTAAAAGCTTTAATTTTTCTGAAAATATTCTAATATCATTAAATAAACCTCATTTGGAGGTAAGATTTTCTTTTTCTGCTGACACATGAAAAATACCAGGGATTATTCCTTATTCCCTCTTACTATTCATCAAGACACAAAAATTTGAACTGATATTTATTGGGTGGAAATGAACAAAGGTCAAATAACTGCCACAGTGTGTGGTTAGTCTCTAGAGTCAATTGAAATACTGTATTATATATCTATCATAAATTAAGATCTTTTTCTCTTCTTCTGGAAACACTTTGTGAGAAATATTTGAGACATTTCATTTTCTTAAAAGTCAACAGAACTGCTAATCCAAAAGTGTTTGATCTTTTTTACCTTCTCTACTCCCCAGTATAAGAATAAGGGGGAAAAAAGATTTTAAATGATAAGCACATCCTTGAAACAAGGCTACTCATCAGTCTTTATCATTCCCCTGACATCTACTATCAAAAGTGGTCTTCCACTTCACAATTAATTATAATAGCCTAAGAAACTAAAATGATACATTCTGCTAGAGGATTTAAACTTCTATAGCAATACTGTTTGGACTAAATTTGTCTTATCCAAAATGCATAGTCTGTGGTCTTCAGTATCTTTAAATTAGCTCTCTTAACCACTTAACTGTCTGAGGGCAAGAATCAATACCCTTTCAGTAAGTAATGGTGATTTCTGTCATGACACAAAAGAAAGTTTTCATTTTATTCTAATTCACACACAAGCACACAAATGAAAAAACAACAACAAAAAATCACATCTTTATACAGAGCAATTACTCTGCTATCTGGTTTCTTATATCACATTTATACCTTCAATCAGTTTTGTGCAGCATCCTCAAGCTCTTCATCACAAAAAGCAATGAGAGTACAGAGAGAGGTGGAAGCATTCTATGTGCAAACGAGGTGATGCAGGAAACACACAGCCTGGCTGCCCCCATCCCACCCGCCTTCTCCACACATGATGAACAGTATCGCTGTAGACAAATGAATGTGAGTGGGCAACCTGGAATTTAATTTCCTTTAATGAGCAGCCCCCTAGCTCATGATAATTGCCTATAGCACTGGCTGCTGATGCTTCATAAAAAGTCTATAGCAGAACCCAGATAATCTAAGTGTTGTTACAGCCCTATCAGTTTAGTTCAGTTTTCACACCTGTTGCCTTACCTCACTTACTGGAGTGTCTGCACTTGTATAATCCAGAGCCAGCCACTGCCTTGGCTTGTCGTTGCCTTTATGGAGTAAAGCTTCAATAAAAGAAAAGGCTGCACCTGCTGCATAGCAACAAACTGACAAGGTCTGAGAAGCTGAGACAGCTGTCAGGGCAACATGCTGCTACCTGCACTTCCCATGGGCTTTGCCGTCCCAGAAGATCACCCTTTTCCGCTTTTCTTCACAATTCCTCTTTTCCTTCCTTTCCTTTCCAGTGGCGAGGGGTTATGATGCTGTCATGCTTCAGGGAGGAAAAAATCCTTCTGTCACAGGCATTATTAAACAGCAAGCTGTGGCGAGCTCAAGATTTTTAATTCATTAGTCCTGGCAAACCTAAAATACAAACAGACTTGCTTCATAGGACAGGAATGTTTTCAGCATGACCCAATCAGTGTCTGTGTCTATTCCAGCAAACTGGCAAAGATAGCATGACTCCAGTCAGCAAAAATGTCTGTGGCTCCAATCAGCTTGGGGTGACATTGCCAACTTGGACCGGCTACAAGCGGACTATCAAATGATAGCAGCAACGATCAGAGCTAACAACAAGGGATGGGCTCGGTGTTTTGGGCTCGGTTTGCGCTGGCTGCGGTGAAGTGAGGCTCAGCTAATAGCAAGCAACGGCACTGCAGCTCTGGAGAGGCAGCGGCACATTTCAGAATGCGTGCACCGTGAAAGCAGATGTATTTATAGATGAACTGATAATGATGGCGATAACCGAAGCTGACTAAATCAGAGACTTGACTGAACTCAGAGATTTCCCAGTGTGATTTCTGATAGCATTTCTCAGCTTTGAAACTGCAGGAAAGTAATTCAGAGAGAAATCTTGAACCATCACAAAAAACTCCTTCCGCTTCAATTTATATCAGGCATGTGTACTGCCTACATAACTTTATTTGATTGACTGCTACCACTGTAATTAAAGAAATGGAGAAAAAATGGAAAACGATTACAAAATGAGTACACAGAATATTATCAAAAAAGAGGTTCTTTATATATCTGTATCTATCTATCTATCTATCTATCTATCTATCTATCTATCTATCTATATACACACCTATATACCTTAATATACCTTCAAAACATAACTTGAAATATATATATATATATATATATTATGTTATGTTATATATTATATATATATATATATGTTATATATTATGTTATATTATGTTATGTTTTGAAGGTATATTAATCTCTAAACTCCAGATGGAAAAGGTTTATCTAACCCAAGTGGAGGAATTGCTAGATTCTTCTGTTAGCTCAGCTGAGACACACAGAAGTTGCAGGACAAGTTGAGGTGTAAAGGCTCTCTGAAGTCAGATCTTCATCCTCAGCCTCCCACCTCAGTTTCTGGCTTCAGCCTAGAATTGCTCTAATCATTGTAGATCTCAGGAGCTCATCAGCTGCCCTCACAAGACCTTTTTCATACTCTGAAATGACCAAACTACAGAGATGTTCTATTCAAATCACCCTTCCACCAGCAATGATCCAGAAGGGTATCAGAGAACCATGCCATTTGTTACATGTCTGGTGAGGCAATCTTCTGACCTGAACCGTGATTTCAGAGCAAGCATTAGGCTCAGATAGTCAAAACCAGAAATACATCTCTGACTATGCTCATCCTTTTCTCTTTATCTTGATATATTTCTGAAAACAAACAAACAAACAGACAAAATGATGGTTCTTCCCTGCATGTCTCCTTTGGAAGGGGAGGGAGAGATATTTATCTGCAGTCATAATCACTATTTCTAATAACTTTCTACAGATCAATAGCATCAGCAGCTAATACTGGTCTCCAGCTCTGGGACTAGCTATTGGGAAAGTATTTGGAAATACAGAAAATCCTCACTTCACTGACTTTACTAAAAATACTTTTTTTTCTGTTTCCACAGAGCCAAGGTTTCACTGATATCAGTCTGGGGCTCCTCCACACAAAAAAGACATTGAGTCCCTAGAGTGTGTCTAGAGAAGGGAACAGATCTGTTAGGGGTCTGGAGCACCAATCTGATAGGGAGAAGCTGAGGGAACTGTATTTGTTCAGTCTGGAGAAGAAGAGGCTCAGGGGTGACCCCATCATTCTCTACAGCCACCTGAGAGGAGGCTGTGGCAAGGTGAGGGTACTTCTCCCAGCTAACAGTGATTGGATGAGAAGGAACAGCCTCAAATTGCTCCAGGAGAGATCCAGGTTGGATATTAGGAAGGATTTCTTCTCATCAAGAGCAGTGATGCAGTGGCACAGGCTGCCCAGGGAGGTGGTGCAGTCACCGTCCCTGGAGGTGTTCAAGAGCCGTGTGGATGTGGCACTGAGGGACGTGGGCAGTGGGCATGGTGAGGGTGGGCTGATGGTTGGACTGGGTGATCTTAGAGGTCTTTTCCAGCCTTAATGATTCTATGGTCCTATGTAATCTCTTCTGCTTATGTGGACAGATGACATTTAGATGGTACAGGTGCCCTCATTACATGTCATTATGATAAAGCCTAAAAAGGCTCTCTGCATAAAACCTTATGATATGCAAGAACTTCAGTAGTCATAACAGCAAGGGTGTTGACCAGAAAGTATGGCTGAATAGCTCAGGAATGGCTTTTCCAGACAGCTCTGACACTCCACATTTCCAGACTGACACTTCAGCTGTACTCTGTTTAAACAGCAAATGTATTTGAAAACTGAATTCATAATCACGTTTGGAATCCATTGTACACTTATTTTTAAATGTCAGTGTTTCTAGTTAGATCTATATTATTATATACAGTTTACAAAAGCAAATGGAAACACCGGTGCTTCTCTGGATGTGCATGCCCCTAAGTTGGGTTCTTCTCCAGAAGACTATTAATCATGAACCAAGATATCAAAATTGTACAAAGCAAACAGCCCATGATTTAAATTCATTTCAATATCAGTTCTGTGCTTTACACAATGCTTAGCCACCTGGAATTACTACTTCTTGTAAGGCAGCGTATTTTAAGAATCTGAGAACATTGTGGCATTCTATATAAAGGACATTAAATCTGAAATATCAAGTTGAATGATTTTACTGTAACCATTTTGTCATATATTTTCTAATGGAGTACTACAAAAAATAACAATATGGACTTTAATAGCACATTTTTAAAGTTTTTTTTTAAATTACTTTACAGCAATAAACCAGACAAGAAATCCATTTTAAACAACAGGGAAATTGAAATTCAGAGTGCTTCAATACTGTAATTTGATGAAACTAGTAGTTGAAGACATTATAAATCTGGGAAGGAGATGCATCCTGCTTCTCCTGTTCTGTAGTCTGACTGAAATCTACACATCTAAGGAAACTATTCACCCATTTATTGCAACACAAAGAATACTTCTTTATAGCAGTCTGCATATACACCTTGTTGGCATATATGTGAAAATTTCAGGATGCCTATAACTCTGTTATTTTATTTTTATTTATTTATTTTTTTTTATTCCATTTCATTTTATTTTGTGCAGGGCGCAGCCTGCCCTATTTCCTTTTCAGCATAATCTTACACATCAGACGCCTGGTACTCAAAATTTTGTTAATGCTTTATCACACTGGAAAATTGGTGATAAGCAAGAAGAGGATATCATCAAAAACATCTTAAAGAAACATACACTAAATCAGGGACACTGAAAGTCACTGATGCTCAGTAGCAAGGACATGCAAATTTGTAACATTTTTAGAATGAAGTATAAGTTATTCTACAGATGTAAAAAAAAAGCCAATATCTGCTATCTAATAAAGCACCTGTTGCCTTTTCTTTTCTTAGCTGAGCTACTCTCAATTCATCTCAGCTTCCTAGTATAAGCAGTATTTTAGTAGCATATGATCTCATTCGTGCTAAAATGGTTTTTCACAGATTGTCAGTCACTATTTAAAAATACACTTTAAATATTCCATCATATGGAAGATGTCCCAAGGAGAAATGGAAAAAAAAATAAAAAATTAAAAAAAAAAAATAAAATCCTTTGCTTAAAATTGCTCCTACAGCAAAATCTTCATTTTACAAATTCCTCTGAGCTTGAAAAGAATCTGTTTTGGATATTTCTGATTTTGCTGCATGTTATTGCTGAAGCAATAAAAATGTTAAAAGAAACCCCTGTGGGAGACATTTGGTCCCCTTTACTTAGACTGAGTCTTACCAGGTTGAAGCTGCTCCTTGCCAAGGAGAATTGACTTTAAGGGCATAAAAACTGGTGAGTTACACTTTTAGTTGAACATTACATGTAGAATTAGGGAAAACAGCAATAACAATAACAACAAAAATCAGAACACCTTGATTGTAAAGCTCAGGATTTGCCAGACATTAAAAGCTGGATGGTATATTCCATTTTGCCTGTCATGGTAATTGAAAAAGTGCCTTCACACCTCCCACAGAAATAATATTTCTTTATTGACTCAGTCTCTTCTATAAGGGTAACCATTTCAAGTCAGCATGGAAATGAGTAAAGAAGTGGTGTGGGTTGTTTTTTTTTTTTTTTTTTTTTTTTTTCTGTTGTTTTTTCGTTTGTTTGTTTTGTTAAAGAGAAATTTAAAACATTGGCTTAATCAAGGTAATGTGGAATGACAGGAGCTGGCTCAACATTTTTTCACCTGCCTTATGATCATCTGGAAATAACTGCAACTTGAATCATTTGAAAGTCTGTCTATTGAAAAGCTCCGGCAATCTGTAGACAAAAAACTGTGGGAAGCTAATGATGCTGACAGGAAGAAAACATAAACCTCTGAGACAGGAAGCTGCCAAAGGTCCTCGAATATTTATTGGATGAAGATGTAAGATGAAAGCTGAAGTTAGAAATATTACTGGAAAAGGATCACTGTTGTCAGAAATTAACAGGTGCAAACATACACTCACATCAGCACAGAGATGCAAATAACCTTTAGAAATTAAATACAGGAAGAATAGCAGCAGGTCATCTGAATAGGGAATGATGAAGAGGGATATGGATAGAAAGTATGCAGCAATGCACTGGTTGATTAGCAGACTAACATTCAAAGCTAGCACTGGCTAGAAAGAAACGTTAGCACTTTCCTGAAAGCACTACAACACAAATACATCAAGTTTATTTAGTGATTGTGTCACTAAACCATAACAAACTGTCCTAGGACAGAAGTACAACTCTCTTACAGTCATGTAAAAGTTATCACTCCACTTCAATTGGACTTTCCTTGTCCTAAGGAAATGCTTAATTTATCTTGCTAAAGAGCTTGCCCGGAGGAAATACTGCAGAACATTATAGACTTACTTGATGATGGCTGAGGTCATCCTGGTCCCGTAGATACAGCTGTGAGACTTTCAAATCAATACACTTCTTCATCAAACTTTGTTGCTGTCAGGTAGAAATCAGCCTCCAGAAGAACCTCTGACAGAATCCCCAGCAGCAGCTGATACTCTGTGCCAGTGGTTTCCACACTTTAACTGAAATATATCTGCCGCAGGATTTTTAACAGTATTAGCAGTAATGATTCTCAAACATATTGAATAGCTTTGAAAACCCTTATTTCTAGACAACAGAGAATAAGAACTGGTTTGCTAGTCCCTGATTTATACTTACCTCAGATTATGAATGGAAGATAAATACCTGCTCTTCAATGCTGCCCCTTAGAGGACACATTTAAGAAATTCATCCATCTCTTGTTAAAGAGCCCTTGAAGACAATACAAAGAAAACTGCATCAAGACAGCACAATGTTGTGCCTTTTGAAACCTATTAACAGTTTTGATTCTGCTCACCATTACAGTATATTAACATGCCAAATTCCTTAACCACTTCTAGAAAATGCCTTTGCTTCACCACTGTTTATATTCCCCATACCACTTTTGTGTAAGTCCTCTAATGACATCCCAGTTTTAACTTTATTATTTTCTCCACATAGTCATACACAGTAATCCAGGAATAAAAGGAAATCTCCAAACTAAACATGTACTCTTCTTTTTGTTTTAATTCTTGTTTTTCTTTTTATTTACTTCCTTTTGTTTAGTTCTGTTGTACCAGCTGATTGTCTGAACACCATGAACTTTACCCAGGCTTCCATAGCTTCTGCTTGAGATCTCTCAATCCTGATTCCCTTGTGAGAGCAACAAGAATGCCACCTTAGCAGGGAGGCAGCAGGGAATACTGATCTCTAGACCATCTGAATTAAGGGATCCTCTTAAAAATGCTGAATAATCTCATCTTTCAAGGTACAGAAACTGTGTGTGTGAAGCTCAATCATACTTTGAATTCCACTAGATGTGTGCAGTTAGGATGTAACATCTGGTAGCCATCTATTTCAGATGAAATGTTGAAACATTATGATACGTAAGATTGAAGATTCAAGTATTCTCCAGTGGTATCAAAGCAAAAGCTGAAAGGTAGGTGGGGTAACACATTTTTGGGGACAAATTGCACATTCTGGGGAACAACTCAGATCATCACCCTGTTTGCCTTTTGAGTATTATGTCTTTAAACACAGTGTAGAATTAAAGAAATTGCTATTGAAATAACTAAAATGAAAATTACTCCTGCCTATTCACTCCATTCCTACACTTTTATAGTCATAATAAAATGTCACTAGTTTAAAATTAACAAAACCAGCTATCAGTACAACCCATGCTCCTTGAAGTGACAATTCCAGTACCAGTAGTACTAAACAGCTTGTATTGCCAGTGATTTTCTATGAGTCTCTGCAACATTATGCTAAGGATTCACTCTAATGAATTAAAGGGAGAAACACTAGAACTATGTATCTGGAACTCTTTAGCCCAGACTCCTAGACATAAGAATTTATTGTGTTTGTTTTAAAGTAAAAACACTGTGGATGACACCCATAGAAAAACATACTCAGTGTTTTATTATTTTAGTTTGGACTGTGATCCCTGTATGTAAAATCAATTGTTAGCTCTCAGCTTCATAATCTCATATAAGTCTCATCAGAATAGCACCTTTTCTTTTGAAGTTCTTCCATATGCGTCAGTGGTAACAGAAATTCAGGACAAACTACCACAAAGGACTAGAGGCATGGAGGCATAATGAAGTACCTCACTAGGTGTTAAAGTTCAAACTTTCAAGCTGATAGCTTGAAGGACAGACATCAGACTGCCTAAGAGAGCAAAGGGAGTTACACATATTTCTTCAAAACCATCATAAATAGAATCATATATTGCTGAATGACTGCTTTGGGTTTTTCATTCCAGATGATTTCTTTCTGGATTCTATTCCCCAGTGTTTTTCTGAGTTCATGCACAAAGTGTTGGGGTGCTAAGTTGTCTTTGCAAGGATTTAAGAGTGCATACAGTAGTTCTGAGTAGATGGAGTGTTCTAGAATAGCTGAGTTAGGCCTGTAGGTTAAAAGTTAGTGGGTGGGGGGTTTAGGTAGGTGTGTGTATAGGTTGTCTCGTGTGCATCGGGTTTTGTGTAGCGGGTGTACGCGTCTGTGTGGGATTTAAGATGGTATATAAGGTGTGTAAAGCAGCAATAAATTGAGAGAAGACATTATGGCATCCATGTTTGTGTCTCTCTCCCCCGGACAGTTGAGGTCCCGGGATAAGTCGGGTTAACTGGCAAATATGTCAACAAAGCAAGTCTAATTGTCAAATGCCTTCTTTTCTTTCTAAAGCAAATGAAGTTCAAATGAAGCAAAAAAATGTAACAGTGTGGTTCAGAGTTCTGTAGACTCTACCTTACAACACTTCCTTCTGTTGAAGTGGTGTCTTCTGGGCCAACCTATCCAAAACCTCCGTAAGTGATCAAGCAAGCCAATTGTTCTCTCATAGTTTCTGGAGTTCTTAGGAAAATAGATTATTTCTGTCTATATATATGGCATGCTGATGTTCAAAGTGAGAGAGCAAGTGGTGGCATGGCGTGCTACTTCAAGCACTGGTTTAATGTCTTCTGCTTTTGTTGCCAGCTGGCTGATAAGAAGGACTTCTGCTAGGGGATCAGAATAACCAATGTGAAGTTTTAGTATATTTTTGGACCATTTTCACCCAAGAGACTGACTACTAAAAAATTCACGTGTGGCACTTCTAGGCTTCACAGTATAAATAGGTCCTTGAAAGCATCCAGAGGAAGGCAGCAAAGCTGGTAATAGGGCTGGAAGGGATGGCCTGTGAGGAGTGGCTGAGGACACTTGGATTGTCAAGTCTGGTCTGGAAGAAGTCAAGAGTGCATCTTCCTGAGTGAGAATATAGAGAGGGAGGCATTGATCTCTTCTCTCTGGAAATCAATGACTGGATGCATGAGAAAAACACAAAGCTTTGCTGGGGAGGCTCAGGCTGACATTTGGAAAAACTTTTTTGCTGTGAGTGTGGTCACACATTGGAACAGGCTTCCTAGAGAGGCAGGTGAAGCCCCATGGCTGTCAGTGTTCAAGAGGCATTTGGATAAAATCCCCAGTAAAATGCTCTAACTTTTGATTACCCCTGAACTGGTCAGGCAATTGGACTAGATGGTCTTTAAAATGTCCCTTTGGAGCAAACTACTCTATTCTGTTCTATTCTGTTCCATGCTGTTCTTTTGCTGCACACATTACAACACTGGTACTCTCACAATTATCTGTTTTGAAGTTGTTATTAAAAAATGTATTTTTGCTTATTTTTTAGATTTAAATCACACTGCTTAAATGACACTCAGGCAGTTGTCCATATACAATATTTATCTAACTATATACATATAGAAATGCTACTTTTCCCCCACGGTATAACTTAAATACCAGTAGTATATTTTTTCATCTTAGCAGGTTTTTAAGTGGTAGGTGATGTGACTACTGTTCAGACACACTATCACAGTTTAGGGATTTAACACGCAACATTGGAATCAAATCTTGTGATATGGTCCCAGATTTTGCCATTGATACACTCTGGGGCTTCTGGAATGACACTAAAGCATGATTTCCTTCTTTATACAATGTGGTACCATATCTCCTACTTTGCAGAAGTGCACAGCATTTACTTATCAATATGTCTTTAAACACTTAAGGAATTGTGTAGGAAAGACTATGCAGGGAATTGTGTAGGAAAGACATATTTGTTTACATCTATGAAAGTTTATGCAGGGCAGAAAGGACTGCAAAGGTGTCCTTTGAATTCTTTTGATTCACAGACAAGCATGGAATCAGTCCAATTGCCCAGCTGCTGGCAGATACATGGGGCTGAAAGAGCAGCCAGGAAATAACGGGATACACGGAAGTTCCCCAGGTCATGCTGGTGGGTCATGATCTATGCTGGCAGCAGGATGAAGAGAGCTCTGCAGTCCCTGGGCCCAATGCCCCATCTCCAAAACTGTTCTAGTCTAGGTTGGATGGGGCTTTGAATAACCTAACCTAGTACGAGAGGCCCCTACCCATGTCAGGGGTGTTGGAACCGTATAAACTTTAAGGTCTCTTCCAATTCAAACCATTTTGTGATTCAGAAACAGCTGGGCCAGGATACCACTGACCTAAGTTCTGGAGACTTCATGGGTTTCTCAACAGGTGTATTCTGAAGACATAGATACAAAACCTAAGGTCAATCCCCAAATAAGAACAAGGGTAATACGAGAAAGAAAATTTTCAGTTCCTTGGACAAGGTCTTTAAGATTATTTGCGTAGAGAATTTAGGTATTAAAAAACCAAAAAAAGAAAAAACTCTTTTTTTCCCCCTAAAGATTTAGTACTGTTTTAGACTAACACTCAGAAAATTCCAGATTTTCCTCTGAGTCAAGGCAGGACACAGCGAAGAAAGATCTCGGACCTCAATGGTTCAATTGCCAACCAACCAAAGCTGAGGTCTTGAGCTCACAATCCTACCTCTTAGCTATATTTGCTTTATTTAGCATCAGCAAAGGGAAAGAAATGCAGATCAGATGTGATAGTAGCTTGTTTTTAGGAGTCTGCAAACAGTTGTGATTTCTTTTACTCTTCATGACTTTAACTGAGTTCTATTTCTGCTGAAGTCTTTGGCTATCCAATCCTCAGCCCACCATCCTGTTCCAGTATTTCCTATCTTTTGAAAGTACAGCCTAAAATGACTTTCCCCCACTCCTCAGTTTGATGTTCTCCAAGTTTCCACATCCCATACATGCTGATAAATTCTTCCCACCTCCAACAAGAGCAGCCAAACATAATAGCATCTGGTTTGTATTTCCCAGATACTGTGCAATGCACTGGAGAAAAAATTCACATATCACCATTTCAAAAACTGAAGAGAGATGATTCCTGAGGCCTTAAGTGATCCTGGATTTGGCTTTCTCACGGAAAACAGAACTTACCATCTACATCAGTTATTTTTACTCAAAGAATCCTTCTTATGTTATCAAAACCAGAAAGAACTCAATGACTTTGCTTTCTCTCATAATGCAGATGTTCTTGGATCGTGTTTTGGTGTGTAGCATTCTTGTGACTCATTGTGATTTTATAACTGAATAGTACCTGCAACAAAAAATAGTTCAAACAGCATCACTTCCATTCTGAGACCATCAGCCTTTTCAATCTTGTTTGATTAGAAAAACTTTTCATCTCTTGCCACACATGCAGAGAGAATCAAACATTATGGATCCTTAGCTCAGTGAGGGACTGTGAACGTTATTTTAAAATAACATTTTCAAAGAATTCCATCTCATGCATCCCCCTCTAAAATCCCCGGAAGTGGGGACTTTAGGAGCGACTAGCTAATTGGATCTGCTATAGCAGAAAGCTCATATATTGAGTAAAAAAATACACTAGTGGTAAAGAAATCTTTCTTTCTTGACTTGCTTGTACCAGCAAATGAGATAAGCCTGGGATGCAAGTAGTGTTTAACCCAGGAGCTCTGCACCAATAACCTAAGAAGTACTCATAGCTGATTAGAGCACTCCTCATTTTGTGACAGGTGAGATAAGCACAGTCTGGAAAAAGATTAAGTGATTTATTGTTGCTGTTACCAAGAGAATAATGCTCATCTTGAATGCTCAGTCCTATTTGGTTCACACTTCTGTGTGTCACATATAAGTGTGATGCTTTGCAAACTAGGTGTGATCCTCAGGTTTTCCTCAATATGGCGCTCACATCTGTTCATTGGCCAAACGTCAGCACTGTTTGACAAACACAATCAGATATTTTACTCTCAATCCCACCAAACACCTTTCTGTCCCTTATTTTCCAATTTCTCAGGTTCCCACTGTGGAATAAGTAAATAGATTCTACGCCCTTTAACATTCTGTCCTTTGTACGAACTTCCCAAGATCCTGTTAAATTTTACCATCCCAGAATTTGACAAACATATGCCGACAGATAAGTTGGGGATTTCCATGAGTACAGTAATAGATTTGGGCTGTTGAAAGGGCAGCCAACTGCCAATAGCCAACCCTGTGACCTTTGGATGGTCCTCCAGCATGGTGATGTCTGAGCAGAATATAAATGAATAGCTAAAAAAAGATCAAGGCCAAGTCAAAGTCACAATTAGACACTGAGTCCCAAATACCTCCTGATTATAACAGAAAGAGTATTTTAGTAATAGAGTTCAATAGAGATTAATGTATACATATATATATATATATATTCATAATAATGTACATATATACATATACATATTCTAGATTTGGTAGTATTCTGGCTTAAAAAAAACATAGCTGACATAAACTTCATGGAATACATTGGACCAAGAGAACAGTTCCAGAAATAACAGGAGATAGCATAAGGCAGCATTGCCATAGAGAGACTGCTGCCCAGTTCCTTTCTTCCCTCCTTATGAGCAGAAACAAACATTGAATAAAATTAATTCTTAAAAATAAATGAATAAATAATAATAATAAAAAGATGCCTAGACTGAAGTGAAATGGACAGCTGAAGTGTTGAACAGTAATAAGGTTTAAACCACATGCTGCTTACTCAAGTAGAGTTGACTTAACCAGGTGCACCATGCAATGATCCAATTCCTGCTGGCCTGCGTGAGCTGACTTTGCTTTTTTTGCTGAAATCCCATCATATCGCAAACCACATTTCATGTATATATCCATAGAATCATGGAATATCCTCTACAGGTAAAGCACTTGATCCTGAAGAGCAGGATGTGACCTTGCAGAAGCCGTGCTGTTGAAGACACAGAACGTGTGCAAGCAATGGCGACCAACTGGGAGAAGATCGCTATTCTGTTAGTACTGCTTGGGAAAGTGGTGCCCACCCCAGTCTGGAGAACCAGAGGGACATCAAGGAGGCCAGAAGGGATAAATTGGAGGATAACACAGGGAAGGGGAAGCGAGGTCTAGGTGACGAGTTATCCTCTTCAGACACAGATTTGTTTGCTCCTTGACTCAAATGACAACATCCGTGGTTCTGTGCAGGACCAGCAACAAGAGTGGGTCAGCAATGCCTGCTCTGGCTGCTGCACCAGCCAGGCCTTGGGCACCATGTGAAGATGTCATTGTGATGACACATGGGTGCCATGGTGACACCTGAACACCTCCCAGAGAAACCCCGACAGCTCCATGGGATTTTGCTTGCCAACTAGTAGGGCAAAGAGTGGCTCCTCGCAAAGATGACTGAAAAGTTGGTCAGGCTGAGACAGGAGATGCTGCAAGTCAGCCATCTGTAGCAGGAGCCTCTTCTGTTTGTGATCTGGACGAGCTGGCTGACACATCGGGCTGCCCTTCTCCTAATGCTCCTCAGGATCAAGGAACAGCTTGGGCTGCTGTCAGAGCACTGACAGAAGAAGAAAAGGACTCACAGCATTTTACCAATGAGCAGGAAACCAAATGTTCACCTCATACCTCTTCTGAGGAGAGCACTGGCAACACCATTGTCTTCACAGCCCTCAGCTTTCCAGAGAAACTTCAGGCACTGATGGGAAGTGACCAGTTTGAGAGTACTTGGTGGGGTCAAAATGAGAACTGCACTGTAACCAATGAAGAACTGTTTCAGGTGGAAGCCCTGGGAAGGAAAGGGCCTTTCAGAGTTTGTGGGACAGAAAGCAGGAAAGGCTTCATTCTTCAGATTAATGTGTGTGGATTTACCCCACTGCAACATGACTGCCTAAGACCTCCCTCACTTTCCGCATTTCGGGTAGAGGAAGAGGAACTGCTGCTCTTATGAAGGTACATCAGTTGCTCCACACCAACTCACAGCATTCTGGTGGGATAATAGCGGGTCCACTAAAGTAAGCCTTGCTAATTAAAGGGATGTCGGTAAATGTTCTGACCCTAATTTCTTCCTCTGCCATTGCAGATACTTTAGAGGTAGCACTACTGAGTAGTAAAAGTGTGAATTTGGAAAAGTTTGGATCTGTGGAGCAGGAAGATAAACAAGGATATGATTAGTCTATTTATTTCAATGCATTTACAACATATCTTATTTTAGTCAGCCTAAGCTCTAGGTTTGAACTGACCGACAGAAATTTTAATACTCATGTTTGCCATCAGAAATTAAAAGCCTTAGTTCCTGTGCCTTGCTGTCTTTTCAGTCCCAAACTGGTCACAACTAACTCCCTATGCATTTGGGGGTTGGACTCAATGATCTCTAAGGTCCCTTCCAACCCGCACAAGACTGTGAATAATAAACTTGTTTAGTTGCTATGTCATTTTATTTAGTTTTTTTTTTTAATTTTTTTTTAATTTTTATTTTATTTAATGGCAAAATCTCAGGCTGAATTTGTATTTCTTCTCTAAAAAGGGAGTAGAAACAACAGTTCTTGCATCATTGTAAAGTTTTTCTGTGGCAATCAAGCTCTAGATTCTTAGCTGTAGAGGGTAATAGACTGGTTGATGTTTCCATGCTGCATGTGCTGAGAATGCTCATCCTAATGATGTCTTCTGAGAGCAAATTAGGAGAGACTAATTAAATAACAGCATTCTAATGATTGAAGACTCAGAGAATGTCACCTTCTTAGTAGGATGACTGCTCACAAGGTGTACAGTGATGTATAGTGGCAATAATGCAAAGATGGTACAAGAGAGATGGTAATAAGTATCCAAAAGGTTATTTAAAGGAAAGACTCACCCAATAGAGGCCTTCAGACTGCTGGAAAATGCTGAAGCAGTTTCCATCAAGGAGCAGTCTCAAAGAGATGCTGCTTCAGTGGCAGTCAGCCCTTAAATGAGGCCTAGAGGGGGTGGAGTCAGACTCCACCCCTTCCAGGAGCACAGCTGAATTACCCTCACCTGCGTTCCCACAGCTGACCCGAAAATTGCGTCAGCTGATTAATCGGAGGTTCAGGTTGTGATTACCAGTTTCCCATACACAAGGTATTGTTCTACACCGTCAGTCATTAATAACCCAACTTAATTTCTGAGCTAACGTTTACCAGGTTTGTGAGAAAGCATGTGCCTTGGAGAGGTCATTCCTTAACAATCAGACAGTGGTGTTCAGACGTTATGAAAAGACAAATACTTAGCCTTTCTTGTTTTAGAAAAGTTACAATGGATGTCACTTTGAGAGCTGTTTTAATTAGCAAAATCCCATTTCTTTAACACCTTAAATACCATTGCATTGAATCTTCTATTGTCTATCTTGGTGAAAATCAAGCAAGGATAATAACAACAGCGTATATTAACAAGCTCAGAAATATTTTTAGTACAAATCAGTAGTGTTTGGGGGATCACAATTTAAATCCAGCTTGGCACTCCACCTTGAATGATGTAGTGCTGGAAAGCGATCAGACCCTACGGAACAGCCACAGGAAACTGCAGAATTTTCAGGAAGCATTTCAACATTTAACTACTATGTTTCCTATCTGGAAAAAAAGTAAAATAAAATAAAACAGAATAAACTAAACTAAAATAAAATAAAATAAAATAAAGAGTACTCATGTAAGTCCTGCAATAATGAGGAAAGTCCAGATGATAGCATAGTACATGTAAAACATACAGTAAAAAAGTGAAAAAAATCTTGAGTTGATGAATCAATAGAGACTTGTCTGAAGGTCATGCAGGATGACCTCTCATCTCTCATACAGAGAACTGAAAGTCATCCCGTGAGTTACTGCTTAGCAGTCTGATCACTTGATCTCTTCTTAGTCTGTGCCCTAAAATGGATATCTCTAAGTAGAAGCACTCAACTATTAAGACCCCTGACCTCATGCTTCTGACTATGAAAAGTCATCTGCATTGACTTAGAAGTATCTCCTCCAAGGCTAAGAAAAGATTACATATGTTACTTTATAAAATGCAATCTCATCTGTAGGATAGACAGGAATTTCCTTCTTCCTAAGCTTCACTGTGATGCAGATACACTGGAAAGGAAAAGAGAGTTAAGTGGAGTTGCACCCATTATGCCAAATATGAGCAGTTCCTTTTGCAGTGCCCACAGTCCTTGATCACAAGAGATAGGGCAGAATTGGTTCCCTCTACTGGCTTTAAATTGCACCAGGGAAGGTTCAGGTTGGATATTAGGAACAATTTCTTCTCATCAAGAGCAGTGATGCAGTGGCACAGGCTGCCCAGGGATGTGGTGCAGTCACTGTCCCTGGAGGTGTTCAAGAGCCGTGTGGATGTGGCACTGAGGGATGTGGGCAGTGGGCATGGTGGGAGTGGGCTGATGGTTGGACTGGGTGATCTTAGAGGTCTTTGCCAACCTTCATGATTTTATGATTCTATGATAAGTCCTCTAACGACTTCTGGCAAAAGCTCACACAGTCTTCTGAAGTTGGTTCATGGAGCGCCTTATTTTTATTTTCTATTAGCACTCCTTATTACAATGTCATGATAAGTTAAAACTGATGACATTTTAAGAATTACAGGGTGGTAAAACTAAACGAAGAATGTTCTACTGAGGATGCTTAAACACCACATCTCAAGTGATTTCATTAAGCTGTAGATGGTCTACTTACGATGCAGAGGTGAAGCAACTCAGTCCCTGTTAGGCTACAAGCTTATTGACTGTGTGGCCTAAATTCAGCAATATTATTTCCCTTCTTTTTCAAGGTATGTGTTTTCCACAGCTTTCTCCTGGAGAAACTGTCTGCTCATGGCTTGCATGGGTGTACTATTCATTAGGTAAAGAACTAGCTGGCTGGCTGGGCCTGAAGAGTTGTCGTGAATGGAGTTAAATCCAGTTGGCAGTGGTCACAGGTAGTGTTCTCCAGGGCTCAGTATTAGGGCCAGTTTCGTTTAACATCTTTATCAGTGATACTGGTGAGAGGATGAAGTGAACCCCTCTATAAGTCTGGGTAGTACTGTTGATCTGCTTCCTATGCTCTGCAGAGGAATTTGGATGGGCTAGATTGATGGGCCATGTCCAATTGCATGGTTAAATGTCAAGTCTGACACCTGTGTCATAACAACTCCGTGCAATGGGGTTGACCAGCAGAAAAGGATGGGGGAATGCTCTTTAGCAGCCAGATGAACACGAGCCAGCAGCGTGCCCAGGTGGCCAAGAGGGCCAATGGCATTCAAGTTTGTATCAGAAATAGCGTGGCCAGCAGGACTAAGGCCATAGTGAGCAATGGCAAGATGGCACTTCGAGTGCTGTGCTTAGTTTTCACAGAATCACAGAATGACCCGGGTTGGAAGGGACCTCAAGGATCATGTAGTTCCAACCCCCTGCCTGGCAGGGCCACCAAACATACACATTTACTAGATCAGGTTGCCCAGGGCCCCGTCCAACCTGGCCTTGAACACCTCCAAGGATGGGGCATCCACAACCTCCCTGGGCAGCCTGTTCCAGGGCCTAACCACTCTCCTAGTGAAGAACTTCCCCCTAACATCCAACCGAAATCCTCCCTCTTTTGACTTAAAACCATTTCCCCGTGTCCTGCTATTGTCAGCTCTTTAATGGCTGTCAGTTCTGGGCCATTCCCTACAGAAAGGGTGTCAAGTTGTTCAACTGTGTGCAGAGCAAATAAATGAAGATGGCTCAGAAAACCAGAGTTATGAGGAACAGCCAAGGGAACTGAAGTTGTTTTGTCTCGAGAGGAGGAGGCTGAGGGGAAACCTCATAGCTCTCTACAGCCGCCTGAAAGAAGGTTGCAGCAAGGAAGACAGTGTTGGTCTCTTTTCTTGAGTGCCAAGAGACAAGCGAGGAAATAGCCTCCAGTTGCACCAGGGGAGGTTCAGACTGGATATCAGGAAAAAGTTATCCACGGGAAGGGCTGTAAGGCAGAGTCCCCATCTGGTGGTTTAACAGTGGCTTTGTCAGTTAGGTAGACGGTCGCTCTCGATGATCTTAAAGATCTTTTATATTCTAAGGCCTCAGCCCGAGCGCCGCCCATCACCGCGCTGTGGAGAAGCCGGATGGCGCGTTCGATCTCCCGGTCAGCGGCTGGTTGTGTCTGCGGGTCCGCCTCGCTCCCCGCGCATGCGTGCTGCCAGTCCCAGCATCCTGAGGCGCGGCCGGAGCGGAGAGGAGCCATGGCGCTGCACGTCCCCAAGGCCCCGGGCTTTGCCCAGATGCTCAAGGAGGGAGCGAAGGTGAGAGCGGCCGGGTAGTGAGCGCCTCCAGGGCTCCCTCCTTGCCTCCCTTCTTCCCGCTGCGAGGAGGCTGCGGGGCGTTTGGGCGTGATGGGCGGGGAAGGTTCTGGAAGGCCCGGCCGCTCCACGCGGTCTGGGCTCCCGGTTGCTCCCCTCGGCCTGTGGGTGCCAGTGCTGCTGAAGGATGGAATAGAAAGAAAGCAGCTTATTGTAGGTGGAAAAAAGGAGTGAAGTTTTGCTTGCTGCTGATTAATACAATGGAAAACTAAAGTTAAACAGCTCAGCCCTATTTTTGTTCTTTTTTGGAGGCTTCCTCGGAGAGAAGGAATGGTTTCTTTCAGAGGTGGGGGAGAACAGAGTGCAGATGTTGGTACTCTAAAATTACAAATGATCAACGATAGAAAGAGCTGTGTTCTACTGAATGAGAGGGATGTGTTCTGAGGTGCTTGTTCTGCATGTAGAAAATAGTCATTAGGGAGGTGCATGCTTATGGTGGCCTTCCAGAACCTGAAGGGACCTATGGGAGAGCTTTTTCATAAGGGCATGTATTGACAGGATGAGGGGAAATGACTTTAAAGGGGAAGATGGTAGATATAGAGTAGATATTAGGAAGAAATTCTTTATTGTGAGGGTGCTGAGACACTGGAACAGGTTGTCCAGTGAAGTGGTGGATGCTCCCTGCCTGGAGGCATTAAAAGCCAGGCTGGATGGAGCTGTGAGAAACCTGGTCCAGAGGGAGGTGTCCCTACTATAGCAGGGGGTTGGAACTAGGTGATCCTAAAGGTCCCTTCCAATCCAAACCATTCTATGATTCTCTCTTCTGGGAGGCATAGACTATGGCTTATCTGGTTTACAAGTAAAGCCCTTACAGGAGATCCATTATTTCCATTTGAAGCCAGGCTGATCAGCTTCTCAAACACCAATATTTCCTGAATCATAAAATCATTTTGACTGGAAAAGATGTTCAAGATCATCGAGACCAGCCATGAACCTGACCTGAGGCTCATGACTAAACCATGTCACTTGGTGCATGGGCATACACACTCCAACGTGTTAAATTAAGTCACTGAATTAAAAAAAAATACACAGACTGACTACTTTTAAATTTTTAAGCCACTCATTTGAATGTGAAATTGAGTTACACGACTCTGTGATGTAGAGTTATGGGTAAAAAAGCAAAACTCTGTTGCATGTCCCCAGTCCTACCTTCTTTCTCCAGGCTGCTCTTGGTTATTTTCTAGCTGCATTTGGTATGCCATTTATATTTTAGTAGTCTTTTGGCATATGAAGGGGGGCTATAAGAAAAGAGGAGATGGGGAAATGGTTTTGAACTGAAAGAGAGACTTAGATTGGATTTAATGAAGAGATTTTTTAGCATAAGGGTGGTGAAGCACTGGAAGAGGTTGCCCAGAGAGCTGGTAGATGCTTCGTCCTTGGGGACTGTAAAAGGCTGGATGGGTTAAAAGGCACCTGATGGAGCTGTGCACGTCCCTGCTTATTGCAGGGGAGTTTGATCTGGTGGCCTTTAAAGTTTCCTTCCAATTCAAATGATTCTATGATTATTATTAGTGCCTCTTTGAGAAGTTACTAGTTCTGAGCAGTTTTTTCTCATTTGTTTTTAGCATTACTCGGGACTAGAGGAAGCTGTCTACAGGAACATCCAGGCATGCAAAGAACTTGCTCAAACCACCCGTACAGCTTATGGACCCAATGGTAAGTAAATCATAGTATCATAGTATCATAGTCTCGTGCGGGTTGGAAGGGACCTTAGAGATCATCGAGTCCAACCCCCAGGATTCGAGCCTCTGTGTAGCAGAGCGGCACTTCTACCACTTGCGCCACAGGGGGATTCGAACCTGGGCCCTCCGGTGTTACAAAGCGGCATTCCTACCACTGCGCCACACTAAAGCTGCTGTAGTTATTTTGATCAGAATGGTGCGTCTGAAGGCTAATCTTGCCTTGACAAAGAGGCAATTAATTGTGTCTTGAGAAAACATATTGGACTTGCTGTAGGACTCCAGATAAAGTTGTTGTGTCTGGTTAGTTCTGAAGCTATGCAGTATGTTCCTTCTTTTGCTGGGGCTTTTGTGCCTGTTTTGCTTCAGTTACTTTGTCCTCTTTGCTGTCTGATGGCTGTATGGAAGACCTGCAGAACTTAGAGGAAAGATGGTAACTCGGTAGATAGTCAGGATTAATGTAACCGTACTGTATTCTGATAGATACACTGTATTCTGATAGATACACAACGACAACAGTGTTCTCCGGTGCCAATTAAATTATACACCAATGTTTCTGAAAACTCCTTGTTCAGAAATAATGAATTCTTGATAATGTAATGCATTCCCAAGTGTTATTCACAAAAGTACATGTGTCTGGAGTTATAAATAGGGCTCGTGTTTTAATGTGTCAGGTGAACTAGAAAGCTATGGAAACAATATATCTGTACAGTGCAACAGTTGCCTAATAAATACTTTTTTTCCCACTAGGAATGAACAAAATGGTTATCAACCATCTTGAGAAGCTTTTTGTTACCAATGATGCTGCTACTATCTTGAGAGAGTTGGAGGTGAGTTCTCTTAGAGTGGGTCAGTTGGAAGAGACCTTCAGAGATGAGAGTCCAACTGCTTGACCACTTCAGGACTGAACAAAAATTAGATCATGTTGCTGGGGACACTATCTAAATGTGTCTTGGAACACCAAAAGCCAAGGGGCATCAGCCAACTGTGCAGGAAACCTGTTACAGTGTATGACCCACATAATAAATTTCCTCCTGATGTTCAGTCTGAACCTCCTCAGTACAGCTTTGTGTCATGGTCGTAACCCAGCGTTCTTGTTAGCGTGGGCCACTATGGATCTGAACACTGACAGGAATTTTATGTCACCCTCCCAGATTATATATGCCATTTTGTGTTTACATTTGTGATTGGATTTGAGTAAAGTAATGGGCTATCCCCAGCATGAGGAGTTATCCCCAGCATGAGTTACTCTTCTGTAAAGCAGCATCAAGCAGTTGCAGAAGATGCTTAATAAATGACTACTATTTTTCCTCCCAGACCACTGTAGATTTAGAAAAGAGTATGTGTAGACAATAAGGTGTTTGGAAAACTCTGAATGAAATAGCTGTTGTGTTAATCTCATGGTGTTGATGGTTGCAATGTCGTTCTGTTTGCTTGGAATATGACAAGTGGATTTATGAAGCTGGAGATCTACCAGCACCCACTTTTAAGTGAAGTGGGCAAAGTAAAAGAAAAGACTTTGGGGAGGCTGACATATGACTTTTTGCTATCAAATGTGTGATAGAAATGATACCTTACTGAGTTCTACTCTTAATTTTGTTCTAGAATAATTAGCAATAAATTGTCAATTTTGTCAACTGTAGAATAGTTCCTTCAAACCTGTATAGTTACTGGTGTCAGTGACAACGATGTGCACCTTCTTTTAAAGGTCCAGCATCCTGCTGCAAAAATGCTTGTGATGGCTTCCCACATGCAAGAACAAGAAGTTGGAGATGGAACAAACTTTGTCCTTGTTTTTGCTGGAGTCCTTCTGGAGTTAGCAGAAGACCTTCTGAGGATGGGATTATCAGTCTCAGAGGCAAGTTGTATTGTTAATACAGTTCATGTATCCTGAGTTCAGATTGCAGCTGGTCAGTGTTTTTGAGTCACAGAATCAGAGTGACCCGGGTTGGAAGGGACCTCAAGGATCATGTAGTTCCAACCCCCCTGCCTGGCAGGGCCACCAAACATACACCTTTACTAGATCAGGTTGCCCAGGGCCCCGTCCAACCTGGTCTTGAACACCTCCAATCTTCCCTCTTTTAACTTAAAACCATTTCCCCGTGTCCTGCTATTGTCAAGTCATAGTGTGTGAACATAGAACAGTGTACTTACCTGAATTAATTTTTAGTTAGAAGCCTTTTGTGATTGCTGCTTGTGATTGCTTGTTTCCCTGGTAAGCTTTTTCATCTGTATGTTTTAGTGGACTTTTAAAAGGAAACATAGGCAGTGTGAATACATAATGAGGTAAAGTAGTAAATATTTGCTGTTGTTGCACAGGTGATTGAAGGATACGAAAAAGCATGCAAGAAAGCTCTAGAAATACTTCCGGATCTGGTATGCTGTTCTGCAAAGAACCTTAGAGATGTTGATGAAGTGGCATCTCTGTTGCATACTTCAGTGATGAGCAAACAGTATGGCAATGAAAGCTTTTTGTCAAAGCTTATTGCTCAGGCCTGTGGTAAGTTCATAAGAGAAACTGAATGTGTTTGCTTGTGATTCTTCACGGCCTGTTTGGTTTATTAGGTTAATTTAAATGAAACACAGTAGCCTCTGAAATTAGTATGTTTCTCGTGTTGAACTCTGTATTGGCACCGGGGCTCTGAAAAGCCCTGTGATTTGCTTACTACTTCTGCCTTTTTATCCATCTTTTGTAGTCTTTTTTGACATTAAAGGGGATACATTACACTTCAGAAAAGCTGTTTCTACTCTCAGCCACAGAACAATGATAGCAAGACTGCAGTTGTATTGAGCTGTTGGTTTCTCCTTTTAGACTTCAAAGTAAAACATGTAGTTTAAGTGCTTTCTAAAAATACCCTGGGTCAGGCTTCATTCAAACATAAGTTTCTAAATGGATATTTGGACCTCATTCAGGCTGCTCAGTTGAAGTAACGTTGCTTTCTGATTACTGCTACATTTTAAAAAGAATTTAAAGCAGGAAATGTAATTTCCTTAAATTAATTAGGCAGTTCAAACCATGGAATTCTAGTACTTGAAGAAAATCTCTATGTTTGTTTTATTTAGGATGTCATAATCTTAATATAATCATTAAGCAACACTAATATATTCTTTTCTTCTTTTAACCAGTTTCTATTCTTCCTGATTCTGGTCATTTCAACGTTGATAATATCAGAGTGTGCAAGATTGTGGTAAGTTGAGTATAGTTTTACTGTAAGCTAAGAAGTTTAAGGAAAGGACGTAATTTTTAGACCTTCTGAAAGTGCCGCTTCTGTTCTAATCTCTCTTGTGCTGTAGCACATATGATAAGCTTTGGAAATTGGTCTCCACATTCCTTGTTTATGGCCCAGTAGCTGATTTCAGAAATAGAAATTGTTAAAATTTGCATTAAATGAGATATGTTAATCATCTACAGGTACTGCTGCTTTGTAGTAGAATCATAGAATCATTCAGGTTGGAAAAAAGACCCCTGCGATCATGCAGTCCAACCATCAGCCCACCCCCACCATGCCCAGTGCCCACGTCCCTCAGTGCCACATCCACACGGCTCTTGAACACCTCCAGGGACGGTGACTGCACCACCTCCATGGGCAGCCTGTGCCATTGCATCACTGCTCTTACTGACAAGAGATTGTTCTTAATGTGATTCTCTGATTAATATCCAGTCTGAACCTTCACTGAATTCACATGGGTAGGCTGAGGTGAAGACCGGCAGAAACGTAGTAGTATAATCTTAATGTTTTTGCTAAGTGGGTCTCTAGACCTTGATAGATTATGTAGAATTAAAGCAAAGATTTTCCCTTTTTTATTTTTCTCCTTAAGTCTTACCTTCTGCTTGTGTGACAGTGGGGATTGGTAAGTTCAAGTAGATGGAGAGACTGTTTTTGGAAGGTGTAGTGCAGCTTTCTGACAGTAAATGAAATGATGAGTGATGTGACTTCTGTTCCATCTCTTTTCTACCAGGGTGCCGGTGTCTCTGCTTCATCAGTTCTACATGGCATGGTTTTTAAAAAGGAAACTGAAGGAGATGTTACTTCTGTCAAAGATGCAAAAATAGCTGTGTATTCCTGCCCTTTTGATGGTATGATAACTGAAACTAAGGTATGTAGAAGCTCAAAATAAATTATGTATCTGCATATACTTATTTGTGGCTCTTAGCCTCTTATTTTTAGACTTATCTATAAATATTTTTGACACTTGGTGATTAAGATATATTTGTTAAGACTGAGTTCATTAGTCTAAAAAAGTTTGTAGAAAACTTCTGAACCTAATTTTGCTTTGTAGGGTTTTTGATGGTGTGGGTGGGTCTTGTGGGCTTTTTTTGTTTTGTTTTTACCCATTTTGCCTGGAAAGCTTCATTGTGACACAACATGCAGAACTGAGGTTTATGGATAGATTGGGAGCCAGTAATTTGTCTAAAACTTTGAGAGGTTTTTAGTTGACACTGAACTGATGTGTGTATGTGTTTTACTAGGGCACTGTGCTTATAAAGAATGCTGAAGAGCTGATGAATTTCAGCAAGGGAGAAGAAAACCTAATGGATTTGCAAGTCAAAGCTATTGCTGATAGTGGTGCAAATGTAGTTGTAACAGGTGGCAAGGTGGCAGACATGGCACTTCATTATGCCAACAAATACAATCTTATGATAGTCAGGTAAGCTCTAGTAGACGTAAGACATTTGCCCCACCAGATTGATGAAAAGCACTTGGCACATCGTCTCTTGCCTCTCAAATAACCTACAATACAAAGTACTGCAGGCAGTTTTTCTAGTAGGTAAAAACCTGAAATGCAGACAGGTGGTTTCCTAGCTTATGTTCCTTGACCTCTGCGTAGTAACTAACTGGGTACTAATTAGTGTATATGGTACAGTTACTCTGTCCTATGGGATTTTACAAATCAATTGATTTTTTTCTTTAGAGATGTGTCCACAAATGTGTATTAGCACCATGAGGGCTCTTCCTGGTCAGTTGTCACGTGAAACCTCATCAGTGATGAGATGCATCGTTGTGCATCACTCTTACATTGATGAATGGAAGAATAATTCATACGTACATACACATTTACTAGATCAGGTTGCCCAGGGCCCCGTCCAACCTGGTCTTGAACACCTCCAAGGACGGGGCATCCACAACCTCCCTGGGCAGCCTGTTCCAGGGCCTCACCACTCTCCTAGTGAAGAACTTCCTCCTAACATCCAACCTAAATCTTCCCTCTTTTAACTTAAAACCATTCCCCCGTGTCCTGCTATTGTCAGCCCATTCGAAGAGTTTACTCCCCTCATGGGTGTAGGTTCCCTTCAGGTATTGCATGACAGGGGATTATTACAGACGTGGTGTACAAATCAGTTTAAGTATTATACAGTAGCAGATTAGTAATTGCCAAGTATTTGGATTACTTGTTTTCAAACTATTAAAAAGTCATTTGTTCTGGGAAGTTGTAAATAACAAGACCACTTTTGTTTTTGAAAGGCTGAACTCAAAGTGGGATCTGAGAAGACTGTGCAAAACTGTTGGTGCGACAGCCCTACCCAGACTGGTATGGAATGTTCATATAAGAAGCAGGTAGCATAGCACTGTTGAGTACGTTCATTTCCTGACTATTGTTTTTCTTTCCAGACCCCTCCTACTCTAGAAGAAATGGGTCACTGCAATAGTGTGTATTTATCAGAGGTTGGAGATACGCAAGTTGTTGTGTTTAAGCATGGTATGTATGTTCTATGGGAATTCTAATGCTGCCGCTCCATAAGGATGGTACTCATATGTGTTTAGAACTGAAAACTCAGTTCAGCAATAAGCATATCTCTCTTAACAGAAAAGGAGGATGGCGCTATTTCTACTATACTCATTCGTGGATCTACAGACAATCTCATGGATGATATTGAGAGAGCAGTGGATGATGGTGTAAATACTTTCAAAGTGCTCACGAGGGTAAGTACCCAGAATGTCTCAGTTATTAAAACTGAGCTATGGATCAGTTTGTTTTGGTACCTGTTTGCTTTGGGCTTAATTTGTCATAAAGGCATTAATTGCCCCATCCATTGTCAATTCAGGAGCATTTTTGATAGGTTGAAAACGATGTGGAGAAGACTGCTACCAGTGTTCTCATGAATATGATGTATTTAAAAGCACTTAGTTGGTACTGAATTCACTTTTTCAGTCCTTGTGGAGTAAATTCTTTTCCTTTTGGAGTAAAAAGGAAATGTTTGAAAATGTATTTGGAAGATGGCATGCAAAAAGAGTAAAAGTTTGGACACTTAATGTCCTGCATTCATGAATATGGATACTGACCATGGAAACACCCATAAACAGTACATTTATGGCTGGCTGTAGTTATGACTTAGGTTGATAACTTGTCTGTTTAGAAGATGGAGGGATAGTGAATGAATGCCAAAGGGTTTATTAAATTCTTGAGGTTTTTTTTTCTTCAAACAAAACTGTTGTGATACCTCTTGACATATTGAACTTAGTTTGAGAAAACTAGTTCTATGCATTTTGTTTCCCAAATACTTAGCAGTTAATGGAAAAGGTGGGAGAAGGAGACAGGAATTCAACCCTCAGCTTATGAGTAATTGAAAAAAATTCTATGAGGAGAACAAAAAAACCTGCATTAATATTTTTCTTGAAGGATATTTGGATGGAATGATTAAAATCTGGTAAATGTCTCCTAAAAACTAAAATCCTAGAAGCTAAGAGATAAATGTGACGCTTTCTGCTTTGGTATGGTCTGTTCACAGGACAAACGTCTTGTTCCTGGAGGTGGTGCAACAGAGATCGAATTAGCCAAGCAAATCACATCTTATGGAGAGGTATGCCTGTTGTTAGTTTAATTTTCTTTTTCTTATATATATATATATATATATATATATACACATGCTATTAAAAAAAAATACATATTTACATGTACCTACATGTAAATCAGTAGAAAAATGTGTAGAAAGTACCTCCCTATATTACTGTTGTTTAAAATGCCTGCATGGTGTTCACTTTAGACTTGTCCTGGGCTTGACCAATATGCCATCAAGAAGTTTGCTGAAGCATTTGAAGCCATTCCTCGAGCACTAGCAGAAAATTCTGGAGTAAAGGCAAATGAAGTCATCTCCAAACTTTATGCTGTGCATCAGGAAGGCAACAAAAACGTTGGATTTGATATCGAGGTAAGTAGTTTCTCACATTACTTACTGCTCAGCAATACTAGGTTATATTTAAAAGTACTTCCACTGGTAGTACTACATATTTATAGATGAATTTAAATCTTTGAAGCTCAGTATTGCACATTCTAGAAGAGAATTTAGAATTCTAAAACTAACAGGTTTTTTTATTTATCAGGCTATTAAACTGGATGTAACACAGTAGCCTCCTGTAGGAGGTAAAACGAGATACTGAACTATCATAGATACAGTAGATCTTTAGTGATTACTTGTCTTCCTGTAATGGATTAGAAATGAAGGTTTTCTGAAGAGAGAAGGGAAGAAAATGGTAACCTTGAAAACTTAATAACTTATCAGGTAGCAGCCTGTAAAAACTTTAAAAGTACTTCCTTCTATTTGAAAGGCTGAAGCTGCTGCTGTGAAGGATATGTTAGAAGCTGGCATCTTAGACACATACCTGGGAAAATCCTGGGGTATCAAGCTGGCCACAAATGCAGCAGTTACTGTCCTACGGGTCGATCAGGTAAGCTTAAAAATACTTTGGGTGCTAAATTGAAACCTCTGCTATAACTCAGTGTTCAGAACACTAAAAGTATGAGAGTGTTCTGGAATTACAAGGCGTACAGTTCACAGAATCACAGAATTGTAGGGGTTGGAAGGGACCTCTAGAGATCATCGAGTCCAACCCCCCTGCCAAAGCAGGCTCCCTACACCACGTCACACAGGTAGGCGTCCAGGCGGGTCTTGAATATCTCCAGAGAAGGAGACTCCACCACCTCCCTGGGCAGCCTGTTCCAGTGCTCCGTCACCCTGATCTGATGTTGGAAAACTTGGTTTATTTAAACTTACTCTCAAAAATGAGGAATTGGTTTCTTCAGGAGCTCATGGTTTGGGATATGAGTGGAGGTTCTTCAGCTACCAAACAAGTGCTGTTTCATGTTACTTTAACATTTGGCAACTGATACTCACACCTAGAAAGAAACCTTCTATAGGAACAAGGATTATCACAAGAAACTTTTTCCCATGTACTATTTTTACATTAAAATCTCACCTTAGGAAAATGTTAGTGATCTTAATGGTAATAAAAAAAATGCTTATTTCTGTATGGAATTCTAGAAAAAACATATTTGCATGTGAAATTTCTGTAGATTATTATGGCAAAAACAGCAGGCGGTCCAAAAGTCCCTAAACAACAAGGACATTGGGATAAGGATGACTGGAGAGATGAGCCTGAAAAGTAGAATGAGTAAGCTCTGTCAGAGAAGTCTCAGTGTGTGAGAGCATGTGTGAACATACTGACAATCACATGGCGGATCTGCTTTGTTCTTGAGGGCATGTCACACTGCTGTCTTATGTGTGCTGATTTCTTATTTGTGCCATAGTGAAAGGAGTCTGTTCTTCAAACTAAACTTTCATTGAAGAGACCATGAGTATAGTTCTAGGGTTACCTGCCACTGGAACAAGTGCATTAAATAAGCCTCTAACAAAGCAATGCTAGTGGAACTTGTGCTTTAAAGGGTGTATCTTGGCTGGAGTTCCGAACAATAGCTCTAATGATTTTGCTCTGTGTTGTGTGCAACCGGTAAAGTAGTCACCGCTTAGTTTAAACACTCATGTTCTATTAGACTAACTTATTTTGCATGCAAAAGTAAGGTAAATGCACTTTGTATGTGAGGGCTCAGCTTCTGCCTATATTCAAGAAAAAATACGAGTTTCAATAGGATGGATAATAGTGATTGTGAGTTTAAGCTCAGAGCAGGGAAACTGCATAGCCTAGGGACTGTTTTCAGTCAGCATCACAAGGCTATAAATTAGAGGGGGGAGAAAAGTCAGTCTAACTTTTTTTTTCTTTCTACTTTCCCATTGCCTTCAAGATCATAATGGCGAAACCAGCTGGTGGTCCTAAACCTCCATCAGGAAAGAAAGACTGGGATGAAGACCAAAATGATTGAACGCTTTAGCTGTACTTCTTAGTTACACGATTATGTGAGTTTTGTAATATTCCAGTTGGAACCTGTCACGACGTTTTGGTCTCTTGCCTTTAAGTTATGAACTGTATCCAGTAAAGTGCAGAACTTTGACCGAACACTTCAATAAACTTACTACTACTAAACTGTTAACTGGGATTTTATTTGGAATTACTGTGATACAGTTCTTCCCTGCTGGGCAGGCCCCTGTGTCAGGCAGGGGGCAGCCATAGCCTTCCCTTGTCCAGGAGCTGAGCCATCCCCCTGCCTGGGCAGCTGAGCCCAGTACACAGGAGCTAAGTGAGGCTGGCTGTAAGTCTGCTATAAGGAGCACAACTGAAAGCACAGTCCGTAACCTTTGCACCTCATTACAGTCCTTACCCCTCTGCCTGTGTAAAAGTTAACTGAGTTTTGAAATAATTAAATACAGCAGTCATGAGGTAGTCTGTAGCTATGCTTCATGTCATTACATGTGTCTCTTTCATCCTCACGCATTCAGAGGCTCTGTGTGCTCCAAGTGTCAGCCAGATAGTGGTGAAACACATCTCATTCTAATGGCTTGACAAATGAAGAGGTTAGCTGAGAAGTTATCAAGCACGTAGATGCACAGTGCTAGAAATTTTTCACATGCATGTAAAATTTGAAGTCCTGTGTTAAGTTTCCTTGGGGAAAGTCAATAATATTTATGTGCCTTAAAGTCCCTTGAAATTCAAGCCACTTCAATAATTTATTTTTTTATTACTCTTGTCTATACTCCTTCACAGCCAGAAGGGAGTGGACAGCTAAATCAAGTCTGGAACTACTGCATGCCTAAATAAGGTTGCCATACAGCAGCTAGACCAGAGCTTGCCTTACAGTTGGTAGCTGGCATGGCTGAAAAACTCAGCAAGTTTTTGGAAGGACTGGCATACTGATTTCATCAGCTGCACAAGTGCTACTGCTGATGACTTCAAGGGTAACAAGAACACGAGAGCACTCATTTTCTTAGTAAGGGTGTTGTGAAAAATGCACTGAATGTAAACAGCTGCTGCTCTAGCACAAGGAGCCAAGACTTAGTGTATGTGAACCACTGCAAAGCCAAGCCTGAGGAGAAGGTCAAGCTTTCTTAATCCTCCTGAACAAAAATGCTTGTACTAAAAGCTGTGATCACAGCCTTGTCAATATGCTGCAGTAAGGTGCTCGTACTTCCTAGAGAGTTGGCAAATTGAGGGCACTGCTGGAAATAAACCAACACCACAAAGACAGCCAGTGCAGAATCTGTCTTGGCTCTAACACACCTAGAAGAACACAAGAACACATATGGAGTTAACAGGTAACTGTAGTTCAACATTACAGGTGGTCTCTATGAAATGAAAACAGATGCTTGTTTGTACCAATGTAAAAATACTCAATAGAAACATCAGGGTCTAATTTTGAAAAAAAAAAAAAAAAAAAAAAAAGAGTTCTTTATTTATAAGTAGTGAAAACACTGGAAAAAGTATAAGTTAACCACTTGTCAGTGTGTCTAAGAAGCACAAAGTATATTCTTGCACTTGTATACAGTAGCTCTAACATGTTAGTATGGTTTGCTTGTCCCTGCTTTCTTTTAGGTGGTTACAGACCAAGACTTCTTGGATGAGTTACAGCAGTCGCTCGTAGAACAGCAGATAGGCTTGTGAGCTCAGCACTTTTGATGTAGACACAGCTTGTACGTGGGTATCACTGATGTGGAACCACTGTCCTTTTATTGGTTCAGTTTCTAAAGCTATGGAAGTAAAGTAAGAATTTCAGAGCAAACGTTATAACCAGAGATTAAAGCACTCAGTCCTGTTTGGCAGTAAAAAGCAATTTGTACAATACAGTTGATTATTTACCTTGAGGAAGCTGTCCTTGAAGGACAAGATCAGAAAGATGGTTGTTCATATTTCTCATCTTAGCATAAGCAGTGTAGTGCCCAGACCTCATTGTCCCGCTGTGTTCAACAACTCCATAGAGAGAGTATAATACTTTTGTATTCCCTTCAGCCACATTCTACAAAAGTGGAAGATAAGGCATGTCAGTGTGGTACTGGCTTTTGAATGAGGCTAGAATATAATCTCTTCACTTGGATTTGTTTACCAGTGAAAAAAAAGATGGTCACCTGTGGTAATACACTGGCATTCAACACAGCTTTTATGTGCCACTTGCACTTGTCAGAAAAACATAACTTGATAAGCATTCAATGCAGATTCTGCTAAGCAGCAGGACTGTGAAAACACATTAAAACATGAAAGAATGTGAATGTTATTCCACTACTTACTTTACATTTAGCTGTACAGAAAGGAGCCAAGTCTATCACTTCTGGAAACTTGATGTGCCTGTTAACCTTCCGTAAGTTAAATCCAGCCTTAAACAGACAAAAGGTAGAAGGAAAATCCATAGTTTAAAGTGTAGCGTATTAAAACTATGTTTAATTACTAAATACTTCAGGTTAATCTTTTAGCCATGCAAATTAAATTTTACATTGGACAAGATTATAAGGAGGCAAAACTGTTTCTTATTTTTCTCCAGTGCCCAAGGTGTTCTGTCTGGCATTACCTCCTTGCCCCTACAGGCTGCACAAGTTAAGATGGCTCTTCTTAAGCTCCCTCTTATGGTAACTTAATGGTAGCAGGAGAAAACAAATCAACTCAACATACACTCCTGTAACTATGAAGGCATCTCTTTCTTGTAGGTACTGCAGTATGCCTGAGGATCTAACTTTAGATTGTCAGAACTGATGGAAATTCTACTCCCACCTTACTCAAATAATCTTCCAGTATCAAACTGGAAAAACAAGGGAGAAGATGACAAATGTTATTCCCTTAATAGTACAATTATCTTTAGGAATGCCCTATACATTTGCATTTTCTCTGTGGAATTGCTTTTCATCTACGTCAAAAAGTCACCTCCCTTCCTTTAATTTTCAGTCTTGAAGTATTTTGACCAAAATTTATATGGCTTTAAATTGAAAAAAAAGACAATAATGTCTACTCTCCTCATCGATTTCCTCTTCCCTTTCCCTTTAAAAATTTAAAGCCCTAAATGTAAAGCTTTTCTAAGCCTGTCTGTTAAATCCTCTTAGTGAGGCATCCTGTTATCTGTACAGAAACATAAGAGTTCATCAGCTGCTGCGGTAGCAGGAAACAACGTTAACATATTGCACTAACAGTAGTGAAGGAAAGAATATATTGCAAATAAGCTCACAACAAGAAGTTGCTTAGAGCCCTATTAGAACGTTCTGGTATTTTTCCCTCAGCAAAAACACACCCTTATCACCACTCCTTGAGAAACAAAGAAAAACCCAATGAAACAAAAAACAACCTTTGCATGTAACTGCCTCCCAAACACTGGAAGAGGAAAACAACAACAGAAGAAAGATTAGAGATAAATGGAAATATGCTACCATCAGGTTTAAGTTAAGCTACTATGATATAGAATGGCTTTGGTTGGAAGGGACCTCAAGACCTCAAGGATCATCAAGCTCCATACCTGCTGCTGCAGGCAGAGCTGCCAACCTCCATATCTAGTACTAGACCAGGCTGCCCAGGGCCCCATCCAACCTGGCCTTGAATACCTCCAAGGTGATTATGTATACATATAAATATTAATATGTATACATATTAATAATGCACATTTTTTAAATAACTGCTGTTCATTACCTGTTGAAATCTCTTTAAGTGAAGAGTTAAAATTGGAGGAGCAAGAGAAATCAGCATTTGCTTTTTGGCATTAGTATAAACGTGCTTTTCATCTGCAAGAAAGAAAAAACATCAGTGATGAACAAGTAAATCCAAACATTCCACCTTAACATGATGAACTGTAAAACAGCCGCCACCACAGAGCTCTCAGATCACAGAATTACTAACTGCTCATTCTATGTCTGATCAGCACACTCTGGATGAATTCTTGTTCTCTGCAACCTCATAATCTGAAACTGCATGCTACTTTCACTGGTCTTTTGAGCTAACACCAACATGATCTCCCTATGAGTGTTACAGAAGTCCCACACTTGAGAGAAGAAAGAATAACCACTTCATTCATCCACATTATGAAGTTTGAGACTGAAATGACCCTCCTGAACAAAACTCACTCCTCTTTGACCACTCTTCTGTTCCAGTCCTCCAGCAATCTGTACTGAAGCTTGTGAGCGCACCGCTTTACTTGTATCAGTCTAGACAGACAAAGTTCTCACAACCTACACTTTAAATACTATTCTACTGATCCAAGTCAGGTTTGAAGTTACACAATCACTCTTTACACCCCCCATCAACCACCCAAGCAGCAATCGAGAAGTTTGTTCATTTAAAAGATTAAAAAAGATATATATATAATCAGTCATACTTTTTGTGTTGTTTGGTCCATAACGTCTTTGCGTACAGACATCACACAGCAGTTTATTGTTCTCACTAAGTTTCTCATTACGGGTAAATTGATACAAACAGTGATGGATTGAGTCTTCTTCTGGGTTCAGTTCTTCCCTGTTGGCAAGAGTACAAAATGCCATTTCTGCATCTTCGGTCAATATTTCGCATGTCTTGGCTGGAACACTTTGAAGGTCATCTAAGATGTTTATATCAGATTCAGCATTGGCACCCAAGTGTAGCTTTGAGAAGTCAGTAGCAAGCCCTTCCTCATCTTCATTTTCTTCATCCTCATCTTTCAAAGATACGTCGTCAAGGCCATTGACAAACTCTACAGGAGAATCTAAGTCTTCCATAGGGAGATCCACTATTGACTCCTTTTCTTGTTCTGGCTTTCCTGTACTTTCATGCATGCTCTGAACTTCTGTACTATTTCCCTGTACATTTAGGTCATTTTGAGGTAAATAGTCTTTGCAATCATTTGATGATTCCTCTTCTTGCTTCACATCAGGAATTTCAGAGTTAATTTCTGCCTCTCCTTCCTGGTCACACACAACATCTTTTTCTGACTCTTCAGTAGCACAGATATCTGTCAATTGAAGTACCTTTCCCTGGAGTTTTTGCTGACGGCGCTGGCTCTGCAAATTGGTATACATAATATATCAGCATGGAAAAAACACAGAACCATAGAATTGCTCAGGTTGGAAAAGACCTTAAAGAGCATCAACCACGACCTAACCATGCTACCCTAACAACCCTTCACTAAATCATGTCCCGGAGCACCACATCCAAACAGGTTTTTAAACATATCCTGGAATGGTGACTCAATCACCTCCCTGGGGAGCCCATTCCCGTGCTTAAATACACTTTCAGCAAAGATGTTTTTCCTGATATCCAACCTAAACTTCCAGCAGAGTAAGTTTAAATGATACTTAGCACTTCATGAAATTCCTTGCTGCACCTCATATCTGGATCAAAGGGGAGAAAAATAACTACTATTCAATGATCTGATGTCAGTTTAACTAACACTGAATTTATCCTTGCTCAGACATCACTCCCCCCACTGCACCCTGTTGCATGGGATCAAGGAGGTACAAAGGAAATTGATGTATTTTAAAGACACTTTCTTAAACCTGTATGTTTTGTGACTATCTCACCACCAATGAGCCTGACACAAGTACGTTGCCCATCCGAAGAAGGATTAATTCCACATTCCTCTGCATATTTACTTATTCCCTTGTACAGCAACTCTTAACAGAACATAGAATTTCTTCATAGAAATGTTGTACATAGAAATGGTCTTTTTTATTGTGCACTGGACTGAGGAGAAATTCTAAGTCGTCCCCTCCTCCTCTATCTGAACAGAGGAAGCAAAAAAGAACTTTTTTTACCCCAAGTTTCAACTGCTTCATTAGTACAAATGAAATACTTATCAAAACCAACCTTGGCTTGTTTTTTGGCCTGTTTCTTTGCTTTTTTCTGAAGGTGCTTACTTGTACCAGGGGGTTCATCTCTCTGTTTAATATAATAATCGTTTTTATCCTCTTCTTCTTCTTCAGATTCCTCTCCTTTGTTTTTTTTTACATTCCTCTCATTTGTGTTTTTTATTTTCTGGTGGTAAAAAGAAGAGAAAAGCCACAAAACAATCACAGAAGCAGAAATATTACTGTCCTGACTAATAAAACCGCATTCCAGAGAAAACTATTTGAGTTCTGAGCCACAGACATAACATTTTAGTGATTAATGTACAATCAACTCATTGACGCCAACCACCCTAACGCTTAGAGGAGATGGATCTCACTCCAGATGAAGCCCATGAGAAACGATGACTTGCAAAATGAAACAGCATGAAAAAGTCAGTATATTAGAGTCCTATTCTGGACCCGTAAAGGGACAACCTTTTCCTCTAACAGATGTAAATCACATTAAATTCACTAAAGAGCAGTATTTCATGCAAGTAGAGGCATTGACAGTTGAACTGCACGCCACACAATTTGCAGCATTATCGTTTATTTGCTTCTGCTGAAACTAAATTCATCGCAGAAAACACATGATTCCTTTGGTTGAGGAGATCTCATTTCAATATATATTCATTAGTCGGGCAGCGCTATGTGGCAAATCTGAAACACTATACATGATGATTCTCAGTTTGAAGCACAAAGCAAATCAAGTATTCTGAGTGTCAATTTTTGAGAGCAGGCCAATCAAATACGTACTCAGACACTGCTCTAGTGATGCTTCTCAATGTCACTCAATATCCATTTAGATTATGAGAAGTTTTATTGTACTGATTGTAGAAAAACGGATGAAATGAATCATGCAAGTAAACCAATAGGCAACCATCACTGTCAAGTCATTTAGTTCATTAATGACAGCGAAGGCAAACTGGTGAACATTGTTCATTGCAACTCAGTCTTCCACAGCAGTGAGACAGCATTTGAATTTAGTGGATAATTCCATAAGTCAAAGTCTAAATCAGAGATATTAACTGACAGTGCAGCATGATCACCAACAGAATACCACTAGTTTTACAAAAGCAACTGAATAACCATAACTAACTGGAGTAAGTCTCATTAAATCCTTATCCTCTGCCTTTTTGAGGCAAGATCAGTGTTTTAATATGCAAAGAAGCATTCAGAAAGACGCATATATTAATTCCCAAATGATTATATAATATAGATGGCTTCACATATGCTAACAAAATTAAGCCAGGTATCAAGCACATGCAGGTCCTTACCTGGTCATCTAGTACAGGAAGCGACAAATCAAGGAAAGGTTCGTGGACCAAGGTTACCTTTAAATGAACATTTAAGAGTTCAGTTTAAATTTCTGGACATGGTTGGCATTCTGTCAATAAGCTTATCTGTATGTATCCTTGTTGCATTCAATGGGGTTTTTCCCCCCCACCTATGCATACAAATATAAAACACAGTTTATCTGAATTCACAAAGAGTCTTCCACAGTCAAATTCTACCAGTCCTATTGCTACAGAAATAAGAATTTCCTAGAGCATGAGAATCCAGCCTACGACCTACGAGACTGATTCTGACAACTGCCAGGACACTCATCTAACCCACTCACTAACGACCATAATGAGCCCGTTTTCAGGGTGCCTTATCTCCACAGTGTCTTCTTCCTTAACTATTTTCCTAGGAACCCCATGGTAATTCCCATGTGGGAAAGGGAGCCCATTAACTGTCTCATGAAAAAGAAAAGAGAGACCCTTGTAGCATACTGCTGCTGGTAGCAGAACAATTCATTCACTACAGTTTGCATTACTGGAAGGCATTTACCTGGAATCTGATGATAAATTGTGTTGGTAGAGGCAGCTTGCTGCTGCCACCCTCTTTTTTTGGAACTCTTGAAAAAGAATGGAAGATTGGCTTTCTAGCATAAAGGAAGACAGACTTCCAGGCAGCCATGCAGCTCATAGAAGCGTATTAACTGAAGAAAATCTCTCTAATTGTACTCATTTCTATAAAATTACTTTAGGGTTCTTCTCAAAAGGACATAAAATCATACACTCCAGGGCATTCAAAGCAGGTACTTTACTCACTGTTCTGCATTCCTCACACATAATCGTGCTGGTTAATTCTCCACCAAAGATCCGATCTACAAAACTTTTTATTCCCTTCTTCTTTTCATATTCTGAGAATAGACAAAGAATACATTACAGTTAATAATGTCGCATATAATATAGTGGCAACCCATTTAATTGTGTCATACCAAACCCCCCAAAATCCCACATAAGAAGTACATGGCATTAGTCAGCCTGTACTAGTCTACTCAGGAAGCGCAATAAGACTCATACAATAAGATCCTTTCATATATGAACGGAGCAGGCGTGAAAATACATTTGCAAACTTCAACTGAACAGAAAACTTTACCACTTTCTCAAGTCAAAAAAATGCTTTTATTTCTTAAGAACTACCACACCCCAGTAGGAGTCTCTGGATTTACCTCAGACAATTGTCTGAAGCTAAAAATGAGTAACAGCTTCCATCAGAATAACACCTCGATAAACAAAACCAATTTCCTCAAGTTATGCTGCCACTGTAGCACATACCGTCTTACTTCACTATAGAAAAGAACACCACTAAGGTCAGCATGACTTTTAAATACATCATTTAATGTTTTCAAGTCTTATGTTCTAGACAGACACATATTCAAGACGTGGCATTTAACACGTATCCTTTAGCGACAACTGTTGGCGTTAGAATGAAAAAGAAAAATCTAAGCTATCACAGTATCAGCAACACATTCTTACCTTTAATTTTCTTTTTCAGTTCTTCTTCATTTTGTTTGTCTGAATCGGTCAGAGCCTTCAGTATTCCGATACTTATTCGCTGAAATTTTCAAAAGAAACCCACATTTTGCACAATTTCTTAAACAAATTCAGTTAGCTTCATAAAATGTCTCAAATTCAGAAAAAAAACCCTATCTTTACTGTTAAAAGAAGCCATACAAACAACACAATTGCCTGTAAAGATAAAAGAGAGCTCCGCGTTTTGATGTTAAAAAAAATAATCAGCCAACCAATCAGGAAACAAACTTGCAATCATAAAATCACAATTAGTATATAAGAAAATAAGTCCAAGGCTTAAATACTTTATAAAATTAGAACTTGGCAGATACACTATGAAAGTGTTCTGTCATATTTTTCAGAAAGGAAGACAAAAAGACATTCTTTAGGATGACTGCACATAGTCCAAACCCCTCTTTTTACGGTAGTTTTAGACAAGTCAATCACCTTTCTGAAGAACAACAGATGTTTATATGAAAAGTGCTCAATCAACTCAAGACTCTTAGAGCAAACATAACTGAACGTTTCTACTTGATTTTACCAGAACAGCAGAGAGAATAACCAGTACAATTCTTTAAAAGAAAAACAACAAGAAACAAAAAAACCCAAAGAAAATATCACTGCATTTGAAACTTGAACAATGTGTGCAACCTGAAAGAGATACAGGACAGTAACAGGTTTATTTATTTGAATATTCTTTTCTAAAACTAAAATAGCAACACTCGCGATGGTCTCTTCACATCAGTACCTAGAGGCTGCTAGGTTCTACAGCTCTGCTGCCAATCCTCCGCAAGTAAGTGCTTATGGGCAGCACAAACCACTTTACAAAGGGTTGACCTCTTTGAGAAAGAACGCGTTTTCTTCCCTTGGCAGAGATGAAAGTCTTGATCTGAAGAAGAAAGTTATATGCAACTATGAAACTAACACTCACTTGGATTTCTTCTGCTCTCATTCCATCAAGTAAGTACCGAAGCAATTCCTGACTGTCTTGCTGCTGATAACCTTTAAATCGTATTGCTCTGTTAAAGGAAACAATAATTGTAAAGTATAGCTCATGACAGAGATAAAAGAGTAAAAACAACATGTTCCAAATACGTAAGTGCAGAATCTTAAGCACCCACACATGTAGGACCACTAAATATTTGCATATGGTACTTCCTAAATATCAGAGTCTAGCAAATCAGAACATACCATTGTATCACTGAAAATCTTATTTCTCTTTGCTTATATTTCGCTTTTTATCCTTTCAAAACTCTAAGTACTATGGTAATTTTATACACGGTGATGAAAGCTCAACAAAAAAAAGGAAGAAAACTCATCTTTTGTTTAAACAGCACTCCCCTCTCCCATACTCATTATGCTATGCAATTATATAGATACTCACTTTTTACAAACCTGAGCAAAAAGTTCCTTAGGAGTGACTACCCCCCTCTTTGTCTCTTGCATTTCAGTCAGGAATTGATGCATGGCTAAAGTCAAAGGTCCAGGCTGATCTAGTTTTACAAGCTGAGGTTCCTGTTTTAAACAACAACAGAATTGCCCCTTAGTTTGGTGACTGATCCTTCTGGATTAATTTTTTTCCCTGTCTGATCTCTTGACTTCTTGAAAATACCCTTACAAAACAGAATACACAAAATTTCAAGTATTAAGAACTGACAAGAACAAGCAACAAATGGTTTCTCATCATGTGATATCAAAACACTGACCTGAGAGTCATTAACTATTTTTCTTACTCAGTTGCAACTCCATATTTCTTGCTTTTATGTAGTTCTTTCACCTCCTTCCATTTTTTTTTTTTTAATATTTTTTTTATTTTTTTTTTCTCCCCCCCAGCCAAATCCCCACTGGGTTTATGCTGGAGACATTTTC
The DNA here is from genome assembly GCF_054131305.1 of Coturnix japonica. Lineage (NCBI taxonomy): Eukaryota > Metazoa > Chordata > Aves > Galliformes > Phasianidae > Coturnix > Coturnix japonica. The sequence goes on along the minus strand of NC_140663.1, from coordinate 95,067,915 downwards.
TCATTCCCTATTTTGCCATCAGACAAATGCAGAAGTTACACATTTTCATTACTTGGAAAATGAAAAGCACTACTGACTTCAGTAGCAGCTCTGCTCAATTCAGTGAAGTTTGCACTGCTTTTGCTTGCTTTTTTTTTTTTTTTTTTTTTTTTTTTGGAAAGACTTAAAGAAAGCAAACAAACAAAACCACAATGAAGTTTGAAACATATATACCATAGATAACTCGGGTGACTCAATCTTAAATGTTGTGTCAGGCATTTTAGCTTCTTTAAGCAGCTCCCTCAGGACTGGGGTCTGTGATAAATTCTGCAGACGACAAAGGAAAGAAAAATAGCCAAGGAACAACAGGAAGGGAAGTTCCACTTGCCACGTGTTAACAACAAGATTAACAGTAAGTTGTATCTGCCAACCACAACTAGAGTGTTAAGTACGACCTTGGACACAAACCTGGAAATTCTATAAATGTTTAACCGCTAAAAGTAAATCCCACAGAATTAAGGTGATTTGCAAATATCTTCTCTATATTCTCATTGGTTGTAGAAGCCAGAGGTGTATTCTTCTTCTACAGACTGAACTTCTGACATTCTACTTACTAGTGTCTGTTTTAAATCGAAAGGTTAATCTAGTGTACATACTTATTCTCTTGTTTTTAAACATATTACAACATTAAATTCTACAAGTGCAATGTGAATTTTGCTCAAGAAAAGCGAGGTGCCAGGTAACACGCAACTTTTAGAACATTCAGAAGAGGAAGCTTATTTAATCTATGCACTTCTTCGCTAAGAAAGACATGCAAGATGGCAACGGAATATGCTGATCCAGTTAATATTTTCCTCTATTTGATTTCCTGCTGCTTACAGCAAGTATTTTGTTTCAGTAAACATCCACGGTCTTTGGGTATTAATGTCATATTCTAAGAGGTCAGGAAGGGTAACATACCAGGCTACTTTACAATGTATTTTTACATTATTACTAAATTAGGATGTTGGCATGCTTAATCTCTATCAGTAAAAGATGCTGCCCCTCAAAGGCAATGCAATTGGTTAGATCTCCACTCAGTGCAAGTCTGAACCTGCAATGCCATTCCTTCATATTCCTCTGGGCCAATGCACTATTTTTAACATGAACCCATCATTCTTGGCAGATAAAAATCATATTTTAGTGGTTCCATTTCCTTGCTGATTTTTTTAAAATTATTATTATTATCATTTTTACTTTTTAAGAACAGCAGTAACTACTGTACCTGCATCACAGCGTTAAAGAAACATGTATTCCCCAGGTTACTAAGTCCTCTCACAGTCACTTCAGAGCTGGTACCAGAATGAGAACTCTCTTTCATCAAGACTTCTTTTTCTTGCTCATTTCTGCTGTCTTTTTCTACCTTTTTATTTCCAATGTCTTTGTTTTCTTGTTGCTTTTCTGCTGAAACAAATAAACACATTAATCCAGCAACAAAGAAGTGGCAAGGATGAAGTTATATGCATGACGTTTGAAACTTAAACACATGATAATTAATTCTATAATCCTAGAGATGCAAGGTTCTTAACTCATATTACTTAGACAGTCTAAAACAAACAAGAAACTCTTGAAACACTGTTTCTTATCAGCTTAGCACTTAAACAGGACACTCAGCCTATAAGCCATTCATGCCAACAATCTCTGAAACTCAGCATGTGTTATCTGAAATTTCACTCCTGTTGCAACATCCTCTATGTTAGGGGTTTCTACAGCACCCAACAAGATGGAATCTGACCTTCTTATGCATATGTGGCATTATTGTTTGAAATTACACTCAAAAGAATTCCCACTGTGAAAGAATCCTCATGTTTTCTTTGTTAATAGAAACAGATCAAACAGAGAGATATATATTCTTCAAGACACATCAAAGATATTTTCCCCTAAATTACCTTGGTGCATAGCTCAAAATTGCAATGACTTGTTTAACAAAACCATAAAGGAACACCGGGTAGTTTTCAGAATAACACCTACACTGGTTCTACCAGTTTGGCAATCTCCTTTTGATAAGGTTTCTGACAAATAGGGCTGGGAGTCAAGGTAACTTTAAGACAATGAAACACCAGCTCAGAGAAAGCAAGAAAATGGACAATATTATATTTGTTGATGAGCAAGGAAAGAATAACTGATGGAATTTTTGAAACAGGCAACCATGGGCAGGTATGAAAAGAGCAGCCTACTTCAAATCTAAGAACAAATATTCCAGCAAGAAATTTAAGTTCAAATATTACATGTAATGAAACCACTTATCTGGCAGAGATGGAACAAACACGCCCAAAGATTCTGATCCCCTTTGGGAAAAGCTCAGCTGATTCCTGAACAAAATATTCAGAGACAACTACTTGGCGTTGCTGGTTTGGGCGTGATCTGTTTCCAAAAGGGGCTATGATGTGACTCAAGTGTAGGATGATGTTGGAAATTTTGGTAGGAGTTACAGCATTTATTTTGCTATGAAAACTCCTCCAAGTGGAAATGCCTTGCAGAGAAATAGTTTTGCAGAGCACAGCACTTTGTGCAAACTAGAGGGGTAGGTTGGGTTTTTTGCTTTTAAACAATGTTTTGAAGGTAGAATGCAAAGTTTTCAGTGCTTTGCAATAACATATACACCCTCAGAAAACAAATCTCATATCCTAATGGAAGGAGTATACAAGCTACAACAGCTGAAGACCTAGCCATTCCAGCTGATATGCCTTAGAATGTCTACATAAATATATAAGAAATAAAAATCAAATTACCTTTAAGCAGTAACAATTTATTTATTTATTTATTTTGTCCTCAGATCTCAAGAGAGACAGGACCTTCCTTAGTAATAAAAGTCAATTATTTAATCACAGTACATCCTAATAACATACTTAATTTCCTGATATTCTTTCATTTTTTGGGCTATAAAAGCTCACAAGACATTAGGAAAAATCTGGTCCAATTAAGTCTATGGGCTAAGATATTCTGCTTTCAGAACTAACAAAGAAAAACAAAGTTAGCCATTTAAATTATCATAAGCTACTCTCTAGTAAGAAAAGAATTACTGAACATTCTTAACTTACAGAATTATTTGCTATATTTAAAGGACTTTCTGATTTACTCTACGGATACTACAGTTACTTACCTAAACGTGATGAGTTGACACAAACTTGTTTTTTAATGTAATCCACAGTCTGGCCCAAACGTGTCGAAGTACTGTATGGAACTTCATTATCACATATGTAGCACCTGTGGTGGCCCACCCACACCCCCCAAAAAATGATTAAAAAAAATTATTCCTATTTTTTTTTTTCCCATTATAATTCCTAACTACTTACTCGTTTCATGCAATTAATTAAACAGATAAAATTATAAATTATGGGGTTTTTTTTTGTTGTTTGTTTTTGAAGATTCTGAAGTCTTATAGAAGAGTGCTCAATTTATTTCTGATTAAAAGAAGTCAGTAAAGTGATCTACAAACAAAAATGAGACCTTTAAAAGATGTGCATATAAACCTAAACTGCATGCAAAGGAAGTGCTGGGCAAATTTTACCCAAATAAAGGAAGATGAGATAACACACCTTATAGGAAGTGGCCTTCCAATCTCATAGTAATGAAAAAAAGCTGATTATTTTTGTGCTCCATTCGTTCTGCATGCTTTTTTTCCCCCTCTTTTGTTACTGACATAAGTCTATTTCTCTCTTCACAAGCAAAGAAGTAACTAACCACAAGTACGTGGTTAGACCACTGATCTGATTTCAACAATGTTTTGATAGAAATTACAGTGATAAAGGCTTGAGTAAGAGTTAATTTTTGCTGGAACACAGAAAGCATATGGATAGCTCTATGTAACAATTTTGTAGTTCTAGTCAATCAACTATTGGAAGAGGTCTTAAAAGGTATTGATGGGAATGCAAACACTTCTGCACTTTGAACCATGGCAATTACAGTTATTAGGCACAAATGCATTTAGCAGATCTCAGGATTATCTGTAACTTTCTGATCTCAAAAGCAGCAGAAGCCTGCAGTAAACTGCTTCCCTAAATCTCTAGCATCTTTAGTACTAGCTGTGATTTTCCTATTTTTCTAATGTTTCATTAAAAACAAACAAACAAAAAACAACAATAACAAAAAACCCTGGCTCTACCTGAGGGATCCTTGAGTATGTATTTATTGTCAGTTTGGTTAATTGTAAAAATTGGCATTCTCACTCCTGGAATAACAGATGATAGTTACTTCCGTGGGCAATTTTTAACACAATAACCTTTCAATGATTATTTTTATAGGAAGTCTTGAAGAAATCAGGAGATTGAAATTAAGGCTTTGACAGTGATGCCAATTTAGCTAATGAGTGAAAACCATTTTTAGATCCAACTGCTATGTCCTATTGCAAATATGTACAATAGCATCTCCTGTAAACCCTAAACAGCAGAAGATAATGAACTGCTAGAACTCTCCTCTTTCTCTCCACATTCAAAACTATTTTTGTAACTGCTTACAGGTATTATTTGAGCCAAATTTCAATCCTGTACACATACACGCTTTATACATTAATTCATAAATTCATAGCATTAACATATGCTGATTAAAATTGCTTTTGACTTATTGGTTTTATGTACTAAAATCACTGTGAAATAAAGTTCAAGACTGTAGTCCTGATTAGTAACAATACTTAAAGCCCAATACACTGTTCTCTGATTAACTCCTTATACAAGTTCGTACAAGAGAAGAGAGCAAATATTTTGTTTAGACAACTTCTTCTCATTCAATAGTAAAAATAAAATTAAAATATTAATCATAAGTGTATGTGCCAAATATGATCACGTAAAGAGACAGTCTAATATAAAATTAATCTAATGATAAATAATGAGTTAAGAAAAAGGTGACTTTAAGCCCAATCAAAACTATGTCAGATACCATACTTCTACACAGCACAGTTAAGGATGTTACGATTCTCTATTACACACTAATGTACCGTTCCTTTACAGAGGGTATTACCAGGAGGACAGAATTCGTATTAACTGACCCAACAGCATCTTTTAATCCTGCAGCTGTGCTTCTTGAACAATGCATCTTTTATTAAGAGGCTATCATTACTTTTATTTTCTCAGTAAGTAAGCTTTTCATTAAGTCTGCACCAGAAAGGAGCTTCTACCAGGGATTGAAGTCAAGATTTAGAGCTATATAACATGTTTCCATGTGTCAGTATTTTCACCAAGCAAAAGCAGTAAAATAAGAAATCAACAGCACTTACTGATTGGTCACTTCTAAGTTCAATTTTAAAAACATCCTTGTTGGAGTTTTACAAGAGAGTAATATTTACTCAGCAGATCTTAATAAAGACTACTGTGTGTGGAAACATTTTACATATTTCTAAAGAACTTCCAGAAATCACAAGGAAAGCACAAATGATATCCCAGCCTCTGTTGCCCTCTAGCTACATCTTTACTGTTTCCTGACAAACTCACCACACACTCCAGTTGTCCAAACTGAGAACCAAACAATGGGGATCTGATCTTGGCGTTGTGTAATGCTTTAAAGCATGCTGCTCTTGAGAATTTCTGCCACAGCCCTATAATGTTGATAACCAGAAGCGTCACAAAATCCAGTTGACTATCAATGAAACACAAAAAGAGTCAGAGTATAAAGAAAGTATTTAAATGGAAATAATTCAATTGAGTTCAACCAATTAGGATGAATAGACGGCTCTTTACCTCAAGACATTTTTTTCTGCAGACAGAAAAGTACCTTACTGAGTGCAGAAGAAACACAGAGTCTTTTGGGGACTGAAAATCTAATTTACAAATCCTACTTTGAACAGCTCGAAGAATGCAACAGAAGAACAAAAAACAAGCAAACAAAAACAAAAGCAACCAACTGTTTGGCATGCGGAGTTCTACCCTCAACAAACTAATGTTTGCACAAGATATGATAGTGCAAATACAAAATTTAGGGCATTAGCAACAAATTATTTTTTTCTTAGAAAAATAATTTGGACTGTCATAGAAAGTAAATCCTCAAGATTGTGTTTTAGCCTTAAGTCTGCTAAATGCCTTTGTGCCAAGCTTTGAAGTACTTCACGTGCAATTCAGAGCAGGCCTTTCTCATAAGACTAACATATATCATATCACTCACGTAGCACATTTAAAATAATAATAAAAAGGTGTAGCTGTTTAATTAAAGCTCTATCGTTCCACTCTACTATGAGGCACTGAAAGATGTTAATAGAAATTAACAACAAAACAAGAGATACCCTATGGCCACATTTTAGACATAACCATATTGAAGGGCTTTCATCAGACTCTTCCTCCGACTTCTCTTGTGTTTTGTTGTCTGCCTTGCAGTCCTGACAAACACGCCATTCCACACCCATCAGTGCCTTCTTCAGATGACTTTGCTCCAGTCCTTTACGAATATGCTTGCATGCAGGCTCTATAAAACATAAAGCACAAGAATCTTGTAGGTACCATAATGAATGTAGATGTTTGTGGGTTTCAAAGACACAAGGACACAGACATCCAGAATCGAGTCCAACCCCCCTGCCAAAGCAGGCTCCCTACACCACATCACACAGGTAGGCATCCAGGTGGGTCTTGAATATCTCCAGAGAAGGAGACTCCACCACCTCCCTGGGCAGCCTGTTCCAGTGCTCCGTCACCCTCACTGTAAAGAAGTTTTTCCACACATTCGTGCGGAACTTCCTATGCTGTACTTTCATCCCATTACCCCTAGTCCTGTCCCCACGCACTACTGAAAAGAGACCAGACTCGCCACTATGGCTCCCACACCTCAGGTATTTATAAACCTGGATCAAGTCCCCTCTCAGCCTTCTTTTTTCAAGCCTAAACAGACCCAGTTCCCTAAGTCTCTCCTCATAGGGGAGATGCTCCAGGCCCTTCACCATCTTAGTGGCCCTCCGCTGGACTCTTTCCAAGAGATCCCTGTCTTTTTTGTACTGGGGAGCCCAGAACTGGACACAATATTCCAGATGAGGCCTCACCAGGGCAGAGTAGAGGGGGAGGATCACCTCCTTCGACCTGCTGGACACACTCTTTTCAATACACCCCAGTATGCCATTGGCTTTTTTGGCTACAAGGGCACACTGCTGGCTCATGGTCAATCTGTCGTCCACCAGGATGCCCAGATTCCTCTTTGCAGAGCTCCTCTCCAGCAGGTCTTCCCCCAGCCTGTACTTTATGCTTCCCCCAGCATAAGGGCATTCTGACATTAAAGAGTATTTGAGCCTTCTCCAAGGTTAAAACATCCTGTTTTCCTCTTCAGAACTGCTGACTTCTCAGAAGAAACATACCCACTATATCTGCAGACTCATCATCCTGTGCAGTTTTGCCTTTGGTGCGTTTCTTTCCCATATTTGTAGCCTATGATTTTCTTCACATCCAACAGTGACCTAGCAAAGAAAAAAATCAGAAATTAGGTTTAAGCTTTATTTGTTAGTTACTAAACAATACATTGTTTCTATGGCTGAGATGTTCCTTCAGGAGAATTTAACTTGCAGTTCAACATTCTCAAAAGAAATTACTTATAATTTAACAGAAGCCACTATAAGTATGGAAGAGACAAGATGCCGGTATGAATTATTAAAACTGATTTAAAACCTTAAAGCAAAAACAATGCAAAGGAGAACAAGGTGAATTAATTATGTATCAAAAATCCTACACAGTACCAGAACTTGCACTTTAAGTAACTAGTAAAACAGAGATTGCAGGAAACGAAACTGAACTTTTCCCCATTAAATCTTCAAGCCTTGTGCAATTACAGCCTTTCACTTTTGTTTTCTGTAAATCCCCTGCACCTCTGACAAGGCCTGAGATGTGCAAATACTCAAACAGATTAAAAAATATACAAACAATGAGACTTCTTATTTTTTAATGTCTTTGTTAGGGGAAATTTATCACTGCTTCCCAACATTACAAGAAAATACAAGGGCTGGTGTTTGGTATGGCCATAAACCCTTCCAGAAAAGCAATCTACCACTACAGCGCTCTGGGCCAAGAGGTTCCCTTCTAAAAGTTTGGTGTTTGTCTAGCTCTTAGTCTGGAGTTGCTGCAAGGCTCTGAGACTTATCTTACAGATGTCAGAATTGACATTTGCAAAGATGCAAACTGAAAGGATGGAACACCATCCCTGCAAGGACAGGCTGTGAGAGACGGGACTGTTCAGCCTGGAGAAGGCTCTGGGGAGACCTGAGTATGGCCTTTCAGTATCTAAAGAGGAGCTACAGCAAAGAAGTGGACAGAGTCATTAGCAGGGTCTGCTGTGACAGGACAAGGGAAAATGGTTTCAAGCTAAAAGAGGGGAACATTAGCTTGGATATAAGGTAAAAGGTTGTTTGTTTTTTGTTGTTTGGGTTTGGTTTTTTTTATAATAATAATGGAGAGGCAGTGGAACAGGCTGCCCAGAGATGGTGGATGCACCATACCTGGAAACACTTGAGGTCAGACTAGACAGAGTTTTGAACAACCTGATCTAGCTGTAGGTTTTCCATTCGTTATGGGAGAGTTGAAGCACATAGCCTTTAAAGGTCCCTTCCAACTCAAATGATTCTATGACACTGTGAAAAAGCTCATAATTGAGATCCTGAAGATTCATGCATGCTTTGCAAGCTGGCCTGGTTCTGCTCTCCACCCTTCAAGTCAGGTGCAGGTAAATGCGTAAACACAGAACTCGGTCTGACTCATAATATCCATCCTTTCAAAACCATTTCTAAGCTTGGAATCAGCACCACACCAACAAAACAGCTGCCTGCTTGGTGCTGCCACAGTCAGAAACCAAACCAGCCTAAAAGAATCATAGAGTAACTGAGTTCAAGAGAGCTTAGGCACAATATATACAAGACCTTTCTGTATGAAAAAGCTTTTAAGAAGCATACTTGTAGAGCTGATAACTCAGATGTAAAATGAGAACTAGCAGAATGGTTAAATGACTTCAAGAACAGTTCCTGGAGGTGCTCAAGGCCAGGTTGGATGGGGCCCTGGGCAGCCTGAGCTGGTGGGAGGCATCCCTGCCCAGGGCAGGAGTTGGGGCAGTGCGGGCTTTGATCTCCCTTCCAACCCAGACTGTTCTGTGATTTTATGATCATATTCATAACTACGCATTTGCTTCATTCAGAAGAGTTCATCCAAATTCCCTCCATAGCACATTTATTATTATTTTTCCACAGAAAATCACAATGCCTGATTTTTCACAGTCAGTTTTAAGCCATTACAGCCCTTCCCAAGCTGACTTAGCCTCAGCCAGGCTGCCAGGTCAGCACCACGCTGTTCATATAACCTGCTGCGGTCGGCCAGACGTGTCTGACAGGATCTCCTCCAGCAACCTACGCTGGGAAGCTGCTCACAGAGCCCAGCACCTAACTCAACAAAACACTGAGTTTGGTTTGGAACAGGCTGCCCAGGAAGGTGGTGGAGTCTCCTTCTCTGGAGATATTCAAGACCCGCCTGGATGCCTACCTGTGTGACGTGGTGTAGGGAGCCTGCTTTGGCAGGGGGGTTGGACTCGATGATCTCTAGAGGTCCCTTCCAACCCCTACAATTCTGTGATTCAATTCACGGCGGCTTTATTTTTCAGCAATAGCCCCTTGAAAAGCACTAAAAGCGCAGGGTAATGCCCCCAGGCCTGCCTAGCCCAGCAGTCCCGCCGGTCACCTGCTGCCAGCAGGGAGCTGACACCCTCATCCCACGGCAGGAGCCGGGCAGGGCCTGAAGGCCTCGGGGTCGGGGTTGGGTTTGGGGTCGGGGTGGTGTCCACGCCGCCTCACTCACCGCGTCCCGCACCGCTCACGTGTCGCCCGCACGGCCCCGCTCCGGCCTCTCCGCGCAACAGCACGAAGCTCAGCCCCACTCACTTCCAATTGGCCGAAAACGCCTCCGTGCTTTTATTGACAGACGGAGCAACCAATTGGAAAAGGCGAGCGGCGGGGCTGGAGGAGAGACAGCGGATGGCAGGCAAAGCGAGTGTCGGGATTGAGGTATCGGAGTGCCCGGTGCGCTGCCGCCACTCACCTGATTGCGGAGCAGCGCGGGCGGCGTGGCGATACATGGCTCGGTACGGGGCAGCCGGCAGCTTCACCTCATCACGGGGCAACGGTCTGACCCTGCCCGGAGTACTTCCGGCACGCTGCATTGTGGGCCGGGAGGGCACAGGGTGGGCGGTGCATGCGCGAAGGTGGCGGAGCGACGAGCGGGAGGTTGGAGCGGGCGCAGGGTGGGGCTGGGGGGGCTCCCTTCCAACCCCGGTCATTGGGTCGTCTGCCATTATAAATTAATGAGGTTGTCACGCGAGCTTCGTGCTCTGCCCAATATCTATGAATCAGTTGGTTTTAAAGATTAATGTGGGGGTTGGATGATTGATTACTTTGCATATTCTTTTCTCATTCATGTATCCCATTAAGGGAGTAAACTCTTTGAAAGGGCTGGCGATAGCAGGACATGGGGAAATGGTTTTAAGTTAAAAGAGGGAAGATTTAGGTTGGATGTTAGGGGGAAGTTCTTCACTAGGAGAGTGGTTAGGCCCTGGAACAGGCTGCACAGGGAGGTTGTGGATGCCCCGTCCTTGGAGGTGTTCAAGACCAGGTTGGACGGGGCCCTGGGCAACCTGATCTAGTAAAGGTGTATGTTTGGTGGCCCTGCCAGGAAGGGGGGTTGGAACTACATGATCCTTGAGGTCCCTTCCAACACGGGTCATTCTGTGATTCTGTATCTTTTTTTTTTCCTCCCTTACTTAGGAAGCTGGAGAAATGAGTAGCCGAGAAGAAGCTGAGATGCAAATATCAGAGTTAGATTTACTCTCTAGCATGTTTCCTTATGAGGAAGAGTTTGCTGTGACCGACCAACTGGCTGTGGCAGAACTAAAGCACTTTGTTGAAAATGAGTCTGCAGAGATGCCCTCTTCAAAGATTCAGTTTATACTGAATGTGAAGCCAGAGGACTCTCATGACTCTATGGTATTATAATAATGGTGGTTTTTTGCATGTTTGATTTTGGAGAGACTGTTTATTATGATTTTTCTTCCCTAAGATGTTATTGTGAGACACCGAGGTTTCCTTGAGCTTAACGTGTGCTCATTTGTTTCTAGGTAAAGTTTACTATGGTCTGTGCTTTACCATTTAAATATCCATCTGTTCTACCAGAAATTACCGTGAGGTATGTTATTAAAACTACTGCTGATAAGAAATACTCAGAAGCCACTGTAATGTGTGAATCAAGATCTAATAGCAGATGTAATATTTTATTTTTGCGATTTACTATCAAATTATTCACATCGGTTCATTAGTCAAATTTAGCCAGGTGGACAGCGCTACTGAAGAAAGTCATATCTACAAGAATTTGGTTGCGTTGGTCACCTTGGCTGATAAGACAAAAATGGGGGTAGTGAGGAAGAGTCCCACCTTCTGCACAAAGGGGTTATGTGTACGTACTGTTCATTGGTCTGATGCTCAAGCAGAGTTTTGACAAGGATTAACACTCTTGAAAGGAGTGAAAAGTTACATGCTGGTCTTATTCTTTCTTGACCAAGTGCAGCTACTACCAGAGCTCAGGTTTTTGGGTTTTTTTCTTGAACGTTTCTCACTAAAAAGGTATTTTCCGTCACCATGTTACAGAAAATAAATTCAGCCACCATTTGTCCTCCTTATGTGCTTTTTCCCTTGATTGTAATTTTTAGTACTGTATCTGTATTCAAGAGTTAGCATGATAATTGAAAGCTTTTTATGACATTTATATCTCAGATGACTTAAATGTCAAAAGCGAGTGAATATGGCCTGATTGGTTTGGTAGCCTAAGTAAACTGTTCGGAAAAAAATTATGGTAATCTGTAAGCATATTACAACTATTTTTTTTCTTTCTTTTCCTTTAGGTCACCATTATTAAGCCGCTCTCAGCAAGTCCAGCTGAACTCAGATCTAAAAGCATATTTGATGCAGAACTGTAGTGGTGAGCCTTGCGTGTTGAGTGCCAGAGAATGGGTTAAAGAACAAGCAGCCACTTACATTGACAGAGAACTTTCACCTTCCTCAGTGACGACGCCTAATGCTGTGCGGTCAGAGGACATGGTTTTCACTAGATTGTGGATCTATAGTCACCATATTTACAACAAACAAAAAAGGAAGAATATTATAGAATGGTCCAAGGAACTCTCTCTGTCAGGATTCTGCATGCCAGGGAAACCAGGTGTTGTTTGTGTAGAAGGTCTGCAGAGTAGCTGTGAAGAGTTCTGGTCAAGGTTAGCTTTCCTTTATAATTAAATGCCATGAATAAATAGAACACTTTGGGTTTTTTGTTATTGTATATATGGGTATAAGATGTAACTGCAAATATGGGTTTTTGTTGCTTTTTATTGTTTGCTCTTTTGTCATAATGTGCTTGCAACAATATCCACTCTACTGGTGGTTATAGCAGTCAAAACTACTAATACTGCACAGTGCACATATATTTCTGTTTTTATCTTGCTCTGTATTTCAGAGGTATAGCAATGGACAGCAGTATTCCATTCTTGTTAGATATGTATATGGTTATATTGCTTTACGTTCATCGTTTATTTTGCTTCCATCACTTGCATGGGTAGTAGAGACTGATTGTAATTGTTTGACTAAAAGAATTTGACAACTCACGGTAAGGATGTTAGAATTCTTAGCACAGCAAGGCAGAAGTGAGTACTGAAGTTGAAACCACACCTTCATCAATTATTTAGTGAGGAAAAACACATAAGGGTTTTTGAAAGTGGTGAAGCGAACTACTGCCATGTGAGCAATATTCCTATAACCAACTAAGGAAACATTACTTCTGTCCAGATGTATGCAGGAAATAAATTTGTTGACTTTTGTAATAGTTATTTCATACTATTTTCTAAAAGAGCCTGTATCTTATAGATTGATATCTCTCCATTTGCTTTCAGAATAAGAAGATTAACATGGAAAAGAATACTAATTCGGCACAGAGAAGATGTTTCTTTGGAAGGTGGTCTTGCTGAGATTCAGAAACAAAGAAAGTTCTCCACTTTGGAAGAGAAATGTTTCGATGCACACGGTGCTAGAGGAAATCATATGGATTTGGGGCAGCTGTATCAATTTTTAGAAGAAAAAGGATGTGCTGACATTTTTCAAATGTACTTTGGGGTTGAAGGGCGTTGAATCATCACAGGTCCAACTGCCTACGTTTCTAACTTAAACCTCATGACAGGTTCTTTTCTGCAACAGTTGATCAAAGAGGACATTGGTGTTTCTTAATGTAACAAATCCAGTTTTCTAAGAAAACAAGCATTCAATGAGAACCGAATAATGAAAATGACTGAATGATTGGAGACCTGGATGCTTTCCTTTGCGACCTGCTGTAGGGAACTGCTTTAGCAGGGGACCGGACTCAATGATATCCAGACATCCCTTCCAACCTGTATGATTCTGTTATTACAGCTGCTGATTTTAAGGACCTTTGCATAATGTACTGAATTACAAAAGACTGTTTGGTAGCCTAATAGGTAGAATTACAGAATGTGGGATTGTAGTGAGTGAATGTATGAATAGGAAGAAGAGTAAAAGGTGTGTGCAGAAGTAATAGTAGTAATAGGAAGAAGAGTAAAAGGTGTGTGGAGAAGAAGGTTGTTTACATGATTTTATACTGTTTACATATACTACATCCAGACTTCTTTGTTTTCTATTGATTTCTACATGAAGCTGTGAGATCAATAGATCAATACATTTTTCTTAAGAAGAGCAGACTCAGAAAAGCCTCATTTGTGCAGATAGAATGAGATCGGACATCTTTTGTAGCGATAGCTTGCAGTGATTTTGTTCGACGCAAACAAATTTCCGCGGCTGTGGGTATGCAAATCGTGAAATCCTTTTAATCTGAAACAAAACACAGCGGCTTTGTAAAGGCCCCAACTCCTTCCTCGTTCAGGCGTGAGGTGAAGTGTGTGTGGGGGGCAGAGGGCTCCTAAGGGAGGCGGGACTTCCTCTGGCCCCGCCTCTCCCGCTCGTCCTTCCGGAATCGCCGCTCCTCGGCCCGTGTTGCCGCCGCAGCCATGGGGGGCAAGAACAAGCAGCGAACCAAGGGCAACGTGAGGGTGAGCGCTGAGGTGTTCCCGTCCTGTCCCCCTTCGTGGGGTCGTCTTGCTCAGTCTGGGTGTGCGGCGGGGCTCGGCCTCGCTGTTCGTGGTCTCGGCCACTGAGGCCGCCCTTCACCGTCCGTTGCCGTCGTAGGGGCCGTGCCTCTGGCGGTGGGCACCACAGCTGGGCCTGCGGGACGGCTCTTTGCTGCACTGGGGTTTGAATCGCCCGGGTGAAACTTGACCGAGATTGGGGGTGTTTTTATGTACTTCTGACCCAGCTCGCCGTCTTCTGAGGGGGTAAAAAGAGGCACGTCCCTGTTGCTGAGTTTTCACGTGCAGGAAAATTGTCTTACTGTGTTTCTAGAAAGGTTGGGTAGTGAGTCTGTGTATCACGTGTGCCTGAGGGGAATTAGGAAAGTAGAGTGAACTTCAGCAAGTTGTACTTACCCAAAAACGAAGTTAACAATCATTAGGAATTAAATTTGGTGTATATTAGGGTAGGAAGGTGCTATTGAGGGATCTGGGTAGGCTGGACCAGTGGGGTGAAAGGAACCCTTTGAGGTTCAGCAAGACTTAGTGCCGGGTGCTGCGCTTTAGCCACAACAACTTCATGCAGTGCTGCAGGCTTGGGGCAGAGTGGCTGGCAGGATGTGTGAAGGAAAAGAATGTGGGGGTATTGGTCATCAGCCAGCTGAACGTGAGCCAGCAGTGTGCTCAGGTAGCCAACAGCATCCTGCTTTGTATCAGTAATAGTGCAGCCAGCAGTATCAGAGGGGTGGTCATCCATTGTACTCAGCACTGGTGCGACTGCACCTGGAGTACTGTGTTTTGCACCCATCACTATGGGAAAGTTGTTGAGGCTTTTGCCTTGAGTTCAAAAAAGGACAGCAAAGCTGGTAAAGGATCTGGAGCACAAGTGTAATGGGGAGAGACTGAGGAAACAGCCTCATCTCTCTACCACAGCCTGAAAGGAGGTTGTAGCGGGGGTCAGCCTCTTTTCTCAGGTAATAGTGATAGGATGAGAGGTAATGACCTCGATTTGTTCTGGGGAGGTTCAGGTTGGATATTAGGAACAATTTCTTTTCAGAAAAAGCGGTGAAGCACTGACACTGGCTGCCCAGGCAGCTGCTGGAGTCACCGTCCCTGGAGATGTTCAAGGATTGCGTGGATGTGAAGGATGTGGTTAGTGGGAGTGGGCTGATGGTTAGACTGGATGACCTTAGTGGTCTTTTCCAACCTTAATTATTTTATTGTTGGATTCTATGATACAGTATTACAGATAACTTTAAAGCATCCCTCAGTTTCAGTCTCTTCAAAAGAGCATACCTGAGATAAACATGAAGCCATAGCATGATCTAGATGCTGGCTTAACTGGGGCTGGTTAGATTAAATGCTCAACTCCAAACCACTCTCTGCAGCCTGATGGGATAGTGTTACATTGGCTTACATGTGTATCCTTTTGCTTCATTCTTTTAAGTTGTTCTTGACCCTTTACTTTGTTGCTGGTTCCTTGTTAGGTGCGTGGCTAAGTTTTCCTCCAGGCACACTGAGCTTGCCATGGGAGCTGTGCTGGTTCATAGGCAATAAAGTGAGAAGAACTAGGAAAAACATGCCGTCAGTGTTCATGGATTAAAGTCATAATACGGAAATTGAATGTTGAATATAAAGATTAAAATAATTTTCTAGGTCAGATTTCAATGTTTAAGGCGTGGATGTCCCTCTATGTTAGACTTTCTTTTAAATAGAAGGTTAATTATAAGTAGTATCATTATTTTGAATGCTTGATGTATGCAAAATTAAATAAGTGATTGATGTATATAGCTGACTGATGTCTCTGTCCTTTGTTAGCCTTCTAGCAGTGGCCGGGCTGCAGAGCTCCTTGCCAAGGAACGCGGGACAGTGCCTGGGTTTATCGGCTTTGGAACATCGCAGAATGATCTCGGTTATGTTCCTGCAATTCAGGGTGCAGAGGAAATAGACAGCCTCGTGGATGCTGATTTTCGAATGGTCTTAAGAAAACTCTCTAAAAGGGATATCATAACAAAATTAAAAGTAGGTGTATACTTTCTCCCCAATACAAATTCATATTTGGAAGAGTGGTCTTGGTTTTCTGAAGGTTGGGAGAGGAATCTATTAAGCTATCCGGTCATATGGTCATACCAGTATATTTATTAGAGCTGCAGTACAGAAGATACTTTGGAAGACTTCTAAGGCTGCCTGTTAGGCAGTGCTGACAGAGCATTCATAAAACTAACTGTATGGATGCTCAATCTCAGGAATTAATTTGAGGAAGAGAGTTGCAGTATTTAGTAAAAGCTGATAAACTGGAGATTGTGGCTATGTGACAGTTCTTAAGTCTTGCTGTTGATGTCTTTTTTTTAGGCTATGCAAGAGTTTGGTACGATGTGCAAAGAAAGAGAAGCAGAAGTTGTTAAAGGTGTTCTTCCTTACTGGCCAAGAATTTATTGCAAGATCTCGCTAGTAAGTACAAAACAATATACATTGGAAATTTAGAAATTTCCCTGAATATGTCCTGGAAAAGCACTTAATGCCGTCTTATTGATATATCTGTCTTTGAGATTGTTGGCTTATTCCAGGAAAAAGAAAATGAGGGAAAGTAGCATTCGTTGTTAGTGAGATGTTTCTGTATTGGCAGTGGGGGAACCTTCAGCTGTTGATGTCTGGGCTCTTTCTGCCATTTGGACCTTGTCATTCTTTAATCATGATACCTCCATCTGGAATGGCTGCTATTGAAAACGTGATATTGATCAGAGAAAATCATTAGAATCCATTAGAATAATTCTTGATATTTCTTTTAGAAGCCAAGGGCATAGAAAATCATGATGTAAATTGATATACAAATAAACATACACGTACAAAGAAACTGCAAGTAAGTGTGCCATTTGTGTAGGCTTATGGTGGTTTCACTTCATAGTGTTTTCAAGGCTTTCTGTTTTTCTTTCCTCCTGTATTTAAGTTAAACACTTGTATAAAATACGAATGATGACTGTAGTTATATCTGGGAAAGATAATGGTTCTGGATGTGTAATATATCAGGAGTATGTTGGTGTTAAGTTAGCAGTCTCCTTTATTTAGGGGTATTTCAACATTTTCAAATCTACATAGCTTGATTCATTGCAAAATGAATCTGAACTGAGAGAGAGCTACTTTTGTTTCTCTGCATATGTGTAATTTCTTTGAAATGCTTGGCATCAAAAGTATACTTTTTTTTGCTTCAACAGGATCACGATCGCCGTGTTCGAGAAGCAACTCAGCAATCTTTTGAGCAACTGATTCTTAAAGTGAAGAAACACTTGGCGCCTTACTTAAAAAGTATCATGGGATACTGGCTAATTGCACAGTGCGACACTTACCCTCCTGCTGCTTCTGCTGCAAAAGAAGCTTTTGAAAAAGCTTTTCCTTCAAGCAAACAACCTGAAGCCTTAGCATTCTGTAAAGAAGAAATTCTTAACGTGAGTTGGTATTTCTTTAAGGCTTTGCGTGTATATGTCAACTTCTATTAAAAGTTTAAAACTCATCCTGTCCCTACCTATTCATGTTTAAATTTCAGTAAGATAAATTTGTTTTTCACCTGAAACTGTGCTCTTACTAATGTGAAGAAAAGACAGATACAAAGGTACCTCTTGTGTTGTTTGACATATTGCAATGACTGGAACCACGCAACCAGAAGAATTAATGAAATGAATGTTACTGCATGCATTTC
This sequence comes from Coturnix japonica, assembly GCF_054131305.1. Lineage (NCBI taxonomy): Eukaryota > Metazoa > Chordata > Aves > Galliformes > Phasianidae > Coturnix > Coturnix japonica. Next base: position 95,050,151 of record NC_140663.1, on the reverse strand, counting down.
TCTGTAATGATGCTCAGTCATTGAATAATGTTGCTGACAGCTAGAATGATGCAGATTAGCTGCAATAGTAGATGATTAAAGAATGCTAAGCACTGTTTCAGAAAGCTCCAACAAGTCGTATTGCTACCAAGGTTAATACTACTCTGCAATTCATATGTGAAACTGAATTTAAGAAGATAAAGTTTGCATTGCTGGCCCATCTTATGCCAATTTAACCATTTTGTTTTGCCTCAATTTATCATCTTTTTTTTGCCAGAAACATGTCAGCATAGGACTGCAGCTTTATGACTGCAGAATTATGAAGTCTGGATTCAACAACAGCTACTGTGTTTAACAGGCGTCATTAAAATTGTGTTCTTACTCACTAGTGTATCTATAATACATTTAAGAAACTCAGTTTAGGGATTTTCAACTTTTACTGTAGAGCTGTTTCTGAATAATATATAGTATTATTGTGTCTCTATAAGGAGCTAGGAGATATGGTTTAGTGGTATGTGGGTATGGTAATGGGAGGACGATTGGACTAGATGGTCTCCTTTCCAACCTTGTGATTCTATGATTATATTCTTGCGCGTGTGTATGTGCATAGATATATTGTGGGTTTTTTTCTTTCTCCCTAGGTTCTTCAAGATCACCTTCTGAAAGAAACCCCTGACACACTCAGTGATCCTCAGTATGCTAACCTACTTTATTAAGTTTAACTCTTGGTTTGTGTTGGGTTTTACTCTTCTTGCTGAGGTAGTGGATCTAGCTCTGATAGAGAGAATGGTTATGTGAGTCTAGATCACAGCACTTTTCCTTGGGGTTTGTGAAAGCATTTATAATTATCAGTTGCCTACTTTAAATACTAATTCCTGTTTCATATCTTTTTATGAATAGCTGTGGAAGATGGGATGACTTGAGACTCTAGTACTTTATAGAGTAATTTGGTAGCATTAGAGCATATGGAAATCCTGTTGATTAATTTAGGGTTCACTTTAATTTTGTTTTCTTTTTTTTTTTTTTTTTTTTGAGAACTGTACCAGAGGAAGAAAGAGAAGCCAAATTTTTCCGGATTTTGACCTGTTCCTTGTTAGCCTTAAAAAAGTTGCTTAGCATGCTGCCAAAGAAAGAGATGCATTCATTGGAGGAGAAATTAATGTCGCTTCTGTCTCAAAACAAATTTTGGAAATATGGTAAACACAGCACACCACAGGTAACTTTATTTTAATTATTTTGGTGAGTTTTCATTCAAGATAATGCATTGGATCTAAGCAGGTACAAATTTCTTCTGTCCTTCAAGAATGAACTCTGTATTTTGTTGAATTATATTTGAAACAGTTCTTAGACTTTTTAGACTGTAAATGGATAACGTTGCTCTAAATTTCGCCTAATAGGAGATGGACTCAAAGTGAAATGTAATGTTAGTAGAGTACATGTTATGAAGGACCAAATTATTTACAAATTTTAAACATTATTTTATTTTCATAATATTTAAACCTTTGCTGTTGTGCTAAAATATGAAGCCCGCCTTGTTGTTATAAAACTATGTGTAGCAACGATGTATTGTCATTTGCCTAATGATTTTGTTCTTCTGTCAGGTTCGTTCAGCTTTCTTTGAGCTGGCTTCTGCTTTTTGCCAATACTTGCCTGAGCTGGTGAAAGCTGAAGCGCCGAGAGTTTGTCCTGCTGTTCTTCTCAGCATTGATGACAGCGATGCAGTGGTGTGCCCTGCTCTTTGGGAAGCTGTCCTTCATGCTATTGCCACTATTGAGGTAACATAATAAACCTAAGGTGCAGATGTCTTACTGGAATGCCACATTCAATTTTTCATCAGGTGCCAGAGTTATTAGTGTAGAAAAAGGAACAGCTTATCTGGGTTTTCTTCTTAATTAATAACATGAACTTATCAATAATTCACACTCCTTCCTTCTCCTTAGTGTGTCAGTGTAACTTTCAAATCTGTTGTATCCAGCATAGGTAGTTTTATAAGTTTAATGAAATTAACCTGAATCTGTTGGATTAAAAGTAGATAGAACATTATTCTTGGTTTGAAGAAGGTTAACAGTAGGACAAGCAGTGCTCCCCATATACATGATATATGCTAAACAGCTGTGTTGTAGATATCTTGAATGACGATAGATTAGAGGATGGAAATCTTTAAGTTATGAGAAGGAAGTGCTGAGGTATTGTGATCATCAGATTTTTCCTGGAAGTTCTGAAGTTGTTGTTGCTTCTGAAGTTAGGATTTCGAAATCAATGTTTATTCTTAATGATAAGAGCAGAATTAAATAAACAGTTATGCTGATATTCTTTATGAAAGATTCTTAAGTGCAGCATCATTAAAGAAAAGTGTTTAACTGCAGTTTTATCACGATTACTTGTAAAAATTCACATCTGAAACAAGAATTTTTAAAATTAGGGGCAAATAAATTTAAATTTTCCAATAAATTGCTTCATCTGCAACTTAGTCATATAGATTACATGTCTGAAGAGTTCCTCCAAAGTAACATATTCTCTTTAAATTTACATTAAGTATATTTCTTTCTCTAGGATTGTTGGAGTCATGTAAATGCCAGAAAAGGAGTTCTACCAAAACTGTGGACGGTACTTCGAGAAGGTGGACGAGGACTAGCTACGGTTATATACCCAAATATCTTGCCATTCATTAGCAAGGTACCTCCTGGTATCACAGAACCAAAGCTGGAATATTTCAAAACTTTTTTCAGCTCAATAATTCAAGGGTATGAACCACAAAATGCATTTATTTGTTACTGGTCTCTTATATTCAGTAAAAGGACTAATCTTTAAGTATTTAAATATAAGTAACTGTATCTCTTGGCTTGAGGATATTTAAATATGCATATCATTAAGTTTGAGGGGAAAAAAACACCCTCTTTGCTATGGTATCTGAATAACATTTGAAATTTGAACATTCTGTATATCCAGTGCTAAAGTCAATCCTTCACAGCTGTTCCTGTCCTGTTGAACCTCCTACGGGATTTTTATTACATATTCCTTACCAAAAACATTCTTATCTTTCTTCGTCAGAGTTTTGTGTTTATTCCATGGTAAGTTTTGAAAGGAAAAATGGGAAAAATAAATTTCAAATTGAGTTACTCTGGAGAGATCAGGTTCTTCTTGCCACCCTGGAGGTCTTGCTTTATTGTAGAGATTATTGAGGGTTGGCATTGTGGTTGTGAAGGCTACTGTGTACAGGAAGTTTAATTCTTATTATATTGATTTTAAAGGATTTTAACTGCTTCTGTATTTTTTCCTTTAAAACGTCAAAACCAGCTTCCTGTCAAATGTAATTTACACATTATGTATGCATTATATACTCAAACATACATATATCTGTGTCTTAAAGACTAAAATTATTTAAACCAAACTTACTTAAACCAGAATGAGTTCTTGATTGATGGTGAGGTGATCATTAGCAAAGTAAAGCAGTAAAATCATAGAATCACCAAGGTTGGAAGAGACCTCCAAGACTGTCCAGTCCAACCATCAACCAACCAGCAGTATTTCCCCTCAAACCCATGTTACGAAGTAAAACAGCTAAACATTTCATGAGCACCTAAACCTGTTTATTGTGTACAGAAAGCTGCAGGTGAGCTATTAGGAGTAGCTGAAACAGTAAACTGCATACTTGATTGGATAGGTTTTCTCAATTTACATAGTTGTTGTTTTTTTTTTTTCCTTTCTATTTAATACTGAAAAAAGATAAAAAAAGATATTTTAATGTAATTTGTATTATGTGCCTAGTTTTATTGTTTTGACTCTTCAGACGTGTCCTCTTGAATTCATTTCTATCTGACAACTAAAAGGGTTTTGTCTGGATAAATGCAACGTAATCAAGGTTATGCTGACGTATAACAGTGGGTTTCTCTGAAGCCTGGACAACTGACTGTTTCTACTCCCATCTCCCAATGTTATCTTTCAACAGGTTGTCAAATGAGCGAGCACTAAACAGTCCTTCAGAAAGTTCAGCTATTATATCTACTTTTATGGAATGTCTGCGCTTTGCCATACTACAGAAAATAGATGAAGATGAGCAAAGACAAGTGCATCAAATGCTCATATATGACCAGGTATTTGTTAAAACTACCTCGCATTATTTGACGTGCACGTAATAGTTCAAAGTTGAATAAAATCATCAACTTCTGTGAGGATTTATTTCTCTATTGAAAGTCTTCCTAGATTTTATGGAGAAAAATAATGTTACTAAAGTCATTCAATATTTTCCTTGCTCTAAATTCAGCTTTAATAGTTCTGAGGTTTTTGGTCTTGTTTCCCTGAATGTTTTTCAATATGATAGAACTTCCTGGTATTAGGAACAACAAAAAGCTTTTCTACTTGGGTCAATTTATTTTATTTATTTTTTATTTTTTATAGCTAATTCCTCTAACTGATGCTGTACTTCAGGAGCCCAGGTTACAAAATGGACCACTATTTTATCAACTAGCAGAAACACTGAGCTCATGGGAAGCTAAAGCTGAACTTTCCAGTGATGATAATACAAATGAAGTTTTCCAGAAACTATTGTCAAATTTTTGGGACCGTCTTTTAAAAATGTGTATGCTTCACGTTGATAAGTTGGAGGCCGATGAGAAGACATTGTTTGCCATATCTGATATGCTGGAAGTTCTTCAGAATCCAAAGACCGCTACAAAACCGAGCAATAGAAAATCTCTAAAAGTAAAATTTTCAGATGAGGATGAATCTGAAAAGAACACGGAGAATGGAAAGATCACAGAAGTGAGGAGTAATAGTGACTCTGAAATACAAGCTGACCTACAGCATAATTCAATTCTACGGAAAGAACCTCTAGAAAATCTAGTCTGCAAACTAGCTGAGCTGAGTATTATGTATGTCAATGAACAGAAGTCAGAGCAGCATTTGAAATTCCTTTCTGCCCTCCTCAACTCTTTCTCTTCAAACAGAGTTTTTCAAGTACTTTTAGAGCAGGGAAGCAACACAAGTTGTCCTCCAGCTGAATCCCAAGAAGACATAAAAGTTCATTATGAGAATCCATCTGTACAGTTTCTGAATATGAATTTAATAACTTGGCTTAAAGAAGACTGGAGGAAAGACATGCATTTTCTGGTTGATATTTTGTACAGTGTGCTTAACTGTTGCAATGGTAATGATGAAAGGAAAGTCATTCTTGATGATTTGACGAAGGTATGTCTTGTGTATTTTCTTACTAGATTTTATTGAAATTACTATTTTTTTTATGGAATGTGGATGTTCAATCTTTTTATTTTGGGGATGTAGAATGTAAACAATTTTTTAAAATATATTTATTTTACTTATATTCGGTTGAACAACTTCATGTAGAATGAGTTATGTTCTACATGAAGTTGTTCAACCGAATATAAGTAAAATAAATATATTTTAAAAAATTGTTTACATATATATTTACATATGTAAATAGAAGTAACATCAAAAGCTCTCTATTCTTCATCTTCATACAGGGTGCTTTCATGCTTAGTCAGGGGAGGCCTTTCTTTTAAATACAGACCTTTATTGGTCTAGGTACTAGAGAGAGACTTGGGAGGCAAAATAACTGATAAATAACTTTGTTAACTGAAACTTAACAACTTGTCTTTATCACTTGCAGAAAATCAGATTTTGCAACTAAGAGTTAAAAAGATATCAAATACTTCTAATTCAGTAAATACTTTCTGTTGAATTTTCTGGAATTTTCTTTTTCTTGTAGATGGATCTGAAATGGATTGTTTTTCTCCAGATAATTCAGAAGGTACTTTTTTAGACTTGTTTTGTTGTTGTTTTGCTTAGTTTTTATTGTTTCTTTGGTTTTATCTTTGAGATTTACATGTGTCAGACCCCTTTTTCTTACTTTGTTTTCCAAAGTAATGGTAAAGTGATGCAGCAGTACTTTCAAAGTGTTTGTTTTAACCCCATTTAAATCTAGGACTAGTCCTGGAAATTATAATTTAAAAAGCAGAGAAGAGGAACAAAGCCACAACAACAGCCACAAAAAAATACCCACACACATGCACACAAAACCTCCATGCATCTTTGTCCCTTCTGTTTTTTTTATCAACTTGCCCTTTGAGCCAGAGGGCTCATTCATTTCCAGTCATCCCTTCAAAGCTAGAGAAAACGGAGCTGGGTGTTAGACTGATTATTTTCAGATAATCACCAATGCTTGTGTTATCTTTCTCTGTTTATTACCACAAAGTTCATGTTTACTTTGAAAATACGCATGTTAGAAGGTGTCTTGCTTCACTCTGACGTAGAAGCCTGACTTAGCAGTAAATTGCTGTCTTGTCTTTGGCCAAAAAGGAAACTAGGGGGACAATCACAGACATATTTACCTAGGGACTAGTTTCTGACACAGTAGGATTCCTTCTCTGCTTGTGTAGGTTTGATTTGTGGTTTCTGCATATTAATCTTATACTTCATAAAAGAGGATAATAACTTCAAAAGATAATTACAATTATTTTCTTTTTGTCATTCAGGCATGTTCTAGCACAGCAAATCTTTCATTAATCTCTGAGTGGCTGAAAGGAGATATGCTTGGGGAAAGACTTGTAATGCTGGCAGATGATCTGTGTCACCTGGATTTAAAACCAATAGCAACCTCACCAGAATCATCTTCTTCAGAAAAATGGACCATCCTGAGTTTGGTGTTGTCTCAACACGTTAAAAATGGTAAACATATTTCATCTTTGGAGTTTTTGAATTGGAAATACTGCACTTAAACTTGTTTTATGTTGCCAGAATTCTGGAAGTTTAAGTGTAGAGAAGCATCAGGAGAACTCCTGCCTCTCTCCAGACAGAAACTTTAACTTGATTCCTTATGTTTCAGTGGTGTCCTAGGGCTGATTTCTCAGTGAGCTGGCTGTTTTTCTACTTGTAGAACTTGGTACTGGTGAGCTCAAGGCATTCATTTAGTGTTGGATGCTGTGTGACCTGTTTTACTGCGCGTTGGATGAAAGTCAAGAACCTTCAGGTTTACTGATAAAGTAGAGTGTATGACTTTCAAAAAGATTTTTTGATGTGTTCTCTCTTCTGAATTTCTCAAAGTAAACTATCATGAAGCAAAAGGAAAGGCTTTTCATGGGCCAATAAGTGATAGGAATTAAAAGGAAATAAGGATGAATTGTGAAAGGGTGGTAATTATTTCTAATAAATTATTCAGATTAATCTAAGCTAAAATGCAGGAATTTGTAGCAGCATGACAAAAAAAAGAAAAAACAACCTGATGTTTGTGACTTATAAATATAAAAAGTAGAATATAAAAAGGGAGAACTTCATTGAAGAGAGAAAGTCACAATTAACTTAAAATTCAGGAAGTAGGAACTGCTCTGAGGAAAAACTGAGGACCAATGAATGTCATTGTTAGCACTAGGGTGTCAATATCTTGATTAGTTTGTAGTTTTGGTCACTTAAATTTTCTTGTTCACTGAAATGTTTTTTTTTAAATTATTTATTTTATTTTTAAAAGTTGCAATAAAATCAGAAAATATCCAAAGAATTTGTTAGACAAAAGTGATGGTTTCTGTTTAGAATCAAGCAAATGAGAACTCTTCAGCTTACAAAGGGGTTTGTTTTTGATAAAGGGCCATAAAGTCCATAATTCATATCAAAAATGCAAATGGAAAGGATCTTTTCATTATTTTTTAAAAGAGAAGAACCTGTTGTTTCTACGTTTAAAGCCTGAGGAAAGACATATGTATGCTGCTTCATACAGCTAATAATTATTGGAACTCAGTGCAACACTATGCTGTGGAGTTTGAGTATAAATGGAAGTAGCCTACATAGATTCAGTCAGAAAGGACCTGGCATTCATAGAAGATAGATTTGGCTGGGTTAATTATATCCAACGTCCAGGTGGAATCTCTAGCTCTCAATGAGTTGCCAGAAATTAGGAAGACAGGGAAGAGTTAAAGTATCACCTTGCGTTTGCTCTGATCATATGTCTTTTATCTAAGCTGGTTTAGATAGAGAAAGGATATTTGACTATATGGATACTTGGCTACATGATCCAATATGGTTGTTGAGTAAGGATGAGAATTTAGCTATGCATAAGACTGAAACTACTTCACACTTGATTTTTGCATGCCATATTAGTAAATAAAAAGCATGTAGGTGCATGTTGATATCATGTCTTTGAGATATCGTTTGTCAAGTTATCAAAGTTCATTGTTCTTTTCCTATTCCTAATAGAATCTTTGATTGGTGAAACTTATGTTGAAAGGATTATTGATAAACTTCAAGGAGCTCTGTCTAAAGCCAAGGATCTTTCAGAAGCTGGAAATACCGAACCATCAGTGTCTTTTATCTGTGATGTAGCCTCAAGCTTTTTCAGTTCAGTTAAAGGGTGTTTACTAATGCCATCCTCAGAAGACTTGCTGCTTACCATTTTCCAACTGTGCGCTCAGAGGCAGGATGCTACACATTTAACAGGTGATCTGAAAAAAGAATTGTTTCAGACCATGTCTGGCTTTGTGTTGTTGTGAGATGGATTATCAGCCACAAGGGTGGAAAAAAAACACTCTTAACCTCAGATAAAATATTACTTGTGTATGAGTTAATTTAAAATTGTTCCACAGCTAGAAGTTTACATATTTGCCCATGATAGTGATCATGTGTAATAATGTAGAATTCTCTACTTGCTCTAGCACCATTAGCCATGTGATCATTGCTTTAAGATGCAACTTTTTATAATTTTTACAATAGATTTGCTTGTATGCAAGTTAAAGCACACATGGATATCTGGTGTAAATTCACTTGTCCGCCATCTTCGGAGTATGCAGAAACAGAGCACCTTTTTGCATAAATCTGCTCTGTGGATCAAGAATCAGATTCAGTCTTCCTCTTTGGATGTCAAAAGGTAATTGTGATGTGCATGTCTACATCATAGCATGTTGTTCCCTAAAAAAAACCAAACCTATGTAATTCCATATTTACTTGGCATCTGCATTACTTAGAGTTTTTTAAGCCTGTCAGAGGTGGGAACTATGGCTTAAAAACTTAATTAAAACATTGCACGTAAATAGTATTGTCTGTTATTTAAAACAAGATTTTGCAGTATATAGTGCCAAACTTGTTGACAGCATTTCTTTATTTTTCTCAGCCTTCAGGTTTTGATCTCTGCAGTCAGTGATTTATTGTCTACACTTCTGGAAGCTGACAGACAGTCTGGATGTCTGGTGGGGTCTTATGTTGAGCATATTATGCCCAATAGAACTGAATGGGAGACACTGCGTGAGTCACTTTCTGCTGAGGTATGAAAATGATAATTGACTTTCACACTGTACTTAACCTTACCTGTCTCCAATTGCATGACACTTCTGGTATGATTATATATATCAGCACGTGTTCTGTAGTTCTTTTTGGCCTCTATTCCTGCTGTAGGACAAAATCTGTATGCTTATGGCCCCATCAGTACTGCTGGAGGCAAGCAACATCTACAAAATACTTTTCATTGTGATACATTGGCAAATTACTTTCCAACTCTGAAATTTTGTCTGACAGAATATATCTTCTGAAGATATTCTATAAGTAAACTATAAGATTATTTCTTGTGAAACACTAATTTCTGCAGGGTAACTTGATGTGCTGATCGTAAACAAAATGCTGGCATGACTAGATTGAGAGAGAGAAATAATTTTCTGTCCAACTACTAATCTTTAGTAACCCTACTATTTTTTGTAAGCTGTATAGTGTTCTAAAGTTGTGTTTATCTCTGATGCAATACTGCAGTATCAAGGAACTGCTGTGGATTTATTTCTTATATACCTGAGAGGGTGATCCTCAGTATTATGCCCTTGGTTTAAACTTTTATCTTCCATGGTTATTTTTTAATTGTTGTGAATTTTTAACATTTAACATTCATCTTCTGTGTATCATTAAGATCTCAATCATTTGTTCATAAACTTTTTTATTCATGTATTATAGTGGATGCACAAACCTCTTTTGGAAGGAAGGCTAAGTATGAATTGTGAACATCTGGGATCATGCGTTAAGCTATGTGGCACAACTAAGCTTCCAGGACATCTGTGTACTTCAGCCTTATTAAGTAAAATGGTGCTACTTGTACTGGAAAATGATATGGTGAAGGGAAATGAGGATGCTGAAAGAAAGAAAATTGACAATATAAGTAAGTTACAGTGGTAAAACTTAAAGGAATTTGACTTTGTAGTAGTTCTAATTGTCAATTCAGGTTGATTTAGAATTGAATAATTAAAGTTTGGCATATGAGTATCAGAAACATGTAAACATATATGTGTGTGTGTATATAAATATATACACACATGTACACATGCATATACATATGCTTGTGTTAGGTTTCCTTTAAAAGTATGAGTGTGTACTTACGCTTTCAGGACCTTTTGCTTCATAAACATGCTATCTCAACAGAACTTGAATTTTAGAGAAGATTGGATTTACAGTGAATCTCAAAGTTATTTCTTGCCAAAGCACGTATGGTGCATTGGAATGAGTGGGCAACAGTCGGTGTATCCATGCCATCAAATAAAAGCCTTTAGTGTTTCTGAATTCTGCTTGATGAAATTTCATTTCCTTTGCTTTAAAAAAATGTAAGATCAGAAGAAAAGTGTAATTGTTCAGTGTAGGTTGTTATAAGCCAATTTAAGTAAATAACAACAGCAAACCACATGCTAGCTATCTATTTAGTTGTATTTTTGTTTGGGGTCTAGATTTAGATCTTGATTGCCTTGTCTGCAAGAAATGTATATTAAAAAAAAAAAAAGTTATGGAGAGGATGTAAAGTTCTTGTTGTGCTTGATTTCATTTAAAACTTCCTGTACATCTGTGGTATAGTTTATTCTTGCTTTTTCTTCTTTTGTGTTTTATGATGTAATGGCAGATAACGCAGTTTGTGCTCTGAAGGGTCTGAGATTGTGTATAAACACTGTTATCGTAATGCATTACAAAAATATTAAAACAATCCAACAGCAATAACAAAAAACAGATTTCTTACTTATCTACTGAATATATTCAGCAGTTGCTTTTGTTGTTTAATTAGTTGCAGAACTGTTGTATTCATTAAAGTGGATTGAAGAACTGGAGAATCCTCCTTCTCTGCTCCTGGAATATCTTCATATGTTAGAAGAAATGCATATCACATTTGAGAAGTTCAGTGCTCTCAGTAATACAGCTAACCTTCAGCAAACAATATTTGATAGGTATGTAAGAAGAAAAACCTCAATCACAGTACAGCCCTTAGCTCTGTCTTTATACTTTGCAGTGTGTAGAGAATTAACTGTTAAGCAATTCTTTTAAATGCTGTAGTATTTCCTTCTGTATATTCACTCACAGGGGTTGGACTCAATGATCTCTAGAGGCCCTTTCCAACCCCAACAACTCTGTGATTCTGTGATTCATATTTCATTTACATGCTTGTGTTGCAAACTGTTTATGTGTAGTATATTTTAACCAGGGTCTGTTTCCTTCTTTTGAAGATCAGAGGAACATGGAAGACTCTGGTCCTTAACCTTGGCCAAAGTGATTCGTGGAGAAAACACTGTATCCTGTGAGATGAAAAAGCTTTTTAAGACGAGCGAAGGGTATCTTAAATACTGTTGCCTTTAATCTCTTAAGCAAAATCTGCATTGCAAATATTGATGTTAAATGATAGTAATTCTGATGATCAGCATCTGAAGACTGAACATTTGGTCGTATATGTATGTGATGTGTAAAAATGAGACATTGTATGTAGTGTGTGGTATTAGTTACATTCCAGGATATTAAGTGGCATCTATATCAATACGAATCAGTTATCATTTTGTTTACTAGTTAAAGTATTGAGTTTATTTTTGATGTTCTGCTTGTTTGAATAGGTTTCTGCCATTAACAGAGGGCAGATTGCATACACTTCAGTGCCTATCACCCTTTTTAATTGAGGAAGAAAAGAGAGAACTTGTTTTTCACTGTGTGGCCAAACTTATGACATGTACACAGACAGAACTCTCCAGTACTGATGGTCAGTATGGTTTTCTACCTTAGCGCACTTCACTATAATTGAAGAACATTATTTTATAATAATGTTTGCTTTTATATGAATTAACTATAATCATATCGATTTTACTAGAAATTAGTGTGTCTGCAGTTTGCTTATTTCTTCTATACTGTTGGGCGTTGTGGATTTCTATCTTTTTAAGGAAGTATAGCAATACATGTGTGGTCCAAAATTAGAAATTAAAGATTAACAGTATCAGAGAAAAGAATTTTGATACAGCCTTCTTGCTTGCTCTATCTGATTTGGACACCTTTGCAAACATTGGAGTTTTCATTTCATGGTTTAGGCTTTACATAGCATGCAAAATACTTCTCTTGTTTACTGGTAGCGTTGTTACTGGTTTCAGTGAGAAATCCTTTGAAGCTCATATATAGTTTTTTGAGCAATTCATATAGTGAATGCTGCGTCATGTGCTGAATAAGAACTGCTGTACATGCATCTCTAACAGCTTTTGAGAAATTACTTAACGTGGTGATTAAGATGTGTTATAATTGCTTTGAATGTCCTGTAGAAAAAAATGATTGTCCTCAGATGTTTTTAGATAAGCTCATTCAAATGAATGTCCTTGAAGTATGGAAATCTTCAGTGTAAGTTTCATGCAGCAATTGAAGAGAATGCTTCTACTGTTACCATTCCTATAATGCTTGTTCTTCAGGATTAGTTTGTTGTGAATCTTACAGGAGTTTTTTGGTTCTTGGTTTGAGCATTTAGGTTAGTTGTAGTACTTGTAATTTAATAATGGCATCTACAGATTAAGTGTTAAAAGAAAATAGCTTAGCTGCTGTCCAAACTCTGTTATGATATTAAGTGTCCAATCAATGCACTTTCTAATGTTTGTCTTACTTTGATAATTAATGCCTCCTGAGGGATAACATTTTTATTCTGGTGTAGGAGCTTTTGGTTGCCTCTCCATTTTGAATTCCTGCTTGAATGACAAAAGTTTTGGTTGCGATCACCTCTTACCTGGAGTACTAAAAATCATAATGTCTTGGAAAAATGATAATGAGGACAGCTTCCTCTTTAGCTGGTGGGTGCAACTTTGAGATAATTTCATTGTTTCTTTTCCCCAGTTTCTAAAGAGTTTAAAAATACAGGGTAGTTGTGAACTCAAACAGAACCAAGAAAATAATAACTTAAAGCCATCATCCACCGTTTTAGTACTATATTTTTAAGTTTTTGTTGAACTGCATCTTGCAGTTTTAGATAGCTTTGTGTAAGTATCTAATAAGTCATACAGAAGGGAATTACCTGAAGGTAAGCATATGTAAGAAAGTCAACCTGACAGTAATTCTTTAAACTAAGCTGGAAAATTAGGAGCATTTTTAGGTTGTTTCCATAGCATACAGGACTGACCAGTTTTGCAGGTGTAGCTGAATGTTCAGTTCAAAACTGTGATTGCTTAAGATAGGAGAAAGACACTTAAGTTTGGTAACAAAGTTTTCTGGACCTGACACTGAAATTTGGAAAGCTAAACTTCCAGCAGAGAGTTAAAATGTACCAGTATTTGTTTGAGTAGTGAGATTAATCCAGGCAACACCTTTTGTAAATAATTTACAACACTGGGACTATTGAGGGCTTATATTTTAAGTAAATTATTAATTACAAAAGAAAGCTATTTTTCTTGCACTGATTTTTGTTAAAATTGCTACATTTTGTTGCTTACAGTTATAGGAATCTGTTAAAAGAATATACAAATGAGCAAGTACTTCTGTTCTGTTTTGTACCTATTGACTGACTTTTTTGTAGTTAATGTAGGATTCTCGTTTTGAAAGACCAAGTGTCTAAAGCACATAGTTTTGTATGAGGTTCTCTGCCCTAATGTGTCCTGTGTGGAGAAGCAAAGGCAGTGAAACTTAATACTTGCAGTAACAACATGACAGTATGTAAGCTTTAGTTGTATTTTTATTTCAGCAATCTGAAAGAAACAAGTGCTCAGTTGCTTGGTTTCAATATAGAGATGATGCGCTACTTTCCCTTATTGCTGAAGTATTCCACAGCTCCTTTGGCTGATAATGAATGGGACTTTATCATGTGCTCCATGCTGGCTTGGTTGGAGGTAATATGAAAGAGTCTATTACTAACCATTACATTGTCATTTATAATGTAATCTTTTTAATGCTCTTGGAACATAATAGGTTAATTTAGGCAGGAGATGGGGAGCAAGGAAGGAGGAATTTCAAAATTAGACTGGGAAACAGCTACATTTTTATACGTTTTCTTTCCTGCAATTTGGAAATGTAGGCATGGTGTAGGTACAGTGTAATGTTTGGAAAAGTAAGATGGTTTCACATTGCATCTTTGGCTCACTTGGCTGCACAAGTGCAGTGTAAAAGCTACAGATGTATGCATTTCTTTTTGAGCCCACTTGGTGGCAGTTTTAGACTATCATTATAAAGAACGCCATGTAAGAGAAGCAGTCTGGAATTATAAACTTTGGTGAGACTTAGAATTTCATTTCAGCATGTCTTATTAAAATACAGATTACATTTTCAAGCTTTCAAAATAGTTTTAATATAGTCTTTGCAATTGAGTCTTCTGTGAAAAAGTACTTCGGGCTATAGGGAAGGAATGTAAGACAACAACTTTAAACCAAATGTTATTATTATGAAATCTTCCTCTTATTATTTTATTTCTTTTCTTCCTAGACAACATCAGAAAACCATTCACTCTACCATGTCCCACTTGTACAAATTTTTGCCTGTGTCAGCTGTGACCTGGCATCTGCCCTCAGTGCTTACTTTGAACCTGCAGCTCCTAAGACTACTGAAAACCTTCCAGTGAACTTGGTCAGTGAGTGGAAAGAATTCTTTTCTGAAGGAATTCACAATTTGCTGTTACCTCTGTTTGTGAAAGTTACAGGTGAGTATATGGTAACTGGAAAGGAAGCCGGTGGTAGTACATAATCAGGCTATTCTGAAGTAGAACATATTCTTAAATAGTATCATGTTTATAGAAGTAAAATTGTATTTTTCAATGTATGCTAGTTAGTAAAGTAGTTGTATTGTGTTGATTTTAGGGTAGATTCTTATAAATGCAGTCTGAGTTGTTTCTAGTTATGCTTGTTTATCATAGTATCCATACACCGTGCATTGCAGCTTACCTGTCTCCTTTTTATACAGGAGAAACAAAAACTGCAGCTGAAGGCTCTTTTCAGAACTCTGTAGTAATGTCTTTGGGTGAAGCTCTAACTTACATCTCGAAGGACCAGTTATTAAACCATAAACTACCAGCAAAGTTTGTTGCAGGCCAGAAAACCAATCTTCCAGATAACCTACAGACTCTGTTAAATACATTATCTCCGTTGCTGCTTTTCCAGGCTAGATCTGTACAGGTTTCAGTCTACCACATGTTGTACAAGTAAGTCAACAAAAGTCTCACTCTCTTTACTTCCTTCTCCCTTGTTTATTTATATTTAAAATATGATCTGGAACGAGTACTTAAATGTTTAGCAAATTGATATGCCACTATGGGGACAAAAAATGCTTAACTGACAACTTGCAGACGTGATGTAAGCCACAAATGCTAAGTTTAATTGTCAAAGTAAACTAAATAGATACAAAGAAGTTTTACTGCATTACATGAAAATAAATGTTATTTTCCATGCTATGGTTAAATATGTATTGTTGCAACTGTAAAGTTATTTATTTTTAGCACTTGCTTCAGTACTCTTAAAATTCCAAAATGTAAACTGAAGCATTCCAGGTTTGATTTGGATACCACTGTATCATTAAATAGTCTGTCCTTCTTATTTTCACTAATTTAGATAAGAAAATGAAGAAAGTAAAGAAAAATGTGTTATGTTGTGTTCTTGTGAACTTTCTTTGATATCTCTAATACAAAAAGAGTGAGTGAATGTAGAATTTAAAGATTGCTATGTGCCTTTGACTGTTCAAAATACAGACAGCAAAACAACTGGAGGCCATTATTCCAAGACATTAAGTTGTAAGAGCTTTGTTCCGAGATGGAGATGTTTCTTTTAGTAAGGCTTACGTGCCCTTTAGCTATTGACATTCAGGAACCAACGCTGGATGACATGACTTAAAGATTTTATGATGTTATTAAAAAGAAATTGCTTGATTTTTACTCATTGTCAATAGTATTGACTTTGATAATTAAAAAGCTATGCATTGAATATGTTAAAAATAACTGAAATTAAATCTGATTTCTTTTCCATTTTTCTATAGGTTAATGCCTGAATTGCCTAAATTTGATGATGAAGATCTCAAGTCCTATGGTGATGAAGAGGAGGAATTAGCATTGTATGTGTTTTTTCTTCGTGTTTTTTTCTTTTTAATACTGTTTTCACTGTTGTTATTTGTTAAAGAGTTGAGAACTGCAGCACTATAGTTGCCTTTCAGAAGCTGTTAAAATGGAAAAAATGACATGCTTATGACAATATGGGGTATAAATATTGAAAATCTACAATATAGTTGATTACATCTATATTTTTACTAAAACTGGAAGCAATATTTATAATTGCTTTCTGGATCCTGTTACTAAAGTAAATGGACCATATATGTTCTATTGTATAATCTCAAGAGATGTTTAAACTTGATTGTTGTATTGAGAATATTTCTAGCTGTACTAGTAGCTTCAAATTCCGTAGTTATTCCTTTTAGATAGATTTATCCACGTAACAAATTAAAGATGTCCAAAATTGGAGATGTTTTATATAGATTGAATCTGAAGAAGTCAACAATTCAAATATGGAATAGGGTAATTGATATTATTTACCACAGTGCAATGATTAATAACATGTTTTAAAACTGAGCTGCAAAAGGTGCTTTAATCCATTGTCAAAACCCACACCCATCACATTAGTTGCTCCATTGTTGGTGTGACTTGAGTAAGGAAAAATATTTAAGCATTCCATGATGGAGTTTAAGTCAGCTCAGCCATAAACCAAATTCATCCTTTCAGAATGTGGAAAGCAGTCAGTTTATATCCTTCTTCTGAGATGGTGAGGGACTAACTATTACTTACAGGAGAAAGAACTACTAAGATGTAGCAGTGGTATGTGAATTTGAAAATGAGTTTTCTTGTAATGAAAGACCCCTTATGTGTTCTACATACGTTGCTTTATTTAAAGGATGCTAGGAAGGTCGTGAAAATAAATTAAGATAACACTCTGCTGAAGTTTTCAGTTTACTATGCCAGATAATGTTTTTTCCATAGATCACCTCCAGCAGCTCTTATGTCTGTCCTTGCCACTCAAGAACTCTTGCTAGAAAACATCCTAGAATGCATTCCAGTTGGGGAGTTTGCAGTTATTCAACCCCTGAGCGATGAGTTCTGCCTTGTTCTAGGATATCTTCTCACTTGGAAGTTGACGTTAACTTTCTTCAAAGCAGCTTCTTCTCAGGTATATGCTCAGTTTCTTTCATTTCAGTTTTTTTTTTGTTTGTTTTTGTTTTTTTTTTTTTAAGTGTGCTTACTTGATTTGGGTATTGAGATTTTATTTGGTCTCTTAATTGTATGTTGTCCTACTTCCTTTGGACTTAGTGGGATTCTGTTCCAAAAGCATTAGTAGGTCTAGATGTCTGTTGGGGATGGCAATGTTAGAGTAATAAATTTTAAAATTCACTGATATAGGTTTGGTTGTTTTTTGTTTTTTTTTTTTCTGGCTTTAAACAAGCTTGTGACATTTTATGATCTTCAAGTAACTAAAAATGTTACTAAGAACTAAATCACTCTTCTAAATACTCATCCTGAATATCAGAATGGCTTTTCCTCCATGTAGAAACATATTTGTATTACTTGCAGAGTAAGCGTTTTATTCCTATCTTTGATTTTTGTTGTTTATCTTATTGTTGTTGTTTGTTTCTTTGTGCAAACATCATCAGCTGCGAGTTCTCTATTCCCAATACCTTCGAAGAACAAAAAGCTTGAACAAACTGCTTTATCACTTGTTCAGGCTTATGCCTGAAAACCCTGTCTTTTCTGGGCTGACTTCAGAAGTTCCAAATAAAGATACTAAAACCTTCTTTACTGAAGAGCTTCATTTAGATGTCAAAGGTTAGTAAAAATTATATTTGTGTATTTGAGAGAGTTTTGATGACTTTCAGGCTTTAAAAAGGAGGGAAAAAGATTTTGCCTATAAAATAGATATACATGCATACATGAACAGAAATGTGTATTTATTTTTTTTTCCCCAGTAACTTCCCATTTGACGCTCAAGGGAAGTTGAAATACATAACAGAAAAAGAATTGAAACAAAACTGGGAAATGCTATTTAGTAGTGATGTATTTTTTTTTCTCTATGTATGCAAAGATTCTGGAACATGAAGATATGTGATCTGGGATTTATCCATTGTTTCTATATTTTTTTCATGCTAAATTGATTTTTTTTTTTCCCCCTCTTTGTGACTATGTTAAAAACAAAATCAAACATGTATTTTAATATTTATTTTAAAATATTTTAAGTTTTTGAAACATAAAAGTTGTCCGTGTTGCTTTTACCACTGTGTTGAGAAGACTCTTGGTTGATCAGTTATGGTACGTTGCCAGTTTTTCTAGCTAAGAAACATGGAATCATAGAATTACCCAGGTTGGAAGAGATCTTGAAGATCATCCAGTCCAATCACAGCCTAACCATAGCACCCTAACTCTAACAACCCTCTGTCAAATCACATCCCTGAGCAGCACATCCAAACGGCTCTTAAACACATCCATTCAACCACCTCCCTGGGGAGCCTATTCCAGTGTTTAACTACCCTTTCTGTAAAGAAGTGTTTCCTAATATCCAACCTAAACTTGCCCTGATGCAAGAGAGAGAAACGGTTTTGAAAGCTGCTTCATTAAAAATGTTTTTTTCAGTGTTCCTGTATAGATGTTGTTGATACATCTATTGATGTTCCTACAAAGATACTGAGATATAATTTCTTAGTCTTGTGCTTGAACATCACTGTATGTTGCAAAGCTGTTTATCGTGATGACAGAAAGGCAGAAATAGGGTAGTCCGGGGAATTAACAACACAATGTTCTGAAAGATTTCCCTCATCACAGAATCATAGCATGACTTGGGTTGGGAGGGACCTCAAGTATCATCAACGCCCAGTCCCCCTGCCACAGGCAGGATTGCCAGCTTCTAGGTCAAGTGCTGGATTATCTGTTTTGTACACTTCTGTATAGCATTGCCAAATTTCCAGGTACTCCAAACATCACTCCAAAGTGAGCAGTTTGTAATTTCTGGAATGTAAAATTATTCTTGATTTATAGATCTTCTGCCTAGTGTTCATCCTCTAAAATCAGAAGATGCTTTTCTAGCCATTAAGTGTTACTCCAAGAAACAAAGAAACAAGACAGATGGAGAAAGGTGTATTCAAACAAACAGTAATAGTAAGAAATAGAGAACTAAACAGAATTTCAGTTTCCACATGTAGAAGAACCAGCATTTGTGAATAATACGTTCAAGTATTTTAACATCCTTTATTTTCTCTCATAGGGACAGGATCTTTGTCATCCCAGATCCCGCATTTGGCTTGTTCTGTGTATCATATAACACTGAAAGACTTGCCAGCCATGGTTAGGCTTTGGTGGAATAGCTGTGAGAAACGTGTTTTTAATGTTGTGGATAAATTTACAAGCAAGTATGTCAGCGGCGTGCTTTCTTCACAGGAAATATCTTCTGTTCAGACCAGCACACAGCTATTTAATGGCATGACGGTTAGTAAGACTTCTTGTTCCTTTTTTTATTTTACTTTTTGTAGAACATGAATGAAATTCTGTTTCTTAACTACTACAGTATCTTACACAATTGTGTTTTAATATTCTACATGGCTGATGAGAACATCATTTAGCTTGCTGTTGATATAAGAAGTGTCTATGAGCATTCTGTTTTGAATGAGTTCGAAAAGAATGGGTTTTATGACTGTTGGTAAAGTAGAAGAGGTAAGTAGAAGATTTTGCTATCAGCATATTACTTTTTGGTTTATTAAAAATATAGTCGGCCATTAGATTAAAAAATGGCTGTTAATTTCTTAGATTGCCAAGATACAAGTGAATATTTTCTCTTTTGAGAAAAATGTTTTTCTAGTCTAAGAAAATTATTTTATGTTTGTCATGCTTACAGGTCTTATATTTTAGAAAGGCCACAGAAGGACGTGCATCTCTGATTGTAGATATATTTATTATTATATTTTATGTATTTTAATATTTGCATTTTTTTCATAGGTAAAAGCTCGGTCTGCTGCACGGGAAGTCATTGCTACTTACTCAGTTGATGATATATTTATTGAACTAATAATACAGCTTCCATCAAATTACCCACTTGGGTCTATAACAGTTGAGAGTGGAAAGAGAGTTGGTGTGGCTGTTCAGCAATGGCGCAACTGGATGTTGCAGTTAAGCACGTATCTGACACATCAGGTGAGTTTAGAGAAAGCCTCTAGTTTTGAAAGCATACGATAATATTCCTAGTTATACACTATTTAGATTCATGTAATGCATCTCTTCAGATCTTAAGCTTCTTTATAGATTTGGTTACTCTTACCATCTGCTTTTTTCCAGATGTTAAAATGAAGAGGGAGGTAAAATTATCTGTGTAAGTTAGTCCTGAATATTCCACAGCCAAAATTGAGAATTATAATGTCTCATAAGGCATGGGCCAGTATTCACAGCATGTGGCAACGCCATCTCAACTGTAGTTAGAAAAATATACATGTATACCTGACATTCGTCATTGCTGAAGTTGCATCATTCAAGTTTAGAACAAAGAGAAAACAGTGAATTAAGGCTCTGCAATCCAAAGTGCAGGTTTTTTGTTTGTTTTTTGTTCTTTTTTTTTGGTGAGGATTGTTTGCAGTTTTAAAGATTAAACAACTACCTGTAGTTCATATGTTGGTTTTGTAAATTACTTAACTGCGCATTGCCAATAACTTGATTTTGGAGACTTCAGGTTTAATTTCCTTTATGTACTTAAGTATAACAGTAAGAGTATTCTGGAGGAATTCTGTAATAGTAATAACTATTTTTCTTCTGTTAGAATGGAAGCATTATGGAAGGCTTATCTCTGTGGAAAAATAATGTGGATAAACGTTTCGAGGGCATCGAAGATTGCATGATCTGTTTTTCAGTCATTCATGGTTCCAACTATTCTCTGCCCAAAAAAGCTTGCAGGACATGCAAGAAAAAGTTTCATTCAGCTTGCTTGGTAAGTACCTATCCTAAATCCTTCTGAACAGGTAAAGTATCCTTGAATAATCTGAGAAGGTAGTTCTACTGCAGTGCCATCAATTCTCCACTGTGTTGCTGGAGTATTTGGGATTAAGTGAATTCAAACTAATTGGCATGAATTCTATGCTAAGATACAATGAGGGAAGAATTCTACTCTGAAGAGTTTTAGTGTTCACTAAAATGCAAGCCATTATATCTGGCTTGGGTGTAGCAAGAGCATCATGATGTTCACTAGCTTGAAGAAATGAAAAGAAAATGTTAATTTTAATTTATACAGCATGCTCTTCATCTGATCTGCTGATCTGGATAATTAACTATATCCATAGTGTCATAGGCATTTTTGTATGGTTACTGAGTGTGTTGGAGCATGTTGACACATGTATTGCCATGCAAGAGAGGAAATCCTGGTGCTTTGAAAACACAACTTCTGGCTAAAGTTAGACTGGGCAGGATTTGCTTTGTGTGTGTGTTTGCTTTTTGTTCGTCTTTAGGATAAAACTTCTGCACAAGCAGTGTATGTATATGCACACACATTCAAATGTGTATCCACGCACACACATGTATATATGTAAGGGGAAAGGGCTTTTTAACTGTTTTTTGTGTTGAATGTTTTGGTAGTTAACTTCATCACTAGCGTAATACTTATTACAAGTGACAAAACAATGCTCTTGATACTTAGCTCACGTTCATATATTAATCTGCCCTATTTCATTTTCAGTACAAATGGTTCACGTCCAGCAACAAATCCACCTGCCCGCTCTGCCGAGAGACATTTTTCTGAAGTAAAATGGTCTGCCTTCTTTCTGTGAGCTAAGTAATACGTGAAGAAGAGGCAATAAACCGTGTGTTGAAAGAAGCAAACTACTTGGATAATAATGTCTATTACTTAAAAATCTTGACTGTTGGGATATGACACATATTTACCTCTGGACTGTTTTTTGTAAAAGTTTGAAGAGTCTTCTTTGATATAGAGAAATATATAAGAATAATTTATTTTAATTTGTATATTTTTAAGGTATGAAGATATGTTACAAATTCCTAAGCGATGTAGAGTTACGTCTGAAAAGTGGTGTTTAAGCCACAGCATAGTTGATTAAAAACTCTTGTTTTCAGTGTCACGGTGGCATGCGTTTAGGGCCAAATCATGCCTATTAATTTAACAGGTGAATTTAACATCGGTGGCATAAAGACTTGATTTTTTTTTGATTACAGTATATGTGGGTTCACAATAGTTCCTCTTATGGGGGAGATAAAAATAAATAAATAAATAAAATGCTGCAGTTAAACAGCGAGGCATGGATTTAGGGCAATAACTTTCTGTTAAAGTGTAAAATTTAAACATGGCATGCTTTAAATTAACATTTATTAATTGAGTTTTCACCTTTAATTGTCTTATTTTCTGAAAGACCCTCAGCCACCCAGCACCTGAAAACCCTGAAGTTTAAGGCAGTAGAGAGAGCACTATCATTCCTGCATGACAATGAGAAACACTGCCCATTTGTTGCAGATTGGCTTTTAAGAAGACATGCGCACCAATCAGTTCTTGTACTGTCATTATTTCAGTTAATGTCTTCGTTAGCTGAGGCATAAACTATGACTGAATTTACCGTGTAATTCCAGTGTCCCATAATAATAAGGGCTCTAAATGAACCTGATAGATGTGTCAGAATTTAACATCATCTTCATTCCATTAGTCCTTTTACATGTTGTTGTTTTTTTTTTAATAGCAGTAGCATACAATTATACTCCAACTTGGATGGTGTTGTTCCATGGCAGATTCCTTGGAAAACTCAATAAAAGGAGAGGAATGAATGAATGTTGTTAGTCTGTGTAGTTTCTGGGTTGATTTCTCTTTCTATGTGTGTTAATCTTCCAGAAATTAATAGCATAATTTTTCAGATAATTTCTGGCGTGCTCAATTGGCTGTATCTCAGCAGCTGATTGATTAGGGGCTCTGTTCACTCAATGTCGGTCCCTTTCGAGATGACAACTTTAGAAGTAATTTTTAAGTCTTTAACAGATACCACTGTTTTATCTGACTTAAATGCAAGTTTGATAACTGTTTTGAAGGCCAACTGATGTTTACTAGGTATTGCTTGAAAAGAGACACATCAATTTACTCATTCAGACCCAAACTGGCAAATTCTCTATGAGTCTGATTGGTTTAATTGTGTAGTTTGTCTAACAGAACCAAGAGTGGTCTTAAGGATGAACGGCACTACAGCTATAACACAAAAACATAATTTGGCATAAAAGCAATATCAGTGAGTAGAGAACCTCCTTACAGTGAAGGAGACATAAATTGCTTAAATTCATCACTAGAAAGAGACTATGGAATTATGTAATTTCACAAGTGGTCACAAAGTTTCATCTCAGCTTCTTACCTCTGCTGTTCCTTAGACAAGGTATTCTGAAGTTAAGAATCAAAGATGACTGTAGCCTCACCTCAGTCAGTGAGACTTTGTTATTTAGGGATTCTTGTACTTAAACATCAGGTAATATCCTTGACATAACTGAATCTTCTGTCTAAATGCTTCTGGGTGTTCATGCTCACATTCATATTAATCTACATAAAAACCACACTGACTAAAATACCCCACAACAAAACACATTATTTGAAAGGAATGCATTAGCTGTGCTTGAATTGAATTGCAGTGTTTGTTTTTCAGTAGTCTTCAGAGTTGGGAAGTAGTGATCTTAGGATGCAGAACAATCACCACTGTGTACTGCGTGCTCTTCAGCATAGTACAAGGAAAATGTCTCCTCCTCAGCTGGCCTATCTAGGTTTGTAGTTGGACATTTCTGCTAACGTGCCCTATGCTTTTATTTCTTACATGGTGTTCAGCCTGTCCAAAGCCTTTCTTCAGTCTCCCAGATGAGTGTTAATGGGTAGTCATATCCAAACACAACCTTCTGAAGTTTTAACCAGCCAGTTATACGTTTAGCTCTGAAGTCACACAGAGTCATTGTTCTAAAGCCTCAGTATCTGACAAGAAATAAAAACAAATGACCCAAACTTGTGGCTTTAGTCCCCATGAAAAGAGCTAACTAATCATTTACAGTTCTGTTCACGCAGAACCTTAAAGATCAGTTTCTACGAGAGCTGTGCCTTATATTACATCAAAATGAGTAACACCGATACCAAATTTTCACTTAAACCCAACAGAGGAACAGATTAGCTATTAAAATGGGCAATGTTACATCACATATGTCCTTTTAATAAGCCACAAAAATAAATACACAAACTCCTTCTTGTAAAAGTAGTGAAGTGCAAAATGTGATGTGTTATGGTATCTTCCAGTTCACTCGTTCTGGCCTGCAGTCACCTGCAGGTAGCCAGAATACAGCTGTAGCTGACAACCAGATAAAAGCTGGTTGACATCCAGAATAAAAATAAGGAGAGTCTTGATCAGTTCCATTGCAATAATTAGGAAGTAAAGATGCACTTTGTCCAATTCTGACTTAGAAAATGATTTGACTTCAGTATTCTGTATCCGACCTTTGGCATGCCTAGTATATGTAATAGAAACAGTTATCCAGGCTTCCTAAATTTGAGGATAGTAAGCATCTCTTGTCCTGCTCGTCTGGAAAGCAGCTGTGTACCTTCTAAGCCATATTTCTTCATTGTTTCCAGAATTTCATCTATAATAAAAAGTACAGCATTAAATTAAGTTTGTAGAGAAGTCAGCTATAATAAGCAATACTAAACTCTAAGTGTAAGCTGTAATTGTCATTTTAGACAGTAATTCTTAGGCAAAATAGCCTCCCACCCTGAACAAATAAAGTTTACATTTTGTTAAACAAAGTTCAGTATTTTGGTATTAGTAGTATCAACTAATAACTCAAAACTGAATTACTGTTCTTCTCAGAACCCCTTCATAACGTACAACCCATTAAGCATTAGGTCAGAAAGAGCAACTCTGACCTGTGCAGAGAAAAGATTCAGGTTTTGCCTCTAAGTCCACAACATTAAGCCATCAATTCAGAAAATGGACTGCAGGAAGGCATCAGGTTATATAAAAGTCACTCTGTTTTCAGTCAACCATACAAATATGGAAGCAAGAGTCCACACAGATGACATGCTATGTATGCAGCGTGCAAATACACCACTGCATTTCTAACAAATGGCCTACAATACCTATTTGAATTTCACTCCATGCCATTTCTACAATAGATTAAACTTCCATACTACTTTGTTCTTGTTTGCCAAGTTCTGATAGCCTCCAGGACATTATCGTGAGCAACGATGTGATTAACAGTGTTAAATATGGTTTGGAATAAAGGGGTCCAAACAAATTGCTCACCTGGATTATTTTCTTTAATTGTGACCAAGTAGAACAATCCTCCTGTTGCAAGCAAGTCTGCTACCAATGGAAAAACTCTGTCCATTACTTCTCTGCCCTTTTTGCCACCAGCCCAGGATGCCTCTATTCCATGGCTTTGCACCTAGAAAGAAAGAAAGCAAAAAACCATCTTTCTCAAGACAGAATGAGAGAAATGTTAGAGGTAATGAAACGATTACAGGCCGAGTTCTCAAACCTCAGCTGATTTGATTTGCCAACTCCCCGAGAGCACAACCAGCACATTTATTGTGGATTTTACATCTATTTTTTCCTACCTCTTCAGAAGGTGTTACCACATACGGTGGATTAAAGAGCAGTAGATCAACCATCCCGTTTAATCTTGGTAACAGTCCTGTGACCTAGAAATGAAATTATCAATTCCTTTGTTAGTATTTTTGGTTTCTTTCTGAGCGAGGTACACTGTCAACTTTAGCTTGATTCCAAGCACTGACTTACCAAGTCAGTAATGACTGGCTGAAGGTGAACATTGTTCAGCTGAGCTGTCTCCAGTGTACAGTAAGCTGCCATAGGATTGACATCTGTACATCTTAAAGCAAAACACTGTAAGTTACTGGTTACTTATCTTGTATCTACAAGATTAACGCTGTAGACTCTGTGCTGACTAAGGCAATCTCAAGAATAGCCTTTACAAGAAATAGTGACAAATAGCTAGGAAAACATACACAGTGTATCAGCAGCTACACTACTCAATGCTGTACTGGAGGCCAGACTTGGGGAGTTAACTAGATGACCTTTAAAGGTCCCTAGCAACTCAAAACAATTCTTAATGACTGCCTGAATGTTGAAGTATGTGAAAATAAGCATTTCAAATAATATTATTTTCAGTATCAGCTCTGTATGTAAGTATATATGCATACACTCCCTAGTAAATCTCAGTTACCACCTACAACCAGGTGACTTAATGTTGCATCAACATCTAAGGAGCAGGAAAGCTGAATTCACAGAATCACAGACTGACCCGGGTTGGAAGGGCCCTCAAGGATCATGTAGTTCCAACCCCCCTGCCTGGCAGGGCCACCAAACATACACATTTACTAGATCAGGTTGCCCAGGGCCCCGTCCAACCTGGCCTTGAACACCTCCAAGGACGGGGCATCCACAACCTCCCTGGGCAGCCTGTTCCAGGGCCTCACCACTCTCCTAGTGAAGAACTTCCCCCTAACATCCAACCTAAATCTTCCCTCTTTTAACTTAAAACCATTTCCCCGTGTCCTGCTATTGCCAGCCCTATTCAGTGACTCAAGTCATATCTCTGCCTAATGAGTACGCAATCAAACATACAAGGCTCTATTCAGACTGACTGTCGTCTCTGTGGAATTGATGTGATATTTCTCTATGGGAAGGGGAATCTTCAAAGCGAGACATACACACGGCGAGCTGCAGGCACTCTTATTATAGCAGTCTCACTGTTATACTCACAGGTAGAGCGCACCGGCTCCAATGATGGAAGCTAAGAACGCTGAAACCACACCAGACCCAGCCCCTATTTCAAGGCAGATGTCGATCCTAAAGACAGACAACACTGAGTGAGTTTTTTGGTGATGTACACGAGCCCGTCCCGCAGCAACAGAATCAGGGCAGTGTTACGACACCCGCCCCGCCTTCCCCACACAACAGCAGCTCGCCGCGTGTACCCCGCCTGCCGGAGCTGGGCCGCATCCCTCTCCAAAGCATCCAGCAGCAGGAAGGTGTCCTCAGCCGGCTCGTACACGTCCCGGAAAGGGCCCCCCGGCCCCACATGCTCGTACCGCGGCGTGGGGACAGACGGCGCTGCCATCCGCCCTATGGAGGCCACGCATGCGCCCACTCGCTCACTACGTCCGTGGAAAGGGGCGGAGACAAGGCTCCGTATGAATACTCAGTTACAAAGAGCTGCTTCAGGGCAGAGATCGGGAGGAGAGCAGTTTTTGCTTTCCATAGCAAATAAAGGACGTTTCCAGTCAAATCAGCTCCCTAGTCTACTCACAAAACCAATGCTTTTTCAGGTAGTCAATAGAAATTAGTGGGGGACGTAATTAATATAACCAGAAATACACACAAGGCCAGCACGATCAGCTGGTAAACCCTTTTACCCCACACTTTCGACATAAGTCAATGCAATCAGATACCCAGAAATCGATAACCAGAAATATAAAGATGATTTTATGACCCAAAGATCATTTTTTGCCCCACCACAGAAATGAAATCATCAACCTCTGCCTTAGAGTTTAGGTTCCTTGCACCACGGTGTAGCATGTAAAACAGTTCTAGAAACTTCACTTGGATAATTTCAATTTCCATAGCAAACTTTTTCTCAATCTTATAATTTAAAACACTATTTTCCCTTAATTTATTCCATCAAATATATTTAGAAGTATTCTCATAACCCATCTCAACCTCTTATTTTTCTAACAAAATTAACCGTTGTTTCCTTCCGATTTACCTCCTAACCCTGCTCTGTCCTGAATGTACTGTGGCAAATTACTTGGTCTTTCATCATGGTGACCGCACAGAGTATAAATGAGATCTCAGTCTGTGAGGTGGTACTAAAAGTTTCCTTTTCTGGAAGTCCCTTGACTGATGCACTGAAGTTGATAACTGTGCTAATTCTGTTAGAAACTCTTCCTATGTTTTCTTCAGTGATTGAGAAAGATAGGCTGCTCCAGGGAGCAGTAGTGAGCAGAGCCTGACTGGAGATGGCCCCGTGGTTTTTAATCCTTCATTTCATCCATCTTCCTAGCAGTTCACTTCTGTGCCTTAGAAACAAGTGCTTATAAAACATTAAGTTTGCATAAAATTCCATTACTTTGTTAAAACCAAAACCGTGTTAAGAAGAGAGAGTTTTCCTCTCTGTCCATATTAGGAAAATTAATTCTTGGGGTATATTTTTAAAGTCTCCACAGGTGGTCAGGCTTTGGGCTGCAGTAGAAGAAATGACTTCACCATCTTCAGCTGTACAAGTTGTTGGTTTTGGCCGTTCAATAGTACATGAAATCTGGTTAATTATTATTGTTTGTTTTAATACTTATAAGTCCTTCTGGGTGAATTTTATAAAACATTTATTTTTATTGCTTATATAACTACCTAAAATGTTTTTCTTGGTAGACAGCTGTACAGTTTTTGCCAAAACAGATTCTATTTCAATTTGGGGAAATTGTTGGAAAGTTAATATCCCCATTTTCAATGGTGCCTGTGCCATGCTATTAAACTGAGCTTTACAGAGATGAGAAATTGTTCTTGACAAGGATCATAGCCATCTGTTTACCCTAACTGAGCTGTGCAGCCCTGTCCCATTTGGAATTGGGTGCTAGGTCTCTCTCACACACAGCAGTGCTTAACCCATACCTTCCTTGCTGCGTGTCAGCTCTCAGTGATCTCAGTCATAAACTTCTCAAGCATTCCATGGCAGCTTCTGACCCTCTGTGTCCCAGATGAGATGTAGGCCTGTGCTGGACCTGTGAGTGTCCCTGTTCCTATGCATGTGAAGAAGGAGGGCCAACAAGGATACTGCAATGTCAGTGCTGCTAAGAGTAGGCTGGAAGAAATCTCTCTATCTGTGGAATCCAGCAAGCAACTACAGTTTATAGCATCTTTCTTAAAGTGAAAAATGCCTTCATAAAAGGAGCTAGGTTTCTTAACTATTGGTATTTCTATTAAAGGCACTTCATTCCAAATGCTTCAGTGCTCTAATGGTGACCTTGTAATTCCCAGCGTTAAGGTGGTGGTGATAGGCTTTATGCTCACTCTTTTTTAACAGCTGCATCATTTTAAACAGTTCTCAGTTGCTGTGGTTTTTTTTGTTTGTTTGCTTTGTTTTTTTTGTTTGTTTGATTGATAGATTTGTAGACAAAGAAAGACTCTCATCAGCCTTTGTTCTGCTTGACTAAGTAAGAAGTTTCCTCTTGTCTTCATTTCCCTTGATGTATTTTCATACTTTGCCTAAGGATTGAACTCTGACTTAACCCTGAATGTTACTTGTACAAAACATTCCACTAAGGGTAATCCCTTAGTGGTGCTTGACAAAATACAGAAGCTACTGTGTCTCTTCTGGGATGCCCCAGTATCATATTTGCATTTTCGTTGCAAAAGTGGGGTGTTTGTTTGTTTATTACCATTTTGGCTCATCTGTTTTTCCTAAGCTTTTCCTCAATAGCTTCCAGAAATCTAATTATGAAGTAAGAATTGACAGAATCACAGAATCATAAAATCACCAAGGTTGAAAAAGACCTACAAGACACCCAGTCCAACCATCCATCCATCACCAATAGCACTCACTAAACCATGTCCCTCAACACAACATCCAAACGTTCCTTGAACATCTCCAGGGTCAGTGACTCCACCACCTCCCTGGGCATCCCATTCCACTGCCTGACCACTCTTTCAGAGAAGTAGCATCTCCTAATGCCCAGCCTGAACCTCCCCAGTACATCTTGAAGCTATTCCCTCCAGTCCTATCATCAGTTACACAAAAGAAGAGGCTGACTCCAAGCTCACAACAGCCTCCCTTCAAGTAGTTATAGAGAGCAATGAGGTCTCCCCTGAGCCTCCTCTTCTCCAGACTGAACAATCTCAGCTCCCTCAGACTCTCCTCATATGGCCTGTGCTCCAGACCCCTCACCAGCTTTGTTGCCCTCCTTTGAACAGGACCTCAACGTCTTTCTTGCAGTGAGGGGGTTTGTTTCTTGTTCCTCTTTATCCCAGTGGCCAGGTTCAGTTCCAGCTGAGCTTTTGCCTTTCTGATTTTCTCTCTTCACATCTTAGCAACTTCTCTGAGTCTTCCACCCCTTCTTCCACTAGATGTAGATTCTCTTTTTCTACTGAAGCCTCAAGAATAGCTCCCTACTCATCCACACCGGTCTTCTTCCCTGCCAGCTCATTTTGTGACTTAGGGGACAGCCTGCTCCTGTGCCCTTAAGACTTTCATCTTGAAGAGTGACAAGCTGTAAGGTGGAATGATTCAAAGATGGTAACAAAGACAGTAACAGATATTCTAAAGTTTATTTATGAGGAAAAACTCACCAATATGGATGCCTTTGCCAGGAAATGCTGAGGCAGTCACCACCAGGGAGCAATCTCCAAGAGATGCTGCCTTAGTGGTGGTCAGCCCTTAAATGAGGTCTAGAGGAGGGGGAGTCAAGCTCCACCCCTTCCGGGAGCACAGCTGAATTACCCTCACCTGTGCTCCCACAGCTGACCCGACACTTGCCTCAGCTGATTAATCAGAGGTTCAGGCTGTGATTACCAATTTCCCATACACAAGCTGTCTTGATTCCATAGGGTTTTATTCTTTTACTAGTCCACTTCAAGAGTCTGTTGTTCATGTTCTGAACATGATTACATATTGTCATAAGAGTGATGGCAATGACAGCAATAAAAACATTAAGTAATTTCAGCTTCAAGAGCGATCTTAAAGGAAGTCAGCCTTAGGGACTTACTTTTAACTTGGTATTATTCCTTCTCAATATGATGTATGGCTATATCATCTGTATTCAGTTCCCCAGCTTAGCATATACTTTTCCACATAACACTACATCAAAAGCTTCATGGGAGTCTAAGTAAATTCACTATGTTTCATTTTTCTATTTTAGAAATGGAGACAGACACTGCAGTAACGTAGTAAGATGTACCATGTTGCCATCATGGACAAAATCATTGTATGTCTATTTTTAATCACTATGCCATCTTAGTTTATTCCAATCAATTACTCTTGTAATTACCAAAGTTTCTCCTTTGTTTAACTATATTAACTTGTTACCCAGTCAGTCATGAATGCTTATTTTCCTTGACATACCTGTAGCAACGTAGTCAAAAGTCACAAAGCAGTAACATCTTTGATGATACAGGTACTATAATATTTTTACTGCTTCCTTGAGCATTGGGTGAAGAACAAAGCAATGAACAGGAGCCTGCATGCTGCGCCTGTAAAAATCTGCACCAACAAATCTTTCCCATTCCACATTCTTCACAGATACTCTCACACGAGTCAGTGCTATCTTTTACACATTTTCTTTTACAGTTCTACAGTGAATAGTTTGAATCTCTGTTCACTTCTTCTGCTTCTCTACTGACTGATGGAAATTCTTGCCCTTACATCATGACATTGCTTCAATACACTGTGGCATGGTAATGTTTAATCACAGCTATGGAATTTCTAAACCTGCTAAGAAGAGGTCCAGAGATGACATGCTGTAAAGTAAGAGTGATGGATACTTGTTTGTATCTCTTCTTGGAAAGATCCCAGAGTACATAATAAACTTTACAAACCAATTATAAACTATTATATTGAAGGAATTGCGTCACTCATCATTGCAATGCAGCTACCTCAGGGAAAAGGCAAGAAACATTTTAATAGCGTACAGAAGTATTTCAACACTTCAGGAAAGAAAATGAGTAATACCATATTCAGCTAAGCAGAAAGAGAAGATTTAGTTAAGTAGTCATACATAATTATTTTACCTGGGTTTGGGCCAGAAACCAAGGAAAAACCTACTGCTAATGCAAAATAAAATAAAATAAATAATAAAAAGAAAGAGACTTGGGATTTTTAAGTCACAAGATCAACTCCTGTGACATTACATCTTAAAATACAACACCTCAAGCAGCGGAGTTATAGTGAAGCTTTTATAACTGAGTTACCAAGATTGCCTCCTTTAGAGGTTAGGAATGATGTCTGTTCTCCACAAGAAACTAAAACAATGTACTTGGAGGCAGATTGGCTCCTTCAACTATGTTAAGGGCACTTCCTTATTTTCTGGCCATTTTAGAGTGTTAGTTTTGAAAGGAAAATAAGACTAAAGATGTGTTTTATCACTGGTTTCTAACAAACAAACCATCATATTTCCTGCCTGCCAAATAGTGAGGTGCTTGAACATGACTGCTAGAGTTGATGTTGCTTTCTTACTTTGTCTCCAAGATCTCTGGAGAACTGCGAGAAAGAGAAAACATGAAAATAATATGCAGCCTCATAGCAATATACTCATATTCCTTCCTGACTATTAGAAGAATGGAATTCCTTTTAAAAAAGGTTAAAATTAACATGAGTTATCCTCCAGGTTAGTCTGTCTGTAGTAGTCATGCTAGTCTAAAAAGTACATTCTGAAGAGTAGATTAGGATGCTAGAGAAGGAAAAAGTAATTATGTGATTGAAGCTTATAAAAGTGAACGCTGAAAACGCATTACATGAACTGAAGAAATTGAAATGTTAAATAAGACACTAATCCTTCAAGGGATGCAGCCACCCACAAATGGTCATTTAAAATAGGGTATAATAAACAGCCAGGTTATTAAAGCATTATGCACTTAGTTTTAATTCCAATGCTGTTAATCTACATGAACAGTGACAGCTGAGAGATGTTTGTAGTAAAAAAATGTAATTTTCTGTTGACTCAGTGAAGCATGATACACCAGAAATATGGGGAGAAATTCACTAATTTTTCCCTTTACCTGAGTAACCTCCTTTATTTTTAGTTATCCTAAGAATGTCCAAGAGCTGTGAGAAGGCTTGAGTTGGTATTTTTAAATTTCTTTTGATCTAATTACAGGATGAAAGAGGGACCCAGATGGAAAGGGCCACAGGAGGTCTCTCCTTCTCTTGCCCCAAGCAAGCCCAGCTCTGGCATCAGACCAGTATGTTTGCCAGGCAGTTTTGAAGCTTTGTGAAGATGGAGCCTGCACAGCCTCACTGGCAACCTACTCCGCAGCCTGACTTTCTTCAGGGTGAGAGTGTTTTTCTTTATAATCTGCTTGAAGCATATATTTCAATCTGCATCCATTGCATCTTAACCCTCTGGAACAGAACTGGTCCTCCCAGTTTGCTGTTATCTGAAAACTTGCTTGGGAATTGTTTATTATACAAGATACTTGCAAAAATGGCAGTGAAAAACACCCACCGTGTAGAAGATTCTATGTACCTTTTTCTGGCTGATACTGACTGCTGATAATGATTACACCGATACTGATCTTAGATTAACAGATGGTGATTCTTGCACTTCTAAATATTATGACACTTTTTATCTTTTTGTTTGGATACATTACAAACTTTTTGCCAGCACAGTCTTATCTGTATTATTTGCTGGACAATGCTAATGTGTTCAGATAACCAGTGTGACTGTTATGAAACTAAACATAATCTGCATGTAATTACATTTTGGGTGGCAGTTTTCCCTGTGTGTATTTTAATACGAAAATCTAATAAAGAAATATTAAAAAGGATTTTTGTTTCAAAACAGACTTGACATGTCTTTCATAATGACTCCATTACTAATACTCATGGTTCAAAAGGGGGGATGTTAGGCAGCTGTCTACCAACATAGTGGGTGTTGATACAGCTAGCTTGCTACATCTCCTAAGGCACATCAGAG
The DNA here is from genome assembly GCF_054131305.1 of Coturnix japonica. Lineage (NCBI taxonomy): Eukaryota > Metazoa > Chordata > Aves > Galliformes > Phasianidae > Coturnix > Coturnix japonica. Next base: position 95,016,276 of record NC_140663.1, on the reverse strand, counting down.
GGAAGATTTTCTTGAGTATTATGGAAATAAAGCATCTTGACAGACTATAGGAAATAGACCCTAATGTGCAAAATATGAGGGCTGCTCTGAAATGAACGCTTCCTATTTTATTAAGTCAGCCCACAAGCATCTGAGGTGAATGCTGAAGGTATGGCAGTAGAAGTTGAACCTTCCTACCAAAATTCTGTTGTTGTGCAACAGAGGAGCTATGTACAGAGCTGAACATCAGCTTCAGTGCATTGGAAATGATGGAGGCAATGCTGGATTATCGCAAAGTTTGTGCCAGGTAGGTCCCACAGATGCTTATACATAAACAAATACAGAAACACAAAGAACACTGTATGCAAGTTTATCAGGACCTATTGAACCACTATGAGGCTAAAGGTGACAGTTTCCTGGATTGCATCATTACCAGCAATGAGATACGGTGTGACAACTATGAACCCAATTCAGAACAGCTGTAAATGGAGTGGCAACATGTTAATTCCTCATTGAAAAAAAAGTTCAGGGCACAGTCTACAGTGGATGGACTGATGTGTACTCTCTTGAGATAGGAAAGATCGATCCTTTTGGATTTGGACAAACTGCCAACTCTGACTGCTATGTCATGATGTTGACTAAGCTGAAGGCTCAAAATTTCAGAGTCAGGCTAGAGAATAAGTCAGCCATTCTCATGCAGCACGATAACACCAGGCCCTATACCAGTCTGAAGTCCATGGAGCACATCACCAATCTTAGCTGAACTGTTCTGCTACACATACTGTATAATCCAGACTTGGCACCTACTGATTTCCATCTGCTTGGGACAATGAAAGATGGACTGTGTGGGCAACATCCTCCCAGCGATGACAACATCAGAGCAGCTATGAAACAGTTGGTCACCTCCACTGGTGAAGATTTTTGTGAGTGCAGCCTGCAGGCTTTTGTTCATCAATGACAAAAATAGATAGGTAATGGTAGTGACTATGTTGAAAAAGAGTATTTTGCATCTGACAGTTTTCTCTATCAAATAGTGTTATTGTGATCTTTGTTGTTCTTTTTCCATGGAAATAAAGAGATGTTTCTTTTGGAGTGACCTATTCATATATTGACTCTATAGCTATATATATTGTAGATGATTGATGAGTGTACATGGTAAAAATTCTAGTCATAGTTACTCATTTAAGGTTATTTTAGTAGAATCATTTGTGGAGTCACACATTATTTAGTAAAAAAAATAATAGCAGAGTTTGGTGCACACTGAAGGAATTCATCATAGTGTAAGACAGTCAATACAATATCTAACTCAGTTCTAAGGACCTTGGATGGGTCTCCACATTTGCAGCAACTTTCTCTAGCAACAAACATCTGCTAACACTTCATAAATTACTACATGATCCTCTATCTCATGTGTTTTTTGGGCTTTTCTTTAATTTTACATTTATTTCAATACATTTCCTGGTTTTTTAAAAGAAATATAAAAGGAGAATATACAAAAAGCATGTCAGAGAGAAAAAAAAAACCCTAAATATTTTGTGGAAAGGAGTCTGCAGATTAGTTTCTTTCTGTTTGAGTGGCCTGATCTGCAATCAGAATGAGAGATTAACATTTTCTTTGGACTACACTCAAATTGAAGCTTCGTCCAGCAACAACAATCTCCTTAAGCTGTCCATTTTTTTATTTTTTTTTCTCACGTGCACACCTGTTAATATATTTTAAAGGAAATGCTAAAAATACGTTACAAGTAGAGACATAACATATGTCAGTATGAATAAATGAGGTGATTTAGAACTGTATTAAAATCTTCAATGTGCCTGCTTGGTGAGCCATGCTCTAAAGCACTGCTCATTGACCTCATCTGGAAACAGGATCTATCCAAGCAAGAAAAATGGTTGCAACTGATCCTTGATACTCCTGCTGTCTTTGTGTAGCACATTACATGCAGACTTTTGTCTTTCATCGTGGAGCTAACATTTGTAAGAAATGTTGGAAAGCATTTTGTGGTCTATGCTGAATTGAGTCAAAGCTCTGCAGATCTGCATCTATTCCACTTTTTCTTGTAAACTTGGGGAACAGAACTCAAAAGGCCCATTTTGTTTCAGAGGAAAAGAGGGAAATAAGAGTCAGGACTTAAAACTGTAAAGGTTGAGGAGTTCAAAAGGCGCTCATGGGACAAAAGTACTAGCATTTAAAACACTTTAAAACACAAGGAAATCTTGATTTTGAAACAGTGATTTGCTTTAGAAAGGTCAAAATACTTTAGTATTCAAGTCTTCACGTGCTTTCTGCAACTCTCACCTACCTCAGTAGTAAACTGGAAAGTGCCAGCAGATTTTGTGGACTTTTAGTCTGCAAGGGTATCTATGGAGCATGGAGACAAGGGCTGGCAGTATTTGCTATTTGGAGAGTCATTTCCAGAAAGCCTGGGGAAATCTGCCCTCCTGAAGCATGACACTGAGTACATCACCAGAGCTGATGGCTGCATCCCTCCCAACCAGGGAGAATTTAAAGTCTTTGAAGCCCACCAGATGTGTGCGGACATAAAAATTGGATGAGTGTCTACAGAAATGATTCACGGCTGTGTTAATTTAAATGTTAGACTACCATAAATACTAACGTAAATGATAGAAATAAATTTGCCATTGCATTTTTCACTTAGAGTACTACACATCTTGAAGTAAATGTTCCCTAAATTACTGACATGCCTCCATAATAACCTCACTTTAAAATAGTTTTTGGAAACATCACTTTCAAAACCCTAATAAGCAGAGGTTCAATCAAACAAATATTTTAGTAGAGATGTTAATAAGATCTAGGAGATAAAACTTGGGATGAAAATCAAAATTTAGAAATAGATACACAAACAAGCTCACTATCTAATAGATCTACAACCGCTGTACATGGAAAAAAATGTTATAAATCCTTTCTGTCTGTCATAGTCCAGTATATATATGTTAAATAAAGCAAGACTAATCAAATACTGAAGGACTGGATGGTGGTCTGATTAGCTAATATAATTCTCTTGGATATAATTAATTTTTCTAAAATATGCTAGACGTTACAGTTAAAACTATCAAATAAAAGTCCATATGGCCATGTTTTTTTCATTTGCAGCTTAAAATAACAATACTGACCTTGGCATGAGGTATATTTTAGAGATTAATGACCGGCTTGGGTTAATGATCCTTGGCTGCGCTGCTGACCTTCATCTCCTCCCAGCTAGTCATTAATCCTCAGGAAATTCACTGCACCTTGATTGTTATTACTAATATGGCCCATGTTTAAACCTCAGGAACTGTAGCAAATATGTAAGTGGTACTTCACTTACAGAACTCCTTCAACATAAAACAAAGCAAAAACAGCTTCCAAACTTTTAAAAAACAGAATGGCAAATCATATGACTTTGGTCAAAACTATTAATAACAACCTTACTTCGATTGTGTGCTATTTTCTCTGCATGAATCTTATAGTAGTTAAGGAGGAATACTGAAGAATTTGAGAAATGTAGTATTTGGCATTGACTGCCTAGTTCAGGAATTTCTAAAACAGCTATCAACTTTGTATTTAAAAGCCAAATGCAATGTTTTGTTTTGATATAATTCTTCAAAGCATCGCTCATTCTTCTTTCACTAGCAGTAGTGGGAATCAGAACAATGCATTTATAAGCGTATTAAGTGAGTGAGGAGAAACTTGGGTTTTCGCTCCTCAATTATTTTTCCCTGTCTACCTTTCAGATAGTTAACTCCTATAATGAGCTGCAGGTGGAGATTTTGAGGCAGAGAGATTTGCCTGAGTCCTTACAAATAGCCTCATGATTAGAAGATGACATTTTTTTTTTTTTTTTTCTATTTACTGCTAATAGTAGTGTACATTTCTGAAGGCCATTTCTTTTTCTCCCCGTGCTGAGGATCTCTTTCTGGTGATGGTGTGAAAAACTGGATTGCCCTTCCTAGAGCTAGAAGCATCATCAAAGTTACAGGCTTAGTAACAAATAGTAAGAAAGATAAGTGATACAGTACTCCTTTCTAGAGCATCTTGAATGTGCAGTTCAGGAAAAAAAGAAACAAAAACAAACAAACAAAAAACAACAACAAAGAAACAAACAAAACCAAAAATCTCTATTTTTGCTGAAATTTAAGAAATTAATATTTACAACTCTTCCCATTAGATTTTGATCTAGCCATAATTCCTTTTCTTTCAAAGAATGAACCAGCTATTCTTATGGAGGGGTGAGAGGCCTGATGTGAGCACACTGCCTGTAGGCTCTATTGTTTGCTAGACCCACTGGTGAGCTGCTGCTGGCATGAAGAAGCTGGGTAAATAGCCTAGTAGCTTTAAGCTGCGTGGTTGGACTAGATGATCTTAGGGGTCTTTTCCAGCTTTAATGTTTCTATGATTACCAACCTAGCAGCCTTCTATGATGTCATCACTAGCTGAGTAGATGAAGGGATAGCAGTGGATATAGAGTGCCTTGTCTTCAGCAAGGTGTTTGACAGTTTTTCCCACAGCATCCTTGTAATGAATCTGAATAAGTATGGAATAGATGAGTGGGCACTGATGTGGATTGAGAATGGTTGACTGGCAGAGCTCAGAGGGTTGAGATCAGAAGCAGAGTCTAGTTGGAAGCATGCAGATTGCAGTGTTCTCCAGGGGTCATTGCTGGATCTGATCTTGTTCAACATCATCATCGGTGACCTGGATGAAAAGACGGAGTGTATCTTCAGCAAGTTTGCTGATGATACAAAGCTGGGAGGAGTGGCTGATACACCGAAAGGCTGTGCTGCCCTTCAGTTATACCCAGACAAGCTGGAGAGTTGGGCAGAGAGGAACCTGATGTGGTTCAACAAGAGAAAGTACACCTGGGAAGGAATAACTCCACCAGTTCAGGTTAGAGGCTTACCTGCTGGGGAGGAAGTCTATGGAGAAGGACCGGTGGGTTCTGGTGGACAACAGATTGGCCATGACCCAGCAGCATGTCTTTGTGGCCCAAAAGGCCAATGGTATCCTGAGGTGGCCAGCAGGTCTAGTGTGGTGATCCTCTTCCTGTAATCTGCCCTGGTGAGGCCACTTCTGGAACGCTGTGTCCACTTCTGGGCTTCCCAGTTCAAAAAAGACAGGGATCTCTTAGAGGATCTCAGGGATCTCAAAGAGTCCAGTGAAGGGCTACAAAGATGATTAAGGGTCTGGAGCATTTCCCTAATAAGGAAAGACCTGTGTCTGTTCATTCTGGAGAAGTCAGAGAGTGGATCTCGTAACAGCTTATAAACTTCTGAAGTGTGGGAGTCAAGTCAGTGGGAGCTGGGCTCCATTTGTTGGCAAACAACTGTAGAACCAGGGGCCATGGGCAGAAACTGAACAAAGGAAGTTCCATACTAATATAAGGAAGAACTTTACTGTCAGAGTGATAGAGCCCTGGAACAGCCTGCTCAGAGAGTCTGTGGAGTCTCCTTCTCTGCAGGTATTTAAGATTTACCTGGATGCTTACCTGTGCAACCTGCTGTAGGGAGATGCTTTAGCAGTTGGTTGAACTCAATGATCTCAAGAGGTCTCTCTCTTCTCACCCCTACAGTTTTCTGATTCCATGATTCTGTGACATCTTAGTAAGTGGTTTTGTGAAGGAGACAGGATCTTTTTTGGTTTGGAACTGCAAACCATACCGTATTTTCTTCCATTCTTTTTTATGTTCTCATTTTGGTTTTCTATCTCACTAGGCTCTGTAGTACCTTCCAGCAGTGTTTTGGCTAAAGAAACCTAGATGAGAGGTTGTGAAATACAGCCATATTTTAACTGAGTAGGAAGACTTTTATTTTTTTCCTCCATAAACAATTGATTTCAGTGTCTTCCCAGCATTTGCAGGTTTGCCAGTCTGGGAAATAAAAAAAAAAGCCAACAAAACCCACCCAAAAAAACCCTCACAAACCAAACAACAGGAACAGAAATAAACCAGCTAGTAAATGTTTCATTTCTACTGTAATTTCTGGCTCTGTGCAGACTGACCAAGCAAAGGAGCGATTTTCCCAAGAGAAGCACACACATCAAAATACAGTTACTTTATAAGGAGTGTTGTTATGGCAAAAACATATTTTAATGTGAAGGAGAAGAGGCATATTTATTCACACACTATATATAACTTTGAACTATTTGCATGCAACTTAAGCTGTATAAAAACAAAACAAAACAAAAACCAAACCAAAACAAAACAAAAGAACCCAAAACCAACACAATGAAATCTCTGAAAACTCTTAAAAAGTCAACATTTTATTGAGTTTTCCTTTTATGGTTTTGTAAGACACAATTAAAAACCATTTAACTTTTTTTCCAGATCTAGGAAGGTTTTACTGAGATAAAGGACTTCAGAAATGAGTCAAAAGCCCGATTTTAGTACAAATGTTGCTCCATGCAGTGGAAGGGAAGAAGAAAGGAAACTAAGAGTTTATTGCTCCAAACCCTGTGACCAGATGATGTAAGGATAAAAAAATTTCAGTCAGCAGTAAGATGCTTAGAAAAGGAGGTAGATTCTGCTAAGGATTTGTTTTCTGAGGCCACTGGTGGATGCTGGTGAGTGAAAAAAGTGGCAGATGGTAAATACATAAACAAGTAACAGAAAGGTGAATATTTCAGGGAGTCAGGCACCCTGACTGCAAAAAAGGAGGAGTGAATGGGTGAATAAAAGAAGGCAGGAATAGGCACACTCCTGCACAAACAGATTGCAACACCATTGCAGTCTATCAAGCATCTTGATGCACATAAGATGCAGAGTTTTTTTTTTCTTGTTGTTTTTTTCAGGGAGACTGAATTTGCTAAGAAAAAGTTCATGTAGCAGTACTAAATGCATAAAACAGGCGTACATTCAGTACTAACAGAAGTATCTTGGTGTTGAATGAGATCTTCCAAGCTCTTGCAAAATCCTGATTATCATAGAACCTTAGAATGGTTTGGGTTGGAAGGGACCTTTAAGATCACCTCATTCCAAGTCCCTGATATAGGCAGGGACACCTCCCTCTAGACTAGGCTGCTCAAAGTCCCACTTAAAGAATTGTTTTTCACAATTACGTATTTTTGGCAACAATTTGGTGATTTTCATTAAAAAATACATCTAAAGAAGATGCGGAAGATTGTACGACCAACTTTTTAATAGATTAACAAAACACAATTTCCCATGAGAAATACACTAAATGATCTTGTAGTTAGACAATGGAAATGTAATACATAGGGTGAGGGCATCGAATTGATGTTGCTTAGATGAACTTAAATTTTGTGTTCCTAAACCTTTGAATGTCTTGCTTTACAATGTTAATTTTGTTTAACTGTAGTTAAATTGAACAATGAAAATTATATGGAGAGAAGAAATCTAAAGAAAGAAGAAAATGTGTATATACATAATTATGTACATATCTATATATATCTACATACATTTATTCACATGTATATATATAAAAGTTGCCCCAAACCTGCCATAACAGTAATGAATATTCTTGCACTAACAGTAGTTTGTCTAAAGATCTTTATGTTGTTATTTTTCTTCATTTTGAGTGGTTACATTTTATTGCTTCTGAGAGCCTGCACCAAACAGTGCAGATAATTTCATGTTATCCTCATTATCATCTTGTTGAATGAAGAATTCACATAAAGATAAAGCAGAAAACAAACAAAAAAGTCAGAAAACAAGATTCAAAGGAATAGAAGAGAATCTCACCTGACGTGTGTATGTCAAGGCTGCTTCTACACTAGCAATTTATTTTGGAACTGTATGTATTTTGAATTATCTGTTTGCCTCCACTTTGATCCAGCTTATGGAGTGGCTTTAGTTTGTGTTAATGGACACCACTTTAAGGGAAACTGAACTGGAAGCTCCTTATCAGCAGTGTGACAGTCTTTGATGGGGGTACCACGAGCACAAAAACAAACTGCTTTTTGTACATTTTGTACTCATCTGCTGTTAAAATGATGGAGTGAGTGGGAAAGGATTGCTTGAGGATTATGGAGAAGTTGTGACCTTTGACTTACTGTTCTGTGGAAGTGCTGCACTTCTCAAGTCTGGCTGCCAGAATGGATCATGTCTTCTCTTGCTTTTTTGGGCTCATGTGCTGTCGCTGGCTGTAGGGCACTGGGTCTTGCCATGTTGTCTTGTCTCCTCTACTGTTATGGTGGGATGGGTGAATGGGTGAGAATACCTAAACCAGCCTTCCTCTTCTGCAGATCTGTGGCATTAAGGCCTGTACAGGATTCTTTTCAGGATCATTTTCTTGTGAAGAAATAGAAAATATACTTAAATCTACCATTACTTCCACTTCCATCCACAATAAGTAAGTAGCTGATCCCATATACCATAGGATCAACAGCAGCAGGGTCATTCTTGACAGATACCTTTGTGGTGCATCCTTAAATATATTGGTGATATGGACTCTGTAATTTTCTAAACAATCTATTACACTTCCACATTTTCCTTAAACTTAGACAGCACTTTTCAAAATGCCTACCCTAAATAGCTTCCATTTTAGATTAAGCCTATGTCTCCTGGTTGTATCCGCTGAAGTCCCTGAGAAAGATTACTCCTTTCAATGAAAGGCTGTCATTCTGTCTGTCACTTGTGTTTCATACCTTCCTCTGCAATGAACAGGGACATCCATGGATAGATCAGGTTGTTCAGAGCTTGGTCTAGCCTAGCCTTGATTGTCTCCAGGGACCAGGCTTCCACTACATCTTTGGGCAACTGTTCTAGTGTCTCTTTACTCTTTCAGTAAAAGATATTTTCCTTATATCCAAATGAAATTGCCTCTCTTTAAGTATAAAACCATTTCCTCTTGTCCTGTCATCACAGACCCTGCTAAAGAGTCTGTCCCCTTCTTTCCTACAGCTCCCCTTTAGATACTGAAAGGCCACTATCAGGTCACCTTGGAGCCTCCTCTTTTCCAGGCTGAACAGGCCCAGCTCTTTCAGCCTGTCCTCATAGAAGTGTACCATACCTAGGATCATTTTTGTGGCCCTCCTCTGGGTGTTCTCCAACAGGTCCACATCCTTCCTGTACTGAGGATGCCAGATCTAGATGCAGAACACCAGGTGACTTCTCACCAGAACAGAGCAGAGGGGCAGGATCACCTCCCTTTACCCGCTGGTCACTCTTCTTTTGATGCAGCCCAGGATGTATTTGGCTTTCTGGACTGTGAGAGCACCTTGCTGGCTCATGTCCAGCTTCCCCTCCACCAGTAACCTCAGGTCCTTTTTGGCATGGCTGTGCTCAGTCTTTTTGCCCCCAAGCTTGTACTGGGTGTTGCCATGACCCAGGTGAAAGATTTTGCACTTGGACTTGTTGAACCTCATGAGGTTCTCCTGAGGCCACTGCTTGAGCCTGTCTGGGTCTCTCTGGATGGCATTCCTTGCCTTAGGCATGTCAACCACACCACACATCTTAGTGTAATCTGCTAACTTGCTGAGGGTGCACTCAATCTCACTGTTTATATAATTGATGAATATCATGAAGGATATTGGTCCCAGCACTGACCTGTGGGGGACACCACTCACCACCAGTCTCCATCTGGACACTGAGCCGTTGTCCACCATTCTCTGGACTCACTCCTGCAGTCTGTTCCTTGTCCATCACACCATCTCTTCATCAAACCTTTATCTTTCCAATTTGGAGAGAAGAATGTTGTGGGGAACCTTTTTCAAAATAAGCACCGAACACCATTTTACTCAAGGAATGTGTGTTAAAAGCTACAGCAAGGGCTATAGAAAAATTCCTTCCCAAATAAACTATTAGTTATCGTTTAATTGTTGCTTGCTACCAATTTGAATAGATGCTGCAGTTAAATATGGTCACACCCAATTCACAACATATGTGCCAGAACAGAGAAAAACAATTAGTCCTTCTGTTCTATTCAAATCACATTCATTGTGGAGGAAAAAAGCTTATTTCTTTATGCAGGAAGATTTTTAAAAGGGTTTCTTTTTCTCTCTAGCTATGCCAACATTCTTTTCACATTAGGAAACTTGAACAGATTTAAGCCCTCATTCAAAGTACAGTTTGTAGTACAAACATGCTACAGTTGTCAACACACAATGCACAAACACACAGGGGCAAAAATAGACAAGAGTGGAGCAGACAAGAGCTCTTATTACTAAACTGCTGGTGGGAGGAGGAGTGAAACTATTTTAAACAGCCAGCCAAACTCATCGAAGTCTCAAAAAGTCTATATTTGGAGTAATTATATGACTATGTTACATCTGGGCTAATTGCAGCAGACGTTAAATAATTACATTATTCAGCCATTTCCCTTTGTGTGAGAAATGGCCTCAGATGGTCACTCTCATCCATTTCATACCAATGCAGCATAGTGGCGCTGCTTATTAAGAGCATATGGAGGAAATATTTTAAGTATAGTGTAAGTAACTTTGTACTGTAGTTCATTTTAAAGAAATAAGCTAACTGCAATAATTCCTTGAATTTTTTATTCCAAAAGGAGAACTACAAAATTCTTGTTACATCCAGACCCTCAAAAATAATTTGACTAGGTGGCATAAAATTAGGTGTTACAGAAACTAATCACTGCTCTGTATGATTCACAACCCAAAAAGTGGGAAAAATAGTGTTGCCTATAAGATTTAAGGTACATACTCAATTAAAAAAAGTTCAGTCTCTATAAAATACAATTTACCTCAGCACACTTTTGCTTAATCTTCTTGGATTCCACAGGTTGGATTTATAACACAACCAAGGAGTCAAGAGTTATTATTGAAATTCCACCTGTTCCCACTGGTATGTACCCAAAAATGATGCCAAGTCTATCATGTCAAAATGAATTCCCTCACACAAGAGCAGAATTAGCCTAACTGCAATCATTTGACATTATCCAGACACTCTTAGGAAAGGGAGAAAAGCTAAACTGGGATGAATTTTGATCAAGGAAAATATTATGCAAAAATGAGGTGCTAAGATTTCTGCTGAATATTCATCTTTGAAAAATATCTCATCAGTCTTCTCATTTAGTGCTTAGGTACACTGGGTCAGTGTTGTGCGGCAACAGCAATAACATATACACAAGGCTATCTCATTACATCCTAATTGAATGGTTCAATATCCTCTAACTGGTTATACGCATCATTAAAGACAATATTAGTGGAACAGCTCCTGAAAGCCTTAACCTCAAAGATGACAGAATAAAACCAGAGACATGCAGTATTACTACACTGCTAGTCCCAAGCTGGTATTAAGGAGATCAAAAGTCTCTTGTTTTTGTATTTGCTGGTGGCCATGTATGGTAGTGTTAAGGTTTTCATGTATGCTGTTTTTTGCAAATCAGTTTTGAAATAGGAACAGTTTGGAGCAGTTCTGGATGAGGTTTTTCAATATTCCTTAATGCTATCCTTAAAAGAAGCACAGGTTGTCTAAAGTGAGGACTTCTGAAATTTAGTGTTGAAACTGAGAAATATTTTGAATTCAGTATCTCAGATAGCATTATTCCCTATATCTGGAAGTATAACTTTGAGAAGAGCCATAAAGACACAGACTTAGAAAGTCATCCTGGGGTATGAAACCAGTATTACCTGAGAAGAGGTCTCTCGCATGAGTGAGGGAGGGAACACTGAAGAAACTGATTAGGAGTACACTGTGGCTGTAACAAGGGAAAACTGTTTTGTGTGGGAAATTGCAGAGGGAATATTAAGTGGAGGAATGTAAATACATCAGGATGAGATTGGAGTTAGGAGGTAAATTAGAAAATGTGAAGAGATTTTAAGGAGGATACAGCCTCTCTTTTACCTCATGACAATCACTTGGCAACTGGAAGGATAGTGCAGGTGCCATTTGTCAGCACAAGTGCCTACAGTGCACTTTTTGGTGGCAATTGTTCTTGATGTTACTGGAAAAACAGGTAACAAATTCATAGAAAGGCTGGTAGTAGCATGCTGTGCACAAGTCTTTTGGAGAACACAAAAGATTGTCACCAGGTTATTTAATGGATGATTTCTGTAAATGATTATTTTGCATGAAATTGCTGAACAATCACTTTTAGTGTCCATGAGGTTTATAAGGGTCTGAGTTTCTTTCTGATGTCATATTGCAATTCAATTGTTTAGTGTAGTAGTTAACCTACAGGTTTTGAATGGTTATTTTTCCCCTGAAAAAGACATTTATGTGAGGCTTCTCACTATTAACTGGGGAAGATTTATCAAGAGGACACAGGACCAAAAAAGAAAAGAAAAAAGAAAAAAAAAAGAAAAAAAAGGGAAGAAAATGAAAAAAAATGAAAAAAATGAAAAAAAGCTCCAGTATTCCATGGCTGATGAATCTGTAATAGCAAAGTTTATCTGATGGTTATAAACAACATTTAGTACGCTGTTATTCCTTGGGAACATAAAATTCATATGTGTATATATTGGAAACATATTGTAATTAAAAATGCTGCTTTATTAATAGGTGGTTTGTGAGCTATGTGATTCTCCACCCCAGCAAGCTGGAAATAAGACAAATAGCCAGATCCATGAGCTGAAACAGTACCAAGAAATTCAACATAAGTATTCAAACTGGGAAAAAGCATCCTTATGGATCAGACTACAGCCTGAAATCCTGTAGGATTTTCAATTGAAGTTCTAAGAATCTTTTAGAAATAAAGTGTAAACTTGAATCTGAAATCTATGTAATTTCCTTTGTCACACAGTACATGAGATCATTCCTCAAAATGCCTTAGGAAGGCTCTATTGAGACTTAGTGTTCTCATAGACCAGTCTTTGTAAGACAGCATTCCTAACACAATGCCATTACCCAGGCAGTAGAAGGTGCTCTTGTAACAGCAAAAGATGTCCCCTGATTTGATGAATTAGTGCTTAGAATAATTCTGCCTATCGTGTAGTTCAGCATCTTGTATTTCAAAAGCAACCAAGCCAAATGATTGCACAATCTAATTGTTTTTAGTCAAACAAGGCCAGTTTTGGTTATTGAAACTGTATATATATATAGCTATACTTTTCAAACAGTTTCAATTGGTCTCTTGGGTGTCCTCATGCAAAGATTTCTAAATTGTATAAATAGATCCTATTGTTGTCAATGTGAGGGATTTGGCTAAGAGCAAGTAAATAAATATCAGTATCACACGTACTACATGCAATGCTAGAGTTGACACAGACTCTATGGTGTCAGTACATAAGAGAGGGAAATTTTGCAGGATTTCCTCACTGTAGCTTGGGAGAACAAGTAATTGGATAATAGTTTTCCACACATTTATTCCAGGTCTTAACCTTACATGGATCTTTCTGTAGGGTTAACCACTGATCCAGTTATTTTCCTTAAAAACTACCCAATATCCTGGTGTGATCTAGCTCTGAAACACAACCACTACCAGCATTTCCACCACCCCAAGGCTCTCCTGGATTTACAAATGTCCAATAAATTTTTCAACAGAATAGCTTAATGGACTTACCCCATTGCTTTTTCTCCCTTAATCAAGTCTTTTATCTCCAGTAGCTGGCATGTCCCACATGCCAGTACGTTCTAATGGCAAGGAATATTTTCCTTTTAAATAGAGTAGAAAAAGTCACTTCTACTATGTTTAGTTCAGCTATGTGCCCATTAGGACAGATAAGTGTGAAATATTTTTTACTGTTTCACAATGCCAGTCTTTACTGCAGTAGGCTTCACTCCATCATTTTTCAGTTGTTTTAATAGCTTATCTGGTAGCTGAGAGCATATATAGAATCACAGACTCCTTAGAGTTGAAGGACCTCTGAAAGCCATCTAGTCCAACTCTGCTGGAATGAACAGGGACATCACATCTAGATCAGGTTGCCCAGGCCTTATTCAGCCTTACCTTGAAGGTCTCTGGGGAATGGGACATCAACCACATCACATCACAGCCTTCTCTTCTCCAGGCTGAACAGCCCCAGCACTCTCAGCCTGTCCTCATTGGAGAGGTGTTCCATTCCATGGATCAATTTACATCCAAGCCTTGCTTCAGTTCTATAGAGCAGCCAGAGCTGACCAAGCACTTTATGTCATTAGGTGAAAAAAGTGGGCAGTTGTGGAAAGAACTCGAGGCTGGGATGTTGTTGGAGCTGGTTCTGAGGTCTGGGATGTGTTTCTCGAGACTCAGAAAATGAGGTCTGCAGAAGAAAAACAGCTAAGTAACACATGTTAATTTAGCCAGAACATTTTGAAAATTTTAACATTTTCTGTAGAAATGAATAGAACAATTTTTGGTTAATTCCTACAAGAACTAAACCAACTGACAACTGGTACTTTCTGGAGGATGATGGCTTTGGTATTCAGACCACATGCAGGAAACTTCCATGTATTTTCATGTGCTCCTTAGTATCAGTATAGCAAAGCTGCAACTATTCTCTAAGTTCCATTTTAGGATTTTGATAGATCATGATCTTTCCCTGTTTGAAGATATTTTGCACCAGTAAGAAAACGCTGTGAACTGCAATATTATGAGCTTAAAAGGTAATGAAAGAAACACGAGTACTTAAACTGAGGTGCACCAGCACCTGAGTAGATTAATATCCACCTATGTAGATAAATGCAACCTCATTTTCAGGGGTGTCTGGGAACCTGTGAAGAGATGGAGCAGCAGGAGGTCATTAAGTGTGAAAGCCCAGGTGTTTTGTGGTGAGTGCAGATGCCTATGAATATTTTTGGCCCGAGGGGCTTATTTGACTGCAATTAATTAGAAACATAATTTATTTAAAATATTTTTACACAAGTTTTTAAATAATACCAATATCTATCTGTAAAATAGAGTTAGCTTTTCAGCTTACTTGTGTCATTTTCTATTAAATGTATTTTAAAAGGAAGAGTACCATGTTTTTACAATCTAGAATGAAGTCTCTTAAATTTTTTATAATACGACCAAGTGCTAGTGAGACTACATTAATGACATGGTCCTATATTAGCTTGTTATCTTGTTCCATTGTAAATTAAGGCATTTTAATGCAGTAGATTTGGAAATGAGCCACCAAAGTGAATCACAGTATTAGTAGCACAGATGTGACAAGGCAGTTCAGAAGAACACTGATCAGCAGTAGGTAAATTTTATCATATACACTCAGAAACCACACTCTGATCTGGTAGCCACTGCCAGTTGGAGGGATGTTGTACTAGGGACTTGAATCTTATATGCTACAATGATTAATCTAGCCTGGAAACCTGTGGTAGAACTTCAGTCTCATGTCTAAGCTGTCCATGTCATGTACTATCTATATTTCCACTTACCTTGCTTTCTTTTGCTTTTGTTTCTTAGTGAATCAGCAATTCTGGTGTTGCATTTTCTGCATATAATTGCATATAGGTAGTCTGAACATAGAATATTTTCAGAGAGAGGCTGATAAATGCTCTCAGAATTATCAGAGTTTGTCTTCTCAGTATTGACAGCACCTCAGGACTCAGGTTCACTGCATGCACTGATGTCCGCATACAATGAAAAAGCATCAACATACTTCTACAATTCTTTATTATTTTTTCTGAAGGATTCAGTTTTAAATACTGAATGTAACTGTCAACACTGAAGTGGAAAATATTAACTTAATGCTATTTCATTTGGGAAGAGGCTTTTCAGTATAGAAATAGTTTGGCCATGAAAAAATTATCCTGAGGGGTATTAACCATTTGAACTGCAGTGTAAAGCATTCAAGGTATGCTCTCTTTTTATGTAGGAGGAATTGGGTGGTAATTCTAAACATACAAAGTACTTCAGTTTTCTTAAGCACTTGCATGGTCTTCATTGATATAGCACTTGACCTCTCCAGTCTGCAGTCTGTAAATATTATCAGTGTACTTGTAGGGCAGGGAAAGTCTACTGCCCAGTTGTAATGATAGAGAAATATAGGTTCAAAGAGATGAATGGCCTTTGTTCAGGTTGCTGAAGATATATCTGACAGAGCAGGAAACACTTCAGATCAAAGATTTTTGACACAGATGTGCTTACTCTCTAAATTAAGTGATTTTTTTTTTTTTCTTTCCTGTTTTGGGTTTCTTATGCACTCCTAATGTGCATTGTTTACATATAGAAAGCAAAAATCAGAAGAAAACACACACCCGCACACAAAAATTATTCTGGCTTTAATTTACTTTAATGAAATAACTTTTTTACAGTGGAAAAAGCTTTACCTACCATTTTAATGTTGCAAAATAACTGATTTTAATCAGACTTAAAAATAAAGAAAAAGGAAAACACCTGGAAAATATACTGAAAATCTTCTCTCATAAAAGTAAAAACTATAGAAAGTTCTGATGCAGAACATGTGGGTCATTGTCAATGACAAATACCACATCAGTTACAATTAAAAAGTAATCCACAATGATTTTACATTATCACTACCCTGCAAAACTTAGTATTTTCTAAGCAAGTTGGAGCTAGAGCAACCATTGCTATGGATAGGCATAACAATTTACTGGGCATAATGGTAATGGGTTGATGGTTGGACGAGGTGATCTTAGTGGCCTTTTCCAACGTTAATGATTCTATAATTCTATCAATTAGGAAGCAACATTTTTTCCATTTTTCCATTTGTAAGGATATATTGACAACTATGCAGTCAAAGGACTGAATAGTGCCTTGCTAAAATACACATAATTTATTAAGTACAGAAAAGGATTGATTATAGTTTGTTGAAACCATTGCTCCTTTCCAGCTGGGACCATTCCTCTTTTCATTAACAGGAAGAATAGAAGGGCCCAGTATCAGGCAAGATCCACCTAATTTTCTGTCCAGGAACCCTCAATATGAAGTCTGTTCTCTATCCTTTTAGTTTTACTGATGTCTCCTTTAGGAAATTCTGATTCATGTCTGAGATCGCAAGAGAATGCTGCAGTACTAGTAAAAGGTGTGGCCCCATTGACACAGTGAAGGGGGGTCACTGACATGACAGGTAGACATGGAAAAGACCTGAAGGAGTTTAATACACCTTGGGAGTAAAGTCAGGAGCCCAAAGTGAACCCAAATTACCCTGTGAGAAACTGGGAGCAGACACTTTGTTTAATACGGATGTTTTCTTCCCCATCCACCACTGTCCTGTTTATTGCCATCCATGCAAAGCCACTTGGAGATGAACCAACGGAACTGTTTTTGGGGTCCAGTCCTGCTTCGTGGTTTTGAGGGAGGATGAGTGAGTCTGTTTGCATTTATGTTCTAAATGTGAAGCTTTATTTACAGCCTACCACAGTTGTCCTCATTAGCATTGGTATGTGCTACAGACTGGAAAGATGTGCCAACAAGTTTCCATGCAGGTTTTTTCACTAAAAAGAAGAAGAAAGGAAATTTAAAATGACATGATCATGTCTAGGCAGTTGTTTCTTAACTACAGGAAGGATTCCTACATGGCAAGGCACAGGGTTATGAACAGATATTGCCCCAGATGAACTGCCACGTTCCTCTGCATGATATAGAGACATTATTATTGCAACAACTTTGATTTTCAAGAAGGCAGGACAACTCACACATCCTCAAACAACAGCATCAGACCCCCTCTTATCTTTTGCTAGGCGGAATGTTCAAATAGAGAAAATACAACAGATAAAGTAATAAATGCACCTGAAGAATCATTCCTGCCTCCCTTAAGGCAGCTCTGCTCATTATAGGTTGATCCATTGCCCTGACATCTTACCATGCTTGAACTTGTATTTGTGCTCAAGTTAACATGAGTTTATGCAAATGATGCACTTCCATATGAACAGTGTCCTGGTCTCTTCTGCTTCTGACTGAGGATTGGCAGGGAACAGCACCTCCCCAGGCTCACAGTACTGTTTCCATTTGTCCATTCCCATGTGTATTCTCTGTGAGATTCGCTCCTTAAATGGATCTCACATTCCACCAACCGTCCCTATCCCCACAATGGATACCCGTCAGAGGACAGATCATCATGAATGGAAAGGAGCCAGTGTGGTCTTATTTCTTAGATGGATTTCTGGCAAATGAGCAGACAGTTTGGAGCATGCATGAAGTTATGAAGTGCAACTGCCAAGTCACAAGGCATTTTCCTTCTCCTGATCAGCTCCTCTCATCCTGCTCTGATACAGAGGTTTCAGCACAGCTGCCGCATAATGTCTGTGATTTTTCACCACCCAAGTATCAGAGTTCTGGTGCTTCCCCTCCTGCAGCCTGCCCTAGCAGCAGTGAGAGGGAGAGAGGGACTACCAGGCAGAGAAACTAGAGGAGGATTCATTAGCCTTTGTGAACGAAGAATGGTTCTGTGTATGAAGGGACCTAAGGAAAATCACTGCTCAGAGGCAGACAGAGCCAGGAGTGATGCAGCCATTCTATAAGCTCCAAACACACTTATACCACAGTCACATCCCCTCTGATCTCATATTCATCCTCCTTTTGTAAACAACCCACCAGTCGGGTACTACAGAGCACTGCTTTTGCAGTGTGCAGGATGACCTCTGAGGACATCATTAAGATATCTCAAAAAACTGGGCTTCAGATCTTTCCACGTGGAAATGCTGGATATCTGCTTGAAAGCTCTCTGACATGTTGCAGAAATCCAGGCTCCCTGTGCCCCTGCTTCTCCTTTCCAAACCTTGCTTTATACTGAACAGAGCAGGAGGAAGTTTATTTTGTGCTGAACATGAGTTTAGTTCAGGACTTTGTAATTAGTTAGCTTGTTTCACAGAATGTTGCATGTGGCATGCAGCAAATGATTGCAAAATGAATAATAAATTAACTGTAAAAAATGCGAAGCTTTTGCTCATGACAGACTTCCAAACAAAAGTGTTGGAAGTAAGATGTTATTTTGATTCCTAACACCTGCAAGTGCACGAAGATTTATTTCCCCACCACACGCAGATGCTACAGAGACATTTTGCTCACACTGCAAACCTGCTCACCTGGAGTGTAACTTCTGGTTAAGCCTTCAGGCACCAATTCAATAGCAGTGATTAAGATGTGCAGTTGTGCCTACTGTAGTCATGCTGTGCTTCTTCAGCAGATTTTAAATTTTTGTCTATGCATTTATTCTTTAGTTTATCATGGCAGTACAAGAACTATGATTCGTCATAGAATCATAGATTCTTCATAGAATCATAGAAACATAGAATGGCCTGGATTGAAAACGGCCTCAAAGATCATCTACTTACAACATCCCTGCTGTGGGAAGCGTTGGCAATCACCAGGCCAGGCTGCCCAGAGCCACGATTCTCTTGAAATCCTATCAAAATCTGTGCGTATCTTTTGCATACATTCATATAGGAATAAGTTCTCTTAAGTCTCTTAAGAAGTATGGAAACTATTTCTAATCCGAATTTGAGCATTTGTGTGCTATGCAACGCTCTTCTTTATTTTCCTATCCTTTCTCATCCAAACAATTGGCTCCACCAGCTTGTGGAAAATGTTGTGTAGTTACCACATGTAACATCTGAATCTAAAACTTCCATGATGTGGACAGACAGCAAATCAGTAGACTGGTCTCCCTGCAAGGATACAGTAGATTTTTTCATTTGTAATATATGAAAATAGGCTTTACCTTTTAATATCTAAAATATGCTTTACATTTTAATATCTTTTTGTTCTCCTCTTGCATTTAAACCATTCTCTGAAATCAGAGAAAAACACCATAAATTCACTTTGACTGATGGAACCCCAAATAATTTTCTCCAGTGGGACTTACCTTGCTGGTCAACACATGTTAAAATATTGCTCTATAAAAGCATTATTAAGCTCACTAAATTCAGATAGAAAAAAAACCAAAAAACAAAACCACAAGAATTTAAAAGAAGTTGAAGAAATAATCTAAGTTTAAAATAAAGTGAGTCCTTCTCTTTGTCTTAAATATGCATTGTTAAAACAAAATGAATAGCTTGTAAATGTACTTTTTGAAGTATTCCACTTGAGTTTTTTAAGACCTGCAAGCATATATGAGAACCTATAATGCTCACATGTGTTTAACTGAAGATGATAACACCTTCAGAATCATTCTATGATGAATGTGCAGGCATCAGGAGAGTCAGAAAAAATGCTCTCTTACAGACATGGCTTCCCCGTTGAAATCTCCACCTGGAAAGCAGATCTGAGGATGATTCCCTTCTTCCTCTACTATTAGAAGGTACTTCTGTCTGGAAGGTACTTCTGGGCTATGGTGGGCTCTGGCCAACTTTTAGTAGTTTGTCTTTAGCATGGTGGGATCCAATATGGACTTCAGAAAAATGCCTAGAATCTGTCCTGTGAGCTGACAGTTCTCCGGACTGCATCCAGCCAGGATACAACTAACTGTGCATCACCACAAATTTCTTTCGTTCTTTTGCCATAGAGTATGAAGTGCAGGCCTGCCCTTTGAGATTTAGTTTGAATAAAAGAACAAAGTTTTTTACAATAAGGGGGATGAAATACTGGAACAGTCTGACATAGTACTTGAGTCATTAACGTACATTTTTCTTGTAAATTGCTTGTGGGAGCAACAACATTTTCATCCACCATCTTTGTTATCACAGTTAATACAATTTTGCTGTAAAAACTGTTAGGTTTGATATTTCCTTAAGTTTAACACTTCTTCCTAGGTCTCAGAGTAGTGCATATTGAATAGCAGCTTAGCTCCTGAGAGCTGTCAGCCATTTATGTGAAAGAATTTGATACCATTACTTTAGTTCTTTGGGGCAGGTGTTTACATCAATATCTTCTGCCTTCCAGTTCTCTCCTGCAAAATAGAGGTAGCATTGTGTTACTTTTCCTGCCTCAGAGGAGACTGGGAAATGTTTTTCTTCTTTTTTGTACTATCAGCCATGTTGCCAGGATTTGTGTTCACTATTTTAAATACTCTATTTAGCTAAAGTAGAGACATTCTATATTCAGGCTGTTTTCTTTTCTTTTTCTTTTTTGAAACCCCCAGTTTATTTTCTCATCTTAAATTCTGTTTAAAAATGCCATTCAGATTTGTTAACGGTTGATTGCTTATGTTGGAAAACAAGCTTCAAGAAGATATCCAAAACAAATGTTTTTTGTGCAATTCTTTAGATTGTGGATACAAAGTGAGTGACTTGTGTCCTTTAATTAATATACAAAAATCACTATTTATTGAATTACAAATTTAATTGGCAGCATTTTAAGAATTCCAGAAATAACTGAAGATTTAAATTCCTACACAAATATGTTACTGGGTTGTTCTGCCTCAAATCATCAGGAAGAATGCTTTTGTTTATACAGCCTGTACAGTGATTAATCCACATATTTCCAAATAAAGCTGATCTGAGTCTCTGCTAAGAGAAAAGATTCTCTTCAGACTTTGTCAAAGGCTGAACCTCATCCATCCATCTCAGCATGAATGCATAGAAGGTAAATTGTGGTCTCTTAAAGCATGTCAGGAAGAGCAGACAGTGCTGTTCATTTCACTGGACTGTGAACTCAGCTCCATGAATAGGTAACAGGATGACCATACACCAAAACACTCGCCTTGCACTAAGAAGGTTTCACACCATATTAGAGTGTACCTCAGCATACAGTTCATCCAGACTGAAAAGCCAGAAACAAGCCTCATCTGAGCTGCATGGAACATGAAGTTCCTTGATTTGTTTTCCAGCCTAAAAGAACTCTGAAAGAGTGTTTATTGTGATATTCAACAAAATTGGAGTGGTGCATTCCTGTCTGAAGTGTCTCTAGTGGGAAGTGAGGAAACAAAGGAGCTGGCTTGCAGACCTTGTGCAGACTGTCTTGTTGGCAGTGCTATCCATGCATTTGATTAACCAGGGAGGTTTGATCCCCACTCTGCCCATAGGGTTTTGAATTTATACCCTCTGCACTGGTAAACTGATGGATATCACAGACAAACTCTACTCTGTGCCATGCTGTTTAAGAAATAATTTCCTTGATTAACAAAGCTCAGCTCATCCTTTTGAGTCCTTAGTACTAATGATAGCTTCATCACCAACTGTTCTGATCTGCTGGTCTGCTCTTCCTCTGCTGCTTTGCTTCCTGAAACCAATGGTCACACATGCTTTGTTCTTTAGGCTGGCCTATCCTTTCTTCTGGTTACTTTTTCTCCTGAATGCTTCTGCTCTGCTTTTGCATGGTTTAATTGTTTGCATTTGTCACTCCGTCAAAAAAAGGGGGATGTCATTTTGTGAACAGCAGATCATGAAGTCACAACAGAAATTGCACAGACTGGGATTTTCCAGCAGAAAATACTTTGCCTCCATACGCTCATTTAAAAAGTATTTGTTTTCTTGATTCAGCTGTTTCTTCTGGTAAATACTGTACTTTCACTTGGGTTTTTCAGTTACTCTTTGTATTTTTGAAATATGTTGGTTCATCTTTGCTTTTGAATACTGGATACTCTCTTCCTTTCTACCTGCACATTGTAGGGCATTCACTCTCACGTTGTTTTATGAAAGGTATGTGTTTGGTGTGGTGGGGTGCAGCAGGATAGTGTATAACAAAATAAAAAGTACAGTGGGGACATGGTGAGAAGATTTCCAAAGGCTTACTGAATATGCATGAGAGAATGTTTTACTTCTGGAGCTTGCCAGTTGCAGTGCAAGATTCAGTTAAAAGAGGCACTGATGGAGGGCCCTGGCCAGTGCTGTCTCAAGTGATGGCAAATAATTTATGCATTTTGATACCCTGGCTAAATGCAGTCCAGTGAACAGGGCAAAATATTCTGAGCTGTATTTTCTGTTTTGGTACAGGAATTTGAGAATAGGAATCAAGATTGCAACAAAAATGATCAATTTGTGTCTGCAAGACCATTTTCAGTTGACAAAAATAAGTTACCTGTAAATTTTCAAATTGAATGTATAGAGATGCAATTGAATATGCAATTCATTCTACATATCCTGAGGTAAGAGCAGAGCGTAAAACTTCCCAATAAGAAGCCCCTAAACATCTCAAGTAAATGCTGTCTTTGGTTCTGGTAAACATGGTGATCAGAGGTGGGAGACAAAGGGACTTGCTTGCTGAAAACTGATAGAGACCAAAGAGGGGAGGTGAGCACAGTGAGGGGTGGGTGGTTCATTTCAGTTGTGGCAGCAATGACAGTGGGTCACTTCTGCTGGTACAGGTTTTGACAAGTGCAGCATGCTCTATGAGAATTTGTTCTATGAAACTGAGTTACTGTGTTCTTTGTATCTGCTGTAGGTTCCATGGAAATAAATAGGAGGCATTACTTTTGGAGGGAAATATGATGAGGCTTAAGACAATTCACTCAGTGTGGCCCAGGTAAGCCAAAAGGTTGGACAACCAAATCCTAAGTCATCAAGTTGCAGAACTAAGCACCTGACAGGAAGTGCCAGTAATAGGAGTTTTTAGCCAACTTCTATGCCTCAGAGTTATGATTCAGTTCTACAAATATGTCAATCCCTGTCTCACTTACAGCACATGGCAGAGTGCAAAGCATTTCTTTATTTGATTTATATATATAAAAGAGGATTTATTTTTGGAAATTAGGTGTTCATCTGAAATAGGTTAAATAAAAACCTCACAGTCTTACAGATGTAATAGTGTCTTGGAGAGATTTTACCTGCAGTTTATCAGTGTCTCCTGTTGAAGAGACAGTTTATTGCCCATCCCAGTCTAGTGACATTCCCTTGTGTTGCAAGAAGGATCCAGTTCAGCAAATGCATATTAACCACAGCCATAAGCCCTTTTGCTGAATTGGGGCCCTAGCAAATGATGCCTACCACAGTATATTTTCTTTTAAGAGTAACTTCCAGTGATGATTTTGATTTGGAGAGGCCTGAGATTCTCTTCAAACAGAAGACACCTATGAATTTGATTAATCTTTTTCCATACTCCATTGCCAATATTCAATTTAATATTTTTTCACAACCCCTTTTCCACTGCATTTAAACTGCACATTTTAAGTCAAAGTGTGCTCTCCTAAATATTCCCATGACAGCTGCAGCTTAGCATCTCTCAGACAAAAGAACAGAGATACCCAGCACTGTTCTTGGAAAGTGTATTTGCACTGACGTGTGGAAGAGGTGCAAGGAACACATGCAATTTATATAGACTTACAAATCTTTCACTGTGATTTTCCATCCTGTGTGTTTGCTGTGCCTACCCACTGGCTCAAGCAAAAATTTAGTATGTACATAGCATGACAAAACATGTAATTTGTTTTGTCTAGAACTTGGTTCCTGCAAGGTTCATCTAATGCCCTGCATTTCTTATAGGAGTGGGAAGAGAACCCTCTGTATCATAATGTGATTTTGTAGATTTCCATCATGTTCACTTTCAGATATCTCTTTTCCTGACTGGAACAGAAGCAGCCCCATACCTTTGATCATGTTTACTGTGCTTTTCTGGTCAAGGATGGCCACACGTAACTCTAGCCCTATTGTAGAATCATGGATGACATCAGTGGCTCCTCCTTTGTCTATTGATGCAGTTATGCCATCATAGAAGGCCACTAGGACTTGCTCTTGGTAAAGCTATGCTGGTTATCCCCTGTCACTTCTCACTCTTCCATGTGCTCTAGCATAGCTTCCAGCACGATCTTCTCCAGGATCTTCTCTGGTGCAAAGGTGAGGCTGACAGGGCAGTAGTTCCCTGGGTCATTCTTTCTACCCTTCTAAAAATGGGTGTGACATGATCTTTTTTCCAGTCACGAGGGACTCAATCTGATTACCAAGAGTCAAATATTATTGAGAGTGGATTGGTGACTATATCAGCCAATTCCTTCAGGACTCTGTGATGCATCCCTTAGGGACCAAATGACTTGTGGATGTTCAAGTTCTTCAGGCAGTCATCAACATGATCTTTGCTTACAACGGGAGGTGGCATTGCATCCCCAGTCCCCACTTTCCAACTCATCTGCTTGAGAACTGTTTGTAGAGCAGTCTCTGGTGAAGACTGAGGCAAAAATTAAACTTGTTGAATACTTCTTCCTTCTCCTTGTCTGCTGTTACCAGCTTGTCTGAATTGCTCACTAGGGAGGGTATGCTCTCCTGGACTTTTCCACTTAATGTACCTATAGAAGCCTTTCTTATCCTTTTTTGTCCACTTTGCCAGGTCCAGTTCCATCTGGGCCTTGGTCTTCCTAACCCCATCTCTGTACAGCCTAACAGCATCTCTATGCTCCTCCCAGGCTACCTGTTCCTGCTTCCACTGCCTGTGCATTTTCTTCTTGCACTCTATTTTGGCCAACAGGTCCAGTTTCAACCATGCCTTCTTTTCCAGACTTTCCACATCTGGGAACAGAGAGCTTTTGTGTGCTAAGGAAAGCTTATCTAGCTTTGCCAGCTCTGCTCTACTCCCTTGTCCTTCAGGACAGATTTCCAGGAGGTTTTGTTGATTCAGTCCCTGAAGTATCAGGAAATTGAATTTCCTAACAATTATCAGCCTGATTTTACTCTTTGTCAGCCCATGCCGAATCTGTCTATTGCTTGGCTGAAGAAGTTATCCTCAAAATATTCCAGGAATCTCCTGGATAACCTATAGCTTGCCATCTATGTCAAGGTGGTTTAAGTTCTCAAGCAGAACAAGAGACTGTAAACTCCTGTAGCTGGTGGAAGAAGGCTTCATCAACAGGCTCCACTTGATTGGGTAGCTCGTAGTAGACATTAGCCACGTGTCTCCCTTTTGTTGCCTCAGTCTCTAACTCTCACCTGTGGGCTTTTGACTTACAGCTATTCAAGGACATCTCTTCACACTCTATTCCAGCACAAGAAACAAGGGATATAATCATATACATGTAATTTAAATAGGTCACTTAAGCAGACATAAATCATTCAGAGTTGGTGACTGTCCAGGACAACAGACTTTAGCAGGTCCTGTTTCACAACAACAAAAGATACCATAAGATCCTTTACTGAACTTGAAGACTCAAAATCCTATGACTTCATTGTTTCATGTATCAGCATAGTGCATCCTAGGAGTAAGCCAAGGCACTGAACTTATCCTGGTGAGTCACTGACACCCAGGAACAGACTGAGGACTCCAAACAAAATGTTGACTGTGCTTGACCCTCTGCGATTTGTACTAGATGAAGTCTTGATTTCGTGTGGCTAGAACAGATCAGTAACATTCTTCATTAGTTTACTGGCGCCTCCTTGAATTTGGAATTGTGCCCAGATGTATCAAATCCCTAGAACTATTTGTTCAAATTGGCAAAGGTTTTGTCTTTTTTAACCATTAATCACTAAATTGTGGAAAATAAAGAGTGGGAGAAAGAGCTAGATCAGTGTATGGCCTCAGACATAATAAATGTCGTACAAAGACTATTAGATGAAGTCACATGTATAATTTGCTATTTATTTATCTTTAATACACATCAGCTATAAATGAATTAGAGAACATTTGGTGACACGATTTGTCTTCCATAAGGATGACATTTTTTAGAGCTACAGCAAGAGTCCCGATAATACTCAAGAATAATAATGACAGTTCTAATGCAGTACCCAAAAGAACTCCTTTAAGTTGTAGGGTGGTTTTAGGTCTGTGGATGGAAAAGACAAAAAATTTGCTTCATCAGAAAAATTTTGAAAGCCAATTAAAACATTTCACTTTCATAAGTAGTGTGATTTGGCAGTTGTTTTGTAAATGTTCCTTAACTCAAGCAAAAATGTTTTCCATTAAGAAAACCCCAACATTATTCTTTTGCTCTCTTGTTGTGTAAGACAAGCCTAAGACATCCATTTTATTGCTGAAGTCTGTTTAAATCTTGTGACTAACTGGGCCTCGATTAAAGTACAATAAAATAGTATCTGTAGGATGAGTTCTATGGTTGCTCTTTCTCAAAAGACATCTTTTGGGCCCACATGATCCAGTATTTCAGGGTTTTTTATTCTGAGGAACTACTGATGCTGTAAGTACTTGCAAAAATTGCTTTCAATGTGTAACATTTTGTGATTATTTGCAGAAAAAATGCTCTATAGAGTACAACAGGATGCTCTGCTATCTTTATAAAAATTACCATGGCTTTATTAGCTTGTAGAAACAGCAAATGTTAACTCTCACGATGGGAGCAAGGAATTCCTTGTCTCCAATGCCTTTTGAGAAGTATTCAAAATGTCTTCTGCTCTGAGCGTCTGCCACAAAATCCTGTCCACCTGCCAACTCTGCAGGCTTCTGACCTTCTTGAAATCCAAGCTGTGGTCTCCTTGAATTCTTCACTATCATCGTAAATTTCCACCACTCAAACAATGCCTTGTGTTGCATTTATGCAAACACACGTTCTACAAATTCTGATTCTTGTTAATCTTTTTCACTCCTTGTCTTCCAGGGGATGATTGGAGAGACAAGGGATTATAGCCTTGCATTTGGGATATATTGAGGCATGATGCAGAGCAGAAAACAGTTAACACACAATGAACAACAGAAAAAACATGTTGATACATGATGCAAAACAGAATGTAACTCATTCTTTCTTAATGGATATGGCTTTGCAGTACTTAGAGGGAGTACAAACCAGAATAAATATCTACTTCAGGGAAATTAATGTTATTATGAATCTAAATATCATCAGGAATACATTTGTTTTACAGATCAGCATTCTAACTTTTGCTATGTTCCAGAGTTGACACCATGTATATTTTAGAGGGTAAAGTAGCATGGTTCAGTGTTTAACACAGGACTCAAAAGGGCTCAAGTCTCTTTCTTGCTGTAATTTCACTTAAATAAGTCACCTAAACCTCTTGTGATTCACTTCCCTGCTTCTTAGAAATAGTATGAAAACAAATGCAAACAATATTTTCAGTAAAAGCATGTAAAATGGACTGTGATAACTAGGCTTGCTTATCTTTCTGTATAGTGATATAATGACAAATAATATTTATTTTGTTTCATTTTCCAGAAGGTTCTATTAAGCATATAATGATGATTATTCACAAATTGATGAATTCATTAATAGAACACTTTGAAGCTGTTCATCCTGAAAGTGTTTTCTTACAGTTGGTAGGGTAGCCAGTGTGGTTAATTTCATTTTTCTTAAGGTATATTTTTTTTCTCAGAAAATGCTGATAGTTCTGTTGCCATGTGTTCAGAAAGCATGAATGGTTCACTTACAATGTATTCGTAACATCAAGGAAGATTACAAATCATTTCAAAAGATGTGCTTCCTGAAAATTTGGTATTCTTGAAAATGCCTCAGAGTGAAAAATTTATGCTCTTCATTGTTATTGGATGTTGCATGGTTATTTCAGATGAGCTGCTGCATGGAAATAAGACAGAAAGTTAAAAGGAGCCATTTACCCGTGCTCAAGAAACACAACTTGCATTAATGGTGCCATTAAATCTGCCAACATTGACAGAAGTTTTTGTTGTATGAGTGAAGGTGGATCCTGCAGCTCCTCCTTCAGAGATGTGAGTAGTAGTGAGTGGTGGTTGTCTTGCCACGAAGATGGAGTATGGGATGTGCACACCAAGTACCTTGCTAACTGTCCCCTGCACTTTGCACTCCCTGAGTTTGAATGCAATGGGTTTGACATGGCCCCATTCTTCTTCAACCAGAAATGTGAAATCTCTTGATGCAAACAATGCTTTTGTAGACTCATTTAATTGCAGAAGTTGTCCCTTGAAGAACTGCGGTAAAACACAGATTGGTGTTGCACCTGAGGCAAGTCCTGAGGTAGCACTGTGCGACATTAATGCAGTCTTCCTTTTTCCCTGACTTGCAGCATGTTTCCTTTGTTGGCTCATGGGTAGATCTCAGACATTTCAGAAATTTAAAAAATAAATAAATAAGGAAGAGAGGGTAAGAGATCACAAATCGAACAAAACTCCAACAATAGAAGAGTATCAAATAATATCTAAGTAACAACATTTCATTCAATTTGAACATCTGTGTAGATTTCTCATTTAGGATACTTGTTTCCCTCCCCCAACACCCCCCACCTCACACACATTTGATACTATGGAAACTTCAGTATTTGACTCACATTAACCCATGCTCATGTATCATCTACAAGACGGTTCTGCAGGCTGTAAGGTGTTTGGGATGTTTCAGAACCAACAGAGATGAAGCTCTGGGCTTTCATCACCGTGAGCACCAAAATATTTTCAGCAGCACATTGAGAGATGAAAGGCTGCTGGCAGCTCAGCTTAAAAGCTTAGAGTGAGTGCAAAGGCCTGAGTTTGCACCCATTTCTATTTGCTGCTGACCCAGGCTGTGCGTCCTGGCTCTCAAGTATTCAGTTGCTGTTTCCCAGACCTGTCTCCCAGCCAGTGCTGTCTCCTGACCAATACTAAGTCTCCAGCAATCTCCAGGGGGTCTGTATGTTTCATTTACCTCCTGGTTTACTCTGTCCTATACATGGACAACTTCCTCTGGATAGCAACCACCACTTGTTCTCTGGGCACTATCTAACATTATGGTATGTTGTTCCATGGCTGAATTTCCTGGGCATTGTGATGAAGTGAAAAACAGAACAGTTCTAATTTCACCAGGGAGGGAAGCCTACATAATTCATTGTTCTTCAATTGTATTTTGTCATCCACTGAACTTATCGTATGTTTGTCTTATCACCTGCCTACCCTGTCTTCTAACCACTTTCTGAGAAGACATCCAGAACTTGACAGAATCACAGAAGGGAACCCTGGACCAACCCTCTATTGAAAGCAGGGCCTTTGGTTTGATTATCCAGGGCCCTGTCAATCCACATCTGTAGCAATGAAGAATGATTCTGCCACTGAACTGAGTGACTCTACCACTTCTCTGAGCGTTCAATGTCTAGTTCTCATGGTGATTTTTTCTAATTATTATTATTTTTTTGGTGGGGGGGACAAGTTCTTGTGGTAACTTGTATCCATTGCACCTTAACTTGTTGTGCGTCCCTGTGAGGAGTGTACTCCTCTTTATATCTACATACCTCTCTAAAACTGCATTTTAGAATCATACAATCATCTAGGTTGGAAAAGACCTTTAAGACTGTCAAGAAGAACCCTCAACCTGAACTAACAAGTCTCATCATTAGACTGTGTCCCTTAGAGCTCACGTCTCGAAGTGCTTGTGGGTGTTAGAATACAATGATTAAATTCTTTATGTTTTTTTCTAGGCTGAAAATCACAGCTCCTTCAATTTCTCTTTTAAATCAAGTTCTGTAGCACTCTACTCATTGGTGGTTGTCATCTAACAGTCTGTCTGATTTTTTAATGTCTCTTTTGAGCAGAGAGAAAGCAAAGCTATCAAGCCAGGTGCGGCCTGACAAATGCCACGTGCCAAGAATAATCACATCCCTTGGTTTGCTGTCTGTACTCTTGCTGATGCAGCCTAGAATACAGTTTGCCTTCTTCTCTGCCAGGGCAGGCTTCTGGCCTATGTTCAGCTTGCAGCCTGCCCGTACCTCCAGGGCTCTTTCTACAGAGTGGCTCCTCAGCCAACCAGTCCCCAGTTTAGGCTGCTGCTTGGGATTATTCTATCCCAGCTGCAGGACTTCACATTTGTCTTCATTAAATCTCAAGTATTTATTGTTTTAACCTCATGGTAAATAACAGTCTTGTTGGCTTAGTCTTCCAGACTATTGAGACCTCTCTGTGCAGTGGTTCATCTCCTTCCAGTGTATTTACCTCTTAATTTTGATGTCATCCACAGACTTGGTGTGGGAATTCAGTTCCATCATCCATTTTTAACTAGGGTGAATAGTATTGAATCCCACACAAACCCCCAAGGAATTCCAGTCATGAATGGCTGTCAGTCTGATTTTAAACCATTAATTAACCATTACACTTTGAGCTTGGAATTTTAGCTGGGTTTCCACCCAGCTTGATTTGATATATTTGTTGAATTTCAAAGAGATCAGTGGTGTCAGTGCAGATCTGTAGTCTACAGAGTCCTCTAGAAAAGACAGATTGAACTTCCATGTCAGAAAAGGCAACAGAAAAAACAGTACATTTAGGTGTAATATTTTAAAGTGCTGTGGAAGAGGAAAAAAAATTGGAATTAAAAGAAAAATGGAGGGAGATGAAGGAGTGATCAAAATGGGAGACAGGAGCAGCATGTGTATGTTGGTCTCGGATTATGACAGCAGCTGCCAACTGAGATAAAAAGTTTTGCAGCTGTGGCAGTCTGAGTGTTAGTTAAACAGAGGGGTCTTTGAGAGGCATTAAACAGGGAAGGAAAGTGGTAAGCACACAGTCTGAAAATGAGGGAAAAGAATGGAAAAGGCTAGGGAAGAGAAGAAATGAGCATTAAAGAAGAGATTCAGTGGGTGAAACTGAAAGTGATAGGGCAATACTGACAGGCCACCAAATGAATAGAACAGGTGAAATGGAAGACATAGTATACTCAACTGTAAACCTATGGGGTAGTTTGAAAATTGTATAGCTTTACCACAGTACAGCATTACCAACTAATTCTTGAAGTTTAAAACTGTCGTGTAAACCCACATTGTGCCCCTGAGCTATTTTAATTAAAGGTTTGTGATTTTCTTGGTATTTCTGAAGATTCTTTTTGAACTCACTGTTACCACGTTCCAACGACAAACAGGGCACCTTGTTGTGTAAACATGCCTGTTTATTATCATACTTCTGTAAGAGTCCCCTGTTTCCTATACTGTAATAAGTACTAAAATGTTCAGCTGAAGCCCACAGTATTGTTGGTGTAAAACATAACAGGGTGTGGTCGTAGATTTTTGGCTTAATCTAGCTCCCACTGAAGTTATTGGAAGAATTGCCATTGACGTCAATGGGAAGAGAATTGGGCCCATGATAGGAACTACAGTAGTAACAACAACGCATATGACTTATGTAGCTCTCTCTGCCTGCCAGAGGCCTGTGAGTACTGCATGTAAATGAATACAGAACAATAAAAAAGATTAAAATGTCTCTGATTCCTGCAGGATTAGAACAGACAAACAGCGAAAATCAAAGTATGCCTATATATGGGCCATTTCTTATGCAATGCTTCTGACTGTGTCATCACACAGTTTATGGCAGGTCGTTGTGTACTTGATCTCCACAGAGCTGTTGTGGATGAATTCATAAAGCCATTGCACACTTAGAATTGTCTTAGCATGCAAATAATTACACACACAAAAAAATGGATATTGATAAAAGAAAATATTTTTAGGCTTGCAAATCAGCCAGAATCAGTCAAATTCTTGGCTGCAGCCATGTGCTGCTGAGTAGTGTCAGATGCTCACACATACACAAATTGACATTTACAAGGCACACTGTGCCTAGTGCCAAGTTCAGAAATAAATTGCCTCTTTTGATAGGTTCACCAGAGCCTCCTAAGTACACCAGAGCCTCCTAAGATTCATTTATTGTTTGCTACTGGAGGGACTGGAATGCTCCTGGACACAGAATGAAAATCCATTCAGCACAGCATAAGGGAAACTGCATAAACCAAAGTACAATAACTGTGAAACTGCAGTTTCATAGGGTAATGTATTTGGAGTGCTGCATATGGAGGATTAGGTTCTTGGCTGTCATTAACAACAATGTGGGCTGAATTAATTAACTCCATGTGTATGCTGGTGAAAACCTGCTCCAATAAATACCAATGCCACTTACCTGGGGAGCAGAAAGGAGGACAGATCTGACCTCTGGAGCATTGCTTGTAAAGGATACAGCCTAGAGGGCTGCATGGAGGTGATGCTGATTGCTGGTGGATCTCCCCAAAAACACTAAGTACTCTGGCGCTGAGGGAAGATGAAGGTCTTTATTTTGTCTCTTTCCCTATCTGGTACCCATCTGAGATTAACTTTTGCAAATCAGTGCGAGGGAGTCTGTACGTATCTATATTACAAGAAATAGGATATCCTGACTTGATCAGAAAAAATACTGTCCTTTAGCCTGACCAATACCATTCATGGTAACTCAAAGGAAACATATAATTCCCACATACAGTTCTGAAGTACTTTACACAATAATTAGATGTGACATGTGCTAGACACCACAGCCACGAGCTTGATTCTCAGAGACTGCAAAGCCTATCTGAAAATCTCCTTGAGGCTCTGAGAGTCAGCATTTGCCAAATTCAGATTTCTTGGGCTTTGTTCTCTTCCTTGGACAGTATTGCCTCCTGGAGAAGGTACAAGCGTTGACTTTGCTGACAGGACCAGATCTCAGTAGCGCTGTTTTTTTTCATAGATAATTACAGTATGAGTCTGGAAATTTTAAAATGTTGACCTCTGCCACATGATGATGTGATATTTATCAAAGGAGCTGAAGAAGGAAAAGCTTTACCACAGAGTGGCAAAGGTTGGGGTGATGGTGAGAGTTCTGTTCTCTGTTACAGTAATGGAACAGACTGTGAGAAACAGATGAGGCAGAAAACTTTTTCATAGTAATTGTTGTAAAAAAAAAAAAAAAGAACTTGCGTGTCTTCCAGCTTCTCTGTTGTTTCAGACCCAGAGAAGGACTTGTGTTTCTGTGGTGCTGCCACTAGCAGTAATCATGTTGCTGTGATGGTCTCTCATAAACGAGAACATATTTCTCGGGAGGAGTGTCGTGCTCTAGCTTGTATCGATAGGAAAAACTGAACAAGTTTGGAGCACATGAGCGTCTTTTGGCTCAGAAGAGCACCTCACAGCTCACTTGTTTGTTCCAGTTTTATCAGTATCTCTAACGAAATGCATTGCTTCATCCTGAAAACCTTGCTGTTCTTACATCCACGGTTCCTACTAGCTTCAGATGGATTTGTTCCAGTTAAAACTGGCCTATGCATCTTCAGGCTCTACTATGAAAAGTGTTGAGCGTCTGACCTGGCCTGGACATCAGCAGTGACAGTGTTGGCAACCGTGACTGGGATGGCTGCTCAGATTTTGAGGAGGTTAGAGATCTCAACATGTCCTCGTTGCTTAATGTCTCAAGAATTTCTTGCAGCCACCTGTCATCATTTGACGCCTCTGGCTAGGGTGAAATGTGAAGGCCTACAGGGAGGATTTCTGTAGTCACACACTTGCATATCGGCTGCCACCCTTGGAACAAAGTGGTCCTGAAATTAGTTATTAATTTCATTGTCACTGCTCAGAATTCCTTTCTGTGGTTGTTACCAGCTGTGAAATGTGTTGACCTGACAGACTGGAAGACAGCACGTGTTGCATCCACGCAGGCGTCTGTGTTGCAAACACTGCCCGCTGCCTAGCAATAAAGTCCGGTGGATCTCTGCCTTTAGATAATGCTTATATTTTAAGGAACTATTGAGACCAATGAAACTTTAGGCATAGAATGGTGTTGTCTTTCTCCCTTTATTATACTTGGTTTTAAAGTTGGTGGGTAAAAAGGTGCCTAGCAGTTATGTGAGGTATTGACCTGGCTATGGAAACTCCAGGGGCAAAACTGGGGGACCTCATACAGGTAATATATCCCCTCACTCCCACAGTCCCATACCAGTGCTTTTAAATATGCTACTTTTAAATATTTCCACTCTTTCATGGCTGGGAGGTGGAATCACCTTGTGGGAGGAAGAAGGAAATATGCTGAGGGAGTACCTTTCCTACCCTTTGCCTTTCTTGCAAGAGAGGGCTTTGGAGACATTTTAGAGACCTTCTGTCAGAAGTGTGTTTAAACAGCAAGGAAGCCTGCAGAAGAAATGGCCTGAAAGCAGCAAGCTGGGGAGGATGGAACACCCTAAGGCTCAGAAAAGTGAACTCCCACTCTCGCCTATTGGTGCCTTAGTAACCGTAACCAAATAGTTCCCATTCGTTTTTATTAGCGGGCTTTATGTGTTTAGGGATAAATGTTAAATGCTACAGTTTGGTGTGAATGTCAGCTGCTGATGGAAAGCAGATCCCAGCTGGGACAGCAAGGACATTATATCCAGATTGTATTTGAGGTACATGAGTGGAGCTGTGTGGGAGAGATCTGACTGAGTTTATTGCTCAAGTCCTGCTCAGGCAGCTTCTCTGTAACTTCAGCTGAAGCCATTTGATCTACTTTGGCGTGTGGCTCCATTCTGTCCTCAGAAATGCCTCTCAGCACAGTGACATTAATTCCTCCCTTTCTGCTCTATCACACTAAAAATAAATGACAAAGAAGCACCTTCTATTATCAGAGCCTTCTGCTTGTGCTAGTGTCACTTGCCATCAAGGACAACACCCACACTCAGCTTCTCTCTGCAGTGTGGAGGATGACTGAATGCATATTGTGGGCACACTTGCCCTGGGGTTGAACCAGAAAGGTCTTGCGAGTACTATTGGAACTTCTGCCCCTAATTTCACAGGACATTACCCAAACAGCCCAGGTTAGGAGACGATAGGTCTTTGTCAGCTCCTTCTGCACCCTCCATGAAGAGAAAGGGAGATAAAAACTCCAGACAGATTACATAAATTAGGTATGCTTTTGCTTTGAATTATTCTCTTGAGGATCCTTTCCTAATGTACATGGTATTTACTGTATTAGAAGCTGTGAAATATTCACAACAAGCAGGCCTATCTTCCTTCAGTTTCTGTAAGGTTACGAGTGTCAGTGCAGAGCTTATACTCAATATTACAGCCCTGAGACCTCTTTTTTTTTTTTTTTTTTTTTTTTTTTAGTTTTCTTTTTTTCCACAAAGGTATGGAAAGAGGGAGGAGAGCCTACATAATGAAGTGGAGCACAGTGAAAAGATTGCAGAGCTTCTTTGAATCCCCAGGAAACTGGGTGCCACTGGAGGGCATAACTCTAAGGTTAGAGGTGATTAGCTGGCTTCCCCAGCTCTGAAATTGACAGGGTCATGGAGGTGCATGCACTGCTAACTTGGCTGCTGGGAGCTTGGATATCTGCTGTGTCAGCTGCCATGGCACACTGTGAATGTGCCTTTCAGCTCTCCTTGTGCACACTCATTTAACCTTTCTCAGGCAGATCCCAAGCAGTCCTTTCTCGCCTCTGCTCCATCATGGAATCATAGAATCACCACAGAATTATTTGAGTTGGAAGGGACCATTAAAGGTCAACTGGTCCAAGTCCCCTGCAATGAGCAGGGACACCTGCTAGATCAGATGCTCAGAGACCCATCCAACCTGACTGCTGGTCACTGGAGACTGATGGCAGCAGCTGACCTTAAAGTGCTGGTTTTTGTGTTTCATAAGCCTTAACACTGACATTAAAAGAGAAGAAAAGTAAAAAGGATCCATGGGTAGAAGTAATCTTTAAAATATCATGAAAGTTTAGCCAGTTTTGGAATTTTTGCTGCTAGATACATCCTTTGAAAGATTGGCTTTAAATGTAGCTTTATCTTTAGATTGAGATGTGCAAATGGAGACAGGGTTAACAAACACATGCAAAAGCAGAAAATGAAATGAGAGTTAATCTAAAATCTTAATGATTGCAACCTCTGACACACTGGGGGAGCCACATACCATTCTGATGAAAAAAGGGTGTATCTCACCATGCTGTAATAACATAGAAGTTAATTCTCCCCAGGTGCATATTTAAATGCTCAGCACAAGCCACAAGATGTCAGTCTGACTACATGAAAATTCAGCCTCAGCACTGCACGCTGATTCATTCAGTGATTTTTAACTCTAATATCTCTGGTAACATAATCTCTTCCTTTACCTCTACCATTTGTTTTGCATTTTCTCTCATATAGCCATAAATCTCCTTTCTCCCTGAAATGACTTCTTCAGATAGGACAAATATATCAAAGATTAAAAAATATGTCAGGGAATGTTATTTACCTCTTAAAAATGGTTTTTAATATTGACCTGTCCTTGGTCTTTACATTTTGGTTACTGATTTGCTATGCTAACACTTGCAAGTACACATACAGGCAGCAGGGATTAGATGTACTATTGTGTACCACTTCCGTGAAGCCGTTTGTGCAATAGAAGTATTATGTATTACACAAGTCATGGGTCACTTTCTGTCCCCGTTTCCCTACTTGATCCCTAGGACAACGTTTAAATTTGGACATACATTTTCTGAGATGTTTATTCTAACAACTAAATGTATAAGTTTTGTTGTCATTGATGCCTGGGGGCCTGCAAGTGCTCAGGTCAGGGTGCCTGAACTCATCAGCTACAGGGCTGGATGCCAATTTGGAATCCTTCTTTCCAGCTTTATTGATGTGATGGTTTTTCTGGCCATATAGCTGTGTCAGGTGGGCCTCTAGGTCTACTCAGTGCCTCCTGAGAGATTCCTGAGGCTACTCGTTTGAGTGGACATTGGAAGAAACATTTGGCTCTTAATTCAAAGCTGACCAACAGCTGTTCCCCAGCAGCAAGGATGGGGGCTGTAGCTGCAAGTGTCTGGAAGGCAGAATCTGGACCATTAGCTGCAAGTGAGACAGCATTAAATGTTTCAGAAAATGTTAAACATTCTGAATTAGTGTCTTGAGATTATGGGTATTTTCAGGCTCATTCTTCATTTTAGACCAAAGTCTACAGAATCCTTATATTACACTACCAATATTGAAACAATTTACTTTGAGTATTTGCCATAGAGGTGTTAGTGCAAGAAGTAGGAGCCCTCAAGAGGGGATGTGGGTGGATTTTAAGTATCAGGCAGCAGGACAGAGGCAGGAGCTTGTATATAGCAGCTCAAGTAATGCATCTGAACAGGACAGCAGCCACAGCTCCTCCTGTATGTATTTTGAACACAGTGAGAAACATGAGCTGCTGCCTTATTGAGAAGGAAAAAGTAGTGTGATTAGAAAGTACTGTACCCCACTAGCTTGGTATTCCCAGCTATGCCCACTCACTTTTCAAGAGCAGCAACCTATCTTGCATCAGGAACGTACAGTGCATTCCGTACCTTCAGATTGATATGTTGCTTCTGAACAACAGAGAGAGGGACAAGAAGTGCAGAAGAAGAAATGCTAAGCTTCCACTCAGTCACTCACCTGCTGGCAGGTCAGATTTACACTTGATCTACATTAGGGGTTAGAGGAATTATGGTAAATGGTGCAAGTGAACTTGAGCTGCTCCCTTCAAGGCAGAACTTGATGTTCCCAGCTGCCTTATTTGCTCTTTGACACCCAGTGAATATTCTCACTTTAGCTTGCAGCTATAAAACAGTCTATTCTTTCTAAACCATGTTTTTATGTTTATTTTCTCTTCTTAATCCTTTTTCTTTGGCTAGGAAAGCTCATTCTGAATGTCTTGTAGCATTCCTGCTCTAGCAATGACTATAACCCTGTAAACAGTGCTAATTCTCTGCCTTACAATCATCAACCAAGATAAATTCTTTCCAAAAGAGAGAAGGGGATTGGCCATATGAACTAGCAACCACAGCTTATTACATTACTACCTCCCAGATGATGAGTGGCCAGAGGCATTACCTGTGGTACACCTAGGTGACTCATTTGTTTCAACAACCCTCAGGGGCTATTTTACTTCACAGGCTGGGGGAAGTCTCATGGAAAATCATGGTCCACTGTGGTTGCTTACTGTTGGTACACGGTACCCTGCTAAGACACCCTACCTCTGTGCACTCAGCCATGGGTCTGCTCCCTGATGGAATATGGCCCAGTGCTGTTTTTGCTGATCCGTCTCCATAACTCAGAACAAAACAGAGCTGGAGACAGTCATCATCTCCACTGAAAAAGCATATTACAGGAAACTTTTGCATACAAGAAAAGAAGCTGACATGTCTCCAGCTGTAGGTATCAAGTGATACATTCTGTTAAAACTCAGGTTAAATTCTGTAATAATAATGACACAAATTAATATATATATAATATATATTAATACATATATATATTATATATATATATATTTATATATAAATATAAATATCAGCATGTAACAAAGGCATTCTGTGTGACTTCTGAAAAGGTCTATATAA
Organism: Coturnix japonica; assembly: GCF_054131305.1. Taxonomy (NCBI): domain Eukaryota; kingdom Metazoa; phylum Chordata; class Aves; order Galliformes; family Phasianidae; genus Coturnix; species Coturnix japonica. Next base: position 94,977,733 of record NC_140663.1, on the reverse strand, counting down.
TATGTATCACCTTTGGTCTGACATATATCTTCAATTAGCAAAAACAACAGAAAGGTGAGATAGAAAGCAAAGAAGGCTCGAAAAAAAAAGCAAATATTCAATTGGAAAAAAAAAAAGTAATTTTTTTTTTTTTTTCCTTTTCATAATGGTGGAAAAATAATCATCTGTTGGCCATGGAACACTCATGCTTTGGATCAGACCATTGCTAAAGTCTACACATGCTTTCTGTTTAGAAATCTTGCTGCTATCAGAAGGCTGTAGATGGCACTAAAGGACTGTGAATAGCTCTTCAGTTGTGAAATATTTAATAATTCATCTTTGCAATTGTTTGGTTTTGACCCAGTTTGCTGTTTTGCAGATAAGTTATTCAATTATTCTTCATCATTAATGATGAAATTCATTTCTGTTATCAAGGCTTGCTACTGCTATGCTTACTCTGTTGTTTGAATTTCAATTAATTTGCCCTCAGATGGCCATCCTCCTTCTAAGTCTATTCCAGCAAGTATGGGAAGTAATCACAGCTGAGAAGAGTGACAGTTCAGCATCAGATGTAAATGGAAATTTATCTTTTTTTAATTAGAGATTTGAAATATCTCTGATCCATTTATTTGTGTTTCGAATGATATTCACTGGTCTTCTATGGAGCTAATACACCACTGCTTCGGGAGACTTGAGAACAGGTACGGGCTCAAGCTCTGGCAAACCTTTATATTTCCTCCTAGAACCTTCCAAGATGCAGCTTAGCTGTGCTAGAGCTGAATCGTACCTTGCAAGAATGACTGAAAACAAATCCAGGCCCTGATCTTGCACACATGTGTTTTAGTAGTCTGACACTGCGTAGGATTAGTTACATGCAGAAAGTATTTATGGAACTGATGCTGATGACGAAATACAAAAACCAGAAGGACATACTTCCAAATAATAAAATAAGATGCAAAACATTTTTGCTACATAGAAGAAATTAATTACGGAATTATAGTCAGTTTGGGATTTGAGAGACCTGGATATGAATTCCAGCTCTTTTATGGACATTCCCCTGTGACCTTTGAACAAGGCAAGTTTCTTATTCTGTAACAGAAAACAAAGCTCTTTGAGAAAAGCTACAAAAGCCTTGGAATCTGTATTATTTGTTTCTAATGAGACAAGTTCCAAGAGATATATTCACTCTGTGCAAGAATCTGTGTGTGACTTCTGATATTCTGCCAGTGCAAGCAGGGACACATACTATAGCTACCACACTTGAAATAAAAGCCTAAGAAACTACAAAGGAGAACCTGCACACTCTATAAAAGTTTTTGTGCCTGTGTGCATGTGTGTCTCTCTCTGCCAGCACTGTTACATCATTAGTATCAGGTGCTCTCCATTTCCTGAGGTGCTTACTGCAAATGCTTTGGAAGAGCAGAAACACCGTGTACTGAGCCAACCATTGACTGTGCCTCCACCTACAAGAAATCACAGTTTGTGACTGTAAATGGTGCTTGCAGAAGATGCACTTTTGCTGGGCTGGAAGATTTTTATGAAGTGGAAGCCAGTATTGTGTGGTTTGGATGAGGCTCTTTTGAGATTAACAGCAGATCAGTAGGTTTCTCCATGGCCTCTTGTTATTATGAGCAGAGGGATGGAGATGAGCCTGAGATGAGGAAAGCCAAATTTATGCCCAGTGCTCATCCATGTTCTCCTTGGTGACCTTGTGGCAGGCAGCTGGAGCCCAGAACTATGAGCTAGGGCACCCTGGGAGGAGGACAGGTGTGGAAGAAGAAGCCCTCACCCAGCCAGGATTGCTGCAGCTGCTGCAGTGGTGATTTCATCCACACCTCAGTACACCTCTATGTATGTAGCTAGAGGTAGCAGGGCCTCTTGACACCTCCATCACCTCTGCTCTGCCAGGTTAACCTGTTCTCCATTGATATCCTTAATCTTCAACACTGTAAGCAGCAAGTCTGAGCTCCTCCATGCTGTTTCCCTTCAGCTGTGTGAGGGAGAAGCTACACAGACAGTTATTCAGGCAGACCTGAGTGGATGTGAGCTGCTGGCAAGGGGAAAAATAGGAAGAGCAGCTGGGGACAAGGATACTTTACCTCGTACAGCTACAGACAGGTAGAAGATGTAAAAAAAAATTCTGGCTAGCTTACCAAAACCAGAAGATACCTAACAACCATTTATTTTGGTGTCCCTGTAGTCCCAGGCCTGAATTTATTCCCCTTGATAAAGTACAGACAATGGAGTCTCCATGCCTCACCTGCAGGAGATGATGTAAACATGTGTTGATGTAAACATTATCGAGGCAGTCAAATAAGACGTGTATGTGTCCTTGGATTGGTAACAAGTTGAAATGCATATGAATGTGGTTATTTCAGTCTGATTCAGAAGCCAAGTCAGAGTTTGAGTTACACTCAGCTCTGGGATGGAGCCGGGAAGCCAGTGTTGTGGGTGGGTCATGGGCGTGCTGTTCAACTCACCCTGATCCATCTGGTAGATAACAGAGAGAAGTGAAATGTTTAGACAGACATGGCAAAAATGCAAATATTGACATTGACTACTACATCTGAAAAAGTGCCTGCTGGTGAGAAGATCCAAACTTTAAGCCTGTGAGGGTGTACTCCTCTATTTATCCACAAAGCTGGTCCAGCATGGGCAGTGACTGAACAAGCTTCTTAGGTTTCCTCATCAGTGTGCCATCACTTTGTCCTACAGGGACCATGTGTTAGCAATGCCGTATCATTGCCTGGTAGGTGGCCACTAATTCATGGCACAAAGATTTCTCCATAGCTACTAGATGGCCTTGGGCTACTGCTGACCATACCAGGACTCAGACCAGTGTCCGGGCTGGTGAAAAAGATCCTATTTTCCTTCCCACTATTCATGCTATTCAATGTCCACTTCTCCCAGGGCTGCAATTTACCAAGCTGGAAAAAGAAGCAAGTGAGCACTGAATCTTTGCGTAGTGTCAGCTTTCCAGTATGAGGAAAGGACACCTTCTTAATTATACCTGTAATGGTAGTGTGATGTTTTCGTGTTTTTACAGGTTGGGAAGCACATGTACAGCAGTGCTCACACACGCACGATAAAAAAGGTGTTTTGTTTGGTTTTGTTTTCCTTAAGAAATGGACCAAGAAACTGTGGTTGTTAAGGTATGGATAGCCTATATGTAAGACAGAGCTTACAGTAAAAAATACATATGGGATTGGGAAAGTAATCTGTATATGTAGAACAGAAAAGAGACAGATAAGACACAAGCAGATTTTCCAAGTGATAAAGAACACCACGAAAGGACAATGGCATTAATCGCAGTGAGTTCATCTCAGTACCTTGGGATGGTACCTCATTCAGCTGAGAGTTTTGAAGAGGTTAGACTGATATATCATATTTTAGAAAAGAGAGTCTAATTCATTAACTTTACTTGAGTCAAACCTGTTGTCCCACCACTTTAAGATAATGGATACAAGCTAGTTGTAGAATCTTGTAGCTGGTGGAAGAAATCCATTAGATTTTGCTGTGTTGGAACAGTTCAATTCAGTCATCATATGCAAACGTTTTAAGCAAAACATCAAAATTTTAAATTACAAACAGCTGGGGCACCTTGACTTTTTCAATACCAATACTGTCTTTCTATCTATTCAAAAAAAGCAAAACGACTTTCCAGCGGTGGTAGCTTTGTTATGCTTGTATCCTTAATTACTTTTAAATAGGAACAACTGGTTGTGTTTCTCTTCTACAGTACTCTGAAATGTTTATTATAATGATTAAAATATCATCAGAAGCAATTCATAAAATTATAATGTTGAATCTGAAGGTTTGTAAATGTCCTAAGCATCAGACTATTCCATGACTCTAAACAGCTACCAAATCCACCTCACTGAATGATTGAGATCAATGTACTGCTGTTGGGGTGCTTGTATTTTTCCACAGAGAACTGAATTTTGATATATTAAGAGTTACCAATGATGAACTCATGTGTGAGTTTCAGCTGTAGAACAGCATTACACTTCCACAGTCATGTAACATTTTATAATCTTAATTTCCTTAATCGTCTTTTTAAATACTTGAGCTGCTCAGCTAACAGTGTTAAAGAGATGTCCTCAGACAATTAGAAAACCACTAGAAGACAGTAACTTTTGCAAGTACCCAATTACGTTAAACTGAAAAGTGATCTGCCTGTCATACAACCTAAATAACACAAATAGCCACATAACAACTGCCATCCTCTTGGGCTCAGTACTTACATACTTAGTTGAGATTTCCTTTTATTCTTCTTCATTCACTGCATTTCTTGCTCTAGTCACATGGCTGCAGAGTTCCTAGGAGTATGGACATCCACAGAGAGGCACAGACTCCCTTTTGGCATACATATAGGGGTATATAGTGGTATAGGTATATATTTGGGAGTGAGAAGTGTGTACACAAAGGTGAAAAAAAATAATACAATACTACTTGCTTCAGATTTGAATTTCCAAACTTCTGTCTATCTGAATCCCAGTATAAAATACTTTGTAACTCATATTGAGATGGGGTGAGAAAAACATTCAACTGCACTTCATAACGACATAAAACCAATGGTTTAATATCACCCATCATTAACCAAATTCTCCAAAATTATACACAATACACCTTCCTATTAAATTTTATACTAAAATTTGGATAGATTTTTTACCTAACAGTGTAACATTGGAACTCCAAGCACAAATTCTTTACGAAGCTGGAAATAAAAACCTTCTTTGAGAACCTAAGAAGGAAAAACAAAGTAGAAATGATGAAGAAAATTCTTCACAGTTAGAAGCTAATATTTAGTGAAATTTCCCAGATAGTGACCTCTTACTCATGATTATTTCTAAATCTGCTTTTGAATGCACCATCAACTTTGAACTCCCTTCTACTTAGTATCATACAAAATCATCTTGCCACATGGGCTTTCACCATATATACAGCTTTGTTATCAACATTCCAAATTCGAGTGGCAAGAACTGTTGGGTTCATATGGCAGTGTTTTGGTAGCAGGGGCTGAGAGTGGCCATGAAGAATTAGCAGAGATGAATCATTACAGACTGACCATAGTCCCCATTTTCCCCTGTTGGTTTGTCCTTCATATGGGCTTACCGCCACGTTCTGTCACCTTCAGCAGTGTTTCCTTTTGAACAGGGAATGTCAATCACTTTGTTTAGAATTGCTGCTGTTATTCTAATATTGTTGCATTCTTGTATATTTGTACTATTTTTCTTTTTTCTTTTTTGAAATCAAGTTATTGTCAGTTGTACATACACGTTCAATTTTGGCTTTGCAACATAAGCTTTTTTTAATGATACTAGCCTAGGAGTATAGTGTTTTTTCTTAGGCTGCTTATTTGTTTCAGTGACATTTTATGACTTTTGTCATGGCTGTATTTATCTGACAACAAGCACTCCTTTGCAGCAGCTCACAGGTATCAGTAACATGACAATAATAAGCAGTAATGAGTAGGAAGCAGCTTATCTCTGTACTGGAGAAGTTTACCTCTGTAATTTCAAGGACCTTTCAGATTTGATGAAAATGCTCATTTCGCTTCAACACACAGCAATGCTTTTTGTGACACATTGTATCATCAGTGGCAAAGGCTGATTATTTTTTCTTTTTTTCTTTTTCTTTTCTTTTTTTTTTTTTTTTTTTAATACTGGAATATGCTCAAAAATGAAACTCATTGTCCCAATACACTAATTTTGACAAAGACTTTGCTGGAAAGTTTTTGTGGCCTGGGATATAATTCCTTTTTGTTCAATGGAGAAATAAACAGGACAAGAACTTACATCTTCTGTGCCTGGAAAACAGACTTTATCTGTTTTATTTTCCTTTTTCTTTTTCCTTTTTCCATATATCACCTTAGAAGTCCTCATTTTTTTCCTGTTGTAGGCTAGGAGTAACATGGGCCTGTTCATCCTGGGGAAAAAAAGACTGAGAGGGGATCTGATAAATATTTTTAAAATATCTAAAGAGATGGGAGGCAAGTGGATGAGGCCAGATTCTTCTTAGTGGTGTGTAGCAATAGGACAAAGTAATGGCCTAAAAGTTGAACATAGAAAGTTCCATGTTATCATGCAGAAGAATTTGCTTGCAGTAAGGGTGATAATGTACTGGACCAGATTGCCCAGAGAGGCTGTGGAGTCTCCTTCTATGGAGATATTCAAGACCTGCCTGGATGCCTATCTGTGTGACCTATTGTATGGTACCTGCTTTAGCAGAGGGGTTGGCTCTATGGTCTCTTGAAGTCCCTTATAAACCCCACAGTTCTCTGTATTTTTTTTCTTCTAAATCCCAAATGAGAACTACTATGGTGAAGTAGAACTCTTATGCATTCCTCCTCATTTTATCCTAAAAGTTAACAGAACAAAATATTGTGTTAGAGAGACTGCTATGCTTCTGTCAGACAAGCTCCAGCAGATCAGGTTGCATGCTGCCATTAAAGCCTGGAACTCAGCTATGCAGAAGAAAAGAAGGCATCTTGCATGATTTGGGAACTCTTAGTGATATTAAAGAAGCAGGAGAACTCCTGGAACAGTGACAATAAGCAATTACCAGTTCATAGCCTGATTTCTGTGGCTCCTCAGCGCGATTACTATCCAGATCTAAATCAAAGTAACGCTTCCTCTAAACTTGTCATCACGAAGACCTTGTGCCAGCAGCTGCCTGGCAAGACCAAATGAAAGGGCAAAAAAATGCATGATTGAGAGTTGTATGTGAAATCAGACTTCTCAGCAACCTCATGTCCTGTGTGGTTGTGTGTCAGCTATGGAAGGGATAGCAGGATTTTGGAGGCAGGGTATGTGTGCAGGCTGCCTACTGCCCCATTTGAAAGGGACACATGGCAGCAGAGGGAAGAAAGGACTGTAGCAAGAAATAGGCCTAGAGGATAGTAAAGAGAAATTCAACACCGTTTGGGTCCTCATTCTGGTAGCAGAACATGCCTCCATAGAGCTGACTTTGAAGAGTCCCAGAGAAGACAATTTTCTTCTGCATCCTTGCCATACATCTATGGCTGCCCGCATCAACATTCCAATTTCTTAAACTTTGTTCCCCAGAGAACAGCCACGGCTTCAGGCTGAATCCTGCAGGGTCATCTACTTTCAACTCACTAACCTGGATGCAGGTGCAGTCACCGACTGTCACAGGAAGAGGTAAGCCCCCAAATCCTGTAGCCATTAAGCAATGCCTTTAGCAACATTACAAGATGTAAAAGATCTGTTTCAAGAGCATACTGTTACTTAGAACCGTGGTCTTTAAAAAAAAAAAAAAAAAAAAAAATCACTCCAGATTTAATCTGATAAGGTAAAAAGGGATTCTGATAAGCCTGAGAGTTTTTTTTGGGGGGGTTAAGAAATCAGATGACATCTGATCATTAAATGTATTGCAGCAAAAAGCTTAACAAAAGCAGTTCTTGTTAGGCAAGAATAGCAGATCAACAACGACTACAGAAAGAAAGAAACCCAGAAATCTGTATCTGGTTTAAATACAATTGAATAGTGTAATGGTCAGAATGAATTAGCATGTAAAAAGGAAAATCTCATGTTGCCTTAAAGATGATAAAATAGATTTACTGGTGTTCATTGCTTGCTCTTGGAATTGCATGCCCAGTGTGTTAATGCATTGTGCCTTTCATGTATTTTCTAGGCAGAAAGATGGTTGGTTGAATTGACCTGCATCTAGGAGCTTCTTTCATGTTCTCTCCCATTCTTCTCTAGCATTAACGTCAAGTAAATAAATACAAGGTAAAAGCAGATATATAAAGTAAGAGAGCTAGTTGCTGCACTTAATAGTTTTTAGCTGGAAGCGCTCCCACACTAGCAGGACTTGCAGAGGGAATTCTCAGCTGTGCTGCCTGACTCTGATCAATAGTAGCACAGGATTTCTGTGTTGCCACACCCTGCTGGGTGGTATGGATGCATGAATCTGCACTTCTCAGCATCTGCTCCAGCATGGGCATTCTCTGGAGCTGAAGAGCACAGCAGGAGCCACTAAGGGCTGCTGAAGCAAGGCCAGGCCATCTTGGCTAACCCATGAGGTGTTCCCAGCTATTTTTCCCTCCTAAAGCAGCTGCATATAGTGATCTTTGATCTCAAGAGCTTAACTTTGGAAGGAGCTGAATAAATCATGCATGCCACTATAACATATATTATTATTTACGTAGTATTAGCTCCTCCGTTCACATTCTGCAGAATGGAAAGCACTTGTGAGTGTTGGTGGTGTGCCCTGAGTGGTGAGGAGGGGTATCAGCTGGAACTGCCAGATAGACACGGTCAGATCTTGACTGCACAACCCGGGGCCATGAGCCCTTAGGAAAACAACATCACCCTTGAAGACTAGGGAAATTATGGAAGATGATCTAGTTTACATAGTCCTTCCTTTTGATTTTGCATCCACACCAACATGCAAAGAGCCTAACTTGGTGGGCTGTAAAAGGGCAAATCGGTGCAGGAGGAGATGACATTTACCCCCTTGGGGACTCGTGACACATGATTGACAAGCATTCTGGTTTCCATCAGGATGAGTGGGCTAGCTGTCCACAGAAGTTAGTGGAGGGTCCTTTCGTTTGCCAAAGCAATCCTCTAGGACAACAGAGAAGCTTTAAAGAATAGAGACAAATGCTTGGCACAGGGAGGAAAATGTATTGTTTGTGACATATGTGCTCCACTGGTTCTTTTTGTGGGCCTTTACTGAGGCTGTTCTTCTTAAGGATAGGAATGTAGCATTTGCTGTGGATAAAACTGTATGCAATAAAGGAACCTCCTGAAGCTGCTTTTATTTTAAATGCGTGAGTTGTAGGTAGCTCATTTGAAAGACTTATCACCAGTCAAAGGGACTGTTAACAAGACAGTTAATTACATGGAAGTTCCCTCAGTTCTAAAAGGCCCAATTCAGTATGACTCCCTGATAGCTGAACGTGCAAACTTGGTAAGGTCCTGGCTTGGGAATGCATTCTCTGCTTATTTTTCAGTTGATACAGTGATTTAGTCCAGCAAGAACTGTGTTTTTGGTTTTTCTTTTTCTTTTCTTTTTTTTTTTTTTTTTTTTGTGTGTGTGTGTTTTTTTTTTACGTTTTTTATTTTATATGGCTATTTTTCAGATAAGTGGCAGAAAAAGATACTTCTGATAAGACATGAAGCAAGATACACTCAATCATGCTGACTTTCAGCCTTTTTTGGTTAAAAAAACTGACACATGCTGACATCTAGCACTGCCATATGACTATTTTCAATGTTTTCCATGACTTTTTTCCTGGATCTCGTATGTTTTTAAGTGATGTATTTCCTAGCCAGGAATTTTAACTGTGCTCTCTATTTGTTGAGCGGCGCATTGTGAGATTCTGTCAGAGCTGCTTCAGTTTTCAGAGAGCTTCTTGGCCAGTTGGCAATTCAGACACATATGGAGAAGATATCAGCTGGAGAGATTGCACAGGCACTCATTTTTTTTTTCCACTTGAGACCTGTTTGAAAACTCCTGTCAATTTTGTTTTTAAATGTATTTATGGAAATAGTCTAAATCCTCCATGTTGATTCAGTTTTCTTTCTGAGACCACAGCAGTTCATTTACTGGTTAGTTACACTTGTCCAGATTGAGAAACCCGTAAAGAGTCAGTAAGACCTGGAAATCCAATTATTAGTTGCCTGCAGCTGCCAAGGGTGAAACCTTGCTTTCAAGTCCTCACCCCTTGCTACTGATTTTATAATAATAATAATTTACATGTAAATATATATACGTATTTTGGTCAAAAGTCCATGTTGCTTGATTTGAACAATTTTAGATGGGGACTAATATATTGTCAGGTGCTTCTGTGCTTCAAAAAGATTTGAGGGGACTGTGCACTGAAGACATGAAAGCAGAAGAGATGGTGTGTTTGTGGATGTTCTTGGAGTGTTTTGGTTATCTATTGGCAGGGGACCCTCTGGAACACGGTAGTAGTGTCGTGGACACGGTGGTGATTTGTGGGTGAGATCTAGGGAGGCAAAGGAAATGGCATATATATATATATATATATATATATATATTTTATGTTGGTAATCATATCTTTTAACTCAATGTATGAGGGTTGCTCCAAAAGTACTGCCTCCATTTTTACTATGTTGGCCCATGACAGCCGAAGTGGATGCTGGTGGTATGGCAGTTGAGGGTGAAACTTGCCACCAATATTCCATTACATTGTGTTGCCCTGTGATAGATTGCAGCAGAGGGCCAGTATAATAAAGTAACATCTGACATAGAAGTGCATGTGGAGAAAAGGTGTATCACCAAATTCCTCCATGTAGAAAACATGGCACCCATTAACATTCATTGGTGCTTGCTCAACACTGATGGAGACCAAGCATTAGATGTGAGAGAAGTGAGGTAGTAGGTGGTGAATTTCAGCAGTGGTGGCAGAGACAGTTGTCACCTCCACTGGTGCAGACTTTTCTGAGCACAGCATGCAGGATCTAGCTCATCACTGATGAAAATGCACAGCTAATGGTGCTGACTGTGTTGAAAAATATTATTTTGTAGCTGAGAATTTGCTCCATCAAGCAGTGTTATTGTGTTCTTTGTATCTGTTACAGTTTCCATGGAGATAAATAGGAGATATTACTTAAGGAGAAATGTACATACAAACTATCAAAATTAGGTATAAATTTCTGTCAAGTACAAGCCTTAACGTGGCATGTTTAACAATATAGCTTTGGGATATATTCTGATGTCAGCAAGAAACATAGTAGTAAAATGTCTAAGTAACTGGCTCTCAGCAAACAATTAATGCAAGGTGGTATAGTAAAGTCAGCTTTCAGTCAGCCTCCAGCCAATTTCACACTTTACTATCTGTTGCTGCATAGTTCTGAGATTGTGCAAGAAAATTCTTCCAAATAAATGTTCTTCTGGATGTGCACCAGTAACTGGCTGAGATGCTGTTAGTATTTTGTCCAGAGAGCCAACATCATGTTTGTAAAGAATTTTCACAGATGTAATCCAGTGTTGTGTTGCTTTTTAAATTTAAACTGCCCAGAATCAAGGTAAATGAAGGAATTACTCATAAAAAGTAATTAGATCTCCTTCCTCATAATTGTACTCATAGAAATACGCAAAATATTAATTTCCTGAACATGGCAGATAATGATGGTTGCACAGATATGAGGTGGGAAGCTGGAACTCTCTTTTAAGCTATCTGAAGTTGTTCAAATAGATATTTACATTGAGTTATTTAATTTCAGTATCCACTGAACAGTGGACCAAGACACATAAAGATTTATGGGTGAAACCACCCTCTTGCAAGAAGCCAGAGCTACTTCAATTTTGCTTTACATCCACTTTGCAAATTCCAGTTAATTTAAATGTTGAATGGGCCACAGAATGGATGTGGCCATCTGGAAAAGTTTCACAGTGGGTGAAAGAAAAGGGACAAGTCTCACTGGAAATGGATTCCAGCTTAGTGCACAAAAATCTAATCACCAGAGAAAGGATTTAATCAAGAGAGAATTAAAACTAAGAAGAAAGCGCCCACTCAAACAATAAAATTCAAATCCTGTTCAGGAAATGTGAAATCAAGGTTTCTCTTACTTTTCTTCTGTATTCATAATCATTTACTGCCCAGAAATTGAAGTATTCAACTATTACTGTTTAAAATGAAATGAATACCTGTTGACAGTAAGAATTCTAAGAGCATGCTTATCCCATTCTGAGATTTCTGAAATACCTTAAATGTATGTGGAGCTTCCTTATCACTGGCATAGTTTCTGTCTCTGGACTTAGTTGATTAAAGGATAGAATAAAAGCTAAAGCAAAGCAATGGCATAATTCATGAAGGAGTCAGGCAGAAAATACATACATTTCTTTCATGTAGAAATGTGTTCAGATACATAATTCACATTTTATCCTTTATGGCTGGCTTGTATCTTCTGCTAAGAGTAGATTTAAATCTGGTTGGTGCAATCAGCAGATGTGTATAGTGAGATGCTACTCTACACAAGTAGAAAAAAATGCCTAAAAACTTGACTTTAAGTAAATAACACGTAAACATTAATTCTGACTTGTTCACATTCTATTGCGTACATGAATGCATGCACCTCTACACTGCAGTAGTGCCGCATTGTCCAGAATCTCACTGATGTTGATCAACAAGGAAGTTTGATCCAAATGTAAAATGAAATCATAATTTGCAAGATAATGGGGAGTAGAATCAGCACCTTATGTGGCTTGTTTATTTTAGTATTTTACAGGAAGGACAAAGTTCAGTTTTAGAAAAGATTTGAAGAATAACAGCAGTGTGGTTCATCATGTATTTCTACGTATTTTCAGATCTGAATCTATGTGCTTTTCCCTAGTAGACATTGAAGTGTGAAGTGCTACCTTGAAACAATTTATTTTTATGTTCCAGCTCTTCAGGTCCTTTCATTTGTGACTGTGTCTGTGTTCGCTCTTCAGATGTGCAGGTGAGTTTCTTGTCTTTTTAATTCTGCAGAAGGCTGAATACACTTGAGTTTCTGGAAAAAAAAAAAAAAAAAAAAAAAAAGGAAAATCTGGAAAATCTGCAGTGAAATATAAGTAGGAGCCTTTCTGCACTGCACTTCTCTTGCAGTAAATGAGAGTTACTTATGCTCAAGGCCTTGGGAAGTTTGCCTAAGTAACAGATGAAATTAGACACAATTACAGAGAATTAATGAACAAAAATTACAGAGCACTGTACTCAGTAAACGCAGGGAGCTCAATTTACTGTAATTAATGCACTATGTATATTTTAATCATGTTCTGGAAGCATCTCTAGAAATATTATTTCTGAAGTGAAATGCAATTACAGGTAGAGAGTATGAGAAATTCTTATTTATATTCCTATGCACTGTGGAGAAACAGTTGAAAAGAGCTCTTTCATTAAACGAACCAGGACTGAAAATGAAGAGGAGGATTGCACAATTCACAACTGCACGCAGTCGCTGAGAGATGAGATCATCAGCGCAGCTTGGAGTTCAGACATGTGGTTTGAATTAGGGATACCTACTTTCCAGGCGCTTGATGTATTTGGTAGAAGATGATGTCTCACAAGCACATGCCAACTGCACTATGGAGAGTAACACCTCTAGACATCTTGGAGTACCAGTGCGCTACAAATAACTGTTTTTTTCCACAGCAGCATCTTTCCCATCATCAAAAAATATAATTCCTCTTGCCTGTAAGATAAGATCAGAATCCAGGCTGAATCTTAATGCATCGCAAGAGGTATTTAGGAGAATGTTTTTTGGTTTTTTTTAATATAGACAGTTAAGTTAAAAAAAATTAACAGGTGAGTTTTGAAGCACAACAGTTTAGATATTCAATACCATTTAAGCATACAGGATTGTTAGACAGCTGAGCCGATGAAAGAGAATAGAAAATAATGTGTATCTGTTCTTGTGCTAAAAAGTATAGTACAATTCCATGAAAATTTAGAATAGTATTTTTGTAACTGCTTACCCTATTGGAAAAAGTGTAATTTATAACACCGATATTATTTAGTCCTCTGTATATTTCCACTCAGAAATACACAACATCAGACTATATGAGTGCCAAAAAGAGTAATTTAGACAGCTGTCAGATAATTACAGAAGACAAACTATTCTTTTTTGACTACATTCGGTAATTAGTTTGGACCAACAAAACTTTGATGCTGATGTGAGGTCAAGACACAGGCACTGCAGAGACCAATATTCGGTGGTACAGGACCTCTAGCCCATTCAGTAGGGCACTTTTCTGCACCCTCAGCAGTCTGGTTATTGTTGTGGTGCCTGATTATGCACCTGCACTGTGCTCAAGGATGTAGAAAAGCTTGTAATGCTGGGTATGTTATTGCAAGAAAGTGTCAGTGTGGGGTAGTGCTGTGACACATCTATGCTGAGAAGCCTTCCTAGACCTTGGTTATAAACAAGGTCTGCAAGATCCACTCTGGATCTGAAAGCTAGTATTTTCATTACTGGAAATGTCTGTGTCCCTCTTTACAGCGTAATTGAGTAAATGACAAAATTGCATAAACTCAAGTATTTTCCTCAGATTTGCTGAAAATTTCATGAGAAATTTCCAAATCTATGGATTTGGTTTTAATATACACATCTCTTGAAGCTGTGTTTCTTCAGAGAAAAGTGGACCCAGAAAGCCCTGCCAGACTCAATCACTCTGTGATTTTGTGACTCTATTTCTTGTTGCTCTTCTGGTTTCACAGAATGTTTATTTTTGATGTGTGGGTAACATTAACTGTAAGCATTCTGAATGATCTAGTCAAAACTGTCCATTGGATTTGTCACACAATTTAAGTTTTCCTACATCTTTGATTCAGAACAGAAATTCTTTGGGTTGCACTCTTTACACTCTCATTGTCCAGTGTCAGACACTCTCCTAAGGAGTTTTTCTTATATAAAATACAGACCCAAAATGGTACCTCATGAAGACAGCAATCTATTGCAGTCCAAACACACACTCCTCTTGTGTAGTGAATGTGCATGCATGTGCATGTAAGAGGAAAGTTCTCTAGTGTGTTCTCTATGATTGTAATTCTGCAATAGGAATGAGTAGAAAAGATTCACTCAGGGAGGAGAGAGGTGCTGGCTCGGCTTATTAAATGTACTGTTTTTCTCTTCTTTCCGGGGTGGATGTTCATGGGCTGTTAATCCACTCATCTTGTGCGGTTCAAAAATATGTTATTGCAGGGCTGTTCTGTGTGCACTGGAAATACAACTACTCTGTACACCTCACAGAGATTATATTGCTTGGTTATTCAGCAATAATTCTGTACAGTGTGAAGGGGTGCTTAAATTCTAAGTAAAACCTACATAGTTTAGATTCAAAACTGTCTTTAGAATAGTAATAAAATGAGGCTAATAAGCTACTTCCCTCTCCCAGAGTCTTTCCCAGTTATTTAAAGTGTTGAACTGAGAAGAGAAAAAGAGTGAAAAAGAAAATGAGAGAACAGGAAGGAAGGAAAGAAAAGCAAGAAAGTAAGAAAGACAGTAAGAAGAAGAAAAGGGACAATTCTCCCCACATCCTCACAGATGAGGGAAGAGCTCACAAAAGGGTTTTTCAATGCTGTGTTGTAATATCTTATTTTAGGTTCTGATCTGAAATCCTTTGACGTCAGCTAACTTCCAGTGAATTTAATGTACTCTGGATCAGGCTTGTCATGTGGATCTCAGACTTACTGTTTGTGGATTAGCATGAATCTGTGGATTAGCTTTCCAGAACAAATACGTAACTTTAAAAATGAATTAGGCTATTGTTTTAACATGAACAGGTTTCAATATACATGTCCCTGTGTATGTAGATGGGTGGCATAGTATTTTTGAAAGGTGGGTGATCAAGTCATTTTAACAACATGTTTGCTGTTGAGGTTAGCAGTATTTAGGTAAATGGAAAAGGCTCCTGTCTTGTGAAGCATTTCCACCAGAAATACTGGAGTCTAAACAAAAACCTCTTCCTATTCTGAAAAACGTGGAACTGCAGACTGTTGCTACTTTGCCTTTTACATACTTACCTATGTATATACTTTATGCACCTAGTGAGTATATCCGTATAATTAAAAAACATAATCTTCATCAGTTTATAATATGTATCACCTCTGTTTGGTCACAGAGGACAGTATACAAATTAAAATACAGATGCACCTACCTTATGCTTGTATAATATTAAATTTCTTTAAAGCTCTACTGCCATATATGATTCCAGAATCATGATTTCTTGACATTTTGGAAATTCCATATATTATTTTTTTTTAAACATATCATAACTTTCTTAGGTTTTACATCATCCAGTCTTTCAGTTCTAACTCATGTCTCTGCTCCAGCTTGATAGCTTTATGTGCATATGTTGGTTGGCAACACACCAGCACTGCAGAAATATCACAGACTCGAGTAAGACATAATACTCAGCCCTAAGATGACCAGAAAATAGACCTTGGGCTCTTCAGCAGTGCCCATGGGGCAGTGAGTGTCATCTTCATGTTCTGGGATTGCTGGTTATACCATGAAGGAGTCCCACAAAATGAAGGTCTCATGGGTGCAGGGTCATTGTTCGCATGTTGGAGGAGGGAGGGATATGGTTCAGAAGATCCCATGCCTTCTCCATGTGAAACCCCAAAGACAAACGTCAGCCCTGAGAAACACCTGATTGCCTGGAAGCAGCAAAAAAAAAAAAAAAAAGACGACCCTTTCCCTCTGGAACACTTCCTCGGAAAGCATGACAGTAATGAAAACTTGGTGACACTGCATCAGCATTCAGCAACAGGAGCTTAACTAGGCTGTGTGGCAGAAATGTAAGATTAGCATGTCAAAATAACTGGTGTGAACAGAAACTGAGCTACAATCCAGCACCCAGATGAAACTAAATTATCCAATATGATCTGAAAGTGCCATGTAGTTCTCAAACGGAAAGGCTGCAGTGCTTCTGAATAAGCTGGCATGCATTTCATACATTGCTTTCCTGCTCACTTGATAAACTTCTCACTGTATATTTTGGCACATTCTTGCAATCTTTTATTAGAAATGATTTCCAGTTTATTATTAAATGATTATTTTCAATTAACATATGTCCCATCCCCCCAAACAATCAATTTAAATAATAAAATAAAAACCGTGTTTTGTTTGTTTGCTTTACACAATTATGTTTATATATTGTTTTTGCTTTAGGAGGAAATTTTCTGATTCAGCAAAGTCAATACAAACATTTTAAAATCCCACTGCCACTTATTGAGGCCTTTTATATAGTAGTATTTTATGGAAACTGCAAGGGATGCCTGTATTTGTGTGCAAACTAAGAAGATAAAGATTTTTTTTTTCTTAGCTTACTAATGCTAGTTTTATATGTATGATAATTTGTATTATATTTAAATATGGAACTGCTTATTTTAAACCATTTACTAAATTTGTCTGTTCATTGTTTCAAGCAGTGTCATTTCATGTGGCCACATCATATTATATTGCAATCTCTAAATTGTATACACTTGAAGATTCTGCCAAAGTATGCAATTTAGCACACAGAAACCAATGGTTATGGAAAATACATATATATATGTAAAAGTTAGCATATTCAATATAATTTCTATGGATTTTATAGTTGAGTATGTTGGCAGAAGCAACTAGAGGGAGACCAAAATGACACCTATTGAGTAGAAATGAATTCCAAGGTCTCTTGTGTTGTTATTACATGTGTTATTTATAAAACCCAACAAAGCACATAATACAGCCCTTTGGAAGGGAGTCTGGAAAAATCAGGGAACAATAGAACAGTGGTTCTGTTAAAGGTATGCCTGGCAAATTAAGTTTGCAGCTTCATGAAAGGACATGAAGACACATAGGGGTCTGTTTATTATTCTCTTTTCTAGAGTGATTCCCGAAAGCAGAGAAGAGTATGACACAGCATGAATCATAAATACAAAGATATAGCATGCAAATTGCGCCGTAACTGTTGTATTTCTCCTATCAAAGACGAGACTGTTCTAATACACATTGCACAGCAATGCAGTCTTCCTCCTGAAAGATGAGTTGTTCATTGAGTCAGCTCTGCTCACCCAAGTGCCAAATGAGAGCCAAAGCCAGCGGAAGGGAAACGGAGCAGTGTGAAGAGAGGTCAGGACTGGGGTACAGTGGGCTCTACCCTGCTGGGACCTTGCACCTCTACTGTCCTTCACCAGCTTCCCAGCTGAAATATTCTTGTTGCTTTTTACAGAGATATACTGCCATGCAAAGATTAAAGAATTGGCTTGTTCAGAAGTGTTTCTTTTTCTAAGTTATCAATTTATTTCCCTTCAGGAATTTATGCTCCTCAGAGCAACTGCGTGCAGAAAATCTATATATTGACTTAGAATTAAATTAGCCCTATTAAAAGAGGGGAGCAAGATACAGCAATACAGTTTTTAAAACTGTTTGGAGACAAAAAGGCTCTATCTGGTTCAGATTAGAAGTGGGATTTTCCTATGTATTGGACATCGTTACTTCTATTTTGCATTCTTCTTTGTTATGGTGGTCACAAAAAACATACTGAAAGCCTGGAGGCCACTGAGACTCTGCTATGACCCACATTCTTCTTTCTACACATGCATTCAGCTTGTGGTGTATAATTAAAACACATTTTTATATTTTATTCAAATAGAAGCATGTAACAGCATAACACTGACCCGTCAGAAAGAACTTGTGTTCTGAGGTTGTAAGGGGACAAGTGGTTAGTGTGCTTAAAACAAAGACACATTTTGTCATTGCATACTGCTGCACAACTGCCAGTAACCACAATTGAAAACTCCTTTCTTGGATGATGAAATAACATTGATTTTACCACATTATTCTGATATTTTTCCCTTACAGATGTCAATCATAATCCTGTGTTTTCTGTGGCTTTTCTTCATGAGATCTTGACTCCTTGCTAGGGTTTACAGACCAGTGCTGCTGGTGATAAACTCCTAAGGATTTAATGGACTGTGGCAGGGAAGTTCACCTTTGTTCCAGGGAAGATCACAGAACAGATTCTCCTGGAAACTATGCTAAGGTATGTGGAAGAGAGGGAGGTGACATGGGATATGGGATAACTAGCATGGCTTCACCAAGAGCCACAAAGATGATCACAGGGCTGGAGCATCTCTCCCATGAAGACAAATTCAGGGAGCTCGACTTGTTCAGACTGGAGAGGAGAAAGCTTCAGGGAGACCTTATTGCAACCCTCTGGTACTTGAAGGGAGCTTATAAGCAGGAGGGGTGTTGACTTTTTACATGGTCTGATTGTGACAGAACTAGGGGGAATGGCTTTAAAGAAAAAGAGAGGATATTTGAATTAGATGTTAGGAAGAAATTCTTCAGAGGGTGGTGAGGTGCTGGCACAGCTGCCCAGAGAAGCTGTGGTGCCCCATCCCTGGAGGTGCTCAAGGCCAGGTTGGATAGGGCCCTGAGCAGCCTGAGCTGGTGGGGTTCAGTGCTGCTCATGTCAGAGGGGTTGAAACTAGATGATCTTTAAGGTCCACTCCAACATTAGCCATTCTATGACTCTATTATTGTCTGACATACCTAGTGGCCTATGATGGCATAACTGCATTAATGGACAAGGGAAGAGCCACTGATATAATCTATCCGGACTTCAGTAAGGCCTTTGACACAGTCCCCCATAACATCCTTATCTCCAAATTGGAAAGATATAGATTGGATGGGTGGACTGTCTGATGAATGAGGAACTAGTTGTGAGACAGCACCCAGAGAGTGGTAGATAATGACTCTGTATCCAGATGGAGATTGGTGATGAATGGTGTCTGTCAGGGGTCAGTACTGGGATCAGTTTTTTTTAGAATCTTCATCCGTGACATCAACAGTGGAATTGACTTAAACAAGTTTGTGGATGACAGCAAGCTGTGTGGTACTGTAGATATGCCAGAAGGACAGGATGCTAACTACAGAGACCTAGACAGGTTGAGCAGGCAGTCCAGGAGAATCTCATGAGGTTCAGCAAAACAAAGTACAATGTCTTGCACCTGATTTGTAGCAACCCACACTAACAATACAGGCTGTTAAGGATACAGGATGTAAAAATAAAGCACAACCCTGTCAAAAATTACCCGGGGGTACTTGTGAATGGCAAGCTGGACAAGAGCCACCAATGTGCTCTTGCAGCCTGGAAAGCCAACTGTATCCCTGGCTGAATCAAACGAAGCATGACCAGCAGGTTGAGGGATGTGATCCTGCCCCTCTGCTCTGCGTTGGTGAGGCATAACCTGGAGTGCTGCATCCAGCTGTGGAGTCCTCAATGGGGAAGAGATGTGGGCCCGTTGGAGCATATCCAGAGGAGGGCCATAAAAATGATCCAAGGGATGGAACACCTACCCTACAGGGACAGGCTGAGAGCTGGAGCTGTTCAGCATGGAGAAGGCTCTGGAGAGAGCTGAGACTGACCTTTCAGTGTCTAAATGGGGTTTATGAGAATGAATGAAACAGACTCATCCAGTCACCTCCACTGGTACAGGCTGTTATGAACGTATCATTTAGTCTCTTGTTCAACTGTGGCAAAAATACATAACTAATGGTGGCGACTATGCTGAAAATGAGTGTTCTGTAACTGAGAATTTGTTCTGTCAAAGAGTGTTATTGTGCTCTTTGTATCTGTTGTAGTTTCCAGGAAAAGAAATAGGAGGAACTACTTGTGGAACAGCTTACGTAGTTCTAGTGAGTTATATGTAGATATCTGTAATGAGGAACTTTAAACAAATGCCTGCTTCTGTTGAATTTTACTTGTCCCATGGTGTCTGGTTCCTTTTGGTTCCTGTGGAAAGATTTTCCTTGTTTTGCATGCCATGAGCTTTTACAAACCTTTGCACAATTATTGTTAATGATTTCAGTTATGGCTAAATAACGCATCACCTACTTTCAGTTCAAAATCTATGAGAAAAATGTACAGAAGGGGAAAAGGAAATCCAGAAGGTACATACTGTAGCTAGATAAATACTGATGAAGTTAAATGTGGAAAAACAGGGAAATTACTTAACACATCTGTAAAATACAAAATGTCTTGGAAATTAATAATCTTTTGCTTATAATAGTAGATGAGATCAAGGTGTAATGATATACTTCAGCTTTCTCTGTACCCCTGATCACCATATCTGCTATGTTTAGATACCAAACCATTAAAATGTCTCTCCAAAAGTTGATTCTCTGTCATAATAAGTGAATGTCTGCTTGGCCTAAAAGCTTTTTGGCTGATAGACTCTGCTATAAAGAGATAATAGTGTTAGACAGTGAGCTGAGATAATAAATTAAACTAACCTGCCAGGGTAACTTTGAGACAACTGAAGCTTTACAGAGGGTCAGTTATGCATTAGGAATTCCTATATAAATGTTTTACTTAATAGATCTATGAGCATTTGAAAGAGAATTTACCTGACATGAAAGGATTACAAAAATGTTGTTTATGGAGTAAACTAGTAATAATTTTTCAAGTCACAGAGGTACCTCATGAATTTCTGTAGTTAGAAGGTACACTGAAATCAACCAACTTTTACCCATAAGGTAGAGGGAGTTTCTTAAAGTAAGGTTAAAATTTCCTTTTGATTTCTATTGCCTTATATCTTTAGTGACTCAAATTTTTAAAACAAAAACATGATTTAACTGGGAACTTAGAAATATTGAAAATAAATTATTTTAGATTCTCTAATTAAAACATCTACATGACACTCCTGGAAAAACAGACTAAATATCCAGTATCACTAATCACTATTCAAATGCAAACGTGATTTTCAACATGAAGTTGTAAAAATGCATGTTCTAAACTCAGGAGACCAGTAATTCCCCAGGCAAATCTGATAAGATCTGACAAATTCTGGTAAGCACTTATCATTGTACTTGATATTTCAGATTGAGTTTCACTCCACAAAATCTGAGTAAAAACCTCTCAGTAATTACAGCCACTTTCAAAATTATCTGCAGTTCTGTAATGTATCATAATTCAACCAATTCATTGTTAACATTTTCGTTCAGGCAATTTAGACAATAATTATGCCTAATCTTTAGTCTTTCTGAGACCAAGATCTTCTGGCTGAAAAACTGAAATCTCCCTTTCTTGGCTCAGTAAGTGAACAGTCAACTAGGAGTATGAATACTGTGCATTTTATTGAGCAATGTGATGATATTCTGGTAGCTGAAAATTTGGCTACAAAATTTGGTTGCAAAATCTATATACAAGCAAACAGCAGTGAAGGAGATTATTTCACAAAGAAAAATGATAATGTCATTGGAGACATTTTCTGGGGCTTAGAATAAAATAAAAAATACATCAAACTAAATTTTCTGCCAGTAACATCTAAAAAAAGTCAGATTATACAGTACATTATAAAAGAAAGATAAATAAAACAAAAAACAAAGAAACCTCTCTGGCTTCCCAGAAAGAAGCCTTTTCACTAGAGAATGAGTGACTCTTTACCAGTTTTTCAGGGCTAGCCCATGAAACCTGTGTTTAAATTTTGAGCATTCTGGAAACTCCTTTTGGCTGAAGATCTCATCTGTACTCTCCTTGGTATCATACAGAAAATAGGACAGGACATCTAGATCACGTTGATCAGAGCCCCATCCAGTCTGACCTTGAATTTTGTCTCCAGGGCTGGCACATCCACCACATCTCCTGGTGATTTTTTCAAGTGCCTCACCACACTCACTGTAAAAGACTTTTTCCTTATATCCAACCTAAATCTACCCTCTTTAATCTTGAAGTCATTTCCCCTCCTTCTATTACAACAGATTCTGCTAAAGAGACTGTTCCCTTCTTTCCTGTAGTTCCTCTTTATATACTGAAAAGCTGCTATTAGGTGATTGCCAGGTATGAAGTTCTAGTCAGTGGAAAATTTTGGGAATTATTAGTTTGGTTAGTACCTGTTACAGGCATCAGTAATGCTGTGGTTCTCTATTATATCAAAGATTTGTTTTCCCTTTCAGTTACTCAAAGCCCCAGTATCATAATGGCTCATACAGCACCGCATAATGTGGCACAGGGCATTCCTAATATTATCAGCATTATTGTCAGAAGTTATAAAAAAACTTTTGAGTAAGATTTACCGTGAAGGGTCTGAAGACCATTTCACTCAATTTTGGATTGGGATCATTTAACCTTCCTTAGTTTAACTGAGACATAAGTGCCTCTCCAGAGGAGTTACATGCACTTATACTGGGCATGAATTTGGCCTACCTGGCACCAGTCACTTTCTTGGTGCTATTAGGAGGCACTTCTGGGAATTCAGTTTCAGCAGCAGAATGTCAGAGCTCCCAAAACTGAAACAGCATCTTCCAGAAGCCAGGACAGTAATTTGAGCCCGAAGTCTCAGGCTTATCTGTGTAATTAATCATGAGATGAGAACAGCTTTTGCTTTGGGATGTGTTTATCATTTCTTGCAAAACTTTTACTATGTTTCAAACAAGGCTTACTGCATAAAGTTCAGTGTCTCACCTAGATAAACTAATCTCACACTGTGAATATCTTTGACATCATGAGATGATGGTGCTTATCCACTATGCGCCAGCCTTCTCTTGAGGAGACTGACCTCTCTTGGAAGTGGCCAGCTCTCTGTCCGCTAAGGCTGTAGCTTGGACAGTAGTTGGAGATGATAAATCCTGCTTCATAGGAATGGGCCAAAGACTGCAACTGGACCGTTACAAATCTGGCTGGGACTAAAATCTGCCAGGGCGTATTTCAGGCTCTGCTGGAGTCATGGAGTGAGTGACAGTATTCTTGTGGGGTTCAGTGGATCTGAGATTTCCTCTCCAGCCATCATTAACACATTTATAATGTAATAATAGCTGGAAGCCACAGACAGAGGCACTCTATGAGACAGAAGAGTTTGTAATGCCTTCTAGCTGGAGAACAATGATACACTGGGCCAGGAGAAGATCTGGGAGGAACAGAATAGGAAAAATAGCAACTCTGTTAAATAAGGGCTTTCCCTTTTCTGCAGAGGGCAGCTGGCTCATAACTTGACTAAATCACCCTGGAAAATGGGAAAGCACTGCTTTCTTCTTTCAGCCCTCTAAAAATTCAAAACCATCTTTCTTCTCTGTTTGAGCAATATAAACAATGAAGTGATAGATAATGTTTTGACTCTCAGTCCTCTGCTTTCCTTGACTTTTCATTTGGGCAGTCACAAAGTCCTTCTGTTTTGACGTGAACAGATTGTTTCCTTTTCTGCTGCGTCTCTTCTGGTCTGCAGTAAAAATGTATCCTCCTGAAAACTGAAGCTTTTGCCTGCGTGTTGGCTTTGCTCTTTATGTTTTGTTCTGCTCATCCTTTAGCTTCTCCCTTACTGGGGCTACCGGAGATGCAATCAACCAATCACATTATTTCCAGTCATTTTTCTTGCTGAGCTAATCTGAGAATAGTTCTTTCCAAACATAATGTCTGGGACCTGGTACTGGATTATTTCCTCTCCTTTTATCATGATTAAAAAAATGATAAGGGTAGGAACAGAAAAGTCCCACACCAAACTTAGCTAAAAAATTAGCCTTAATGCTCTGTGCTGTCAGACTGTGCAGAGCTGCACCATATGTACAGAGCTTCCTATGGCATATGGTATTTGAATAGAAACAAGAACCCTTAGAAAACAGCAGATGTAACTGTCAGGACCACATATATGAAACATACTGAATGTCATTTCTCTGCAGAAGATCTAAAACTGATAAGCAAGTGTTTTCCTGTGTTTTTTATGTGTGCGCATGTGTTGGTTACATGCAGAATTTGAAATAGATATTGCTGTTCTTTTCCGGTACCTGTAAATTTATCACAAATAGTCTCATTCAATCCCTCTTAGTCACCAGTTCTAAAACTGCATAGAAGTATAATTTATAAGAGCACTGACAGGATCTGTGTTAGATGGAGTTTGGGAGGATAATAAAGACTGTATCTATGGAAAAAAAAGAGCCATTCTGGGCAAAATTACCAAACTTGACTCATTCTATGCACAAAAGATTGGAAAAGATATGAAAATTTGAGTGTGGAAAACAAAGAGAGGAAATGACTTTGCAGGACAGTAGCCAGTGAATTATTTAGTTCTTTTTAAGACTGAAATACAAAGCAGCTTTAGTTTTGTGACTTGGAGAAGTCTGAGAAGTCTGAGGCTTTATTTTCAGACATAACTACCTAAACACATCAGATGTACTTCCACTTTTAATGCTTTTTCTTTTTTTTTCTTTTTCTTTTCTTTTCTTTTTTTTTAAACTCTACTGTTTTTTTTTCAGATATCTTTGGATCTTTTGGATCTTTACTCGAGAGCTACAAAAGTACAAGGAAAAGGTATATTCTGACTAATATTCTGTTGTTTGCTTTCATGTTGGGATTTATATAACCTAATGTAGTGAATAAAGGCCTTTTTTCATCCCCTACCCAAGGAGATGCACTGGCAAGTGACATATTTTCCTTGCAGGATTTGACAGTATCCTGACCATTTAGTAAAAATGGGAAGAAGAGGAGTGAGAATATTCTGTGACTGTCATTAGCAATGTTATCTCAAACTGAAATTGACAGGGAAAAGCTTTTATTTTAAGAACAAGAATTTCAAGGACTAGATCCATGAAAATAACAGTGAAAGAAACAGAGGCCATTATCACATTGTCTGACCCAAGATAATTCTCCATGTTTGCCACTGAGCTAACTTTTAGCAGAGATGATGGCAGAAGGCAATGTGCAACATCTTCTACTTGGGGCAGAAGCTCAGGGAGGAACAGTAAGACTAAATCCCAGATGAAGTTTTAGTCGGGAAAATATACAAGAAGTCAAGAGAGAGCAATTTCTTAGATTCTTGGTTCATATATAGCCATGGTTTAATTAGAAGTTATTGATCTTGTTGACTTCTCTCCTTACTTTTCTCTGCATGCATCAGTCTCCCAGACATGAAAAATTTGGTTAGATTGCTTGTGGTACAATTTGATACACTATGCATCTAAGTATAATATCTCTGCTTTCTCCCTTCCATTAGACGGTTCAAAGCCTTGAAAATGTACTTTATAAAAGTTATTTGCACATACATATGTGTGTGTAAACAGCTGTTTCCTTCAGAAGCAGTTAGCTCATTGGCAGCAGGTGGCATGGCTTCTGAGTAACCTGTAGCTTTCAGAAAACCTGGGTTGGTTTTGATCAAGTATGAAAAACCAGGAAAAACCTCATGGATTGCAATGTCTGTGTCTGATTGCTCAGGATTCAGAGTGGACTGCAAGGCATGATCAGAAGTACAGATGCCCTATACTTCTCCTCAGTGAAACATAGGTGTTTCCAGACAAAAACAGATGATTGTGGTATGTTTCGATCACCTAGAATGCCAATAGGAAACATTCAGCTGTTGTGTGTGCAATCTTTCCTGTTTGCTTTGACAAGTAATGCAGGGGGAGAGATGGGCAGGTAGTGTGGTCAATTAGGATCTAAAGCCAAAAGCCACCTCTTTGTGCTGGAGTCTGCTCCACCTACTGAAAAAAAAATAATCTCAGTTTTCTTTACAGAGGTGGTTGTGGAGTTGCCAAGGCTTGCAGCTTTCTACTCTTTATGAAAGTCCCCCCTCAATGCAGTGCTGGTCTGTGGGAGGCCTGGGAGTTTTCCTGCCCTAGTTCCCAGTGTGCTAGTGAATCTGTCCAAAGAGTGCCACTGTGCAGATAGAAGCAAAAGAGCCATGGATCCCAGAAAGAAAGCTCTTCTTCATTGGGAAGTAGGGAAAGAATGATAACAGCAATGCTGCTGCCTTTTAAACTAAGATGTTTCTGGAGGAGATTCCCTGCCCCTCCCTGATTGACTTCATAAATTGTTGGAGATTATATCTCTTTTTTTTTTTTTTTTTTTTCCCATGGGATGGAAATATTCTCTTTGGAAGTCAACTGAATATTTTGCCAGAAAAATAAGATATGAGGATGTTATGCTCTTGATAAACCTCACACCAGACGAATGAAGAGGAGAGACCTGTTGGCTTCCATACTCTAGCACAGAATGGGAAAAAATTCATTTGGCCTTGGCGGGAGTAACTCCCATCAGACAAAGAACTGGCTTTCGGGAAAAAAACCCCACAGTCTTCACTGAAATATTACACTGGTGTCCAGTGTCTTTCTAGAACAATGAATCACTTATGGTGACTGAATTAACAGTTACTCTCTTACGCTGATTCTCTTGTAAGAACTTACACTTATTTATACTTAACTTGGTTAAGTGCAAGAAATAGTTCCAGTCTGCACATAATAATGCATTTCTGCACATCTTTTTTTCCCTGACCACATGAATGATGACTTGTATGGAATTACAGGATGCGTGGAGAGAAAGAGTTTTGGACAAAACCGACTAGTTCTGTTTACAAGACAGAAACATTTCATTTACCTGTCTGTGCAGAAATATTAGCTTATTATTATTATTTTTTTAATACTAAGCTTTATATTTAATTCCTGTTGTAGTTTCAGCTTATTCCTTCAGATCTGCATGTTTGTTCTGAGATTTTTCAATTGATTATAAAAGGACAAAAGGACAAGTCTCTGCCCATCCCTCAGAAGCTCTGATGCACATTCCAAAGCAAAGCAACAGACTGAGTCAGAGGATGTGACATTTTCATTTGTGTAAGTCAGTGTTTCTTGACGCCACAGGTAATTATTAATTAGGTGTTTCCAAAGCAAAACATGGAAATACTGAACAAACCTCTAGTGCTAGGACTGGCACACAGAAAACTGTGATTGGGAGTTCAGGATGGTTGACAAAAATACAGAGGAAGTTCAGATATATTCTGGACCAAGAGCAGGTTAGAATCTAAACATGTGTGGCAATAATTGAGTGGGTTAATAATGATTATCCGTTAACACAGGAATATTTCTCTTCTAACCTGGCAGCATAACAGTTAGAGGATATGAATTGAGTTCTACAGTAATGTGTAGTCAACCAAAGATTTTTGCATGGTAACAGAAAACACAAAATGAATTGTGTACAAGCTATACAGACTGAAGCAACACATATATACAAATCTTATAAGCCACATGACCATTGAAAGCCTTGATATTAAGACTTCTTTCAACAAGGTCTTTAGTACTGTATTCAGCTTAAAATTTTGAGGAGAGTAGATCTATAATCTTATAAGTATTAATGCTTGCCAGGCTCTTTGTAAGTATAGTGGTGAGTAGTAGTACTTAGCAAATGGGAGCTGTATCTATGAATGTCACTATAACTTTCCCTTAGCTCTTGAAAAGTTTTCAGACTGCTGATTAATGTGATGTGCATTTAAATATGAGTGACTATTTCTAATCCTTGCAATAACTAATACTAACTGCAGTCCTGTTGACAAGGAGGATGATTTACAGGCGGAGCGGGATGGTTTCATTGGTTTGGCTGAGAGGCTATGGCAGCTGCAGGAAACCTGAATTTTCTTTTTCCCCATGAATCTGATGGCTATTGACTTATTTCTTAAAATAAAACTACCAGCTTTGTGGGATGTACCAGCAGATGTACCACTTCAAGAGGGTGGCCTCTTCATTTGCCATCCCCAAAGCAAAGGGGCTCTTCACTAGTCAAGCCAGCAGTTGCCGAGCATTTCAGACAAGACAGAGAATTCTTCCAGTAAACCTCCATGAGTGAGAAAATCATTAGATCATTCACTGAAGGGGCTACGGACTTGAAGAGCTCTTTTGTTCCTTTCAAGCACAAGACTTTTCAGGGCTAAACGCATCGGAGAACACAGCTTTTGGAGGAATTCAGAGCAGTACACTATTCTCATGCTTACTATAATTTTCCAGTACACAAGTTACTAATCCAATTTGGGAAAAGCTGTGGCTTGCTGAGAACTGGGAGAGAATATGTGAAAGAGAAGTCTCTTTGGTATTTTTTGCCCATTTGTGTCCATTTGTAAGTACTAAATAACACTCACTTCCACACACGTGACTTTGTAGGATATTGGATGAACAAGTAGGTGGATCAGTTCTCACATTTCTGGCTTATCGCTTCAAGTTCTCAGATTTCTCTGACCGAGACACAAGCTACCCCCTAAGTCAGTGGTGGGTGCCACTGGCTGTTCTCTGGTTTCCTGCCAACAGCCTGATCTGCAGCACGTGTAAATCAACTCAGCCAGGCACTTCAGTGATGATTCACATCAGTTAAGGATCTGGCTCATCCTTTTTTCAGATTATTTCTTGCTTCCCACATTTTCAATTTGTTTTAATTGAGTTTTCCCTTAGGTCATCATCTGTGTTGGCTTCCTGCTGTCCTCATTGACACTGCATTAGCCCAGATGAAGAAATTCAGCCATCTCATATTTAAAGCTCAAACTTTCTATAGGACTTTTTAATTTGAGTTATGAAATCTGCTTATTAAAACCTGTGTCCTAATAGGACTCTGTTCCTTCTTTACCTTCCTCTTACTGGCATGTAACATTTACTGGGAATAGGTCATAAATTCTTGGCAGTGACAGCACAGCAATAGCTTAAATAGGCAAACAGTTACTTCCAATTGATTAACATATCTATTTGAGGATGAGTTTTCCTCTTGTGAAGTGTCTGACAGCGTTCCGTGTCCTTAGAGGCAGGACACAGTTTTGAGTGTGATTCAATTTTACATTGCTGTGTTTCCAACTTAATTACAGAGCTATGCTGGTTACCCTATGGGAGGACATCTGTTCTTTATAATCCTGCTTAACATTTTGTTGTCATTTAGATCTGGTCATGTCACCTCAGTAACTTTGTACCACCTTCATAATGTTGATTAGTGCAGTTGTTAACTGAGAACTGTAGCCACTGCTACACTTAACAAAATACTCCACTTTTCTCTAAATTTATACCTCATAAGCAGGAAGAAAAGGTGAAATTATTCACCTGGCACCTGCTGAGATGTGGCAGAAAGGTCAATGGAATGACTAAGTGATGTATATCCTAACTGTAAAATGTTAAAATAGCATGTAAAATAATACTTTCACAGTGAGAGAATCATAGTTCTGCATAGGGATTAGACAAACTAAATATAGAGAATAATGGTTTCACTGTTTTATGTGGTCGCAACATAATTATTGCCAGTTTGTTCCTACACTAATTAGTTTTATTCAAAATGTACCAGACCCCTAAGATTCTCTCCTTTGGGCATAGATACAGGTACATACTGTCTGATTTATAGCTGCATGACAACTAAATTAATTCAGTTTAATCACCATGAAAAAACAATATTTTTATTTAAAAAACAACAACAACAACAACACCCTGTAAACCATATTATGTTAAACTTGCCAATGAATCTGTATTTATATAGATAATATCTTTCTCAGTAGTGTGAGATAAAAATGAAATTTATTCAATGAATTTGATGAAGTTGTAGAGAAAAGCTGACAATATTTACACAAACTCTGCTGGAAGCATAACATTATATAGTATTCATTGTATTCATTTTACTAAAATACAACTCCAGAGAAAAACACTTATATGAAACACAGAAGAAGTATGGCAGCAGCATAAGAGGGTTCTGATAGCTGGTTAAATCATTCACTATGTTCTGTTTGTTAAGATAATGATGACGTTCATAAAATGGTTTTTGATACATTGATTCGGTTACTTTTTTTTTTTTTTTTTTTTCTTTTTTCCCTGTTAAAAGGAATCGGGCATTAAGCAATGTGGGAAATAAATAAGTCCAGATTAAAAGAAAGTCTTCATAAAAAAAATAAAAAATTCTTTTTTTGTCTCATGAAGTTTCTGAGCCATTAGCTCAACTGTTGATGTTGCTGAACTATTTAATGTTTTTCATTACAGACTGCTGTCTCAGAGGTTGCTCCACTGGGTTATTTCCGATGTGATATGGCAATATATGATGTATTCTCCAAAAGCCAGGTAATGCATTTCAACTGGCAGGTAACTTTGCATGTAGAAAATAAAGTACACTAACCATATCCCTAACAAGTGTAATTGGAACAACATTGACAGGCTAAAATGGCGGTTACCTTAACAGAGTGGAGAAGGTTTTAAATAGAATTGAAGTGAAGCATTAATTTGAGAGTGGTTTGTGTTTTGGTAAAAGATTTATTGGGTGAGATGTCATACATTTTTTGAGCTTTCAGATAAGTGATTACCCTTGTTTTCTGGTTCAGCTCTTCTTCAGCCTAAGCTCAATAGTCTAATCTTGAAACTTCATCAACTGTAAGTTGTGCTTGCTTCTATCCATGAACTTAGTCCCAGTTCATAGACCATCTACCAAGAGTTTTGCATTTGTGTGCATGGATGAAAATGGGAAGGACTTGACAAAAATCAAATGAAAAATCAAAGCTCACTCTGCACCAGAAGCACATTCAAATGATGTGTATTTGAAACTGTGTGTATTAAATGTATTAAATGTGTATTTAAACTGATTCAGTGTTTGTATCAGGTTGTATCGGGTCTTTAAAAGATAGCAAGTCAGGCATGTTTTCATTAGTTCTTCCAAGTAAGTCGTATCTTTAACATCAGTTGTGAACCTGACAATTTCCAGGAGATGAAGACAATTGATTGTCTGGAAACAGAGAGATTGATGGGGCCAGAGGAGTGCCAAATGCAGGAAAACTTGTCTGAGCTCCAGTGGTTCTTAGAAAGACAGACCTGTTAGGAGAGTGTTGTGTGGAAGTGAAACAAGATAGCTGAAGTTAAGAGAAAGATGAGCTACTGCCACAGCTGTAGTGTCTTGGTGTGAGTTTGGACTGTTTGAAGGCTGCATGTCCACAGCCTGTGAAAAGTCTAAACTGACTTTATTTCAGCTTAATGCTTTATTTGATTCTCTCTCTCTCTCTCTCTCTCTCTCTGTATTCTACAGCCAAAAATGTATTTTGTGAGTTTGTTGACATTCTACTTGGTTAGCTTTGACTTAACTGTTCATAGGGGCAAAAAAGGATAAATTTCAATCTTTTCAAGCATTCTCCAACACATCTATTTGCTGCTTGAGAATTCAAATTTTGATTTACCTTATTGTGCCATCCCTGATAAGAAAAAACACCAAAGTCAGTTTTTCCTTTGATAGAGAGGGTGACCTAGAGAAATATTATGTGTTATAGCTATATAGATACGCAAAAGCTAGCTTAGATAATGTAGCTTGACCACCAGCAGCAACAGAGACATGTTGGTATAAGGGCCTGATAAACCAGGCTGTGCATCTACATGCTGATCTGAGCACACCCTAATAAAACATATAAGCAAAATCTGCAACTGATGAACCTGGAAGAAAATGATATCTTGCATTTCATTGCAGGGTTGTCTTAGAGTGATACTCAAATCTGTAATTTCATCTGGTCAGCTAGGAATTGCAATAGTCCCTCTTGTATTCCAAATAGATTTGCATCACTGATCACTTCCCTTTACTTTAGTGATAGCAAGAAGGAACATTTTGCCTTAAGAAAATCTCTGCTAGCAATTTTGGGCATTTCAACACCTTTTTGCAATGAATATCTCACAAAATGTGGGAAGGCATATTCAACTCTCTCACCCGTACCTCCCTAAATTGGAACTCACTGTACTGGAGAAGTCAAAGCAGGTCTTATTTCTAGACACAGTAGTCATATTTCACCTTGGGCATGAATTTAATCATCCTAGAAAAGATATAAAATTTCATCAGTTAGCTTTTACAGACTGCACACCAAAGGTGGAAAGCCTGAGCTTGTGATTGGTTGGATCATCACTGCTGTCATTTCTGGCAACTGTATTTGAGCCTCTTGAACATCTCAGCCACATGGCACTGCTTCTGGATTCCTGGCTGCATGGCTATTAAATATGCAGTGAGCTTTTCAAACAGATGGTCATTTAACAGTTCAACTCAAGGAAATCTACCATGCTTGCACATCTGAGCACAGGTGCTCATGAGATTTATGACACTGAGAAAACTATTGAGAGGAAGAAAATGTGTGTTAACAGGAAAGAAATATAAGTTGCATATTCCATCAGTAAGGCAGATCAGCTTGTCTTCCTGCTGTCAGCCTGCTGGGCCTTATGACTCAAAATACACTCATTCAACCTCTTGTGAAGGAAATATTGAAATCCGATTTCTCACGCCACTAGCAGAAATACATTTCGAAATGAAAGAGCCCATCCAAAGCCAAGCCACTACAGAGTGATCTCATTCTGTGGTCTTTTTAAGGATTTTGGGAAGGAAATGCACCACAATAGTAATTAATACCACTACATTTCAGTTGTAGTTGTCTGACGTAGAAGCTGTCTGTCTTCTTGGACTATTGTTTGGGCTTATGCAGAACAGTGCAAACAGTGATTGCTATATTTATCCACCTATCACCAATGACCATCCTGAAGACAAGTGCATATAAAAAGGACAGTATTGGAGATGAGGTTAGGCAGTTTTCATGCTATTACTGAAGTGATGTATCTGCTGACAACACACTAAATTATCATCGCACCAAATTGTGTCTGGATGATCCACTCATGTGCAGAAAAGGCAATGTGCACTCCTAGCATGAATGACAATTTACAGAGCCTCCCCTTCTATCACAGGGTCTGAAGAAATGAGGAACTGGAAGGAAGGCAGGAACAATGTAGAACTTCTCTAAACGTGACACTCAAATTAATCAGATGCTTTGCCACTTTAAAAACTTTATGTTATAGAGATTGACCCTCTCTGGGGTTATACAAAGGGTGATTCCATAAACAAAGCTAGCATTGTAATGCTTGGAATGCAGCTACACAACCTTAATAGATGTTGTCAAAATCTGAATTCTCAGTCTTGCAGTGTTTGCTGTAGCTGATAATAAATATCTTTGCTAATACTGCGTTTTTAATATATTGAAAAACCTACAGTAATCTGATTTTTCTCACCATTATCCCCTGAAACAGTGAAAAGCTAACTCAATTATGAGTTAAGAAGAAATATAATATTCCAAATACTCCTATATAACTTATAAATTATACACTTAGCAATCATCAACACCTATAAAAAAGCCCACCTTTTAAAAAAAATCTAATAAAATATCATTAATCCTATTTTGGTTTTCACAGTATATTTGGCATCAATTTCCCTTGCAGTTCATAAATACTAGTGGCCTCTGTGTTTGTTATTGCAGTGAGAAATATTTATTGCCTTCAATACTGGAAACTGCAATGAGGTCAACACTTAAATATATTCATAGTATCTAAATTCTCTGATGTAATAAAGTCACAGCATGTGAAAGCCAAAGACAACAGCCTGGTCTTTTCCTAAATTTTCCTTAAGAATTTTTTGAATCCTTTGATGCATTTTTCAAAATTTAATCCAAGAATAACCAAAAGGCAGAAAAATGGTCAAATGATGATTCTTGCCCTATACATCATATCCGAGCAGTTCAGCTGTATTTCCCATGTATTTGTTGCAGCTTGTAACCTGTGCTGGCAGAAAATCTCCGGTATAGTATAAATGATGAACAGAACAGGCTGAAGTGGCTGTAGTGACCTGGATAATCCACTAAGGTTTAAGATGGGCTCACTATTCCTGGATCTACTCTGTGCTGCCTGGATTTCACATGGCTTCTGTTTGGAAGATTTTGTTTGTATTAAGATTTTGCAAGGCAAAAACAAAAACAAAAACAAAAAACAAACAAACAAAAAAAAACCAAAAAACAAAACAAAAAAACCTCTCTGTTTTCCATATATATATATATATATATATATATATATATATCCACTCACAACTTTCAGGGAGGTTTAATTTGATGTGCGCTAGTCTCATGTGTCCACAACCCAACAGGTGCTCAGGAGATGCATTATAAAGGTGACAAGAAAAGGCACACAGGACAGGAGTGGCATTTCTAGATCCTGCATTCTAGTGAGGAGCAGGCTCAAGACATCTGGACAAGACAAGACATCTGGAAATCTTAAACGAATGTGCAAAATTCTTTAACTTTGCCAGGTTAAGATCTTGAGTGAAAAACAAGGATGTGTATGGAAAAAGCGAGATGTATGATAGCATTAAATATAATAACAAAATCTAATAGGTGAATAAAATAACATTGTTCTCTCCTCTCCATTTCTTACCAAATAAACTATACTTTTTTCCTCCCTGCCTTTTTATTTGTGGTCTTTAAAGATAATGAGATTATTGAAGTGATGCATATGAGATCCTGGGGCACCTTGTCTGTGGTATGAAGTGAGATCGTCAAGAGATTCTCAGCACAGGGCAGGGGGCACTGTAGCGTGAGGAGGGAAGGACCGGATGGAGAGAGAAGCTGCTAGCTAACGTTCAAATGTAGCATATAAACCTCCTTGGGAAGAGAGGGGAGAGGGTTTTTGATGAAAATCAGAAATCCAATGAATTGACTGTTACCACACATAGATTCAAAAGAATACCTGAAAGGATACAGTGGCTGGGGAAAGCTTTTTATAAATCGTAAACTTGTATTCCATCTTTCTAGTCACATCAAATTTCCTGCATTCAAAAAAAGTTAAATATTCCAGTCTTCCAGACTACTTTGAGTTTCAAAGTGATTTGGTTTTATTTGCAGGAGCTTGTTATGAATACATGGAATAAGCACTTCCACCTCGAAGTCCTGGTTAACTCAAGGTCAGTACTCTCCTTTCCCTGAAGTAGTCACCAAGAGAGAGATCTTAGAAAGCACAGAGTTCCTTTAAGATTCTGGCTCTCAACAACATGCAGTGGATTGAAAATCTGTCTCGTATGGGAAGGAATAATATGCAAAATGCATTAGCACAGGTTGTATGAGGAGAGGCTGAAGGAGCTGGGAATGTTCATCCTGAAGAAGAGGAGGCTCAGGGGAGACCTCATTTCTCACTATAACTTCCTGAAGGGAGGTTGTAGTGAGCTGGGGGTCGGCCTCTTCTCTCATGTCATTAGTGATAGGACCAGAGGGAATGGTTTCAAGCTGCTGCAGGAGAGATTCAGGCTGGACATTAGGAAGTATTACTTCTCAGAAAGGGTGGTGAGGCACTGGAATGCACTGCCCAGGGAGATGGTGGAGTCATCGACCCTGGGGGTTTTCAAGGAAAGACTGGATGCTGTGTTGAAGGACATGGTTTAGTGGGAGCTATTAGAATCAGGTGAACGGTTGGACTGGATGATCTTTTAGGCCTTTTCCAACCTTGGTCATTCTTTGATTCTATGATTCTATGAAAATGACTGCTTCAGTCATACAGCTTTGTGCTAAGCTAATGGCACTTCAGTGGCATTTTGTGCAGTGCCCACTTAACAAATTATTACAATCATGATTTCAGTGGCAATGGTTGTAGAACCTAATGAGTTTCCTGGCTTTGAAAATGATAAACTCTTACATAACTCACAGATGGGATGCAGTAACAATTTTTGACAGATAATGTTTATGCAATCTTACTGTTACAGCATTTCCCAACATTAATTTACTGTTGCGTTGCAGCAATTTAAGCAAATTTCTGACATGGCTCTGAGACAGAGGCTGTAGTCTCATTTTACAGTAGAGAAACTGAGACACTGGAATACCTATTCAAAACTTTATCAAATCTACTGCCAAATTACAATTAAAATTATGTTTCCCAGTCTCATGCCTCAATTAAGATAATTTTCTATATATTTATCTGCTCAGTTAACAAAGGTGGGATTTGTTGCTAACAATTGTGAAGGATAATAGATTTATTCCAGTACCTGACAGATTATGTTTTTATGATTTCACCACTTTATGTTATGTATTAATTGATATCTATATAAATATAGACATCAATTGTGTCAAAATGCAGCAGACAAAGGCACAGACAAATATGTGGGGGACAAATTATGGAGTACTCCACCCTTTCCTGTATTTAGCAGATTGCATGTTCACACAATACAAGTTGTGTTCTAACACCCGAAGTCTGTCTTCGTGCCCTTAAGGAACTTTGCATTTCAAATGGAGAAATTATGGGATGTGTTTTTATATGTCTAACAACAACAACAAAATTGTCTGGAAAGCTGACTTGGAAGGTCATAAACAAAGCCAGTCGTGAATATTTGTAAAGAATCCAGTAAAACTGTTACTATTAGTTAATCACTAAAAGCATTTGGCAACTTTTCTTTGCTTCACAAGCCAATTTCTAGTGATTTGAAGGAGAAAGCAGTACATCTCAGTATCTTTTCCTAATCCAGCTAGCAGGAAGTAGAACTTTGCTTCAAGAGAACATGGTCCACTTATTGTCAGAATTTTAAGATAGTTTGGGAAACCACGTTTTGTCTGACTTGGGTTGCTGTAAAATAATTTGAAAACAGTAGGAAGTAAATATAAATATAAACAGTGTAATATATGTTTTCACTTATATCCAATAAGAACTAGATCAGATGAGCAGCCATTTTGGAAGTACAAACAAGCTCACGTGCAACAGCTATAAAGAGTAAACTTCACATACTCTTTGAGAATGAGATTATTCCAAGACTACATCCTCTTTGACCAGATTTATTTTAGTTAGGGAAAGGAGCAAAAAAGAAAACTGCGTACTTTAGCTGAAGAAGTGTTGAAGTGCAGGTATTATTTTAACAGCTAAAGAAGAGATAGTTGGAATCTTGGTGAAAAAGTGACATGAAAACAAAGAGAAGAGTTGCCTCACTGAGTATATACTGTGTTTGTAAAAGTGATTTTACCTGCATCAATTTTATGTGTCAAGGCATCCCCTTCATTAAAGGAAGGATTTGCATCCATGTCTGAAATATATATTTTAATAGTGAAAAACTAAAAACTATTATTGTTATCCTTTTTTTTGTGCTGACCTTGGGTCAATACTACATGGACACTTGAAGGAGCTGCACCCACAAATCTGTAAAATAAACTCATGCCACGGATCCAGCCTCTGGGCAGGATGTATTCTCCCATGTAGCCTCTGCAGAATGGCTCTTTGCTGATGAACCTTCACATGCACAGCCATAATATCTACTTTTATTCAAGACCCATCTGTACACCTACCTGTGTGACTTGCTGTAGGGAACCTGCTATAGTGGGGTTTTGGTCTCAGTGATCTTCAGAAATCTCTTCCAATCCCTATAATTTTGTGATTCTGTGAATAGTGGCACTCCAGACCCTAACATCTTTCTCTGTGCTTTATTTAGACATGCAGCTGTCAGCCATCAGCTTTCTTAGCAATTAAGATCAAATCTGTACGTATCTATTAGATATATAAGGCAGATTTCTCATTATGTCCTCTGCTGCTGAACATGTCCTTACCTTGTAGATTTACTTCCTGTCCTTTAGTTGGCAGTCCTAGCTGCTTGGCTCTAGTTTCTGACGTGGTCAAAGAGGTGTATCTCGTCTTGCTGTGCTTACTCCTTATGTGAACTCCCACCCTGTGGTGCTGGGTTTCTCCGTGTTTCAACTAGAAATCAGTATAAACTGTGATCTTACTTATTTCTTTTAACTGGTGACTTAGTCTTTTCTTGGCCCTAGCCTGGCTGTAACCTGTAGCAGCTGAGTCTGCACTGTTTCCTTCACATTCTCATTCTTAAAGATTCATTCCACTTTGGAAACTGCAGAATTAGGCCAAAAGGTGTCTCTCTGGGTGGAAATCATTTACTCACTCATGGTCATTCTGGGGTGAGGCAGCTCATGTACTGGTTCTGTTCATCCCTTGGTTCTGCTCATTCCATCTGCTGGCCTTGCTTGTTTGTGCATTCTTGTATGAGTCATGCTGAGGAAGAGTTTATGCCTAGAAATGTGTTGCAGAAGGGCAGAATTACTGGGCATACTGCTAAAAATAAATAGCTGTCTAAAAAAGATACAACTGTCTATGTGATGCTTCCTATGAAAGCCCCTTTATGTTCCATTTTTCAGTCATTTTAGATAAATCCTCCTATAGTTTCTGATATATATATATATATTATTATTTTTTTTCCCATGAGACATTACTATTATACATGCCCAGATATTTATTATGAGTAGATAATAGGAAGGCATACTTTTGTTTTGATGAACTGCACTGAAAACTTCTAAGGCTTTCAAAGGTACATGCTGCCCCATCCCAGCCTGCTTAAGAAAATATGTAATCTCAGTTAAATGAGAGGTTAAATGTTGAGCTGGCAGCACTTGCGTGATTTATACATTTGACTTTGGTCAAGGCTATGTACTGCTTTTTTTCAGTTGGAGTCTGATTTATTCAGATTTCCTTTGTTAATAGACTTGTGCATTCTTAACTGAAGTTGTCTTTGAACTGTAAGTTCTCTCCTTTCTAAGGCTAGCATGAAAGAACCTGCTTTGGAGTGGAGTGAGCAGCGTAGTAGTTTGTCCTGCTCATGTGTACAGCCTTAGATAGTCTTTGCTACAGTCTCTATGGACAGTGTTCCCAGCATCTGCTATGCTGGGAATGCAGGCAATGACTAACTCATTTCATTACTTTTTAGCATGGATTTCAGACCTCAGAATACAAAATAGCAGCATGGAGCACATCATAAGAAATGCCATACTAAGTCAGTGTTCATCTAATTCACTGTTTGCTTCAGGTGAGGCAAGAGGAAATCCAAAGATCTAGCATCCCTTAGTAAGGCAGGCTTTATGAGGTAACTCATAATCCTAGCCACCTTTACTGTGTATGCTGTTTCTGAGGTTTTCTTTAGAATTTTGTCTACAAGTTCAATTAGTGTTGGACCTTTTCTTGTCTTAAGTAATCCAAAATAAACTGTTATGAGGATAAAATAATGTATGACATAACTGTTTATATTTGAAAGGATATAACAGACAATTACTCTTCCTCCTTCCCTCCTGAGCTACGTCTCAAAATAACCACTGTATATTGCAGTTCCTAGTAAACAGTGAAATGAAACAGAAACATATTTAGGAGATGGATCTCTCAGTTTCTTTTTTGCTTGGTAAATATCATAGTCTGAAAGCACAGGAGAAAACATAGTTTTACTCTGGAAACCATTCAGACAGAAAATGATGTAAACAAATGAGAGATTGAGAAAAGGGAAGTAAATACTGCCAGATTTCCTCTCTCTCCTTCTTGCTTTCAGCACTTACACCCCTTTCTGGGAAGACAAAAAATGACAGGACCTAATTTCCTCTATTTTCTTTTTTTTCTGCATGTGTCTTCGTGTGTATGTGAGTGCATTAGTCTGTTGCAGTTGTTTTCCTGCGCTCCTTATGTTTTCAGCTGCCTGCATGTCTTTATTACAGGTCTACAATGTCTATATTGACAAAATACCTTCACAGTAAAAATGGCCTAGCAACCAGTAACCAGTTTGCAACCCAGTAACCTGAAAGTTAATGTATGAAGCTGCTCCAAAAGTAATGCCTCCTATTTTATTATGTTAGCCCACAGCGTCAGAGGCAGATTTTGGTGGTTCGTCAGTAGAGGATAAACTTTCCACACCAATATTCCAATAATGTTGTTTCTGTGAGACAGATGGCAGCAGCAGAGAGGCAGTCTGGCAAAATGGCATCTTACATGGAAGTGGAGGTAAAGCAAAGGTGTGTCATTGAATTTCTCCATGAAAAAAAGAAAAAAAATAAATAAAATTGCTCACTGATATTCACTGCAACTTCCTGAGTGTTGATGGAGACCAAACAGTGGATGTAAGCACAGCGAGGCAGTGGGTTCTGTATTTCAGCAGTGGTGACACCACCAGCAAGAGCCTCCATAGTGCAATTTTTTATGAGATCAGCACACAGGCTCTTGTTCAGTACTAGTGAGAATGCATAGGTAATAGTGGTGACTATGTTGAAAAATAGTGTTTCCTAGCTGAGAATTTGCTTTATCAATTAATGTTATTGTGCTCTTTATACCTGTTGCAGTTTCCATGGAACTATATAGGAGGGAATACTTTTGGAGTAAAGTAGTATTTCTGTGTTAATGGAATGTAGACACATCATTTCTTTATATTGTTTTCCCTTGGTTCCTTAACTTGTATATACTGGCTTCCACATACTGAGATAGGATTTCTGCCTCTCACTGAAATATAAGTGAATAAAATTGTTTTAAATGTCAATTTTAGTCTGGTTTATACCAAATACTGTCTCAAATAAGAATAACCTTCACTTTTTCAGATTTTAGTTCACTTCATAGTAAACTCTGAAAAATAATACTAGAAGTACTTGAGTGGTTTTAGGTGTTGTTGGGTTTTGGTTTCCTATGTTAGCTTCTCTGTTACTTAAAGAATATAAACTTATAATACCAGAATAAGACTGTAAAGAAAAATAGCCTTACATATTTTAAATGTCTCAGAGCTATTAATGTTTTCTCTTTACTGGTATCATAATTCATCCATGACCTATATAGATACTGCCAAAAATTCTGGAAACATTCTTGTATGCTGTTTAAAGCCTTTTTATATTCCTTTAAGATCCAAATATACGTAGGTCACTCTGAAAATAATACCTCCTATTTATTTCTAATGAAACTAGAACAGATAAAAAGATCACAATAGCACTATTTGATAAAGCAAATTCTCAACTAGAAAACAATATTTTTCAACATAGTCACCACTGTTAACATATCTGCGCAGATGACCTCATATTTCATGATGTGACA
Source organism: Coturnix japonica (assembly GCF_054131305.1). NCBI lineage: Eukaryota > Metazoa > Chordata > Aves > Galliformes > Phasianidae > Coturnix > Coturnix japonica. Next base: position 94,936,886 of record NC_140663.1, on the reverse strand, counting down.
GCTACGCATGGCCATCTGTAATATGGCTTATCTTTCATGTCATTGTTACTAATGCTGAAATGCACTGCCCACTGGTCTCCATTGATGTTCAGTAAGTGTTGATGAATATCAGTGGGTTCCCCACGTGTAGTACTTTCTGGAGAAATGGCTGTTGATGAATATTCCCAAATCCTTTTCTTCCATGCAGCTTTCAAATGGAATGTAATGGAAGACTGGCAGGAAGGTTCAGTCTCTGTGTGTCTCTGATGCTGTAGGCAAATGTAATAAAGCCAGAGGCATTACTTTTAAAGCGGTATTCATATCTCAAAACATGAAGTAAATAATCAAGTGATCAAGGGCTTGGTCCTGCTCTTTGGCCACAACCCCAGGCAATGCTACAGGTGTGGGGCAGATTGTCTGGAAGACTGCATAGAAGAAGCGGACCTAGGGGTGTTGGTAAACACTCAACTGAACTGCTGGCTTCAGCAGAGTGCCCAGATGAGCCAATGGCATCCTGATTTGTATCAAAAATAGCGTTGCCAGGAGGACCAAGGAAATTATCATCTCTCTGTACACTGCCCTGATGAGGCCACACCTTGTGTACTGTGTTCAGTTTCCAGCCCCTCAGTGCAAGAAAGTCATTGAGGCCCTGGAACACGTTCAGAGAAGGGCAATTAACCTGGTGAGGGGCCTGGAGCACAGGCCTTATGAAGAGTGGCTGAGAGAGCTGGGATTGTTTGGTCTGGAGAAAAGGAGGTTCAGGGGAGACCTCACTGCCCTCTTCAACTATCTTAAGGAGTGAGGTAGAAGTTGGCCTTGTCTCACTTCAATTTATAGGAGGGAGAGGAGGTTCTTTGGTATACGTATTGCCGTGCATGAGATTAAGAAACAACATTCAAATGCCCGACCAGTTTATTACAAGTCTTAATCAGGGATACTGGGAAGGGGAGGATGGAAGATTTAGGGTGATGTGGAAGGGAAGGCAGGCAATAGAAAAGATAGAAAGAGGCAAGAATTGTGTAAAGCCGGGATAGTCATCACCAGGATTCAGCAGCGGTCCTGTTGCGAGATGTTCTGATGGTCCAATGCAAAAGCACAGGGGGAGAAAGCAGCAACATGGCCAGCCTTTGGCAGCAAGCGGGTAGCAGGAAGAATCTGTAGGTAAGTCTGGGAGGGAGGCAGCAGGGCTCAGACAGCAAGTCCAAGAGTGTCCATCAGCAAGCAAGACGTCTGTCATGAGGGATCTGATGGCAAACACCTTCTTGTTCTTCTTCAGCATGCTGGCATCACATTGTGAGGAATGTGATATCAGAAACCTCCTTGTTCTTCAGCATGCAGGCATCACTTTGTGAGAAATCTGATGTCAGAAACCTAACTTCGTGGTTGCTGATCCCTCTTTTATCTTCCTTTTTTCCTGCCTACGTGACATCCCTGGGTGCTTGGGTAAGAGCCATGTGCAGCACCCCAGATATAGCCATCTTCCTCGAGATAAGCCCACACAAAAGACTGCTTCCCTGCCATTCATCTGCAGCTTATCTCTCTCTTCTTGCCCCTTGCCTTGTCCATCTGTGTCCCACAGACAAAGGATTTCTCAACCCTTGACCAGGACTTACCTGGACTTGTTCATCTGCGTCCTTCAGCAAGCTTTGAGTCAATGGTGTAAAAGAATAATCTCTTACAGGCCTTTCCTCCTGTGTAATTAGCAATAAAACAAGGAGGTATTGCCTCAGATTGTGCCTATGGGGGATTCAGGATGGACATTAGGAAAGGAACTTCTCTGATAGAATGATCAGGCACTGGAAAAGGGGTGCCAAGGGAGGTGTTGGTATAACCAGCCCTGGAGGCATTCAGGAAATATTTAGATGTTGAACTGAAGGACATGGTTAGTGGGAAATATTTGTGAAAGGTATATGGCTGGACTGGATGATCTTGGAGGCCTTTTCCTAGGTTGGTGATTCTGTGATTCTATTTGGCTACAGTGAGAATATCCTATGTAAATACGAATCTAAGAATAATTGACTTTCACTGTTTTGTGAGCTTAACATTCAAACAGCAAGGATTTCTAGAGTGCATTTAAAGATTCAGTCAGTTATCCAGAAAATATTATCAGTGTTAGCTACAAAACTAATTAAGATTGTTTACAATTCATAACCAGTAACAAGCTCATTTTGTAAACTTTTTTTTTTTTTCATAGAACTTATGTTCGTTTTTTAGAAGAGAATTATAACAATTTGTTCTTTCTGCCAGCAATCATTTGAATCCATGACCTCTTATAGGATTTTAAAAAGAAAAATTTAAAGAAGCCAAATTTTTATTTACATAGGTCACATTTCAGAATTGATGACTTTCATTTTCAGCTGTGCAAATTACATTTTTCATTGTGTCTCTTGCTTCTTAAAATAATTTGGGCTCTTGTCTTTCAGAGCTTCAGAACTGCAACTAGGCAGCTGCGTTGTTTTTGCAAGAAAACTGCATACAGTGAATGGCCCACATAGCGTCAATCAAAGTGATGCAAAGTTTAAACACTGTGGCTCTTGGATTGAAGTTGGAGGTGATCTGTTCGGATGAAATTGTAGCAACATAGCCTCAAGAATGAAGCAAGCAGCCAGGCTGTCTGAGTGTGGGTGAAATCTGATGGATTATATTCTTCTTGGACACCCTCCAGGATCTCAGTCAGTGTCAGTGTAATTTGTAAGGGCTGTGAATTCTAGAAGGAGCAACACATCATGTGCAACACGTGTACTTCGTATTTAAAGAAGTGAGGAATTTGTGAGCATTTTCTGTGGGTGAAATCAGTGGTATTTAGTTTCTAAAGAAACGAAGTCCTCTAAACACTTTGCTTTTTTATTAATCTTTCATTAAAGTAAATAAGCTTATTGCATTTAAAGTAAGCAGCTCGATACTTGTGTCAAACTACTATAGCAGTATCCAATAAAAATTGGAAACTGGTCTCCAAGACCTGTGTTTGCACTGCTTGTGAAGTTATCAAGAGTATCAGCTGGCATAAATAGTGACTGTGCTGGCATGTAAACCAGATGTAGATCCACGCTGTTGGAAATGTGAGCTACATCCTTACACTGTCATAGATGCTGTATGTGGGTGGCCTCCCTCTGTGCTGCTGGGGAGCAATATGCTCCCTTAGGGTTTGGAAGCTGTCTAATAAGGGGAAAAGATTTGACAAATGTGTCCTGGAAAGCAGTGAGACAGATACAGCTATAGGAATCCTACTTTTCCTCTCCACTTCTGGTTGAAGAGTATTTGGAGTGTGATAGCAGCATGCTGTCAATATGAATGCTGAAGTAATAAGATGTTAATGCTACAAAAAGCTGGATCACTATGGGGATGGTTTTTCTCTAAAATTTGTTTTCGCAGGAATGGGGCTTACTGGTGTAAGGTCTTGGGTTGCTGACAAAGAACAGCAGAGCATGCAAACCAATAAGTACACGGAATTATAGAATCACAGAATCATAGAATGGATTGGATTGGAAGGGACTTTGAAGACCATCTATTTCCAGCCTCTCTGATGTGGGCAGTGTTGCCAGTCACTGAAATAAGCACCAGCTCAGTCTCTGCAGAGCTCCATACAACCTTGCCTTGAACACCTCTAAAGGTGGAACATCCACAGTTTCTCTGAGTAGCCTGTGCCAGTTCCTCACCATCTTCTCACTGAAAAATTTCCTCTTAACATCTAATCTAAATCTCCCCTCTTTCAGTTTAGAGCCATTCATCCATATCCTATCACTGTGTACAGTGTAAAAATTTGATTTCTGTCCTTTATATAAGCTCCCATTAAGCACTGGAAGGTTGCAATGAGATCTACCCTGAGACTTCTCCAGTTTGAACAAGACCAGATTCCTCAGTCTCTCTTCATAGGAGAGATGCTCCAGTCCTCTGATGTCCCCGTGGCCTTCCTCTGGACTCATTTCAAAAGTTCCACGTCTTTCTTGAGTTGACTATAAACACTCATGAGACATGCAGAATTTGTTGTTTCGGTATTGCAACCATACTGTGTTAATCAGATTTTGTAGTGTCACAGTTTGGCCTGATTTGGCCTACTTCCATGTCAGGGGCTGAAAGGACCCACAGTCCCAGGGTATGAGAAGAGAGGAAGAAGGGGGGAGGAAAAAAGGTAGAGAGATGGGACTAGACAAGAGAAAAAACAGTGGCAACAAGCTGAGGAAAAACAAACAAACAACAAATTTACTAAATATGATAGCAGAATGAGAGATAATGCAATATATTACAATGTAATTAGATGTGAAGCTAATAGATCAAATAAAATGAGAGTGTGTCTGAAACCAAAGGCCTTACTCTAATGCTGCAAATGAGATGACCAGGGAGAACACAGTGCAAAGCAGGCAAAAAGAAAGACAGCCTCATGACACCCTCATCTTTCCCTCCGAACAGAAAATGGAAACAGAATAATTAAGTCTTCTGGGAGCTGTAGTCCATTCTTCTCTTCTGATACCTGGTAACCCAAACTATCAACAATCCATAGAACTGCAGCATTAACTCTTTAACTCACAGTGTACCGCATGATGTTATGATGTGGAATACTGATGACAAATCATAAAACCATGACACGTAGTCATGGCAGCAACAGAGAGTGAATTTGCATGTTACTAACATGTTAAATAAAGATATTTGTGGTATTGTCTAGAATGCTGTTTCTCCACAAACCAGCAGGAGCTCTTATTTAACAACTGTTATGTTTACATAGTTTCTGTGATTTATCAACCAAAACTCATAGGAATGAAAATGGTGGCTAAGCCTCAATCAGTGATGAAAGTTGACATCTATCTGTATGATTAAGCATAGCATCAAGAGAAAGTACGCCAATTGGAAGAAACACTTTATCTAGTGTCATAATTTACTATGTAAATAGCTTTGTTTTGTGTATTTCATCAATAACAACACTGTCTTGTAACAGGGAGGACTGAGAAACAATGTGAAACTACCACATGGGTATTTCAGAAGGAGAGGAGGCCTCCATTCCTGAATTGCTGATCAGAAAAATGATCTATAACTTATTTCACGGGAGGTAACTACTTTTCTCTCATGCTAAAACTTTGAAATTTGATTTACAAGTGGGAAAAGTAAGTAAAAATTACTCACCTAACACTTTTTTCTGCTTTTGCATGCTTTTCAGAGAATACGGAATTTGGGATTTCTGGAGAAATGACAGAAAAAAAGAAGGCTACTCTGTGTAGCTTAAAGGCTATGCTCTTTATTGTCAGATTATGGATATTCCTAGAAACTTACTTTTGAATAAAGAAGCAGGATATAGATGTATGCTTTTTGGTCTCAATTTCAAAAATGTATATGTGTTGTATTTTGCTATGGCAGCACACTGCAGTGTTACTTTCTGATGCCAGTATAACGTCAGTCATGCCTAACAGAGTATGGTTGCTTGACTTTGCACTTACTCCATTCTGTACACTGTTTGAACTTGTTTAACAGTTACTGCTAATGAAAATTGGTATAGTAGAAATTGCATTCTGGGTGATATTATCTTTACTTCTTGTTCTGCAACATGCAGGTGTGTATCAGTGGCCAAAAGTCCTCATGTATCACACGGAACCAATATGTTTTATCTTCTTTCTTCTCACTACTTCAGCTGCAGTATGACTTTCTGAAATATGATTTCCTGCTTCTCTTTGTTTCTCTGTTCTCCATCTCCTCCAGACTGGCTACTCTTGAGAATATTTGTTCCAGCCTCAAGGTTCAGCAGTTCTGAGTACTAACAAATCACCCCTCACATTCCTCTTATTAGCACAGTTTGTATTATCCAATTGTCCTAGGGGGGTTTCGTTTCAATATCAGACAATGTTTAGCTGTTGCACATAATTACTTTTCCTGCATGTAAAAGCAAGAACTAAATTTAAAGACAAGTTTTGTATCCATTTTCTAAAAGCTTTTTTAATCAACAGTTAATGAAACAACCTGTCATCAGACAGCTGAACTGCTGAAATGACATGAAAAGCAAATCCATGGAGTCAGTTTGTTTGTAGACTTTCACCTAAGTTTGGAGCTAGTGATGATTTGTTGTTTTTTCTGCAGTTTAACTTTGTTTGGTCTAGCTGGAAATGTGACAGTAGTGATGTCAAGTATTTGCCAAAAGCTATACTTTTACAGGAAACCGTAATAGACATCATTCAAGGTTTTGACAAGATTTCACACAGCATAACAGCGCAATGAAGCTCAAATTCATCATAATAAAAGCCTTCGATGCCCATTTTGGGTGATGTGCTCATAACCTTACAGATGGGGTCCATGTGTAGTTGAATGAAACTATTCAGTTGCTGCTTTGTGCAAAATGCTTGAACAGTGTGACAAATGTCTGTTGAAATAGTTTGCTAACGTGGACATAGTGGCATTAAAATGTCAACACCAGGTAATACAGTGTAGCTGCAGGTCACAAGACTTCAGAAAGCACAGAATCAAGTATCCCAGTCTTCACAAGATTTCCTTCCAGAAACGTATTAGAGGCAGCCACTACGTGCTGTAGAAGAGAGAAGAAGGAAAGAGAAGTAAGGGTTCCTTAACTACTCAGAAATGGAGAGAACTGAGCTGGCCCTGCTTTCCTTGCAGAATTTCCAGTGTACATTCATTTTCATTGGGCTGGTGAAAAGTGGTCTGGGCCTAAGCTATCAAGAAGTCCTAGGCCTTTGTTTGGGCTCTTGTTCCTGGGGCTTCTCCTTTATTTTGTTTTTCCCCATTAAGTGGCAGCTGGACTTGAACTACTGTGATCAAAAGCCTGTGTGTGGTCTTCCTTTTCAGATTGCTGGGTAATATCCTAGGACTTCTAGTCTGCTGTAGATACTATTAGATGATCCAAATCTTGAAATCCATCACCTTAATTTTTGCACAAAACATGATCATTCCATTGATTTAATTAGAAAATACACTTCATGTTGTAAGCACACATTTCTTTGCATAGAGATTAGCTGACTATGTAGTCTCTTTTATTTTCCCCAGAAATGACAACTAGAACAAAAAAAAAAAGGAAGTAACCTGAATGAAAAAGCAAAGTTGCCAGCTCAAAAAATCTTCCTGTGCTTCAACTACAATTGTTGTAATTGAATTACAGCAAAGCTTAAAATAAATTAATCTGCAGACTCTGGTATTCATTGAGTCTGTAATATAGGTTTATTGTATGAAGCTAAATGGCTTCCAGAAATGTTCTAAGAAATGTGAATACCAGTGTATATCCAGTAGATCATTTGTTAAACACCATCTTCCCCTTTCTCTTCTTGTCCACCTACTTCAGTAACAGTATTTACAAGACATGTGGAATTGAAAAGGTTTACACCAAAGTCACCCTTATTAACTCTGGGTCTGCTGACTCTGAATTATTACAGACTACTCTCTATTTCAGCAATTTTTAACTCGGATTACTGCTGTTTTATATTAGTTATCTGCTTTGCAAATTTTATGAAATAATGAACTGTGTCAAATGTATTTTTTTCTTTTTTTCTTTTTCCACACAGAAAATAAACATATGAAAAGGAATGTTTTGTTTTTAGGAGGCTTGCCAGTTGATTCTGTGTCTATGTTATTACCCTGCACTTTGAATGGAAAAGGGGAAGGTCTATGAGGAAGTTTTACTCCTGTGGAAATCTTGTTCTGGGGTCTTGAGTAGTTCCCTTAAAGTTCATTTTTCTCCAAAAAGCAACTTACTACCAGATAACAGGTTGACTGTCATGTCAGTGTCCTGGTACAACATATTGGAGCTTCAGAGATGTATTTAGCTTTCCTGGGCCTTCTTGAAGCTATGAAGTGAAGTTTATCCTGGAAATCGGATGTAAATCTAATGTGTCAGCTTATTTAAATTAAAGTCTGTCTGTGGACAGGTCAAGCTGATGATGATTTCTGAAGGGACCACTAGGGTAGCGATGGATGAAATCCTTAGCTTTATCGAAAAGTTTATCAGTAGCTTAGATATAAAATCCTTATAAGTCTGTTGTGTTACTATATACTTAATGTCCTCAAGAATCCATTTACTTTACCTTCTGGGCTTTTTTTTGTACTCAGCAAATATCCTTTGGGAAATGGACCTATGCTGGCTGTTCTTTTTCTGCATAGTCTTAAGCTGCTGCTGTCACCTAGCCTTGTGCAAGACAGTACTGGCACCAGGGCCTGTGAAGCTGGTGACACTTGCTATTAAGTCTTACTAGTACTAAATAGATTTAAATTCTGACATTAAATTTTACCGCTGTCAGTTTTTATGCTAAAGTGCATGAGCTGAAATTTAAAGTCATTTATTAATTCTTAGGATCCTGAGGTTGTCATGAAGACACAAATTCACTATGAAAGCTCTTTTGGACAGTAAGTTCAGACACTAAGAGAAATGACAATGTACACTGCATGACTGTGCATAACTGATTTTACATCAGTTGTGCTAGAAATTCTAGGGACTGATCAAGTTCACACCTTCCTTCACATTCTTTCTTTTATTTGCTAAATAATACCACTACAGAAAAGTGATACCAAAGGCACTGCTATGTATCAAAACCATTTTTTTATGGGATGAAAGAGCAGCAATCCACTACAGCTGCATTATAACTGATTTGCTGCAACTTTGTAAAGATGACCATGCAATCAGAACATTTTGCTGACAGTGATTTTTCAGGCAACCAAATTTGCTAAATGTACAAAATGCAGACCAATCGCTCTTCAAATATTTTGACCTACTTTCTCCTTGAACTCATCCCAAAATAACAATAATAAAAAATAACTATGGAGAGAGCAGATTACACAGCTCTACAATTTCACTGATGGGAATGTGAATGCCATTAAAGCAGAAGTGCTTCCTGCTGGCAGACCAAGTATGTATTTGTGTGGTTGTAACTCCTCAATGCTCATTCAGATTTTGGGAGAGATACAAGGCCAGAGAAGGACACTTATGCTGACTTAAACACGCTCCTTTTAATTTAGTGTGTCATGCTATTGTGTTTCTTTTAATTCATCTGTGTAAAAATGTGTGCTATGGAATATAGAGTGGTTAATAAAATTAAGCCCAGGTTTCATGTGACTTAAGTTAAATTCCAAAAGTCTTTTTCTCTTAACAGTTTGTAGTTTCATTTGATTGGTGAGCTATTACTGACTCCTCTTTATATTTTCTGACAGTTGTCTTCCTGGATATTCTAATTTTTGATTCTTAAAAAAAGTCACGTATTTCTTTTGGACTTCTGCCTTTGTTCTTTCCTTTCCCTTTTAAAAAATGTCCTTATCTTTATGGGAGTAGGTGGAAGGTGCGTGATTGCTCAGAGGTATGTTTGAAAAGTAGATCTGCAGATTCTACTTTGTAAAGGTCTGCTTTGAAAATGCTTAAAATCTCTGCTTTACTGGCAAAGGTATTAATGAACTTTAAAAAGAGAGGGAGTTGTCAGGAAGAATTAATCCCTCCCAATCCAAAACAAAAGGCCAGATCTGCTGCATTTCCTTCCTTTCAGCATCATACAAATTGTACAGTTTCAGTGTTCCTCCCTACGTTTATCTCCCCAGCCCCTCAGGAGAGTTAGTCTGTCATTTCCAGTAGGAAGATGATTTGCATAAACCAGTTCCTTTTCATGATTAGATTCAGGAAATCAGAATTATAATCTGATGGCGTTTTGCTTTTGTCCTGGAAGTTGTTAAAATGAGTCACTGGGCAACATCTACTCCCATTTCTAACCATATACGGACATGTAAGGCACTAAAAATGAAGGCAAGTTTTTGTATTGGAGGAACTTAACCCAGTTAAGTGCTTTCTAGGATTTTAAATTTGCAAAGCATTTACATGCTGAAAGGTAATTTCATACTTTATTTAGTCAAGTTTGTGTAAGCTAGGAAATTGTCCTGTGAGCATGATATACCTTTTGAATAGCAGAACTTCAAAAGGGTTTAAAAGTAAATGATTGAAGGAAGACATACATATGCATAAGCAGTAGTGTTGTAGGTCTCCACTAAACTAGCTTTATGCAGACTGCATGAATCCCTGTGCTCCCTTTTTGTCAACAAGTAGTTCTGCTGACCTTAGTCCAGAAGAGTACTCTGTTCAGCACAAATACTCCTTTTTATTTTATCTTTATTTAATTAATTATTTATTTTTTTTTGCCTCTCGGTATCATGAATCCAGGGTATTGGACTACTTGACTAAAAAATAAAGTACCTCCTACCAGCATCAGAGGGCAGTATCTTCAAAGCAAGCACACTACGATTTTCTTTTCCTGGTCTTAGGTGACTGACCTGAGTGATCACCTTCTCGTTTGAATCAGGTTTGAGAGTTGCAGCTCACTTCTGGGGATGAGTATACAATTTATTAGGTAGTATTTTCCGTTCTTTCCTTGATAGGAAACAAATGGCAAACTGAAAAATCATCTTTTTAAAACTAGCAATTTCCTTTCTATAAGCAGTGATGCATAAAAGGCAGCAATTTTAGCTGATGAATGAAAGTTCTGAACAGAAATGAACATGAGGAGAAAGTCATGCAACTTGGTCCATTGTGTTTTATTTTTCAGAGCACTGCTATATAGAAAATTATATTTAGATTAGAATCTCAAAACCGGAGTCTTCTTTCAATTGCCAGCAATTATTTTGCAATAAATATGTAGTTTCATGCCATTCTATTTCTATTTTTTTTTTAATTATAGCTTTAGTTTGTAATAGTTATGTTTAGCATTTTTTTAAGAATTATTTTAAGCAAATGCAGAAAAGCTTAAAGCATTGGGATCACAATTTCCAGTTGTTTCTGAGCTGATAAATTGAATAAGTGTGGCTGACTGGAGCACAGCTGGCTATAAAATCCAGCACCTTGATGGTCTTTGACTTTTCAGCCTGCCTGCCTTTAATGTGCTCATTGGAGGTGATGGTGGACCTTGCCCACAAGGAGGAAATGTAGTCTACAATGTTGGAAATATTTGAGGGAGTAAAGGGCTTTCACAGAGCTCTGTCACTTGTCAGTAGCTCTTTAGTACAGCTCTCATAGCTGCAGATGAATAATTTAGAATAGCATTTGTTTTATGTCTGTATTCATGTTCTTTCACTTTTGCAGGAACCTTTGCCTTACACAGGTAGTATAAAATTTATATCTGATGTGTATGGACTAAGAAAATGATCCTCTCACTCCTCTGCAGGTATTCTGTAGGGAAAAGCTGTGCAATAGGACTTTGTGGTGTAGATTCAAGGGAAATATTAGGGTTGCATTTTTATATTCTTTTAGAGTGTTTGTAATAGGAGCTTCTGTATAATCAAATTAGTGATAAACATCTGCTGTAGAAAAAGTATGATTTTTGGCCAAACAGTGCAGATTGGAACAGCTCTATAGAAACCATAAACATCAAAGCTACTCCTTCTTCAGAGACTTTGGCTTTATCTTAAAGAAACAATGACATTTCATGTGAGAGCAGAGTTACTGTGCTAACTCTGTTTCTTCTACAGCCCTGTGTAGCACCGTAATGATACTGTCCTGAAGTGCTCACTTATCCCAGTTTGGTGGGTGTTTTATACCTAAGGCAATGAGCCCTGACAATGCAATGAAACACAGCACCTAGGCAAAATTAGACCAAATTTTAACACTAAAAGTCACTGAGCAGAGTTAGGAGTGGATGGGCTGTTATTTTTCATTCCTCCAAGTTCTTTAAACAAAGTCTGTAGTAGAAATCTTGTTATGGTAAGCAGCTGTTGCACCAGGTTGTTAAACCCAAGATAAATCTCTGTGTTGATCAGAATCAAAACCAAAGACAAACTATTGATATCTGGCTGGCTCTTCTATCCCAAGCATCTGCAGCTTGCTATGTAGAGCTACTTTTCAGATTTGCATATAGTCTCTGGGGAAGGGAATGTCAGTGCTCTGTAGGTGGGCATGAGACATCTGCATCTTGATCTCTTAAGCCCTTGTTTAACATACAGGAGTTGGACAAATTGCTCATTCCCATGCACAGCAGTGAAGTTCCCTTCATGCTTTTGTCATTCTGCTCATCTCTGAACCCCACGGAGCTGGATATGAGCAGATACTGTGCAGAAAGGGGTGCTCTGGCTTTTCTTTCACCCCATATATTTCTTTTTCTGGTCAGATTTTGCTGCTTCTGCTCCATTTATACTGGCAAATAACCCTGCAGTCATGCTCTGTGCCCCACCTCAAGCGCCCAGCCTGTACTGCTTTCTTCTCACTAGGGATGCTTTTTCAGTTGTAGGATGAACAGCAAGCTTTTTAGCAGTGTGTCTTTCTGGAATGATACTCTTCCATAAGTAATTTAATGACTTATTGAATTAGAAACCTAGAAAATATAAAGGATATGGTCATGGAAGATCTTTCCTTAATTCTATCCAGCATATCGGAATCCATTTTTAAAAGTGATGGAATGGAAAGAATAAATAGTGACTATAGTTCTGTTTCAGCTGATTTTCCCACAGTACTCATCGCTGTCATTGAAAGACATTGTGTGCCCTGGTGGCACAGTGGTAGAAGTGCTGCGTTGCAACACTGGGGCACGGGTGTTCGAATCCCCCTGTGGCGCAAGTGGTAGAAGTGCTGCTCTGTAGCACAGAGGCTCGAATCCCGGGGGTTGGACTTGATCTCTAAGGTCCCTTCCAACCTGCATGAGACTATTACCTATTACATGGTGCAACTAACAAGCTCACATCTTTCTCATTCATCCTGTGCAACTAGTTTGGTGTTTCCAACTCATCACACTGGCAGTAGGAAGTGCAAGAATGGCACATATTTGATGAGGAGGAGGCAAGTGTGTAGTATGTTTGTGAGAACTAGTCTTTATAAACCCAATTACCTTTCATATAACTGGATATCTCGTATGATCTCTTCGTGTCATTTCTTTTGCTTTTCAGTAACACCAGAAGTGTTTTGCCATCACAGATAATAAGTGATTTGTGGTGCATCCATCCTCTCTGGATGGTTTGATATATTTTCTACAGTATTTTAATGCTATAACAGGGTTAACACTATATTAAGGTTTTGTGCTCAGGGGCACTGAATGGTACAAGGTGGTACTTTAAAAACCACAAAAAAATGAACCCAGAAAACCTCGCTTCTATGTGAAATCCTTCTGCACCCTTATCTAGATTCCCAAACAACGTGGATAAACCAATGCCAAATTTGAAGGTCCTATAATTTTAAGAAACAATCCTGATAATTTAAAGCTAGTAAGACAGACTTTTTAGGGGTTTTAAATTCAAATAAAGGAATTCTCATGAGAATAAAGAACTCTTACCTGTGAGCTACAATTCCCATGTCTCATTTTTTTCATGTTCTAAATGTCACTTACTTTTTGTAATGGATTGGGCAGGAAACTCTGCCCTTTCCTTTGAATGACTCATGATGTAATGTACTTACAGATTATAAGTACAATTTGAGTAATGTGCTGTATGGCATTATGTGAGGTTTTGCCCATCCCATTACATTTATCCTAATAAAAACTCAGCACTACATCACTTGTGCTAATATTGCTGGTTTTAGATCATTAGCACAGCAAACTTTGCTGGAGTTCATATATGGGTGTACTTTTCTTCCAGGTTAGGACTGCACTTTTGTTGTGTTAAAATTTTAAACTCGTTTGCCTACAAATGTAATTAATTACTAATTACATTTTAATAGTTGAATGATACATTGTAATAATTGATTTGCAATTAATCATAAAAGTAATTATTAATGTTTCATTTGTAGCCGTCAAGTAATTCCAGATGGCAAGCAAGTGCATATTGATTTTAATACAAAGTAAATTCTCATCTTGCTGATCTGGATTTCAGCACTTGTAAAAACTGCTGAATCGAGCATGACTCTTCAATAGACTTGGTGAATAAAGGAACTCTTCCACTGGAAAAAAAAAAAGAAAAAAAGAAAAAGAAAAAGTACAATGTCCTATTCATTGCAAATTTATATACTCTGTCATTTGTTAAGCCATTAACGTACAGAACAAAGGAGACCATTTCAGTAGTATTTTGTCTTAGAGAAATGTTTTACATTTTGGACTTCTGGTGCCCAGCCAGTGAGACAAAGAATGAAGTGACAGTTCTGGTGCCTATTAAAAGTGATAATCTCAATGAAGTCCTCATTTTTTCATATCAATTCTATTTGCTCGTGCAAAGGATATGGGATATGTCTAGAAGATAGGAGCATTGGAGGAGTATTGGCGGCAGCTCACTATGGCTGTTATGTGGCTGGTTTTCTTTTATAGTAAGTAGTAATGAAGATCTGCCAGACCAGAGAGAATTCAGAAGAGCAGTCTTACCAAATTCCTCGAAATGTCCTATTGAATTACAAACTGAGCCTCAGGAGAGCTTTTGACTATTGGATATTTCAAGATCTTCTCAAGACTCTATCCATGTTGGCTTCTCTCCTCTTTCATATAGAGAAGTATGTATCCTTTGAAAATAATTCCCTCCAGCAGAAGCCATTATTTTGAGGAAAGCAGAAGAAAGCAAAAACAGTAATGGGAACATCAGACAGCAGTCTTTAGTAGGGTCAGAAATGAGCGGCAGGTTCCCTGTCCTTTGGAACCTCCTGCATTCCCTCTCAGCGGAAAAGCCTGGTTCATTCTTTTCCCTTCTTTTCATGTGGTTCATCTTTCAGTTCTCCAGCTGGGAGTCTTGTTCTCCCACCAAACCTACTGCCTTCATGTCCTCTGCCAATCAAGTGAAGCTACAGTACATTCTTCAGAAAATGCTGATATATCTCAAAAGAGCTCTTGAAGAAGCAAAGGGTTGATTTACCATAGACTCAAGTGAGAGCAACATTAGCCCCCAGGGTTAGAAATGGATCTGTGGCAGTACCACACCAATGGTCTCTAAGGAGTGGACTTCAAACGGAACTTTGAACTGTACTTTAATTGAGAGAAAGAGTTTTTTCCCTGTTCTAGCAATATCCAATGAGGGAACATTATCTTTCCTGTAATCTTTACCAAAGTGAAATGTTAGAGTTCCTGGGCATGATTCAGTTCTGCCTGATGCCATTTGAAACACACTAGGGACCCACCTGGCTCCAGCTGCCAGTTCAAAAGTGCACAGGTCTCCTGGAGGTCTTGTCTCATATCTGTCTGCCACCAGCTTGCTAGCATCTTATTGACATCTCAGATGTTACCTGATGTGTATGTTTAGGCAGTTGAAATGAGCTAGTGCTGTACATTCATGAATACAAATATCAATTAACATCTTCCCTAATTCCACATAGAATTATTTAAGTTTGAATTTGAGCTTTTACAATAAGGCTAGCTTCAGAATTTATACACTTATTTTCTCCTTAACGCTTTCGGTAACAAAATTTGTATGCATTCTAAATCTGAATCACTTAATTGGTACCTATTTTTTAAATGATTTGCCACAAATTATGTGTTGTGTGTATGATCTATTTTCAGTTTTGAAATACGTAGATGCATAAAAATAGCCAAAGTTTTGTTTGGCTCACTCTAGTACATTTATTAATGTCCTTGTCAAATGTTAACCTGGAGTATCTTCACTGGGACACTGCCAATAGCTTTACTGTGCAATGGTTGTACGTGAACTTAAGCTGAAGGACTGTGATACGTGATTAATATAGTTATGTAGAAAAATGTCTGGAAGCTAAACTTCAATTTCTGGAAAAAACAGGATGGAAGCCGAGTCATACAGCAGTAATCTTCTGTTTAATTAAGCACAATATACTGTCAAGAAAGGTGATTATAACTTGCTACTGAGGACTGAGCAGAAGATAATCTTATGTTTAAAATTATTGGTCTTCACATCATAAATTACTTAGTTTAAATTAAAAATGTACTGCAGGCTCCTCTGTGACAATAATGTTAAAACAACTACCATACTTAATACTTATACATATGGAGGGATTGTGCCCTGAAAGGACGGTATGTTCACTGTTTTTTCTGAAGTGCTTATCAGCTTGGTTCAGACTTTTTCCACAGACGGCTTGTCTCTTGTCTGACAGGGTCAAATGCCTTTATGGCTAGGAAAGCTGCTCAGGGAATGAGAACACCATTTTAGTGCAATTTGGTTGACCACAGCTGAAGAAAACCATACATTATTCGGAGCATGTGACAGATGACTCTGCAGGGCTAGAGCATCCTCTTCTGTCTGGGAAGTAGCCTGTGCAAGTGAAGGAAGAACGCTCTGCCTAAGCTTATACTCACAGCGATAAATGAGATAGCAAACGACCTCTGCATGTATGAGGGACTGCTCTTGCACCCTTGTCCTAATGGGAAGCATTATTGAAGCAACCCTTCTGTTTTAAAGAGTCCTCTGACATTAATTTATATATTTTCTTGAACATAGACATCACAATGCAATTATCAGTATATTTCTCACACTTCTTTTTAAAAATTCTTTAGCCTGCCATCAAGTTCTTCTCTGTCATAAGCTAATGAGGCAATGTACACTTACATGTAAGCAGCTCCTCTTTTCAAAGTAAAAAATAGCACTATTTATTTATTTATTTTTTTAATTGTAAAAAAACAGTCATTTCTGGTACTCATAATATGTTTTCCTCTTCTCATTGAATGACCTGCAGCAGGAGGAAAGTAAACATAGGAATTCTTTTACAGCTTCACTTCTCTCATCTCTCGATGTGTTACCTCAGATTCAACACTTGAAGTATAAATTCTGTCATTAAAACCTTTTCCAGTTAAAACAAAAAGCCTAACCTATTCCCCTCAATAGTTTCCTTAATTTAACACAAATTTGTGAGATTGTTGCCTTCTACAAAACTCTGTTTTATTGTACACTTGCTACCCAATAAAAATGCCGCGTGACACCTATTGGGACTGCTCATTTCAACATGACAGCCAATAAACTTGACTTACTATCTGCTTCTGGATCTATTTCTATTCAGTCCAGTGTTTCAGATTTTGTGAAATTTAATCAACTTTAGCCTGGATACGTGAAAACCTGACTGACAAAGTAAAAGGGTGGCATTTCTTAGGCCAGAATTTATGTTGATGCAGATGGAGTATTTTAAGATAGTATGTACATCTTTATCCTGAATACAGTGCTAAGTTTAATAACTGGAAGTAATTTTGATTAATGAAAAGAAATGTCAGAGTTATAAGGGAGGTTTTCTTGAAGATTAACAAAAAGGGCTTATTTAGAGTGAAAGGGGCTAAAATTGTGACAAAAAACATATTGTATTGTATTTACAGATTCCTCCTGTTCAAGTACTGACTGGAAAACTATAGTCAATAGAGGCAGAAACATACTACCTATGCTGAATTAATGATTGTAAATATAAGATATTTTAAAGTATAATAACCATCTGGTTATTATAGTTCTCCTTTTGTTTTAGAAGGAAAGGAGAAGACAATAAATTTTGAAATAATGATTAGTTTCCGTCAGTCAACTCAAGATACCTTTATTGTGTTACATATCATAGATTTGTAAGATGGGGCACTTCCTAGTTATGTTACAGTTTGGCCTTATAGTTCTTGTTTCTTTCATTCTAAAAAAAGGTCTAGACATTTGATCATCCTGTGCAGTTTATTCCCCAAAAAAGACATGGGTGGATTTGATTAATATAACTGTATATAATAAAAGATTTCTGTGAAATCTGTTTGATATGTCATTCTATTTAAACTAGTTTCCAGTCATGAATATGGGTTGAACACCTGTTTCTGTTCTCATCAAGCAAGGCTGAAGAAATGTAAGGGGAATCTGCAGCACCACTATCTCTTTGAAGTCTGCTTTTAAGACACATCCACTATCAACAAGTCAGCAATAATTGCTACAGCTGTTCCCTGACGAAAAACACCCCGTTTTTGGACAATAGTTCCTTAAAGAAGATGAGTGAAGTACTGATAATGTTGAGATACTGCAAAGTTAATAACAAAGGATCAAGGAGAATCCTGTCAAGCTAAGAAAATCTTTGAAAGCACACAGGGGCATTTCTGTGCTTAACTTATATATGGAAAAGCAAAATTCACGAAACCATATTCCAAGCAAATTAGCTTCAGTCCAGGTAAGTATATTTACTTGTACCATATTAAATATTCTACTATGGGAAGGAGAGATTTGACTTTCTTCCCTAAAGCAACAACAAAATAAGATTCACTGTTAACACTGAAGTGTTAAACAGCTTAAATGTGAACGAAAATTTGTCTTGAGAATTATCTGATGGATTGTATGGCCAAATATTCAATGTGTGTGTGTAAATGAAGCAAGAATTTGGATGGGTGTTCATGCTTAGATTCTTAATATTGAAACATTATTAAAAATAACATAAAATATTTTACAGTTTAAAACCAGAGTAGATGATCTGTGAGTTTAAAATCATCAGTGTATTGAAGCATTAATACTGAGGATTAGTACTACTAAAATCAGCTCATACTTTCACTTTGCTCCAAATTCCTGTATTTAAAGCTAGGAGACTTAAATCTTTTGAAGAATTCCTTTTTCCTGCTCCAGCAAGACTAATTTTACTTGGATCAAAAATGAAGCCTAAGATTATATGCCTCAGACTTGTTGAATGCCTTTTTTGGGGGGAATAAATCCCAAAAGAATTTTTGATGAAGTGAAAATGTTTGAATTTTTATTTGCTTAAATTTGATGCAAAAATGTGAGTGATTTAATTCCTGAGAAATAAAATATTTGACCTGAAAATATTTCCTCTTATTTCTAGACTCAAGACATCTTCTTCCTCCTTGAAATATGTTTTGTGTCATACCAAGTTTAAAAATAACAATACTTTTAAACTTTAGTTAAAACACAGTTAACCAATGCACTTGCTTACCTCATTTTAATAAGTATTTTATGTGTCTGTGAGAAACATGGTTCTTCATTGCTGTGGATGCACTTTAGTTGAGTGATTTACTTTGGTTGATAGAATGTAAAGACAACGTATATGAGAATATCTGATGTGTGCCTGTCAAGGACGGCAGGCAAGTGATGTCTTTTCTGCTGTCATGTTCTGCCTGGTATAGGGAGCTGAGCTTTCTGTTGCTGTCTACTCTCATGTTCTCCAGATGGTGCTGGCCATATTATACTTTGAATGCAAAGTTATTACAAAACCTGTATACTACCAGAGGACTGTCTTTGTGAAATACAATCTTCAAAATTAGGAGCATGAAAGCCACATTCATTGCCAACATAAAGCTACAGCGTTCCATGGATTTTTACCTCTACTTCAAGTGTGGCCTTATGAATTATCATCAACTCTACTAAACATTAGAAAAACAAAATAGCATTGACAGTTTGGTCGAAAACTGGAGACATATATTATTATTCAGTTTGGTGGTGTTCAGACCTGCTAGAGACTGTTGGTATCTAAATTGGAACCAGTATGTGCAAAACTACTGCTTTGTGTATAACATTAGAATTGAACATACCATATACTTTGAATTATGAGGCATTGGAATGTGATCCCAAACCTAATCCAAACATTTCCCTATCCAGGCATCCTGACTTGGAAAAGTTAATCACAAGGAAACAACTCAAAGGACTTAGCCAGAAGCTGTCTTCTCGGTGGGCTATACTGATGCTGTGAGACGTGATGTTGGCAGAACTGGCTTTCTGTGTCTTAGCACACTGACTGAAAGTAAATAACTCCCTATTTTATTTTATTTTTTTGTCTGAGTGGAACTGGAGAAAATGAGGCAAAGAGTGCTAAAAGCCACATTGTATTTCAGATAAACACACGCAGCAACCAAAAGCCTTTTGGTTAGGAAAACCAGCATCAAGGTATAATCTTCCACCCCCAACTATTTTGAAAGAAATATACTTTCTTCTTTGTATTCTCCTTGTCCTTCAGATTTTTTATTTTTTATCTTTTTCTTCTCTAGCTTCTGCCACTCTGTGGTACATATATGTTCTTTGTTCCACATGTATCTTGACTCCCTTTTTATTCCTTCACTGGTAACCCTGACTCTATCTGTGGTCGCAATCTTCTTGCCTTTTTTCCTCATTCATACAGTGCATCTCACCCCCACATTCTGTCAATGCACTCAGGCAGACCTGGCTCCAAATACACCTTTTCCTTGTGCTGAAGGCACAGAAGATTTCTAGGAATAGATTTGACTGTTCCCAGTTCCTGCAGATAACATCCAAGTCCTAACTGCCCCCCAGACCTTTCCAAGCCATCAGGGAGTGGTTTGTGCATATACTTTGTGTCCATTTCAGATCATAGTCTTAACATCCCCATGTTTTTTGCTTTTGCCTAGTTTCTTTGAACATAGCAGTCCTGCACACTGCATCCACTTTCCTGTAGAAGCAGCTGTTGGGGTAAAATCTGAACTGTGCCAGCTCTGATAGGCTTAGTTGTGATGAAAGGACTATCAAGAAATAGATGGGAAGTATTTGGAAAATTAACATTTTTCCTTCATCATTGCTTACGAATTCTGTTTTTACTACCAAGCAAATGGGAGTTGAACCTAAGGGAGGTCTTTCAAGGTGTTTCTAAGTAACAGCCCTAACAATCACAAAATCAAAGGGAATGGAAGGGACCTCTGGAGATACCAAATCCAGCTTCCTGCTAAAGCAGATTCCCAACAACAGGTCTCACAAGAAATTATCCCAGTGGGTTTTAAATGTCTCCAGAGAAATAGGCTCCATTGCCTCTCCAGGCAGCATGTTCCAGAGCTCTGCCACCCTCATAGCAATGAAGTTCTTCCTCATGTTCAAATGGATCTCCCTGTGTTCTAGTTTGTGCGCATTGTCCCTTGTCCTGTTGCTGGGCACTAGCAGGAAGAGCTTGGCCCCATCCACTTGTTTCCCACTCTTTAGATATTAATAAGTATTTAAGATTTCTTCTCAGTGTTCTCCAGGCTGAACACCACTTTGTGATAATATGGGGAAGTTACCCAGTTTGAACCAGTGAGGTGAATTCCTCATGGAATTCATTAGGGATCTGCAAAGAAGCACTGTTCATTTTACATTAAATCCACAGTGTTTGAAAAGTATCTATATATCTAAATGAAAGAGGGAGGTTTCAAAATCATTTCTTTTTCTTTCTTTTTCTCTCTGTCTTTTTTTTTTTTTTCCTTTTTTTTTCTTTCTCCTTTTCTTTCCATGTCTGTGTTAGAGTTATTGAATTCTGATAAGCTGCTCTCATTGTACTGCATTAAGTTCTCTTGAAACTCTCACTTAAACAGTTAACCAGATTTTTATTTGGCTGCAGCAACTACAATTCCCAGAAAGAAGGATCCCAAGCAAAGCCTAGTGTGTAATATTTTAAAGCAACTGCTTTAAGAAATCCCAATCTCTGTTCTAATCTATAAAACAGATTCCCTGTGACATTTTTATACAAAGGAAGTTTCCCTTTTCACTTTGAAAAAGAAATAACGGAGCATAAAGGGAAATGTGGGAATCTTGTTTATAGCCAAAACTGAATTTCTGTGTATCTGTTTCACCTCTTCACTACAAGTGCAAAAATGAAATAGTAGAAGTTTCTTTTCTACCTTGGGTTCATGTGCCCATTTCCATCTCCATCTCACATTTGTACTGTCTTACAGACAAGTTTTTATTCACACAATATGCAATTTTCAGCTCTGTGCAGGAAGCTAACCTAAGGGCTGTCAGACCTATTAATCTACACCATGCAAAAGGAGACTTTGCTCAATAGACTTTTCATCTGCCCACTCAGTTTCACTTTGAATTGAAAATGTATTCCCATGACTATGGTTTACTAAAGTGTAAGATAGACTAAAGTCAATGTATATAAGATACCCTATGCACTACTTGTAGCTTTTTTTTTTTTTTTTCTTCCCGACAAGTTATGAGAATTGAGATAAACCAGAAATTCTTTAGATCTCAGCTGCTAATCCGAGCTCATGCAAAGCTCTATCAGAAGTAGTTCTAGGGAGTAATTCTGTGCAAGTGCTCTTGTGGTGACTTTTGAAAATGTTTGGGAGATGAATGTATCATGTACGAAGAATCTTGTTTTTGTTGAACACCTTATTTGTTTATTGTGTAATTTAGGTTTAATGCTATGAATTGGATGATATCATTCTGATTTTAATGCTGGCTGCAGCATAGTTAGTCTCTAGAGATAGAAATAACACCTTTATTTTGTAACTCTAATTTACATGCCAGTCAGATGTTCTGTTACAAAGTCAGTTATTTGTACAGGTGCTTCAGAACACTATGATCATAGCACAAATTGGCAAAAGTATGTACCCATAGTTGTAGAAAACCTTACAAATACAAAATCATAAATGGCACACTGCAAATCCAGGTGAAGTCAATAAAAAGTTTCACATAAATTTCTGGGTTCTTCAAATAATAGCAATAATACTGCAATGGATGGATTTTAAATTAAATTATGATCGAAGCTATGCCAGAGTATTGTTATAAACTGATTTTTAACATTCAAACAGCATCTTGCAATTTGAGGACTTTTTTATGCTTGGTTATGCTTATTGTGACACAGTGCATTCATTATTTGAATAGTAAATTCTGAGCAGAAATTAGTGGTTGCAAGTCTTTCTACAGTTTGCAGTGTGATACCATTGTTTGAAATTTGCAGTCTGTTTAGCAAACTGATTGACTTCACAAGAAAATGAATGATCGGACAGCATAAAATATTTACTGGACATGTACTCTCCCCCATATTTTATAAAATTAAAAGTTTAGTAACTTTGTGTGCATAACAAATGGTTAATATAACTTATATGTGCACTAAAACACTGAGAGAAATTAGTATCCAAATTCCCTAAGAACTAAACTGAAACACTGGGATGTACTGTTGGTTGCCTTCGTGTTGTTATTGTTGCTGTCTTAATTTTAAATCACATTATACTGTTATTAGTTTATTTTTTTCTTTCATTTTGGGAACTCCTCATGTCATACTTTTTTATCTATCTATCTATCTATCTATCTATCTATCTATCTATCTATCTATCTATCATCTATCTATCTATCTATCTATCTATCTATCTATCTATCTATCTATCTATCTATTTATTCTCCCCAGAATCATGAGAAAATTAAGGTATTTTTATGTATGCGTGTATTTAGAATCAGTGTACGCATCTGTGTGTGATTCCTTCCCTTGTGACTCCAGATTCTGTCCATTATTTTCTATTGGATTTGATAGAAACAGATATTTCAGAAATGCTAACTGCTTCCAGGAAAAAAAGTAGACTATTAAGATAATGAGAGGACTTATAATTGCAATCCACAGCAAGGGAAGGCTAATGCATGCATCTTGCATAATGCTGCCCAGGAATCTGCACAAGATAACTTTTCCTGCTCCCACAACTGCTTTTCATTATAATAGTGATAGAAAAGCTTGCAAAATATAGTTGCCTTAAGCAAACAAACAAAAAACAAACCAAAACTATTATTTTTATTTCCATAATAAGAGATACCAGAAAGTATCAGGGAGCCAAGTGCAGCACTTTCATATGCTAAAATGCACTCAGTTTAGTGTGATGAAGTGGGCTGTGTTTAGCAGCTGTTACCAAAATAATGCATAGTACAGTTTCATGTGATAGAGTTGTTCTAGTCAAAGGGAGCCTTAGACAGGCTGTTTGAACCCTTTGCTTCAGGATCCAAAGTTCATGTGATATAGCATGAACCTTTCCATTGACTTTACCAGCATTTAATTCAGGCCATGTTTATACTCTACATTCATAGATTAAACTCTCATGATAGCCAGAACAAATAATCTGTTTAGATTCCAGGAACTAGAGTGCTATTATACCATCACAAAGAATGTCAAAATAGATTTACTATTTACAGGGAATGTTGCTAGCTCACTGTTTCATTTCCAGTTAATTTATTTTTATAGGTCACATGGGTTCATTTTAAAGGTTACCCGAACAGAGTTTAAAGAAAGCCAACTCCATGTGTATCTTTTGCAGAAGCATTGGTTGCAGTGCCGAGAAGTATGGGGATCCATTCACTGTCCTGGGAGAGGGTTATCTATTTAAAATTTGGGGGAAAAATTATGTGTCAGATGAAATAAACAACCAAGATAAGGAGTAGGAGGAGGGCAAAACCATGGTACAGGTCTTTCTGCTCTGTGAGAAGTGGCACCCATATGTAAACTGAGATTTTGGAAAAGTGGAATTACCTGTGCGCAGAATGTCACAAAACTCACAAAACTCAAAGCACATCAAGTTTAGCACGTAACAGGAAGGTTTCATATAGACCGTGCATAGACGTGTTGTTGATTTTACTTAGTGAGGCTTTGAACCACACTGTCCCTTATCTGACAGGTACTGATGATATAAATGCAGCAATCATATCAAATACGTCAAAGTGTAGCACGTGTAACTATGCCAATAGTTATGAACCCAAGCCCACAATTGTCTGAAGTCCTGAATATAGATGGAGCCAGGATTGAACTGCTTGTGGTCTGCCTTCTTCCTTTGCTCTCTCCATGTTGGCATCTTGCTATGTGTGCTGTGCCATTGGCACAACAATACAGACTTTCCCGCTATTGGGATATTTCATATGTTATCAATTTAAGGATTTAAGTACAACATATATGATCATGCAGTTAAGACACACTTAACTGTCCCTTTTAAGAGGGGATAAATTATTAAGGATCTGTTTCACAAGGCAATCAGATTCTCCAAGTTTTCCACTTTATATATATTAATATAAAATATTATCCCAGTTGAATAGTCCATTAGAAGGTAATATGATACGCTTGATGATGGATACTGCCTAGAGAGAAGGACTGAGCTGATTAAGCATATATCTCATGCAATTTAGTTAAAAGGCAAGGAATCTCCCTTTTAACATTCTGAAACTGGCTTTCAGCCATTGGATGCATTGGCAGAAAGTACATGTATAGGCTCTGTAAAATTGAAGTTTATCGAATGGCTAAACTACTTTTCTACAGAAAAGTCACCAACTGTCCCTGCGAAAATGATTAAAAAATATACATACACTGCTCAGTATCAACACCCTGTATGTAACTGGTGCAGACTTTTATCTGCTGATCCTCTCTCAAGTTTGTCAGTAAATAACTGAAAAGATCTCATCAAAATTATAGAACGTATTGAAACAGCTTTGAATTCACTTTAAAAAATGAGAAATAAGGAGTCCCATCAGCTTTCTTGTTTGTTTGATTGATTGTTTTTGAATAAAGGACTCATTCTTGTCAGGGAAATAATTCAATTTTCCTTATAATTTAAGAAGATATAGTCATAAAGTAACTGTATAGTGAAAAAAAGTATGTAATGAGATTTAAACTAATATGAATATATGCAGACATCTATTTGAATCTTTTTTATCAATTCTGTACAGGTGTAACTTTTAATACTCTGCTTTACAAATATTGCTTTCTCTGAGGACTCACAAAATCACAAAATGCCATTTTCAAACCCATACATTTGATATCTGTTTTCCAATATTCATGAAGTTACTTACTCAGAAATGTTTTGTTTTTTTTTTTTTCTTTTTTTCTTTTTTTATTCTCTCAACAGAGTATAGTTTGTCCATCTTTGCTATGCTTCTTCATTTCTGTTTTCTAGTCAGTTGGTAGAAAAAAATAGTAGTTTATGATTTCTATCTTCCAAATAGGATTTTTCCCCACTAATACTCACATTTCAAATCTTAGCTGAATTCCTGCAAATATTTAACCATAAAAAATATTTTATACATAAATGTCAACACATTGTCATTTTTTAAATCTTAGTTTGAAACTTAGTTTAGATTTCCTTGGAAACTGTTAAGACAAATGATAAAAAATCATATGAGGCAATTTTAGATACCTCAGCCATATGTTGCAATAATATATTTGTAATATTTTCTATTTAGGTGCTCTGCTGATCTACTACTGTAGTGCTTTCTCTTACAGAAGACAACGAGGGTCAAATTTATTTTTTGCTTCCTTTCTTGTGCTGGAAGACTTAACACTGAAATATGTGAAGTGGGTTTGCTTTGCTATTCTGAGTAAGCATGCACTTTTCCCATACTGTAATGATTAAATAGAGTTTTTTGAAATTAAAATAATAATGAGTATTTGTAAAGCCCATAGATATCTTTTTTTTCTAATTAAAAGTTTTAATGAACACTTGATAACAGTAGACAGTCTATGTGAACACGATAAAGGA
This sequence comes from Coturnix japonica, assembly GCF_054131305.1. Lineage (NCBI taxonomy): Eukaryota > Metazoa > Chordata > Aves > Galliformes > Phasianidae > Coturnix > Coturnix japonica. The sequence continues at coordinate 94,910,931 of NC_140663.1, read as the reverse complement.
TGAATACATCATGTTAGTTTGATTGAAAACCTGTTTTGTTGACACACTTAGTAAGTTCCTTGGTTCATGCTATTGACTGCTTGATTTTAGTATCAAAATCCGTAAGTCTTACAAACAGTGAGCTTGCAGACAAAAATCAGTGCTATAGAAGTGTACACATACCATCCTAAGTCTTGTGCAGTGATTGCTTCTTCTGTTTATGGTCTGAGAACCTTTGTGTAGATTATAAAATCCAAAAGCAACAGTGTCAAAGTAAAATGACAATTTCCAGTCACTGAAATTTTGTTTTCTTGGCTACTGGAAATAGACCTGGATTCACATTCCATGGGAAGCACTTGTTAACAGGAGCAGCAACAATTATACCTATTTAAAAATAAAGTGCAAAAAATACATTTCCAACATTTTCAATAAATTTGGAAAAGTCAACATGACCTTTAGATTTCTTTGGTAAAACATTTCCAAGGCTGACCAAGTAAGGAGCTGGACAGCAGGAAAACCAAGAGGTCCCGGGTGTGATGGGGGTATGGGCTCCAAGCTGCCGGCCTGGCAGTCCTCCTGCAGCCTTCATGTCTAGATGCCTGGTGAGCCTGAGATCCCAGATGTTTAGGAGCCTTGAGCCTGGGATCTAGGCCTCCTAGTAATAAGCATGCTGAAAGACCAAAGTGGGCCTCCACATGTACCTGGAAGTTGTAAACTGTGGGGTGTTGGAGAGAGATGAGCCCAGGAGAGCCCATGGTACTTGAAAGGTCAAATGAAAGGTCACCATGTCCAGACACACAGAAGCAGACAGCAGACTGCTGAGGAAATGGGCATCTGGAAGGTGTCCTGCTGAGGGAGTGATAAGAATCTAAAGAATGTTCTGCCTCTGGTGAATCCCCATTTCTTGACAGAAAAGTATTCCCCGAAAAAATTCAGGGCAGCTTCAACTCTTCTACTGATGCTCTTTTTTTGAGGTATATGAACAAAAAGATGATCCTGTATTGATTTTGGTCAATGGGCTGGAAACAAAGAAAGAGACTGGGAAATTTCCCCAAAGGATGCATTTCTGCTCTGACTTTGTGCATACTTCTTTACTAAACTCAGTTATTAATTTGCCATATCAATTATATTAGCCCTGAATTGTCAATGGGACATAAATATCCTATTTACTTTTTCCGGGACCTACTTGTAGGTGTCTCATGTGCTAGAATACTTGAAGGTTAGGAGGGCCCATGGGAGCTGAGCAACATTTAAACAAAAATTCTTCCAAGCTCAAGATCAGTGCATCCCTAAGAATAGGAAACTGGGGAAGTGAGGCAGGCGGCCTGTGTGGATGAGCAAGGAGCTTGTGGATAAGATCAAGGGGAAGATGAAGGTTTACAAAATATGGAAAAAGAGCCTCTCCTCTTGGACAGTATAGGAGTATAGGAGTGTTGTCAGGGCCTGCAGGGAAGCAGCGAGGAAGGTTGAAGCTCACTTGGAGCTGAAGCTGGTAAAGGAGAAAAAGTATAACAAGGAGGGTTTTTTAAGTATATTAACAGTTAAGGGAAGACTAGAGATAATGTGGGTTGCAGACCTAGGGAAATGCCCTGGTAACAGGGGATGCTGAGAAGGCAGAGATGCTGAACACCTTCTTTGCATTGGTCTTTGCTTCAAGGACTCCTCCCTGGGACTCCCAGACACTGGAGGGAAGAGAAGGAGTCTGGGAAATGGTGAGCTTCCCTCTGGTTGAGGAGGGGGTGGTGTGGGAGCATCTGGGCAGGGGTCAATGTGCACATATCCATGGGCCCTGATGGGATTCATCCATGTGTACTGAGGGAGCTGGCAGAGGTAACTGCCGAATAGCTCTCTATCATCTCTGACAGGTCTAGGAGAACAGGAAAGATGCCTGAAGAGTGGAGTATAGCCAATGTCACTCTGGTTTTCAAAATGGGCAAGGAGGATCTGGGAAACTATAGGCCAGTCAGCCTCATCTCTATCCCTGGAAAGATAATGGAATAACTTGTTCTAGATGCCATCTTCAAGCAATTGGAAGAAAGTAAGGAACTTCATTAGGAAGTCAGCACAGTTTCACCAAGGGGAAATCATGCTTGACCAACCTTATAGCCTTCTATGATAGCAACACCAGCTGGGTAGATGGGGAGGAGAGCAGTGGATGTCATCTACCTTGACTTCAGCAAGGCTTTTCATACTGTCTCCCATAACATCCTGATACTGAAGCTGAGAAAGTGTGGGATAGATGAATGGATGGTGAGATGAGTTGAAAACTGGTTGACTGACTGAGCTCAGAGTGCTGTGATCGGTGGTGCAAAGTGTGGCTGGGAATTTGTGACTAGCAGTGTTCCCCAGGGGTTGGTGCTGAGTCCAGCCTTGTTTAATATCTGATCAGCAACCTTGATGAGGGGGTAGTGTCCACCCACAGTAACTACGCTGATGATGGAAAGCTGGGAGGAGTGGATGATACCCCGGAAGGTTGTGCTACCATTCAGCAAGACCTCAACAGACTGAAGAGCTCAACAAAAATAAACCAGGGGAGATTCAACAAAAACAAGTGTAGAGTCTTGCACCTGGGAAGGAGTAACTGCAAGTATCAGTACAGGTTGGGTCATGACCTGCTGGAGAGGAGCTCTGTGGAGAAGGATCTGGGCATCCTGGTGGATGACAGGTTGGTTATGAGCCAGCAGTGTGCCTTGGTGGCCAAGAAGGCCAATGTTTTCCTGGGGTGCCTTAAAAGGAGTGTGGCCAGCAAGTCAAGGGATGTGATCTTCCCCCTCTACTATGCCCTGGCCAGGCCTCACCTGGAGTACTGTATCCAGTTCTAGGCTCCCCAGTACAAGAAAGACAAGGATCTCCTGAAGAGAGTCCAGAGGAGGGCCGCAAGGATGATAAAGGGACCTGGAGCATCTCCCCTTTGAGGAAAGGGTGAGCAAAGTGGCTCCCTTCATTCTTGAGAAAAGAAGACTCAGAGGGGATCTGATTAATGTTTATAAGTATCTGAAGTGTGGGAGTCAAGGAGACATGGCCAACTTCTTTTCAGTGATCTGTTGGGACAGAGCAAGTGGAAATGGCCATAAGCTGGATCACAGGAATTTTTTCACCAGTGTGCAAAGGAAGTACTGGAACAGGCTGCCCAGGAAGGTTGTGGATTCTCCTTCTCTGGAGATATTCAAGACCCTCCTGGACATCTACTTGTGCAGCCTGCTGTAGGGGGTCTGCTTTGCAGGGTGGTTGGACTTGATGATCTCTGGAGGTCTGTTCCAAGCCCCGCAGTTCTGTGACTCTGTGATTTTATGATCCTGTTTGTCAGTAGGAGTGAAATGGGGAAACAAGACCTGGATCCTCTTGTAAGAGATTTGAAAATGATTGCTCATAGCCCATTACTGCAATTATACTTTTCAGTAGCAACAAGTCCAACTGTAGGTAAGCAATACACTAATGAGATTGCTGTTCTCAGATTTAAGCAATTGTACAGTGTTTTCAGGTTTAACGCTTGAAGGAGTTTCTGTTCCTATGGGATGGAAATGTTAATTAACAAGTGTATTTCTTGCAAAAAAAGCGGGTCATGTTCCTGAAATGTCTTAATGCTATGGGACATTATTCTCTATTTTGCTGTTGTGCCCTTTTGAATGGAAAATATAGTGAAATAATTTTAGCCACGGTCTTGCATTTGTAATGAAAAGTGGAGGCCACTACTTGGACCATTTACCTCCAGTGGTCATTCATTTTTATGCTAGACTGTGGAGTCACTTTGCTTTATTTATTCTTTTGGCCTCTGGTATTTTTGCTGTTCCAGCTTATTTTTTATTTTTATTATTTTTAAGTCTCCAGTGGACTGGAATACAAACTCTGCAAATTCATCAGGTTATAATGGATGGCCAGGAATGATTAATGTCATGTGTTAGTTTTGGAGTGGTTTTGGATGTAGATATGCTGCAGACTGCGGTGTTTTATGGAATTTTAGACTTAAGTGCAGCCTGTCTGTAGCCTTCACATATTGTTTGCTGGTTGCTGCTGATTAATCACATCTATTGCAGCTGTCGTACTGGGGGGATTTGAACAAACCATGGACTTTTTCATTTTTTCCTCTTTTTGTAGTGCCATAGTACAGAAATACGTTTGAACAAAATGTTCATTCTATCCTTTAAACATCTTTGAAAGGTAAGATGAATTGACTGTGTTTGCTATTAGTACATTTAAGTTGGATAAGTCTAATAACTAAGCTTATACAGTTGGCTTTACCTATTCTGTTAAGAGGAAAACCTGGAATACTTATTCCCTTTAGTATCCCTATTGATGCTTATGGAGCTATTCAAGTAACTGAAGGAGTTCTATCAATTTTTTAGGCAGAACTGAGGATAGAAATTATGCCTATGCTTTGATGAAACTACCGAGTGCAAGCTGAAGATTTCCTTTTTTTTTATTTCCTAAATCCTTGTTTTCTGTATAGACATGATATTCTTATTCCAGTGTAGTTACAGCTAATGTTGTTTGCTGGGTAAATGGTAAACCTGGGGCCACATGAGGGTCTTCTTCAGTATATTTAGATTGCAATGTCTTTGATGCAGGCAGGCATCCATTGTTAGTCTACACAACACTTATCAAGGCAGAAGAACAGCCTGTGACAGAATTTACTTTTGTAGAAAAATGAAAAGATAAAAGTCAACATTTCCAGATGTCTGCTCCTTCTGGAAAGTTCCTATTTCCCTTTTTTAATACTAGTGATATATTTTTTTCAGAGATACTTGGCTATTCTGCTCCTGTTGGTACCTATGGTACTATGGCGAGCTTAGAACTTCCCAAATTATTCTGATTTTATGTACTGGGTGTAGGAACTAAGTTTTTTGTACACATTTTGTTGCTTTGTAACACAACCCCCTAGATGAAGGTATTTTGAAATCCTGAAAGTGAATATACTTTAGAAGAACTTAAAGGGAATTTACACTAAGTAAGCTCATGGGTTATTTTTTGTTTTTTGTTTGTTTGTTTCTTTCTTTCTTTTTATTTTCCTGGAATTAGTTTCATTCCACAACTCTAGGGTAAGATACTGCTTGAACCTCACATGGCTGTTGGTGGGAAAGCATACATTAGGAATGGAAAAATAAACATTAGTTATTAAGGAAGGAAGCTCTTCACATTCAGTGAAGATTTTAAGGATTAATATCTTTTTTTTTTTTTCTTTTTTTTTTTTTCCATCTATCAAGAATTCGCCATGTATAACCAAGACCTATTCTGGAGGAAGAATAAATATAGCTTTCCAGTATAGCCTTGCAGTACTAAATTTTGTTGAATGTAAGTATTTAAGTCACATACATTATTGTTAATATTCAGAAGAAAACAGAAATATATATGTATTTTATTTGAGCTGTTTTTTTTTCTGAATCTTCTGGGAAGTGGAACCTCTGTCCATGTGGAAGGCACCCAACTTTACCAGGTGCTTCTTAACGAACATCTCAAGTGCCTGGTAGGTTATTTCAAAATGTCCTTTAAATCTATGTATATAATCACTTGCTTGATCAACACCATATTCATTTCTATATTGCTCTGAGGATGGTCTGCTCATGCACTTACATCTCTAGTCTTGAATCCTCATTGCCCCATGAGTATGGTATAAGCATAAACTGCACAAGGAACAGATTAATTGTGTTTCCTACCCTCAGGACATCTGCGTTCCTAGTCTGTTCCTTCAATAATATATTAAAATCCTTTTGACGCAGCTTGTTGCTCCCATAATCCCATTCTAATTCTGGACCTCAGAGTTGCTAAAATTTAAACAGAGTCATCACAACTAATCACATCAGCAGGATACGGCATATATCATTCTAAATACAAGTGAAATCACATTTTTAAAATATTTTCATTTGGTATTTTAAGTATTCCTATTTTACAAACTTGAAATGATGGATTATGTTATAACTGGACATGAACATCCTCTTCATTTTGAAATCAATCTCTTTGAAAAGAAATGCTGAATGGTAGAGTTTGTATTTACTGGAATAGCAGAGACTTTTTAAAATGTTTGGCTTCAGATACTATGTGTGAAATTAAATTTTGATAACTTTTTAGAAAGTAACATTGACTGAAAGCAGGTTATTTGTACTGCAAGTGCTTTACTTCTTGTTTCTGGGAAACACTCCCTCACCAATCCTCTCCAACTTTGGATATATCCATTATTTTTCTTGTCTGCTTTATGGACTACCTCCCACACACACAATGCCTATGGCTTTCTACAACCTGAGCGCTATACAAAGGCACAGGCTTTCTATAGATTGTATGCTGCCTTAAGGCTTAACATTTTTTAAGGGAAGTGTTAAATGCTCATATCTAAATGTAGAGAAGATTTTTAAGAAATTATCAGGTTGCATTGGATGCTCAGACTTTTAGTTGTTCATTGCTAAGGACACAGATTTGAACCTACAGTCTAGAATACATGACAGACGATAGGAATATGTAGCCTCAAGCAATTTTTTTTGAAATAGACTGGTTGGAATGACTTTGATTTTGAATTCCCAGTCTGACAAAGAGTAGAGGTTCTTGCTTTTCAGTAATTGCATTCTCTAAAAACCAGGCTTCATTTAAAGTGTTCCAAAAGGGTGCACAACATCACTGAAGAGCACTGAAATTATTGGCTACTGTTTATGGCTGAGAACTATTTTAAACTACTGAAATTATTATTATAAGTGCAAAACAGTACTACAATACTTGTTAAGACAATATTTCTTTCCATGAAGACAAAGGCAGATTTTGCATTTGCTCTTTTAAGTGTAATCTTTACCGTGAGAACTATGCTTTCTTTAACTACATATATGGAATGCTTTTAATTAAGAGTACCCAAAGTGAACATCATTAGTCAGACTATGAAGAACAAATTATTCTCAAAGAAAGATGCTAAATGATTTGCTTTCTTTATGTCTTGCATATTCTGTCAAAAATCATTCAGAATTTCAAAAAGTCAGAATTGACTAATTGAATTGAATAGTAACTTATGAGTCGTTTTTGATACATGTTCCTGTGTTCTTTGAAACAAAGGTAGATGGGAATCAATTTGTTGCCATATTGCTATTAAACACTGTTTTGCTTTTTAAAATATATTTGAAGGTTAGATGGTCAACACTTAATTTAAGATCTCAAGGGCTAGCAAGTGAGAAACATGGAGTTACATTTTTTGCTAGTGGCCTGGCTTCATCCCTTTAGGATTTTTGATTTATTTCCAAACCCACTGCATAGCCTTCCAGTTTTTGAACTATACCAGGCCTCAGACAATATTAACTCTTATTTCTGTGTAGTAAAGTTTAGATTGTATGAGAACATCTTGCAGTTTCCTCATAATATCTGGTAATCCCAAAAGAGAGGGATACATTGTTATGACTGACTTTAGAAAAAGTACAAGAAAACTTTGAAAAAAACAGCAATTACTGAAAACTCTGCATGTGTGTAAATTCTGAAATACGTTGTACCTTACAGTAATGACAGCATGCCTTGGAATTAGCATCTATATACTCAAGATTCTTGTTTATCCTTTAAATGCAAGCAGTCTGACACTGAAGGAAGATCAGGCCTGTCTTCTTTGTGTTACTCTTTTGGATATTTGGACTGAAATATCTTTATGGCATTTATTAGGGCCCTATGGTCTCATTTTCATGATTTGCTTAATACATGCCTTTATTCTTTATGTCCTCGGAATACTTCTTACTTCGTCAGCAACGAAACTCTAGTATCTGTTATATGAAGGCTAGGATTGTTTTTTTGTTTTTTTGTTTTTTTGTTTTGTTTTGTTTTGTTTTAAGATATTATTTTTGGAGGAAAAAAAAATAAAAAAGGCTGTACCTTTGTTTATGATTCATATTTGTTTTCCCATGATCAGCATTAAAACCCTCCGCAATTTCAAGAAGAAAAAATGAGTAAAGTTTATGGTTTGTGTTGTTATCCAATACCAAAATTACTAGGGTTAAAATTAATGCATGAACATTTTTAAGCTGGAAATGGTTGGGAAGTTATGGTGAAATATTTTTCAGTGGAAAATGTAATTTTTGGAAATTTCTTGTTAAATCAACAAAGATCTTTATGGAGATATATAATTCATGTAGATACAACTTTTGTGGACAAGCTTTCTAGAACAATTGGGAAAACAGAAGGATGGCACAAGCTGTCACCATAGTATATTCAATAGACTAGTGAATGTAAAATGGATGTCTCTTCTTCCCTTTCTAAAAATGAATAGGCACTCTCTTGTCTCTTGTTTTTTTTTTCTTATTTATTTATTTATTTATTTATTTATTTTTCATATAAAGTTTGGAATTTTCTTAATATATATCTCAGTAATGGCTAACATTATGTTATTATAATTTTTTGTCTCGTGATTTTTCTTCCTCGACCTGCCTAATTACTCTGACTGAAACATTCTTCTAACAGGGATACACAGCTTCCTTTAATCAACTCAATTTCTTCATGGTCACCTGAAGTACCTCATGTGGCACAATCATGTCCTCAGTGTCTGGTGCCTTTTCCAGTGCTGGGCATCTCCCAGCCCTTTCTTGTTGTATCAGCAAGGCAGATTCTTGTCACCGTGTCAAGATATTTCAATGGCATTTGAATGTTCTTTTATTGCTGTTGACTGTGTAGCTGGCATAGCTGAGATCCCTTTGGCACAGAGGCAGAGGGCAGTTTAATTTGAAGAGATGAGTTACATTGTTTCCTCCTCCCTGCCTTCTCCATCTCATACCCCCTGGCCCACTCGCTCCCTCCCTCCCAAAATACCATTGCAGATATTTAAAGCTAAAAACTCTAATTAGTCTCAGAGATAGAAGGATGACAATGCATCAAATACTGCTGTGGGTGAGAATTTCCTTCTGACAGTCACTTGTTCTTTGACCTGATCTCACAATTAGCAGTTCATTCTCCCTGAGATGCAGATGTCTTCATCAGTTGTTTCTGCCAGTTTGTTATGGGTTTTGGCTACCTATCACATTTTTCTCTTATTGAGATTTTTTTTTTTTTTTCTAACCTATTTCAGGATCTGATAAGATTAGGTTAGACAGAAATTCCTTATTGCAGATATTTAATACTAGAAATACACATCTTAACAAATCCCTAATAAAACTGGATCCAGAGCAGTACTTCGGGATATTCATAATGGTTTGGTTCTTAAAATGTCTTGAATACTTCAGGCCTGGCCACAATTCTTTTCATATGAGATGATGCTATACTTTACTGGCCAGTTAGTAGGCCTTACACACCATACATGGTCTGCCCTACTCAGTAAGACAGCCTGTACTGTAAATATTTCTTCACATACAAGACCAACTACATCACAAAATGTTTTTCACTGCATTTCTTGTTTACTACTGTGTTTTGTTTTGCTGTCCATAAGAAGTTAGAGACAAAGTCCCAACCTACATCTTCTTCACCTTCAATTCCTTTCTAATTAGAATCAAAGTAAAGATTCTGTAATGCCACTATTTGAGCAAAGCTGAAACCCTGAAGAAAGGTAAGTTCTGTTTAGTTTTCCTCCTTTTCATCCACCTGTTGCTTCTAAAACAGGAACTGAAGCCTAGTAATAAGAAATGGGTGGTGCAACACATGGTTAGTAATATTTATGCCTAAACTGTGAGAGTGCTAGAGCTGTGGGCTGACTCTGGAAGGGCACCAGGAGACAAGCGCTGTTGACTTTTCTCTTGACTTCAAAATGCAGCTACCCCTGCATTCCTGGTAAGTCATTTGAACCAGCTGTCTGTGTTCCCCTTGGTTTTAAGCTGTTTTCCAGTAGTGCTATGAGGGCTTATGCAACTAATGTTTGGGAAGCAGCAGAGATCAGAAATGCACAGTTTGTTTTTTTCATTGGAATAAATCAAGTGATTTTCTGTAGTAGTAACCATGGAATTTAATTTCACACCATCTCCCTGTGTTTAAAATGAAAAATAAACTCATACTAAGAGGTCACTGGAAACTTACCGGTAAAGAGCATGCTGCCTTTACAGGAGGATATGAAAAACACAAGTTCGAAGTGCACTGTAACAGTGGACAGATTACACCTGCACGTTGGAGTTGAATCTTTCATGTGTCCTACTGACCTCTTAATAAATACTGCTAAACAGAATATGCACATGTTACCCTAGAAAAAAAATATAAAATTGCATCAGAGAGCTTAGACTTATGTTACAGTATCTAAGGAGTAAACTCTTGTGTGCCTGGGTTCAGTCTCTGTTACCTAAGAGGAACAAAGACTTTGTATCTGAAACTGGAGTTCAGAATAGACATTCAGGGAAAACCCTTACTTTAGGGTAGAAAAGGGGATGTATCTTAGCCAACTAGGTCTAATCTTTGAATGAGGTTAACACATTCTTGATCCAGAAAATCAGGGGATGTCCAATTTTGTGTTTGAAGAATTTGGAATTGAAGAAATTATATTACTCCCATACAGAGAGATGAAGTTAAATGCAGAAAGATAATAGATGATGCAGAGAGACCATGCCATCTTACATCACAAAGTAATAATATCTCAAAATCATACCATATAAATGCAATATTTCCCTTTTCCTTTCTGTTTCTCTGCAAACTGAGTACTGGCAAGTGTATATTTGCTGCTTTCTGAATATCAGCAGTGTTCTGTCTTTAAAGCCAAGCACAGCACAGATTTGTCTTTTTTCACTGCTCTGTTGTTCCCACTGTCGTGTGTCATGAACTGTACTTTTCAAAAAGATGTAGGGCACACAGGGGACACTATAAAGAAGTATATAAGGAAGCAAGTCATTTTACATGACCTCTAATGGCAGAAGATTGGTAGGGGCTACATGTAGTGGGTCTGTTTACCCCAGGGATTAGTTACTCTTATTATGCAAACAGCGCAATATTGAGAAGCTGAGTCACTGAGGAAATGGAGCAGGTTTTGAAAAGTGATCTTTTGCCATTGACGTACATGTGAGAATATAAATGTTTTTGTTTTACGGGAATAGAACATCTTAATGAAAGGAGCTGGAAGGAAATCCAGCACAATCAGTAGTACACATCACATTCTTTTTTTTTTTTTTTTTTTTTTTTTTTGGTGTGGCTTTTTCAGGAATTCAACACATATCAGTTATTTTCATTATAAGTTAACTACACCATTCAGACCGTAGTCTGTTACCTATTAAAAATGGTACGATCTGAGATGCACCCCTCCCACTTTCTCTCTTATTCAACCGGGCAGATTAGGTCACTGGGTAGCAAAGACCACAACCACAGCTCCTGATGTGCCTTCCTGTGAGAAGTGCAGTGTTCTGTGAGACTGCACTTCTACCAGCTGAGAGTTTCACATTTGCCAGCAGGCTGAGGGTATAAACAGACTTTTTCTGGGAGGAGATAGTAGTACACACAGTTAATGGATTGTTTTCTGAATGGAGCAGCCAACATCAGCTTAAAATATTTATATAAGTCACTACAAATACAAATTCCCCTTTCTGGAAAAAAAAAAAAAAAAAAAAAAAGGGAAACAGAATAGGAAAAGGCTCTTAAAAAGGCCACTGGGGAGATGCAATTGCTTTGACTTCTAGCCTCAGATTAACAGAGAACTCAAATATATGCATAAGGTCCACTTTGTTGGATGAGGCAACTAGAAGACACTGTATTCCTTTGCCCACTTCTGGGGGGACTTCAGTCCCTCCCAAAAGTCTACTCTCAATTGCAAGGTATGTTGCAACAGTTTTCAGCTTTCCCAGCTATCCTATTCTCTTCTGGATGTACTGCCCAAGAATTTTGCGCCAGCTCTTACATCAGCAGAAGTGTTTATGTGCTGAATCGCCACTGGATGAAAGATAGAGAAGAAAAAGTTTAGACTGACAAAAGCCTGCCATCAATATCTACGTTAAGATAAAATACAATTTATGAGAACAGCAAGGCAAAAAATAGAACAGTCAAATACTCTGCATTGGTTTGTTCAGTGACCTTAGACAAAGGGCATTTTGTAAATCTTTTTGTTTTCCAGTGGTTTCATTTTAAAGCTTTTAAAAAGACTGAAGAACATTCAGGCTTTTTTATTTTTTGTTTCTTTTTCATATAATGGTGGGAAAATCATCCCCGGAGTCTCAGAGGTTCTATAGAGTGAGACACAGATGAAAATGCTTTCCAGAAGAAAAGATTACTTTTTACTACAGTGCTTTGCACTCCTTATTTCATCAAACAAAATGAAATGTTTCCATTCTTTTTCTATTTCAACATTATTCTTTTTTCGTGTTCTCTGACTTATCCTACAGTGTGCAACATCAAATTTTCATGACTTTGCACTAAATCTCATAAAAATAGTTATCGACTTTTGATGCTTTTGACCATATTTGTGCAAAAGAAAAAAACAAAAACCTACTTTAACTGCTCCAAAAAATGATTTGGCGACTAAGTGAAGAGGCTAGGGAAACAGTCCCATTTTGCTTTGAGTACTTTGATGTGGTATAAGCATGACCAGTGGAAAACTGAGATTGTGATTGTGGCTTCATTGGGCTGGAGGTTTTCATGTGGGTTTCAAATCCTTTTCAGACAGGCTGTAGCCTTTGAGCCAGCCAGAAGGGCAGTGCCAGGCCACATCTCTCCTTGCACAAGAATCATCCCAGCCCTTTGCCTCCAGGAGAAGCTCTGGCAGTGCTGGCAGAGATGCCCTCTAGATTTCTGTGTTTGGGGTAGCAAGGTGTGAGAAAAAGGAGGAACACTTGCAAGCAGTAATGCAGGGCAGAGTTAAAGTAATCGTGGAACACAGGCAGTGGTGCTGATACTCATGTTAAAACAGTAGTGATTTTTAAACTTCTAACCATGGTTACCCTGCCAGTCGAAGCTGTAAAATCAGGCAGAGTGATCTTCGATATTCATACTCAGAAGGAAGTTTTTCAGAGCAGTCTGGACTGTTGTTGGCTTTAATCACAACAGTTTAGGAAAAGCTGGACTCTGTAAAGCACTGGAAACCTCACTGCATAAGTCTATTGAAAATGAAGTCTACTGCAAACCCTTCTTTCATGAGAAAGCCATTAAAGATTTCCTATTAGGTCCATTCTAGTCTTGAGTACTACACTTGAAAAGCAGATGAAGATGTATTTAGTGGCCTAAATAGCTGTATTAGTTGTTATTCTGTATATGACAAAAGCAATAGATCATAGTTCTGAAATATCTGGATATATGGGATTGTTCTGCACAGCTAAAGGCAGTGTCTTCAAAGAAGATACTGTATTTTTACAATAAAGACTGATTTCCTAACAAAACTTATAGAATCATAGAATCACTAAGTTTCAAAAAGACCTCTACAATCATCTATTTCAACCATCCAGTTTCCATCAAAATTTCCTACAAAACCATGTTCTTTAGTGCCACATCCACATGGTTCTTGAACACCTCTAGGGACAGTGACTTCACCAACAGCCTGGGCAGCCTGTGCCCCTTCCTCACCACTCTTTCAGAGAAATTCTTCCTAATATTCAACCTGAATCTCCCCGACACAACTTAAGGCCATCACCTCTCATCCTATTGCTGTCACTTGGAAGAGGACAAACCCAACTTGCTACAGCCTTCTTTCAGGTCACTGTAGAGAGCAATGAGGTCTCCACCGAACATCCTCCTCTCCAGACTGGACAACCCCAGTTCCCTCAGCTGCTCCCTGACAGACTTGCACTGTAGAGTCTTCACATCTTTGCTGCCTTTCTCTGGACATGCTCTAGGGCCTCAAAGCCTTTCAGTGGGGATCCAAAACGGAAAGCAGCTCTTGAGGTGCAGTCTCACCAGGGCTGAGAACAGAGGGTCATCTCTTCTGCGGTCCTGTTGGCTACATTATGTGGTATGAATCTGGTATGAAGTCACTGCATCCTGTAGTTGACCTTTTACAATGAGTGACAGTTGCATAATGTATATAGGAGCAGGTAAACCTGGCTGCTGTTGTGCTAACAGGACAGTGCATATCTTGCTAACAGAGAAGCTTCCTCTAACCTGCACATAACAGCCTTTTCTTCAGTTTGGAGTGTCTGCAGAAGTATGGGTGAAATATTTATCTACAACCTAAATGCCCCTTCCCTCTTGAGATGGCTGTGTTAATGTTTTTTTCACTTCTCCACTCCAGTGACATCTCATAAAAAAAAAGAGTTCTGCTTTACCACATTATTTAAAAACACAACACTATGTTTTGCTGGTAAAATCAAGCCCCTTTCTGTCTGACCAAGTGGAGGAGATGCTACCTGTTTTTCCAGCCAAGATACTTGAGCTCTCAGCAGATGTTACTGTTGCGGTCACTTTTGCAAAGCCTGTGCTGACTGGATGCCCAGGAGGGGCTGGGGCTGTGCTGAGGTTAATTCAGGCAGCCATCAGCCAGGCCGCTGTGCTGTTTGCAGCCCAGGCAGGAGCCAAGGCCACCACTGCTGTTTTGGCCCCTGTATGTAGGCAGGGCACTCACTGATGGCATGGCTGCAGCCTCAGCTAACGCTGTCTTGTGGGTACAGAAAGGAATTGATCGTTTCATTTGTTTTGGCATCCTGGAATGCAAAAGAATTAATTAATTGTGGTTTAAAAGTGCTGAGCTCTCCCGAGACTTAGAGAATGTGCCTTTTCATCTGAATACTTTCCCCTTTAAAACCTCTTTTCCTGATAGCATACACATTTTTCAGCAACTACTATTTTCCTTTACATAGCTATATATACACTCGCTCTCCACGTGCTGAAGGAACACGTGTCCGAATGAAACCACACATACCATTAAGTCAAAATACTCTCCTGGGTACATCTGCTTCTCATTAGTTTTTCCCTCTGCTATATACATGGGCTTTGCTTTAAGTGCCATTACATTAGTTTGTATTACAGTATTATTTTCTCTTGACTGTGTACAAACACTGTGGCCTGATACTGCCCTTGGAGTTATATGTGCTTTCTGGAGGGCAGCATTTTGCCATTAAATTTGTATACAGCAGGCACACCTGTGTATATTTACACATTAAAAATAGCATCATTTTTAATATCTGTTTATCTGTTTTCTGCAAGTTTAGGGAATAAAATATTGTAAATAAAAAAAAAAAAAAAAGGATATATGACATATGAGGTTGTGAATGTCCCCTCCCTGGTAGCATTCAAGGCCAGGCCTTGAATGAGGCTTTGAGCAACCTGGTCTGGAGGGAAGAGTCTCTGCCTACAGCAATGGGGTTGGAAATAGATGATCTCAAAGGTTCCTTCCAACCCAAACCATTCTATGATTCTATGATTCTTTGTTTTGTACCTGTATTCTTTAAGCATGCAGAAGATTCTCTCTGCATATGGGCATGAGAGACAAATACAGTACTTTCAGACTGATGGGACATCTGTGGCTGCCTGAGCTCTACATCTGCTCTCATATTTCTTCTAATTAAAATTTATTGAAGCACTGCTTCTCTCTAAACACCTGCACAACCATAGCTGCAAAAGAAATAAACTACAAGGGAAGTATTTTCCACACTGTTCCCAGTAAAATAGTTTTCTGTAATCAAAAAATAACTCATGTAGAATGAGAAAAAATGAGGATTTTCCCACACTGCTCTGCCCTGTGTTCACAGTACAAGAAAGACGTGGAATTGTTGGAGCAGGTGCAGAGGAGGGCATGAAGATCATCAGAGACCTGGAGCCCCTCTCCTACAAAGAAAGGTTCAGGGAGTTGGGCTTGCTCAGCCTGGAGAAGGGAAGGCTCTGGGAAGACCTCACTGTGGTCTTTCAGAACTTGAAGGGAGCTTATAAACAGGACAAGGAATAACTTTTACATGGTCATATCGTGATAGGACAATGGGGATAGGTTTTAAGCTAAGAGAGGAGAGATGATGGTTGGAAATTTTTCACTGAGAGGGTGGTGAGGCGCTGGCACAGATGCCCATAGAAGCTGTGGTGCCCCATCCCTGGAGGCACTCAAGGCCAGGTTGGATGGGGCCCTGGGCTGCCTGAACTGGTGGGGGGCAGCCCTGCCCATTTCAAGGGCTGGGACTGAGTGAGTTTTGAGGTCCTCTCCAACCCAAATCATTCTTTGCTTCTATGACTTCCTGACATTGCTTTCAGGAGGGCTCTAACCATTGGGTGACTCAGCTTTTTGCAGTCATAAGGAAACAGCTCAAGAGTGGTGGGGAGAAGAAGGAAGCTGATCCCCATTTTCTGTGCCACTGGCCCAGATGTGAGCAGTAGTGAGGCACATATGCAGGTTAAGGATGCACATTTAACACACACCAAGCTAATTTTCCCACAATTGAAAAGCATTTGATGTCAAGAGACAGGAAAAGAAGTTGCAGGACATAAATGTTTTTGCCCTCCAGTCTCCCGGGACTCACTCAGGGAAATGATGCTGCCTGAGTAATACAAAAGAATGGAAGGAGGGAAAAATATAACCCAAGAATGACTGTTCAGAAATCCCTGACCTTTGTGGACAGATTGGCCTTTAAGCCTAAAAGTCAGCATAACCCTGATGTAAAGCCTTGTAAACAACATTTTGTGGTAAGTAACAGTTCAGAACACACAATGTTATTACGTGATTAAATTAACTGATGATTGGATTATCTCAAAGTTCGTGATGGTGTTGCTGCTCATAAGTAAAATGGAGAGTGTTCCTTAAAGAAAGCACCTTCAGAAATTTAATCTTGAAGAGAGTTATTGAGGCTTGTCTACTTATCAAAGTTTGCATATGTATTTTCATGAAATCAAAAAGAACACTTTTATTAGCAGTCCAGTACATATTTTGAATGTAGTTCATTTCAAGAGCTCACTGCTAACTAGGAATTAACGTGAATAAAAGTTACTTCAGGTCAGACAAGAAAATAAAACCTTTTTAAAAAAATATGTAGTAAACTAGGGGTGCACTTGCCAACTTTTTCAGGGTGATTCATAGCCTCTACTTTGTGCTTAAAAATATTGCCTGTGAATGCTAGCATATAAAAATCCAAATCAGGATGATTTTCTTTATTTGAAGCCAGAATAGTTAATCCTGAAGTCAAATAATGTTTTTGTAACTACTGGACAGAACAAACTGTTTCAGTTCCAAAGGACATTTTAACTTTGAGTATAAAATCTGTTGGGGTCTATGCTTTCAAACTGTATATTAGAAGGAGCAAGGTAGCAATACTATTTGTTAAACTCTTTTTTATCAATTTAATTTTCAGTAGGTGGTGCCATAAAACTGTACAAATTGTGCCATGGAAAAAAAATCAGAAAGTAAAAGCTAATGGTTTCTAATCTAATTAACATTACATCCAAATTATTGTGATTTGTGATATAGGAATGCTGCAAATCAAATATGACAAATTAAATTCACAGAATTCATTTTCAGACTTCTAGGTAGGTTTTTGCTACACAGAAACTGAAGAACCTTGCAGAGAATTAGTCGTTAGCCTGAGGTCTAATGCAGTTGTACAGAAAAATTTAACAATTTTGCTGACTATGCATGTAAATCTCACTTATTTTGCTGAGTAAAGACAGGAGACATTAGCAGATTCAGAACTTGCTTAAAACATGTTGACTCAGAAGTCTGAATGGTTTAAAACAAAGAGCATTCTACATATGTGTGCCCCGGTGGCGCAAGTGGTAGGAATGCCGCGTTGCAACACTGGAGGCCCTGGGTTCGAATCCCCCCTGTGGTGCAAGTGGTAGAAGTGCTGCTCTGCTACACAGAGGCTCGAATCCCAGGGGTTGGACTCGATGATCTCTAAGGTCCCTTCCAACCCGCACGAGACTATGATACTATGATACTATGATATGTTATGAAAACACAGGACAGGGAGAGGAAAATGGTTGATGGCACTCTCACTGGCACAATGAAACTGAATGTAAAGGGCCCCGGTAGTAGTAAACAAGCTAAACTTATGATAATCAGAAACCACAGAGAAAGCAAGATAAATGAATTACATAGATTTGCTTTGTCATATTGCTGGACACCTTATGAAAAACTCTGGACTAGGCTTCAGTAGCATCAGTAGCAATTTTGTTGGGTTCTGGATGTCCTTGAAAACGCTGCTTTAGATGCAAAAAAGATGGTACATCTATGTCTTGTTTGATCTCGGATTCTATTCTTTAGCATTCTGTGTATCTCCCAAGATTCACTTATAGCTGTATACATTATGTGTCTGCATAAATATACACATAGATATATGTCGGGTTGCAAAGCATTTCTCTGATCCTTGTGATAGCTACCTCAGCTTCATGCTGAGTGCACACTAGAAAGTAGGGCATGCTGTCAGAGAAGAATGTGAGCCAAGCTCTGGAAAGGGTTCTTAGAACATAGCAATTTGAGGGTCTGCTTACTTGGTTGGATTTCTGCACACGGTCCAAGTCAGCAGCCAAGTGAGAGTACCAAATGAAGATATTCAGGTTTTCTACTCTAGAATTAGGCCTTCTAAGTAGACTTTCATGTCTGTGAAGCAAATCTGTGTTCTTCATTAGGACTTTTACTAATTCATTGAATTGCAGGCTACTGTGAAGTAGTTCAGTCCCCTGGGTGTGCGAGTAGAGATTGTACTATTATCTAGGCTACTTCAAAGCTTCAGGACAACAACGACTGGTCCTCCTGCAGATCAGTTCTCATCCTCTTTAGAGCCTAAATCTGCTGGGAAAAATCTGAAGCCCATTTTCCCATGTATTTTTGTAAGTCCTTGGGGCACAGCATACCCTCAGCATGACCCAGAAGCAGAGATCCTGTGTGTTCCTGTGTATATATTTTGGGGGTGGGAGATGGAGTGATGTGCATGGACAAATAGTAGTGAAAAGCTGTGTACTCAGACACTGCCTGTCAGGCCAAGAGACTTGGCAAATCAAAGCCTTCTTGAGCATGCAACTCTTCCTCTCTCAAAGGGAAGAGTTCCTTCTCAAAGATCTCCTTCCCCAGTCCCCACATTTCCAGGATCACAAAGCAGGTGAGTTGCTAAAGGAGAATTAGTTCCACCTCATGTAGCAAATACTGCAGGGATAGTAGAAAAAAGGATTATAATGAAGAGGGACAATGCAGAATTTTAGGCACCAAGAGAGTTGTTTATTTCAAAATGCCTTTTAATTTGATTTAAAGGGAAAGTCAGTTTTCAAACTATCAATAGGAATAGAGTTTGTTCAATCCAAATGTATTCAGAAAGTCTTTTCTTTAGTTACACTGAATTTTGTTTCTGGTCCAGCTGAAAGCAATTTTTTTCTCACTTTTGCAGAACTGTCAGCAAATCAGAAATACATAGATATGCCAGAGCTCTGGACTTAAAATAGTGGATAAAAAACTGAAAGAGGAACAAAGTTGGCAGCCGATAAGATTATGAGGAAATAAATAGTGCTAAACTGTAAAATTCAATGGACACCTGAATGCTTCACAGAATATTTAAATAGTTGTTCATATATGTGCAAGAACAAACAGCAGAATTATGGGTCATTTCAGTGACTTCTGTGAAAAAGGAAAATGGTGTGTTTTCTATTATCCAGAGCTTTTTACATTCTTCATACCGCCTTGTATCCCACTCTTCCATTGCATTGTCTATGGAAAATAAATAAAAAATAAACCCACAAAAAAAAACAAAACACAGATAGGATAAGAATGAATACACAGTGTTCCCTCAATTAGAAAATATTGTTCTCTCTAACCACTTGCAGACATGAATCTAAATTGCACATTTTCAGCTTGAGTCAGATTCAGAAGTTGTGTAAATGCAGGAGTCCGTTATACTTTGTGCGCATGCATTTGCACAGCTGGATGTCAATATTAAAGATTGCTTGCAGTATTTACTATACCATCATTGTTTATTTTCCTATTTTTTTCTTTGTTATGATGTTTTTATTAAGTGCAACTTTCTTTAAGGAGAAAAGGGTTTTTCTTCTAAGAAATGAGTAGAGATGAGGTTTATCTACTAGTTCTGTACTGCGGGTTCACCACAGATATCATGAATGCTTACTTTATGGAGTCTCAAGGTGAGATATGATGGCACCTCCATTACTACAACAAACAAGTGGAGTTCTCCATCATTAATCTTGATGTAGCTTTTATTTTAAAACCTTCTGTTCTTTGTTCTTAGCATCATCACACAGGGCCCCAGATTTACCTAATCCCCCAAAATAATTTAACACGCCATTTCTTTCTCAGACATCAATATATGGATGTGTGCCAGAGGCTGCTTTTAACATAGTCTTAGGCATTCACAGTTCCTCCCCAAAGCAATGTGAAAACAGATTAGTATGTGAAAGTCATCTCAGACTTGGTATTATTTCTTCCACTTCAGCAGCAGATTCTCTACATACCTATTTTTAAACAGGTTGTAGGGCAATTTTAAAGATATTGCCCATTTTGAATATTGATTTTTTAAAATGAAAAATTTAGCCAATTATGCTAAATCTTTTATGATTTTTTCCTGGTGGCCAGAAAATCATAGAATTTTTTGGTTTGGAGGAGACTTTTAAGATCATCACCCCTGTTACAGTCAGGGAATCACCATTATGTTAAGAAATTATTCATCAAATTCCACACTTTCAAAACTTCCTATAGCATCTTAAACTGCATATTGTTTTACCAATATCCAGTCTAACTACTGTGGATATCTGAGCTGCCCATTTATTCAGCACAGCCATTTCCCTTTTGTCTAACTCCGGTGTTTTCTGAGGCAGTCACCTTCTGTCATAGCCATTTGTGTGGTCCTGACAGGACTATTTTTGGCTTGCTTCACTGGTTACCTGTAGTACTCAACAACCATAATTTTCTGAGCAAGAAACAATAAATTTGAGGTTAAGGACAGCTATGAGGATGGATTTGTAGTTAGGGTGCTAGGGATGTGCTCTTAGTTCCTCAGTCCATCATATATTTCAGGTATGATTTTGCCCAAATGATTTTCTGTGTAATCTATCAGCACATTATACCATGCCAGAAACACTATAAATTACCTGCTCTGAATCTCCAGCTGAGTAAATTATTCCACTGAGTATATCTATTCTGGACTACATTTTGCAGTGTAAGCACGTTCTTTGTAAGTATGTGGAGATCACTACTGCTTTGCTTCACACTAGCTTATACAGTGCCTATGGAAGTGAGAAGATGATCAGTGTTATGACAGAAGGGATAAGGGAGTATGCAAACTGACAGCAGTCTGCTGCTGAGAGTTGGAACCATGAACGCCAGAACCACAAACACCTTTTAAGTTAGGCACTAACAAGAGAATTTTCCTGTTTGGATGACCCGCCACCATCCCTCCATTCATCCAACCAAGAATGCAAGCTTGCCAATTCATGGACACTGCTACTGGCAACACAGCAGAGAAAACAAGATCCTGGAGCAGGCTCAGAGAAGGTTCCTTCTAATGTCTAATGGAGGATTAATGTCAAATTAAGAGAAATAAATCTCTAATAGCTTCCTTCTTGTATTGTGATTCTTTTTAGCTTGGAGTAAGAGACACACCAGATTTCTCTGACTTTCAAGCATACCAAGGGTGTTCTTGGCATGACTGCAACCAAATTTGTCTTTACTGGCACTCATTAACTACATGTGAAAATGATGCCAGCATTTTGTTCTTTCTGTAGTGTGGTCTGTATATAGCCATTTTATTAGATATGGTAAAAATGTGTGTTGTTCTGTTCTAGCAGAAGCACAGTCAACATCATAAGAACGCTAAGAGCAAATTGGTTGTATTGCCTAAGCATGTGCTTCTGACTCATCTCAGATTCTGACACTGAGAAAGCTGTAATAATTTTCAAGCTTGAGATCTGAGGAAAGGGAATCCCATTCTTTTGACTGTGAATGAAAACTACATTGGATCCCAGGGCACGTGGAAAAAATGTCTTATGCCCACTTCTGATGTTGTACAATTACAAGAATCTGTATTCACATGCTGGAGCTGAAGTGGATGTATCTTTACATCCAGTAGTCATATTTATGTATCCTCATTAACTACTATATTCTGGGCAGCTGGGAGGGAAGCTGCCATAGGAGTAGCATTCAGCATAATGAGCAAACAGCAGTCGAACCATAAACACACTCTGGGACACAGGGCTTTGCTATGCCGTGCCCTGCATACATCCATGTTATTGTGCAACCTGCTTTCGCAGTCACTTACAGCCAAGTGCCTGGTACCCACTTATAAAATATTTTCAGAGTTGTCTGTGTATGCAGAAATGGCCATGCAAGATTTTGATTTTTAACAGTGAGAAGTGGATGACTCTGACAGCTGCAATAGCTAGGAATTAAAGTGTTACTGGCACTGCTGTATCTTACTTATACTAACAAGTCATCTAGCCATCTATCCAATCCTAACATGAAGAATTACTGCACTAAATAAACAAACAAAAACATAAAAAATGTATATATTAGGGATCATCTTTGAGCCATTTATTATAGAGAGACATAAGCTGTCTCCAGAATACCTGACACCTTGGCCACTTTGAGTATAACTCTCTCACTTAATCTTCTGTGAAGTTCTGTTCAGAAATAATTGAGACATTATGTCTTTAAGCTACAATTTGCCAGTATCTCTCTTTCTTATAGACTAGGATTTAAAAAGAAAGCTGAGAAACTCTGATTGTCAAGGCCTGTTCAGGAGCTGAAATCAGGCAACAATTTGGTTGCTCTCACAGGAAAACTGCAGAGATAATACTCGTGTTCAAATGCCTCTGAGTCATTATTCTCCCATCTACTGCTCAATCATAATATAAAATACCATGTCAGTTTTCTTCCTGGCTCAGTAGGCTTCCTGGAAAACTTGGTTAAATTTTCTCCCTTCTGTTTCCTTCCCATTGGATTGTTCATCCAGGAGCTTCCATTTCTTTTTTTCCTTCAATTTCATTTATAAATAGTAACTTTATGAAAAGGGAAAGGCTGGCATGTTGGTTTTTTCTTTTTCTTTTCTTTTTTTTTTTTCAAAGATAGATTTTATGGGAACTCTGTCAAGTGGTAGCAAAACTGAGACTAAAATTGCCAATGTTTCTCAGGTATGGGTCAACTGCATAACTGTGAGTGGGACTGCATGGAGTGTGATGACAATTCTGTCTCCATAAATTATCTTAAAATACACAAATGCATGTTATTCATTAAAGAATATTGTTAGAAATAGTATGAGAGATATTTAATATCTGATAATGCACACTACAGGAGAGAAACAATGCACCAAGAGGAAGATTTACTGCAAATACAAATTGTGAGCGATGGAATTAGCAAAGCCTAAACAGAAGAGCTTTAAAGATTTCAGGTTGATTTCTTCTTTGTCCTCTTCCCTAAACATTGAAGGTTATTTTACCAAAAAACTTAGGCAAATAAATGTGTTTATTGCAAATGTCTTAGCAAATGTGAATGAGGTTAGTTGGAGTCCTGCAACAGCACAGTGCATGCTTCCATCTCACCAGTGCTGGAGCTGCATTCCAGGCATCCTTGAGCACAAGTGTCACACAAAAACTAGAAATTTGCAGGCATCGCATCTTGGAGAAGAAACAGGTCAACTCAGAGTAAGGTGTCATTTCTGTGTGTCTTTAGGTGGCACCCTACAGAGATCTGAATAAGTTCCTCAAGAGTCTTTTGTTCTGAGAACATAGGTCAGTACTTAAATACAGTTTCATTGTTCTAATTTCCCAAACAGTCTTGTCCAGTGCTCATTCACTGCATACAATAGTGCATAGATTAGTATGTTTCCTTACACATCTGAGTTGATCCTACAGCTTCTCCTACAACCTTTTAGGCTGTTCTACCTCAGACCACATTTTTTTCCCTTCATGGAAATGACTGAGTTTTCCTGATTCCAGGAAGGCAAGACTCATCTCACTTGGCCTTGGATGTTTATAAGCAAGGAGAGAAAAGGTCAAATTTTGGATTTCTTTGACTTATGTTAGCTAGATATTTATTAGACTTTTACTGCAGGGTAAGATGACCCATGGCCTACACTCAGTTGAGTATATTAAGTCCTTGTTATTTATAAAGAGGTCTTGGGGTGTTTATTCAATTAATCAGATGAATTATCCTGCCTAATGATTTTCCAATGAGTAAGGAAGATTTGTCTCTAAATCTCAGTACAGAATTGCCTGGTGTAATGACTAATATTGTTAAGATTCCAGCTTTCAATTTATTTATTTATTTTTTTTCCAGATCTACTCAGATTTGGCTTTCATCACTGATAAACAGGGAAAAATACCCACAACCAAAACACCAACAAATGATAATTTGTCCGTGTGCAGAACTTTACATTTGATTCCATACTCTGAAAACAATAATGGTATTCACCCCTTTGGGGAAAAGAGAGAAAATTCTGTAAACAAAGAATAATACTATTTGCTGACTCTACTGATGCTCTTAATTTCATATGGTACAAGAAATCTGGCAGTACTGTTGCTGAGAACAAGGTATAGTTAGTCTCTTTTTATGTCAGACACTGAAAAACACATGCAGTGCAAGTTACTGGCTACACACAGGGTTTCACCTTCAATCGTTTAACTTTTTCAACGGATAAAACGCTGAGTATCTTGTGATTACTATGAAGCAGTTGTTACTGACTGAGTCACTGCCTGGTTGTTTCATGGTAGACAGACAGAGTCTCACAGTGTGATAAAGGTTGGTGAGTAGTCACAGTTTTTAAAGTCTCCACTATTGGCTATATCACTTCACAAGAGAAGGAGATGAAATAAAACAGTATGTTCTGTAAGAACTATGATCTTTGATGTTCTGTCCTACCTGGCAGCCCAATGTTGCCATCTAAGTGACAGTGCTGTTTTCTTGTTTCCTCCTTATTTTTTCCAGTATGTTTTAGAATGAATGTGTTTCAAATGTGTGTGGTATAAAAGTGGTACAGGAACATCGTTTCTTAACTGTGTTTCAGGGAAGTCTTACTTTTCACTTCATCATAAACAAGAATGCTGGAAATTGATATGAACTGGCAAACCTAAGCTGCCCATACAATGCAATTAGGTAAAAGACTAGAAAAAGATCTTATCAATTTTTCTAGGCAAATATATAATATCCATGCTCCTTAGCTAACTGAAAAAGGTGAGTATACCATTGAATGTCCACAGTCAGTTCAAAAACACTACTGGAATGAAGAGACACAGCTTACAATAAACTTCCCTTTATGAAGAACACTGTGCAATTTAGTAGAAAAAGCGAACAAATTTCAAATCATCTAATAGTTTTAAAAGAGAATGAATTATATTCAAAACAGAAAATGCTAAAGATTTCTTAAGGAAAAATTTCTGAGGGAAATGTTTTATGTTAAGTAAGTGCTACAGGCTTCTGGAGTAATTTCCCTCCACGGGATTATATTTCTGTATATTCCTCTACATTCCTTCCTTCTTAAATTTTTCAGGGGAGTTTCCTTTTGAACTACCACATATGTGTTGAAATAAGCTGCCAACTGCAATTAGTTTAAGTTTACTAATTAGATCATCCTTTAGTTTTTCTTTCCTTCTTGCTTACAGCTGATGCGTTCATTTAATGGATATGTGTATATAAGAAAAAAAGTCAATAATGGAATCCCTACATGCTAGGAGAAGAACACAAATTAAAACAAAGCAAACTAAACCAAACCAAACTAGACAGAGGCTACTGTGTTTCAGATGAAGCAGGAAGACCCATCTTTACTCTGACAAACTTTCATCATTCTGCTCCCTGAATGGTAGGCCCTTCAGCTTGATGAGCAGGTCATTGTATCGACAGCTGCTTAGAGCACTTACATGGCATTTCTCACACTAAGAGGTTTCATAGTTTCATAGTTTCGTGCGGGTTGGAAGGGACCTTAGAGATCATCTAGTCCAGCCCCCGGGATTCGAGCCTCTGTGTAGCAGAGCGGCACTTCTACCACTTGCGCCACAGGGGGGATTCGAACTCCGGGCCCCAGTGTTGCAAGGCGGCGTCCTTAACCACTGCGCCACCGGGGCACACGGGGTTCTTACCAATGGAAAGAAAGGCTTACATTCTGCTGTAAAAGGAAGGTTATTGTCACGTTGGCCCCTTTCTCAATAATGTTGCTGCTACAGTAGATAAGAAAATAAGATAAAAATATTTCTCATAATTGTTTATTTTTTTCTTCCTTTTGCTTTGCATATCGCTTCTGTTCTCTTTATCTCCCAGGTTTTCCAGCTGTTCTTCAAGTGATTACACATATGCATGTGAGTATATATATACGTATTAGCAAGGTATTAGAGATGACTGTGAGGGCAGTACATAAATGACTGACAAATCGAGATGGTTTGATACTGTAAAACAAAAACATAGCAAATTAATTCATAAACGTCACTACTTTTTTGGTGCATTCTTTCACGTCATTAATCATCATTCTAGACAGATAAAAAACCTAGACTTCAACACTCTTTCAATTGGGCTGTAATTGAAATGGATTTCAGTTGTCTTCTTAATTGTCTTTCGTCTTTGAGCTTCAAGTTTTTAATGCTCTTTCACCTCCCTCCCAAAAGAGTTGGTCTTCCCTGCTCCTACTACTCATTTATTCATTATGCCAGTCATTCTTTTGTATCTGCTGAGTAATCCTGTGTATTTGCAGTTCCTTGCACATACCATGACCTTTGACAACATTTTGTCTATTCTACAAGCAGCAATCCTCATTCTTTGTCCCTTTAGCAGTGAAGGTACCAACACGTTTATATGCCATCACATTACTAAAAGGAGCTCATATACTGTGTTGGTTGCACTATTTTACAACATTTGTATTCAGATTGAAGGAAAATATTAAAAATAATATTTTTTTAATTAATAATATTAATTATATCTTGAAATCTTACAATTTCTAAGTGTTACAGGCCTTCTGTTTCAAGTACCAGACCATTACTTCAGGGGTGGAGATGGAGCGATCTACCTCCTTGCTGAAGCAAATGAAATGGACACTGGCAGCTGAGTCTGCTCAGGCCCCCATCTTACCACATTGCTTTGGGTGGTCCAAAAAGCACTGGTTTGAACTCAGATATTTTGTCTCCAGTCTTTTATGCTTCTCAAGTTATAGCAATTACCTACAGCAAAGTAAGAAGCTGGACTGCTTCAGTCCTGTGGAGAGAAGGATGTGATGTGGAATGGAAAACAGAAGGATTTTTATCAACACTATTACATTCATAGCTCCTTCCCCAGTCCGTAACTTCTTACAGCCTTCTCTCAGGAAGGCAGATATCCTCATCACTAATGAACAGAGATGTTGTATCTATCACCCACCCCAGGACAGAAAGAAAATGTGGTAGAGTCAGGACTGGGTACTACCAGATCTCCTGTATCACTGGGGTATCACCACACCCTCCTCCCTCACCTGGGCCTGATGTGCTGTAAATGTCTTTTCAGGGTGATACCTCTTGCTGACGAGCAGGAAAATTCTCCACAGGAAGTATCCAAGTGCTATCAAGATCTGGAGAGCCTTCTCTGCAGTTTGCCAAAGAGTCCAGCATTTCCTGTTTACATTCTGTACATATGCATGAGGACACCCTGTAGTCACTCTGTGCTTAAAGTGATGCAACTAAAGTAGGTTTGTTATCATGTATTCTGGGAGGGCTTGTACTATGTCTTTTTCTGTGGTATTTTTCCAGGCATTTCATGATCTTCCTTTCATGGCAATTGAAATAACTAACAAGATCAGTCAAAATAAGCCAATTTGAGGTGTGAATGGCAGTGTGTTTGTTTAACATAACTCAAGGTAACATTGCCTGAAGCTGTGTGCTTCTGAAAACAGTGATGTGGAAGATGTCTAATATTTTGCTGGTGGGTAACCCATATGCGCACCTGAGACCACTCTGGGGGAAGTGACACAGATAAGATCACTCTGATACAAGCAGCTGAGTTGGGCTAACGTACACAGCTGGTGGAGCTGAAAGCACAAACGTGCCCAGTCTGTGAAAATGAAGCTAAAGGATGTCACCCTGAAGGATGTTATGGAAGAATCACTTATGTGCTACAGGTTCAATTTCCAGCTAATGTGCAATATCTGCAGTAATCAGACATTTCTCCAAATGTACAATTGTCTGGAAACTTAGCTTTGTTATCCTGACAAGGAGATACCATGTTGTATTTTTGCCTTCAGAAGGAAAAAGAAACACATGACTTATCCAGCGCTTGCTTATTTTGACGAAGTGACTAAAAAAGAAATGTAAGAAATAAACTGGGTTGTTGCACTATTGGCCTACAGGGAAAAGTGCTAGAATAATGCAGGTAACTCCTTCCTGATTCATCAGGCAACCTGGGCTGACAAGCATTGATCTGAAACAAGGAGAGTGTGGCCAGCTGCTCAGGCAGAAGCCAACACAGTTGTGATGGGTCTTCCCATTAAGGTGAGGCTTGGTGAGAGCCTCAGTTGTTCTCTGGCTGTGTGTCTGTTCCTCTCTAGTGGGAAGATCCCGTGATCATTTGCTTTTCAGGCTTTGGCTTGCTATGTGGTTGCAGACAGGAATATTTCTTTGCATTCATTGATTTATTATTTGGAGGTTGCAGACATCACATGAAGCAGATGAGCAACAACAGAGTCATACTCTTACAGCCCGCACAAGTGTTGAGGCCAATCACGCTGCAGCCCTGTCATTTGCCACTTTTAAACACTGGTGTATTTGTTAATCCGAGACCGAGCAAAGGCAAGAGGAAAAACATTAGAGGCCTGCATGACCCTTCTTTGCCCATGTGAGACAGCTTATGTCCAAATAGTTGCATTTATGTGTAAATAATCAAAACAACTCTAGATCCTTTGTAGACTCTTTTGCATCTGAAAGGAAAAACTAATGGATAGTAATGGATATAAACTGCTTACTCATGCTCTGCTTAATTTTTTTTTTTAACGTTAATAAGACATTGCAGTAAATACTGACGCAAAAAAAAAAAAAAAGAACATTATTAACATTCCTCTTTACCCACATATATCTGTCTTGCTGTTCTCCTTGAAATAGACAGCTTCTTAAATTATTCTCAAGAACCAAGTACACTTGACATGCAAAAATGTTGTATGTGACGCATGATATGTATTACCACAAAACTTTAAAAAGGGTTTTCTACTTAACTTATGTTCCAAAATAATTGAAGGGCTGGTGAGAAAGAAACTCTTCCTTGCTCTGAAAAGCAACAGTGAGCAATGTGGATCCCCAGAACTGTGCTGCATCAATTCCTTCAGGTCTGCTTTGGAGCCCTTCACTCTCAATTAATTCTGTGTTTCCTAGATATCATGTAATAGCAGAACTTTAATGTTTGGCTTCCCTTGAAAGAACTTGTGAAGGCAGTTGATGCAGTATAATGAAAAACGGAAGGAAAACTCACTATCACAGGCATCACTAATTAATTCAGTATCTAGATTTGACTTGTGCCAATTTGAAAATATAAAATTAATTTGTTTAGTCTGGGAAAGACATTCAACAGTTTGATTGTGCTAATAGAAGGAACAGATGCTCACCCCTTTTCTGCACTTCCTTCTCTGAAATCTGACCTCTTGAAAGTAAGCTCCATATGGATTAAGGCTGGACATTTTAATGCCTTGTCCAGGGATTGTGTATGCAGTGATTCCAGAGACATGCTCCTTCTGCCATGAAGAGTGCATGATCTGAGGAAATCAGAAGATTACTGCATGGAGAGATGGTGTGAAGGGACTTCTTTGAACACATGTTCAAAGAAGAAGAGGCTAAAGAGCAAGAACTTCTTAGTCCTACACCTATACTTCTCAAGAGAAAACAAATTGTCATAGAATAGATCTAAGTTCCATTGTGCCCTCCTGCTTCTCATGTAATTTGAAAGGAATTTCAAGACTAAATTGTTTATGTACATTCATATCCTTTTGATCTCAATTAGCAGTGTTTTATTTAACAGAGTCCTCAAGAAACATAAGCACGCAGCAGCCCAGCTCAGCACCATCAGAGCTTGCTCACTCCTTGGCCTTCAGGAGTAGAGGGAATGGTTTCAAGCTGCAGTAGGGGAGATTCAGGCTGGGCATTAGGAAATATTATTTCTCAGAAATGGCGTTGAGGCACTGGAAATGACTTCCCACCAGGGAGGTGGTGGAGTTATTGTCCCTGCGGGTGTTCAAGGAATGACTGGATGTTGTATTGAGGGACATGGTTTAGTGGGAGCTATTGGTAACAGGTGAACTGTTGAACTGGATGATCTTTTAGGTCTTTTCCAACCTTGGTGATTGTATGATTTTTCTATGATTCCTACAGCCACAGCAGAGGCAGCCACCAGAACCTGCACTCTAACAGAAGGGAATCCTTCTCCATTACATGCAGAGGACTACAAGTCATCTTACCTTCCTAGGTCCTAATCAGCTAACAAAGTAGCTAGGCAGTGTGGTGCTGAGCCAAGCAGCACCCTAACATAGTTTAGAATGAAGAACAGTTTACCAGACTGAGGTGGAGTTTTTCAATACTTATTTTATGGCAGCTCATGATAATTGTTCCCTTTGAGAGGCTCCCAGATGATAAGGAATATACATTACTTATTGATCATTCTATGTGGAGACAAAGGAAGCAACCCTAATCTCTGACTTTCTATTTTAGCAGATGAAATGTCTTATTCTCTCTTGATGATATCCATATTTATGTTCTCTGCCAGTCAAAGGCAGTGAAAGGAGATGTCACAGTGAGCGAGATTGCAGGTGCATCTATGTCACACCTGGTAGTACTGATACTGAAGCTTTTATTTCTTCTGTCAATTTGTTTGCATTCACCAGATGATCACATACCCTCTCACAATCACTGTTTCTTTTTACAGAGGATAGAAAGAAACCTTTGCCTGGGAAAATCTGAATGATGAACAGCAGCTAATTTTGGCACCTCCAATGAGAGAGCTTACCATTTCCCTCAAGCCACCATCTCAATTAGAGGGGCTTAGCAAAGGTTTAAAGGACATTTGAGCTCTCTTCTTCAGGTGGAGCCAAGCACAGGAAGCCAAGCTTCACGGGAAGGAAAACATCTCTAAGTAACCCAGTAGAGCCCTGTAGTCAGCAGCCAAGAAGCTCAGAGATCACAGACATACGTTACGTTCATACTTAGAACATCTGCAGCTAATGGGGAGTTCACATGGGTTCACTTTGAAAGAAAAGCTTGCATTTTTCTCTCCTAGTCTGATAGCTGATCAAACACTTGGAATTGTTGCTTCCAGCAGTGGCAAATTTACACAGATTTGAAATGAAGATGAGCAGCTTTCTGACTGTGATAGTCCTGAGTCAAAGCTCAGAAGCACAAATACATATTACTTCATTAGATACAGTGGGCTTTGGATCAGACCCACTGTCTGTGTACTCAATTATGCATGTTATTAAGAGAAAAATTTCTTCCTGGCCTCCTGAGTAGGTAAAATTTAAGCCCTGCAGCATGAGATTTTAGTCTCCCATTTTATTGTAGTTTACATAGCTTGCCAGAGCTTGTATTATGTTTAATGTTACTGCTTCCCAGGCATTCCAATCCAGTTCTTCAAAACCCTACTTAAATAGTATATTCCTTGCACCAGTGGCTTCCAGGTTATATAGAGTAAAAAGTAATCCTTATTTTTGGTACAGTCTAAGATGAATTCACCAAGTTCCCTGTTTGTTCTCATTCCAGGACTAGAAAAAGGAAGAAAGTTTATAATATTTTCACTGTTGTACACAATTCAAAATCGAAAAAAAAAGAGTGCTTAACACTAATTCACTTTCCTGACCTTTCATGGATGAAATCCAGACAGTGACTGCTTGATCGAGTAAATCATATGGCAGTGTTTACTCCCTAAATGACATTGGTGCATGCATGAATGTACAGGATTTTTAAGTGACGTCATTGCAAGTCACTTTGTTGCAAATACTAAACAATGAAAGTATGTGGGAGGGGTATGCTATCCTCTAAGTATTTTATTTTAAAATAATCAGTTTGTGTTTTTTTTTCTCCCATTAGCATTTTCCCATAGTCAGTTCAAATTCTTTCTTAGAAGTTTTATTCCAGAACTTGTGCAGATGATCTACATGTTGTTCTGATCAATTCCATTAACAAGATTCTAAGTGTAATAGGATTCCCATTTTTCCTCTTTTTTTTTTTTTTTTTTTAATTTTTGTTTTTTTAAAGTCTCTTTGCATATGTTTCAGTAGCATTATGAAAAATAGTTGCATGAGAGGGAAGCTTATTTTTTACCTAGAAAAGCTAGGATGTAACTGGCTTTATCAGTTTTGTCCATTGGACAGTGGAAAAGACAGACTGGTGGTATGAGAATAAAGATTTTAAGAAAGGGATAAATTATAGTGGCAGATTTGTATATCTCTGCCTCCTTTCCATGTACCCATTAACTTCTGCAATGTCTACTCTTTTTGAGTGGAAAGGAGAAGTTTATGGTGCTCGTACGGACAGGATGGACACAGCCTCAGGGATTTCCCTGAGGATCACAGGAGACCTAAGGCAGATTTTGGAAAGACGGAATCCCAGAAGGATATCTCCTGTAGTAACCACCCGCTCACCCATCCTCTCTGCCAGCCACATGACTGGACAGTAAAGCAAACAGGAACAATGTGGAGGAGGAAGGTGGGAGCAGGCAGGAAAAACTTTTTCCTGCTTCAGCTCATCTTTGTTTTATATTGATAGCTAACTGTTCTGGAAAAATAATTTTGGAGCATGCAAAGCAACACGAACCACAGAGGTAACATGTCCCCATTCAGGCCTGATGCACTGATGATAGTTCTTTGGCAAAACAGAAGACCCCACAGAAACCTGCACTGACAGTTCACATTTTGTGTTACTACCATGTCTCAATTTTCTGCAGTTTACAAGTTCTTCGAATAACTATCAGCAGAGTATTAATATTTTGTGATGTATGACAATATAAAGATCACATGCAAATTCCAGGAATTTAAAAGTTCAATCCACAAGAACTCTGTGATATTTCCTGAAAATATGTGAACACAAATCATATTGCTTCTATAAATCAGTGGTGTTAATGTGTATCTCTTCAAAGAGAACAAGAGAATGCTGCCCATGTCCTTCTGGCCTCTCTCACTGTGAGCTTTGATTGTTTACATTACTCCATGCTCACATGGAAAAGTATTTTCCAAGACAGCATGTTCTGCTGTCAGATAAAGCATGGTAGCAAAACAGAAACAAAAGAGAAAGGAAAATAAATCTAAAGTAGCGTGAGGGCAAATGACTGAGTGGTGTACAATGTCAGTGATAGCATTCTGGTCGATATGTCTAGGGCCATACAAATATTCTTTTGCCTTAGAGATATGAGTGGTGTTCATATGCAGCTCACATAAATGATTCAAAAAATGGAGGAAAGAATGGTAATCCAAGCAGTAACAAGAAGAGGGAATTGCAAATCATTCCAAGGACAGCATATAAATCAAATTAATTTAGGACATTTGAATTTTTCTTCAATTATGTGCCCTGAGTATGCTTATAAAACACAGAGTAAAAAAATGTTGGGCCTGATTTTTGTCAAAATAAGATCATATTGAGACATTTTACTGGGGTAAAAGATTCTTAAACTGGAAGTGATTTATGATTATGTCCACCTTCTATGGCTAGAAAGGACCTATACACTGAGAAATAAAGGTTGTATTTTTGAGGCAGTCTTTGCCAGCTTTGAATAACATTGCAGAGAACTCAGTGTGATTTGCCCTGAGGGATCTGAAAAGCCTGTCAGGAACAAATTTGTAGTAAGCTCACATGTGTATTGGCAGGCTTGTTGTCAATAAAATTATAAATGTCAGTTGCTGTTCCAGAACAGGTGGCACTATAAAAAAAATTGGCTATGGGAAATGCATGCAGCTTACAAGGAAAATTTCCACTTTTGCAGATTGGGAATAAAAAACTTTGCACAGCTGATTTGTGAACTAGTGGTATTTTTTAATGTGTTTTCCTTAAAGCTGCTTTGAGAAGTTCATGCCTACAGATTTCCCCATTACTGTTTGGTTTTGTTTCTTTTATTCCATAGTTCAATCTATCAAAGACTAGAAAGTGAGATCTGAAACACTTAAGAATCTCTCCATGTGCCATCTTAGATGCTTGGATCAGCAGTGGGAACAGTTTTGTATTGCTGTTACTCCATTAATCACAAAGCAGTTGCTCAGAGTTACTCTTGCTTCAGCCTGAAGCAAACAAGGACAGGATGGGGTCTGCAGTCATAGAGTACCTGTGATAAATGATTTACTGGTTGGTTTACATCACAGATCTCCTCGGGGCTTGTTCTTCCTGTGTTTTATTTTTCTAAAGCAGTAATAGACTGAATACTGAGCCTCTGTCAACAATGGCTTTTATTTGGATTGGAGATGGTGAAAAAAACTGAAGCCTTGTACTCAAGGTTATGGAAAGCCTCTCTTCCAGGATGTCTTCAGATCTCACCACTGGATATTTTTAGTGACAGTTTGCAAATATGGCACTAATGAAGGTCAAAGAAAAGGTGTATATCCAATGTGCCTCAGCTGAAGTCACTGTAGCCCTTCTATTGTGTGCTGTATTGCAAAATGTACTTCAGAGGACTTACAGATGAATGAAATAGAAATAGACATATGGACACAATAAATGAGAAAATGATTAACTCATTTTTACCATTTTTCATTGCTGTGGAGTTCTTGAATGACTTCTGCCTCGCTTGATCTTCTCAGAGCAAGGCACGGTTGCCCAGTCAAAATCATGCCGCCTTTATACCACTGAAAAATATTTTTAATTTTAAAAGTTTATAAGACTCCTTGGAGTACTCTGATCTGACTGGGCAAAGTCTTCCCTGGCAAAACAGGCATGTTATACTATACCTTCCCAACCTTGAATCACACCCTTGGCATCTGGGAGCCATCTCTGTGCTGCAGTCACAAATAAGTACTCATTCTGACATTGCTGACTGATTTGTTTGTTTGATTTGTTTGTTTGTTTGCTTTTAAGTATCCTGACAGTCCATAGCATTTCCTTTACAGAAAACAGAAATGCCTTTCAGAGACTGTGCCTTACCAGGAAGCAAGTGAGGTTAATTAATATCTTAGTTTCTCTGTACCACCACTACATTCCTGTAAGGATATTACTTCAGGACTGGAGGATATTACTGCACACACCTACACAATGCAACACAAATCCACATGTGATATAAGTAGTTACATTTTTAGGATGGGCAGAAGAACTGCTAGATATCTGAATCTTCAAATTGTTTACTGGCCTCTCTTCTAGCAATATATAAATCAATCAGTTGGTAATTCAGACTTATTCACAGAAAGCTGCTTGAAGTTATGAAAGAAAGCTACTCCCTGTGCTTTGCCTGTTTCGGTTATGCATGGCTGGCAAGGACTCTTGCTAATTGAAACATTCATTTAGGTCATTTGGCACCCTTCCTTCCCTTCCTGCCTCCACATCCTCTGAGCATGAAACTACATCTGGGGTGTGGGTTCCGTGTCACTGGTGCCAGTATGCTGCAACCTGCAAGCAAAATTTAACCTTTATCAGGTGCCCCATTAAAGGTTAGTAACAATAAAAAATAGTCCCTGCAGGAGCACTGGGGAAGCATGTGTATAATCGACCACAAAACACCCACTGTGGGCAAAGCTCAGGAAATTCCTGATCTTAAAAATGTCCTGTTCAGTTTCATGTAAAGAAGGAGAGAAAAAAAATAATAATTCTCTCCCAGGCATTAATATCAAGACTATTAAATTTAAGAGTAGGTTGAGTTCTTTCCTTGCATTCAATTGCTTTTGTTGAGCAGCGATATATTCTGGTTCCTAGGAGCACTCCACTGTTTACTCTGGTTACTAAAGGAATAAATTGTTCTAAGGATGCAGATGTCCAAGTAGTTAACGTTACAGCCTACAGCTATTGCCAAGGAAATAGGAAAACCTGAGTTTCTCATCTGCAGAACTACTTTGTTAAGCTATATTTTTTACTTATGTCATCCTTAGTTTTCTCCTTTTAAACAACATCCCTATGTGATGTTGATGGGTGCTGAAGCCCATATGCAGACATCACATTTGCTGACAGTGTGTTTGAATGGCATAACAGAGGTTTGTATGGCAAGCAGAAGTTCCTGGCTAAGGGTTTCCAAAATAACTGCATCTGTAGGGGGGGCTCCCACTTCTGGTTTCCCAGCTTCAGCACCTTAAGGACAACTAGATTCTAAGTCCAGATATAATTTCTGAAGATGAAACATGCCCAGCTAGGCACTCACATCAGTACTTCAGTTGAAAACCACTGATACAACTAGCCCCTAGACAGCCGAGTCACAGATACGAACCTAGGCCATAGATACGATAAGGGGCCTGGGGCATCTCCTGTATGTGAAAAGGCTGAGAGATCTGGGGCTTTTCAACCTAGAGAAGGGTGAAAAGGGAGGGACTGCATAACTGTTTATAAATATCTAAAGGAAAGGAGTCAAGTCAATAGGGTGGACTTATTTCACTGGTGAGCAACAATAGAACAAGGGGCAATAGACAGTAAATATAGCACAGGACATATTCTTTACTGTGATAATGAGGATCACAGAATCACAGAATCACAGAATGACCCGGGTTGGAAGGGACCTCAAGGATCATGTGGTTCCAACCCCCCTGCCTGGCAGGGCCACCAAACATACACATTTACTAGATCAGGTTGCCCAGGGCCCCGTCCAACCTGGTCTTGAACACCTCCAAGGACGGGGCATCCACAACCTCCCTGGGCAGCCTGTTCCAGGACCTAACCAATCTCCTAGTGAAGAACTTCCCCCTAACATCCAACCTAAATCTTCCCTCTTTTAACTTAAAACCATTTCCCCTTGTCCTGCTATTGTCAGCCCTTTCGAAGAGTTTACTCCCCTCCTGGGAGTAAGTTCCCTTCAGGTATTGAAAGGCTGCAATGAGGTCACCCCGCAACCTTCTCTTCTCTAGGCTGAACAAACCCAACTCCCTCAGCCTGTCCTCATAGGAGAGGTGCTCCAGCCCCCTGATCATCTTCGTGGCCCTCCTCTGGACCCTTTCCAAAATCTCCATGTCTTTAATGGATGCCCAGATATGCTGTGGAGTCTCTTTCTGTCAAGATATTCAAGACCAGTCTGCATGCCTACCTGTGTGACCTGCTGTAGGGAACTGCTTTAACAGTGGATTGGAGCAGATGATGATCTCCAGAGGTCCCTTCCAATGCCTACAATTCTGTGATTGTTAAACAAAAATATCTGTAAAATTATACTACATGAAGATGTTCTCTTTTTTTAAAATTTTTTTTTGAGATTATACTTATTTATTAATATTCATTTTAAAGATGCTAATTTCTAATATTTCTTTTCCATGTATATTTTTCAAGTGTGTGAATACACACTTGTTAAACATATGTAATATACTGAAAACATCAGCAGACAATTAAATGCATTTGTGACAACTTCTTTGTTCTTTTTCTTTTTTACCTGAATTGTTAACAGCAGCCTTTGTATTTTAAGATGTGTACAAGAAATACCTAACAAGGTGTTTTAGCTGATGTTTCATACATCACTTATTTCACACTGGTATTTGTTACTCAGCTTTCACTGTGCACCAGGAAAGATTTATTTCCTCTCATGGTCCCTGCGAGTAATATGGTGTTAAGTAGAAAAGCAGCTACAGGTAGAATGAAAAAAGAAGAAGAATTCTGTCTATTGTGTCAGATTGTGTCCTTTTGATACTTCTGATACCTAGATTTCCCTAGAAGATCAAGCAGGATGAAAGCAAGGGTTTGCTGACAGCCATGTTTTGACAAATGAACTTTAGCACTGTCCATTCAAACACCAGGGTCTACCTGGTCTGTCACCATCTGTGACCTTTGATAACCTGGACTCTGAGAGTGGCTTCTATTTAGAAGTCCAAAAATTCAACTGGAGAGCTGGAAATTTTTTCCCAAGTGAACTTTACTGTGTGACAAAGAAAATACTTCTCTGGACCAGGCAAGAGATGCC
The DNA here is from genome assembly GCF_054131305.1 of Coturnix japonica. Classification (NCBI taxonomy): domain Eukaryota; kingdom Metazoa; phylum Chordata; class Aves; order Galliformes; family Phasianidae; genus Coturnix; species Coturnix japonica. The sequence goes on along the minus strand of NC_140663.1, from coordinate 94,873,229 downwards.
AACCCTTGATGTTCTGTGTCTATTTTAACCATAGCCACCCATTTAATATAAAGGAGTATTTTGTCTAGCTCGGCTGACCACGTGCAAATCTTGTCGTTCAGCATCAACAGCAGGTACTGGTACTGAGTTCTGCAGGCCTGAAACTTATAAAGCTTGACCTTCACAGAATCAGTCTGGAGAGGACTTCTGGAAGTCATCCTGTTCAACACATCTACTTCATCAGGACCATCCAGAACAGGTTCTCCAGGACTGTGTCCAGGCAACTTTTGAAGGTCTCAAAGATGAGATTCCATAACCTCTCTGGGCAACCTGAGGCAATGTTCTATCACCTGCACAGAAGTGCTTCCTGATGTTCAGATGGAATTTCCCATGTTCCCTTTTGTGCCCGTTGCCTCGTCCTATCACTCAACACCACTGAAAAGAGCCTAGTTCCATTCTCTTCACACCTTCCCTTCCATATACATTGATATGATACCCTTGGGAGTCCATTGAGACTCTTTTCTCTAGGCTGAGCAGCCTTAGCTCTCACAGCCTTTCCTCATAGGAGAGATGCTCCAGTTCTTTCATCATTTTTCTGTCACTCCCCTGGACTCTCTCTAGTAGCTCTATGTCTGTCGTGTACTGGAGGGTCCAGGACCGGATGCAGCACTCCCGATGTGGCCTCATCAGTGCTTAGCAGAGAAGAAGGATCACCCTCTTTGACCTACTATCATTACTTTGTCTAATACAGACAAGAATATTATTGGCATTACTAGCACCAAGGGCAAACTTGTCTCATGATCAAGCAGGTTACTTCCATGGTAATATTTAGGAGACAGATTAACTGAACTGGCTTTAGAAATATTTTCAGAAGCTTTTGCCTGCTTTCACTCATAACAACAATCTGTGGGAAAGGTCTCAGCTGACTGAAGCGTCTCAAGACAGGCCCCCATGTCTGGCCAACTGACCAGTTCATTTGTATGTGGTGCCACTGGTGTTAATAATTCATGGTTTCCATTGAAATTTTTCTTCCAGTTCATCAAAAGTTTCCCTCAACTCCTACTTCTAAGAAGGGAATATTGAGTGGTTTTGATTGCAAAATAGCCTTTGCTGCTACTCACAGGACAAAACAATTTCTGAAAACAGTTGTTTACAAGATTGCTTGTAAAGTTTGATGTCTTGCCAGATATTTGTCTGTGCATATCCTGAGCCTGTTCTAATGAATTGTGCAACCCTTCTGCAACAAAATACGCGTGGTTTAGTGTTTTTTTGCTGGACTGCACTGTCCAGACAGTTTCCAGCTCACACATCAGCAGTCCATTCTAGTAGATGTAAGCAGACAACCATTTTAACAACCACACTTGCAGTGCCCATGGAACTTCTTTTCTAACACTAGCAACTCAATATTCCATTACTTTTTAGCATTGACTTAGCTCAAAGTTGCTATTTTCTTGTTGTTTTCCTCATTGTTTTGACTCTAGAATTACTTTAACTCAGACCCCATGCTAAGAGCACTAACTTCAAGGGCCTCTTCTTCTGTGAGCAGCAGAAACATGAAGATCCAAGGCTTCAAGCCAGGCCTAGTTTTCTATTTTGGTGCTATGAATTGAGTCACTCCAATTTTAATCAACATAAATAAGGGAAGCATCTGGGCCTTCTCAGTGCAGGTTTCTGAGCATCTGATTGGAAAGCAAATAAAGGGCAGCTACCATACTCTGTATTCTCTTTAGTATTTGATTCTCAATTGGAATTTTGAAAAATGTTCATTGGTGGTTTTGAAACTGTGAACAAAAAATTGTAGACTTGGTAAATATGAGGAAAATGTACTGCAGGGAAAACCACTGCTATAGCAGCTTCATTTAGGGCGCTCAGGATGGTCCAGACATGATATAGTACACTTACTATATTATTACCTTACCTTACAGGCTAATATTCACAGCTAATGTTTGATGCACCTTCTGAATATGTTAACTGTTTTGGACTTCTTAATCATTAAGTAGGAGACTAGATTTAGGGAGATGACATAAGGAATATCAACCCATAGCTTTGTGACATAATGTATACACTGTTGAGAAACTGGACAGAATAGAGCTGGGAACATTCATAGATCATTTACCCTCAGAGGGAAATGGTTTTGGAGCTATGAATGTTATTTCAGATCCCTTCTTCCCAGTCATGTGGTTTTGCTCAACACATAGCTCATTTGTTTGGGTAGTGCTTTGGTTGGCAGAATATATCTTTGAGCAAATGTTATTCCCAAAGTGGGGGTCATGATCTTGGAAGTGCAAGTGGAAATGGGGTCATGGGAAAAGCAGAGAATTGTAGGAATGTGGGGAAGTTAAAGTAATCTATATATGTTTATGTTGACAGCAACCACAAAAATGGTTCCCTGAGGAACTCAAATGAAGTTATCACAGGGAATAGCAAGGTAGAATCAGAAAATTTTAGGCTTGCTGTTCTTAAATAAAAAGTCTTTAGGTTGTACAACTCTCTTAAATGTAAACTATGTGACATGATACTATCAGTCTTTGTGGAGAAGATTCCTCTGAATGTACATGGAATATACCTTCATTCTGGCTATCAAGAAATTTCCTTTCCTACTGGTCTTAAAAATTTCACATATGATGTGCCACAGGCACTAAAAAGCTTTTTTTTTTTTTTTTTTTTTTCCCTTTTCTTTTTTTTTTTCTTTTTTAGTAAAACAAATATTTCCATGTATATGTTTGTTTATTTTTCAACAGAGTGCTCTTCCAGGCCTTAAAGTTTACAGGTGGAAGGACTAAAGATAGAAGAGAAATTTATTATCAGAGACAAAATCATGGTGTTGCTGACTATGTACAAACCCTTAATCCAGCAGAAAAATTTTCACAGGCATAGTGCTACATATTAGGAGCTTACAGCAGTACAAAGCAAGTGTCTAAATTGATGCAAAAGAGGAGTTGAGCCACGTGATTGCCTCAAAAAATCTGGCTGCTATAGGCAATGTAGCAACTTGCTTAAACACTTGGGTGCCAGATACACTGGAAAGCAACTGCTGTGTTCATCCTTCTTCATTGTATGACACATGGCAATTAGTATCAGGAAGGGCCATTGGAGATCTGAAGTCAAATCCACTGCATCATTATAGTGGTTCTGCTTATCCCTGCTCAGTTTAATGCTCTCTTTTCCACATATGGTAGTGACTGTGCTGACTGACTGCATATGACAGAACCCTTGGCTCAAGTATTCAGCAGTTAATTTTCTGATTGTTAATGAAAGTCCTAAACACTTGATCAATATTTTGGTCATTTGGGTTGCCTGCTTGATGTAAGTTTACTACTGCTATTAAATTTTCCTGGTAAGATGTGCCCTCAGGCTACTTTGCTGGACAGTACAAAACTCTTCAGGCAACATGTTTCTTCAGTCCACTCTGTAATTGGCTCCCTGCTCAGCAGATATTTAATGAATAGCACAATTGAACATGAATGAGTAGTAAACAAGTAGTAATGAAAGTCAGAATTTCTGATGCAGAGTCCAGTCATGGAAAACAAGCCTGGGCTTGCCCAATGATAGTGTGAGTCCTTTAGTGAGATACCTTTTGTGAGATAATTGCACAATTCTATTAAAAAGTCTGCTTTGCTGCTAAAGTATCATTTACAGAAAGCAATTGACTCATGTAAGCTAGATAGGAGGAAGTTCCATATAGTAAACAGTATTACAGCTTGACTATTTTCTTCTTAGATAACTTTCATCTTCACTTCTTAAGTGCAATGCACATTCAGCAGAAATTAATAAAAATTCTGAAATGTTTGGGGGTCCAGAAACTTGCAGAATACTTGTGTGGGCAGATTTCAGTGCATAAATGTGAGATCCACTACTACACCCCCCCTACCTTCGTGCTTGCTGAAGTGCCAAGGGAGTGATAAACATGTATAAGAATTGGGAAAACATGGATAGCAAATGCATGGGTATCATCCTTCCAAGTTTCAGGGAAAACTAGCTGAAAAGACATGAAGACTCGATCTACAACACCATGTATTTCCTCGCAGCTCAGTTCATTTTACTTTGCGCTATAGGAAGAAAAGGGATGTCCTTAAAATGACATGTTTCAGTGCAAAGAAAGTGCTGATCCTGACAAGGTCTTGTGATACTTATCCAGTAGCTATCGCCCCTCCCCCCCTTTCCCCTTATGTTCTTGTCCAGACATATTTGGTGGGAAGTTTAGGGTTTCACTGACAACCGAGAGATGACTGAAGGTGTGAGGAAGGAGAAACAAGGCGGAGGTTTGGTAGTAGTTGGAATCAATGAGAGAAATGCTTGAGGACCAATGCAATGTTTCTGATGAAGTGAGAGGCTGATTATTGAGCTATGAAATTGGCACTACTAGGCTACCAAGTTAACATTAGTAGACTTCTGGACATCTTCCTCTTTTGTTCGGATCACTTTTTATTTTTTTAATTTACCTCATATCCCTGTGTAGTAGAAATGCTATTTCAAGATGCAAACTTATTTACCAGAGCAACTAGTAATCAGTGAGTAGTGCATTGCATGATGGTCCAAATATATAGACTTTTATAAAAACTACACTGTTCTTAAAAGCTTCCACCTATGAGAAAACAAGCTTATATTGAAAAGATGCAATCTTTTTGAAAATAAAGGCACAGCTCTGCAGTTTTACAAGTATTCTTGTTTTACTTTTGACTTGTACTTCCATTTAAACATAATGATATCCAGAACAGATGAAAAATCCTGTATTTCCTTAAAAAATAATAATAATGATAATAAAAATAAATTCTGGTGCGCCAGACTGAAAAATCATCAGGATGTCAAAACTGCCTGCATTAAACAAGTTACCTTCTGCTTTGTGTGACTGGCAAATGATACGTGGGGCACTGTCTGAACTGTAACCTTTTCTGCAGATTTAGCCTTGCAGCCCCAGCAGGGATTAAACAACTGAAACCTAAACCCCAACGCCCACAAGGCCCAGGAAGTCACATCAGAGATGTAAGAATCTGAGTGACCTTCATGGATAGTACTTTCCTTGCCAGGACAGGGGTTGTATTTCATTTTAGAGCTGGGTAGCATGTACAGTAGTCTGGAAGCACTGTGAGCAGTATTATGCGAAATGTAAATGGTGAAACTCTGGTACTAGATGAGGAAATTTAGCCAGTTCTGATTTGAGTTATCAGCAGTCCCCCAAACTAGGCTTGCTGGTCTGTGTCTACACTAGCCATCTATCTGTGTCATAATATTTAGGGTCTAAGCTTCACTGTTTTTTGTACTGAAAGAAGCTAAGGTACAAGCAGTTACTTCCACCAATGCCTTGTAATACTGTCCATGCCTGTATTGAAGACAGAATGTATTTGCCTTCTCTGTATATCAGGCAGGAGTAGAATGAGTTACTGTTCCTCATAAAGACTAAACACTGCTGCTTACTGTTTTCAAAAATGTCATGTTATGTACTTCTTAAGTTGTATTTAGCAAAAATAGACTTAGGATTTTTTTTTGCCCTCCTATAGTTTTGATACCGATGCTGGAAATTACATTGTACTTGGATAACTGTTCCTGCTCAGACTTATTCCAGTTGTACTTAACCAAGCAAGGGTAGTTTCAGCAAAACCACAAGAATGCTAAAGCTGACAATGAAATTTATATTTCAAAGACAAACCCATAAGCAACCATTCTTGAAAACTGTATGTAACTCAATGCATATGACTTGAAAGGTGACAAATTCTCTCTATTTCAAGCTATGAAGAAACTTAGAGTGGAATATATGCAGGCTGGTATCTTGCAGTGTCTGAAAGGAGGTTGTAACTGAGTCCCAGAAGCCATCTGCTCCAAAGTCAAGAAGAAGGTAAATTACCCCAGATGAAAAAAAAAACACTTAAATCCAAGTGAAAGGGAAATGGTTTAAAAGCAGCCCTAAACACCATGGACTTCTGCTTATACAGAGAAGCAAGCTCTGGATGCAGGAGAGCTCTCCAGTTTGCTCTTTGGATCCAGGCCCATGTCACCAGTACATGTATTCTCGGAAAACTCTCATTTTTAAAGGGCAAAAAATATCTGAACACTTTTTGTTCCTGAAATTTGTGCTCTCTCTTTTATCGATAAAGTATTTTAAGGCTTATCTTTGTGCTTGGCTAACTTTGACCTTTCAATTACTAATGACATAATTCATCTTTGAACTTGCATATCACTTCACAGCTTCTCACTTTCCCACAAAGGCACTGGTGTTCACTGGTATTTCCACCTCTTCCTACTTTTGTATCCACATTTCTGCCTCCTCAATATAGAACAAATTCAGCCAACACAAGTGTACTCGATACCAGCTGATTATCCTTCAGGTTCAGACTGAAGATAAATATTGGCCTTCTAGTCTGCAAGAGCACACTGCTGGCTTGTGACAAGGTTTTCATCTATCAGGATCTCCAGGTGCTTCTCTGCAGGGCTACTCTCAGTGAATTCTTCTACCAGTCTTTACTTGTATCTGGAATTGCCTCAGTGCAATATCTTGCAATTGGACTTGCTAAATCTCATAGAATCTTGTGTGCCCAATTTTCAAGCATGTCCAGAGCCCTCTGGATGTCATCTCTCCCTTTTGTTGTATCAACTGTACCACTCAACTTGGTGTCATCAGCAAACTTGCTGAGGGTACACTCAATCCCACTATGTCATTGATAAAGATGTTGTGCAGCAGTCCCAGGATGGACCACTGAGGGACAACACTTGTGACCAGCTTCCACCTGGACATAGAGCCACTGTCAGCTATACTTTGGCTGATTTTTTATCCACATAACAGCCCACCCTTCAAGTCCATATATCTCCAATTTAGAGATAAAGATGTGGTGTGGGACCATGTTGAATGCCTTGCAGAAGTCCAGATAGATGACATTATCCTACTGTCCATTGATGCCACCACTTCATCAAAGAAGGCCATCAAATTGGTCTGGTGTAATTTGCCCTTCTTGAAGTGATGCTGGCTGTCTCAGATTACCTCCAGAGCTCACATGTGCTTTAACATCTCTTCCAGGAGGATCCACTCCATGATCTTCGCAGGTTCAAAGGTGAGGCTCAATGGCATGTAGTCCAGTAGGTTCAGATAAGTTAGCATTTGTAGATTTAAATCCAAAAGAATGTTGTAGCTCAACTGCAAGTAATGAGAATTTCAAAATAACCTTTCATTCCATTGGGGTTATCATTAGAATAAGAAGCTTTTTTGTCCCAGTTTCATGCAAACTGGCTTTTGAGCCAATTTTCACCTGCATAATTTAGTGACTTTGCTTGCTATAACTTTTTAAAGATTTTATTCTGTAAACAAATTTTATGGAGTTGGTATATCAGAATTAAGGAATAAAACACTATTGTGAAAAATATTAAAAGTCAAAGGTACCTGAAGAATGACTGCTGTAGCTGTATGCTTATGTGTAGCATACTGCTTAACCATCCCATATTTCCATGCCTTGTGGGATGTCATGATACACGGAAACCTGTCTGCTATCATAGCTGTTTTTTTATTACTGTTTCCTGTTTATTATTCTACATATGGAACATTATTACATGAACACTTCCTGTTCTGCTAAGAGTTCCTACTAATCTAGCATTCTTTTATGAGCATCCATTTTACAAAACAGAGCTGCAGTGTAGTGTAGCAAGATATTTGAATTTGTGTCTCAGTTTAGGAATGCAAGTAGGCCCTGTGCTGAAGTGCCTTAATTAATCAAGGCACATAATCAGGGCACGTATATAAAGCATTTTTTAAGCAAAAAGTAAATTAGGGTTTTTTTTTTGGAAACTTATGTATACCACAACAATTTCTGTAGACTGTTGGCAGCCGTTCAAAGCATTGAAAACTCAGTAGATTTTCAGTAAGGGATTTCTTCTTTGAGCACTGTATTTTATATTAGCCATATCCCTATCTGTGACAGTAAGCAATCTAAAGGTTTGATTCCAAATTCTTTGTTTTATTTGAGAGCTATATGCAATGTCTACTTATTTGCGACATCTACTATGCAATGTCTTCTTACTTACTTACAACCACTTTCTTGTGGCTGTTCAAATTGTGTGTTGAATCACTGAATCACAAAATCATAGAATCACTCAGGTTGGAAAAGACCTTAAAGATCATCGAGTCCAACCACAACCTAACCATACTATCCTACTTGTAACAAGCCATGGCTAAATCATGTCCCTGAGCACCACATCCAAACAGTTTTTAAACACATCCAGGGATGGTGACCCAGCCACCTAACTGGGGAGCCTATTCCAGAGCTTCACAACCCTTTCTGTAAAAGAAGTTTTTCCTGATATCCAGCCTAAACTCACCTTGGCACAACTTGAGGCCATTGCCCCTTGTTCTGTCACCTGTCACCAGTGAGAAGACACCAAACCCAATCTTGCTGTAAGCACTTTTGGATACTGGAAGAGAGCAATAAGGTCTCTCCTCAGCTGCCTTTTCCCCAGACTGAACAGCCCCAGTTCCTTCAGTCTGTCCTCTTAGGGCACATTCTTCAAGCCCTTCACAAGCCTTGTTGCCCTTCTTTCGACCTGCTCCAGCACCTCATAAAATAAAATAGGTGAAATATAAATAGGAAATAAAAGTAATAAAAGTTTCATAAAAATATGAAATAGGTATAAAAGAGGTAAAGCAGAATATACTTATTTTGTTTGCAGTAAATGTTCAGCAGGCAAAGTTCATGTTGTAATGTATACTGAATGTGCATAAAGGTCAATATTCATATGTTCAAAAGCTCTAAGCCTAAAATGTCTAAGTTCTCCTTTGGAACATTTTCATTGATCATAAATAAAGAAATACATCTCTTCACCCGTGTATAAAACGGAACAGATAAATATATATGCAAATTTAAATTTATATTTGTTATATTATTTATGGTATAGAATATATGCAGTGTATCACATATACACTAGTTATATGTATAGGTGTGTGCATAGATATCAGCATCATCAAGAATTAACTTGATCACAGAAATAAATGTGCAAGATAGACAAAAGAAAAACAGAGAAGTTGATATGTCATGTTTAAGAGAACAGCACCTTCCATTTCCAAGACTAGATCATTCCTTCTGTTGGGTTACATGAACAAGACATACAAAACCAGAAAAACTGTTAGCAGGTTTTATTCTGCTGCTTTGTGCCTAGCTCTCGTCAGGAAACAGGTTCCAAGGGGATATTCAAAACATTTTACATATCAGCTATTATCAACTTTTCCACACTGTCAGGAGAGACAGTGAAAACAAAGTTTGCTGACATCAGGATAAAGAGTATCCTTTCTCAGCACATTACATCTTGCATGGATTTTTGAAGCTTTTGATAAGGTAATTACATCATCTGCCAAATGTGACTCCTACCAAAAGTCTCAGCCTTCTTTACATTTATTTATCTTAATAGCATTACCACGGACTGCAGCATAAACTCATAGTCTTCCCTGTCTTTGCTGAGGCAGAGGTTTCACCTCCCTGCACTGCAACTTGCTCTGCTGAAACAGCACAAATGAATTAGTTAGCAAAAAAAAAAAAAAAGTTTCCATTGTTTTTAGTTTCCCAAATATTCTTTGCTACACATTCATTCAGTTCTTTGTAAAGTAAGTATCCCAGTCTGGGGATGCATTTTGCATTTTTCCATGCTCTGGAATGCACATGGACTGAGCCTCTGTCTCCCTTCTCCCTTTGGTGCCCTAGAAATAGGTAGGAGTAGGACAGTGCACGTTAAACATCTGCAGACAACAGATGTATGTTAAATATGTCAGGGCTTGTTGCTGTTTTGCCAATAGTAGCACGAGAGTTGGGTAAACTGCCGCTTTGCTCCAAACCAAGCACAGAAACTGGCTCATGGCTAAAAAGATGGAGGCTGCGTAAAATGTTTTCCCAGCAAAGAAAAGACTCACTGTGTGTGAATGTACAAACAAGCCTTTCCATGTTTTCACTTGAAACTGAAGATTGTACAGCATGATGCTACTGTGGAAGACACTACATAATATTCTAGGATGTGATGTTTAAGAATACTGTGATGATTTATGACTTGTTCTGCTAGGAGAGCTTGGTGCCGTAGCAGTGCTGCCAATTTGTGTAATTATCTGCAATAACTTCCCTTAAATCCTGAGCAGTATTTTTATAAATGGAGAAAACTCACTCAGTCATTAAATAGGTCTGTATTTATACTGTAATTTTCAGTCAAAGATGTGAGATGAGTTTTCCATGGCTATTTTCTTTAACAGTATTAATTACTTCTCTTAATTATTCTGTCTTGCTGAGAACAAATTGTTGGCCTTTTTGGATTCATATACTGTGAGTACTTGGACGGAAGTAAAGGCCACAAAGTAGTGCCTCAAATCCTGAAAAATGCTCTTACTACAGTCAAAGATCTGTTCCTGGAAAAAGAAGAATTACTCTTTCCTAACCCTTGGGACTGGAGTTTCAGTTTGGTGCTGATATCCAGAAAGCATTGGATATCAGCAATACCATGCTAAAATGACTCCTGATTTTTTTCAGTAGTGGCAAATTTATTTGTATAGTATTCAAGCTATTTTTTTCAAACAAAAACGAAGTTTACTAAATGAGTGGATTTTTCATTTTATAATGTTATACTATTCCATTGCAAGACAGCACATAGTTCATACAATGTTATCTCTTTGTGTATGTTTTAATATGTTTTAAAATGTATATATAACTGTAAATATTTCAGTAGGTGTAGTAACTACTTATCTGGTCTCTTCCCTACACTTAACACTAACTTGAATGCAATATATATCCATATATTGACTAGAAAATATTCTGTCCTCAAGGATATGCATCAAGTTTTTGGTGGTTAGTACAGCTTCTCATTTGCTCTTTTTCTGTACAGGAGTTAACAGAATCCTTTTAAGCAATTATTATTTTTAATCTGGAATGAGTGAGAAAGAAAAGCAAAGGGGAGTGAGGAGAGAACAAGAAAGTGAGGCGAAGACAAAAAACTGTTAAGTATTGCATTCAAAAATAAGATTACCAGAAGTAATAAGGTGGCTGAGAACACAGAAGTAATGAAGTTAAACTGTAAAGTGCTAGTACATGTGTAACTATTCCAGCAGTAAGAGAATATGAGAAAGAAAATGTTGTTTACTCTTTTTCCTGTATTCTTTCAGTCATTTACAACTAAGTTTAATTTTAAACCCATGAGTAGAACTATAAAAGCTGTTAAGGCATCATAATGCTTTCAGCCAAGCATATGAGAACTGCTTTTATGTTTCATGTGTAATACTGACATTTTCAGAGAAGCATCTGTCCTATCAGTGAGACAAAAAAAACTCAAACAAACAAACAAACAAACAAAAAAAAAAAAAAACAAAACCAAAAAAAAAACAAAAAACCCCAAACCAAAAAACAGTTCACCTCAGTCATGGAAAGCTTTCCTTTATTATATATATTCTTTACTCTTCAGTCATGGAAAGCTTTCCTTTATGATATATATTCTTTACTCTTAACAGCACTTGAAATCCACTTCATCCAGGTTAGTATCACAGCAGGAAGCAGCTTTCGAAGGAAAACACTGTTCCTTTATTTCCTTTAGACGGGCTCAGGATGGAGAGAAGTCAATATTAGGACTTCCATTAATAAAACATTTAATCATGTGCCTTACTTTAAGCAAATAAAAATGACACCATTTAAAAATCCTTACAGACTGCCTACACTGGTAAACTCTCTTTCTGTGAATCTCTTGAAAGACACGATTAACTCTTTATCCAATCCAATTCTTCCTTGCCATACTGTTAAAAAAACTCACAAAAATAACAACAAAACAACAAACACCAACCCAAAACAACCAAAACTCAAAAACAATAAAAATGCTAAAAGATGAATACTGCCTGTTTTTATCTCAGGTTTGCACATGCTAAATAGTGTTATGACTAATTATTATTTCACTTTCAGGGTGATCAGTGGTAAAGCTGACAAGATCAGTTTTGACATAGGCTAATTTCTTGTCAGAGTACATTTTGTCACAGACAAATTTAATTACTGTTTCACTGTACCATATTCTTTGAAAGACAAATAGCCATCAAAATGCTTCTTACAGCTCCAAAAAACAGACCATCATTGTGCTTTGGTCTCAGTTCAATTGCCTGTGAAGCATGTCCCTTTCCTGTTAATAAATTTCTTCTTCAAGTCACAGATTTTATAGGAGGATCTTTTCTAATTTCCTGCTAAAAACTTGGTCAGCAATATCAGAAGATGAAATTGATGTGGTTACTACTGTATTTTATAATTAAATCTCCATCCAAAACTGACTGTATTTACAGGTCCTGTGGCAGCGGGTCATTCACAGCTATGCAAACTCTAGCCCCAGTTCATGCATTTTTTTCTTCTGTTTGAAAGGGCAACTTTTTAAAGAGAAATGTATGTTGTGCTCAGTCAATTCTGTTTATCTGTAGATTTTATGTTATTTTGCAGCATTCTGAACATGGCCAATAGAAAGGAATGAACTGCAGTGGCCTAAGCCTGCTCTGCATTTCGCTGGTGAAGATTAACAAGAGTGTTTTAAAAGTAGCTTAAAGCCACTCCTGCATACATCATGGTTTCTGTGAAGGTGAAACTAAAACTCTGTTCCAGAAATTTGTGTGACTTGCCGTAATGGTTCATACATCTGAAGCTGCTCATTATTTCACCTCAAGTGGCCTGCTAATATAAGCATGTACTAAAAAACTCTCAGCAAGCAAACCAAAACATCTCTTCCTCTGTCTCTGCTTTTCTCCTTATTACTGAACCTGGGGTTTATTTTTAACCATATCCAAAGAATAAATTAATCTTCCATATTAACCTATCCTCCTCGCCTACTGCAGGAGTGTGGGGTTGTCCATTCCCAGAAGATAGGGGGGCTGCTGTTGTACCATATGGATAAAATCTCATTTATGTCTCTGTCTTCCTTGAATAAATCAGAAAGTCAACCTACCCCTCCACATCAGAAGGTCACTGCCAAAAAGAATAGCAAGGAAACTCCTCCAGCCTCCAGGCTTTCTGAAAAACATACAGAAATAAAGGATGTCAGAAGAAGTGACAGTGATTAAATTAGCAGCCTAGAAACAGGGGTTATTTTCTCAATATTGCATTATTCTTTGTAATGAAATGTTCTCACTTTTTGCTCCCTTACGGCATTCTTTCACTATTTCTCTTTCTGTTTTCTCCCACATGGGAAGCAATGCATGCATGTTATTATTCTAGAGCCAAAGATGACTTTTATAGTAGTTCAGCCTTCATTCAGGCTAGAGAACTCAAAATATTGAAATAAAAGCTCTTGTGTCTTCTTTGTATTTACCAATCTCTTACCTTCTTATGCCAAGGGGCTAACAAGCTGCCACAGGACTTGCACCTATGCTGTGTGGAGTACCCTTGTTGCTGGGCTGCCAAGCCAGCACTACTGCCTCCTGATCCCTCTCTCAGGAAATGAGGGACATGACAGAGATGCTCACATGGTGTTGGCTAGAGCTGCTCATGGTATGCCAATCTACACATTTGCATGTGTTGAGTTTGCCTGTTTGGATACCTTTGTTTGAAGCAAACTGGGAAGTGAAATAAGAGTGTCCAGGGTTATACTTAAATTCTGGAACTCAATAAAATAGTCCATGACCTCTACTCTGAGCAATATTTTATCCCAAACCATATCCCCAAATATTCCAGACTTTTTCATAGATTTATAGCTGGGACAAATCACTTCACCATAACTTCTGTTTCAGCAAAATTATGCAAATACTGGTTTTTGTTTTTTTGTTTGTTTGTTTTTTTAAGGGAACAGGAGGGAGAGAAGGGTGATTCTTTCATCTTTTGTACCTTTTGATAAAATTCTAAATGCGGAAGTTCTTCTCACTCCATGCAGGAGTTATAAATGAGTGACAGTTTTGAAATCTACCATGGATTTCAGTCATACATTTATATCTTGAATTCATCACTTGAAAGACTATTTTGACAGTAATGGTAAATGTCACCACATGCTTTGAATAGGCAGTTCTCATTAATGCTGGAGGAGTCAAAGTCAGGGGACACTTGCTTTTAAATGTTTTTAAGGAATTTGACAATTACTTCCTATAGTTCTACATCTCAGTAAATATTTCTAACTCATCCACAAAGATTTAAGTGGAGTGAACTTAAAAGGGTAGACAGACTTGAGGTCACACAAAATAAGCACTTTAAAAATGGGGGAAGAACAAAGAGTTTTTTCTTAAAATGTGGAGTGGTTATTAAGTTTAGATCGTGTGAATCATAAATCTTTGGAAGACAGTGTACTGGAACATCTTTGTTGTCCAGCTGTCTTTCCTCTGCCTTGTGGTCAAGTAATCCTAATTATCAGCAAAGCAACCAAACATTTAATATAACTAGGAGTCGTAACAATTTTCACACTGTGGCAGAACCAGCATTTAAGAGCTTTAGAGTAAATAGGAGAACTGCATCTATTTCTACATGTACAGGAAGTTGTTGTACATATTGAACAGAGTTCATAAACAAAGTTTTCTGAAAAGGAGAATAGCACTACAGCAAGAAAATGTCTTTGATCTTAGTTTTCTGTGAGAAACACTTAGCTTCAATAGTTTTCAAACAGGCAAAGATCTTGGTAAAGTAGCAAAGATGGAGTGGTACTGTTAGTTCACAGTTCATCTCATCGTAATGTAGACATCTGAAACACTGCTTATTTTTCTCCTTCAAGTATAGAAAGAGTATAGACAAGTGGCTCAGACAGAAATGTTATATTACATGCATTTGAAATGAAATGTAAATTGAAATAAATAATAAATAAATTGAAATGAAACTGTAAACCCAGATGTCTTAGCACAACAAATTCAGTGAAGTCTTAAGAAAATACTGAAAAAACCCTCTAGTGAATGTACTGTGTACACCAACAGCATTGTTTAATGCCTCAAATATGACAGCCTCTCTGAGATAGTGTATACGGAATCTCAACGTTCAGCCTTGTGGTTCAGGGGGAATAATACTTTCTCTTCATGATAGGCCACTATAATTCTGAGTAAGAAACTGCTCTTTCAGGGGAAAGGAGGACTCAGAACTTGGCAGCTTAGCACTTGTGTTTTTCTCCTCCATATCTCTCCGTCTCTTCCTCTGCATGCAAGTCTATGTGTAAAGCTGGCCAAGAGTTCAGATGTTTGGCAAATGACACAAAATACTGGTGGTGATGGGTCCCCAAACAGGGGAAAGACCAATGACAACTGAATGAAAAAGTAGACTTTATCAAAGAGCTCTATTTCACAGAGCTGATGTCTGCCTAGACCCATAGAGACAAGTACTTCTGAGTGCATGCTTCCTTTGCAGCTGTATGAAAGCTGCAAGGGGAGCCATATATCTTGGAACATGTTTCAGCAGCCACTGCTGGGGGAAAATAATAAGATGAACACACAGCACTGGGAGCAACACAAACCTACCTGCTGAAGTGGAACGCTAGCTGTATCTGTAGGCATAAGTTGCTCACCAGTGCAAGGATCATCCCAGGATGGAAACCTGGGGTGGTTGTAGATGGGCTCCACAAGGGCTCCACAGACCATGGCAGTAGGCCTGCCAAGTTCGAGAAGTGTTTGGACAGTGCTCTCAGACATAAGATTTGTTTTTTGGGAGGTTCTGTGTAGAGCCAGATGTTAAGACTTGAGTATCCTTCTGGATCTCTTCTAGCTTGCCTATTCTGTGATTTCGTGACTCTATGAAACCAGAGAACTATGCCCTGGGGCTGGGAAAACTGCAGTATGATGTAACACTACATCTACTGTGCTAAGACCATGTAAGGTTCTCTTCAAGTGTGTCCTAGCTGCCACCTCTGGGTCATAGTGTATATATACCCACAAACACAGACACACGTGCAAACACATACGTATATACATACCATATATATGTATATACCCTATAAACATATACTTGGTGCATAAATATATATATTATATATACACAGATGCTACGTGTGGGTATATATATAATGCATATACTATGTATGTACTCTGTCTGTATACACACTATGTATACACTATTCATATACACAATGTAGATATACGCTATCAAGGGTAATCAGAAGATGGTGACACCAGAGGGCTGGAGCACACCTGCCATGCCCACCCAGTCCAGCCACAGAATGGCTGTGAGGTCTTGGGTGTTCATCCTGCTTGTCCTGCCTGAAGTTTGCTCTGGGCTGGGTTCTCTCTGAAACTGCTTGGTGGCCTTGGGGACCCCTTTGGAGCAAGCACAATAGACATGAAGATGACTGATCTTGCAAATGTAACACCTCCAGTCTCCAGGTATATTTCCTCCAGCATTTTTTGAAGATGCAAGTAGTTTTCTGAAGGAAAGGCCTGAGTCCTTTTCACAACCTACCATCCCCAAAGCTCATACGGGCCTGTGCAAATCAAAGAGGAAAGTTCAGTCGTATTTTGTGGATGCTAGATGGCACTATTGCATTTCTTAAACAATCAAGGTTTAGTCAGTGGAAAATATCAAGAATAACAGCATTCTGAAACTCTGAAGAGCAGAACACAGTCAGTAATGAAAGCTTAGCTAGACTAAATATTCATATAATTAAAATATTATGTTTACTAAGAGCTTGCCTGGAACAGAAGATACATTATACTTCTTGGCTATGTACTTCTTTACCACTCTGTGTGAGTTAACTGACAGTTGATAACAACACTGCTAGTATTTTATGGGTTTTCAGGGTTAGACACTTGATACAAGCCACTTTCTTGTGATTTATAGCTGTGATGAGGAGCAGTACTCTGGCAAAGAGATGGGTGAACCTTTCTCCATTAACACAAGGATTTAAATCTTGTGAGATTTTATCACAACTAAAAGAGGGAGAGTTGGTTATCTCAGTTCACATGATAATGGATAAGAATCTACATCACTGAGTCCTTGATCCAGAAGAACACTTGAGCAAGTATTTAGATCTAAGCATGAGTAATTCATGGTTTTAATAAGATTACTCATCTGGTTAAAGTTTGATGAAAAATTAAGGGCCTTTCTGGAACACAGCCTAACACAATCATTGCAACTTGGCAGTATCTGCAGGGAGGCCAAAGACTGAGTAACTTTGTTTAGTTGCCCTCTTCTCCCTGGGATCCATGGTGGCTCCACATTAGTACTGACACTGAAGGATGTGACAGTGCAACCAGACTCTCAGTTGCATACCCTGTGCTAAGGAGCAACTGCTAGAGCTGCAAAGACAGTGATATCATAGGGCAAATTGGCTCTGAAGAGCAACCCTAGCTCTCAAATGTGTTTGGTCAGTCTGATCCCCAAGTGGTGGGTCTCATGCAGAGGGCTGGCAGTCGTGGGACCTAGAAAAGCTGGTTTCTGATCTCTGAAGTATAGCAGCAGTGGAAAAAGAAATCCCAAGCAAAAGAAATAGGTTGGATATGGAAAAAGAAGACAAAGCTACTTGGTTGCTTGGGGGTAAGAAACTCAGTCTTATGGAGTACTCTAGCTGGGGAATGGTGTTACAAAGATGGATTTGGACTCCGATCCCAGCCCCAGGCACTGGGAAGCTACATATCTGCCTAAGCAAACAATAAGGAGAGTTCAAAAGAAGCTGAGAGATGCCAAGAGGGTAGATAATCAATGGAAGATCAAAGTTTAAGGATGGATGAAGGTTGAATTTTCATAGGAATGTTTGCCTTGAAAGAGAAGGTAGTGGGAGAGTTTCAGTCTTTCTATTATATTTTATTGAGATATTCTGGAGGAGTGAACTCTGACAAAAGGTTGCAAGGTAAATCTTACCTGTCTGGGAAGGAGCAAAAGCTATGCTTATAATAACATTAGAAGGTGTGTCTGGGATGGTGCTGTACAAGGATGTGAAAATTAAGCAAATGGGCTTATGAGCTTGTTTTGTTTTGTTTTGTTTTTCCACAGGAACCACTGTGGTTCCTTGGAATAGTCAGCTGAAGAAAAATGTTAAGGGAGTGGTACCTTCTTTTGATTAAAATTTAAGATGAACTGATCCTATAAAGAGTGGAGAGATTTTATTTTGTGGGTATAATGAGTCTAATTTAACTGCAGGACTTTTTCAACACTTTTTTTGTCTCTTGTTGCAGCAGAAACATATGTAAACATGGGCTCTAGCTGTGAGCAACAGCTTAAACATATGTAAAATAGGAAAATGTACCTGAATGCAAGTTATTTTTCTAAGAATAAAACTCTAAAGTGAGGGCCTAACATGAAATGTGCTCTAGAGCTCAATCTTCCACTATGTTACTTGTACAGAGACAGTTATACTGTATGCACTTTCGTGTTGTTAAAATCTGACTGTAATCCTTTGGCTGTGATTGGAATGCTGTTTTTGTAAATAACTGTTGTGTAAGATAATAGAAAATTAAAACCGTAGCCAAGCTGCAATGTTGATATACTTTTGGTCACCAGGTTGTTGCTCAGTGTTGAATAAGACTCGATCAGTGTTATTTACAGTCTCCACAACAGGTTTAAAGGTTTATAAAGTGGAAGTAGATACAATTATTTTGCAGATCTCATCAACTGGAACAGTTTAATCTGTGATAGCATCAAGTGATCAGTACTGAAATTGGTCATATGTTGTTTGGTCTGGCTTTACTTTAGTTTTCCTTTTTCTCTTACCGTGGAATATTTTGACATTTGTTAAAACACTCAAACTTCCAACTTTCCATCTGGAAATTGATTGAAACAACATCATAGTTTATTTTCAATAGACAATGAATATAAGGATGTCAGGCTGCATGTTTCATAGCTGATTTTTAAACTCTGATACCTCCTTGGAGTTAACTTTTAGATAACCTATGCAACCATTCTTCCATATAGGCAAGGCTAGACTGAGCTTTGTGTAGCTTGTAACACAGAATGAAAGAACATCCAGAACTGGAAAAGAGTTGAAATGTTCATCAAGAGCAAGTCTTTATGCAACACAGGATCGCCCAAATAACAGATCATATATCTTAGAGTGTTCTCCAAATACTTCAGAACTCCAGCACTGGGGGCCATGCCCACAGCCCTGTGCATCCCGTTCCATGCCCACCGCCCTGTGGTGCAGCCCCTTTCCCTGACCCCCAGCTGCCCCTCCCCTGGCACAGCTCCATGCCGTTCCCTCGGGCCCTGTCGCTGTCACACAGAGCAGAGCTCAGCGCTGACCCTCCACTCCCTTCGAAGAGCTGCAGCTGCCATTATGCCTCTCCTCAGCATCCTGAGGTCTCCACTCAAAGCTCTGCTGCCTCATGTCCTTCCTGTTGTATGTTATATGTCACTGAAACAGTTCCATCTTAAGAGTACTTGTTAGGTGCTATAGGTTATTCACTTCTTCTATGGGGATATCTTCAGTTTGGTGTATGAATAAACTTTCTGAGCAGAAAGCAAACACCCATTCTGCAAAACCTCATAAAGTTGAAATACTGAAAATGTTTTGTTTAAGCCTCAGACCTTACTTACCTCCAGTGGAAAAGGAAACTTACAGACAACTGATTCTTGTTGGACAGCTGACATTTCTTTAGTCCTAGTCTCTCAATGGCAAGTTTCATAATGACATCTTATTGAAACATATCGATTAGTACTACAGATGCTTGACTGCATTTTCAATCAGCACAATGTCATTAAGAAAATGACTAGTTAAAATAGCATTCACACCCAGGGCTACTTCAGTTCATACACCTTGCCAATCAAGAAAATACCTATTTTTTTTTTCCACATTACTTTTTTTTTATTTCTTTTCATCTAAAATACAAGTGTGTACAATGAACTTTGCCAGTTATTTTAGCTTGCATATAACCACACAAAATATGCAGGCATACCTGTGAAAATTTGACCTTAGTATACTATCATGATAATGCATTGTCAGCTTCTAGCCTACCGAATGAAAGCTGAACTCAAAGTCTTTATGCAGTCCTACAGTCCATCTGAAACATGCCTGGAGTTGCGACTGCAAGTCATGTTTGCTAATCATGGATGAAAGGAAACCAAATCACAGAACACATAACAGGGTGGTGAACGATCAAATGCAGGACCTGTAGGCAAAATATTATAGTTATTGGGTTGGGTTTTTTGTTTTTTTTTTTTGGTCATTTTGTGGTGACAGAAGTGGAAAGAAGCATGAAAGATGCAAGATGCAACAGAAAGCACCAAGATCTGACAAAACCTAACAGTTTAATCTCCCCTTCTTTCAATGTCTGTGCATACTTAAATAAGCAAGTGGATGAAAATTTAAAGCTCCCAGAGTCAGTTGTGTCTGAAGTGCTGAAGTACATGCAAGAAGCTGGAAGTCCGGAAAAGCAGAGGTTATGCTGGAGAGGATTCTGCAGCCAAATGGCAAAACTTTAAAAAAGGAACACTTAAAAGCAGTTTCTCTTTCAAAAGTTTTAATGTATCTGTAAATTTTCTCTATATGTACAGATTTAATGCCAAATAGTGAGACTACACTTTGTAGTAAAATTCTAAGTGGAACTTTAATTATACTTTCAGTGCAAATCCCAGTGCAACCTTAATTGCATACCTCAGTAGCATAACAAGATAGTTAGAGTTCGTTATTATGTAATAATGCAGTGACTTTTGAAAAATGGGCTGGAGGAAGATATCAAGACGTTTATTTCATCTTTGTGAACATAAACAATTGAAGGAAAAGTTAGTCTCCCTGTATGTGAAAAAGAGATTTGCTTGCTTATTCTAAGAGCTGTAATTTATTCAAAGGAATTTCTCAATTTCTAAAGAAATTTTTTGGAATAATTGGTTCTCAAGTCAGTTAAATAAGTTACTGATGCAACTCATCTCAACTTATTTATTTATTTGTTGGTGACTTAAATGGGAGTCATACTGAACAAATACAGCCTGTTTTGTTTCAGTATGCTGAGGAATAGCTATGATTACAAATAAATAAATAAATAAATAACACCTGGAGAATTTAATTAAAAAACTACTTTTTCTTTAAATCAGACCTGAATCCGTTACATGATTAAAGTTTGTTAATTCTCTTTCACAGGACATGAAATAGATATAACTGATAAGAAAACCATTTTTTGCAGTATGCTTTTTTAATATTTAGATTGCAAATATTAGCAAACAAACTACAGTGGAACGTTATACAAGGCCACTGGGTGCTTGTTAACAATAATGGAAGATAATTTTCCCACTTGGACAAATTACATTGAAGATGATCTAACTTGGGGCCTCTATAGGAGAATTAGTATCAGCAGACTTTCCAACAGTAAAAAAATGTTTCTCCAAGCCTTTTGAAGGCTTACCAATATCTGATGACTCTCTTGTTTCCTTACAAACACTACTTTCCATCTGCAGATTTATTTTTGGTGGTTCCAGAAAGGGTGAAGTGAGAAAGGTTGTTTAAACGTGTTTTCTCTCCACTCCCCATCGATTTTTCTTTTCCTTACAAGAAATGAACAGGATGATTAATTTCCTACTTGTTCTCTTGGGTTAAGCTGAAGTTTCAGAAACCTGGCCACTCTGTCCTGGAGCTTCCTTCCAGCTTGCATGCCCAGGTTTCCTTCTTGTCAGTGGTGGACATACTGAGCAATTATTTCTCATTGTGATAAGGAACTGGGATGAGGTCAGGACATGGGCATGGGTAGGGAATGGAAAACCCTGCAGGATAATAGTTGGATCCATGCACATTCATTAATTTCCTCCAATAGTCAAGAGCTCATGTTTCTAAAGTGGCTGTGCAGATGGTTCCCCCATTCTCATACTGACACTTAGGTCAGAAATATCCCTTTTGTATATCATTGCTCATCACTGATAGCAAGGTTCCCAATGCCTTTACTCTTTTATTTATTTATTTATTTTAACTGTTAGCATGATTGTTATCAGATACAGCAGTAAGATTCTGCAGAAGAAAACCAGAGTGTTACCATCATTGCCAGCTTGTCAGCTGTCAGTGTCTTATCTTGTTATTTTGTTTACTTTGGGAAAATATGCCTTTTGGATATTTTAAAAGCAGTCTTAGTCTGATTTTAGATTTAGGGCTTCAGATGTTGAAAGGCCCACATCATTATCTCCTCTCCTGCTTTATTTCAGTTTCCTAGATTTAATTCTTATGAATGCCATTGGTAAGTTTGGTCAAAAGATAGTCTTGCCCTCAACAAATGCTTCTTTTCCCACCTCTAATAGCTGCTTGGATAGCAGAGGGCCATTTGAGGAATGCACAAATTACCTTCTTCTTTTCCTCACTCTCACCTCCTACTTCTTTCCTTCCCTTTCCCCCCTTCCCTTCTCCACATTTTCTGGCAAATAATCCATGTGACTTCAGTATGACTTTTGTACTGAAATTAGGCAATCATGCTGTATGATATTGGACCCTGATGATTTTATTTTCAAAACTAAAATGTCCTATTTTCTAATTTTTATTTATTTATTTATTTTCAATGTTTATTTTTAATATTTATTTTCAGCAAATGCAGTCTAACAGTCATCTTCCTACTGGATCTTTTGCCAAAATCCTGATTTTGGCACTGTAACTGTTTAACAAGTTATAATTTATACTAACCTCATCCAATTTCTTAACACTTTTTTTCTGCTTTTGTGGAATCAGAGAATATCCAGAATTGAAAGGGATCCCATAAGGATGAGATCTCTTTTGTTTTGTTTAGTTTGTTTGAGAAGGGCAAGAAAATTAACTCCTGATTTTTTAAATTGGTATCTTAATTTTAAATTGTTCTGTTCAACTTTTCCCCCTGTATTGAAGGATGCTGTGAATTAAAGTTTCAGTTCTGTCTGACTTCTGGTTGATTGCCAATGTTTTCTCCTGATCTTTCACTCCTTTCCCCTCACTCTTCCACATGGTGACATTTACCCTTGTTAGCAGATTGTGGACATTTCTTGCACCTTATCAATCTGCTTTTTATCCCCTCTCCCTCCTCCCCTGCCAGTCTCTGTCCACCCTGGAGTTACTTACAACGTAAGTTCACTATACAAAGCTCAAGGGGAGGACACCATCAGATGGCATGTTTCTCTCCATCTGCCCCAGGGTGCTGCCTTTCAAGAAGGAAAAAAGGCAGTTTGGGTGCTTATTGATAAAACCTTGATGTACCAGAAGGGGGCAGTTAGAATAAACTCATCGCTAAACCATATGGAATATGTTCTGGAAAAACAAACTGCATTAAGCTGAGGAAAATGCAGCTGTGCAGTACTTTGGCACATGGAGCACAAGCTCTACCTGACGCCAATTCTTCTTTGTGTACATACTGTACAAACTGAGAGAGAACACATAACACAGCATTTGGTGTGCTGAATTATCACCTCATTCAAATCTCTGGGCAGATGTTTAGCTGCATGTACCCTGTCAGCTCTGTATCAGGTCATGACCAGTAACAGGATGATACCTTGCTAGAGCCAATTGCATTTAGGTCTATGAATTTAATGTGAGATGAAGAAAAGATACCAAAGAAAAAGTTTAGTCAATTATAAAATTAACGTATAAATGCTTTGTGAAGGCTTTGAGCTTGAATAATATTGAGGGTTTTTGCAACCTATCTATGACTACAGAGGAGGCAGAGCAGCTAGAGAACATGGTATACTTCAGAATAAATTGCTGCTGCCAAGCTAGTAATGCAGGTAGAAAAGAAATGAAATGCCATCTATGCTGGGATGAGTTTTAGTCCTCTGGTGGCTTGTGCTTTGGAAATCAAAGTTAAAATTTTGATTTTTACTTTGTCAGATCTGTAGCTCAGCTTGTTTTTTTAACATAAAGTGCCAGTAGCTCATGATGTCAGCACTTTGCTGACAGCTGCAAGATCATGAGCCACATCCCTTTTTGGTGGGACAGGCAGAGAGGTTCTGTCTGCCCTCTGTAGCACAACACATACCAAGAAGTGATATGGAGAGACTTTATAGAAAAGGGTGGTTTTTAAAATATCTTATACATGTTAAAGTTGCAAGTCTCACAGTTGTGAACTGAAGGTCATTGCAAACAACATGTACCAGCTTGTCTGGAGAACACATTTCTGATAACATATAACAACATCATCATACATCTGGAATAAGGAAAAAGCCTAATAGAGTCTCTGAAAGTTACCATTCAAGCAGAAAACCCTGTCCTAGGGGCTAAATATTTCTTAAACCCTTCAAGTGAAGCTTCATAAAGCTCCCATGTGAAGCATCCAAAGGCCTACAGTAGTTTCAGTATGAACATATTACGGTTATGTGTCTATATAGCTAAAACATCATTTGCTGAGAACAGAGGTTGGATGACTAATATTTTTTCTGCATTAAGTATAGGAAGGTCAAAATCAGTTTCCTTCCCAGACTTCATTAGTATAAAATAGCTGATGATGAATTTGCAGGGGAGAGGAAAAAAGAAAACTTGTTTAGAGAATCCCAAGAGAATATATATACAAGAAAAGAACATTAGAAACTTCTGTTTCCCACTGGATCAGTGACCATACTGACAGTCTGATTAATAATTCACAACCATGTTCTCCATTTTGTAAAAAAGACATTTTTTAATAAACATTTTCATTAACATAAATAAGAAATAAATTCAGATCTAAAATAACTTCTACTTAAAGACTACTTATTTACTGTTACGGAGGGTACCTGCATTTGTGGTGTGCTAGTTCTGATGAATTGGGTCTGGTGTTGATAGTGGCAGTAAAATCTGAAGGAGAGAGGTGTTCCTGTTCATGCATAGAATGCAAAGGAGGTTTAAGAAAATGGTGTGATAGAAATCAGTATGATCATTGAGCAAATGCAATGAATATGTTTAGATACTTGTCACAAAACAGAACAAAATGACTATTAACTAGCAAAAATACCTTTTAACATTCACTTATTTGCTCCTTCTTTCCTGTAGTCCAACTGGCCATGTGAGTGTCTCTGTGAGACTGTCAGTGAAATCCCTGTTAAGCTCTACTATACAGGCACAAAGTACTTCTTGGTCCTATGGATGCTTCCCCTTGTGGTATATTTTACTAACATTGGGCTAGATTGCTTATGTATGTGAATTCCAGACTTAAAGCAAGGTGGAACAAGGTTTTACTGAGGAACATAAAGTGTTTGTGGGAAGGAGTCCCAGTGACCCATGAGCCACTCTGGGTTGTGTGGAAAAACAGAGTGATGAATTCTAACATCAGCAAAATAAAAATGGTATGAAAAATACTAAACTGTTAAAATGAGTCAAACTTGTTGTCTATTTTTAGGAAAGTCTGTTCACTGGGTGAGCTGCTAACCATTCAGATTAATTTTCAAGGCTATCAAGGCTTATCTTGTTTTCAGTTCGGATATCCATAGCTGACACTTATTCTGAAATCTGATTTTAAGTTCCAATCTGTGTTTCCCAGCTTTCACATCCATCCTTTAGTGCAAATTTGTGGATTTGGCTGCTATGGATTAAGGCTTAATAATTACTGTTTTAGTTGAAACAGGATACGTGGACTCAAATCTGTATTTGACAAGTTTTTCCCTGGGAGAATGAAGTGAAGCATTTGAAAAGCGTGAATGCTGATTTAATTTCTTGTTAAATGTTCTGCAAACAATACAAACAGGAAAGATGTCATTTTTTATCAAAAAGTAAAGGTTTTCTTTTAGATTAACAGTGAAAAAATACTTTACTAAACATTTTATCTACCTAACTCTGCTTTCTCACTCCAGGGTTACCCTGCGGTTTAGCAGGCATAGTGCATAAATAAAACGGGTCTCACATCGGGATTCAATAATTTGGTGGAAAAATATCCAGGCTGACTGGAAGTTTATGTCTTTCAAATGCCTTCACTATCCTGCTTGAAGAAGAGCAAAGTAGAACAAAAAGAGAAAAGAAGAGCAAAAGCCTTGCTGTTTATAGCAACAGAGCAGTTGATTTTTAAAGATGAAGTCTTACAATGGAGTATTTGTCTTTATTTACTCATATATGGCAACACTGAGAACGAGACACTAGGGCAAAAGATGTCAGAAAAGGTAAAATATCTTGCAAGTGATCTTAAGTTGAAATATATTATCACTCCGGAAGGATAAATTTTCATTCCTTCAACAAAAAAAAAAGAGAAGACACTGGTGGATTTTTTTCTGTCTCAGCCTCTGAAACCTACTGCTGTATCGAATTTGATGGTTTTGCAGGCAGAGGTTAATTTACAGTAACAATCCTAGGCGTTCCTCCTGAGACTGAAAAGTTCAGCTGAGGTTCTTCCACATTAGCAGCTATAGAAAATATTCCACAGGCAAGAAAAAAAAAAACAGTGGTAACTCTGAAATCAGTATCAGATGATGAATCCAGATATTTTTGTAGCTTTAGGCATACATCACTGTGAGGACTCTCTATGTCAGACTTTTGAGCAAATATAGCAGGACATTCACACTGTATGTTGGAACTTGTAGAACAGGTGGTAATTTGTAAACATTTGGAGGAGAGATGCCTGAGTATTTTGTTTTAAACAGAGTTAATGCTGTTTTGTTGTTGTTGCTTGTTTTATATTGCTTGGTAGTTAATACAACGTTTTTCCAAATTGTTTGGCTTTCATATTACTCCAGTACTCACAGAACAAACTCTGTCATTGTGGTAAGGAAAGAGAAAGCATCTCTTTTCTGGTTGTATATATATTGCTTCAAGGCTGTTCTTATCTCCTAGTAGGCACACATCTGCACACCGTTCAGAGTTGTACTGGGAGATACACTCCTCCCTCTTTCATCAGGTAAATATATTTTGTCTCCTGAAAAAAAGATTTTTTCGGCCTTCACCTTCTCAAGAATCTTTGATTGTTGTTCATATGCAAAACAGTGCCAGCTCATAAGTTCCACCTCAGTCATCTAATTTCCTGCAACTCTTGCTTGCATGAGACATGAGAAGCATTACAGCTTTGCATGGGAGGCTTGTTTTGTCAAATGTTTTGCAAAGTCCTCTTCAACTGTCATAAGAATTAACTTCTTATAAAATCTTTATTATGACTTAGCTCCAGTTTCAGTACGATTCTTGGATTTGCAGTGTACACCAACTCATCCGCCAGAATGCCTTTCTCTGGAACATGTTTTTTCAATTTCTGTGCAAAAACTGCAGTAACCTCAGTTTCTTTTCATCAGGTCTGTCATCATCATTTCTTTATTATTATTATTTTATTTTTATTTTATTTTTTTCACGGCTACATTCTAGATGCACTTTCAGTGATGTCAAATGATCTTTGTAGCCTTGAGACATGCCATTACCAGCACAAAATGATCAGATGTATTAGAGTTCAAACAGTTCTCAGTTCATGAATCTTCCATCAATAATGAATGCCTATTTGGAAGTGATCCTAGTGTGCTGACTTTATTGAAAGTATTACATGCATGTTTATTCTGAGGCACATATAGTCCTTCAACATAGCAAATAAATAAGTAAATTAATAACCCTGCACAGCTAAGATCACCTTATATGCTGCAAAAGCACTGTCTAGAGCTGCTGGATTTCTGTGTTAGAAATCCAGATGTGTATTGTTCATGCACAGAGACTGATGATGCAGGAAAAACTAGCTTTGCTGAACACACTGAAGACAATACTGAAAGCTTCAGACTTGATGCATTTTAGCATCAGATTTGTGTGGGCTTGCCTATATGTGTGAGGTACATTTGCACAGCCATTATAGATTGACCCTCTTGTACCCTGTGCACACTAGAGTCAGAGCTTATGAGCATACCCATAATCATTTACTTAGTATCACTGAATGTCCAGGCGTGTAGCTGTAGCTTTTGTCCTTCTCCCTTGTAAGACTTGGATATTGGGGCAAATATATCTCTAACATTGTACTAATGTCCATGATTAATTCTACATCTTTAACCAAAGAGAGTCAGTTAAATTATACATGTAAATTATTTAAAGTGGGTCATGTGGTCATTTGTTCAACGGTCACATTAAAGACTGGGATGAAACCTTGACTGAAAACATTGTCATAGGGAACTGCTGAGGGAAACTCTTAGTGCTTGCCACAAGCAACTACAGATAACTACTGTGACCTGGAATATAGCTTTCAAATGAACAAGGAGTCATATGGAAATAAAGGCATTTCACTGAGAATCAAAATGCATATAATGGTACATATTAGAGCCTCTGTGTTTATCTGCAACTCCATGTTCTCCTTGCCCTGACCCTGGTGATTAAAGAAGTGAGTTTTTAGATCTAATATAATACTAAAGTTACTTGATTTTGTCTAGCTGGGCATGCATTTATTTAGCTTTTTATCTTCCTGTATCCCTCTGAGTTTCTGTAAAACTGCTGATTAGAAGCATCTGCAAACTCAAGTAGTCATCTAGTTGTGTCAAGACTTTGCCTCAAATAACTGTGCTTTGAGAAACTAGATTTTGACATGAGAGGGTATATAATTCTCACCCACAGCATTGCATTCATGTAAAAAACCTTTGCACAGTAAACATGGTTTAGATTAAGTTATTATTAGACTTAGTGCACCTGAAGAAACTAAAAGTGCTTATGTTACAATGCTTTCATCTTCTGAGACTGAAAAAAAGGCAAGAAACAAGTTTATTGCCAGTTGGATGTTTATTTTTTTTCCTTCTGAATTATGATTCATTTCTGGGATATTTGTGCTGTTTTCAACCAACACAACTGCAGCTGATCATGAGGAAATAATCAGGTAAAAATGTGCACTCTGAGAAGGAAGACTAAGGTTCCTCACAAGAAAATACTGGTTTTGGTGACACCGACCCTACTGTTTGCCAAATAATGATTGCTTGGCTGATAATGAGTGGAAATGTCTCACTTTTGAAATCCCAGAATGAAAGTGGAGGGGAAAAAACATTCTGCTTATTATCAGTATTTGTAGTTTAAAAAGTCAATATTCAGAATGAGATAGTACAACATTTTTTATCTTTAGACAAATAAAAGATGCATACAAAATGAACTCTCTGAAAATACTTTTCTTGATCAGAGTGAAAACATTTCTGTTGTGGACAGCGATATTACAGCAGTGCTATGTACTGGGGTCATTCATGTTCAAAATTAGATAAGGCTTTGAACTTCGAAGATGGAAGTGGCCCCAATAAAAGGCATTTTCTTGTTATAAGTGGTTTACTGTTTTTTGTTGTTGTTGTTGTTGTTTTGTTTTGTTTGTTTGTTTTTATAGTTTGTTTTGTTTTGTTTGCTTGTTTGTTTTTAATGTGGCAAATGCTTGAAGTTTCCTGTCACTGCAGATTTACATGCTGTCGTCTACCACAGCTGGGGCTGTGTATTGACTTCAGACATGTAGCAGAGCCGATTATTTTATATATATGGGATTGCAAGCTTCATGAAGAACTCTTCTGACGTGATATTACAGTAAAGGGCAGGTTGGTGGAGAATGGAGCTTTCTAATGTCTGTCTTTGCTGAAGTTTGACAAAATGTATCAAAAAGAATTTTTGGCCTGTGAAGAAAATAAAAAATTCTGTTTTAGGAAAAATGGAGGCTTTGAAATGTTTGATTTTGGTTCCACAGCAGTACAAGACACACACCAAAAAATACTTAATGAACACACAGAAGAGAAATTTGACAGAACTAGAACTTGAACTCGAGTGTTCTCACTTTGTGCTTTAACTGTCAAGTCACAGTATTTTCTCGATAGAAATCAGAAAGGATTCAGAATTTTAAGTCTCTCTGTAAAATATTATTGAACCCTTGGCAGAAAAACTTAATCCTTCAATGTAATGCACTTCTTTTTTCTCACCTGCTTACAATTTTTCCATTCAAGCTTTTCACAAATACTGACAAGTACTGTGATGAAATCTACTCTCCAGTATTATGGAGGCTGCACTCAGAATCAGGAAAGTTTCAGTCCATCAATACAGCTATTTGTTTAGTAATATTCCAGTGAAATTTCCAACATGATATTTTGAAATCATACAGATTACAGTCCAGACCTGGCCACAAATCAAGACAAGAGTCTTGCATAACCAAGATAATATTTTTTTTTCTTCCGTAATTTATTTTTTTTTTGTCTAATCTAAAAAAAACTGGACTGATCCCCTCTCTATTGCAAAGTACACTTCAATGGAAATGTCACTAGTGGTGAACAGTCTTTAACAAACTTCCTTGTTCCTATCAAATAACTGTAAAATCCATTTTAAAGACAATACTAAACTTTTCCTTGCTCCTATCAAATAACTGTAAAATCCATTCTAAAGACAATACTAAATTCAGTAAAAGAGATTATGCTGGGTTTTCTGCATACAAAATAGTTTTCTGAAGAGAAAGGGTATGCCTCAAGCACTTCCTGTGCAGAAACTTACCTCAGTTATTCTAGAAGGGATGAATTAGTTATGTTCTCTTACAACAGAAATAATCTCAGTAAGGAAGAGTTTATGCATCCTTGGTGAGTTGGTAACATAAAAGTTTCTGATCTCTTTATACCAGGGTAGAATGACCTGTCGTGCTCCTTATCACGTAGCTTCATAGCACTGACTGACTGTGACCATACTAACTTTCCCACAGGTTTACAATGAAACTTTTGAAGGTATCTAAATGTGCTCCAGTTATTCAGCTTCTAATTGAAGCTTCTATTCGGAAGAGATAGTGATGTGAAAACCTACGTATCCATGAGTTTCAGGATCTGCATTATAGCCATTTTATAGTATTTATTATTGGAACATGAGGATGACTTCTTTTGTAAGTAAATTGAAGAACTTAAAGGAAATCTTAGGAATTTCAACTTACACGGAGTGACAGCTATACCTCATCACCTGAAATACATATTTATATGTTCAATAAAAGTTTTCGGATTAGCTGGTCTGTTTATTTTCCTAAGGTTGACACGCTCAACTAATCTTGTTACAAGCAAGGAGCACCCTTTCCTTCCCTCTCTACCTCTCTCTCTAACCCACATGCATGCCACACCTTTTTTGTTTGGTTTTTTTTTGTTATTTTTCATTAGAGGTTTTTTTTTTTTTTTTTTTTTTTTTTTTTTCTTCCCTGAAATTCACTTATTGAGACACATACTGAAATCAGAGCAAACTTAATTTAATTTTGCTTTAAACTGTGAAATGAAACTTTTCAGAATTATTACTTGTATTACACTTTCTTCCTTTACCTTTTGTTTGTTTTTGGGAATATGAGTTAATTGTGTATTCTGGAAGTATTTAGTGGTCAACAATATTGGTTTTCACTTAAAGAATATGAGTGGAATCAAAAATAAATTGTTGCAAAGCAAAGATGCTTCCCAGAGTTACAGATTTCTCCTTCATTTTGATTTGGATGAATGGATTATACAGGCAGGAGGCATAGAGTTAGAACTGTGTTAAATGTTTGAGTTGAATCTCAAGTTCATCTGAATTGAATAAGATGCTGCTTTGAATGTGCTTTATATAATCCTGACTCAACACTGTTTTGAGGAACAGTGAGGTAGACAGATCCTTTCCAGATGTCTTTGTCATCCTTGCTCTTCTCTATCCCATCTGCCCTGAGGAAAGAAGGATGAAACAGAAATCCTCTGGGCTTCCTGGCATCTTCCAGAGTGTGGAGAAAGCATAAAGAAGTTTACTTAGTGATCCTTTCAAGGTTGGGAAGAAGAGCCAGCTGATGGTCCTGCAAGGCATGGCACAGGACAGCACATCACAGAAGAAACAAAAGCAGAAAGGAATAGAGCAACCCACTCACCTCCTGGAAAGGCCAGTGAGGAGAATTATTGTTTTGGAAACAGAAACGCTAAACTGAGGAAAGATGAAAAGGTTCATTTATTGGCAGCACACAAATGACACCTCTGAGTACAGTTCCATCTGAAATCAGACATCTATGTGTGGGTGAGCAGCAGGAATGAATAGTCATTCAGGTCGTGAGCCTTATTGGGTGACTGGTGAAACAGTGAGCACCTTGTTTATGGTATGTAATTAAGGGGTAAAAAAACTATAAGCTGAACTCCAGGGTTGGCTTGTGAACATAACTGGGAACCCTGTAGTATTAATATTACTCTACTGGATATTCCTGAATAAAATTGTTTTCATCCCAAAGCTAAAATCAATTGGCCAGTCACTTTAGGTGGAGATAGATCGACTTTTTCTTTTTTGCCAGATGGTCTACATATTGCAAACTACATTCATACCCACAACGTAATGCGTAGAGAGACAGGCAATAAAATATTGTGGCCTTAAGCAGGCTAAATCAATACATCTGATTAGGTGTAGGTTTTTTTTTGAAGTCCAGTGCTGCTCTTGTATGAAGAAGATCGGAGACAAAAAAAAACCAAAAAAAACAAAAAAAACCAAAACACTCAGTATTATGCATGGTAGGCACTCAACCAGTGAGCTGAGGTTCTAAGTGACCAGTGTCAGTGAGATGGACAGTGGGACTGTCAATTTAAATGACAAATGCTTTCAGTGCAATAGATTGTCATTAATCCTTCATGTGGTAGAATGATGACATTCCACTAAAAATGGTTGTTAGAAATATCATTTAAATCAGTTGTAATTTAGGTTACTTATTGTCATGTGGTTACAGTGTATTTTGTAACATCAGGAATGCTTACATATTCTAAGGACACTGATATGCACAGGAATTGACTGTAATTGAATACAGCTGCAGTTTTAATATACTGAAGTGTCTGCTCATGTATCCGCACATGTAGTAGGTCCTCAAGGACTTAGGGGCAACAGGTAGAACTGGATAAGGAATATAGGGTATACTATAAGATCACAATATTCTGCATTTATTTGAAAATCAGAATGAGGGAACTTCAATCAAAATGCAAATCTGGTGGAAGAAGGCAGTAGTTCTTTCTCTAAACATACATGTACATGGAAAAAAGTCATGAGGGTTTTGTTTGCTTTCCAGCAACTGATGCTTGTAGTGTTTTCCCAGAATGCCCAGAAGCTTTGTACACAAATATGGGCATAGTCTTTATTCTTTGAATCCTATTTTAAACTTATTGCTAAGTCCAAATATACATGGAAGAAATGATGGGAATTTCTAATGTCTTGAAGATAACAAAAAAAATTAACCATTCTAGCTCTATTGTGGGCAGAGAATTTATGCATTTTTTTTTAACGCAGTGCCTTGAACAGAAGACACTATTTTAACCAAACATTGAACTTGAAGCAGACATTAATAACATAAGGGTGCATATCCAAATCAAAAATATGTATATAAACAGGTACTGTGAAAGGTATTTATGTAGCTAGTCAAGATGTAATATATGATTCTTACAGGAATAATAAGGAACAACTAAATTCAACATCTGTTTTGTAGTGGGTCAGGTCTTGTGCACAAGCACTTTGCATATAATTGAATATTAGCATTCTACCATTAGCACAGTAAGTCAATGTGCAGGGGATTTGAGACATAAGTGCATTTGAAACAACACAGCAACTAAAAATAGGTAAGCCTAAACAGAAAAACAGAAACATTGTCCTGTGTTTATGAATCGGTACAAAGGAAATATTAGAACGTCATATTGCATTAGTCTGATGGCACAACTTTTTCCCATAAGATCTATGAATTTGGGTGTGGTCCTTTGCCAAAAAGCTCCTTTTCTTGCCAAGTACATTGGACAATTCCCAACATACTGGATAAATCCAGACACAGGTAAATGAGATCTTCTATAATTAACTGAAGATCAAAGAAAGATGATAACTGTGTCATGTAACTTATGACATTTTCTGAATTAGACAAATGTTTTCAATGATGATTTCAGTTTCATCTAAAGCAAGATTCCTATACTGATCTTAAAAAAAAACAAAAACAAAAAAAAGCACTTTTTTCTGTTTCACCTTGCTATGAAGTTTTGTATTAAATTGGACTTCTTGCTGCCAAGCAATTAGAAGTATTGATGTTTTAATTATAGTACTGACAAATTGGACAAATCACTATTCTTACAGTTGTCCTCCAAATTACTTTCGTCTTATATGTTATACACACGGCAATCTTTTCACATAGCAACTGTAATGGCTTTATCTAGAAGTCTGTATTTCAAGAAGGCAAAAATCCAGACAACCAAGAATGCAAACGTTACACTGAAACCTATAGAACTGGAAATATATATATATATATTATTTTATGAACAGAAATAAGAGCCAGAGGAAGGGGAAATTATTATTATTATTATTATTATTATTATTATTATTATTATTATTATTAATTTTTTTTTTCTAGAAACCTCAGTGCTGATGCAAAATGTCTCTAGAGCTGGTGCTTGAATGGTATAAAACAAAGCCTCAGTCATAACTTGCAATTTCCCCCCTCTCCTGCTGTAACTGAGAGAAAAGAGCTCACTGAAGTTAATCTGAGACTAGCTTTTGATGTCAGTGTAAGAACTTGGAAGCATCTGTTGATTTTTGTGCCACTGAAAACAAAATTTAGTGAAGAAATGACATGATATATATTGGAAAATGAGAAAGACTAGAATGAGGAAAACTTTCTTCCTTTTATGAATCATATTTTTCAAAATATTAATTACTACCAAAAGTAGTAGTGCTAATTCTGAGCTCCTATTTGGTGTATCAGTGATATTGTCTCCCACGTAACATCACTCTCTCTTGCCTTTTTACTCAGTGTCTCAATAACTATTCTTTCAAAAAACAGAACAAGAGTCTTATTTAACCAATAAGCTCTTTTTCCACCTGACAGTTACAGAGGGTGAAACCTGACCTCTATGAAAGACCATGGAAAGTCTCATTGATTTTGAGGTGTCAAGACAAGATCTGCAATATTGTTAAATTTGAAATGTTTGTCCAAACCCACACTGCTGTATCAAGTAGTACTGAAGCAGAAGCAAGCTGAGTCCTGCTTCTGGACAATGCTGGAGGAAAAAAAAAAAAGTAACCATGCTGGAGTTGTACCAAGCATGAGTTAAACTATCCGTCACAGTGACTTTTCTAACAAAAAGCTGACGCTGGGCTAAAATGATCACTTGGTGTTTGGGAGTTGGACTGTGGGCAGAGTAAGCTCTTCTGTGCGCTATACAGAGTAAATATATCTTCCCTTTAACGTAATCCATCCTGTGAGAGTAGTGTAGGGTTGTGCATGAAGACTGCATGTTAATGAAATATACTTATTGAGGTCTTGATCAAAACAGTGAGATGAGAGTAAGAATCTGATATAAATTCTGCTGCCATGAAACCACAATAACAATAGCTACCATAATTGTGTATGCTTGTGGTGCTATTTTTAAACCCTAAAAAAACCTGCAAATTTCCCTTGCAGTTTTGAAGTTTGGTAATCATAAGTAACTTACTTTGACACTTTTCAAATACAAAATATGAATACAAAATAATGGATCAAGGAATTTGCAGAGCAGTGAGTGGAAAGATCTTCTCCTGAGAGTGAATCCAATTCAATTCTATGCTGAGTCCAATAAAACCGATTGGTACATAGATTAAAACCAAAATCTATTCTTCTCTGAAGTTATACTGACAGTCATGACCTTTGACAGGTTCAAGCAATGAATTTTCCAAGTTGTGTTGGAGGGTGTTCTATAAGTTGCAACACAGGAAAAAGGGAAAAAATCATAGCAGATGAAGAAGGGAAGATTCACATTGAGTCTCTTTCCTGACACTGTAATTTCCAAAGCAAAAAAGCAAAAGAAAAAAAAAAAATCATTCATCATCATAAATCAATAACAAACATTTTTCCATAACATTTTTACTATTCTGATAACAACAACTTGACATTTTTGTACTGGCTCAGTTAAGTTTTTCCTATCCATTGCCTGCCAGAAAAAAAAAGTTCCTTAATTTTAAGCCTCCTACTGGAATCCATTTCTTTTTGACTATTAGTGAATGTGCTTTCAGAATCATTCAGTGTTATTAATTCTGGTCATTTAATGGTACAGATCATATATGGATATTGTACTGAGAACACTGTTATTAAAAACATTATTCTCCTTCTCTTTAAAGTACAGTTATTGCTTATGAAAGGTACCAGAGTGACAACCATAATGCTTAGGATTTTTTAAGATTCATCTGTTGGATTCAGCATAGGCAACAATCCACACAAATTCTAATAAAGAATCCTACTTCTGAAAAGAGCAAAACTTTTCACTGGGTCTCTACACCAATATGACTCCCCAGTAGTTCTCTGTCACATTCATCTCAGACCGACACTTTAGATCATATACTACCAGTGATTATTTACATATATTGCACTGGCAACTGTATTTTAACCACTTATATATATTTTTCTTAGGACTGGAAAATGGCTTCCAGTCTGGAGTGTCCAACTATGCAAGTTTATCTTTAATCTCACATGCCTGCTGTCTTCACATACTCCAAATACTTCTTTAAGAAAACAAACAACAACAACAAAAAAAACCTGGATGTATTTCACATTGATTACTATCTGTTTAAATGAGGTTTCATTTAAATCCATTTAAATTTGGGTTAATTCCTTTTATATACCTAACCTAGAGGTAAGGCCAATATTCCGTTCAACAATGATATAGCATTATCCACTTAGACCCCCTACTAAAGAAAAAAAGAAAAAAAAATGAAAGAAAAAAAGGAAAAGATTATTTTAATCCATTTTCATTGTGTGGAAGCATGAATATTTCTAGATGTTAGAGAAGGATGGAACCATTTTTTTCACCCTTGATGTTGGCTTAAATTGATCAAATATTTGCCCTAGGCATTGGCAAATCCACACAAAAGAAAAAAGTTATTTAATTGTTAGGAAAAAAGTTCAGGAGAAACAGGAGTTTCTCAAAACTTTCCATATGTCGGAGCCAATACATCATTGAACATAAATCAGAAATAAAGTGAGCTTTGTTATGCCTGGTGCTTCAGAACATCTTGTCATAGATAAAGGATCTTTCTGATTGGGTAGAAGGACCCGTGGTGGCAGTTCCTTACATAACTGTTTTATTTACTCCAAATAACACCACTGATTCCTTTTCAAATATAACTTATAGCTGAGATCAGTTGTATTTATGACTTCAGTATCTTTTCCAAAATAAACCAAGGAAACCATGGTGTTGTTGGTGTTCTTTATTTGTTTGTTTTTACACTGCAAAATTTAGTCAACTAAAAAGTCAGTTTTATAGGACTTGAATTTGGAAATTAGTTAATCCAAAGCCCCAAAGGAAAACCTGGGAGCTTGCATAGCATTCAGGGGTTTTCCTGTCTCTAGTGGACAAATAAAAATGGTCATAGTTTTGAAGATTGTTTTTGGGGGAGTGGTAGTCCTGCAAGGCTTCAACTTGAGCCAGAGGTGGTTTAGGTCAAAGTTCTTTCTTGCAAACTATGAGAGTTTTGGGAAAGGAGCCTGGAAAATTATTAACCAGAATATGGCTCTTATCTCAAATCTCTGTGACTTGCAATAGCTCCTTCAGTAAATGTGAAAGAACAATATTATGCTAAGCTTTAGAGGCCAGACCAAAGCCATGCACCATATGTAACAAATTAGTTGTGCATGACTGTGTAGTCACACTCAAACTGTTTTGTGCACCAGCTGTGCAAGGTACAATATATTTATCTTCATGCAACTTCAGCCTGCTCAGCCACTAGCTCAGTGACTTTAGAGTGAATTTGGGCAAATCTTACTTCCCAATGCTTGCTCTCACAATAGGGAGAAAAAATGTAAATGTAAAATGTAGGCCTCTCTCACTCATCATAAAAATTTGACATCTATTGAAAACTGGTAGAGTGGCAATAGCTGCAGTGCTACACATGTGTTCTGAACACTATTCTAGAGAAACAAAAAAAAAATTTGGTAGAAGGTACCTCTATCTTTAATTGGGATGTCCTAGGTAGTGCAACACGCAGCCTGTGAGTTCTTCAGATTGCTGTCATTTTTCAAGTGTTTATTCTATCTTGTTTACAAACCCTTAAGACTCTTAAGGAAGGGCCTTTTCCAGTGAGAGAAGCCTAAATTAGACAAATTTTATCTGAGGTGTTACTTTAATGATGTAGTTTGAAGCTATTTGAGGCCTCTCAGGTTTCATATAAAATGCACATGTACACATACTCTCTAATAATTACAGCTGCAGAGGTTTATAAGATTAGTCCCTGTCAATTCAACTGATTTTTCACGGAGAGAAGCTAAGCACTATTTCAGTCACATGGGACTATCTGAAATGAAATGTACCTGACTCATCTCCTGTTCCAAGCACAAAGCCCACCCTCTTTTTAAGTCACGTTTGCCAGTTCTGTTCACTGAACTAAATGAAAACCTATTAGTCCACCGTATAAGGATAAGGAATGTAGAAAGACCTAAATTTAGTATTTGAACTCTAATATAAAGCACACAATTGTGTTATGATATAAGCACTCGTGTTTCTCCTCTCCATTTCCCACACGCGTTATTCTAGAAACTTACTACCTACATGCAATGCAGCAAACTAAGGCTTTTTGGAATTTAATTTCCTTTATGCATTGCTTTTATTATCTCAGATAGTTTTCCTGCACTATTTTACTTTCCTCCATGTAACACAGTTCCAAGCATTTATCTTTGGAAATTGTTAAAAATGAAAGAAATCTATCCAACAAACCTTCTGGAACCATCAGATAGATTACATACATTTTTCAAGATGTAATCTCAATGATAAGAGATAGAAGGTTTTGTATCTCAGTTACGTCTGCTTGAGTAGAAGTGTCTGTATGCAGCAGGTAGTTGATAACTTTAGCTGCTTTATGCTTTTACAATTATTTTTATTGAATTTCTGGGTATTTTATGAGCACCATAAGTATAAGTAAAACTTATTAGGGTTGTTTTTTTTTTTTTTTAAGTAATCTGTTTGCATAAGCTTGACTGCTTTTCTTATCTTAGTTTGTCTGCTGATTTGGTGCCAACTTTGGGTTATTCTGTCTTGTGGCAGGTTTCTCCTTGTATCACTGCTGCGTTCTTCCCACAGTGTAACAACTGCTATTGTGGGCACGTTCTACAAGAGGACAAGGAAAGACAGTAGAGAGGAAACTACTTCTCTTGAGTAAAGGCATATAGTTTCTTTTAATTTGCCATCTTTTTGCTCTTTTGCATATCTTTTTCTGTCTCCTTTTTGTATCCTGCTTTCATAAGGATTATCTTGCAGTTGGAGAGAACTGAGGATAGATCCTGCACTGTTAACCTCAGCCCTTCACACATCTGTCAACTATTCCCTCCTCTACTTGCTCCTAAAAAAAACATTTTTTTTTTTTTAAACCAGTGGATGCCTTTAATTTGCCTTTTCTCTACTGAATTCATGCTTTCAAGAATTTTCTGCAGGTTTATGAGGTTTAGAAACTGTTTAAGAATGAAAGACGATATTTTCAATTAAGCATATGCCTTCAGAAAGGGAGCAGGAGAATTTTCTTCACGTCTCCAGCTCCACATAACACTATAATACTGTTAAGCTCATCATAAGCAATGAGGTTAAGTACAGCTTTAAATCATACCATAATTTGATGCTGCAGACTTGGAAAGACAATTTAGGATGACTTGTCTTTCCCTGCTCTTGTATCCTTACTGTCTGTAAGTGGTATCAGAATAGTTCTGAAGAATGTAGATCACGTGCTGTAATTAGATGCTGACTTCTTCACTTTGGACCTTTTCAAATGCTTTTAAAAACTGATTTATAAACATTGATTCTCTGTGCAGCTTGTTCCAGTGTTTTGTAACCCTCCTAGTAAAGAAGATTTTTTTTTTCTTCATGTGCAGGAGGAACTTTCTATGTTTCAGTTTGAGCCTGTTACCTCTTGTAACAGAGTCCTGTTGCCAGGCTCTCTTAAGTTATTTGTACGCATTAAAAGATCCCTTCTCAGTCTTCTCTAGGCTTAACAGACCTATCTCTCTCAGTCTTTCCTCATAGAAGAAATGCTTCAGCACCTTAATAATCTTCATAGCCCCTTGCTGGACTCATTCTAGGAGTTACATGTCTTTCTGGAACAGGGGAGTTCAGAAATGGACACAGAACCCCAGAGGTGGCCTCAACAGGGTAGAGTAGAGGAGAATCACCTCCCTCAACCTGCTGGCCCCGCTCTTTCTAGTGCTTCACAGGTCACCATTGGCCTTCTGTGCCAGAAGGGCACACTGATAAGGCTGACCTGCTGTCCAACAGGACACCCAGGTTCTTCTCTGCAGAGCTGCTTTCCAGCAGGTCAGCCCTCTAATGATGCAGTCCTCTAATAAATATGCCACTCCACCCAGTTTTATATCATCAACAAAACTGCTGATTTATTTTATTTTATTTATTTTATTTTTCTATTCTATTCTATTCTATTCTATTCTATTCTATTCTATTCTATTCTATTCTATTCTATTCTATTCTATTCTATTCTATTCTATTCTATTCTATTCTGTTCAGTCCTGTAATTAGCATGGAGAGAGATTTTCAATGTCTTAGCGCTGAAGGAAAAGCCTTCTTTTTTTTTTTAACAGTTTACTGCAGGAATATATAATTATGTGTGGGTAGACAGACTTGGCATGGATCTCTTCCCCTTTAGGGATTAGAAGAAAACAAGCCTTTTCAAATACCCTTAATAACATACAGGTAAATAATGGATTCAGACCAAATAACTGCTAAATATGAGAAAAACAGCGTATTTCTACTCCTACTGCTAGCCAGAAAAAGATTAGTGATTACCCATATCCTGTCAGTGATATTTTATACAGACCTCTCTACTGTTTTCAAGTGAGAGATCAGTGCTTAGGCCGATGGCAGGATGTGGACCTTATAAAGAATTTCCTGCTGAAAAGAGCATTTTGGATTGTTGGATAGGCTAAAATGTCAGTTAATGAGCTGGATTATGAAAGATGGACTGCTACACAAAGCAGAAACTGTAAACTGACAAAAGAGGTGCACATTTTGCAAAAAAATAAAAATACCCTTATCGGTCATATCCCCGGTGCACTAAGAAACTCAGTAACTTCCGATGTAGTCTTCATGCAACCAGTGTTTGTAGCAATGAGGACTGAAATGGGCAGTACCTCAATAATGTGAATGTGATTTAACTGTTTACATAATGGTGACTCTAACATGGGACCGTGTGGTGCGTATCAGAACAACTAGAATTTTGCCACTGCAAGTAAAATGTAGAACGGAATGGGTTTCTGTGGAGCTTGTTCCTCTTTGAAATTCGGACCCTGGAGGCAAGCCCTCTTAAGAGAATGGCACCTACTGACCACATTTAAAATGCTTACCTCTCTGTAGGGATCCAGTTCCCCACAGAGTTTGTTTGTAAGTATGGGGTGCAGAAGGATGGGGTAGTGTTGCAGGAATGGGAATGCAATGCAGTCTGCACTGAAAGGAATGGAAGGCAGTAGAGGATGTGAACATCTGTCATCTAGAGAAAACACAGATGGAGAATTTGTTCACAGATATTGCTACATGGATCTGAAGATCTCTTTTCTGCTCTGGAAAAGAAGGATATAAGCAAGGAAACAAGGTTACGCAGAAGCCTATATTTGCATCCTAAAATCATTCTATTGAGCTAATGGTATCAATTTTCTGAAGTCTTTAGTAATTTTTGATGGCAGAAAAATGTTAGAATTATGCATAAGGTGCACTGTTAGTGCAGTTTTCCTGGAGGAAAGCATGACAGGGTGTGAGCTATTTCCATACCTGCATCGGGGTCAATACCTAAAGAAGGAGATGTTTCTGTGAGTGTTGCTTTGGTTCTGAGTTCTTACTGCAAAGGCTATATCTATCTGACCAAGCAAGGTATTTTTTTGTTTTTTTCTTTGTTTTTCCAACTTAAAACTTATCCGACAGCTGGTAGATTCATATCTTCAGCCAATATGTGCTTTTGGCACATATTTTAGTTCTTATTTTAGTTCTAACCTGTAAACTTCTCTCTAATGTTTTTTAAATTGAGTCACAGCCAGTTTAACTTACTACTTTTCTCAATCTGTCAGGTACTCGGCCCCGTCCTAACTCCTTAACCATATGGAGAGAACTGATCATTCTGCTGTTGTCAGCAGTCAAGTGCATGCACTGGATGTAGGGTACTATGGAATGTTAATACTGAACGAAGTGACAATATGTTTTGGATCATGTAAGGTAAGGTAAATTATGGAAGTCTGGTGCTGTCTCTAAGGAAACCTAGGGCAACCTTCATTTGTCTTGGGTCTTCTTAAGTGGAAGTAGTGAATCTGTATGTTGTATCTGTGTAGCTTTTGTCATACTGTACAGGTCTTGCCATAACACTGTACCTGAACACAAGCATTCAGGTCATGTCACATTTATCTTGCGTGTGGACCAAGGTTTTTCATGTGTGCTAGAACTGTTCTGCCTGTGTTGCCTTATGGATGTGTTTGGCCCCATTGGACATTCTAGACAAAGTTCAGAGTGCTTAGTTTCTTAGTTACAACTCTGGGTAGTTGTAAATCTATCTAAGAAAGTTCAGTTTCACTAGGAAAAACTTCCACTGAGATCAACTGAAGAGATGAGCACGGTCACTGCAAAGGTTGCTCCTGGGTAACTAGAAGCAACTTCTAGTATTTTCTGGTTATCACTGAAGGCAGAAGACAACTTAGTTACAGCCAGGTGGGTCTGCTTGCCATCGTGACTGTGTTGTAAACAAACTGGACTTGATGAGTATTGCGATGCCTGCCTACTTCAAAGATGAACAATTATTAAGATATGCTTCCTTGTGCTTTATTATATCTTCCTAACTAAAAGGCAAAGAATGGTCCTGCTGTTCAGAAGCATCATGGAAATTAGGTAGCAGCATCTGTCTTCTTTTGGCTGTACTGTAGCTTTCTCTTGGTGAAGGGAAAAATCTTTAATACTTACTCAAAGTTGAAAAATAAATTAATATGGTTTTCTTGTCATATATTAATTGCATTTTAATAGCTTCACAAGTAGAACCACACAAATATTTTAAGATACAATTTAATCTCTTTTCCCCATGAATCCCTAGTAGTGATGCTTCAGTTCAGAAGATGATATAAACTGCAGCACTGCTGTTAAAAAATCTGTTTATTAGGTTATAAGTCTTTTTTACTCTCAGTGTTCTGTTTTAGTAGTAATGCTTGCAAAAGCTGGGTCTGAGGATTACTTTCTTTTTTATGTTCTGAGATTCACTACAGGCTCCCTCTACCAAGCGCCCAGGAGTACCATGAACATTACTGGCAGATCTTCCAACATTGCTAGCTAATAATATACCTGGGAACAATGGGAAGTGAATGAATTTACTGCTGAGTATGAATGGTCACTGATGTCAGGCAGTCCATAACAGTCCTTTCATTCTGAGAATGTATGTTTTGAAGTCAAGAGGTTGAAAGGAATTCCTGAAACAGTCTGGCATGAAAGTTGTCCCTTTGTGTTTTCCTAGCTGGAATCAAGGAGCCTTGATTGTCTCTCCTACCTTATTTATTTATTTGCATGCATCATCTATATTGAAAAACTGTTCTTCTTTCATCCCTCTAAGAGCTGGTCTAAGTAGTTTGCTTGACCTTTAATGGAGGTTTGTGGGAGGGAAAAATGC
The DNA here is from genome assembly GCF_054131305.1 of Coturnix japonica. Taxonomy (NCBI): domain Eukaryota; kingdom Metazoa; phylum Chordata; class Aves; order Galliformes; family Phasianidae; genus Coturnix; species Coturnix japonica. The sequence continues at coordinate 94,830,011 of NC_140663.1, read as the reverse complement.
CAAAACTTCTGCCCTGCTGTTCATAGCTACAGCTTTATCTCATCTTGTGGCTCAGAAGGCTGCTCAGCTTTCGTCAGAGAGTCCAAAGTGAGGCCCTACAGGGGCATGGTATCTTTTGGCTAGTGAAGGGATAAAAAAAGGAAAAAATATCTTAATGATGGGCTATTCTTCAGCTTCTCAGCTACCAGTATAATCTGCTTGGATTGGGGAAACATTTCCTGAATTTTTAATTAAAAAGAAACCTTTGCTCTTTCTCTCTTTCTCTCTTTTTTCTTTTGCCCTCAAAGTCGTGAAAAACCAAAATTAGAATAGCCTGGTGTAGGATGTGCTACACTAAGAAACAGCTTAATTTTTGTTTGTAGCTGTCATTCAGCAATGAAAAAAATAAAGTGCCAGTGTCAGCTAGCAACAAGCTGTGGGCAGCTTTGACTGAAGGGTGAATCTAAGCAACTATTTAAATATGAAAGTACATGTTTATTTGTTCATTTTTCTGTAACTAAAGAGCAGACAGTACAGCAGGAAAAATGTTCGTCTTTTGTTAAATCAGAAAACACTTGTGTGCTTGACTGTGATCTCATGCAGAGTCAGTATGTTCAGTCCTCTGGTATGTCAGCAAGAAGTCCAGAAAACACAGTTTTATTTGAGTGGTCTGTGAGTGTTATAGATATCCCCTTGTCATGATCATAGTTATTACCCTGAACAGTTTTAGAACATAGGAAAATAAGTTTTGATGCTGTGTAAGCAAAGTTATGGCACAGAAGTGGTGCCAGTTACTGTGGATCAGCTTTACCTACCCACGTTCACATTGAGCAGTTCTTAACTCCAGCTCTAAGGCATCATTTGAATAATGTTAGAACAGTTTGCCCTTTTACACACTGTTCATAGACTTCTGTCTGTACTTTTGCATTCATAGGTCCACACATTTTATTTCAGCTTTTAATTAATAGCTTCTATCTTGCTGCTAATCCCAAGGGAATTCCCACTGCTCTCTGCTGTGGTAGATGTTCTTCCATATACTGGTACTAGTCCAGAGGAACAAAGCATTCAGCAGCAACTACAATCCCACACACTTTTTTTTTCTCTTATACTCAGCTGTTTTACTTCTCATATGAGGGTTTTGTCAGTCTGGCAACTTAGCAAAAGGAAAAAAAAAAAAAAAAACAACAACCAAAACAACACAAAAAAAACCACAAAAAAAACCCTGCAAAAGCAGTTTAGCAAAAGAAAAACAAAATAGACACAAATAAAGTGGATTAAAAAAAAAAAAAAAGCCCCATCCCAAATTAATTTATATCTATATAAAAATATATATACATATAAAATAATAATTGAAAGCTTATACTTTCATCCAGTTCTATGTCCACTTTCTCTCAGGTTCATCGTGTGGGGGGGGGTTGTCCCAGTCCTGGCAACAGCAGCATTTTTTCTGTGCTGATGCCTGATATTACTACCATTGCTTTGATGTGCGCACGATGTTTACATGACCACTGATTATTAGTTAGATAATTTTAACAGTTAGCTTTTGTGGTATTTTACACTGCTTTACATACTGACCTCTTATTCCATCCTACAAAATTCAGGCTAGACTCGAAGTTTCTTACAATGGCGGAGATGGACTCTCTGGTTTTGAAAAACATTTTCCAAAACATATGGAACATGAAAATTTGCTGGTTACCTACTGGAGTTTAGGTTCAATGCCTAAAGCTTTGAAGGCAGTTCCAGGCAAGTTTGTTTGACATAAGGCAAAATTAATTCGTTGAACAGAGATGTCTGCACACTTTATCACGTATACTAATTGGCCCTGCTGCTTACTCCTGCGGCCTAACACTATTGCTGAGAATAAGAAGCCAAAGCTTGATCACACTTGCTAACAAATGTTGTGATAACTGCTGCATCTAACTGCTGTATGCCTGCTAAGAAGAGTAGTCAACATAGCTGATTGCAAACTTTGCACGTTTGGGGCCTTACTGAGAGGATCTGGTTCACATAATGTAAACAAGACTGCTGTTAGTGTAACTCTGTTCAGCATGGATAAGATGGGAGAGATCTCAAGTACTTAATGAGAAAGGACTGTTCCTGTGACCCTTATTTCCTTTCCTTTTAAAAGTCTGTGGGAGTATTTATGTATGAAAGAGCTTTGAGGATTAGGCCTAAATTCATTAGGAACATTATCCTCCCAAGTCGTTATCAAATTAAGCTGTATAACACTGCTCTCAGAATGACTTAGTGTGTCTTCTTTGGAGACAAAATATCTTCTGATCCTGCAATCCACATTTCATCACTACAAACTGGTCAAGTATCAGTAACATTTTCTTGTCTCATGTGAATACAAAGAACTCTGCCTGAGATAAAGTTGGTCTTAGGCCATAAAAAGCCCATAGTATTTTTTGTATAAAAGCCATTTATATATTTCTTAAGTATTTTGGCATAAATTTTACTGCGGGAAAAAACAAGCTACAGCAATAAGCAGGAAATGTATCGTTAAAGTTATGGAATGCGCTGTTCTTTCACTGTCAGTACCAAAGGCAGAGGGAGAGATTTTGGACAAAACTTAGGGGCACAGTCACAGTTCCCAGCCAATAATGACAGACAAGTCTTATTAGAGAACCCACTCTTTGTCAGTTTGTGGATTTTGGCCAAACTCTGGATGCGTGGGGAAAATACTGAGAAGAAAGTAATGTTTGTGTATCTGAGGGAAAAAAAAAAGCATCTATCTCTACACTGACTAGCACTCCTTCCCTGTAAAAATTTCCTCTATGCTTACAACATGGCAAAACTGAGTAATCAGCAGTGGTAAAAAGGCAGACTAGGAAGAAGGCTTAATAGAGATCATGCCAGGGTGTGTGTGGTTGTGCCTCTAGATCTACTTGGTTACACATGAATAGCTTGACTACCAGCTGCTCCCTCTGCCTGTCAGAATCTTGTGAAAAATAAACACTGTGAAGTTGGCTTCTTGCTACAACTAAGAGATACTGTACCCACTCTTTTTTTTTTTTTTTTTTTTTCTTTTTTCCCAAGCTGCAAGTGCCTTGAGACACCAATACAATGTTGGCTATCCATGTGGAAAATGCTCTTCTGCCTGTATGCCCAAACAGTTGTGCATTAAACAGGCAAGATTTCAGTTGCAAGGATTGCCCTTAGTGTTAAAACTTTTATTTTATATTGAAATTTGATATGGAAACTGAGAATTTGGTGTAGATACAATTGTACAGATGCACTTTGGCTCTGCTCAGGCACTCTGTCTACCATGAGCCCCTGTTACCAAGGCCTGGTATTTTGGGCCTTGGTACATCCTATGATCTAGGATGTACCTTCAATTGAATGAGCATGTTACCATTGGATGGGACATAACTGACTAGGAGGGATAAGAATACACTGGGCAGCAAGCTGGCTGGGCTGATCACCAGAGCTTTAAACAAGATTTGGTGGAGCAAGAAGATGTACTGCTGAGTGACAGAGAAGAGCCAGGGCACACTGTCGCTTTAGGAAGCAGCAGGAAAAACCTCACAATTGTCCCAGAAGAGTATGGGAGGACTTCTTAGCCAGAAAGTCCAGCTGAAGAGCTTCCTCACCAATTAACGCAGCGTGGGAAATAAGCAGATGGAGATGAAAACTGTGGTCCAGTTAGAAAACTATGTCCTAGCTGCTATCACAGAAACATGGTAGAGTGAATCACACAGCTGTAATACTATGATTGAAGGCTATAAGCTTTTTAGAAGACATAGACAAGGCAGAAGACATGAAGAAGTCACCCTCTATGTTAAGAGGTAGATAGACTGTGAAGAGCTATCTCTGAGAAACAGTGAAGATCTGTTTGACAGCTTGTGGGTTAAAATTAGGGAACAGACCAATAAAGGACATCTCGTGGCAAGAGTAAATTACAGGCTGCCTCATCATGGAGATCTTGTTGACACAACATTCTTGGTTTTTCTACAGAAGGCAACATCCTGGCAGGCTCTCTCCCTAATTGGGGATTTCAGTAACTCAAATATCTGCTGGGAAAGTAACACAGTGAGCTGCAAGCAATTCAGAAGACCATTGGAATCCATTGAGGATAACTTCCTCATCCAGATATTGGACAGACCCACCAATGTTGGATGGGTGATGTGTTGATGCACTTGGTGCTCACCAACATCGAGGAGATTGTTACAGAGATTAAGAGTGGAGGCAGACTGGGCTGTGGCAACCCTCAAGGAACATGGGCCTGGCAAAGAGCAGAGTTTGGACTCTGAACATCAGGAGAGAAAACTTAAAGATATATAAAGAGTAATTCGATGGCATTCTTAGTCCTTAGGGACAAAGGAACAGAATTGAGTGGTAGCTCTTTGAGGACACCTTTGTGAGAGCACAAGAACTTTCCATTCCCCAGCATGAGAAATCAAGCTGACAAGTCACAAGTCAAGAAACTGACATGGTTGAGCAAGGACCTGCTTGTGATATTGAGGAGAAAAAAGGAAAAGTACAGGCAGTGGAAGTAGGGATGGGTGGTGGGAGAAAAATATAGGGATGTCATCCACATATACAGAGACAGGATCAGGAAAGCAGATGAAACTGAACTTGGTGAGGGATGTAAAAAATTTAAGGGATTCTTTAGATATAAATGGACAAAGAGAGGAGAGTGTACTCCCTCTGACAAATGAGAAGGGAGGTCTGGCTCCAACTGACATGAAGAAGGCTGAGGTACTCAACAAGTTTTTTTGCCTCAGTCTTCATGGACAATCAGGCTTCTCATGCTTCTCCTGGCCCTGAAGTTTCAGGCAGGGATGGTGGGAGTGAAATACTCTGCACTGCAGTGCAGAGTGGAACTCTACAGAGCAGAACAAGTCTGAGACTACCTCATGAGGCTGGAACTTGCTGATGTGGTTGCCAGCATGCTCTCCATCATGGCTATCAGGCAAAGTTACCAGTGACTGGAAAAAGGGAAATATCCATCTCATTTATAAGAAAGGGAGAAGGGAAGATGAAGGGCTAGTGAGCCTCACCTCTGCACTTGGGAAGATCCTCCTGGAAAACATTTTATGGTACATGTAGATAAAGAAGGTGGTTCTAAACAGCCAGTATGATTTCACCAAGGGCAGATCATGTCTGACAAATCTGATGGCCTTCTATGATGGAGAGATGGCACTGGCAGACAAAGGAAGGACAATGTCATCTACCTGGATTTCTGCGAGTCATCTAATATTATCCCATACTACATCCTTATCTCTAAATTGGAGAAATATGAATTTGAAAGATGGATTGTTTAGTGTATAGAGAGTTGGATGGGTGATTATAGCCAGAGTGTTGTGGTCAATGGCTCTATGTCCTAGTGAAGGTTAATCATAAGAAGTGCTCCCAGGTCTCTATCCTGGGACCAGAGCTCTTTAATGTCTTTAGCAACAACATAGAAGATGGAATCAAGTGTACCCTCAGCAAATTTACTGATGACACCGAACTGTGTGGTTGACACCATAGAAGGAAGGGACACTATCCAGACAGACCTGGACATGCTTGAAAAAATGGACCCATGTGAACCTGATGAAGGTCAACAAGGCCAAGTTCCATGTGTTGCACTTAGGTCAGGACAATCCAAGGTAGGAATACAGACTAGGAGAAGAACTCATTGAAAACAGCACTATGGAGAAAGCTTTGGAAGTTCTGATGGACAAACTGCTGGACACAAGCTAGTGGTGTGCACTTGCAGTGTAAAAATGGGCAGCTGACTTTTTACAGCCTGATAAGTGATAGAACCATGGGTAATGGCTTTAAACTAAAGGAGAAAAAAACAAAAAGTTAAATGTTAGGAAGAAATTTTTCACTCAGAGGTGCTGGCACAGCTGCCCAGAGAAGCTGTGGTGCCCCATACCTGGAGGCGCTCAAGGCCAGGTTGTATGGGGCCCTGTGCAGCCTGAGATGCACAGCATGGTGGGGCTGGGTGGGCTTTGAGGCCTTTTCCAAACTAAGCCATTCTGTGATTCTATCATTCCTCACTCATGTGAAACTACTATAGGCAGTCTTTTTCACCTGATGTGGAAGCAGCTCCTTGGATCTCAGTATTTTGCCTATCACTTTGATAGAACAGTGTATGTCCCAGGATATAGATTGGCACCAGCAAGAGATTATTTACCATGTAATTATCCCCTTCTCTTTGAAAGCTTCCTCGCACCTCCTTTCCCTGCAGTCCCCAGGCAAAAAGGTCTGGCTCATATGAAAAACTATAAGAACTTTGTGGCTGTGACTGCCTCTTCTTTCTGTGTTTGAACAGGCCCTCACATAAAGAAAGAGAGGCTGTCACTGCTACAGCATGGCATCAAAGCCACAGTTCCTTGTGGGCTGCAGTGACAGTTCTTGACCTCTAACCACAAGGCTATGTATCTGTGGTGTATTTTCCCATCCTGGTCCCTGCAGATGCTTCACTTCTTCCTCTTTAAAACAAAAAACAAAAACAAAAAAAAAAAAAAGGGGGGGGGAAAGGGGAAAGGGAAATAAGGGGGGAAATAAAAGGCAAATTTGCATGTGGTAGTTTTCCAGCATGAATATATACTGGTAAAACATTGTAGTATATGTCCTTGATTTCTATATATTTCTTTGTGCGTACCTATATTTAACACGTTTTATTATTTTTCACATAAGAGTTGTTTATTTAATATGTGTTATTCCTTCACAGGTAAACTCAAAGTGTTTAAACACTACTCAGAACCAGACACAGAAAGCTGCTCAAGAGTGATCTGCAGAAAGCATGTATTTATTTGGAGATAAACTGATTGGATTTGGGGCCTTAGTTACTTGGATAAGAATACAAGCTAAATCCACTAGGCTCCAGTCGTGCAGGCATTTTTACTTTTTACAGAAGTATAATTGCTTGCAGGGGAAAGCTTTCAGCTAGTCATAAAAGTCATAAAAGTCATAAAAACATTTACTTCAGAAACTCTATAAACAACACCAGCCAAAGAGAAATTAAACATAATCTATGGAAGAATGATGCTTATCTAAAGATCAAGAGCTAAATAAACAGCTTGTTGGGTGACATCTGTCAGATTAATGATTGGTAATAAAAGGCAAAAGATTTTAGAAGCTTATGGTTCCTGGACTCTTTCCACATCATTTTGCTTCTACACATGCTAAATGGCAGCAGATTCACTAGTTTAATATCAGCTAGTGACATTGTGTTTAAATTAATACTAGCTATCTACGTAACTTGGAGCAAAATGGCTGTTCTGTAAGACAAACATTTAGTGATGACATCAAATCTGCATGGACTCTGATGTAAATCTCAGATAATGTTCTAGGTTTGCTTTCTCACAGCACACTAGTTTCAGCTAAGTATTCTTGATTTGCAGGCAAATGTTGCTGCATGTTGGGTTACTGAGCTTGGACAGGCTGTGTAGTTCCATCAAATATCTGCCATCACCTGTTTGTTTTTTCTTATGATGAGTGATATGGTGTAGTGTGGGTAATGTGGACTGAGAAATACAAAAGACAACTTCCTTATTACTGCATTAAATTTCTAGCTTACCATCCTATTTTATTGCCAAAATATATGTTTACAGACCAATTATTATTTTTTTTCTTAATGCTTTTTTTGTCTGTGAATATATATATATATATATATATATATATATATATATATATATATAAATGAAGGAGGATAGGAGGATCATTTTTTTTCCAGCGTAAGAGAATTCAATATTCTTTTAATTTTTGTTTAAGAGCAACAACATTTTGAACTCATTATTTCACACAAATAAAAAAAAAAAAAACAAACCAAAAACAACAACAAAAAAACACAGACTTTGTAAAGTACAAAATCTGTACTTAAATTCTGTTGACTCCAGCCTGGGTTTTCCCCCCTATTTGTTTTTTTTTTCTCTTGCTAAAGGATAGGCCAGCCTCAAAAAATAGTTCCTTGAGCAATATGCTGCTTCAGTATTTCTAGAGACAATTAGATAGAAGTATTGTTGGTTATCATACATATATCAACAAAGAGTTAATCAACAATGTTGTATACCTTATCACACCATGTAGCATTTTATACTTCTAGAACCACGTCTCTAATGTTTGTAAACTGGCATGACTCCACTTATTACTTACAGCAGCTGAGGTTTTGGCACTGTTTTCCAATTGTACATTGTATTACAAGTGACACATTATTTCAGTGCTGAAGTTTTATCATATCTGAGGAATCCCTTTGTACCTGAAGCAGACGGAACATTCTCCCTGATGTGGAAGTAAACAAGACTTATGAACAGCTTGCCACTACTCATTGTAAATAGTTACCTCAGGTTTATTTTCTTACAAAGTCTGCTGGTTGCTAGAAGATATGGCACATTATGTGTGCAAGAACAGACATTGTGTCGCCATTGCACTGAGTACGTGATTAATAAAGAAGCCTATTTTTAACAACAAAACAATGTGCTATGTTTAGAAGTAAGAGTATACAGCACAGATTTAGCCATATTAAAATGCAGCAGATTACTTTGAGATGACTTCAGAACTCATATTTTTCTTATTTTGAGTGGATCTTGAGAAAGCCATCAAAAGAAAAACTGTATATTTCCCTTAGTTCTTATTCCTTATGTTGCTAGCTAATTATCAGAGTTTCAGGATGAACATTAAAAAATTCTACTAAGACTGACTGAACTAATTTGAATATACTTTTTAGGTAATTTGCTTTATAGTTTCCTAGGATTTAATCAGATTGATTATGTGGCTTAAATAGACTTTGTTAATTCATTTATACTGAGATTGGCTTTTTTCTTTTCTTCGTTTTCCCCAACCTTTTGATCAGTATGTCCTGGCTACCAAGTAAAATATATGACACATTCTTTCAGGAATAATTCTAGAAAAATTAACTAGTTCTAGTTTGGATTAAAAAAAAAAAAAGGAAATCAGATCAAAAGTGAAAGTAATCATCTAGGTAGTACGCTGTACATTCTCTGTTTTAGTAATATAATGTGTGCTTTTAGATGATACCTCCAAGAAAGATAAAAGCATGAAACCATTCTTCACACTCATCTCCTGAGACTTCAGGGTGGTTAGTGTTGCTAGAGCAAAGTGCAATGGTTTGGATATCTTTTGTTAAAATTCAGGCTGAACTCAAGATCCTACAAAGTATAACAGATGAAATTGTTAAAATCGGTGAAGTTTGTCTGTATGAACTTCATTGCAAAATGGTAGGCCTGAAGCTCATCAATCATTCCAAATTAGCCTAGCCAAACCCTAATCCTACAGACAGTGCTGAACATGTGAAACCATGCAGGGAGAGTTCTTGAAATTCAGTAGGACTTTGTGTGGGCATAAAAAGAGCAATGCTGTCTTTTTGCTGTCTCTGTGTATTAACCATCAGTATTTGGACCTTAATTTGTTAGACTGCTCTTTGTAGATGGAATTTCATACAAATTTTAGTATCTATTTTTATAATGTATCACTATAAAGTAATAATCAAGTGACAGGATAAACATTTGTGCAAATAGCATACAGTTTCCTGGCATGGGCTTTCTTTGGCATCACAGACTTGAAAATTTAGTATACTGAAGTAGAAACCATATGTATTAAAATTACTGTAAACAAACCTGTATTAAACCATCCCTTTAGAATATCAGAATTATAGTTGAAAACCAACAGATGGAGGTTGGAGAAAAAATTGAAAACATAATGGTGTAAGGATTTGGTTTTGGGTTATAGTTGTGCTGTAAATTCACAAAAGCAAATGTAGAACACTGAACTGATATACTGAACAAAGGCTTAGAAAGACTTCAAAAATCTTTTATGAGACTTGATGGATTTTTTTAATGGTAGTGTCATTAGAGTTTTTTATATACTCATTTTCTGAAATACTTGGTATAACTATGAATCAGAGTAGATTTAGAACTCCAGTGTCTTTTTGAGTCAAACATAAGAATAGTTTTTGACTTGATAAAGGATATTTTTTAAGCAGGAAAAGATATTCCTTCTATCTCAAATTTTAATTAAACCAAAATGATTGAGCATTTTTATAAAGAATGACGTATGCAGCAGATAATAAATAATGAAAGAATACACTGTTTACGTAGTTATCCTTTCCATACTTGTATATACCTCTGATGGTTCAAAGATTTACTTTTTATGTGTATAGCATATCATATTTTGTCATCTTTTTAATTATATTCTTTCCAAATGAAATTAAATATCCATTGTTCTTAAAATTAGCAGCAACTTTAAGACACCTAGTACTGTGCCTTCAGAATCAAATACTTGGTGTTTTATTTTTTCTATCAAACTAAATGCTTTCTTTTCCTTATTCATTATTGCATTCCAACACCTTTTTCTTTAACCTCACAATCCTGTGTGATAATTAGATGCATATACATAGTGTCCTTTTAAACATACTGTTTGTTATTGTAGGTTGTAAACTGATAGAATCCATCCACCATAAGTAGGTTTTTTTTGGAATATTGTTCATTGTCAAATAGAAAACGTTATAAAGCCACAGCCACTTAAATGACTTGTTAGAACTTTTCCACCTAGAATACATCAGCAGGTTTGTCTGTGTAGATGAAAAACGGAAAAGACAGCAACAAAAAAGAGATATGAGTCTTTAAATCACTGTTTGTTCTTAGCTGTATTTAGATGACCATACCTAGCTTTTCTGTTTGTGGAAAAATTACATTTTCAGGACAGAGTTTATAGTGTGAATTTTGAATACGTTCGTCTGTGATTGGCCTGGAGGTCAAGTGGAAGGATTTTACTCTATTTTCAACTTTATCCAAACAAGAAAAGTTGGAAATAAGCTACAAACTTTAGTATCATTGGCTTGACAATGATACTAAATTGGCAGATAGTTACACCTGTTCTGGTTATTTAAAATCACGGATGGTGAAAAACAATAACATTCAAAATTCACTAGCAATATCAATCCATTTTTTTAGAGTATTCTGGTAGTTAGATTACAGCAAGGTTCCCCATCAGTGCAAGAAGTGCTAAGTTTTAAATCCAAGATGTAAATGCATTTAGAATCAGTCTGCACCATTACTCATTTGACCCTTCCAATCTGTAAAATCTGGCATATTTTATTTGAATCTGATCATGATCTCACTGCTATTTATATAGAACATGCTTCTCTTTTTTTATTGAACTTCCTTCACTCATGCTCGTTTCCCTATTTGCCTTCCAAATAATTTGATTCATTTGGGTTTACTGAACGTATTCAGTTGGGGCAGAGCATGCTTGCATTTTCTGAATTCTTTGTGTATTACTTAGAAGCAGTCTGAAGACAATAGCAATCCTTCCAATTAGTCTATCAGGAAGTAACAGTGATTAGTTCAAGCATAATGGTTTTTTTTTAATAATTTTTTAAAATAATTTTTATTTTTATCTAACTCATAGAATGAAAAAGGTGAAAAAGATAAGGAGGAATAAGTAGCCATGCTTGTAAGATCACTTTTTATTAGCATCAGGGAGAGTGGCGTAAGTGGTGGAAGTGCCGCTCTGCTACACAGGAGGCTCGAATCCCGGGGGTTGGACTCGATGATCTCTAAGGTCCCTTCCAACCCGCATGAGACTGTGAGACTGTGAGTCCTGAGTCTATTTGTTTCAATACATAAGAATTTCAGGGCCATATGGCACTGTTCTATATTCAGTGGCAATTAAGCTGACACTTGGTGCCAGTTTCAGGTGTGCACTGCTCATCTGTAGAGAGCTGGAAAAATTCTAAGTGGAACAGAAATGGCATAGAGCTCACTTGGAGAGCCACTGACTGCCAACTGCAAGACTCCAACTAAAGATGCAAGAGAAATCCCACCAACAAACCCCAAGCACCTGAGAGCTGTGAACTGCTGATCTATACCATGCTAACTGCACAGCTACCAAACAGCCAGTTACAAACCAGCAGCTGTTGCTTCACATTCCTGTGACAACATATGTTTTGCTACTTCTTCTCTTAGTATCACCAAGATAGTGTTGCTGGCACTACTGATACTTTTATCACCATTGTAATTTTTCAGATCTGTGCTCAGGGGGACTTGTACGCCCTACAGCCTGTATTCTGACCAAATTAGGCCAAGGGTCAATACTGAAAGCTTTAGCCTGCATATATGAGGTTGCAACAATGTTTTATGCAAAGCCCAAGGTTCTAATATATGAACAAAACGGGATGACTAGTAATTTTAACCTGAAGAAGATTAATTTACAAGTATTAAACCTAATTAGTTAACCAATTAGCTAACTAGTTAACCAATTAGTTAACCAATAGCTATCATCTATAAATCAGGATGCAAGATTTGGCTCCACTGTGCCTCTTGACCAATGTCGTGAATGACTGCTGGTGGGGGGGGGGGGGAGGGGGCGAGTTGGAGGCCTGGGATCTGCTCCTCCAGGCAGGTGGAATCTGAAGGTTGCAAAGATGGTGACTTCAGCACAAACTTTGATGGCTCTTCCAAGGGGAGAGTCACCTCAGAAGTAGAGAAAGTATATTCAGTGTGGCTATATGCAGGGGACAGAATGGACGAGAGATAAGAAGATGATGTATGAGAGGGTACCTGGGAGGTGGGAGGAGTAACATGACCTCTGCTTCACCTCTTTGAAGCTATGTTGGGGCCATTATAGTTTGCTCCCATCCAGTTGCATTACTCATTACTGACTAATGATGGGTAGAAAACAAAGTAGCAATTTATCCTTGCCTGATATCTTATCTTAAAATTTGAATTTTTAAACAATGAACGAAGCACAGCAGTCCCATAGAGTAGAAAAAATAATTAAAAATTTAAAAAATGATTAGAAGTAGTAGTATTTACCTGCTTAAGCCACAGTTATTCATATACATTTATATGAGGGAAATGGTCTTTGTCCTTAGTTCTATAAAGCTCTTAACCTTGGTCATCATCTAAGAATAGGATATGCAGAGAATAATTATTTCTGGCTTTCGAGTCTCTTCTCCCAGAGGATCAATCTTTGTTCTCTTCGGGAAGGAATTCAGTCATCCGGAATAAAATTAAGTGATGACAAATTCTTTGGAGAATATCCACCAACTTATTTAGTTTTCTTGTTAACAGATCAAAGAAGAGTTGCATAATTTTTATATAACATTCATGTATGCATCCTTCCTTCCTCAGCAAAAGTGGTAAATTTGCCTCGCCATGGTTTTCTTTGTTTTGTTTTATTTTAATACTACTATTTTTAAGGGACTTATGTTACATCTGGGCTTTCTAAATATTCACAGTTTTGTGGAGCTGCATGTTAACATGAACATTTTTCTGATCTTACCATGTATATCTTGACATTAATTTTGATATCTGAATGGACAGTATATATTTTAATTCTAAAATCTGTTTTAAACTTTGCTGGGATGAATGGGATTGTAGCCGTAGAATACAATTGCTCAATTGCTCTTATTATGTTTCTAAGATTTTCCAAGGCACTAGAATCCAACCTTTTGGCTTGCCTGAGTTGCATTCAGTGAAGAGGAATTGTTTTGGGCAGCATATAAGCAGGTCACTTTGAAGATAATGCCTCCTATTTATTCCCATGGAACCTACAACACATACAACAAGCACAGTAACTCTGATACAGAAGATTCTCAGCTAAATAACATTACTTTTCAATACAGTCACCATCTTTAGCTATCTGGTCACCAGCGATGAACAAGAGTTGCTGCGTGCCATGTTCACCCAAACCTGTACCAGTTGAAGCGACCCACTGTTGCTCTCACAACTGCTGAAATGCACCAATGTGCTCACATCTACTGTTTGATCTCAATAAACGTTCAGAAAGAGTAAATGTCAATGGAAGCAAAATTTTTTTCATGAAGGACGTCAATGACACACCTGTGCTTCATATGCACTTCCATGTCAGATCCTATTGCATCAGACTGCCCCTCTGCTGCCACATGGTGACAAAATGCAATGGGATAATGGTGGGAAGGCTCAGCCTCTACTGTCATACCACCAACATATGCCGCTAATGTCATGGACCAGTATCATAAAATAATAGGTATTACTTTCCAACCAAACCTCATAAAATATATGCCATAATTAATACATAAGTAACAAAACATTTTATTTTTTAATATTTTTATTAAAACATTCTTTAAAAGAGAGTAATGAAAACATAAAATTAGTGGAATATTTTAACTTGTTTCTGTGTAATTAATGCATTGTTATCGTTCAGAATAAGGGGTTGCAATTCTTAGTGAGTTCTCCAGGTGTTCATCAAAGATTTTTGATGAAATTTTTACTCTTACTGTGCTTCATTCTTGACAGTTGTTCACAAATGTGCCTACTGCTGAAAAATAATGGCATGTATAATGTGTGATTGTGTGGCAAGGAATATTTCATTCTGGTAAGAGAGGTCTTAAAAGTCTGGTCAAGAAACTTGATCATAGAATCATATCATAGAAACACAGAATTGCCTGGGTTGAAAGGGACCACAATGATCATCCAGTTTCAACCCCCTTGCCATGTGCAGGATCACCAACCACCAGAACAGGCTGCCCAGAGCCACATCCAGCCTGTCCTTGAATGCCTCCAGGGATGGGGCATCTACAACCTCCTTGAGCAACCTGTTCCAGTGCGTCATCATTGCAGCTCTATATGTTCCATTTTTAAAATTTGCAGATAATGTATTTATGATGACTGAATATGGAGTTGCAAACATGAATTGATCATTTTTTTCACTGTCTTGAAACCTATTCTCAAACTCCTGTATCAAAACAGAAGGCATGGCTGCCTATTTTTCTTTGCGTGACTGTATTTACCCAGTGTATCAAATTGCATACAATTGTTTTCCATCACTTGAGTCAACACAGCAATGCACCCTCCTTGTACCTTGGTTTCAGCCCAGATGGTACCAGTCACATACCAAAAATTTGTTTGTTGTGAGTGATGGCTACACACTCAGCCACTCAGAAGGGAGGAGCCATTGCTGAGAGGCAGTCTGTGTTATGAGTTGTGCCAGGCCTCATGTGGCCTATGGTTTGGACATGCCTGTTATTAGGTTTTTAAAATCGAAGTGTTCCACTGATTCTCCTTTATTTTGTGTGAGTGCTTGATCTCAACATTAGTATAGTGTACTGCTTGCTTGTCATGCATATATTCACTTGTCTTGGCTAAATAATTGTGTACAGCTTCATTGCCCCTTGTTCTGACTTGCTTCTGGTCTTCTCCAAGGAGAACTGACATCTTTGATCAAAAAAGTGTTTGCTGCTGCACTTCTTAGTGTTTTCTGAAATTTAGCAGATTATGTAATTCCATTTGTACTTGTTACTTTCCAGACTGTGCTATTACCCAAATTTTGCATTACTATTTTTATATTTTCCATAATGTTGTATTTCCAAATACTGTATGATCACAATCCTTTTAATAATTGCTCAGAACTATATCATGGCTTAAACATAAATTAGTCATGCCCAACTCTAATACTCTAAGATGTTTTCTGGGCAAATGGCTTATGCAAAGGTTAAAATGAGAGAACATTTACTGTTCTGAACCTGTCACAACTACAAGTAATACACCTATAAATAATGAAAATATTTTCTATTAAACATTGTCATTGTACATTTTTTACAGAGTACAGAGAAGTATCAAGGCATTAGTGTTGAAAATCTGAATTAGTACGGAGACTAAAACTGGAAGTGCAAAAGGCAAATCATTTTACCATGACCAAATCATTTGAACTTTATGTTTTGCTACCTTTTAGTCAGTACTGAACATTAGCATTTAATGGCTTTGAACAAATTATAATGATTTGTGTCATACTAAAAATAGTGTCAAAATATTTCATGCAGTCTTACTACGCATGGACAAGCTGATTCAAATTTTTGAATGTTTCAAAGTACTGTCATAACGAAAAAGCCAAAATATTGTAAACAGCGAGTACATTAACAGCTATTAAAGGGAAAGATCTGTTACACATCATAAAGTGCAGTAATTTCTAGTTCTATTGTACCATTGTATATAGCATCATGAAAAATTTGGAAAATTCACTCAATATTATATAATACTTCACCTTTGCCTTTTTTTCCTTTTTCTTTTTGTTCTCCTTTTTTACCTAGATCCTGACATGCATGTTTATTTCCAAACACTAGAAGATCCATATCTGTATCAGAGAAATACTTCCATTGAGTTATGGGAAACATCCTTCCAGTGTTTCTATTCTCACAGTCCTGTATACCTCCCAAGTGCAAATAAGTGGGAAGAGGAAAGAACACAGCTTTTTAATGTCCACAGAGATATCACTTCATGACAAAAGTGCTTTTTCTGAAAATTGTTTATAATTAATACTCACTACGTTGTTCTTAGTGTGTAATGTATTGAGGCAAAATGTCCGCTCTGAAAGTGATGGTCTTAGTTGGCAAATTCTGCTAGCCTCAAGGATGTGCAGCACATAAGATGAGAAATAAAGGTGCATCAGGGGGGCAGGTACTCAGGTGGTGCTGTTGTTAAGAAGGGGATGTGAATTTTCAGCAGCTGAGAATCCAGGCCATGAAAATCTGTCAGCCTACATCACTTCATCTAACCCTCATTGAAATCAGCGGCCGTATTTCCATAGACATTTAGTAGCTGTTGTAACAGAGCTCAGTGCTGAGCCTGCAGCACTTTCCAGAAAACTGAAAGATGGAGAAGAGGATAATTTGCTCTCTGAATTGACAGTTTTGTAGCTAGAAAAAAGAAGTACTTAAGGAAGGATAGAAAAGTTGAGAAAAGAACTGGAATTGGACTTAGCAAAGTGTTGCAGAATGATTATGTGCTTTGGATAAGGTTTTGAGCCTGCAACCCTTAATTGTGTTGATATCTTCTCTGTAACTATTGCTGGGTACACCTGTAACTCCCATTAGCTTGAGAGGGATTTGTATGTGCTTAGCACCTCTAAGAACTTGGACCCTGATGCTTACACACATCTTATATTGTGAATTTGCAGAGACACATATCTGGAAAGAAAAAAATTTGACTATCCTGTTCTTATTGGGTTCTGGTTGGGTGAGAAATGCTGAAATAATTGACTTTCCCATAATATTTCATCACTTCATCACTTCATCTTTTCTTTTTATTCAGCAGCAAGAAGATCAACAGTATGCAGAAATGAAAAACAAAATTTTAGAAATTATTCTATCATTCATCCCCAATTCACATTCTTTTTTTTTTTGTCACTTTCTTTGGTTCTGAATCCACAGGTCTTGCTTCCAGAAATGGACATTTCATACCTGGATTGATGCTAAATATACAACCTAGTTCAGCAGAGCTAAATATTTGACCTGAAGACTTTTGAGATTCAAGTTGTCAGATCTCATCTGTGTTTGTCCCAGTGAAAATCCTGATATTTTATTATTCTTTCTCTCCCTTTACCGATCTGGCACAGGAATATCTCTTTATGTCTAAACAGTAATGGCTACTATGAACCCTAATATTATTTTATTCAGATGTATTCCTTGGAAACACGTGAACAGTCAAAAGAACAAAGGAGGGAGAAGAAAGTATCAGATATACTTTACCAGTGGGAAGTAAAGCCCAGAGGATCAATGCTTTTTTTCACAACCACACAGGAACTTCATGGAAAAAATCCACATAACTATAAGTCCATTCCTGTCTTCAGTGAGTGTGTGTAATCACACAATGTTTTCAGCATATTTGAAATGCCATTATTCAACCACTTCTCTCTATTTTTCTAATAAAAATCTGAACTTACGCTATTTGAGAAGAGTTGTGCCCAATAAAACAAACCAATGGCATGTTAATGAATATTGAGCACAGTTATCAAAAATTAAAAGCGTACTCTCCATAGAGAATTTAAAGTACATAATATAACTTCCAATACATATCTTGTATTGCCAAATTTCTTCAGAGGAGGCATGTTTTTAATTTATTCTTATTTTAAAGCAAACTGAAAGGAAAACCACAAAATTCCATGAACCTCAGCAATATGCTCCAGGGGGTATTTGGCACATTACCACTTAAAACCTATTTTGTTCTCTGCTCCCTGAAATTTCATTAACTCCTGTTCCACTAAGGAATATTAGTATTTGCAGCCTGCAGGACATGGTGGAACACTATGAGAACCTTATGGGTATTCTAGAAAATTTGTCCCTTTTCTCAGAGATGTATTGGAGTCAACACATCCTAAAGTCATTCTGATAATGGTTACTATCACCACTGCAGAAAAGGTTCAACTTCTGTTTTCCCTTAAAGGAGCTTTGAAAATGCTGCTTTTAAGGTAGCCACATGTTTATGTTTCCCTCTATCCCTTGTTGCTGGACTCTAGAGCAAATATCATGAAGAAACCTTTTCTACTTTTACTAGGTTTGGGTTTAGAACACACCTGTTCCCCTCCACTCCTTTCTCCTTCTATTCCAAGTTTCCATGTAATGAACTACTAACAGTGTTAGCTTATTTTCAGTGACTGTCTTTTTTTCAAGTCTTCTGGTCTGAAGTTTTAAACTTAAGTACTAAAAGTGATATCTAGATAAATCTGAAATCTTCAGGTTTTTCTGTATCTTCTTTTAATGTTACATGTCTTTTTTCATAGTAGGGAAATACATAAGATCTTCCTTTGCACCATTTAAAGTTATCCCTTTCACTGAGCAGTTCAAAATCTCAGAAAAACATAGAAGCTTAGAAAACCATCATACAAAGCACCAGACTCTTCCTTTCTTGATTGTATATGCATAAGTTCAATAAACTGTGTACGTATTCAAAACTGTAAATTTATGTAAGGCACACTTGGGCAAAGCTAGAATTATGAAATTTTCACAATAAAGTGTTCCTTTCCCTTTCCCTTTCCCTTTCCCTTTCCCTTTCCCTTTCCCTTTCCCTTTCCCTTTCCCTTTCCCTTTCCCTTTCCCTTTCCCTTTCCCTTTCCCTTTCCCCTTCCCTTTCCCTTTCCTTTTCCCTTTCCCTTTCCCTTTCCCTTCCATTTTTTTTTTCTTTTATCCCTTCCTTTCCCTTCTCTATTTCATTTCATTTAATTTCACTTCATTTCTCTGTTTAAATGTGCAGAAAAAGCTGCAGGCTGAAATGAGTTTGCATTGTTCAGAATACTTAATAATGTTTAAATTGCATTGAAGACGAGGACCAATTTGACTGAACACTAGATTTTTGGCACAGCTGTGACAAATATGGTAAAACAGGCAGGGGGAGGGGGCTAAGGCCAAACATTCTTGTAGTAGCTTCATTGTTTACGTAGAGAAAGGATGAGATTTTTTAAGTCTGTGATGACAGTCAGAATACTTCAACAACTCAAGACGGGTTTTAAATTACAGTGGTCTATGCAAATAACATAGTCATGCAAAATATGCACCTGTAGTTTAAAAAAAACAACAGGAGAGGTATTAAAACTATAGTTGCTGTGGAGGAAGAACTAGAAAGTTAAACTGAAATATAAGAGAATGTCCAAATTTGGAAGGGATCCGCAATGATCAAGTCAAAGAAGATATGATTAAGATTTATCTGAAACATAAACAGTGGTATAGAATTTGGAGGAAAGTGCTCAAAGTGAGAGACAAGTATCCAGGTTACTTCCTCACTTTAACCTAACTTTAAACTCAGTAGCAAAAGGGAGAAATGTTATGAATTTCTGGCAGTTAGATTTTCAGGGGAAAAATCATTATAGGAATTATGGAACAGTTAACAATGGACAAAATGTTCCCAAATTGCATTTTTTTTTTTTTTTTTGTAATTGTTTTTCCAATCCTGATATTTAATGTCTAATCTGAAGAGATTTCACATTAGAGGCTGATGAATGGTATGTTTTTTGTTTGTTTGTTTTCTTTTTTATCTAATTCATTATACATTTGCCACTCTGAATTTAAAAAAGAATATAGGAATAGAGAATGAATATTTCAGATTATTTGTTTTCTTAAGCTCAGATTTCAATGTGAATCTTATTCAAAAGTCTGTAAAACCAAAGAAATATTCAGGGAAAGTTTCTCATTCGTAATTCTACAAATCAACTTAATTGTCCTACAGTTTTAACATTCTTCTGTTTTTTGACAGTTCCATGAAACAAAATAAAAGGAAAATTTCTTTTCTGGATTTTTTTTTTTTTTTTCTTCAGACCATGTCTGATTAATAGCTATTTTCAAATGCAATATGCTCAAGTGGATGGGGTTTTCATTGATAGAGACATACAGAGTGCTTTCTGAGAACCATGCAATTACTCAGTAGAAATGTTTATGTGTTTTTGTGATTAAAAAGTATTCTTTTGTGTTGATTGGTTGGAAGTCACATTAGACCTCCAAAGAACATTGAGTTCAACATCCCTGCCAAAGCAGGATCGCTACACCAGGTGAAGCATGTTCACAGTAGGTGACTATCATACGATGCTTAAAAGGAAGTGGTTGTAGGCAGTATATGATATAAAAGACAGAAAAAAAGGCATATATTTTGATTACTGTTTGTTTAAATGTTGATGGAGCTCTTCTCTCTACCTACTCTTTCAGCATTTGCCAGCTTTACAAAGATTGGTAGTACTAGTCAGATGGGAATGATACTTTTTGTCTTTTATTAATCTCAGCATTAATCTTAAGAGTCTTTAAAGGTTAAAATAAATAAATAAATAAATCTCTGTATTCTCCTATTTAACTTTCCTTCAAAGAAAGATTGTATCCCCCCACTTGGGGACAAGTTGGCTCAAATACTGGAACATGTGGATTCTATATTTTACATAATCCACACATCTTCCTGTGAGCACCGGGTAGAATGATGTCTTTTAATTTGTTTATTTGAAAATCAACCAGTACTGAAACAGAATTAGCGTCTTCAGCTTTGTTTGTCCCCTGTATAATCACTTTTTTATTAACTTCAGTGAGAAGGCAGTGTTGACTTTATGCTAGGGGAACTTGGGAGCTTTTTCAGCTCATCCCATACAGGGAAAAACAACTTTTAAGGAGAAAGTAATCTTTAAAATAGAAAAGCCAAGAACAAACACTATTTGAGAGTAATTTTGTTTTTTAGTTAGACCAAAACACCCTAAGCAATTTTATGGCCATGTAACTGAAGTTGGGTGGTTTGAAACGCTTCCTAGTTTCTTTTCCACAACTGCACGTCTTCTAATTTCTGTCTTCTCAGTGTCTACTGTTTGTCATAAGTCATAATCATAAAGACACAGAAGCTGTTTCTCCCTATATCTGAATATAGTATTTCTTTTCCTAAGCTTGTGTGCAGTCTCTTAATGTTAGTGTAAACTAGCACACATATTCACTAGAAAACAATGATTTTTTTCCAATGCTCCCACCACATTTCAGAGCAGCTTGAAGCAACATTTCTATAGCATTTAGCAGTTAAAAACAAACAAACAAAAAGCTTTCTTGTCTTTTCCTCTGAGATTCCCAGAAATCAGTTTTTTGCTTTTTGTCAGTTGACCCTTGTTAGACAATACTACAGACTTTTATTATGTATGACCTTTTCTGCTTAGCTCTGTCTTTCATTACCAAGTCTAAAAACACACATCAGAGAAACTAGGATTCTGAATGTGAATACTTTGACTCTCAGGGTAAAAATAAGAGCTCTTTTTAAGTAAGGAGGAAAAGCATGTGGAATATCTTGTTCATATCACATTTGTCAGCATACCCCACTTGCATGCAAAATATTGGCAAAGACTGAGAGCAAAGAAGCGGGAAATAACTCTGTGGTGATGAGATAGAAAGGTGGTGGTGATATACATAGACAGATTATGCTTATCATACAAACCTTGAGTGGGATTTCTAGAATGTTAAAACAATATCATGGTGAAGGAAGAAAACTGGTATTAAAATATATATATATATATACACGTATATACATATATATATATATATATATATATATAAAATCTATTTGTGATGATTTGGATGATATGGCTGCTGGAACCAACTGGAGTAATGCTTAGATGAATTAGCATCTATAACTTATGGCTGTCATTTATGCTGACAGCCTTTTGTCAACAAGCCTCTCCACTACAGAAGGGTGAAAAAGTTCTCAAGGGAGGGATAGTCCAGCATTCCTGGGATATTTGCTTAGTTCAGCAAAATCTCTAAACCGATCATTAGATACCAGTAGTCTGTTCAATTTATATGTTGTTTTTACCCACGTTGCCATGGAAATACACATCATACTTGTCTGCGTTCCAAATCTGACTATATAGTGGTAATCATAGTTTATAACACTAAATCATTAGTCCTTAGAGACAGTATTACTTCTGAAGTAATACACATTAGATTTTTTTCTTTTTTTTTTCTTTTTTTTTCTTTTTTTTTTTTTGGCTCATTTCAGGTTTTAAAATTTCTGAATCTTGATGGAAAGAGTGGTAACAGATTTGTAATGAAAAAATATCATGGAATCATATAACTATTTGTTTAGAAGGGACCCATATCCAAGGACATGACCTTTTGCTAGGTCAGGATTGCAAGAACAGCAATGAGTGGTTCAGCAACAAGTGAGTTATTTGAATGCTGCAGTGACTTTATCTAAAATGCTACAAAAGTGCCTGGGTCACTTTTGCTTAGAAACTGAAATACAGCATGTGAGAATTATGTTTTTGTAGCTCTGTTAAAAGTGTAGTGTGGTTGTCATATCAAACTAGCACCGAGATTTTTAGAAGTATTATAGAAGGAAGGAAGGGCATACACATAATTCTGAAGAAATGAAACAAAGGTATAAGACACTGATCACTTCTTAAATTCTCATTAGGTTGCAGAAGTGGAATAATCAAATAATTGATCAGAACATCACTGTATCATGACTTTTTCTCAATTGTTGCAGTTGGAATGAATTACTTGGAATTTTTCCAATAATCCACAATTTGCGTATCATAACTAAACATAGGGGGAAAGAGGTACAACAAAGGGAACAAGAAGGATTTCATCTGAGGCCAGGTCAACACTTGCCCTAGATAATGGTTGATAACTGAACTGTTTATAGCGGGTTACCTACCAGCACCGGCTGGTTTTCATCATGATGGTAAAAGAAAATGTTTCATGCAACAAGCATTGATCCCCTTGTTATGACTTGAAAGCTGCACAACTGCTTTTCATTCCAGGAGAATATGAGTGAAAAATCCTCCTAAGAATGTGGAAACCTGTTGATATTACACACATTACTTTCAGTAATATATATGATATCACATAAAACTAGGCAGGAAGACATTTTGTACTCCTTTTAATAGGAAACCTAACCCCCGAGTAAAACTTGTTTAGTGTAACTACATAGAATTTCCTTCACTGGGTTTATTTTGGCCTCCCCACTGTCACAGATGTTCATTATTGCTCAAAGAAAACACTGTAAATTTAGTCAAGAGTTCAAATGAGGAAAGGGAGAAATCAGAATAAGATTTATAAGTTTTTTGTTATATGTGACCTGATCATCAGCTCTAGAAAGCACATTAGCAACCTGCTGGGATCTGGTTTCCTCCTGGGAAAGCAGTGACGTAAATCCACTCACCCCTAATAGGAGCTGTTGAGATTATTGAGTGATTTGACTAATGGTCAAATGAAAGAGAGCACAACAAGGTGAAAAAAAACTTTCAAAGGGTGTTTTCAGGTTTGAGGGAGATAAGATGGGTTTTGTGGCTCTTTTATCGCTTTCTCATGCCAGGATACTTTAGATGTGTCCAGAGGAATTTGGCCCATGCAATTTCAGTCACTGTATTCACACGGGAATTTTAGCTGACCTTGTCAACTCTGACAGCAGTGCCTTAGATAGTACAGAGACCCTCCCTACGCTTTAAGAGCTCTATTAATAGACCTGTGGCATTCAACTGAACATTTGTCCTGGAGGTGTGAGGTTTTTCACTCTTCTAAGAGTTTGCTTGCATATGTTAGGACTGTACAATGAAGCCTTGAATCTCACAAGATAATGGAGACATAACCCTTAGTGCACTAGTGGCACTTGGCTTTGCTTCTACTTCAGCAAGCTTTTCATTTTTTCCACAGTATTTTTTATCATCAGAAACTTTTTTTTTTTTTTTTTTTTTTTTTTTTAAAGCCATTCTATTGCTGTTGAAATATAACAGTGAAATTATAAATAAGTTATATGTATTCTGGTAGCTTATTGAGTGTTCTTGCTTTGATCTTTCTTCTGTCATCAGGGAATTTTCTTGCTAATTGGCATTTGTGATCTTAATGGACCTGTTATTCCTCAGAAAGAGGGGAGACTGGACTTTTATATTAGTGTAGCTGAGTGGTGTCTAATATAGCTACTAATGCTGAAGTTCATACAGGAAAAAATCCTGTTCCTGTTACTAAGTTGGTATTTAGATTTTGTTCTAGACAGATACAGTCCATGTGATGGAGACAGTAACCCATTATCACTTGTAAGAAGCCCTCATTAGCTGGTCTAATTTAGTTCTCATCTATTTCTTAACCATAAATTATAACTTTGTGCCATTCCAAGCATACTAACAGAGAAAGCATCTTATATGTTGAAGCTCTTTGAGAAAAGGAAAGAAAAATGAAATCATAGTGGTAAGGAAAGGTGACTATTTCACATAAAAAGCATTGGAACATATTTCTGTTAGTACTTATGTTTCTCTTGAAAATGTTTTTTCTTTTTATTGGAAGAGAAACAGAAAAAAAGATGAAGACAGATAATTTTGTGAAAAAAAGAATTCGGCCATAAAATAACACATGTATAAAAGCAAATTATTTCTTGTCATTAGGGAAAATATATATTTTTTCATGGATTAAAGAAAATTATTGTATAATTTGATCTATTTGTTCTTTTCATTTGTTTGGCATAGCAACAAACTTTACCTGTTAATTACAGTATTCTATGAATGTGTTTGCTCTGTTTATTTTCTTTTACAACGTGTTCTAATCAGATAATAGCTGTGAAGACCTTGTTGTAGGACAGTGTTAGAACTAAAAATTCTTTGAACTTATACAGTTCTTGTCCAGTAAACCTTAGAAATTCTTTGGACATGTCAGCGAACACAAGGATGAGCCAAAATATGTGTGTTCAGAGAAGCAACCAATAGAACTAATAAAGGAATGGAATGGCTTTGGTATTTGTGAGAAAAACCTTAGAAGAATCATATAATAAAACTGAGAATATATAGTATAGCTTTAATATAGAGTATAGATTTAAGGGCAGTTCTAAAAACACTGACTAGTACTATGAGTGTGACACTTACATGTAGCTGAAAGCTTAATGCTGTTATCTTAATTTACCTATAGCAGGCTGTTCTTACAACCTCTCTTATTTCTCACAGAGTCACTTATCAGTCAGTGCTTGGGCAGAATCAAAGGGTACTTTTCCCAAGATTCAACTTCCCTAATCTTCAGGAAAAAAAAGTATATTTTTTAGCACGTGGATAGAAATGAAATTCCTTGTTAAATGTTTGATATGTTTCCAATGTCTTGGAAAATATAAAAATTACTATTTATATATATGAAGTGTAATTTGTATGTATATATATTTTATAACATTTACATCACTGAAGTTTTTTTGTTTTTTTTTTTTTCTAATGACTACAATAGCAGGGAGAGGAAGAGTCTGGGGAATATTTCTAGTCAACTTGCTTAGATTCTTAATTTTTATTATTATTATATTATTATTATTATTATTATTATTTAAAATATAAGCAGATGGAGTACATTTAAACTACTAAATCAAAGCAAATGTGTCAGCAGGTGGCCAACTTTAGAAAATATGAGAGCTGGAAGAAGAACAAAAACTTCCTTTTTATAAAAAAAGTTACCTTTGTTTAGACAACGACAAGAGAAATATGAAAAGCCAAAGTAGTTTTCTTTAATGATATTAAGAACTCAGATGTTAATGGCACATCTGAAATGGAATCTATGAGTGAGTAGCCTTTCCCTTCCCTTCCCTTCCCTTCCCTTCCCTTCCCTTCCCTTCCCTTCCCTTCCCTTCCCTTCCCTTCCCTTCCCTTCCCTTCCCTTCCCTTCCCTTCCCTTCCCTTCCCTTCCCTTCCCTTCCCTTCCCTTCCCTTCCCTTCCCTTCCCTTCCCTTCCCTTCCCTTCCCTTCCCTTCCCTTCCCTTCCAAAACATTTGTTAAACTATGATGTGTCACAGATGTTTTCCCCTGTAAAATCAATTGACATATTTTGAAAAATGACCCCTTTCAGTTGGCAGCATCCAAGCAGACAGTCTGAGAGCAAGATAACTGCATTCTTCTCAAACATCAGATGAAACCAACAAGGAATATTCTGGAAACATTTAATGAAAAAAAGTTTTCTTTTATAAACAAAAATTTAGAAGTAGTGAAACAGTATTTGTTTTCTTTGTTTTTTTCCCTCTATGTACTTCTCCCTACCTCAAACTGGCACTTAGAATCAGAGGAGCAGCTAGTAAACTTGCTGATAAATCTTAGCTGCAAGAAAATTGTGTCTCTAGTCATCTTAACTTATATAATGTTTATTTCAGCATCAACAAATATTTTTCCCCAGTGAAGGTATAGGAAAGTGAAGGATTTAAGAGAGCAATTTTCATCTTCACTGTGTAGACTAGTTTTCAGAAGGAAAAATACAGTAAAAATACTGATTCCTCAAGGCACTTATGGATATCTCAAATATTTCTGTAGTGTTTGAATACTTTTTTTTTTTTTTTTCCAGAAGCCACAGTTTGAGACTTCATACAGAAGAAGGTTGCAATTCATCCTTTTTTTTTTTTTTTTTTTTTTACTGTACTGGCCATGCAAGACAGGCAATAAATAATTCAAGATGTATGTTCATGTATTGTTGTGAGGTTAATAAGGTCATCCAGAGTAACTGTCTCACAAAATTTTCATGAAATTGGTCAAGTTGGAGTGCATTATGTACGTGTGTAAAACTCTACACACAGGAGTGAAATAACCAGTAAATGATGGGAAAATCTACAAACCTTGACATATAAGTCCAGGCCTACTGAGGGCTGCATGTTTTTATGTACAGGTTGCTCTAAAAGTAATCTCTCCAATTTATTTCCATGGAAAATACAACAGATATAAAGAGCACAATAACACTATTTGATAAAGCAAACTGTCAGCTACAAAAACCTGCTTTTTTACAGTCAACATCATTAGCTATACATTTTCACCAGCAATGAAGCAGAGCGTGCAGACTGCACTCATAAAAATCTGCATCAGTGGAGGTGACCCACTGTGTTAGTGTCACTGCTGATGAAACTCACCACTCCCCCCTCACTGTGTTCACATCCATTGCTTGTTCTCCATAAACATTCAGCAGATGTCAATGAATGTCACTAAGTGCCATTTTTTTTTTTCTTTTCACATGGAGGAATGTAATGACACATCTTTGCTTCATGCACACTTCCATGTCAGATGCCACCGCGGCATCTGAAGTCACATGGCAACAAAGTGTAATAGAATACTAGTTCTAGCCTCTACCTCCATACCACGAACATCTTCCTCCGATGTCATGGACTAATATAATAAAATAGGAGGCTGTACTTTCAAAGCAGCCCTCAAAGTTGTTTGCCTTGAAACTGGTGCCTGTGTATGTGTATGAATGTGATCTATAACACCTGCTATTGTGATGTTATTCCCTTCTCTTTTGCTCCAAGTACACTCAAGATTCATCTCACCTTCCTTTTTGTCTTTTGACAGATGATCTAATAAAAGGCTTTCCCTCCAGCTTCCAACTTTGTTGTGTCCTAGAACCTGCAGGGCCACTGCTACTCTACTGCTGTTCACCTTAGCCTCCACTGTAGCCCCAATCACACTGAGAGAAACACATGAAAATGGTAATTCATCCCATTGGAAAACAAATATCTGCTGTGGGAGATGAGTCATCCACTGAAGATGCTGTAAAGGAGCCTGGACAACTGCCCAACATCTGGAGTGCTAACGCTAGGTGTGATGGACACCTCCCTCAGGACACCCACAGAGAAGCCTAACCTAGCCTCAGTTCTAAGGTGGCAAAGCTGTGGTTTCAGCTTATGTGCCACTGCTCTCTGAACAGTCCCTGAAATAATGGTAGCCATGATCCTGTGTTACATGCCACACCTACTTGCTTTCTCTGCTTTTTGTTATCAACTGACAAAGAAAATGCTGTGCTAACAAAAATGCTGATGCTGATGAAAGCAATCAGCTAGGACTGGCAAAAAATCAGTTAAGAAACAAAAGTATACAGAATAAAATAATGTAAAGCCAGATGTCATGCTATGTACTTATTTTTCTGACTTATTTAAATGTGTTTGATACTGTACATCAGTGGGGTGCCCTTCCTGTGCTCTGAAATCTGTTTATAAAGGTGAATGTATTTTTAGGACAGATGTAGAGATTAAATACATTATAGACTTCTCTTATTTTAATTTTGTCAAAACTTGCAAGTATATTCTGGGATGTTTACCAGCCCTTGAGGAGAAAATTGGCAGTGTAATGAAGCATAAAGCACAGTTCAAAATTCTGAGTGACTGGAACAAGCTGAAGTAGTTAATACTTCATTGCACAGCGTGTTATCCCTGCTCGTTCTTGTTTAGCTTTCTTTAGCTGCTACAGTTCAGAGACATAGTAAATAGACCCTATTGATTAGAATAATGAGTTGTCTTTCTGTTATTTGTTCAGTTGTTTGGTGTTAATACAGTCCAAATTCTTATGATATTTTAGTGCTATTTCCACAAGTATATTTTTTTACTATTATTATATATTATTTATTATTATTATTTTCAAATGATGTCTCTGGACCTCTGGTGAGAAGAAAACAGCTGTAGATGGCTGGAACTTGTTTTATAAATTGGTTATGTAAGATATGAATATTCATGTAAGACAGGAAAAAACATAACAGAAGAAACAGGAAACAGACCAGTTCATGTTTGCGCTGCTAATGTTGAAGTGAATGGAGTACAGGGGTTGAGAAGTCTTCAGTCAGGTTCTGTGGACCTGTGTAGTGTACATGTCTCTTCTCGGTCTGGATTAATATGACATGCAGGTTGCAGCCTGTTGTGCTGTAACTCCAATAGGCAGCTCAGCACCTCACAGCTGCACACTCACCCTTCCCATGTGGGACAGAGGGAGAAACAGAAAGGTAAAAGTGCAGGAACTTGTAAGCTGAGATGAAAGCAGTTTACTAGGTAAAGCAAAAGCTGCATGTACAAGCAAAGCAAAGCAAGGAATTAATTTGCTACTTCCTCCTGGCAGGCTGATATTCAGCCATTTCCAGGAAAGCAAGGCTCATCATGTACAACAGTTTCTTGGGAAGACAAATGCCACCACTCTGAACTTTCTCTCTTTCCTCCCTTACACTAGTTTGTATTGCTGAGCATGACATGATATGGTATAGGATATATTTGGGGTCAACTATGTTTCTTCTGTCCTGTTCCAGCCTTTTGTGTACTGCCTTCCAGCCTTCTCACTGACAAAGCAGCATCAGAAGCAGAAAAGTCTTTGATGCTGTGGAAGCACTGCTCAACAACTAAAATGTCAGCATGTCACAAACATTATTTAGAAAAAAAAATAATCCAAAACACAGCATCATATGAGCATCTGTGGAGAAAATTAACCCTATTTTGGACAGTCATATCACAATGGTATGAGGGTTGTATTAATTATTAATAAGGACTGTATTAACACAACGTTAATATACGGTTTGGAAAAGACCACTAAGATCACACACAGTCCAACTGTCAAGTCCAGCTGTCAACTCACCCCCACCATGCTCACTGCCCATGTCCCTCATTGCCACATCCACATGGTTCTTGGACACCTCCAGGGATGGTGACTGCACCACCTCCCTGGGCAGCCTGTGCCACTGCATCACTGCTCTTGCTGAGAGGACATTATTCCTAATTACCAATCCTAAGTTTCCCTAGTGCAATGTAAGGCAATTCTCTCTCATCCTATCACTGTTGTCTGGGAGAAGAGGCTGACCCCCCCATCCCCTCACCATTGCCTCCCTTCAGGGAATAGAGAGTGATGAGGTCTCTCTTCCAGCATAACCTGTTTCCAACATTCCCTCATCTGCCTAATCAGAGGCAACAGCAACAGAAACCAGCCCAGCCTTTTAAGACATCACCACTTGTAAAGTACCCTTAAATCCTCCTGCCTGTTCTGCCCAGCATATTAGCAGGCTGTTGAGCACATTTGCTCTTTCTTGTCATGTGCTGGAGCATGATTCATGTTCTGTAACACAATAGTTTATTTAATCTTTTGTACTATTTCCTACTTACTCAATGCCATGACTATATTTCATACTTTTCATACTTAATGTCATAATTTGTATGCAATAATCTCTTAGTTCTTATATTATCTTCTTGTACTTAGTTTCACAGATTGTCTAGAAAAAAAACCACTTCATTTTAGCAGCTTCAAATTTGCCATTTATTCATATTTCTAAAACATCTTTCTGGCACTGGGCTCTGAAAATTACATGAGGAAGAAGATACAAGAAATTAGCAGAGCTACAGGAAAGAACTGCAGCACTGAGAAATGAATATAAAACACCAAAAGTTTCACAATGTATTTTCTTTTCTCATTTATCAAATAGTATCCTTGTCAGGGCATATTTGAAATGTACAATATTAAAGTGAATGGGGAGGGGGGAGGAGGGGAAGAAAAAAAAGTACTGTTGTAAAAATATAAACTCTTTGTATGGTTTACAATATTTTGGTAACATCTTAACAGGTTTAAACTGTATGCCCAGTGATGGGTTGTATATAATGTAGTATGTGTTTAATACAAGCTACTTGTGGTGCTCTCTACACTCCACTCGCTGGCATTTTTAAAATCCATTTC
The DNA here is from genome assembly GCF_054131305.1 of Coturnix japonica. Lineage (NCBI taxonomy): Eukaryota > Metazoa > Chordata > Aves > Galliformes > Phasianidae > Coturnix > Coturnix japonica. The sequence continues at coordinate 94,799,402 of NC_140663.1, read as the reverse complement.
CAGAAGGAATCGTACTCCAAGAAAACGTTTAATTTTTTTCATCGTTACAGGTATAATCTGATAGAAGTGGGTTAGCCTGTGGCTCAGTGTGGCTTGTCAACAGCCAAAGCGTGGCCTCACTGCAGGTCTGCGTGACTGGTATGGCAGTGAAAAGCTGTGCTGGTGTGTGAGGCTGTTAGGCAATCGGGATTCCTGGCTGAGGAAGACAATGAATCAGCAGGCATGGCTGAAGGTGACAATGACAAATGCTGCATAGCCATCACAGCCAAGTCTTGTTTCTTAGCCCAGTGATGAAACTGGTGAGGTTCCCTCCAGAGGATCACATCAACAGTAATTTATCCTCGGTTCTTCAAAGACCATGGCAGGAGTCTTCTGGCTTTCAGACATACACAGATATGAGTCTCTGGCCCGGGGGCAAGAAACTGGATTTCTCTTGCTTAGAAGAATGTGCATTTATTGTAAATCTTCTGGCCACTTGGGAATCCTTCTGGGGCCCTGGTTTGTAGGTGTTTCATTCTTTAAATATCTCATTACAATAATATTCAGAAATATCTGAGTCAGTGTTTTCCCAATGACTGTGAGAAGCAGGAGTTGCTGAGAACTGTGTGACAGCACATATAAGTGCACTGGGATTTGCAGATCCTGGTGCTCCAGTAAGATACTTTCAGTGGTGATACTCACCTGTCCTTGACACACTTTACAGTGTTGAACACATGCTAAGGGTTTGCATGGAGCTGAATGGTGCAGTGCTCATTAAGTTCAAACCATTACTTGGGATATACTTCTCTATATAGAAAGTGTTATAGTTCACTTAAAACTTTTAATGCTAAATTTCCTCCTGCTTTGGTTTGAATTAGTAGTGCTGGCTTCTCTGCCTTTTTAGAAACAGTTCCTGCTTGAATGGAATCTCTTTGGCTTATCAGAGGGAAATATTTGAGAAAATATTGTGATAACTGTGAGACCTGGAAATTTAATTGCTTTCATTTTGTATCTTTCTACAGACATTTTCCAGTGCTGGATATATTTGGCTGTAGTAGGGACTGTAGGATGAATGACAACTTTGTTTCCATAATGCTGGAAGGAGTCAGATGTTCAAAGTTTAAAGTCTTTTCCTATCTCAGGAGCTCCACTGATATGCAATATGAAGGTTGGATTTTTTTTTCTTAGGCTCTAGAGAACTCATTTTCTTTCTGTTTTGCATCTCTGTGTTGTTGAATCTGTCTTGTTGTATTGCTACCAGGTGTCTTTAGAGCAAAAGCTCTCAGATTAGAACAGTCTGAATCAGGCTGCAAAGGATCAACTTTAAGATGTTGTCCAAGAATGCTTTTTCTTTTTCCTTCCTGTCATGGCTCAGCCACAGAGAATTTACCTTGTCTTTTAGCTGCTGTTCTTGTTCTCAGCTGTTTTACATTTAGATGAACCAGCAGAACTCAGACATCAGGAATTACCCATACAGATGGACTATCACCACATCATTTTGAAAGGCCTGAATACTGAGCACATGACTCTTGATTTCCCATTCCCATAGAATCAGTGAGAGGGATTGGACACACTGACTGTAGTACCGGTGGTCTTTTTTGTCCCTCTGCATCCTATGAGACTTTCAGATGTGGACACCGCATCCTACCTGCTCATGATATACTCAGTGTGCTAGATCACAGCAAGGCTTACTGATGAGAGGAAGATACAATACTAAATTAACTAATACTTGATTGAGGACAGTTAAGCTCATAGCTGGCAGCTGCCAGCATGTCACACTGTGAATACAAAGGTCACAGAAAGTCTAAGTGACATTTAAGGTCACTTGCCCAAGAAACAATTTATAATGTGGAACCCACACTAAAGGATTGTATGGAGGTGACTGGTGTAGTGCTCATGCAGTGGGCATGGTAAAAAAAAAGGCACCATAAATGGAGAATCTGTGTCTTGGCTTTAGAACGTCTCCTTGCAAATGTGCTGCTCCCATGAGGAGCAGTAGGACATGTGTGGAGGGAGAGTGGTGTACTTCCATAGCACAGCTTTCAGGTCTTCATGGGCTGACAAGAGCACTCCTACTGCCAGCAGGCAAAAGGCAGGAGGAGATTTGGAAATGGAACTGCGGTAGTTTGTTCCGCTCATTACGCCCAGTTCTTTCCAGTCAGTTGGTTATCCATTAGCTTGGGAAGTACAAAAATCACCTGGAGGTATCACAGCTCTTTTAGGGCATATTCAGAAGATGTATCTCCCTGTTGCTCTCTCCTTCCATTTGTCATCTTTCTCATTACAGAGTAGCTTATTTGCTAGCCACTTTGCCAACTCCAGGATTTATAGCAGCTGAAAAGAGTACTTTAGGCAGGGAGGAGTGACTGCATTGACCATGAACTCCCAGAACTCTCCAAGAAGTCAATGTATTAAAGATAATGATGTACCAGGGCAATAAAATGTAGAGGCAATAAAAATGTTAAACAGATGTTAATACATGCAAGCAAAATACATAATATGAAAATGGAAAAAGCCCTAAATAACTACTGGACATTTTATATTGTCTTAAATATGCTTCTGCAGACACCTGTATGGTTCAGTGGCACAATTTGTCACGCAAATCATGTTGCTTGGCAGATAAGCCAAATCTTTCTGACATTCCCAGTCCCATTCATGGGACACTGGTGATAAACTTCAAAACTGGGGTGTGGGAGAAAAGTGGAGAAGGGAAACTGAGACCTGCTTAGATTAACTTTTTAAATTTATAGTGCCTTGAATTCCTTTTCCTTCTCTTTTCTATAATGGAAGAAAGAAAACTCTCCAGTTCTCTGAGGCTACAGCTCTTGATCTATGGCCCTTACTTCAGAAAGCACTTATGTATGCTTCCAAGTATTCTTTTCCTTTTTTAATAAGTGGGTCTTAAGCAGATGTTTAAGTAGTTTGTTTTTGCACTGGTTGTCTTATAAACTAACAGCTAATGTTATGGGTTAATATTACAGATGTGCTGAAGAACTGCTGCTGCTTGAGGCACAGCAAATGGAAGATATGAAGGGAACCAGGATGTACAGAAATACTTACTCCTATTGGAAATAACTTTATCTTTGGCAAAAAGGGGAGAATGTCTGAGAAGCGGTTTATGATTTCATCCAGCCTTACCTGTCAACGTGCTGCAAAAAAAAAAAGCACAACAAAGCTTCCATAAATTATCAGTTCTATCCAAATTTATTAAGCATAGAGAACTTGTGATGCTCTCTGTTAATTCTCTGTGCTGTGTACAGCTAACCCTTTAGTTGTCCTTCACACATATTTTGAGAATAAAAATTCCAGCATTCCAGGAACGCATAGTATTGGCCATGCTTTTTTGTCCAACAAAGGCTGGAGGAACATAGAGTTCAAATGAATACATAACGTTTTGTTAAGCTTCTGGCAACTTTACATGGATAGAGTTTAACAAATGACAAATTGTGCTTGTCAGCATAGCAAACTTTGTGCTTCTTATCATGTACAGTATTTCTGAAAATGGCCAACAGCTTAACTATAAAGTGTGTCTATGTTTGTGTATAGGGTTCTTTGGGAGTATTAAAAACACAGTGCCCGTGAATGTAGTTGTTAATGCTTAAGTTGTATCTGTTAGTGTGCAAAACCAGACTTCCTGGTCTAGTAGTGTCTGTGTAGGGGTGGAGGAGCTCTGGCACAGTGGAGATCAGCCCAGTAGGGTGATGCGAGGGTGGTAGGCATGGACATCCACCCTACCAGCTGTGCTGTCTCTGCTGGTGTTTCACACAGCACGACTCTGTCCTCTATAGCTGATGGCACATCTGTCTGTGAGCTACCAGGTGTCAGAGATTCAAAATGCTGTACAAGAAGATAATAATCCCAGAGGCTAAAAGAGGGCCCATCTGCTGTCAGTGGGTGTGCCAAGCACTTTTGCAGTCTTTTGTCTTCTAGAGGTCAAATTGCTTTACTAACTGTCTACAGCAACCTTAACTAGCCTTTTAAAGGAAGATTTAAGGTATTTTTAGTGTAACTTCATAAAACCTTTTGTAGTCACATCTTTTTACGAATCTTAGAAAAGAAAAAACACCGTTTCTGGCTTCATTTGCTTTACCCTTTGTTGGCTGGCACTCTGCTTTCACTGGTTTTTGGTTCCTTGGAGTTGACAGTGAGGACACTGGTGCCCTGGTTTAGAAGTACAGCTTATTACTGAAATGATAATGATAAGCTACAAAATTACAGTTAACATTTTATAAACAAATATTTCCCAATCATCATTTTTGTCTGAGATTTTGCAATGACAAAGCATGGGAATAAACATACTATTAAAATGGGAATCATGATACATATGTCAGTCTGACTGTAAAAACCTAATCAGTGATTTCAAAATCCTTGAATTTTAAATACAATTATGATCTGATTATTTCTTGCAACACTCAACAGTTAAATTTTATACTTAAACACCATATCTTCTTTCACTAGCACATAATCTACCAGTCATATGTTTTATGATGATGTGAGCATGTATCTTACCAGCAAATGTTCTGGCCAACAATAGCATCATTTTTTCATAAGCAGGAGGAAAAGTATTTTAAAAATAGCTTGAGATAAACCCAACCAGCAGTAAAAGTTTGATTTTTAATGCAGAAGAAATATGCGAAGCAGAAAAATGACTTTTCTCAATATATCCTTTGTGTACACCGAACTATAAAATATCACTAATCCATCAACAGTAATAAGAAGCGATTTTTTAAAATAAATGAAATAGAAAGGTTTACAGAACAAAGTTGCCTAACTTTGTCAGTCAAGATTGATATTTTTAAGTTTCTTTAAGTAGAAAAAAAAAAAAAAGAGAAGAAGTTAATGATATATGAGACTTACACTAATAGGCTGGAGATAAGCTGAAACTTTAATACACAGCATGCTGTTGAAACAACACTAAATGTTCATCTTTCATAGTTTAACAGAAAATGGTTGCTTTTTGGTCTTACTTTCATGTAATGTATGTATTTAATCATGAAAAATGCACAGTGTGCATAACCACTGACCTATGAACTCAATTAGCTGTGTAGCTTCATTCTTTGGGAGTCAGTAGGTGTCTCAGGCTATATAATCTATTGAATTGACTAGCTTCAGCAATACAGAATTGCTGTCAGTGCTTTGACAATAAAGGGGAAATACAGTCCTACTTTTACAGTTGTGAAAATATCTTCCTTCCAATGGAAATATTAAGGACAGGTGGATGAGGAAGCACAATATAATTCTGTGATCAAAATACTCACAGCTAATGGTGACTAATGGTGACTGTTATTGTTAATTAAACATTGGCAACTTACAAAATTGGGAATTCAATTATTTATTTATTTTGCTTGGAATCCCGTTCCAAAGGAGAACAATTTTAGAGAACTGAATCATCTTTAAAATTTGTTACTCATTCATTTAATTATTGTTAATATTAGACAAACTAATACATTGACGGTCTATGTAAAGGCATACTCAGGATGTTGTTGTACTACATATAATAGTAAAATAGTAAAATTTCTACAGATACAGTTAATAATATCTGTAAGAACTTTGACGCTGTGAATTTTTGTGTGGTTCAGGTTGCATTACTGATGAACTCTCTTGACAATGTTTGCATCTAAACTCCCTTGAGTATTTTGTCAGTGCTCTACATCAGTACTTTTACTGATGAAACATAATATTGAGATGTTGAAGGTTTCAAGTCTTGATCCTTTTAGTCTCCTTTGAATGCCACTTAAGAACATGTTAATCCTTATTTTCTTTTTTGCTGCCAAAATGTAATCATCTGTTGTTTTCCCGTATTCTGATGGTGTTCTAAAGGAAAAAGAACAATTTAGTAGCCCAGTGTGGGTTTCGCCAGAAATCACATTCACTACAAGGACACTACCTGCTCCCAATGGATACTGTCAATATGTCTGATATTGAAAGATTCTGTACCAGACTCTGAGGAAACAGATTGTGACTTGCCGTGAATAATACCATAATCAACAAAGACTGATCTCCTGAATGGAATGTTTCCTATTTACTGAGGCTTGTGGTGGTGGTCTGGATGGTGACTGGAAAGAAGGACTTATGTTGTTGCTGAAGTGAACAAAGTAAATTTGACACTTATGTGTCAAGTGTGGTAGGAATTTCACAACACAGCCGTAAGAATGTTGAAATGGCAGATCTCTGTAAATACAACCCACTGGTACAAACACATACCAAATTTCAGGACATCTTTGTTATTTTGGAATTGCGGTTGTTTACAGCTAGACAGTACTTCTTAATTTCCTTCAACATGAAGCAAAATTCAATTTTAAAAGTAATGTTATTCAGTAGGTTTTCTGTGAACTCTTTAAGTTTCATGTGCTTTTTCATTTTCTTCTCATTTTTTTCTCAGTCACTGTCACCAGATGTTAGTGTGTTGCATTATGTTTTCAACTCTGAGTGATTAAAAGTGGAATTAAGTCTGAATAAGAAAAATGAGTAGTATGAGTGCTTTGTATAATCCATGATTCATCTATAAAATTTTGACTTCTTATATACTGAAAGCAAGAAAATTTCTTCAGTTTACTTCTAAAAAAGGATTGTGGAAAAATCCATGTTGGTTTCAGTGCCTTTCCATCAGCACAAGTGTTAAGCTATGATCACACGTACGCACCTTCCATGTCATTTCAGCAACTTCCAACCTCCTTCTAGTGCTACTATCAAAATAAGAAAAACTGCAACATTTTGGCATAGGATATATTGTAAATGAAAACACTCCCAAAGAAGTGTTTTTTCAAACGTTTTTTGTGGTATATGATGCAACTGCCTGGGACGTTACTCAAGAGTCCTGATGCATGAATATTCTACAAGTGTGTCCTATTAGACATTTTTAAAAAATGGTACCACTCATTAAGCAATCTATCATCATAATTAAGTGTGCTGATTTATCTGTACACAGCATTTCAGAAAACACACAATATGCTTTGAACTGATGAAGAAAGGCATCTGGAATCTCTCACGACTGTGTTTTTATTATACATTGTTTCTGTTTTGTTTTCTGATGTATATGTTCTAGACATATGAAGCTGTAGAGAGTGATTTTGTTTTAAATTTATCTCTGTCTGGCTGAAAAACAAAAAGAGATTGTACACTATCAGCAATTATTTATATTGAAATTACTGCCCATACAGTAATCCAGAAATCAGTAACGTTAGGGAATGGACAGGTGGTTGCAAGCTAATGAAGTACAATAGTTCATGATTCATTACTTGTCAACTAGGATATGTTTATTGACTATATGCTTTGCTCTTTGCCTATCCCATGTGGAAGAAGATGATATATTTTGTTTATAGGCAAATGAAGAAAGATCTGTACACACTGTTACTTGGCACATTTTGGTCTTTTGAAACTGCAGTACTAGTCACACAGAGTGAGATAATGTCCTGGATGGACTCAGTCTTCATATCACTGTTGGTCCTGCTTCTTGGGTGTGCACTAACATCAGTTGCAAAACCGTGCCATCCAAAAAAATACTTAAGTCCTGCATTTGTTTAACATTTGACCTTGTGCTCAGAAATGTTTATACAAAAATAATACATAGAAGATGACATGATTTCTATCCCAAAGAGCACCCTAAACTCAAAAGAAAAACTGTGTAAAATAAAACCACTGGTTGTTTCTGGGTCAATTTTTTACCCAAAGCTGATAGAATAGTTATAAAACACGGCCCAGTATTCAGTGATAATATGAGTTAAATTGTTCTTTATCAGCAATGACATCTGGGACAAAAAAAAAAAATCAGTAGATTAAAATGTTTTATGGATATATGCATATATATATACATTTTTATGTGTTTATGTATATCTGAATACAGATTAGTGTATATGGTATGTATCTGTGTATGTATTTATACAGAGAGATATAAAATTGCATACAGTTACAGTTCTGACATGCATGCATTGTGTACTTCAAGAACTCAGGATTTACTAAGATAGTAAACTTAGCAATGCAGTTATTAATGCTTTAGGGCCTTCTTACTTCTCCCTTGAAATCAGTAGGCCATATACCCCTGGGAATTCCTTGAGCCACTGTCAGTAATTCAGTTATATTATCATTACATACCTGGGAGTTTCCAAAATCTTTTGAATTATTCAACTGTAAAGGAAATGTAAGGTTTTTAATAAGTTCTTTGAATTTCTGGGTAGTAAGGGAGTAGAGATGTTTCACACATACCGTACTACCTAATTTGCTTTTGGGAAAAAGCTTGGATAAAAACTGTCATATTAGGTTAAAGATATAGAAGTGTGTTTAAATATGCCTACTTGGATCTTGAAAAATACATCTTCCATATCCTCAAATGTCCATTATTAATCTGGCTTTATGATAGGAAGTGATATTAAAATGTTAGGGAGTTACAGTAAAGAATATCATGATTTCATGCTGTAGTTTTAACAGAGGGATTGAGAACACCCTTTGAATCTGGTCTAATCCCATGCCCTTTGATTCTGGGACACTGATTGTACATCATTTTGACATGTAAGGTCAAAGGCTTCTGTGTCTGCAAGGGCAGTATAGTTCCTCTCAATTGGTTCACATGGTTGCTCACAACCTTGCAGAAAAACACGTCTTCCTACTACAAAGACACAGAGTGAGCCACTTCTTTCTGCCAACGTATTCTGTTTGTGTACCATCCTCACCACTTAGGAATTAGAACATTTGTTTTTAATTAGGTAAGGATAAAATTTATTTATTGGATAAAAATTACAGGAGCCTCTTCTCTGAAGTCTGAATAATCTTCACCTTTTCTTATCTGAATGGAAGTGAGAGAACGAGGAGAGGATCAGAAGAACCAAAAGAACCACAGGGAAAACATGTTTCCCTTAGGTTTGTAGCCCAAGATCAAGGCATCTGGAACCAGTGGATAAGATAAACAACTGAATTCCTAGGAATGTCCTGAAACAACAATTCCACTTGTGAGGCATTTAGAAGTTTCAGTTTGTTTCTATTCTAAAATGGAAAGAAAATGGGATTTTTCAGAATTTCATTAGAAAAGAGCAAGAGGAAAGCTATAGTCAGTGGGAAGAGAAAAGACTCTGAAAGGAGAAGTGATCCAAGAAAGAAAGGGAGCTGGTAGAGAGGATCCAGAGGAGGGTCACAAAGATAATCAGAGGGTCTGGAGCATGTCCTTTATGAAGACAGGCTTGTTCAACCTGGAGAAGAGAAGGATGTGGTATAACCTCATTGTAGCCTTCCAGTACCCAAAGGGAGCCTATAAACAAGAGGGGAGTCAACTTTTAATAAGGATAGATAACAGCAGAAGATGGGGAAATGGTTTTAAGTTGAAGGAAGGAAGATTTAGGTTATATTTCAAAAGGAAGTTCTTTACCAAGAGTGTGGTGATGTGCTGGAACAGGCTGCCCAGAGAGGCTATGGATGCCCCGTCCCTGGAACTGTTCAAGACCAAGTTGGATGGGACACTGGGCAGCCTGGTCTAGTATTACATAAGGAGACTGGTGGCTGTACCTCTGCCAGAGGGCTTGAAGCTTTGTGCTCTTTGAGGTCCCTTCCAACCCAGGCCCATCTATGATTCTGTGATTCAGGAGTGCTTTGAAAAATACTGCTCTGTCCATTAATAATAAAAATATGTCTTTTAAAAAAAGTTTTTAAGAAGTTTTTTAAAAAGAAAGACAATTATTTCCTAAGCACTTTAGTCTTTCTGAAAATTCTCTCTTCATAACTGAATATTTTTTAACACATATAGGATACAGCTTATAGGTTTCATTAGTTTTAAAGACATTGCCCATAGACATAGGATCAGGCAGAAAAGGAAATGTGAGCATGACAAGTACAGATTTAGAGGGGACAAAATGAACTTCTGTGCTAAAACTCCTGGAAAACGGCAAGGTTATAGTTCTCTCTGTTTTGATGAAATGATTGTTTTGCCGGGGAAGACTTAGAATGTTTCAGAAAGTCCAAGAGCCTTCTTCACAGTATATATTTTCAAACCATTTGGACTACTTCCCTCATATAATTGTTCTACTTTTTGTTTTATGTAAGAGAGAGAGAGGGAAAAATAGACCCAACTTCTTTATAAATAAAAGTCAAGCAAACTCAACCTAATGTATGCTGTTTATAGTAACTTATACAGTTAATGGTTGAAAATGTAACCAGAACTCTTGCTTTATACAGTTTTGATTTTCTGTGTGGGTTTTTGAAATAGTGCCAGTAAGCACTGTCCTGTATAGGAGACTGAAAAATATCATCTTGCCTGCAGAATTTACAAAGCTCAAGGAAAAAAACTTGGTTTAAGTTGAAGGCCTTTTAATCTTTGCTTGGATAACATAATAAGTGAATTGACTTCAAAAGCAATAAGGTAACAGAAAGCAAGGACTCAAAACTTACTTACCTGGCAGCGTAAACATAATTTCAGAATAATGTGAAGATTCTCAGTGTTAAAATCTTGGCCTGAGAACATCTGTGAAAACAGTGTAGGAAAAAAGATGAACTATAGGAAATATTTGTTCATTAGAGAATACTTAATCCAGATTGCTTTCTTTTATGGATTGTTATGTAGTTTTATTACTACTTTTTCATGCATGCTTTCCAGAGAGTAACATTCTATAAACCATAGAAAAAAAATCAAGAAGTTAATTAAAACAAAACATTAGGTAAAATATCTCTGTTACAAATACCATATGTATTAATGCTGTTGAATGCATAAGAAGAGACACAGAACATATGTGGATGTTATTTTAAATTTTTCATGCCAATTCGCTGCTACTTGCAAATTCCAATGAGTAAATTATGAGCTGCAGAATGTATTCACTTAAGAGCTTGTGCACTGATAACATAAAATAGGAAATAAATATTAAATAACATGAAGATTTTCTGTAATTGGTGGCAAAAGAAGTCGTTTATATTTTTTGTCAGTGAATCCCCAGCATGACCCCACAACACCACATGCATGCATCTATGCTGCTCAGACAAAAAAACCCCACAAAACTGACTAGTGTGGCTATAAAACCTTAACTGAATTGCTTTTTTCTTTTTTCCAAGAGAACAGTAATATACACTTTATCAGACAATGAATCAAAAAAACATACTGTGAAGCAAACTTCAAGCTGTAAAAATATACAATTGGCAAAATAACAAAAAATTAAAACACAAATGAAAATTTTCTTCTGAATGATATCTCTTTTGAAAGCAAAGAAAATATTTTTAAGAAATAATGTGTCAATAAGCCATTAAACTGCAGGCAACGTCAAGTAAATGAAGTAAAATTTAAGTATTTGAAAAAATGTGATTTGGAAGTAGTTATGAGTGCTGGCCAGATTGTATATTAGAAGAAAACTAACAAAAAAACCAGATAACTAAAACTATCTTCACTCTGAGAAGTAAATGCATTTTACTTATTCATATAGTTGCCACTGAGTTATCCTATCGTTTTATGAGGAAGCAACAAATTCCTGCAGCTACGTGGAATATTAAACACTGAAGTTCTTGGATATTTTAAGGATAATGACTTATGCAATATATGCATGAGAGAGAAGACTATGTTTCTTAATCTAAACTGATAGTTTGGTAAATGACACATTTTAATCCATGTTTAAATAGATGTGCTACTGGTGCCTTTTACACAGCCTATGCTCCTTCCTCAAAATACAATATAGGACACAGAAGAGCTGCAACCTTGCTCCAGATCATATTAATAATATTGGCATTGAGCTGAGATGTTTCTTCTTACACTTTTCTAGCACAGGATGTATTCTAGCCTAGGATGAAGGCAAATCTGAGGACAGCATGTTGCAGAAATATCCTACTAAATGCTCCAGCTGTATCAGTGTTGTTGCATATTGTGTGACCCAAAAGCCTCCCAGTTGGTGTGCTAGCACAAATAGGGTAATTCTGATAGGGAGATGCTGATACAAGAGCTCAACAGGGTGTGTATTTGCCACCGAAACAGAACAGAGAAGGATAGCTCTCCAGCACTGATGGGGACCCTGGCTCTCCTAAAGCAGATTCACTGTTATCCTGACAAAAAGCACATTATCTTCATGTACCAGAAGATTTCAGCAGGAACTTCCTCCCCTGAGGACCAGACTAAAGGCCTTTATCATTAAAAACAGGTGTTTTGTCTTTTTTAATTAATGGTGTTTGTCCCACTGGTATGATTCAAATCCAGGGTATTTTTGGTGTTTGGTGGGCCAAGAATAGCTGATTCATATTGCACTACTCTAATTCTTTGGCCTGATGCTACTATTTGACAGTACTGTTCAATCTGAAGCTTCACTTAAGATTTCCCATGGTACATTTGACTGTTTGTACACACAGGGCACAGCATATTCCTGCTTCAGCAACAGCAGTGGTCTCACAGATCACTTGTTTCCACCCATCTTAATCCATCTACCCTTCCAACCCAGTTGTTTGTGTTGAGCTATTACAGCATTCCAGACAACCCCCTGCAAGTTGTAGTCTTTGACTTCCATTCCTGGAGCATAGTTATGTTTTTCACCTTTCTTCCTCTGAGAAGCATTGCTAGCTGTACCCATTGCCTGCACTATGTGAACCCCAGGTATACTTTTTGGTGGCTGATCTCTGCTCAATGGGTCCATGTAGTAGCAGCACCAGAAGTGACCCAGGGCTATACCCACAGCATCCACGTCTGAGACTGTGTGATCTTCCTCCCTAACGCAGAGTGCCTCTCTTCCTTTATCAAGCTTTCCCCGACTTTTCTGCTTCAGTAAGTGACTCAGTGTGTTTGACCAGGGTAGGTCAACTCATGTGCTTGTCCATGCTAAGCATGGAGATTTGGTTGTCAAGCACATAACACATGGTGGTGGCCACTGAAAGGTAGAAGAGGATCCAGTAGACTTTCTGGGTCCAGTCACTGATGTATAAAAGTCAGGCACCCTGTCTCAGCTTCTTCAGTGGTGAAGGGAGAAAGGGGGTGGTTTTCCCTTGAAGTACTGACTTCCTCTGCACAAGTGGATGCCATTATCCCCACAACTAGGGATGCTTTAGACTGGCTGCCTCACTCTAAGAAGACTGCCATGGGCTCTGGGAAGTCCTTAGTGAGCATCTCTATTCTATCTGATCGCTGAAATAAGTGACACAATTAGCACAATCTGTAGTGGTCTTTATGTGAAGTGTGCAGAGGTCTTGCAGTAGCTTGCTCAGCTTCGGATGTGAAAATAGTGAAAGTTGCCACAAGGGATCTGCCACTCCCTTTACATATTAAGATTGGCATGTACTTATATTGCCTAGAAAACAACTCTACAGAAGAACAGTAAGATAAATCAGTGGAGAAACAAGAACTGTTCTCTTGCAGAGTGGGAGGCTATTGCAAATACTGAATGAAGTACTTACTGTAAAATAACCACCTTTTGCAGAGACCAAGATGGAGCCCTGCCTGCTGAAACTTGCAGTCTATTGGGCTGTAGTCCCTTGCTTCAGATGACAGGGTTTGCATTTGCACATGCAAGATGCAGCCCTCAAGAAGCTGGCAAGAAACCAGCATGTCATTTATTTGGATTATGCTGACTGTGGTAAATAAATGAGTTTGGGAAGAAGGGTGAACTCACATGTTTATATGCATTGGAAATATGAGTTCAGTAGAGTGTAAAGCCAGGAAACTAAGGAAATTCTAGTGAACCACAACATCTGAGCACAATGTATTGAATTTTTAATAGACCCAGACTGAAATTCTGTTTGATATTCAACAACCTGTAACAGCAAAGCGGCATGTTCTACTTTGAACAGGTAAATCCTTTAAGTGCAGACTACTCTGGTACTATTCTTTTTGTGCTACAAAGAAAGCAGAAGTTGAGGTGACTTTTGTTGTCTGTATCTTAATGTAGTTATTTGCTGAATGCTTTATGTATTAGTTAATAAAGTGTATGAAAATTAATAAGTGTTTCTAATAGTATTCCCAAATATAGCTGCAAAAGATGATTTCAGTCAGCCTTCAGTTTGCTTCAGGGATCTCTTACATTTAGATTGAAGCACTAATTACATTAGTCTATGAGAAAATATAACATTCAAATGAGAAAACAAACAAACAAAAAACCAACAGGATGCAAAACTCAATCACAAAGCATATTACATGACTAGAAAGTGATATAAAAGAGTTTTATCTTTTTGATTACCCAATAAAGGTGTTAGAAACGAGCCATATTACATAGACATATGGAAGTTCTTCTATCTTCCTCAAACTACTTTTTAAATCAAGATGCGAAAGAAGAAAATAAGGAGCAAAGACAGAATCTCAGTCCTGCACTGAGCACATGACTATCTCACCATGCAGACTGACACATCTTCACACAAGCCCAGGAAAAAAGCAGCCCCCACAAGAAATTTCCATGTATTTCTGTGCGAGAACCTACCTGGTTGACTGACCTGAGCAGGGCCTATTCAGAAATAGCTGAAGTCAGTGGGAGTTTTGCTAGCTGAATTTAGTGAGTTTGAGATCGAGCCCTACAACCAGGTAAGAAAAACTGTTCTCAGTCCAAACAACATTCTCCTCACGGAGTTATTGGGGAAAAAATGAATAAGCAGTCCAAGAAATGAAAAATAGCTGTATTTAAAAGTGAATGTCAGTTCAAATTATTTGACATATTGTAAATGAAGAGAACAGGCATTTCTGTCAGATGCACGCTTTGCAAATGTTCTTTTTACTAATAATGGTTTTTCAGTTCATAAAGGTCTGGGAGCACTCCAAGCCTTGTCTTGCAGTAAAGTGAACTGTTATATATAAGCAGGAAGTATAAAAGAAATAACAAAATTACATTTACTTGTATTCACATGTTTCTATGCTTGTGTTAGTGTGTGGGTAGAAACAGGGAAAAGCAGTGGTACATTTAGCAGATTTCATATCTCAGTTACACAACTGTGGTGACATTATTGTATTCTACTACATACAGCCATGAATCTAGCAAAAGCTGAATGTCAAAATGTAGAGTAACCTAGAACTTGGGTAGCTGAAGGTTGATGAGAATGTAAGGATATACAGAGTTCTGTCTCTTTCATATGAAGTATTTGCAAGGGTATAATTCTGGAGAAAATGCACTTTCATGTTCAATATTATATCTTGACTGTGCCTCATGCATTATTTATTATTTTACTGTTGGGAGATCTCTTAGAAAGAACATTCACTGTTGAACATAAATCAGTTTGAAAACTATGTAAAAATAAATGGTTTAATTGCATTTCTTTAACTACTTATATTCCTGCGAGCTGCTAATAGAGACAATAAATTTAAAATTAAATATGTAAAGAAATAATTTAAGTAGCTCTCTATTCATAGGTCTGTAATATTTACTTTTCTTTACTCTGTGTGACTATTTTGATTCTTACACAGTCTTACAGCAGAGATACCATGGGAAATTTGAAGTCAGTTTGTATATCCTTTAAAGGAAGGAATTATTTTGCAATGAAACAATTGTAATTGGAAAAAGAAAATTTTAACATTTTAAGATGTCTAAGTAAAAAATTTCTCCAACATCCAAAATAGCAATCAGATAAATAATTAGAAAGTTGTTAAAATGGATTCAATTGTTCTTTATATTTAGTAAGCACGTAACCTTAAACGTTTTCTGCATGGCAAAGCAATCATCTGGGACTTGGACTTAAAAAGAAAGTTGCAACATAATTTTTTAAAGCAGTTTCAATTCCAGATCAGAATGTCTTTTACAGAACAAATGCGTTTGTTGGTTTTATCCTTTAGGAAAAAGTAAGATGACATTATGAGATGGTCAGAATGACTGGAATAGAAATAGAAAAGGGATGGGTAAGCATAACATTATTTCTGCATAGAGTTTCATCTTTGTTTTCTTAATTCTAAAGCCTCAATGTGAACATATTCATTAAGCTTTATAGTTAATTTGGAGATCAAATTTACTGAAACATGATCATAAAGTTAGCTAAGCACAGGCATTTTATCTGCATAAGGTTCCTTGGTACACTGCCAGCAGCACATAAAACTGTGGAATCAGTAGTGAGCTATTTTATTTTGAAAGACTGAATGGAGGCTAGATAGGAATAAAAATAGCCGTGCTTGTTGGCTAAATGCATAATATCTGTCATGTAGATTTGCCATATGAATTAGATAATAATCCATGAAATAATTATCTGCAATTACTCCAGTACCTAGGGGAACTAGAAAGATGAAAGATCTTGAGAGCATAAATTGTGCTATAGACAGCTTTAGGCCTTCTCCTGCTGATTTACACTACACACAGGAAGAACTAGTTTTAGCTTGAGCTTTCACTAATAGCTTAGGACTATGTATATTTGGAAAGGGAGACAATCCTGCCTGGCTTCTCTGGCTGATATCCTGTGAGAATATCAGATTGCTCCTCTAAATGGGTCCATCACACATCTGTCTCCTGAATGGACATGTCAGACATGGGAAATCCTGTTTGCACAGTCTGCTTTAGATGTCTCAAATGCATATTTCTGACATGCAGCCTTCTTCAGTTCCACAGAGATTCAGTGGAGTGAAAAGAGCAGGGTTGTAACAGATGCACTGCACTCTGTCAACCCTACAGAGTATGTGGTGACCAGATTTCCAAGCTCTTTCCTCTCCTTCATGCTGGAAGTTGTGTTCAGGGACATTCCTGTCCTGAACATTTAATGTTATAATTAACATAAGTTAATCCAAATCCATGTCTTCTTAATGCTGAGGCCAGGCCGTATTCTGGAAGGACAAACTTCTTTGGAAACAATTCCTCTTCCTGCACTCCATCTACTCATTCTACACATAATACTGAGGACCAGATCACTGATCATGGCTTTATAAAAGTAATAAATAGAAAGAGGCAAAGTCTTCTCCTTGGGTGAGAACAGTCTTGAGCACCTTTACCCACTGAGTGGGCAAATGAGTGTGCCAGATGAAAATGTTTAGTCGTCTCCTAAAACCTATATATTTCTTTATGTTTCTAAAAGTGTGAATTTGGACAAAGTACATGCCAATTATTAGAGGATGGAAAATGACTTGTAATGCCTTGTGCCTTATAATTATGAAAATGTGCATTCCCACAATCATTTTTGGTTAATTAAGCATCCTCTTTCTGACTGTAGCAAACTAGACTGGCGGTTCTGCAAATCGTCATGAAATCTACTGCTTTTTGGACAAATTATGTCACATCTTTGGTTAATGACAGAACTATCATGTCTGACAAACTGACATCAGAATTATTAAAAATGTGAATAAATAAACAGATAAATAACTAAAAACAACAGTAGATTAAATAGACACAGATAAAGGTAAGAGGAGCATATTTGCACTTTTTCAGATGTTTCCGTGTAAGATCAGATGAAAGCCCTGATGTTATTTGGTTTTTAACAGAGTGCAGAGGTTAAATTTGAAGAGGTGTGACTGCAATCATAAAGACAATTGTGAGCTACCTTTAAACTCATTGGCTTGATCACCAATAGCCATGTGATTATGTCCAGCAGGATGATCAACTGCATACTTTTGCGAGATGAGCTCAGAGCATGGCACAGAGCATCTACTATGTGAACAGGTTTATCCAAGGTAAACTCATCCATGACTTTGTCTAGTCACATCTCAGCAAAGCATGAGTATTTCCTTACCTAATATTATGAAAGATACTGACTCTAAAAAAATAAAATAGAGAAATAGAGTGATTTGGCAGTTTGGGACTTGCGATATGAGAAAACTGCATCATTTACTATTACCTTTGCCAAACTCCCATTTGTGCAACTAAGAGCTGCATGTGTACTTGGGGAATACTGCCTGGTTTGAGCACTGCTGTGTGTCTGTGGAGGTCTTCCTA
The DNA here is from genome assembly GCF_054131305.1 of Coturnix japonica. Taxonomy (NCBI): domain Eukaryota; kingdom Metazoa; phylum Chordata; class Aves; order Galliformes; family Phasianidae; genus Coturnix; species Coturnix japonica. The sequence goes on along the minus strand of NC_140663.1, from coordinate 94,781,658 downwards.
CCAGTGGTAGGATCTGCCACAGGAATGTAAGAGAAAGTGTGCTTTACAACGTAATGCTAAGAAAGTGAAAGGTGTTGTTCAGACACACAGTGTTTATCAGCTGATGGGACTTCTGGTCCTGTGTTGCTTTTGTTCCTTCAGAGTCTGGAGGTGGGATGGTTCACTGCTCTGCTGATAAATAGCCTCTCCTCAGAGTATGGGCAAACCTGAGACATCCCTCAGGACACATATGACCAGTATCCGGTTCCTCATTTTGGATAGCAAGAGTTTGGACAATTTTGACATTTTCTGAGTAGGTTTTCTTTGTCTTCTCACAAGATGGAAAGGTCTTCTGGGAGGTCAGTGATTATTAGCATGCATATTTATTCCAGAGAATATTGCCCATTAACATAAGAGAGGATGTGCCTGTATGCAGGAGACAGCAAATGGCAGCAGGCTAAGGTGATCCACACCACCTTCCTCCTGTGCTCTGCCTCCCCGGTCTCATTGGGATCTGAATCTATGCAACCTGTATACATGTAACAACCTATCTGGATCAGCTGATTCCCTGCTTCACTATCACTTCTTTAAACCAGCTTCTACCTTTCCTGGAATTCCCCTTAGAACCGCCACAGAAAGGAACAATTTTCTTCTTATCAACTGTTTCAAAAGAGTATCTCTAAGTCTGCATTGTTTGCTGATGCCTGTTTTTGTGCTTCAGAATTATGAATAGTCTCCCTTGCTCAGTGCATCTTTTGGATTTATAGCTTGGATTTAATGGGCTGTCAAGACAGAAATGTCCAGAGAACACCGCTAAGTATTTTGTCCGCTCAGGATTAGATGCAGACACAGGTATTATTCGCTTGTGTCCAGCAACAGTGTCTTGGTTACTGGAGGTTTTTGTGGCATTTCCATCTCAACAGTTCCCCAGCACATGAGATTATGCTCAAGGTCAGTTCTGCCACATCTCTTACCTTGGGATTGGAATGATACCACTGTGTATGATACGTTATGCAGCACATATATAACACATCATCTATCCTCATGACATGGCTAATTCAGCCATTTCAGGTGCATTAGCAAACAGAAGTTGTGCCATTAGTTCACTGCTTAAGTGTCAGCATCACTGTACTGTGCCTCACAGGAGAAAGGCTGTTTTTCAGCCCTTTTAACATGCTCTGGTCAAGGAAAGCACTGAACAACACAGTGTCTGATTAGACTACTGTATATGTATTATTTCCTACATAATATTTTCTCCTCAGGTTTGTATTTAGTTATTTTCCTGTGCAATTTGATTCTCTCTTCATGTGCAAATACCATGCTATGTTCTACACTCAGAGAATCCAGAATTATGCACAGCATATGCATGGTGACTCTAAAATTTAGAGAGCGAGTGGCAAATTAAATTTTGCCGACATTTTATTCTTATGAGCAAAATAAGAGTAGAACATGAAACTATGTAAATTCATTTTCTGTCACTCAAGGGAGCAGTTCTACCAAAGGAGTGAGAGAGAAAACTGAACATCTTTTTACACTGCCCTTCAAATTTCTTCTTAATTGTATCATCTGAATAACCATGGTGTATTTCTATTATTATTATTATTGTTGTTGTTGTTGTTGTTGTTGTTATATTTTCATATATTAATCAGATTGTGTATTTTTCTTCTTATACAATGGGGCAGATTTACTCTGTCTTCTGGAATCATTCATAGCAGCAAATGAAGGGTAGATATGGCAATGGAAATCAGGAACAGACACTCCTGTGAGTTTGCTGTCAAGTGATAAGCAACACAAAAGGTTACAAATTAAAGAGACTCACTCTTTGACAGGTAGGAAAAGTACTGAAGTGACATAATCTAGAAGTCATAACAAAAAATAAATGACTTTTAGACACTGATGGTCCCTGCAAAAAATCTGAAATTTGCTATCAGCCATCACTGTTTCCAGAAAGAAAATAAAGGAAATGTACATATGTGAAGTTCCTTTGTTCTTTTCCAGAAATGTGATTTTTTTTTTCTTATCTTGTGGCTGCAGCTTTCCCTAAGATTAAAATAATTCTGACATCGTTAATTGTATTGTAAAAGTTGTCTTAAAAGACTGACTGGGGAAGGTGAATTTGAAAAATATAATTAGCAACATCCGCAATTACATTTAAAACGGTTACATTCTTGAGAGAATAGTAAGGATAACTCTGACTCTGTATAAAATGTCTGCTGTATGCAATAAACCCTTTGTCTTAATTTTATTTAGGCACAAAAAGGATAGCTTTATAACTCCAGTTTTCTAATTTAAAGTCTGCAATATGTACTAGGAGGAATTGAAATAGCATTTTTTTTTCTTTTTTCTTTTTTTTTCTTTTTTAAATAAATGGCAAGAGTTCTATTTAGTTTTAAGTAACATATGCACATTCATTTCTGCACAGTGTAGTTGAGTAAATAGAGGTATCAAGGAGTTTCTCAAGTCACGTTTTAGATGTTCTAAGTTGAAATTCATGGCGTGACATGGGGCACCCTACATACACGATTATCAGATGTTGTATTAAGCCGCTGTTTCTTGATAAACATTGTATTCTTTAATGTTCTATAATGTCAACCACCCTGAAGTAGTCTTCTGAAAAACGTTCTTCAGAAATTTTGCATTGTAAAGGTAACTCTTTGTTAAATGCTTAATTACTTGACATGAAAATTACTTGAAACGAAAACCTCACAACCATATTTTACTGCAGAAATTGCTGAAATTTGAGGAGAGCTAACAGCAGTGTACGCACACAGACTCGTAATAGCACTCAATTCATTTTTCAATTGAGCTTTGTGTCCATTGCCCTGAGTTTTGTGTAACCACTTCTGATGTTCTACCCCAGGAAACTTGTATTCTTTCCAAAGGTTTTGAGAACACTGTGGTTAGACGATCAAGCCAGCATGTTAAAGGGTTAGTGGAAACTAATAATCCTCATTTTGTCTGGAACTGCTATAATTGCCCCTTACCAATCATTTATGTGTCTTTGATCTTATGGAGCAAATTCAGCTAATTAAAAGGGCAAGCTGAAGTGGTTCTTTTGGACAAACAGGATTTTACATGAAATGTGCCTGCAAAAAATACTGATCTGGAAAAACTGTATCCTGGTTTATGGTTGTTGTAGCTGAGTTGTGCCATAGACTAATGACATCTCTGTGGATTTGCTCCTTTTTGTGATCTTTGTCTGGCATGGTACCTTAATGACAGAATATTTTTATGTGGCAGTGCCACATGCTTCCTTCCTTTCCCCTGTAAAAGCTCCACAAACACTCTGCTGTTGTACAGAATAATAGTTTTTGGAATTATAAAGAAGTAGAAAAGTCTTTATTTTATTTGCAGATCAACCTTTGAGGCAGATTGCCCTGGGCTAGGTAAGCCTGATGGAAACTGTGAGCAGGAAAACTGGAGCCTTCCAGATGTCTAAAGTTTTCTATCCCATGGCATTCTGAGTTAAACATATTGCAAGTAATACTCAGTAGCTCTCAGAGTTAGTGAAACAGTGATATTTCAAAGTGGTTTTGCCAACATGGTCATAATTACGAGGTAAAAGCATTTTCAAAGCACTGTAGTGAAGGTACAGTTGCCTATCACATCCACACACCAGTTCCAGACAACTTTTCTATGTCATCAGAAGTTTCCATTTCCGTAGGAATCTCTGTGTCACAGGGCTTCAAGGCAGCCAGCTAGCATTCAGTCTGAGTAATGGATGATGAATGGGAAGCTTCTGCTTCCATGTTTTTTACTGCTTGAGATACATTTTAAGTTGAATGACAACGCCAGGATCACACTCTGTTCCTTGCACATCTAGCTGAAAAACAAGGTCCCCTGCTAGACATGGAAATATTTGTTCAAAAACCAGCCACTACTATTTTGAGGGCCAAGTGCTGGTTATACTGAGCTGAGTGGGTGGAGAGAGTCTGAAGGGTTCTGCACCCAGACGTGGTGAAGCAGCAGTGGTATTGCAAATATCTCTGCTACTGATTTATGAGCTGAGACTCTCACAGGCTGTTCAATAAAGTTTAAAGCCAGGAAGAAACTTATGGCCCATCATGAGCAAGACCCTCTAAAAGCTAATGGTAATATTTCTCTCTCTTCAACTGCACCATGTGTTTCTTAGCTTCAAGGTACTGGTGACTCAGCACCATCTGACTGGGAGAAGGGCTTGCAAGCTGCATTTGCACATTACTGGGGAGGAAAAAAAGAAGAGAGCAAGATTAAACACTTGGACAAGCAGTGAGAGAAGATACTTCCTAGTTTAAGTACTTGCAGAGTCTACGATAGTAATGTGAATGGCTAGGCTGTCTAGACAGTGGTAAGGAGTAACAAATGAATCCTAAGGAAAACTCAGAACCTTGTGTGTAAATGGACAAGTCATGCATTAAGGTAGCCTTTTCTTAAGGAAAGATGCACCGTTAGAACTGTATGAAGAAGAACTGAAGGATTTATTCAGAATTAGTGAAAGATTTTGAATAGATCTCCACAAAAGACTGAAATTTCAAAGAGATCAGGAAGCACTCGTGCATAATTTTTCCATTTTCTAACCAATGGTCTTACCTTCTCTTTCACTGGTTATTCTGAGGCAATGTAGAACTAGTATGTTTATAAGAGGTATTCCCTGAAATACTTCTTCCTATTATTTCATGTTCAAAGTGCCACTTTCATGTAGATAACGAGCATAACATTAAACCTGTACAGTCTGTGCTAGAGGCATTACTTGGGGATCATGCATTGTCAAATGCCTTTCTGACATCATAGGTTTTGTAGTAATGATGGAGCAGAGGGTTCCTCTCTGCAAAGGTATGTGAACTCATTTTCAGTGCTCATAGACATCTTAGGCTTTCATCAGGAAGAGAGTGCTGAGAGGTTACTTGTTTCCAAATATGTGTATTTTGGAAAGGACAATCATGTTAATACAGGGAATGTAAAAGTCAGTGCCCTTTTGAAACAGGCAAAGAAAGCCATGTGGCTTATCTGATAAGAATTTTTTCTCTGCAAATAATCAAATCACATTTTAAGACTGACTGAATCTATGCTGTGCCCACAGACTACTGGCTTTCCATTTGAAATAATTGAGATTCAGGTTACAACCAGATTAGCAGAAACCATACTGGAATTCACTATTTGTGTTATGAGCTTGAGAGCAGGAAATAATTTTATCAGTGCAAAAGATGAGGCCTTGTCTTGTGTTTCCGTGATAAGGCTTAGATACTGTGTGACAGTCAAACAAACTACCACTTTGACTGCTGTCAATGTTCAAGAGTTTTACAAAGGCTCAGTATTTCAAATGGTTATTTTGAATCTACTTCTCATTTTTTATGCTGTAAAGCATATGCCCTTTAATACTAATATCATTGTTTACTGGATAATTTTTTCAAATACGTTGTGTGGTCATATCTACAAGATCTTTTAAAAAATATCCTAATAAGATTCAGTATTTGGTAATCAACTTGATGATTTTATCAAACACAGACAACTCCCAGTAAACAAATTTACATTTATCTGCTGATCTCTGTATACATTTTTCATTGTGGTCAGTTTATTCTCACACCTGCCTCTGCAAGTTACATAAAAGGAAGATTGTATCAACTGTAGGAAACTAACAACTTTATGACTTCAATTACCTGTAACTATTTCCCAGTATTAGAGAAGCCACATACATGCAAGAAGCCAGCTGCTTAATGGCATCAGTAAAGAATAGATTCTATATGCCAGTGCCATGTAAGTGGGATTTTCTCAATGAAGTTGTTCCTCCTCACCAAACATGGAGTGAGAAAACATAGAGTAGCACTTTCTCCAGTACTTGTAAGTATCTGGGTTGATTAGAAAAAACTGAAATAAAAGGAAAACCCTAAAGGTAAACAAAATGAAAAGATAAATCTTAAATGTAAAGTTGGTGTAACTACCATGGAAGGTAGTTATACAATGAGACGAAAGTTTACCATGTCAGTTGCAATAGGCTGTCGTTAAAATGTGGGCTCTTAAATTCAAAAGATGGTTGCAATTTTGACAATATTAAGTTGTCAGGTGGCTACCAAACATATTATTCTTTCCATCTTCTCTGGAAATAGATTAACTAATAACTCTTAGACATTACTGGCCTGTGAGACTAGAAAAAAAATAAAATAGTGTGTCTTGATGAGATATTAACAGGTGGTTCATGAAAACTGATGCCAGTCTGAATTGATTCAGAGTAGTGTGTTAATGAAAACTACCAGTTATAAAAGAGAGACTGTAGATGAGAGAGTCTGCTGATATCTGTTTAACTAGCATAGATCTGTAAAGTAAACGTTAGCAAGCAGTAGCTAAAAAACCACATATTTCCTGCCTGTGGAAAAGAGAGTTGCCATTTTTGGATAACAGGCATATGGCTAACGTCTTTGGCTCTGATCAGTATAATGACCTGCACTTCTATATAGTCCTTTAGTTAATGCTAGACTGGGAAGTCTGTCTTCTATGAAAGTCCAGGGGAGGAAAAAGACCTGGTTTTCTGTCTTACCTGTCACCTTCTTCCCACAAAGAGAAGCAAAAATACTTGGCTCTTAAAGTGATATGATGTAATCCAAAAATCTACAAAGAGTATGGTGTATGTACGTCTCTGAAATCATTAAGGATTCATGGCACGGAGTGAATATCCATTGGTACCCAGTGGATATCCATTTGTTTTAGAAATAAGAGGAAATGTTAAACATTGACCAAGTTAGTTAAATACATGCATTCAAGTCTCTGATTAGATATATAATGATACTGACCTACTTGGCAAAATGCCATTTAAAATTATTGCAAAAATATGAGGAACAAACTGACCAGATAAGGAAGTTCTTGTTTTTAAGGAATGCTACACTGTTCTGCTTTGGTAAATTCTCATTAAAAAATCCTTAGCACAGTTCTAGGGGAGAATGCAGTTTAATTAAAGTTGGCATTAGCACTAAAACATTAAATAGGAATGGCTTGTTTTGTATAACTATTTGAAAAAATTAAGCCATACATTCTTGTTATCACATAAAATTATTATTATTTTTAACATGATGGTAAAATGCAGTCATGTTTCATGCCATCTTATCATGAAGCAATGTTATATTTGTTTTTGTTTTGGTTGAATTCAGTTCCCTAATTCAGTTCACTTGCACTGGGGGCTCAGAGCATGGATTTCAGTTCTTTATGTATATATTTGTCTCATTTAATGTGGCCACAAATATGCACTGGAAACTAATGGTGTTCAATAACAACCTGTAATATTACTTTAAATTTTCTAATTCATGTTGTACTGTAAAAAAGGCAGTGTGGATGACAGGTGACATACCTTCCTTGGAAAAAAAGTGTTTTTGCAGAAATGACGTTGATTATTATCTTCTGCAGATCCTTGGTTGATAAGACATTTAATTTTTAAATATTAAGGCTTGATTTTCATCTAGAAAGTAGAAAGGCAATCTTGCAAGTACCCAGAGACTTTAACTCAATTTCTGCAGGTCATATATAGCTGTGAATTGTTACCATTGTTTATGCTAAATTTCATGAAGACTAAAAACAACAGGATCTAAAATGCAATAGAAATTTCTATGAAAATGTATCCTTTTAAGTCAGTAAATTCTGATCTCTCTCCTTCCTCTGTTTTATATTTTATTTTTTCATGGAAACAGTTGTATTATCATTCTTAAATGTGTTTGCTATTTTTTAACTCAAGCCCCAGCACGAAGAGAACAAATTTTATAAACTGTCACGAAAATATTATGTTTATTTACTTATTTTTAATCAGGCTTTACACAGTGTCTTCAAAGGTTCATAGGGAACAAGTTAGTAGTAACTTAATTCTGTTTCTGTGATATATAACTTTCTTACTTCCTACATTAAAATCCATTCAGAAACTTTTTTGTTTATATGAGAACTGTATCCTCCTTGTGTCATCCCAAGGAACACTGGCACTGCATTCAAACTGTGGTATTTTGTTGCATCTGAATTTTAGGACTCCTAGATTTTTCAAATCCAATGGAGATTTACTTGGCAACCATATCAGCCCTGGGATTCACACTGTCTGACCCCATAAACTTCAAAACGTAAAGTCATAGAATGGCTTCGGTTCTAAGGGACTTCAAGAATCATTAAATTTCATCCTTCAGTTTGTTCAACCTCTTGAAGTGGTCTAGGACTTGCTCCATTCTTATGCTGGGAGGGATATTGCTCCCCTAACTGCCATTAGAAGTTCAGGGACATGAGAGGCTTGAGAAACCTGACTGGCAATGAAAACCGAAGCAAAGAGCTCATTAAGTACATCTGCCTTCTCCATGTCTGTTGTAGCCAGTTCTCTAGTTTCATTTATCAGCAGATTAAACTTTCCTTTTCCTGTCTTTTCTGTCCAGTGTGTCTAAAGAATCCCTTGTTGTTTTCCACATCCCTTGCCAAGTTCAATCCATCTGCACCTTGGCTTTCCTGACTCCATCCCTGTACATCCAGACAGAATCCCCGTATTCTTCCCAGGCCACCCATCCCTGCTTCCATAGTTTATGCTATTCTTTCCCTCAGCCTGACCAGCAGGTTCTTGCTCAGCCATCCTGGTTTCCTGCCTTGTCTGCCTGATTTCTTATTCTAGGGGATGGAGGTCTCATGTTCTCAGAAATGCATCCTTACAGCACTGCCAGCTCTCTGTTTCTTTGTCCCAAAGGACAGTTTCCTAGGGGATCTATTCCAATGAATGTTTAAACAGTCTGCAGTTCACTCTGCTGAAGTTTAGGTTCCTTAAGCCACACTCTACCAGGCCCCTGTTCCTAGAGATCATAAACTCAGCCAGAATATGGTTGCTGCAGCCCAAGCTAACTCTGATCTTAACTGCTTGTATGATCTCCTCTTCATTAGTGAACACCGGGTCCAGCAATGCTTCGTCTCTGCTCAGTCTGTCCCATACCTGAACCAGAAAGCTGTCTTCAGTGGACTTCAGGAGTTTCTTAGGCTGCTTGCAGCTCACTGTGTTGCTTTCTCAAATAAACCACCCAATGGTCAAAAAAGTCAAAATTTTTGAGGTGGTACTAGCCTTTTAGTCATGTATTTATCATATGGGTTTTTCTGGCCCTCTCAGTATCCCTCTGTGCCACTGACGGTATAGAGGAAAACACCTCTTCTGCTCTGCCCGCTAACTGCCCCAGTCCACTGAAGACCTTTTTGATACCCCTCAAGCTTCTCTCTGTGATTTCATCACTGCCAGCCTGAACTAAGCCTGATGAAAATCAGATCATCTCTCCAGCTCTGACTGGGCCACTGCTGAGCTTATGTGCTTAGGGGCTCTTTTTTCTTTTCTTAAACCTAAGCTCAGCAGTTCTGCACTGAAGTCTGCAAAGGAAATGAAAAGATGAGAAGGGAGAAATCAAAGTGATAGGTTGGTTAGGTTTATTGGGAGAAATATCATTAGTGCTTTTTTAGTTTTCTGATAGATTGACTTGTCATGTTCCCCACAGAAAGGGGTTAGTAAGGCAGTCAGGCAATGTAGACAGATAAGTAGTGTAGAAACACTTGCTGGTACACTGAATTATGTATCTGGCCAGAAGAAAGCTAGTTATGGCAGCCAGAGATGTGCATGCATCAATGTCATTATGCTAGGGTCATACTGTGATAGATTTACCAAGTTATCTTCAAATATTCTATTGAGATCTCTTTAATTGGAAAAAAAAAAACACAACAACAACAACAACAAAACACAGAGAACACAAACCTATGTGTATATCAACGAAAAGTAGACAGTAACTTAGCAGTGTAGTATTAAACACAAAAATTCTTACATTTGATAATTGTGGAAAAACTGGAGGAGGGAGGAACAAGTTAGCATTCAGTGAAATGAGACCTCAGAGTAATCAGCTCCAGGGCAATGCACATCTACTGCTGGGTCCTTTCTCTGCTTCCAGACCTTGCCTTGGAGTTATAAAGGGAAAAGAAAAAGAACGTCATTGTTTCAGATGCACATACTTCCATTTCAGGTCATAGAAAAGGCTTTTTGTCTGTTTTAGACTTCATGTGAAATACTTGCCTACACAAATAAACAGCTCACTCAGGGATCATCTTTTGACTGAAAGCAATCTGCAGTTGTGTTGCCTTATGAGAGGAACAAGCTCTTCACAGGAATGGATCATTTGCTGGGGGGTACAATCTTCAGTAAATGAGAGGAAGTCTTATTGTAAGTCAATCCTGTGTGACCTTAAAGGCTATGTGCTTTTGCACACATTGTCTGCACCACCCTCATGCTGTCTTCATGGAAGAAACTCCCTGCTGCAGGTGGGATGTATTTTTCCCTGAATCCCTTGGCCTCTTGCAGCATCATGTCAACTGTTTCTGCCCCTTACCTGACACCATCCCCTTGGGGGGGTCCCATGGTCTCCCTAGCATGGGCAGGAGGGTGAATGCAGCCACAGCAGGTGCTGCTGAAGATCTCTGGGGTTTTCATGGCAGAGCAAGGCCTGGCTGTCACTGCCTGTAGGGTGGCTTTCAATTGCAGGTCCAAGTTCTCAGACTCACAATTATATGACATGAGTACAAGGAACTTCTATTTCTGCACTGATGACAGACCCTTTTAGAACTCTGCTTATGATAGCAATCTCACTGTGCCCTGAACAAGTAATGTACGACTTGTACGTTATTGGATAAGAACATATGTTTCTAGGGGAGAGGGAGAGAACTGTGTTTTGTGAGCTCATATTTTGTTTTCTTTTTACATCTTTGGCTTGGCAAACATGTTAACAGGACTAACACATAAAGAATGCTCTGGAAAAATACGGAGTGAAAGCAGGTTTACCTTATTCTTGGATGAACTGGCTCCAACACTTTAGTACAGTATCTTAATATTCCTTGTGCTCTGTTTAGATAAATGTTTCCAGTCAGAAACCTCAGTCTGGAATATTTGTCCAAACTCTGAGTTCAAATATTGCCCAATATGGACCTTTCAGTTTAACTCTGTTACTGACCAAAACTTTTGTCAGATTTCTAAGTAAGAGCTCATCTTTAGTTAGCACATTTCAAAGGAAATCATCTAGGCGTAGTAAATATCATGCGTGCGACTCAGTGAGTTCATAAGTAACAGATGTCATTTGCAGAAAGAAATAGGAGCAAAAGCTTATGTTTTGAATTATTTAAGCACATGAGTGCAAAGAACAACCAAAAGGCTAAAAAGAAAATGTTTTTGCTGTGTTAGACTAAACTGCATATTCTCATATGTAGTTAAACTTATTCAAATGAAAGATTATTAATCAACATTTTGTCAGTATTTTTTATCTTAGAGAACTCAGTCAGGACTGGAGGCCTATTGTGATAATGTTCTGTGGAAATCTGGTATGATGCAGTCCCCATCCATAGAAATCTGTGTTCAAAAACACATAGCAAAATGGTTATTCACACTCGTGCTTGTTTACAGGGAGATGCATCTCAGCTTGCCCACTGTATGATTTCTGCTTCCTCAGAAGCATCATCACAAGGCAATGTCCCAGAAAATAACTTATGTCCAGCTGCTCAGGGGAAGGTAGGAACAGTCCCATGCTCAAGATGTCACCACAGTGACATTTGGTTCCTCCATACACAGCCTTGTTGCTCTTTGGATTTGATCAATATTTCTCTTAGATGCTTCAGCTGAAGGTATGCAACTGCAAATTTCATAGACTGACATTCCTTTGACAAAGATAAAGGAACACGAAGAGTGATTATGGATTAATTTAAAAAATCACTAAATACACCCAAACTTAAAAAAAAAAAAAAAAAAAAAAAAATTATAAATGAAATGGTTATACACCTTTGAGATAAGACTCCGCCAAACTGATTGGGAAAATTTATAGTGCTGTAAATCTGTGCCTAACACACTGCAGCTGTAGTTACTAAAAAATGATTTTTGCCACATATTTTAATATAAATTATTGTAGCTCTGGGAGTACAAACTATTCAAAACAGTGTTTTCAGGAGTTGTTTGCTGTTTTAGATTGATACGCAAGATATGTATAAAATTAGAAGAAAAATATAGGAGAATTATAAGGAATATTACAGTTAATAGAGGCCTATAGGGAAAGTCCTCAGAAGCACAGTACATCTGTTAAGCATAACATATGAAGTATTTTTTAGACTGTTAGATTCATTCATTGCTCATTGGTAATCCTTTGCTGAAATCAAAATAAATCTTTATAATGTTCATGGAAGTACTTGTTTTTGTACAGCTAATGCATATTTTAGTTTGAGATCTATAAAGCCATTTCTTTATTGAGAAAGGCATGTATTTAACTATCTTGTGGCTGTTAACATTAATTCCATAATCAGTTTTATTTATCAGAGACAAAGATGTCATTCCAGTATAGCCATCATCTTTCCAAAATCTTTCATTTTTGTTTGCAGTATACAGTTGCCAAGGAAAAGTAGTTCTTAATCACTTAATGTCTGATATTGGAGCTAAAGTACATACTCGGTTAATAGTTTTGGAAGCAATTTGAATGTTGCTCTAGGCATGTATTTGTGTTTAGCAGAGTGGACTGGTACAGTTGAATGCTCTCTTAAGTAAGATGAAGTATGGTCTACTCAGGGAACATAACATGCATAGAAAATTCAGAAAAGAAAATGGAACTGTGGGACATAGATTTAGATTTTGTTTTATTTTTTTAACATTTTGTCACAAATAATTACCCTTCCTTACTAAGCAAACTCCAAGCAGCTGGCATTTTTAGAAACAGAGCTGAACATGTTTTGCTGTGTCAAGAACAAACATAAAAACAAGTGACCAAAAGGTACTTTGAGTTTTTATGCTGATTTGATATCAAAGTGTTTTAATGATAGAATTTCCTGTATGATGAAAATAGGAGTTGCCTGTCAACATTTTTTAACTGTCTTTTGCAGAGCATATGGATAAAAAAATCCAGCTGTGCTCTTTTTACCACCAAGAAACTCAGACCATGATCTTTATATCTCCATGTAACACAGAATAAAGACAACAGACTGTAATTCCCTCAGTGTCAAAACTACATTATCAAAGAAGAAATGAGTATTGTAGGTGATTCCTCCTTACAAGGAACTGAATGCCCAATATGCCAAACAGATCTTCTTAGAGAAGTCTGCTGTCTTTCTGGGGCTCAAGTGAGGAATGTCACCAGGAAACTATCTAGCCTGACATGGCTGTCAGACCACAATCCCTTCTACAGGTACCTCAGTCAGAAAAGGAAAATCCAGAAGGGCATACTCTCCCTAGTGAGTGACATAGGCAAGCTGGTTAAGAGCAGACAAGGAGAAAGCTGAGGTATTTAATAACTTTTTTTTGCCTCAGTCTTCTCTGATAACTGCTCATCACACAGCCCTCCAACGTTTGGTTTGGTAGGAGGGGGTTGGGGGAAGCAATTTCCTTCCCACCGTAAGCAAAGATTTGGTTTCTGACCACCTGAGGAACCTGAACATCCACAAGACTATGGATCCCAAAGCATCCTGAGGGAATTAGAAAAGTTGTGGTAAAGTCCCTTGTGACTGGAAAAAAGGCAATATCACACTCATTTTAAATAAGAATAAAGAGGACGATCCTGGGAACTACCAAACTCTCCGTCTCACCTCTGTGCTGGAGAAGATCATGGAGCAGGTCCTTCTGGAAACTATGCTAAGGCATGTGGAACACAGGGAGGTGATACGGGAGAATCAGCATGGCTTCACCAAGGGCAAATCCTACTTAACCAACCTGGTGGCCTTTATGATGATGTCACTGCATCAACGGACAAGGGAAGAGTCACTTATGCCATCTGTCTGGACTTCAGTAAGGCCTTTGACACAGTACCCCACAGCATCCTTCTCTGCAAATTGGAAATATCTGGATTTGATGGGCGGACTCTTCAAAGAATGAAGAGTTGGCTGTGGGATCAAGTCACTTGAGTGGTGGTCAGTGGCTCAGTGTATGGGTGGAGATCAGTGATGAGTGGCATCCTGCAGAGGCCAGTGCTGAGTTTAATACTGTAATATATTTATCAGTGACACTGGCAGTGGGGTCGAGTGCACCTTCAGTGAATTTGATAATGACACCGAGCTATGGGGTGCAGATGCAATCCAGAGTGACCTAGGCAGGCTTGAGCAGTGGGCACAAGAGAACATCATGAGGTTCAACAAATCCAAATGCAATATATTTCAGCTGGGCCAAAGGAACCCTCCCTACCAATACAAGCCTGGGGATGAAAGGATTGAGCTCAGCCCTGCCAAAAAAGACCTGGTACTGGAGGGTGAGAAGCTGGATGTGAGCCAGTAAGGTGCCCTCATGGCCCAGAAGGCCAATTGTATCTTGGGCTGCATTTAAAGAAGTGTGGCCAGCAGGTTAAGGGAGGAGATGCAGCCCCTCTACTCTGCAATGGTGAGGCCTCGCCTGGAGTACTGCATCCAGATGGGGAGTCCATGTGGTTGATGCTCCATCCCTGGAGGCTTTCAGGGTGAGTCTGGATCAGGCCCTGGGCAACGTGATCTATTGTGCACATCTCTCTGTTTGTTGCAGGGGATTTGTACTAGATGAACTTAAGAGGACTTTTCCAAGACTAAAGATTCTATGATTCTGTGATAATTTTAATGTAATGTTCACTCTCAGCGTTAGTAACCAGAAGAAGACTTTTCTCATGACTCTGAGTAAAATCTTATGAAATCTTTTCAACAGACTCTCAGCTTTAAACTGCAGTCAGTTATTATTATTATTATTTTTTTTTTTTTTTTTTTTTTTCCCCCCCACAACTCAGCCTCTAAACACTGCTCTGATATATTCAGTGTCTGGAAAGATGCTAGTATCTAACTCTGTAAATGTGCTGTTTATTTTATATTTGCAAGTACTTTTGAGGTATTTGGATGAGAAGAACTGTTGAACAGTGAAATGTTATAACTGTGATCTAATAATATATTACTGATTCAACTATGTTCTGACTGGAAGTGAATCATAATACTGAGTAATCAAGGTTTTAAATTCATCTAAAAATGATTTTACTCAGAGGGAAATCTAAACTATTCTAGAAAGACATTAACACTTCTTAGTTTACACTTTTTCATCAATAATATACTACTTATTTTTGATTCATTTTAACCTGAGACCTACAGAGTTGCAGCTGCTCAGTGTTTCTGTGAAAGATACCTACTTTATTTTATTTTTTTATGTGTCTGTGTGTGACTGTTTTCCCAAAAATGTTCCTCAAAACAATTACCAGTTTAGTGAATTACTAACTCAGGTTTAAAATATGAAAGTTTGGCAAATACCTCCTTATTTTCTGCCATATTTTGCATTCTTGCATTTTACCTCTGTAGTAATTCAGTGGAAATTTTTCATTCATGTAACACTATCACGAGAGAACTAAAATAATTCTGTATTTCAGGTAAGTAAAATAAACAAATAAATATACTGGCAACTTTTTTCATTGGCTGTGCACCACTGAAAAATGAAGAATTGTTTTAGAGAATCAAATCCAGATGTTAGATGGTAGAATGAAGTAATCTACCAAAAGTCATTAGGAGAATTAAGTGAATGTATTGATTAATTTTACAAAGAAGCACTGATGACAAAAAAAAAAAAATAAAAAAGAGCTTTCTGATGTTGTGATTATATTTAGTTTTTAATTCCTCGGGGATTGTATGCAGAGTTTTTGCAGGTGCAGACAGTTTCACTGACAGCACAGACATTATAATTATGGCATTATAATTGCCCAGGAAACCATATTTAAGTGGAGTAATGGGCCTCCGACAGATAACACTAGTATCCAAAAAAAAAAGAAAAAAAAAGAAAAAGTATTTTTGTTTGTCTTTCATCTGAGAATATTTTCTTCGTAAGAAATGCTATATTAAAATAAGAGAGCAATTTGTAGTTTAAGCCTAGAAAATTTTGGGCTATTTTTGCTGGAGAGATACTGCCTAATTTCTCTGCAGTGAGAAGCTGACTTCACAAGCCAGTGACTCTTGCAAACTAGGGAGAGGTGTGAGAAGGACAGAGGCAATGTAATTATATATGTATGAATGCAGGATGGTTTTTGAGATATGCTGTGCAAAGGAAAACTGAAGGAAAAAGTGGAATTTTTGATGGACTATGTCACTTTGCAGTGAAAAGGAAGAATTTATAAGGGCTTCTGTGAAAGTAATGCCTCTTATTTCGTTGTGTTGGCCCATGGCATCAGAGGAGAATGGTGGTAGTACAGCAGTAGAGGTTGAACCTTCCCACTGATATTCCATTACATTTTGTTGCATGTGACAGGTGGCAAATGGCATCTGATATGAAAGTGTGTAGTGTATGAAATAAGAACATGTCTCTAAATTCCTCCATGAGGAAAAAATGACACACACTGACATTCACTGACACTTGCTGAATGTTTCTGGAGACCAAATAGTGGATGTGAGCATGGACTTGGATGACAGATGCATACCCATTGGTAGTTTACTTGCAAATAAGAGAAATAATGAGTGAGAGAAAGAAAGAAAGGCACCTTCATGGTTAGAAAGTTGTTCTGGTCCATTTTGTTTCTAATGTCATGCAAGAATTTCTGATCATTAAACAATAGCAAAGAATAAAAAAACCCACCAAAACCAATAGACAAATCAAAATAAAAAAGGATGTGTATTTACATTTTCTTTTTACTTTTGACATGCAAAATGTTAACAGTCTGGCTGCTCCACTGTGGTTTTTTTGTTGAATAGATAATATCTTGCTCTGATATAGATGGATCTTTCCTCTTATCCACAGCTTGTTTTCACTCAACATTCTCTATATCATTCCAGTGACTGATCTGCTAATAACCTACCAGCCAGCTTGCACGTAGCACTCATCTTGTTGCATGTTTACTTCTAACTTTCTCTGCTGGCTTCTCCATTTCCCTGTGATTCTTCTAGCCATCAGTGGCTGTGCTTAAGCATTTCCGTTTATTCTTTTTATAGTTTTCTGGAATATGAAAGGTACTGCGTAATCCAGCATTTACTTAAGAAATTCAGCAAAATCAATGCAAATAATGTAGATCATAATCAACTTAGGTGAAGGGTGGGACTGGGAAAATGGAAAAATGCTAAATGACCATGTTAGAAATGGACTGACAGTGAACTGACCAGGATATTGTCAGGAAAGTGTAATGTAATATCTTGTTATAGGTAAGTCTGTGGTGTAATATGAAGTTACTTGTGTGTTTGTGACCACTGTTAGTTAAATTCTCCTTCTAGCATTTGGCGAAATAGACTGGAAGATTAAGATCAGGAAGTAAGAATTATTTTGCTGATTTTGCTCATCAATATAGACAATTTATAATTAGAATTCAGATAGGTCTTCAAAACTTTTATTGCAAAATGTAAAATCATTTGTACTTTTACAGTTCATAAAGCATTAATAATATTAATAAAATTACTGTTCCATAAAGAGTTTAAAATGGATGATACTTAGAGCTTTCCCAAAAGCTTTGCTTTGCTTTGCCAGCGGTCAAGTTCCTTCTGGAAATTAAATTTGTTAAAGTTGGTGTGTAAAAGTTTTAGCCCCCTTTTTTAGTATTTTCAAAGCAACATACCATATACACCTCTTTCTTGTATATGAAGTCATCTTATTTTCAACAGCCAGGACTGACTTTAGTAAATGCTCCTGTTAATAAATATCACATGTTCTTTTATGCATATGCTTAGTATGTGAAAAGAGTTTTCACCTCTTTTTAGTTATAAATTTGGAAAGTCTGGTATTAAGGAAATAGATCACTATTTTTAGATGCCTTTGTGAACTTGGGATCATTTAAATCACAAATATTATGGTACTTACACAAACATTTGTTTTTCTTTTAGTAACTATGTAAATATTCACATTTATACTTCTTGCCTTTATTCACAGTAAAAGTAATCCATTTATTAAAAGCAGAGTCTATATTAAGATTCATAATTATCATTGCAAAAGAAAGTAACTGAATGACATAAAAATGCCAGCAGTGAGGATGCCTGTATGACTTTGGCATGTTTAAGTGGCTGCATTAAGGTACAGTCTGACTTGGTGCAATTACCACCAAACCCAAGGAAGTCATTAGCTTAATGCCAGACTTCCATTTAGTCCATAGTTCTCAGGTTTTGAGAAGTGTCAGCTAGTGATGGAAAACAAACCACACTGATCTGGTTCTGTGTATTAAAATTTAAAAAGTTTTTTTCTTCTTTATGGAAGGTCTGTGGTTTCCAAAAGCTCTCAGGAGACTGAATTCCTATTTACTCTGTCTTAATTTTGTGATGATGCATGCACCTTTAAAATGAGAAAATAAAAAGTGCTTTCATGACAGATGGATATATGAAAGGTTACTAATGTTCTTAATAAACGTGTGATGTGTTTTCTAGAATTTGAATGGTGTTTTTTTTCACCGTGAACGTTTTAATTTGTGTCCCATGAGGACATTTAGAATGGCCCATCATTTAAACCTACCCATTTGTTCTTAATGCAGTTAACCTATATATTGTACAAATATTTACCATACTTGATATGGTTTTAGTATTCCTATTAGCTTACTGTAAATTATTATTCTTAACACAGAATTGCTGCATTTTGAGAACTTGGTCATTCCCAGAATATTTCATTCAAAATTTAATTGATAGAGAAAAGCAATATTTGCAGTTGATAAGCACTGAAAAATTGTAATATTTCAGCACAATCTCCTGAGTATCTGAAAGGAAATAAACACGTCCAAGTAGAAGTTGTTGTGGAACAGATTGTTTTAGGACGCATGGTTCTTCTGGCTGGGTCTGACCCATAGGTTACTTCTGTCTCACATGCCTCTGTTCTCAGACCAAAAGGAAAATACTTTTACTAAACTACACCTACTAGTTACAATAGTGCCATAAATGATTGCACAAATAAATGCATAAATAAATAAGCTACTTTCTATCTGAAGACTCAAGATCAATACTTCCATAAGGTTCTCTTTACATGATTGTGGCAATAAATGTTTTATTGGTGATGAAAACTTAAGAAAAAAAAATACAGTGCTCATTTAACTTTCACTGGTGGCAGGTGTGTCACCAACAAGCTCCTATACTTCTGACGTGGTAAATGGTTTGTTCTACTGTTCTTATGGTTCCTGCAAATGTTGAGTTGACTTAGATAGCATTTGGGAAACTATTTTCATTCTTGGTATTGATGGCTTTCTTTTATGAAGAATAGGTACTATATGGTAGGTTAATGACTCCTATTCTAATCATTCTTGTGAATTTTAAAAACAGACTGGAAGTGTACCTTCATGGTTGTGCAAATACCATCATGCTCATATAGTGAAATACCTTTCTATATGAAGTAATAGTGATACAGAAATTAAATACTGATGAAGTGGTCACTGAGGTACTTTATTATTCTCATACCTAGCAGCATTGGGACTTGGAGTAGTAAGCTCATGTGTAAACCTTGCAATTAATAGGAAGTCAAGGGTAAAAAAAAAAAAAAGAAGATCCTATATTTCAATTCTATCATCACTAAACCAGTATCTTTTTACTGGGGAAAAAAATCAGCTTCTGGGATAATTACTTATTCTTTCCTTTCCTTTCCTTTCCTTTCCTTTCCTTTCCTTTCCTTTCCTTTCCTTTCCTTTCCTTTCCTTTCCTTTCCTTTCCTTTCCTTTCCTTTCCTTTCCTTTCCTTTCCTTTCCTTTCCTTTCCTTTCCTTTCCTTTCCTTTCCTTTCCTTTCCTTTCCTTTCCTTTCCTTTCCTTTCCTTTCCTTTCCTTTCCTTTCCTTTCCTTTCCTTTCCTTTCCTTTCCTTTCCTTTCCTTTCCTTTCCTTTCCTTTCCTTTCCTTTCCTTTCCTTTCCTTTCCTTTCCTTTCCTTTCCTTTCCTTTCCTTTCCTTTCCTTTCCTTTCCTTTCCTTTCCTTTCCTTTCCTTTCCTTTCCTTTCCTTTCCTTTCCTTTCCTTTCCTTTCCTTTCCTTTCCTTTCCTTTCCTTTCCTTTCCTTTCCTTTCCTTTCCTTTCCTTTCCTTTCCTTTCCTTTCCTTTCCTTTCCTTTCCTTTCCTTTCCTTTCCTTTCCTTTCCTTTCCTTTCCTTTCCTTTCCTTTCCTTTCTTTTCTTTTCTTTTCTTTTCTTTTCTTTTCTTTTTCCCCATTTAATTGAAATTTTAATCTGTGTAAGATATTTTCCAAAGCTTTGAGGTTTGAGTCAGTACCTTCCTCACTGTCTGATTTCACTTCACTGTTTGTTCTGATGCTGTTTTTGTTTGTTTGTTTGTTTTAGATTTAAAACCCTATTTTCACCTTTAGGAGCATTCTTTTAACAGTAGTTTTTAACTTAGATTACAAGTGTTCAGCTGCAGTCAAATAAACCATCTGCTAAAGGGGAAGCTGTACTTCATGACAGGCATTTCAGTGAGGAAGAATAAAAATGTAAGGATTTTTCACTTAGTAACATTAATCTTTTCTTATACATTTTTAATAGACTAAGTTGGCTGTGTTTGTTTGTTTGTTTCTTTCTTTCTTTCTTTGAGACGTTTATTGGTGTATTCAAGTTTGATTCTAAGGGAACTCAGCTTACTGACAAGAGTTTTCAGGCTTTTGCATCCTTCAGAATTTGTGTCTCTTTATGGTTTTCTATATATATATCATTCCTGCATATTCTTTCTTTCAGTCTTAGGAATTTGCGTACACGGAAAATCTGATTTGCTTGTGTTTCACTGGTTGCTGCCAATTTAAAGACATACAGAGTCTCCTCCATCTTTCCCTTTCAGAACATGAAGTGCATGAGTGCTTTGGTTGGGCCTTGTCCTGATATTGACACTTTGCATAAAAAATTGGATACAAAGCTTTTGTGAGTACACTAACAAATTATTTCTGAGTCTGTTAAGTGGACTGTCACAGAGTATTCTGTTAAATTAAAGGGATAAGGTTAAAGAAATCATATTTGTTAATGTTGCTTGGAGTCAGTTTAAGTGGAGCTTTAAAGATTTAAGTTTTCTCTAACATTTCCCATGAGAAAAAAAAAAGATGTCTCAAAGGTGGTTGCTTCCTTTTAGATCAATTTACATTAATTAAAAATATACCCTTGTGTGTGGCACTTGGAGACATGCTCAAACATCACAATCAAAGTATGTTTGTCTTGAGGTGGCTTTTTTTGTATGTCATCAGACAGGGCAATACTTTGTTACTTGAGATACTCTGTACCTACTTTTCCTGGTGCAGAGCACAGATTTTTGTAACAGGCCACTGGGAGGGAGGCCTTAAACCCTCACACATCCCAAACTAGTGACCTAATCTTCAGTATATAGTGTGTGAGCATGCTTTCCCTCTCAGCCTTCCCAACAAAAACTTTGCGGAAGCAGATATGTCTCAGAAAAATATCTTGGCTTGGATGAAACAGCATACTTCGATGAAATTTCATTTAGTTGAGAATGTTCCGGACTGCTCTAATTACAAGTCACTGTTATAAACTGGTTATGGTTTTGCCAAACATTAATGGGTTGGGCTGAAATTTTCCGTGATTGTTCTCTGCCTTAGGCTGAATGTTTTGACAGCAAAGATTTAACCATTTTGTGGGTCAAAGAAACAGTGGATCTTCTACCAACTTTAAAGTAATAATCTGGTACCCCCATTATTTGGAGGAGGACCTTTGGATGTGATTCAGTGTACTGAAGGTGTCTTTTGCAGTTTTCATGGAATTTGTTTGTTTGTTTGTTAGTTTTAGCCTGTGACAATCCCTATCTGGCAATAAGATAGCAGTGTAGAAAGGTTTTATTGTGTTGTCTCAGCTTCAGTTGTCTTCAACTCTTCCTCCACAGAACTGCCCCACATGGAAACTGCATTAAATATCCCCAGGTCCAATCCTACTCTCAGAGGAATGTATTTCTCCAGTCACTTAGGAGAAGGTCAGAGTTGATGTATGGGATGACAAGGACCACCACCTCTTCCCTTATTTAAATGTAACCAAAAGAAATTTCTCTTAAAAATATGAGCAAAATTATGAGCTTCAAAATTACTGCTTCAATTTAACAGCAGATAGCAGAAAAAGCCTCTCAGTCTTCCTTTATTCTAATGAAAGCAAAATTTAGTGCCACATATGTGGAGTGGTTATATGCATCATTTGAGCTTGTAGGTACCAATAATGTGACATTGTATTGTGCTTTATGAAATGAGATCGTTTTACTCTTCTGTTCTCTAGACCCCATCACCTAGGATTATGAAAGAGATTTAATGAGGAATTGTTTGATATTTAACAAATGCTACAAATGATTCTTCACTGTTTATTTCCTGAAATAACAAGTAACTTTTGTTCATGACTACAGAATCTGAAAGTTACATTCAGTAGAACGTTTCAGCAAGTGTCAGCTTCTAATGTGAATGAAGTAATTTATTCACAGAAAGTGAAAGAACATTCAGGTTTCCCTGGGGCACTGTTTTTTTAATATAAGGGCTAATCTACTAGTTTAGAAAGTTATGTTTTAGTGAGCTATCCTTTGATTTGGACTTTCATTAATCCACCTACTGAAGGCAGTGTTTCACCTGCCCTCCTGAACACCTTACAAATGAGCCCCAGTTCCTCATTTCCCAGAACAACAATACACTCAATCTGAGGTAATGACTCATAAAATACCTTAAGCTACGTTCAGCAATAAGGTGTTTTTTTTCACTAGCTGTGCCCACTTGTTTCAGCCTTACAAAACAACTTTTCTGTTCTTTGCATGAGGCGGCCTTGTACATTTATGCCACGAGGCCTTGTGAAGGAGAAATCCCTCCTGGTGGCATCCCATGGCTGAGTGGTGGTTGCCCACCCACGTGCTGCTGGTGGGGCTGGTTAGGCTCAGTCTGCACTGGGATTGTGCCAAGCTGGCATTTTTGCATGAGGGAAACCACAAGATATAGATTCCCACAGACGGAAAAACTGGGGATATAGGAGACCTTGTCCAAAGGTGATGGGGACAGATAATGATCTGTTTCTGCCTCACGTCTGTTCAGATGAAAATCTGACTTGGCTTCAGAGAGATGGTAAACTTATTGGTGTACTTTCATTCTCTCACAGCAGCTGTACAGAACAGTGTTGTAGTTACTAAAACTCTTGCAGATGGATTCAAAGCTGTTTTGAAAATGAGTTAAGTATG
Organism: Coturnix japonica; assembly: GCF_054131305.1. Taxonomy (NCBI): domain Eukaryota; kingdom Metazoa; phylum Chordata; class Aves; order Galliformes; family Phasianidae; genus Coturnix; species Coturnix japonica. Next base: position 94,758,652 of record NC_140663.1, on the reverse strand, counting down.
GTTCTTTTCTAAAACAAAATTAATTGGGTCATGCTAAATTCCTCTCAGCTGTAATGTTATTATGGCTCATTAAATTTCTCATCACTTCCTGAAAATTGTGGTCATGGGGTCAAATGAGAAGAAAAACTGATTCACTTTTGGAAGAATTTTAGTTTCTTACATAGTTTTGTACTTCACATTTTCCTCATCAAGCTGCATAGACCTATCAATTGAATGAAATAAATGTGGGTTAAACAAAACTAAAATGATACTTAAAATAGTCTGATGTTTATTTAGTAGGCCAGATCACTAGGCACTACTGTCTGGTACACACTAATTAAAAAACATATTGTATGGTCCTACACTCAGTTAAGCTGGTCCAATATCAAGTGTCATAGGAGTACAGAAATGTTTATAACATAATTTGAATTTGCAAATATACATAAACATATGCTTTTATGCTTTTTAATGCAGCGGAATTTGTTCTTTTTACTTAAATGAATGTTTCAGTGGCTATAACAGATCCTGTACTTGACTGTTGTTATTCATTTTATTAGTGAAATAATACCACAGCTGCTCTCAGATTACTTTTTATTGTTTGTAAGGTGCATTTGTGCATTATTTATTTTCTGAAAGAACAATCTATATTCTTAACCTAAGGAGATGAAACTGAAATTGGAGATACTCTGATATTTTTCCATATCTGTGAAACTGTATTTTTATATATCAAAATTTCAGCGTAATCCCTAGTGGGATTTTTTTCTTTTTTTTTTTAAAAAAAAAAAAAAAAAGCAAGCAAGCAAGCAAGCTATTTGCCTCTACTGAACTACTGAACTGACTCCTCAAATTGAAAGTGATTCAGTCTGGCATTAATCTGAATCTCCTCATAGTGCTAGACTGTGTGATGAGAATATGATACTACTATTTTCCCCCATGGAATACATTTCTTTTCTTTGAATCACAGAATTATAGAGTTATGGAATCATTAAGTTTGGAAAAGACATTTCATCGGGTCCAGCCACCCACCTATCACCAATATTGCCCACCAAATAATGTATTATCCATCCTTTCCTTAAACATCTTCAGGGATGATGACTCCACCACCCCCCTGGTCAGTCTGTTCCAGTGCCTCACACTTTGAGAAGAAATTCTTCCTAGTACCCAACTTGAACTTTCTCTGGTGCAACTTGAGGCTGCTCCTTCTTGTCCTATCACAATTACTTGGCAGAAGAGGCCAATTCCCACTTCACTCCTTTCAGGTGGTTGTAGAGAGTGATGAGGTCTCCACTGAGCCTCCACTTCTTTACACTAAAGAATTCCAGACAGTTTGAGGTAGACGTGCTATTCAGCTACAGTGTTGAGCAATAGTGAAAGACACTGTTGAGTTGGCAGTGCAAGGCTGATCCACAGAGCTAGGGAACTGCTTCTTTTTTCCATCCTTGGCCTTTTTTTTCCCTTGCAGCTTCTCCTGCCAACATATATGTTCTTGAACCTGTAAGCTGCTAACCATCACGATCTCAGCAATTACCTTCTGTCTAGGTTTTCACATTGCTTATCTTGCACAACTTTAAGTTCACTTGTTCTCACACCTCAAGCTACAATTTTCTCAGTAAAAGTGTGTCAAGATCATACTGCTGTGCTGTAACAATGCCTTGGATTACAGGCTGCTAACAGTTTGACTATAATTTATCCAAAGTACAGTTCCAATGAGGTATGTGATACTGCAAAGAGTTTTTGAGTTAAAATAATTACAAAAGGTTCAAATAGGAAAAAAGAACATTTTAGAAGGAAAATACAAATTGCATTACTTTTTGCAGAATAAAAATTCAATTTTTTTCATGCCGAAACCTTTAAGAGTCTGATTTTCTACTTCTTCAAATTGTATTGAACATATATCTAGAACAATGAAAGTGTGAGCTGCATGAACCAACGGTGAAGTGGATTGAAAAATTGCTGAACATCTGAGAGCAAAAGATGCTGATCTGTGAGATGAAGTCTAGCTGGAGTAGAAAAAGAAGTGGTGAGCCCCAGGTGTCAGTAGTGAGTATAGTCCTGTTTGATATCTTCATAAATGATCCAGATGATGGCACAGGGTGTGCGCTCAGCAAGTTTGCAGATAACACTAAACTGGGAGGAATGGCTGATATGTTGTGCTGCAACTCAGAGGGTCTTTTAAAGTCTGGTGAACCTCAAGAAATTCATCAGAGGAAAGAAAAATCTATACCATTAAAAGGAACAATCCCATGAACTAGTATCAGCTAGGGAAAAAAGGATGTTGCGGTCCTGGTGGACGCCAATTAGACCAGGAGCTGGCAAAGTGCCTTTGCTTTCAGGAAGACTAATGATAACCTAGTCTGCATTAGTATTGGCATCAGGTCAAGCAGAGAAATTCTTCATCTCTTCTCAGCACTGATAAGGCCACCTATGGAGCGCACAAGAAAGACACGGATGTACTGGAGAGAGTCCAATGATGGGCCACAAAGATAATTGAAGCAATGGATCATCTCTTGTGTGCCCTGGTGGCGCAGTGGTAGGAATGCTGCTTGCAACACAGGAGGCCCTGGGTTTGAATCCCCCCTGTGGTGCAAGTGGTAGAAGTGCCACTCTGCTACACAGAAAGAACTACGTTGTACTCTTTATCTGCATGGAAGGTGTTTTTATCTTCTTTTCTTAAAGAGTTGTATTCTTGAATCATATAATCATAAAATCCTTAGAGCTGGAATCATCATTCATGTCATGAAGTTAGCAAATGATTAAGAGTGGAACTGAATATGCTATTTATTGTGAAGGAAAAAAACAATATATTTTCAAATCAGATGGGTTTTTCTCATAAATCTTGAATCACACCACTTATGGCATTTGCTTTATCTTCTCCATTTGTGTAGGTAGCAGCTCTTAAATGGTCACTGCCTCAGGCTGCATAATCATGCCTGCTCTATATACGTCATTTTTGTCTCTGCTTTTGTAACATCCGTCCTTCAATAAATACAACAATTATTATCATCAAAACATGATTTGTCTAATTTTGTACCATTTTGTCTTAAAAAATACACTGTTCCTGCTACTACATTACATATTCTTCTCAGGTATGACATTTCCATCATCTTTCCAGTAATCACTTTAAGAGGAAATCGCTTCCTGATTTTTCCATGAAAAACCTTTTGGAACTGATAATTACCATCTTTTCTCTTTGCTTCACTTAAGCAAATGTGATGAAAGCTAATGTTCTCATTAAATAGAGATAACCAGCTATATTAATCTTGGGATATTAAATAGAAAATATTCCAAAGTAATTTTTTTATTTCGATAGTCATTTCGATTTCTATGTGCAATTTGTGTTTTATTCGGTGCTTGTATTAATTTACCTATGAAAAAATCTACAGTGCATATTTACATCCCAGACCAAAGGCACAGAGGAGTTGTGACTAAAACTGCAGAGTCTGGAGAACATGTTTATGGGTGTCACTGACAAAGAGATTAGTGTAAGCTTAGTGGCTGATTTGTTCAAAGTATATTCATTTTGGTTTGGTTTTTAACTTTCACTTAGGTTTTTCCTTCTTCGTATTTTATGGACATCTCATAGGAAATTCATTAAGCAGGGAAGATCAAGGGAGTATTTACTTAAATGTAAATAGCAGTATGGATTCCTAAAATATTTAGTCTGGGCTGGTGACATGAATAACAACTGTACAGTAGCTCTTCTGAACCGCAGAATTTTTGGTAATTACATAAATGTTTGAGGAAAACATTTTCTTCTCCATTAAATAGAGTAGGTGTTCTTTGGGTTGATCCATTACCTCTTAGACACAAAAAATATTCATATTTGCTTCATGTGACAAGTCATTTATTTAGTTTTCTTCTTATACAAAAATATTATTAATAAAAAAAGATATCTGATCTTGTATGCAACAGTTAGTATATGCAAAAGAAAGAATTCTATTTTATGTTTTAAATGTATGAGATTGTAATTGTTTATTTAGTATGAAGGAATCTTACTAAAAACCTTTAAGTTTTGTCTCACTTTAGTAACTAAAATGAACTTACCTTTCTCTGTACAGATGATTTACATTTCTCTGTACACTGTAACAGAATATTTTAAATATGCTGAAATATTTCTGAAAGCTAAATGAATTATATTTAATCAAAGCAGTTAATTTTTTCTTGTCAAAGAAAGGCTGACATTCATGTGCAACATTTAGTCATTTGGCTCATTCAGTTAGAGCACAAATGAAGAATGATGAAACTAACCAAATATTTGTACAAAGCTGAAGATTGTATACAGTCTTCTGAAATATATATTAGAGATTTCAGAAGATGTCTATAGCAAAGGGTGAGATTCATCCTAGCAACCCCAGAACTGTGTGATTTACCCCGCTGCTAGAGTCTTTCATAGCAGTAGTTCCCACAAATATCTTTAATATAGAAACTGCAGGTGTACTAAGATGTTGAGGTGTGGAAAGTGGTTAAATTTTCACCTGTGTAAGTAACTGATGTATTCAGTGTAGGTCCTGTACACCAAAATTCTGAGTGTGTGAACCTGAGGAAGTGGTCATACCTTTAGGTATTCATAGCTGGCTTTGTCTAGACTCCAGCTCCTCTAGTAACGTGTCTGAGGTGCTCCAACATAGCATTCTCCTGACTGTGTTGAAAACTTGCAATGTTTTTAAAACTACGGTGCAGACTAAACTCATCTCATTGTTTCTGCTCACTAAATGAAGGTGATATTACATTCTGCTGTGATACAGATTATATTGTACAGTCACTTTTCCCCGTGATAATCAGGCACTCCCTAGCAAATCCTATGAATGCCCTAAATCACACCCAGTTACAGAATGGTTGTGAGCTACTACTGTGATGTATCCCTTAAAAAAATAAAGTCCAAGGGCATAACTTCTCCATAAAAGATAAAAATAAATATTCCAACAACCTTGGAGAAATATTTCTACTGCTGAGGAAATCATTGGTAACAGGTTTCAGTTGAAACCAGTTGAAAACTGAATTCCTACTGTGTTTAATACAGAGGACTAAAAGGTGATGAAGGGAAAGAAGATTCTAGGAGAATGGCTGCACTTCACTGAAACAAAAGGCAGAGACCTTAATGGGGCAGATCAGCTTAAAGACCATGCCGGGCTGTTGTGCTTATACTAACTGCAGTATAGGAATAAATCAAACAGATTTATTCTGGGGGTGCTGGGATGTCAGTATGTGTTTTTGCTCTGAACTCCACATGTCCTGTGAGTGTACTCATCCTGGCCCCATTGTACAGCTGTGTGCTGAGAGAGTCCAGGTGAGCGAACAATGGCTGTTTTCTGGCATCATAAAGTAGAAGAAAAAAAGAAAAAAAGGCTCTTTTAAACACAGGGTAATACTGGCGGAAGACCAAAAGGGACTGTGATGAAAACTCAGGTCAGACATTTTGAAAACTTTCAGAATAACAATGATTTGAATTTTGTGGACAAAGTGAGGAAAGGGGAGATCTAACTTAACGTACTTTAATTCTGGTAATTTACTCAAGTGATTATGCATCTTGGTACTTGGATATGGAATCAAATTTACTCCCCTACTTGGAGTGTGGAGATAAAGTGATGCTTATCTATAACAATGATTTACTTTACCCACTTGGCAACAAGAAGTAGTTGTATGGTTTTGTGGATCATTTTCTTTTTGCTATGGGAACAGGTAGATATTTGATACCTGGCAGTGACTCAGTGTAGACATGCATGTGCATTCATATTCTCTCCTAACAAGAAGAAAAGCAGGTTATGTCACCTCTGTGTTACCACCACCATAGGGGGAAGGAAGAAAAAAGAACACAGGAAAAAGTATCTGGAGATTTTTGAATTATTGATTTTAGAACAGCATTTTCTACTTATTTCTCTTGTTAAACGTCATCAAGAATGTCAGAAAAGGATCATGACGGAAGAGAGAAATTATGTTCTGAGGGGACTGGAAAATAAAAATGCTTATCTGGTGCTATTCTCTTGTCTGTGAGGTTAGGAAAACTAAACAGCTGAAAGTTTATGTGAAAGAAATGAGACTGAATCGCACAGCAGGAAAAAGAAGGAGAGGGTGTTAATCAGTCATTTGGGAATCTTTGGTAGCTCCTTCAATTTTTAAATTTTTATTACTTTAAATTTAATTTCATAGTGGAAGTGATTTGGTGGATCATAAAGGAAAACTTTAGGAGTGATATTTTTTATATATTTATTTTTCCAGCTTTTGTTAGACCTGTACTTATATAATAATAAGTAATCTAATCTGAGCTTCTTGCATTACATTCCAGTCTTAACAAGCTAAGAAAATACTGTCTTTTATTACTAGAGTTTAATCTACACATCCTGTTTATATTTCCTTCTGGAAAAGCCTCATTGAGTTAATCATGAAAGTAATTGTAATCCTCTTTTATTTTATGAGATTCATTTTTGTGAAGTAGTTTAATAGTTCTCAACAGGTATAGTATAAGAAAATTTGTATACTTTACAGCCATCCTTCTTACAGGAAAGGGCCTTTTTGTGACAGAAACTGGCATGTCCATACTCTGAATCGAAGAAGTTTCCATTTGGGATGTTCTTTTTCTAAACATTTTTCAAATGTCTCTACTGCCTTTTGCCTAGTGTGCCCTAGTGGCGCAGGTGGTAGAATTGCCGCTCTGCAGCACAGAGCCTCAAATCTCAGGGGTTGGACTCGATGATCCCTTCCAACCCGCACGAGACTATTACTATTACTTTTCTAAGGTACCAACCTCAGTACTGTTTATGGATAGAATAATTCTTCCACATCAGCTTTTTAGCTAGCAGGTTAGTTTTCCTGAACTATTTTCTTCACTTACTGTAGACAGAGGAGGACCAAGCACTGTGTTTGGTACATCTGGGAACCTGTGATTTTCGTGAAACATGCTGTGTGTGTTTCCTGCAGAGCTGTCAGCAAGGCAAACTGTTGGAATCAGTTTTCCCCCAGCCATATCAAATTAGTTGGTGTTTTCATGAAAGCTTAGAAATACTAAGGGATAAGTGCATTTGCTTTAACACAGCCTCATAAGAATTACAGCTATGATTTCTCTCACACACCAGGTTTGTATCAGCCTGTAATATGTGCCTTTCTACTTGTAGACTTACTGCATGTAACAGAGCAAATCACAGTACTAAGTTTTCTGCCCTCTGTACTGAGGATAGCACAGTGCCTAGCTATGTCTCTGGACCAGATCCTGACACTTTACATCTGACACTGTAATTTTTCTTAGCAGTAACTAAACCACTCTGTGAAAGGTATCCATCTCTTTTCACTGATTACAAAGTGAGGCTGGAAGGATATAGCTCTCGGGAAAGCTAAAATATTTAAAAAATAAATATTTCTTTTTATTTTAAAATAAAATAATTATTCTTTAAATAATTATTTAATTATCTATTCACCATTAATTATTTAATTATTTAATTTATTATTAGTTTTTAATTATTTAATTATTTAATTATTGTTATTTAAAGCTAAAATAATTAATCTTTATGCATAGATTAATTGGTCACAATAGGACTCCATGGGGCAACCTGCAGTTTTGTATGAAAAAGGTATCAGAAAGAGCCATTTTGCTAAGAAATGCAACTGTATTTTTCTCAGTGGAGCAGTTTGTCCAGTGACCAGGGGACTCCTTGGATCAGTATCATGCCACTTATCTATAATGTGCCCTGAGCTCTGAGATATGGTTTAGTGGTTTGCTGTAGCTATGGTAATGGGAGGACAGTTGGGCTAGATGATCTTGTAGGTCCTTTCCAACCTTCTATGATTCTGTTTGTGAATGAGGACATGAAGCGCTGGAGCAGCAAATCCCACATGGCACTCCACCAGCTCAGGAAGTTGTACTTTGATGCTGAATGCATGGAAATAAAAGAATGTTATTTTTCCTTTTTTCCTTGAGGAAGAAGTATTTGAGAACATTTCTATTTACATTAAACACAGAGAGAACTGGGGGAGGCAGAGAGGGATGGAGAAAGTGCTTGTGTTGTTCCAGTGCAGTAACAATAGTCAAAATGATGTAACTCTCTGCAGGGTGGAAATTCCCTTCTTTTTTATAAGCCAGCTCCTTTAAAACTCTGGTGTAAACTTTCGTGATGGGTATGTACAGCCTTAATTTAAAATCTGTGTTTGCCTAAAGTGAAATTAGAATATTCCATATGTTCTATTTATTTTTGTGTTTTAGTATGATAACCCTTTTATTTATGATATTAAAAACTGAGTTATTAAGACAAGCAAAAGATCTTTTTGTACAGTAACAATAGGAACAGCAGCTTAAGCTGCTTGGCCTGCACAGACATAACTGGTCCTGGATGAAAGTGATTAAACACAGTGGACATAGCTAGGGTGATGCGGCATAATTCCATACAAGTAATTTGATCACTGGATAGCAATTGAAAAAGACATGGTCACTTCTGCTTTGGCCGCTTTTTCCATGCTGGTTTTCCTGTGGCTTTTTATATTTCATCCATTGCTGGTTCCCTGATGTCAGAACTTGGACTGTGCTCAGTGTGAACAAAACTTCCTTGATGCACTTTTAAATTCAGCAAGGGGCCAAGTGTTCTCAAGCTGATAATGAGAGACCTGGATTTTAACTCTGGACATTGTCATTTTATATGGCTCACGATGGCTTTTTGAGCAAGCTTTAGTTCTGCTCTTTTAAGTATTTTATAACCTTCTTTCACCTTTATAACATTCAAAACCAAAATGGTGTAATTAACTGGTTAGTAATGGTATTGATACAGTGCTGACAGACTGATAATGACTATCTTCAGCAACCTGTGGGCAGCTCTTGGTCCTCTGCTATTATCTCATAGAGCAATGTTGTACTGCTACCACAAGTTACTGCGTAATAGCAATCATGGCTTCTACTATATCTACTATATAGTTACCACACACTTAACACAAAATAGCACATTTTATTTTGTGGTAATCCAGTAAATGAATCACACTGCCAGGCTCCAGGCCATGCAGAAAACCAGGCCTGCCTATCAGAGGTGTAAGACATCTGGTGCATTTTGTGGAAAAAAGCCCATCTGATAAGAGCGCAATATTCTTCCACAAGTGTTCTTTTCTTTTTCTGCAGCTTAGAACAGCCATCTCAATTTTAGTTTAACCTGTTAGCTACTGCAGACATTGACAAGCCTCCCATTTACCAAATTTACATTACATAACATACTGAAGCTCTACAACTTTCAAAGCCATGTTATATAAAATTATTAAACTTACAGGTAAATATATTATTAGTTCAACACCGAGCTGCCTATGGTTGGAAAGAAAAGATATATTACAATCTGGTTTTTGTGTGTACTGCTCCCTCTGTTTTTGTAGACAGAGGGATAATTTTATATTCCTGTATATTTCCCCATTAGTTTATTTTCCTGGTTCCAGTGGTGGATTGCACAATTGGAACGGCTGGGAAATAAGTGAATAAGGCCTAACGGAGTAAATGAAGATTAAATGTTATGTTCATATAGCTGTGGTAGCTCAGCACTGTGCAGTAGTTTGCTTACTCCTCTCACTGAATGGGAATAGAACTGTAAAAACAAAAGCAAAGTAGAACTTGTGGGTTGAGATAAAAATTATTTACTAGAACAGAAAAGAAAGGGGAAAAAAATGATAGTGATAATGGATGAACTTATATACATACATGTGATGCAAAAACCATTGCTCACCACCTGCCAACCAATGCCCAGTCAGCCCCAAGCTCTTCAGCCAGCCAACTCCTCCACCATTTTCCATGTTTTTTTTACATGATGTCATATGGCATGGAATATCCCTTTGGCCAGTTAAGGACAGCTGTCCCAGTTCTGTTCCCTCCTGCCTCCTTGTGCCCCTTCAGCCCTCACCCTGGCAGGACACTATGAGAAGCTGAGAAACTGAAATGTCCTTGGCTCTGTACAGCCCTGCTCAGCAACAAGTAAAACTCTGCTGTGTTATCAACATTGTTTTTCTCCCAAAGGCAAAACATAGCATCTTACCAGACACTATGAAGGAAAAATAAACTCTGTCTCAGTTGAAACCAAGACATGTATTTTCTTTAGTTCAGAAATAAGTGTATTTGAAGATATATTTAAAATGTAATGTATTGAGTTCTTTAACAAAATAGATCCTTGTGTCCTGAGGAGTTTCTGGAGGTATGGACTCAGATGAAACTGCATTTTTTACCAGGCCACAGTACTTCAGCCCTTTTTATACAGCACAGCACATTCAATAGTCCAGTTTGCTCTGAATGTAGTACATACTTGAGTCATAATGTTTTTCTCTAAAAATAACGCAAAACAGCTGTTCTAATGAAAATTTACATATTTTCCCTCAGCTAGGAAATATTTTTAATTTTATAGTACAAAGTAGTTAAGTTTAACAATCCAGCCTCTCCTGGTTGAAATGCTGAGTTCATCTACTTGGACATATTTGGCTCAGTGTGAAGCCTAGTTCACTGCCTAGGAAACGTATGGGATTTAGTGGGAAAAGCTGGGATGTGAACTCTTTCTGTACAGCTTATAGAAAGGGGGTCCTTGTCAGCTACCTGAGGTCACAGTGATTTTACTGACATCTATAAACGACATGCTGCCTCCAGCACCTCATCTTCTAACCATAATGACAATATTGTTTCAGTTAAAAGCACTATCTTTTATTTTCACAAATATATTTCACCCAATTCCAGCTACAGGCAAATGCCAAGAGCATTTTGTGACTGTATTGAAGTGCAGATTTAGATCCACTGTGTTAAAGTAAACTGATACTTCAATTATTAAATGCAAGTACTTGGCTTGGCTGTACTGAAGGAGGCCATTAAAATCTCTGAGATCGTTTTTATTTTGGTTACCAAAGCCTGTTTCCAAGAGTCAGTGTCTAAATCCCATTAAAGCAGGACTTTCCATCGTTTTCCACTAAAGAAAAAAGTCTGGATCGGGCAGTATTACCACTGCACTGAGACTTCTGCCAAAGCCTCTGCTTGGACAGCAGAGCTGCCTTTAAGAAGTTTGAAATGCAAGTCCTTCCTTGGCATATCTGAAATCCCTCCCTTTTTGAGCAAATCTCTTGTTTCTTCTAGAAATATACAAAGGCAGCCATTGGATATGAAACACCAGCATGTAAGACCAGCTTTAAGAAATTATTTGCTTGCCTTAAATGAGGCAGAAGTAGATATAAAATCCCAAAGAGCAACACAAAAGTTGCACCAGTCATTTCACCTGCCCATCTCAAACCACTTCATTAAGTTGGTGGTCCTGAACTGGACATCTGAACAAGACTGCAGAACATGTGTTGGGTGGGCATCCTCTGAACACACACACCTTACTTGTAGTGTGTTGTACACAAAACACAGCAACTACTAACAGCAACTTAAAACATAGTGTCTGAGAGAAGCTGGTGTCCATTGCCTTGTGTGTGGCAACCCTGCACCCAGAGCACTGGATCTTCATCTGAACGGTATTCACCACCACTCTCCAACCCTAAGATCACTGCTTTGATCCCTGCCCTGCCAGCTAGAGTGTAGCTCTTACCTTCTCATAAATTTGGACGATAAAATAAGAAAAGGGAGAGGATATGAGGGGATGCTGCATTCTATCCCAGCTCTGGTCTCACTCCCTTACTGAGACCTGAGCTGGAATTATCTAACTGCAGACACTTGGGATGGTTTGCTTTAAATTTCAGCTCCATGTCATCTTCTGCACAGCAGCTCCCAAGTACCACAATGGTTGTCTGCATCTCCATTGCCATTCACCTCTTGTTCTGAGAGGAACTTTGACCTTCCTGCGTGTTATTTTCTGCTGCCAGCATCTCCCTGATGGACATGTCTTGCAAGACTTGGTAGCTGTCCAAATGTCTCTAAATGCAGACCAAAATTAACTTGAACTCTGCTTTGTTCAAAGGTTGAGCTGTTGAGGGAATCCAGAATGAAAGTAAAGAAGTAACTGTGTTTCCTGTTTCTGTTTCCTCGCTTACTGATCATGGTCTAAGCAAAATCAGGGGTGTGTTAGCTTGTGTCACTTGTCCAGGAAAATACCCAAGACAAAAGTGCATTTTGTTAATGTTGATAGATTCCAAATTTCCAAGAGAACTGAAAATAAAGCTCAGTTTCATCATGCAGTACCTTGATTGCAAACTGAATGTGTTTTTTAGGGGTTCTTGGTTTGCTTACCTAAATATAAAGCACGTTTTAAAGCTGATGAATTTGTTACAGCTGGCATTTTGTTGATAACTCATAGATTCCAGCTTGATTACTCTGTAAAATTCTGCAATATGCTTTCTTAGTACTGATCTGTTCTGGAAAAAAAAAAAAAAAAAAAAAGTTTATATATCTGAAGGGATACAGATAATAACAAAAAACAAAATTAATAATTAAGCTATTACATTATTTGATCGGTGGTCTACCATTTAAGCATCTGTTTTAGATGTTCCTTGGCTGACATTTTTCAAGCCTGGCCCCTGGAATTTGAATTGTTCTTTCTTTAATTTGTGATACAAAAAGGAGAGAAGGTGCTGAAGGGATCCATCAGAGCAGTAAGCACACAGAACCGAGCCACTATTGAGATTTTAATCTCTGTACAACTCACAGACATAACACCATTTGTATCTTAGCTTTCCACTAGAGAAATGAAGTTGATAGCATTTCTTTGCTTCTGCCCTCAACCTCTTTATAAATTCTGAGTTGTTAGGAGGAGCTGCCACCTTTTTGTGCTTGTTAGCACAGTGTGATAAAGCCCTTCCGAATCTCTTCATTCTACAGCAGAACACTGTTACTGACAAGTCAAAGGGTAAAATGGTTTCAGTAAATAAAGCTTTGGGTTGCTTTGTAGTGATAATGTTGAATTTTTAGTGTTGAATGTTGAATACCCACAGTTTTCCTTGTCAAATTCCAGCATTTTCTTCCTTTGTGGGTATTTACTGTTCTCACCACTGAGTTTGGGTTCTAAAAGGACAGAAGTATTGCAGTTGACGTACAATAATTTGCATAACATATTGGTTGTTATTGCATTAGGTTAAGTGTGCACTAGTAATAGATTTATGCATCTTTCACTACCAAGAGGATCACTCTTACAGTGCTCTTAATATAACCAAAAATTAGGCCTCAGTTTTACTTCGAGCCTTCTGAAGAAAGCGATTTGCCTTTCAACAGTATGAGACAGCCAGCAAACTGTCTCAAGATTTGTGGACACTTAGGATCCTTAAGGAATTGCTCATCATAGATGAGGAATTAGAAGCCCAGTTTAAGGTACTTGTATTTTTTTTTCCTTGTTATTATTATTATTATTATTATTATTATTATTATTATTATTATTATTATTATTATTATTATTATTATTTTATTCTAAAGCACAATCCAAGCTTTTCAGTGTGGAGAGCATATGTCCTAGAGATTACTTTTTATTAATACTTCTCAGTTATAACTAAATTTCACTGTCAGGGTACAAAGAAACCTGCGAGTTTCCTGTGTGAGCCGTATGTAAACTTGGCTAGTTAGGAAATATTCACACCTTCAGAGTACAGCTTGTGTTGTTAAAAGATCTCTATTAAAATCTTCAGTTTATTAAACTGACAAATGGTAGGAAATATTCGTACCTCAAAAGCTATGATATCATTTCATTTTAAAGTAACCCCACCAAAATCTCACATTTCTCAGTGTGAAAGTAACTAAAACTGTATATGTGTCATTGTGGGCAGCACCTCAGGTTTGGTCACCATTAACTGCTGTTCTTACGCTTAAATCAGAGCCCTCACAGCCTGCTAAAGAAAAGCAGAACCTGAAACCCTCATTTTAAGATTGCTGGGGATTAACATTTTTTCATGAGCTTCAAATGCTGTATCCCTTCATGGGTTTTAGACAATGAAGAGAATGCTTCTGAAAAAAAAAGGTGTTTTCCACACCTCTCAGCTCTCAGTTTCTACAAGTGGTGACACAACTCAGTGAATATATTTATTACTCAGATATTAAAAACTCCAATTAATTCATACCACTAGTCAGATATCCTACTGCTGTTTATACAGTTGTAATCTCAGTGTTTAGGTCATTTTCTTCCTGTTCTAATTCAGTAAGAGCTCCAGTACCATCCCTGTCTGTCTGGATTTAGGCTCCCATTCTGCAGTGCCCTGGGCAAGATGTCCAGCCTCAGTCACTTCACACTCTCAGTTCTCATATAGGCAGTATCAAGTGCCTCAATCACCATCATGATCTGATGGAGAGGAACTTGGAGGCATAGGATTGGAGAAGGGCTTTTTGCATGTGTCATTGTAAGATGTGTGCTTCAGACTTATTTCACAGGAGCATCTTTCACAGCCTTGGATCAGCCCCCATGAGCCCCTGACGTTGTTGCACACTGTGGCGGGAAAGGTAACAGTACCTGACATGGAAGCCTCTGAGCTGGTGGGTCAGAGTCACTGTGATATGCTGTGCCCTTCTGCTCCTGTGGGAGAAAGCAAGAAATCTTGGACTTGGTGCAACATGGCCTTTGTGCTGTGCTGCAGAACATTTCAGGCTATTTGTACAACCTGCCTGTTGAGGAAAACAGTGAATGTGTACAGAGATTGAACATCACATCTTTGAATAAAATTTGGAGTTGTTTGTTGGACACTAATGTGAAAAAGAAACTTTGGGAAATGCCAAGATGAAACATTTCAGCCAAGGAAAATGATTCATTACTTTTGAAAATCTCTTCCAATGTTTTTTAGCCAAACTACGTGGACAGCACGACCCACACTTATGAAAAACCATTGTCACCCAAGTCCCCCAAACATTTTCTGTTGTTGGGATTTCTGTTCCAGAAATGTATTTACCTAAATCTTTCCCTGCATAAAGAAATAAACCTTCCTATAGTTCCAAAAGATCTGAGTAATGCCAAGCTGTAAATATGGTGACAGGCACAGATAATAATAGGTTGGTGACATGACATTCTCTCCATACTCCATACTCCCTAGAGTATGGAGAGATTTGTCTTTATACCTATGGAACATGCCCTTCATCCAGTCTATGAAGATTTTACTCATTATTACCATGGAAAATTCATAGATTTTTCAGATTAAAGAGAAGTGAAGGAAAAATGGCAACTCAGCAGAAGGAGAGTGAAATTTTCTGAGCTGAGCAGCTACATGAACTACAAAAGCTAAAAGGCTACAAAATAGTGAAGGGTCTTGAAGGTGAGTGAGGAGCAGCTGAATCCCATTGGTTTGCTCAGCGCAGAGCAGAGGAGGTGAATGGAGGCCTGATGGCAACTTCACCTCCTCACAGGGAGTGGAGGGGTAGCGCTGAGCTCTGCTCAGTGTGACAGCAACAGGGCCCAAGGGAACAGCATGGAGCTGTGCCAGGGGAGGGGCAGCTGGGGTCAGGGAAAGGGGCTGCACCACAGGGTGGTGGGCATGGAACAGGCTGCACAGGGCTGTGGGCACGTCCCTGATTGCTGTTGTTCAAGGAGAGTATGGGCAGTACTCTCAGACAGTGGGTTTGGATTTTTGGTGGTCCTGTGTGCAGTCCCAGAGTTGGACATGATTGTCCTTATCTGTCCTTTCAAACTTGAAATATTCCTTAATTTTATATGAAATACAGGGTCAGTATTGCTTGTCCATCTTACAAAAGAGCTGGATGGTGCCACTTGGAAAATATCTTCCTTTTTATTTTTTTTGAATTTTCATTTTCTACAAAGGAGACAAGAGTGCATTAAAAACTTTACATGTTGTTTGTTTTGTTTAACTGTTCATTTGTTTCTGTATTTTGTTTTTGAAGCAAGGAAAAATGGTTGTGTTTTGTGAAAACAATATACTTCAAACCTTTTCGTAAGTGAGCAAGTACTTCATTCTAGTGTTAAACATTAAAGAAACAGAGTTCAAAATTAGATATTCAACAAAGGAGAGAAGACATTTGTTTAGAGCTGTAGCTGTCATTGGTAGGATTTGTTTGCCCTGGATTTCAGAAAGGAGTTTGCAGCTTAATCTGATTTGTTTGTTGAGATGCCTGGGTTTTCTCATAAGTATGTACAACTTTTTTAAGTATTCACAAAGGTAACCACAGCCAGCCTTTGAAATTATCTTATTCAATTATACTGTTTGATCCTGTAATTGTCTATAAAAGTTTGGATCCACTGCTGATGCTGGGAATATTTTATTGCTCACCAAGGAGCACTTGTGGCTATGTTCTGATAGCCAGGTTTGTGGTTCTGGAAAAGTTCAGAGTTCCAGGAGGCCATCAGTGCAATAACATTATTGTGTCTTTATAGTGAAAAAGAGGAAAACATGAGAGGCTAGTGAAACAAGTGAAACATCCATAAGTAATAATATTATAATAAAATAACATATCTGGAATAAAATTTATAGTGTGAAACAGTGTCTCGTCTTTACTGGTTCCATTAGCTAAGGTAACAACTGATCACATATATAGGTCATATGATGAATTAACCTATAAAGATCACATTTTTAATTTCTAGAACACAAACCAGTTTGTATTATCAGTGTCATATATTTTACTCTGCATGTAGTCCACCTGTCCTGGATAAGAAACAGAATTGAACACAGTCTTTAATGACAGACATTCAAAAAAATTTCTGTTCATTTTGTCACTATAGGTTTCAAGCAGAAGTCTCAGCTGAGGACACTTGGAAAAAAAGGAGTCACATTTTCACTTTATTTGACAAATTCTGGAACATGTTTTAAAAAGTCTGGTTTATTTATCATTCAAATATCTGACATACCAGAATAACTGGTATTTTTCCTCCATATTTTTAAATTATTTGCTAACTTCCTCATGAAATTATTTATTTGTCTGGAATACCAGAGCATTTACAATTAGTATACTTTGTTGTAGAATAAAATGTTGATGAAAATACATGAGAGAATTTTTGGGGAAGGGAGAGGAACTCTGATCCACCAATTTTTTTCTTAGATACGTTCCAACAGTCATAGAGTTCCAACTTTAGTCTCGTATTGCTCTGCTGCGTGTTCCCTACTTGGAGGCAGCAAAAGCCTTACACATCTCTTATTGTTTTCTTTTAGATTTAATGTTCTTTAAATAGCCAAATACCACAACTACAAATTCTCTGTCTGCACTCCAGTTGATGAATCTTCTGTTTCTGTACAATCCTGATTTGTACTGGGCTCTCATTAGCAGTGTTGGAGTAACTTCCAAACGATGTATTTAGTGGTCATTATGCTGGTTGTTACATGGTCACTGCAGTGGTATTCCTTGTGATGTTCTGACTGTGAGTGTCAGAATAATGACCATACAAAGGGAGACAGAATGTTCAGACATTGGTCAAAAATAATTTGTTTTTGCTCTATACCTATTTGCAAATTCACACTCAGTTTCAAGTGCTACAAGGCCTAATCATTCCATGCAGAAAGAATTGATGCATGTACATCTCATGGGCAAATGTCCATTTTCTTGCTAAAGAGAACTAAATAAAAATCCTTTAATATTTGTTCTTTGTGCTTGAGCCAGGCTTCTGGTTTTATTAATGTTTGCTCCTAATCCCTTTTAAACACTAAAGATATTTTGGAAAAGAAAAACTATTTTTAAAGTAAATTACTGCAAAATATGGCTTCTTGTTTTTTTCTTAATTATTATTATTTTTTTTTTCAAGTGCCTAGCATATACCATTGATTATTGAAACATTTAATTGCCAACATTTGTTTGTAGGATAGCATATTAATGCATTTCCTCAAGGAAATATGAACATACGTCTCTGTTAAAGCTGTTAAGGCAGCTACAAAATGATTTTCTTGTTTATAATTTCTTGCTTCAGCTGGATTGTTTTTTATATTTTCCTGACCGTGTGTTTGCTTTTGAATTTCTGTATGTTTGTGTCACATTATGCTACAGACTGAGGGAATGAAAATATTGTCTTAAATAAAGTGACTGATAACCTCCTTAGTGTAGAACTACTACACCCATTTTAGGAGGAGATCACCCTGAGACAGAACACAGTTTTTTCCAGTGTCTCTACCTTGATCTCTGCAATGGAAGCTCTTCCATTCCTCTCTGCCTTCTCTTTACAAGGAGTGTTTCTGTATACCTTCCTCCTTATTTCAGCTGGAGGCAGTGAAATCTGGAGTAATTCTCAGTTGCTCTGTGCTACCCAAGATATTTGCAAACACAGAAGTCTGCCATGCCAAGGCCTGCTTGTGATATGTAGAGAGAACATGAACAGGTCTCATGGACCAGACCCACCAGGGAGAGGATATTTGGACCATGTATTCATGTGGGCATTCACGCTTTAAATGTTGGAGCTGCTAATTTAATACTAGAATAGCTCTCTCTAGAAAAGTTCAGCAAAGTTTTATATTAATATAACTGCACATAGTTGCAACATGCTGTAGAGATCACAAAGTATCTCCCTGGGCTGGGAGCTAGGTGATGAACAGTATAATGGCATCAACTTAGGACAGTACCTTAACATGATGCTGCATAACTTCATGCGGAGCTTAAAGCCAATTCTCAGCCTGATCAGACAGCTACAGCAGTGATTCTGTAGGTGAGGCTGAGTCTGAAGATGGAAAGTTCCAACACTTGTGCAAGTTTCAGCACTTTTCTTGTATTATCCTGACAAAGATCTCATACTTGTACTGGTTACAAAAACTGAAAGGAACTCGTCCCCTTCCACAGCAGGCTCTAAACCTTCTGTATAACATATCTGCTCCTCAACTTGCAGGTATATATACTCTATAATGCAAAGACTCTGTCTCTCATGCTTTGTCCTGGTTCATGTCTTTCTCACGCAGTTCCATGAATCAAAAGCAGAAGCTAGTTGAACTTTAGGAAAAACAGAGGGAAAAAGGTGCTTTCACCCTTAAAAATTTAATAAGTAAATTGTAGTTTACCCAAAGATCCATGTTAGCCATTTTCATCCTGCTAAGCATACTCATTCTTCTTATAACTGGAGCAGCAGCTACGAAAGGATCTCTGTATCCCCTGTCATTATGTCTGACAGAACATGGGAGATGTATCATGTAGTGACTGGAACACAATGAAGGAATATCTTAAGCAGCTCTTGCAAAAAACATCAAAGCACTCACGATCACAGCTCCTCATTTCTCTGCCCCACACCCCCACCTTTGCACTCCCCCCACTGATGGGCTCTCAATTACATTTTCAAGGAGGACACTGCTCAATGACAATAATGGCAAATAAATAGAAATCTTCTTTCAAAATCAGCAAAGACATACGCCCCTCTGGGATGAACAGGTACTTGAAAGGAAACAGAGAGAACAAATGTGGGTGTTTTTGAAGTTTGAAGCCTGTGGGAGGACAGTGGAAGGACTGAAGGATTTGTGAGGAAGGAATATTACGTGTATTTTGGATTCCTGAGCCTGCAGAAAAAGTAAATTACCAAGGAATTGTCACAATCGTTGCCAAGGTGCTTCTGATTTGGTAACAGTTTCCACTGTCCGCTTGCAGAGATGAAAGTGATGGCAGCCGAGCAGGCACTCCAAGCCCCAGCTGTAGATCATACAGAAAGGACTGATACACTTGTTTTCATTGAATATGGTGTTGCTGCTTACTTTTCAACACATGCATGTTGTGATCTTGAGTTTAAGACATATTTTTCAATTTAGTATACATCCAGTGGTCTTTAAGGAAATTTTAAAACATACCTTTCGTATATACAGAACCTGCTTCCTTTCACCAATCTTTTTCTAATGTGTTGCATTACACTACACTTAGCTATCCAGTAAGGTATTTTGGCATCAGCTCTGCTGGTTCCTGTATAAAGTAATCCATAGAAATAGGAGGGTAGATTTTAAGTTTGTTACTTACAGAAAGTTTAATGGAATAATATAGACCTTTATTTTTCTGATATGTCTTCCTGTTCTCTTCATTCTGTCCCTTATAATTTAGACCATCCAGTAAGCATTGACCTTATACAGAATTCACTTCTGCAGGACTTGTGTGATCCACCTTAACATTTCAAATACCAAAGTCAATAAATTTTTACTTTTGTAAGCAATATTTTATAAGCAAATGTATAAAAATACCTACTTAGATTATAAAAGCCACTTTTTTGTAATGATGTAATGTGGTCATTTTATTAGAAGAGAGTTAATGTAGAGCATAAACTAGCACATATGCTATTAATTAGAAAATAGTTGTGAAGCTTCTTTCCATGTATTGCTGATAAGTAACTTTTCATGACGTCCCAACCAACTTTTAACCTCTCAGTCTCTTGCCCACCAGGATCCCCAGGTCCTCTTACACAGAGCTCTTCTCTAGCAAGTCAACCCCTTATGTGTACTGATGCATGTGGTTATTTCTCCCCAGAGGTAGGACTCTGCACTTGCTCTTATTGAACCTCATCAGGTTCCTTTCTGCCCACCTCACCAATCTGTTCAGGAGGCTAAAGTGATCACTGGAGAGCTGTGGATGGTGGAGGGGGAACTCTCTGTATGTGTTTACACGTGTGTCTGTGTGAGCACAGACCTGAGAGGCAGCAAGGAGAGAGAAATCCGCTGGAAAGGGGAAGGACTTCTTCCTACAGACTGTATATTGCTGATGAGGAGAGCCATACCAAGCTTCTCATCTGACAGCAGGGCCACCTCATTTTCTGTGTCTACAATCTTTGCTACGGTTAGAACAATTTGATTTTCTTTCATTGTTTTCTGTCAAGAAAGCTATTTATGAGTGGTGCTAGCTTGGTGAAAGGCAGAGGGAAGAGGACAGTGCATGAGGAACATCAGGACAGCACCTCATAAAGAAGTAGATGGGGGGAACTTGCTCTTCCATGTCTTCCAACCTACTCCCCACTACACCTCCCACTAATGCTGGGTAGGGAAATATCTCCTACCCCTTTTCTTGCTACTTTTGACACTCTCTTCTTACCCCACCTCCAATAGCCTCTCCTGGGTGGGTGCAGCTGGAGCTGTATCACAATTGGGTGGTGGCATGAAGCTGGGCACAGCAAGCACTGGACAGCAGCACATGGCAGAGCTGCAGAATTCTCTCTTTAACTGCTGAGCATGCCCTTACAGCTTGCCCTTCTCTGTTTTCACTTCTGTTCTATATTGCCACACTGTTTTGGCCTTTTTGTTTTGTCCATCTATCATTGATTCTGCAGAGCTGGCGAATGTGTTAGTGAGGCACAGATGACTTTCTGTGTACTGCTTGATTGATTCCTCTCACATTCCGCACCTCTCCCCACACACTCCCATGTTCTGAATCAGCTACACTGGTGAAAATCTGGAGTAAGTCTGTTACACTATATGATCAATGGTAATTTATGACAGAATCTGATCTCTTCCCTCATTGTGGTTCCTGGCTAGTACCATAGTAATATCTTATTAAATGCTTTGAGTTGAGCAGTCTGTTTGGCTATCTTTTATTCATCTTTCACCACTCAAAGCTCATATGCTTTTGTTTTATCCCATGCTACTTATGTGTCTATTTATCTGTCCAGCTATGCTTCTCGAAGTCTGCCATGCTTACTCTTTCCCCAGCACTGACAGCCTTTCAGTATCCTACATTTCACCTTATTTATATCAACTCTCAGTTATTACTGTCCCTTTATTTATCTACCCATATTCTGCAGGGGGCATAGAAAAGCTCAATCCAACCACGAAGGTCCATGAGTAAACTTGATACTCTCCTATTCTCCTGTAAACAGAAAGATCCAGTGTCTGTTTCAGTGGTTATTCTCTCTGTGATGCCATGATCATCCATGGATCTCTGGTGAGCATAGCTAGCCATCAGCTTCAGCGCAAACTGACAGCTGATCTGGGCTGCCCAGAAGAAATGGTTGCTCTGTAATCCGTATGCTTCTCTTCCTCTTCTGTGAGTCTAATGGAAGTGCTTCCTTGAAATACAGCCTGAAACCAGTGTCTAAGTTGGAGAATAATGGAAAAATTGGTTGTGATTGTATTTCATTTCATTTATTTACTTGTTTTTCCTGGGGAAATACTCTGTCTTTGAGGAAGTTCCATTATAAATCACTTAGAAACATAGAACTGATACTTAAAAGCCTGAGGGCTGTTTGGTGTAGAGATGAGATGCTAGAAATGGAAGCTGATACTTATATACATAAAATAATGAGATGGCTTCCCTTGTTGCTGTCAGATAATTTGATTCGTAGCCAGGAGGTGATTCTACATACTGTGGAGGTTTACCCTTAAAAAAGTAATTGTAACTTTGCATGGCATGTTCTATATTTGAGACTTTGCTGGATATAAGGAATTATTTTATGTGGGAATGCAATTTTTAGAACAATTTTGTTAACTTAAATATTTGGACCAGTAGAAAGAATATGGTAGGAGGAATCATCTCCTATATATCACTAAAATGTGCTTACATTGGGCATTATGCTCTCTCCTAAAAAAAATAAAGTATATACCAGCAAACACTTACAATGCTTAATCCAGTCTATTGAATAATATTGTTACTGATCTCAAATACTACATCCTGCGGGGAAATTTTCAAGCACATTCAAGCATGCACAGAATACTTAGGTTTTCTACATTTCTTGTTAAAATATTACCTGGTTTGGGCTAATATGAGTTCCCTAGAATGAATACTGTAATGTTCTTATGTTCACACTTTCCTTCATCCCCTGGTTCTCTGGTGGTTTTGCAGATCTCAGAGCATAGCAAGTTCAGTTGTATCTAGAGATATTAAACACACAGAGCCTTTTGATTCCACAGTGTCCTTGTGTTTCTCCTGCAGCACATAACATCTTTCTTGTCTATTGATGCACCTATAAGAAAAGGTCAGATGGCAGCAGGTCTTGCTGTAAGAATCTGTCTTTAGAGGTGAGGGTCCCTATATGAGCTACTACCTGGCAACTCTGAATGACATTAGGCATAACAGAATCAATTTTATGTTGCCCAAACTACTTGTTCCTTGCTGCTCACTTATGTATTGGAACTGCAGAATGATCATGGTGGAAGATGATCATCAGTGGGATGCTATTCTGTGCTCTGATTAGGGCATGGAGAATGATGTCCATTGTGAGACTCGTGGGGACAAGTATGGTCACTTCTGTGCTGAAGATTGTGCAATACCATCCAATGCAGTGCCATTGTACTCTATGTGGCTGTATACTTTGAAAAGCAGTGTTTCCAGTTCAGATTAGCCCTATGAAAATAAATGTGGGTTCTCATACTGTTGAACATCACGAACAGACTGAAGAGGCCTTCAGTTATACTTGAAGAACAAGAGGGATGCTGCTGGACTGTGTGACCATGAGAGTAAAGTCACAAGCTGCTTATGTAATTTGCTGATGCACATAAAGATATGCACTGTCTACCAGAAGTGCCACGTGAAAGTTTCAGCTGTGCTTCCAAACCATACCTGAATTGGTCAGTTTGACAACTGCAAATAAATAAATAAATCTCTTTTTTATTAGAGAAATGAATATATTCTCCAAGACTATGTAAAAGAATCACACTTAGGGCCTTACAATGCCATGTTTACTGATCTTTTCTCAGAGGAGGACTTGATTGACTAACTTGGTTCTTTCAGCCATCTTCTGATTTAAGGAATTGTTTTTGAAGTTATATGACATTGCAGATGGCTTTCTGCTGTTCATACTGCTTATTTAAAGTAAGCCATTATTTTCAAGACCTGAACTTATAAAAATGTAACAATGTTTAAAATTTGACTGCTGGCAGACAGGCTTCCAGCTCCTCTCCTAAGGTTAGCAGAATATTGTGAGGAGAACCTACGCCAGATAAGATATTCCAGCTTCCCAAATGAGTGGAGAATGCTTGATGGGGAAAGTCATTACACAAGGAATGCAGTGACACATCAGTGTACTCTTCCAGGGTAATACTGGATATTTCACAGGATCATAAAAGCCTTGGCTTCCATTCATCAAAGACCTTTAAGCAGCTGGGCAGTCCAACTGCATTCAAGTGCCTTACAGAACAAGTGCTTTCTTAGTGTTGCATTAGGTTTTATAAATCCGGCATGTATAATCACATGACATTCATTAAAAAAAAAACCAAAAAAAACGAACAAACAAACAAACAAACAAACAAAAAAAAGAAGCAATGCATTGTATTTCTTTTTATTTAGGTAGAGAACCGTATTCCTCTGTTACTGATACAGTGATCAAGTACTTCACAACTGAGCAAATTTGGTTTGGCTTCAGAGTAACTAACTGTTTGGATGCATAACTTTAGCACGTACTCCTCTCAGGAAAAATCTGGAGATTTTGCTGGATTATAAAAATGAGCTTTTAATGTTGTTTTTTGTTTTTTGTTTTTTTCTTGAATGGAAAATAATTCTGATATTCAGTCACTCCAGTTACAATGTTTTTCTTCATTTAAAAGATAAGATTGTTTACTCATGGTGCTCACATCAAAGATCCATGCAGAAGTAAAATGACTAAGAATCACCTAGAATTTAAATACTCCTTGTCCTAGTGTATCATTGTGCCCTGGAAACACTTGAGTTGTAGCGCATGTTTGGTTTTGGATTTTTTTTTTGGTCAGTTATTCCGGATTTGGAAGGGAGGACTTGATAACAGCTTAGTTAGATCACTTTACTAATCAGTTATGGACACTGACACCTCCATTTAACAAGACATTTTGAGAAATGAATACGTCGGATTTTTATTTTTATTTTATTTATTTACTTCTGTATTTGGGGTATTAGAAGAACACAGTGGATTTCTTGATGGGAAACAAGACAAGAATGTGTGCCTGTACATGTCATGTTTCTTCCTCACCTAACCTTTACAAATTTCCTTTTAAAATCTTAGGTTTGAAGCTTTTTTATAGTCTCTTCAGAATGGGGTAAAGGTAAACAAGGTATGAACTTAACAGTATTTACATTCAAACAACGAAGCAATTTCTTATGAGTGTGGTAGGAACTAGTTATTGCAAGAACTATTATTTAGTTTAATTGATCCCAGCTGGGCTTGGAAGAGGTTCTTGCCAAAAGCATACAAGTGCTTGCCAAGAGCCTGTCATATTTGATAGCTCACACTGTTATGAACTTGGCTAAGAGAGGTCAGTCACATAGCAAAATCTAAGCTCTCCTCTGCTGTATCCAGGCTAGCTTAAAAATGCAGATATGTTGCCAGCTGACTAGCAAGACGTTCTTCTTTCAACCTTGTTTTAAGAGGCCCCTGGTTTCTTGGAAGTGGGGGAGTGCAGCACTGAGAAGCATAGGGAAGATGTTCTACACATGGAGCTATGGGCAGCTGCAGCTGCTCTAGGATCCTCTGGGCATCTGTTTTTATTAAAACTTCACTTGTGCATTTGACCTATCAGCTGGATTCAGCATATGTCACTGGTAAAGGTACACACTGTATGTAACATCACTATTTAACCAGCCTTCCTTTTCCCCTGTGAAAAATATCTTCTTTTTCTTTTCAGAGTACCTCCACCTCAGGCTTTTGTAAACTTTGCTGAAGATTAGAAAAGTATGCTTTACAACTTAAAACAAATCATCACAACAAATACACCAAGATTATAGCAAGTGCATTAAAGCTGATGAATTCCCCAATGGCTACTTGACTAATTTCAGAACAGAACACAAAATGTAAATAAGTGTGAAATATCTGATTGAGGACAATTAATTTGCTAATAAAATCTTTCTACTTTTTCATTTCGGTTCAGTTAGTAAAGATAATTTTATTTACTTTGCTTTCAGGCACTTTTTTCTGTATTGAGATTTATACTCCAAGTTTTCTCTGCCAGTTCTTTTCTATCAGACTATCGCCACGGAACTCTCTCTGCCTCTCCAGTGAAGCAGTTCTACTTTGTTTAAATAATTAAATATTCCTTGGACCAGAGGACTGGAACCTCTACAAAGGGCTTATTTTTTTTCCTTCTTTATTCTTTGTTTCCCTCTTACCCAGTTAATGTTTAATTACACAGTGGAAAAGTCCAACAGGAGAAATTAAATCAGGGAAGATCTTCTAGGTCAGGGGAATTGGCATTTGAACAACTTTCTCCCACTTGAGTGAAACAATGTTATCCTCATGTAGCTGGAGATCTGGCTCATTTACTCAAAAGCACTGTCATTCTGCTTTTCAATATAAAGACATGAGCAATGTTGACAGTAGAACCAATATGAGCTAACAGTCTGCCCTGGCAGCCAGGAGGGCAAATTGTGTTTTGGGGTGTGTTAAGTACAGCACAGCCAGCTGGTCAAAGAGGTGATTCTCCCCCTATACACTGCACTGATAAGGCTTCACCTTAAATACTGCATATAGTACTGGACTCTGCAGTAAAGAAATTAAGATGTTTGACTGCATCCAGGGGGAGGTCAACAGAACTGTTAACAGGGCTATGAGGAGAGGCTGAGGCCATATGAGCTGTCTGGTCTGCAGGAGACTGAGAAGCAACCTCATTTCTCCCTGAAACTCCCTGAGGAGGGGAAGCACGGGGAAAGATGCTGGGCTCTTTTCCCTGGCAACCAATGGCAAGGCGCATGGGAATGGCACAAAGCAGTATCTGGAGAGATTCAGACTGACATTAGGAAAATATTCTTTACCACGAGGTTGGTCACACACTGGAACAGGCTTCCTGGAGAGGTGGCCAATGCCCTGAGCCTGTCTGTGCTCAAAAGGCATTTAGATAATGCACTTTAGTTTTTGGTTAGACCTGAAGTGGTCAGGCAGTTGGACACGATCTTTTCAATTCAATTATTGTATTGTATGTTACTGTATGATAATGTATTGCACTGTTCCTCATCATATCATATTTTACTATGTTGTATTGTATTTTGTTCTATTCTGGGCACTCTAATAGGGAAAATGAAACCATGGACATAACCACTGAACATAAAATACATGTTGCACAAGTTCATTATTATTACATTTGGAAATTAATATTAATCTGTAAGAAAGCAATGACGTAAATCATCTAGGTCACTGGTTGCAATAAAACCCAGTTGGTACTGCTGTATTAAATATGAGTGATAAATCTCTGTCCAGTTCTTTTAAATAACATATATTTAACATTTTATTATTATTATTATTATTTTGTAGACTGTGTTCTCACTAGAGAGGCAGTCTATGCAGCTATAAGAAATGCATTGTATTCTTACAGTTGATTTTTAGAATCCACATAGGATTCATTGAGATTTGATGTTCCTGCTGCTATTAATAATTTATTAAAAATATTAACAAAAATTACTAACATGTTGCCAACATTTTTCTGTAAGCAGAGACAAACACTGAAAGGAAAACCCTGATAGGAAAGCCTTCAAACTGGGTCAGTAGAATGTCAAATTGAATGATTTTAGCAATTATGTACTAGAAATGGATATTTAGATACTAGATATAGATGTTGATATTTTAATCAAATTCCACCCATAAGGAGGACTCGGTACAAATCTTTTGAGTTGGCCAAGTATAAAAAGGTGACCCATCCTAGCTTCATATCCTAAGGAAGGGCTGAGCTAGGTCTTGGATAGAAATGGTATGATCAGAGTGGTTAGGCAGAATCACTTAGTGATACGTCATTATTATTGCATATTCTTTCATACGTTGCCTGGCTTATAATTCTGCCTACTTTAGTCTAGTGGGAACTTTTACTAGCATTTGTCCATTTCTAAGTTTCCTGGACTGAGCTAGAGCATGAAAAGTGAAGCAGCTCTGATTCTGGGACTTGAGTTGAAGCCTGTGATGTTGTAGGACGTTTTTGCATGGTGTTAATGGTAGGAAATCAGTGGGCTAGTACTCTGCTGACATTAGCAGGGTTTTAGGCTTTAGGCCACACCTGTAGCTTGTACCACCTTCTCTCAGACACCAAGTAAAACAGTAATCACAGTGTAGGTACTTGTCACCACATCCTGTTTAACTTGGGCAGCGCTCTTTTGGCATTTCTATCTTGGCTTGTATTCTTGGTTGCAGGGAGAATGATTGCAACTGTTTTAGATGATGAAGGATTTCTCATGCATGGTGCTCATTTCATGACCAGCAGTGTTTAACGTTAAAAGAAGCTGAAGTTTTTCATATCATTTTTGGACAGAAAGCAATTATATTTTTGAACAAACTTTAGCATTTTTAGGGACTCTGATTGACTAAAACTTGGTGTAGCTTTTCAGTGAAAATCCATAGACTATAATGTCTCTTCCACGTTTTCCTTTGGTTTTGAATCTGCCCAAAATATCACATTTTGAAAACTGTGTATTTTTACAAATAACAAATAGCCATTTGACCAGAATTAGCTTACAAAGCTATTTTAGAAATCAATTAGAAATAGGAATATGTGGATTTTTTTTCTTGTTTTAGAGAATTGACATTAAAACAATTTTGTATGGAATAGAGATATCAGTGGTGTAAATAACACTATAGAATGAAGTGCATAGAAAACTGGTTCTTAAAACAAACATACATACTCTTTGCAACACTGCTTAGAACATGGTAATTAAAAAAAAAAAAAAAAAAAAATCATGTTGCCTCCGGTGCTTTGTGTGTCACAAATTTTTTATCTATTACTCGGTGCTCAGAACAGTAAATGTTGCAAATATTGACATAATGAGGTAGAGAAGGAAATACAGCTCGTATTTTCAACTGTGAAAAAAAGACTCAAGAAAAAACTGAGTCTGCACCAGACCCCAACTCATATTAAGGATGATGCCTTCCTACTTTATCAGAATTGTGCTCAGAGTAATGTCTGTGATGCCTTACACACACAGTTATCTAGAAAAAGAATTTTTATTGTAGTTCAGAACTATCTTTGTACTAAAAACAAAGTCAAAATTTGATTAATTGCAAATAATAATTAGTAACTTCAGAGATTTTACATATACCTCTTGTCTTCAGGGCCGTGCCATCTCAGTGAAGTACAAGTGGAGAGAAGGAAGTGAGACAAGAGACTCATGATCTGCAATTGTCTTACACAGGTACAAGTACAGGGGGTGGATAGAGTCAGGTCTGTGAGCACAAGCAGTGCTGTTACACTCTATTTTCATTATATCATTTATTTATTTATTTATCTATTTATCTATTTATCTATTTTTCTTCTGTCATTGATATTTTTTTTCCTTTTCCAGTTACAAATGATTTCAATAATGTAATAATTTTAACCATTCAAATTTTAATAATATGTTCTTCCTTTTAATTTCATTTCAGAGACTGAACATTGAAAATCATAAACAGCATTTACATGAAACACTAAGTGCCACTGGCTTCACATTCATCTAGCAGGCAAACAAAATCTCAGTCTGAATTTTCAGTCTGAGCTTTTATCTTTCTGTGGTCTCTTTACAACTAAATTGCATCCTCTTCCTTTCCATGACCTTCAGATCAGTCTTTGCAACATCTAAGTGGCGGATGAAGGAAATCCTTATTGCTTGAAACTGTTCTACCTATTTATATGAACCTGCCACATGGTTTCCTTAAATACAAACTGACAAGACCATTTGTCTATGAAATGCTGCTGAAGATTGTTTCAGAACCAGAGTGATGAAGTCCTGTTGTCTCTTCCTTGTTGCCTTGTGTAACAAGGAGTGTCAGCAAGCCCTTCCCCAAAGCACAGCTGTGAAATGAAATACAATAGAATATTCCTTGAGAATTCTACACAGATGTGAAAAGGATAAGTGCATTTTTTTTAAGCAGATTTTAAGCTAAGCTGTTCAGACTGAAAAGGTCTAAATTTCTAGGTATACAAATGAGATAATTTGAAATTTTAAATGAATTAAAAGTTCAGTTTTTGAAATGACTTGTAAAGTCTTGCTTGATTCCTGAGTGCCTCCAGGTGCTTCAATAAAACATGGTTCCAAAAAATCCAGTATTCTGTTTCTGAAATTCACCATTTAACATAATTCTTCATTCATCTAGTAAAAACTTCAGTTTCATTTGACAGTATAGTTTTCAACTTTATAGATGAACCAGACATAAAAATTCACATAGCTTATAATGTACATGGAAAATGGCAAAAAAATAAGAGATCGTTAGGGCTTGTATTGCTAAAAGCAGAGCCATCTGACCTCCTTTAACAATTACTGCACTTGATATTTAATAACTTTCACAGATTAACATTGCTGACAAATGGTCTGGCTTTGAAGAGGGTAGTTTAGCTCATTGGATCCAAAGGCAAATAAAATAAAAGCCAATCAGCTCATGGCTGTTAGCATGCTAGCAGACCTTGGCCGCCCCACATTTACCCCACACCACAGTGTAAGAAACATCTCTGCCCAGCTGTAATAGGAAGATCTACCCCATATTATTCTTGCTACATATATATAAGTTCTTTTAGCTGAAGTGCAGAATTCACATTCTTTGTGCCTTCTTCTGGAGAAAAAGCGAATGGTCAGTCAGATTAGTCTTTTCTCAGCTCCCCTGCCTAATGTTCTGTCATTAAGAGCAGGGGAATGATTATCAGTTGATCTCTGCCTGCGGTACATGATGGTTTTCCTCAAAATCAGGACTTGTCACTTCAATAACAGTCTTTAATTTTGGATATGTTTATTTATTTCTGTTTTCTTGTCTACTATTGTTTTGAAAATCTTTTATTGCTAAATGCTGGACAAAGCTCATTTCAAGCACTCTGTTACACCATTTTCTCTGTGTATACCATGTACAACAGAATTTTTCTTTCAAGTGCTGTATTTCATTTAAAACTGATTGCACAATTTAAGTGCCTGTGCTCCTCTTTAGCAATCTTGGCTTTTTCAATCAAATTCTTTTATTTATTTATTTATTTTTTGTTGTTGCTAGATAGGGAGGAAAAACTGATATTTTCTTATGTAACAGAAGCAGGTTGTAGTACAGTGAAACTGGAAAAGCACTGCCAAGTATTCCAGCTGTACTCTCCGGCTATAGCTCTGCTCCTTCTCATGTCTCAGACAGCCAGTGATGTTTCTGAGTGCTTTTGTTATCAGCAGGGATAATCTTTGTACGTCAGATTCACAGCTTTTCATTTAGTTCAAGACATGTTTGCCTCAAATATAAGCAAACACAAGTTTTGTAGTACATTTTGTCCGCACAGACTGACATTAGTTTTTAATAGGTATGATGCCACTACAGACCAGTACTGTTAGTGCCAGATCCTTTCTGAATCTTTTTTCTTGCTCAGTTTCCCAATGTTTTGGTTGATGTTCAGTATTTGTACTGCCACTTTAGATTTCTCATAATACAAGGGCATATGTTAGATTCTTACACAACATATTTAAAAAGAAAAATAACTACACAAAGGAAGATAGCTTTGTGCTACATATTACTGAAGAGCAGCCCATGGGACCTTTTATTTGCTGGTGACACTGCAACTCAGGACCAGTTTGAGAACTCTAATGGCAGTGAGGCTGCTGGGGACCTCAGATATGGGGTTAGGGAAGGAAAGCCAACAGTGTTGGTAAATCTGACCCAGTCAAGATCAGCCTGCCTGTCCAGTGGGATGCTGAATCACCTGACACATCCATACCTCTGCCAGCTCACCGTGACCATAGCTCCCCACATGGGATGTGCTTTGTGGACTCTGGCGGCAGGTAGCTCTTGGAAGCTGTCAAAGACACAACCACAAAAGCTAAGAGAATCTCCAGTAAAAAAGTATGGCCAAATACTCATGTTGTGTAAGCACCAAAACAATTCCCCTCCTCCCCCCCCATCCTCCCCCCATCTCACCCCCCCCACCCCCCCCAGAAATCTTTGGGTGCTTTTAAGTTGCCAGTTTCATGTTTAAGTGTGAAGTAAATATCTACTCAGAAGAGTGAATGCTTCTTTATTAAGACTAAGCCATTTGCAGTTATAAGACAGTAAATATTCATTTTAGGAAAACACATACTGCTAATTTCCACCTGCATCTGACTCAACTGTGTGCCAAATATCTGGGTTTCGGCAACTACAAGTTTCCAGGAAGTTTTTCAGAAGGTAAATAAAAAATAATTTTAAATATATTATAAAACTGGCAGATGTTTGGGATTTTTTTCATTTATGCCCATGTCACTACTGCAGAACAAATTAAAGAGACTGTTATGAAAAGTGCATGAGAACTAATCAGGAAAACGTTTTTATGAACGTTATTATCACATCGATGCTTTGCTTAATGAGATTTTTAGTCATGTCTATAAATATTTAATAATGTAATAAATTTTAATAGTAACTGTAGCATATGACTCTCACAGATTTTTCTTTAGTCAAAGCTGGATTGGGAATTTAATATTAAAGATATTAAATCTATTTGCACTTTAAACCATACTTTTTTACAGAACTAGATTTTCTGCTCTTGCTATTAACACACCATGTGTGTTTAATATTGTAAGGTGCCTTGCCTTCCTGTTTCGAAAGGCAAATCTTTTTCTACAAGGTATCAAGTGTGGGTCTAATGATGTTTCTCACAAGTGACAAAATTAAGCATGAAAGGTTTTGCTAGAAGATATCCAAATGTTACATATTGGACTGCAAGTATGATATTGCGACTGTGGTATTCATTTTACCTTATAGATGGGAAAAGAATAGAGAAGGAACTCTGAAGAGGAAGAAGAGACATAAAGGAAGATAGAGAAATAGGAAAAAAGGATATATTTAAGGTGCGCTTTTGGAGTATTGCCTCTTTTGGAGACAAGGAGGATAAACATATTTGGTACGCAAGTAAAATGTAGGATAGTGTTGAGTGTCCAATTTTCCCTTTGTCCATGGTTGTTCTCTGTATTAACCTCTTCCTTATGTGGGATCTTCCCCTGCATGAAGTAAAACTGATCAAAGAGTTGCTGCAAAGCTATGTTTAGAAAATAACGTCTTACTTATTGTCAAATGTTTATATGGGAAATGATATTCTACATTTGGCTGGGAGAAAAGAGATGCAGATACTAGCAGTGTGATTTTCCCTTGACAAGATGTTGTGAAGACATATTGGATATGTTTCTTTCTTATAGGCTTTCATATACCTTGAATTTGGAGTTTATTATATGACCTGAATGTTTAATGTTACCTGGCCTTTTCATCATTTTGCCCTCTGGAACTGGATGAAGAACTCTTGCTTTATAAAACAAGCATACATCCAACTTCTTATCTTTGTACTGTAAAAAACTGCTCCTATTTAGCATAGGATGAAGAAGATGCCCTGAAAACCTGGTAGAGAGAGATAAAATTTGTATAAAATTCTAACTTGTGGGAGAAAAAGCACTTCAGACAACCATAGGAAATAAGAGAAAAGAAAAACAGCATAATTTTTTCTTTCCCTAATTGTATGTAATACCTAACAGAATGCTTTGCCAGACCTGCAAATCACTGCGAAGGGTTTAAATTAGAGAAACTACATCAGACACATTGTATTCCCTGTCCTCCAAGTCAAATTTGAACCAGAGCATCAATTTTGGACAAGTTTTTATTCAGGTATTATGAACGTGAGTTAAGTATTTCCTATGTGATTGAAACTCTATTCATCTGTCCCATTGTTTAAAATATTATTTATTCTTCAAAGTTATTCCACTTTAAAATTGTTTAGAGGCCTCATCTTCAGTCACTGGGTTTGCATGCATATGTATGTAAAAAATGTTCAGTTCACTAGTATTTATAGCTAGAACTCTATTCATTAGAATATTTGTTATTGTACTTATTTCTCTTATTCTTAGCCTTTTTTTTTTTTTTTTTAAGAAAACTTACAATTTTTTAAATTATTGTGATTGTTCATTATACTTGATTCTTCAAAGCAAACTCACTGCTCAGGACATAGCTATTAAAAAAGTGATTATATTATCATGGTAGGAATTTCACACTGATTCAGAAAAGGAGACTCTTTTGCTGTTGTTATTTGAAGATAACACAGAACATGAATAGTGACATGAGTCATTAGTTATTTAAGTCAGATCAAAGGCTTTAGTATCACTAATAGAATCATTAACATGGAGCATTATGTCAAAGAAGAAGGAAACAATTGCCACCTCCAGTCTACTTTGGCTTCTAAAATGAGAAATGTTTTTACTAGAAATTATTGATGTAGGAAATGTGTGCACAAATGTGCACAAGGACTTCTTTATGGTGAGGGTGATGGAGCACTGGAACAGGCTGTCCAGGGGGGGGTTGTGGAGTCTCCTTCTCCAGAGATATTCAAGACCCGACTGGACGCCTACCTGTGTGACCTGGTGTAGGGAACCTGCTTTGGCAGGGGGGTTGGACTTGATGATCTCTGGAGGTCCCTTCCAACCCCTACGATTCTGTGATTCTGTGAAAGTTCCTATGTCATTTTACACTCACTGAGTGACTTTTTCCCCCCCATGTTTACTGATAAGGGGGACTTGCTGAATGCTCTGGAGATGAAAAGAAAGGAAAAAATATTTCATATATTCATAATTTTCACATCATAATGACGGATAATTGGCTGAGAACGCAAACGTAAGCCACAGAAAACAATCTATTAACATATGCATCATCATTCAGATAAAATATTGTGTGAGATGGAGTAAAAATATTCATATTTGTCATAAGTTAATTTGAATTTCCTCAGGATAATGTGAATGCCCTTGACCTTTCTTGCTTTTCATTTTTCTTTCCCATATTTGTTTCTGTGAAAAATACATGGAATTGATACATTTTTTAATGGACATCTCATAGTCTCCTATAAATATTTCAACCTGACTCAATTGCATTGCCATCAACAAACATTTCCTTACTTTCTTTAGTAAAATGTAGTCTAGATCCTCATAAATAGAAATAAGCAAACTGTGAAGCTCATGTTTGTTTCACGACTAGAAAGAAATAAAAGCGTTTTGAGAGTAACTAAGTCTTAACTACAGATTCAGCAAAGGCACAAAGAGACATAAAATTGCCACTAAAAATTAGCTTTCTGTTCAATGTCAACTAAAACTTCATGTTTTATAACAAAGCTGGCCACTTTTTATCAGACTCCTTAGGAAGAATGCTTTCTAATTATCAGGAATTGTGGCCCTGACTTGTCAGATAACAGCTAATGCTGGGAGGACTGTGATGAAGGGAGATCATTAAAGACAGTTACAGAGTAGATACAAGATAGACAAAATTAGATAAGATACTGTCACAAGAGCATGAAACAATCAGGTCATTTTTTTTAAAAAAGAGGATGTGTTTAAAGCCAAATTCCGAAAATCAATAGTGGAGAGGTCTGTTAAATGTCTTCACTTCAGGATGCCACTAAAATTCTTCAGAATGTCTAAAAGCATATCAAGTGTATAGTTTACAATTTATTTATTTATTTATTTTTACTTTGTCTGGTTCCTCTTTTGGGAAGCTTTTGTCCTGATGTGCAGTAGCATTTGTGTCAAAGACAAAATGCTTAAGAACAGAAATGAGTACTCTAAAGTGCACCAAAATGCTCAGAATACCACTGTAACTATATATGGGCGTTATTTCTAGTGGTGCTGTACAAATGTAAAAACCAACATGGAAATAATCAGAACAAGCATGGATATTTTTCACTCACACTTCAACTTCCAGCTATGAATCAATGTTTCACTATATGTAGCAGGAAACAGAAAGGATGCTAAATCTTAAGTCAAAAAAATCTATGTGGTCTAGTCACATAGATTTCTTGCCATTTGTTCTTTGTTTTGTTTTTTCTTTTAATCATTGTTATTATTTTCCACTAGTTTATTGGGACCTATGGCTCTTGAGTGTCAATTTAAAAGCAAGCATTTCTATTATAAGCAAGAACTCTTAATGCAAATGATACAGTTTAATACATTCTGGAAATGACAAGTCACTCTGCTACAGTGCTATTTTGCAGCCTTTAATAAATGAGGTCCTTCACCCCTCTTACTGTGCAGTCATTTTTACACTTCTCTCCCCATTTAAAAAACCCTTGCGGTGCATTACTGAACATTAGTCCAGGTTCTTACCACATCTGATTGAAGAACCCTTTGGTGCTGCTGGAGAAGGAAAGAAATGAGAATGAAGTTTTGATTTTTCATAACATGTTAAAAGTCAAATCTATAATCATGCAACACAGCAAAGGTTTAGAGACTGTTGAGAGTCTGCATGCTTAAACATACTTAACTTTCTCTATTTTTTAATAGTGTAGTATAGTTTATATATATATATATATATATATTTATGTAGCTTTTAGCTCTACTGTCTGTATCATGCTTTAATGCATATCCTCTATGCTAAATAAAAGAAACATGTGCAAGCACAAAAATGAAAAATGTCTTTGTATATAGTCTGAGCTGCTACATGTGAAATAGAACACTGACAACAGAGAAGGAAAAGGTTAAAAGCAAAATGACTTACAGGCAGGAACAAAGGTATGAGTCTTTGCTTTGAACCTGGGAGCCTCTCATGCCTTGCTGCTAGTATATCACAGGTGTAAGCCACATGAACCATCGGAAGAATGCGACTGTGAGGAAAGTGATGACAAGTCCAAGTCTGTTATGTGTTCATCCCATAATGCACTGGTCCATCTGTTACGCATTTACAGAAGTTTTCTCTTTTTCTTGTTCTATATTTTTCTTGGTAACGTTATTTAAACTAATATAAGCAAATATTGAAACCATTATCATATCATCAACTCCGGAACACTTTCAAAGTAAGAGGTGCAATCTTGGCCATAGAGAGATAATACCAACTCTCCCTTGGAACTCCTTTAATAGTGCTGCCCTGGTACCAGTAAGAATCTGCTGTTTTCAACAAAAATCAACAGCAGAGCAATGACTGACAGCACATTCAAGCATGTGCTACAGTAAAGTACTTCTGAGAAAAGCTGCCTCTGGGATTTACATTTTCTGCTGTACTGATGGAGGTGCAAGATACTAGCAAATTGGCTAAGGGAAGAAAAGGTACATTCAGCAGGTTCCATTAAGGCCAAGGTCTACCACTGTTTCCTCTCAGCAACACACTGGGTTTACTATATGACCAGGTCACCCATCCATGATCCACACTTCAGTACATCTGCCACACTATTAAGTCTTTCACATTTAGACCCAGAAAGAAAATATATGTTTATCTATATCTGTTACTATGTTTTCAGTTCATTTTCACCTAGTAAGTTTTATTTAACTAGATTGGCAAGCAACATCAGTTCTGATAGCACCCTCAGCCTGTGAGATACAAAGTGAACCACTGGTCATGCCTGGACCTTGCGTCAGAATGTTACTGTATTTGAGATAAAAGGCTAGACATGGATTACTGAAATCACTTGCTTACCTTAGTGCAAAGAGCAGTAAATATTAACTGCAGAATGAAATGTTACAGTGAAAAAGACAGAGGAAGAAACAGGAAGGAAAATAAAAATTTGCCTGGATCTTGTTAACTGTTTTGTTTCAGAAAACAGCTTACTCAAAAATAAGCAGGGTCCACACAAAGGGCTTTTTCTGCTGCTGTCTGAGGCTTCCTCAGTCTGTGCTGACTGTTCTATAATGAGGAGGTATGCCACACTACTACAGGTCATGTTGTGCCCTGAACTGGAATCTACACAGAACAGCACAGTAGAAATCAATATTTTTGAGAGCAGTGTCCCGCTGCAGCAAAGCTCTCTGCTTTTCTTGCAAGAAACACAGTGCTCTGAATTCCAGTTTGACAAGGTTCTTATTCATTTATGTCCTTCAGAGATCTATGAGGCCAAAGGAGAAAGAGGCCAAATGCAGGTCTATACAATTGCAGATTTTAAGTCCTTGCCATATACACCAGGGCAGAAAGGAGTCATCTGTTCTTCAGATGTTTTTATTTACTATTTTGTGCTAGAGCATTCCAAGTTAATCTGCAGTAATAACAAAGTTTTATCACAAATGTGATTAAGTGCTTTTAAAACCCAAAGTGATCCTTGAATTGCTTTGATGAAATGAACCACTGGACAATTCTGGACCTTAACTCTAAGTGTCTGTCTCTTATGAAGGCAGAAGATTCTGAATTTAGTGTTCCACTAAAGCAAAAGGGAAATAGAAAAAAAAAAAAAAAACAAAAAACCCCAACAAACAAACAAACAAACAAACAAACAACTATGCATTTTACATCTAAAGCAGGGTGGTCCACAACCCTGTTGGTCTAAGCACTTTAGTTTTATTGAGGAGATCAAGCTAGGCAATGCTAACGAATGCCCTAGAGTGGAAGGGCCCCAGTTGTTGCATCTGGCGGACTGCAATCTGGCCATTACCCTGGAGAAAACTGAGGAAAAACAGTTTCTAGAGTGGGAAAGAAAAGGGGCCTGGGTAGAAGTAGCACATTCCTGTGCCTCACAGGTCATTCAGTTGGTCCTTGCATTTCTGTTTTTATTGTGCTTTTGAAATGCATAATTTTAATACATATTTGAAGCCAATTATTTGGCAGTAACACACATGGCTTGATTCTGATGACAGGTGCTGAACCTTGTATATGATAGCATGTGATCTAGTAGAAAAAAAGCCTTGAGAAATGGTGATGCTTCCTGCGTGAAATAGTTACAAGTCATTGGACTAGATCTTTAACTGTCTTTGAATACTGACAGCATAGCAACTGGTAAATGCAAGGCCATTTGCCTCTAAGATTGGTAATGTGAGCTCTGGGTGAAAATATTAAGGATTAGGTTTTCACAAAATACTTGTTGAAAAGTGGATGTCAAACAAAATACTCCTTTCTGTCTTGCTAAAATAAAAATTAATTTAAAAAATAAACAGAAACAAGCAAACAAACAAACAAACAGAAATCCAAATGCCTCCACACAATACCTCATTCTCTAATGAAGCAGAAGTTTCTGTTTGGCTTCCTTCCTCCATCACTTCTTCAAAGAAACTGGAATTATTTATAGTCTGCGTTCTACACTGGACTAATTTTTCTTCTTAAATGTGTTTAAAAAATAAGAAAAAAGGGCTTTTTGCTTAAGAAATGCAGATTAATTCCCCTTCTGAAATTACCACTATGGAATTTTTCTTTCTCAAAGCATCCATCTCCTCCATTAGAATGATTAAAATTGTTTTAATGTAGTGCCAACTAGGGGATTGTTGCCTTCTCTCAAAGAGCTGCTGTAACCTCTTAATCTCCTTTGTTTAGATTATTCCCATGTAGAAGGCTGCTTTCTGTCTCTAAACCTGCTAAACCTTTATAGAGATACAACATCTCTTTCATCTTTTTCCAGTGCTTGTTTTAGAAAAGTATTAGATCTGACTGTAAGTAGGGTAGGACTTGCTGCTTAAGTGATAAGTTCATCAGGCTCCTAGTCCTTCTCCATGCCATCACTTTCACCTTGTTAAGTCAAGTTGTTTTTAGTGATTATTTCTGTTCCCTTTTCCTCCTCTGCAACAGTAGTCAGAACAAAGGTTTCTTGAAATCTTTACAAATGACCTCTAATACATAAGCACCCCTTCATCCCTGGGCTTTTGATATCCAGCCTTCAGAAATGACACAATGGCTGGCCTGAACAGCATCACTTCTATTATTCCTTCCCATCTGCCCCTGCCATTTCATTCTCTGCTGCCATATCTCAGACATTAACTGCTCCATGGTCAGAGGGGACAGGCAAACAGGAATCACAAAAAAATGTGCTACCAGAAAAGCAAAGCAACACGTCCTATGAAGTTAACACCAGCCTCTCAACATTACTAGGCCTTCCAAGGGAAATAATGTTTTTCCAGATGATGGGCATCCTCTGACGGCAGTGATTCCACAGACATCTCATTATTCACTAATTAGCCAGATCTGGACTTAAATATGTCTTAGCACTATAATTTAAACATTCTGCATATTGTTATCATCCCTACTCATTAACCAAGATTTCTTTACTCATCCTAAACTTGTAACTTTTATCTGTAGGGGGTTTATAACTTAACTAGCTAAAATATTAGCTTTACCATTATCAAATGGTAACACTACTCATTGTTCTACATTGTTCTTCTACAACAATGTGATTCTGAGCTGACAGTGCAGTGTTGACTCATTTTGGAGTTTGAGGGAATTCACCCCACAAACAGACTGAGTCTGGGAGGGGAAAACTGTCCTTGCACTAGTGGGGGCAACTGGACAGTGTATTAGATTAGTTAATGTATAGCACTCAAAACTCTTTGAAGGCTCTTAGCTCTCTAAGGTGTGTACAGTGGACCACTACTAGTATTTTAGGTGTTTTATATATAATGTGCTGTGCTATTGGTTTATTTTTTATGGTACAGAATATCTAAACAATTGTCTCTTTTCCTGTTAACATCAGAATACTTTTTTTATTTTTTTTTTTTTTTAGTTGAAATAGATTCTAATTGGACAGAAACTTCCTGATAAAAACCAAATGTAAAGATTTTGTATATCACCAGAGAAAATGTGCTTCAGTAAGTAAACATTCTGGTTGCATACAGATGACATCTCTTCAGTGTAGAAACTATTTAGTACGTATTAAAAGAAATAATCCCCTACAAATGTATTAATTTCATAGGCTAAACATGGCTTAGAAAGAATTTAAAGACTACAAATAAAGACTAGCTTGATGAGGTAGCGTACAAGAACAACAGTAAATAAAACAAATACCACTGCAAGTTTTGAAGGGTTTAGAAAACTACCCTACTTCACTCAATCAAAAATTTTAAACACATTCTTTTCCTATAGAATTTCTGTATCCACTTCTGTAAACACAATTGCTTTACAGAATTATGGCCTGCATGTAGGTGCTGTCCTTTCTGATCAGAGCTTAGACTTCTAACACTTTGCTGTTTGCTTGACTCTCAGAGTAGCTGGCGTTCAACCTGGTGTTCTAAGGTTGTACTGCCAAGGGAAAAAATATGACATGCATCCTTGTAAAATCTGTGCTGCTTTCTTTGGCATTCCCATCTCTCAGGGCCTGTATCCATGTGGTAGTTCTGCTTTGTTTTTTCTAATTACTAACAGCTGAGAGAGTCTGAGTCCAGGAGAAAAAAAACTTAAACTAGCTCTAACAGGTGCTCCAAGGCCAAAACTCTTATGCAAGAACATGTGTAAAATGAGATACACTCTGCACCTGCCCCACAAGTGATCACATGAAACAAACACTAGGCAAAGCAAATGCGAGACCACTCTTTCTAAATGCCTACATTTTCCAAGACACTGCTGAAAGAGGGTAATTAAGAGTATCTACCTTTCTTTAATAACTGTATTCTGTGGTTGCCTTTTTTTTAAGTATCTTTGAACAAATAAGTTGATATCTATTATCTGCCATGAGCATTTCCACCACACTTTAAACTTATGCAGTACACTGGATAATGTCATACCTTTCCTGAAATGCATCCTTTAATTGACTGTTCAGATATTTCTAGCATCATGGAAGTAGGCAGCTTCACCTAATGTTCCTGAAAACTATTTCTGAACATTTTTCGTTTGGAAAATTTTACATTAACATCACTAGTTATGCAATGAAAAATGTTTGAAAACAATTGAAATGTTTATAACAGATGATAAGAACTTGAGAACAAGTACTCTCCATGTACTTCTTTTACAGTCAATACTGCCTCTGATTTTGAGATGGTTTCTTTAACAGCTTACTAATTGCCAAGCCTTGACTACACTCAGGCCTCATTTAAATTACATGTGAAGTTGAACATGTAAATTGTAATATCTGAAGTTAAGTCTACTCTTCAGGCCTCAGAGCATTCATGCAGTGTTTCAGGCTGTGCATGTGCAATATTTTCATGGCTGAGCCGATGTTTGACATGATAGTGTATACAATGAGATCTTGTTACAGCTGCTTCATTGAGACATGCACTGACATTTTCTGTCTTCTTAGTGGCAATGTCTATCTGTATACTGGCATTTACTCAGCTCCCTTTGTTGAATGCTGGCATAGTGCCTGCTTTATATCCTGGGTCTCTAGCATCCTCACTCTCTGGGGCTGTATTAAGGGTGCCAGACCCACTGGACAGGGCAGTATGGAGTACATCAGAGTAGACTGCAGCCTGCTTTGTCCCACATAGTGGGAAAAGTTCTATGGAGGATGGTGGGGAGCAAATCAGTGCAGAAAGGGGGAAATGAATGGGGTGATGCTAAAGGTTTGGATTTGCCATACCAACTTGCTCATATGTATGTTTGTGCGTATGACCATGTTTGTTCATGCCTGCTCATAGCTATGTGGTTTAGAGCTGTTGCGACTTGCTGAGCCTCAAAATGGAGACAGAAGGTAAATTAGACTAAATTACAGCAATAAGTAGTAAATTCAATGAAAAGAATGTGATTTTTATTTTTTTTTTAATATTCCTCAAAATTTTTGGCAATTTTTTTCCCTTTCATATTACCTCAAACATTAACCTACACAAGAGATCCAAGAGACTTGAATTAAAAACCTCAATTCAGCTTTTCAAAGCTGAATTCAGTTTTGTTGCTAGAGAATGCAGTCCATTGCCTCTGACTAAGCTCACTACTCAGGCACAAAATATGAGAAAGAATATGAAGAGTTGGTGTCATGCAGATTGAGGAGAATAAGACGGAATGAGTTGTAGCAAATAGCTCCCTATCCCATATCCAACATATGAAGTAGTGCTAGACAGCCTCATTTTCTATATCATATGCAAGACGTGGCATAAAGAGACACAGCATACAGAGATGCGGCACAGAGATGTGATATTTAGAGACATGGCAATCGTTAGGTCCAGGTTTTGTTAGCAGTGCAGTGGAGCTGTACTCTACTTTAGTCTTTGAGACTCCATGACTGACAGGATGAAGATTTTTTCCAGCAAGTTCCTGTACCCTAAATGATGGAATGTACTCAGCCCTGTCAGCTATCCAAGCTGCAGGTGTTTAGTGTTTGGCCCTCGGCGAGACTGAACAAAATACAATAGTTTCTGATGAATTTTTTATGGAAGCTATCTGTCATATAGCTTACGAGAGACTTGTTCTTGTGTTGAGCAGCATGATGCCATGTCTTTGACTGATTATGATTTAGTACCAACACAAATATTAGCCTTGCTATTGCAATTAAATTAAGCGTACATAGTGTACATAAATCACTGCCAGGATTCTTTTAGCAAAAATGCTGATTTTCTTATCACGATAAATAAATTTGGTAGCAGAAATAGCGACTCAAGACAAGGACAATGTGCTTCTCATTTCTCTGATGGAGATAACTAGAGTTAGCCTGAAATACTTGTGGGTAGACACAACCTGCACATCACTATGATATTCTGTGGTCACAAAGTAATTTGTGGTGGAGTCAGCACTTGTATGTGTATGGATGTTTTAAATGAAACTTATCTGACATTCTCGGCATGTTGAGAAACATTATCTTATTATTATATATACATATGTAGATATTAATAATAATATATTAACAATAATACAATAATAATTATATTTAACAGGCTGGCTGCCTGTTAAAACTGGTGAGACAGAGTGTGGGTAGGTACATTTTCGCTCTCTTTAATTCCTATGCTATTCGCTTGCACATTGAATAGGGACAATTATTCCTTTACTCTGTTTTATTCAGTACTTCTTTAGCAAGAATTCAAGTAAACATTTTAGAAAGAAATCCAAACGATTAATGCGCAAATAATTTATATTAGGTTATATCACATAAAGGCTGAGGCAAAAAATGTCTGGAAAAACAGATATGAAACGAAAGTAAATAAGAAGGTAAAGAAGTACGGATAAAATCTGACTGATAGAAACCAAATACTTTTCCTTACTATCATGCCTTAACAGGTAGAAGTTTCTAGCTGTAGTAAACAAACAAGGTAAAATAGTTGCCAATGAGAAGGCATTGCCCTGAAAGAATACAAAGGGATACTCAAGGCAGTAACTGGTAACTTCAGCTGCCATTGCACCACAATAGGAAAACATGCCATTGCTTGCTGCCGTTTATACTTATGGGCATGTACAATAGTTTAGTCCAGTGTGTTATTACTTGGAACTGGGAGCTATTCGATACAGAAGTGTAGCTTACTAAAACAATCTTGCAAAGAAAAGTATTCTAAAGTTCTAGTTAACTCAGAGAATTGTGTTAAAAGGGCATGGGACAGGCTATGAGCAAGTAATTTTCAGTAGCAGCAAGTCGGTAGATCACAGCAAAATCTGTGAGGTTGAGGGCCATCCCCTACATCTGCAATGTATTTATCTCAAG
Organism: Coturnix japonica; assembly: GCF_054131305.1. Taxonomy (NCBI): domain Eukaryota; kingdom Metazoa; phylum Chordata; class Aves; order Galliformes; family Phasianidae; genus Coturnix; species Coturnix japonica. The sequence goes on along the minus strand of NC_140663.1, from coordinate 94,714,849 downwards.
TTATAGTGTGGGTTTGATTCAGTTCATTCCCTCTGACCAAATGTTTCCACTATGCATATGATTTGGGGCTATCTAAAGGACTGATTATTGGCTTGAAGTCTGATGTCTGAATTTACAGTACATTTAGTGCAGACACAGAATGAATCTTCTAGATCAGGCCATGCCTATGAACAATTACTGTGGTCCTGCAGGACCAATCAGCTATATTAATCATATGCCATCTCTGTTGGTATGTGCCGGTTGTTCTCGTAAATTGCCGTTAGTAGGTAAACAAATGCATGTGATGTGTTCCTGGAGCATGTCTTGCTATTGCTTTTCATCAGAAAGGAATACATTTTGTGTGATCTACAGATCCCCCAGAAAATGAATGAAAGCATGGTAACTGGAGACTGCCTTCAAAACTGTACTTTGTGTCCAGCTAAAATGCTGATACAGAGAGTTACCCCCTTTTATATTTATTTTATTTTATTTTATTTTATTTTATTTTATTTTATTTATACAAATATATATATTTCTGTAAGGAATGACACACAACAAAACTTCCCTTTGTGCCAAACAAGCATATTGTTAAAACAAGCAGTTCAAGGGGTTTCTTACAGAAGCACAGTGCTGATCTGAAATTACTGCTAGTAATTTCAATGAAAGAAGCAAAGAAGGAGAAACCCAGAAGAAAAAAATATATTGGCTTGTACACAGAACTGCTGGTGTTCTGGCAAAGACAAATACAAAAATGTTTCTACTGGGATAAAAAAAAAAAATAATAATAAAATAAAAGAACCATTTGGAAGATAAAGTGCAATAACTGAGGAAAATTGGCAACAAAAAACAATCTTAAATTATCTGTAACCTTGTGTTCTCTTTTGTTTTGTTTTTTTTTTATTCTCACTTCAGATTTCTGCAGTCAACTGAGAATTTTTTTTGTTGTTTCTGAATAAAGCATAAATATATTAAAATAATATCATTAATGATTTTATTTCATTAATAATCATTATTAATAATAAAATTATTATTTTGTTATTTATGAAAGTAGAATATATATCTGGGAATTTGAATGGTATTCTTGTATTCTGTATTTTCTGAGTGTAATGAAAAGTACGTCATAACTTTTAACTGCTGAAAACTATTAAGCAGAATAATGTGTGCACTGCTTTATACTGTATTAACAAAGTGAATGCAGATCTGCAGGTAGATTAAAGAAAAAAGTAAAGATCTACTAAGGAGTAAAGTCATGCTTTTAGAGTCTTTATTTAATAAGTTTATGTATTGCAAATAAAATTAATATAAAAGACAAACAGTGCTGGGATAAGGGTCTATGAAAATCTTTTCAATTTTCAACAAAAAACATAGTGAGCTGTAGAAAGTACTGCTCCCATGTAGAGTTTCCTCCCACATTTTCCTAGTAAAGATAAGCTAGTTAGTACTTTATTCAGAGACAGCATTAGTACACCCTTTTGAGTCACTCTTCTACTTTCCTCAAGTAGAAACTTGGTGTTCTTTTATATTTATATTCAAGACCCTTCTCACTAAGTTGAAATTAGAAAATTGTGATTAGGAGTAAGGTTCCTTCCTTACTTACTTACATAATAACAGAAACTCTATGAATTTCTTACAGAATCAGTTTAAAATATTGCTCTGAATTACTTCAGTTTCCAAGAACTTGGAAAGGCTCATGAACCTTACTGGCATCCTACTTTCTTGTGCCAGGTATTCTGTTTTTCTCATAAACTTTGCCACTTATGTCAGAAAACATATTCTTTTCGATGTAAGAGTCCCTGAATTCTATTCTGAAATTTATCTTTGTGTTGTACAGACCTTTTAACAAACTATGGAAAGAGGCAATGACAACTGAGCACTGGACTGAATCCTCTTCCATGGACATTGTTCTAAGCAGCTTCTGTTTTGGAGATCTGATTTATTAGAGTTACACAGTCAGAACGTAATCAATGAAAAGTCCATTATCATTTCCTAGGTATGGTCAAACAGTGAATGGAAAGGAGAGAATAGGTGTTTATAGAGGAGCAGAAGAAGTACCCAAAATTATTTTTTAGGAGTTGTTTCACCTTCTCTAGCAGTAGGAGGGAGCACAGGAGCCTGGTAAGATGTGGAGGGGATTTGACCTCCTGTCTGCCTCCCCTCCCACAGGAGTGTTCCTGCCTCCTAGATCTGATGAGGGTGAGAAGGAAAATCCAGAGGCACATGAATCACAGTCTGTTTTGACTATTCTTAGGCTAAAGAAAGAATATCTGAAAACCCTATGAACATTGATGGCCACTGTATCTTCTAAAGTTATAAATATACGTCTAGGACAATCTACACAAGACACCCAATACATTAGTGGTGGTTCAAATTGTAGTGGTGAGAGTTAAAAAGGCTTCTACAATGCAAGTTTCATTCTATTGTCCTTAGATGAAGGGAAAGAAGCTGCTAAGTCTTGTTACCAGAACCATATGTGGCAATAACATCTGCCTGCCACTTAGAACACAGTCTTGAAGTAAAGGGTGACTTTTCTCCTGCCATTTTCAGCCAGCTGGTGCTTTGTGACATACATAGTCTCATGTGTTACATTCCCTGAACTCCTCTGACCTTTGCTTTCTAGGACAAAGGAAAAATTTTACAGTAGCATTTACTAAGCTATTAGGTTTATCTGAAGTTTTCTGAGACAGACACTACATTTTCATTGATTTTCATTGAGAACTTTTTTTTTTTTTTTTTTTTTTGCAGTGGATCTAAGATTTTTAAAGATTTTTTTGCTTAATTCATAGTTCAGTTTTAACAATGCAAACATTTATTTTCAAAATAAAATTTCAAGTACTTAAATAACAGGCATGTCTTGGATAAAGAGACAAAAGCTTGTGTTTGATTGCAATTCATCTGTGGTGATCCTGCTGCCATGAAATATTTACTGGAATTGTGCTATTAAAAGATTATGGTACCACCAAGCATTTAACCATTGCCATCAGTCTCTCACCAAATAAAAAAGTATGAGCCCCTCTAAGCCCATATCTGGCTTCTTTTTCATGTATCTTTCCACATGTTTATTTTGACTATCTAGACCAGATGAAATATGGAATTTGAAAGAGAAAATATGTGGAACAAAGTGGAATGTTTTTTTCTTTCATGAAAGAAATAGACTAATTGTGAAGTGCAATAAATTATCTCTTTTGCATAAAGTATGTTTTCTGTGGAGGCTGGCCATGTCTGTTTCATATGAAGAGAATCACACTTTTTTACTGTTGTTGAGTTAAATGCAGGAAATGTCTAATCATACCTCCTAAACTTTTGAACCATGACAGTGATTAATCAGTCCCTTTGATTTTCTTGTGTTTTTGCAGCTAGAAAGAAAGTGTTGATAACTGATTAAGTACTAGTTCTTGAAATGTGGTGTATGTAACAGCAATGAAATATAAGTAAATCCTTTGGTTTTAGTGGGACTTACCTTCAGTCATGCTAATATATCTGAATACTTGGAGGCTGATCTGGCTTTGTGAGTTTGGATATATTTCAGTCATTATTACGGAGTTATTATTTTGAGTACATTGCAAGTAAATTATTCTTTAAAATTTGGTTAATCAATCACATTAATCCTTAAAGTAGAGACTTTAAAAGGTATTGCTGCCAAAGCAATCACTCTTCAGATATACTTTTTTTTTTTTTCTTTCCTTTATCCATGTGTGTTGCAAGGAATTTTTTGCTTGTCAATAGAACTTTTCGTATGGTGGGGTATGGTGTTGTATCAGGTTTACAAGCACGATTATATATTTAGGAAAAAATAAAAAGATGTGTTAGATGAGCTTTATCACTCATGAAAGGGTAAAATAAATTCTTGCACATCATGAAAAAATTTCCAGTCTAGGGGGCATGAACTAATATAATGATGTGTTTCTTATTAGAATATAGTTCAAAGCAATCTAATCACAGTGCCATAGCCACTCAAGTAGGAAAAGACCTCAGAAGGTCTCTGGTCCAATTGCTTGACCAGAGCAACTCCAGCTCAGGGATCAGACCAGGCTGCTCAGAGCTTTCTCTGAGCAGGCCTCAAAAACTGGATGGATAGAGACTGCACAGACTTCCTGGACCACCTGCAGATATAAATCCATATCTTCTCCGGGCCACACAACCTCAGTCCCCTAGCCTCCCTTTGCAGGGAAAAGTGCAGGATTTTACATTTCCTGTTGTTAAATTTTATAGGGTTGCTCTTGGACCATTCCCACAGGTTGCCTCACTGCTTCAGAGTAACACCTCTTTAATTAAGCTTATCAGTTGTATTTTCCATTTTGGTGTTGTCCTCTCACTTGGTAAAGTCTGTAACATTCCAACCTGGGCACGTGGTTGCCATGAGAAATCATTCCAAGTACAATGGAAGAGCTGAACTCAAATTCAGCAATGCCATCAAGAGCATATGGAGTGATAGCCTTATTAAGATTTTGTTGAACTAAATTTCTCAGAGTATTTTGAAAATTCATTTACAATGTACAATTTGTTACAAAACATCTGACTGAAACTGTGTTTATTCTAAAGACTAACTCTTGTTTGGAGCTCTAGTAGAAAAAAACTTCACATACTCTTTTTCATTAAGCAGCTTATATCTTACACTGCAGCTTTGTGTGAAATATGATTATTTGAAAGAATAAATAACAAGGACATTTAATGATGAAATACTCCCATCTTTTCCCAAGCACTTAGAGCTGTGTTACCTAGAACAAAAATTAGTTGATTTTCCAAGATTTAAACATTAGTATTACTCTGAGTGTTATTTGCTCTATGCCTTCCTTAGTATCCGTTTCTTGTGATCCATTCTTTCTCATATAGGTGAATTTTTGTTTTGTTATTCTTCTTAATTAGTAAAAAGTTTTGAAACTCTCTATCCTGTAGAGTATGAGCTAGAGGTGTCCTGTATTCTGTAATAAAAGGGCAGTACAAGGGGGATGATGTCTCAAGTGCTCTGTATGGAAAGAAATGTTTCTCTTTCCAGATTCTTCCACCAACCTTAGAAATTCAAACTGTGGAATTAAAATGATGCTAGAAATTTACAACTGATTTCTGAATGTTCAGGTATGGCAATTAAAGTATCAACTAATCTCTCTTAACACCCTACTCTGAAATAATTAAGGTCCTCAGAATCAAATTATTCATCTCACTGAATACTCCTAGAGTCTTCTGTCCTTTGTGTCACGTAGCCTAGAATTTTTTTGGCAAAAATTTTATTTGGTACATCCTTCTTACCCTGTGGCGCCCAACCTGCACTCATTGCTTGGGTTGGGGTTGTACCAAGTATAGCAGTGGGACAACTCCTACCCTCACCCACTGACAGCAAATTCCTGCAAGATCTCTCACTTCTTCTTTCTTGAGCTCTGAGGAAAAGGGAAGGACTTAGATTGCGACTGATGCCCTCTCAGCTACTGTGCTGGGACAATGGTTAGAGTCCAGCAAACAGTCCTGAACTCCCTGCAGTCTCCAGGCAAGCCCTGAGGAGGAATGCAGGACTTGGACTGGTGTCTTCTGAGCTTCTGTGTGAACAGCACTGAGCTTCCTGTGGCTTCCAGGCAATATCAGAGAAGCAGAGAAGCTACAGAAGCAGTTGTCCCTTTGGAGAAGCAAAAGACTTTGGTTTGGACAGGAAGAAGGGCTGAAGTTCAGCATGAAGGTCCATTCCAGCTACTCCATTAGGACTTAAAAAAAAAAACCAACAAACAAAAACAACAACAAAAAACAAAAACAAAAAGCAAAAAACAAAAAACAACAAAACAAACAAACAAACAAACAAAAACAAAAAAAAAACCAGGACAATAAACAGCTTAAAAGGATTATATGATTTAAAAGAACAGTAAAAAAGTAAAGCCAGAAAGTGCCTCTCCATTCTTGGTACTTTTGAGTCTGCCCTGGGACTCCTGCATCCTCCCCACCATCGTCAGCGGGAACAGCTTTGCCACATAGTGTTAGGTCTTCCCCCTCCAAAGGTCTAGGGAGGAGCCTGGCAGCGTGACAGCACAGGGCAGACTACAGGCGCAGCCTTTGCTCAGCACCAGGCACAGAAGGCTGAGGGGGGATGCAGGGCAGCACAAAGGAACAAGAAGGGCCTCAGCAACCCCTGGCAATCGGGGCTGCAGTCAAAGAGCACATGCTCTGACAACTTGAATGTTTATTTTTTTCCCCTCCCTCTTATCAAATGCGGTATAAGTTCTTGAATTTTGCAGTTGCTGTGAGAGAAGAAAAGTATTCAGAGAGCCAGATACGTTAGGAACTGGCAGAGCTCCACTGACCTACTGAGGTTATGCTGTCCCAGCATTCACAAAGGTCAGGTGGTTACAGACTAGTGAGAGCAGCATGACATTTAGGTCTTTGGCCATATTCCAAATCCATGTGGTCAGCATTGCTTTTTTTTTTTTTTTTTATTTTGTCTGAAATTGAAGTTTATTCACTTATATCTTGTTGACCTTTGTAAATATTCAAGATAATCTTTTTAAATGTGGCTTAGTTAGATAGCAAACCGGAACACTTGGCTTGCCAAAATGTGTCTGTGCTTTAGACTTATAACACAATAGCTTTGTATGGAGTCTTTTTCCCTCATTAATTTTGCACATGTATCTTTTATAGTGTGTTGTACTTGAGAATACCAGCCTCACAAGTATGTGAGCAAAATGGATGTTCTGCCACTGAAATTGGTAGTTGTCATGGCAGTGATAAACAGGAAGATGTTTGTGAGTCATTATCCAGGTTAACCAACACAGAATACAAAGGAAATAAAGAAAAGCATTCACTGAAAGATTTTTACAGCTTCTCAGTGACAGTTCTAAGGATGCAGGTGAAGTTTTTCTCTTACTTCATCTGAAATTAGGGACTTGGAGAGATGATTTATTGGGATCTATTTTACAGGACAGCAGCACCTCTCTTACAGGCCTCATTTTCTTGGAGATGAGCAAAATTACTCACATTAAATTTGGGTTGTCATAAGAAAGTGTCAGAGAGTCTCTTTCTTCTATAGTTTTATACATTCCCCTGAGTGAAAAAGCTTTTGGATTCAGTTCCTGATAGGAAGCAAAACTAATGATGATTATTTGTACGATCTTAGAGCTCTTTCTCTTCCTTTCATCTGGGAACACTTGCTCTCTCTCCTTCTCTCTCTCTGTCCCTGAGTTCAGCTGAATGGCAGCCAAACTACATCACTCAGCTATCTCATTAGTCTTTTATAAAGGGCAGGACAAAAAAGTGAGCAACGCTGAGGTATGAAGAGTTTCATTTCAGGGAAAGGGTTTCTCTGTTCTGAAATGAAGTTGGAAAGACTGAACTTTAAGTCAATCTAAAGAACACAGGGAAACAGAATACTTAATATTGAAAATACTGAAAAGAATGAGAACAGGAACAGGAGAAGAAACTGGCCTCTTCGGAGTCATATTAGTAGTGTAGCATAAAAGGATGGGTAGAATTTTTAAAGCTCATGAATAAATTTGGAAAACAGTTTTCCAAAGAAATAGCATCTCTGACTCCTTCTATAAGGCAAGCCTGAGAAACTTTGTGAGTAGGTCACATATCCTAACGCATAACATCTGACCTTTGGTCTGAGATTCTGTAAGACATAACTAGACAGTGAGACCTCCAAAAATCTAAATGTATGTCTATCATCTTCATCTTTCAGAATTTAAATGAATATGCAACTCTTACCTCAGTAGTTTTCTTCTAGGAATCAAAAACACTGCAGCGAAATGGATATTACTTCTTCTTTCTGTTACTCTTTTCTCAACAATATTACCCCATTCTTTGCAGAAATAGTGCATACGTAACCCAAATGTATCCTTGCTATATTCTCATTCCATTCGGTATATTTTTGATAAAATTATGCTGCCTCATCTTTGGATGATTCCAACTAGTTTTAGCTGTCGTAGAGCTTTTGTTGCAAAGGCATTCCATTTGCATCTCAGTTTTGTATTCAGTCTCAACAAAGCTTTTAAAAGTCTACTAAAAAAAGCAGTAAGTACTTCAGGCACAAATAAAGTGGTGAAGGATGGAGAATCTTCTATCAAGACAGTCACTGTCTCGAGCTCTGTTAAAAGACATCCTTATGCTTTCAATTGTACACTGAGAATAAATTCACATACGTGTTTTGAAGAATACATATTTTATTACAACAGCTGCCAATCCTTCTTCAAATAGGGATGTAAAAGTGATGAATTATAGCAGTCTCAAACTCCTGAAAGCAGAGCCTGATGATTGTTTTGATCTTTTAGTTCAGTAAAGCAGTCACTAATGGGAAGCAGGCCTTACGGTACGCTGTATCATTACAGAAAACTATAACAGGAATCCGGAGTCCTAAAATACAGCAAATGTTGAAGCAAAAGCATAAATGGTAAACCAAGTCACTTTAAACTTTCACAAATTATGTGCTATGCTATCAGTTCACAGTATAGTCTTTTCCTCATATTCATATTGTAGTTTGGCTAGAGAAAGAGGAAGAAAAATCTCAGCAGAGATTTGCCACATGAATCTGTGCTTGATGTCATTAGAAGAGGTACTGTTTCCATTTCTGATGTAACAGTAGGTTTTTGGAATCCACAGTGTTCCCTATTTGAAGTTCAAGCCAAAGCTGACTTTTGTGATCCTTATTCTGGAAAGATACACAGAGGAAAATTTTATATAACATACCGTGCTAGTAATAGAGCAAAGCGGTTTCTCTATTTGCATTATAACTTTGTCTTCTTGTTACTTTAAGATACTACATGCATACAGTTAACATTCAGAAGGATAGCCTGAACACTGTAAGTGTGAAGCGATTTTGCTGGTCTACTACTTCACTCATTAATTAAAAATAAATAAGTAAATAATAGAAAGGAAAAAAATAAAAAAGGGAAAAAAAAGGAGAGATCATCAGGTGGTTCAGCTATTGTGTGCTGGCTCCCATCGTGATAGCAGCTTGATTAAGTGATTGCTGGGTGCACATCTGCAGCAGATGCTGTCGCCTCTGCTCTCCACTGCCTCCTTCTCCCACTGCTCTAAGGCAATGTGACAAAGCAAAAGTCTCATCAGAAACAGAGGCAAAAATAGATGTTTTTACCCAAAGATAAAACTCTAGAATCGTGCTTCTCCTGGAACAGGCAGCAGTGGGGAGGGGGATGAGCCAAACATGGAAAACAGGAAGAAAATAAGATCTGGAGGGTCAGATACACAGGTCTTCTAGTGATGAACTGGGATTCATCATTCCTTCTAAATGGAGCTGGCACTGCTCCTTAAAATGACTCATCACCCTTGACAGCCTTGAGCAGAATGGATGGCAGACAGCTCTTCCCACAGACCTGCTGAGGCACCTGATCCCTATGTACCTGCCTGCTTTTCCTGCCCTGTCCTAGTTGTATGTAGTGATGATAGAGTTGCTGAAGCCAGGAGAAACATTACAGAGTGGGAAGAGCCACAGCCCCTTGCAAGGGCTGCTAAGCACTTTAACAGCTGCTTTTGCAGTTTTTCACTGAACTTATACATTAGGGTTGGACTTTGGAGGAGGTTAGTACTCTGCTTTTACAATGGGAATTGTTAATAGTTTCTTGTTTGTTGTTGCTGTTGTTATATGGGTTGGGTGTTGTTGGTGGTTTTTTCAGTTTATTTGTTTGAGATTTTGTTATGTGTGTATGGTTTTTGTTTGTTTGTTTGTTTGTTGTTGTTTCCTGAAAAATGTAATATGAGCCAACAGCATGTGCTTGCAAACAGAAAGGCCAACAGTATTCTGGACTGTTTCACAAGAGGGGTAGCCAGAAGGGAGAGATCGGAGGGTGTCTCCCTCTGCTCTGCCCTCCTGAGGCCTCATCTGGAGTACTGCATCTGGAGCTGGGGCCCACAGAGCAGGGAGTGGAGCTGTTGGAGCAGGTCCAGAGGAGGGACATGAAAATGATCCGGGGGCTGGAGCTCCTCTCCTGTGAAGAAAGGCCAAGGGAGCTGGGCTTGTTCAGCCTGGAGAAGGCTGCAGGGCAACCTCATTGCAGCCTTCAAGTACCCGAAGGGAGTTTATAAACAGAAGGGAGACTGACTCAGTGTGATAGTGACAGGACAAGGGGGAATTATCTTAAACTAAAAGAAGGAAGTTTTAGATTAGTTGTTAGGAGGAAATTCTTTTCAGAGGTTGGTGATGCACTGGCACAGCTGTCCAGAGAAGCTGTGGTGCCCCATCCCTGTAGGAGCTCAACGCCAGGTTGGATGGGGCCCTGGGCAGCCTGAGCTGGTGGGGGACAGCCCTGCCCATGGCAAGTGAGCAGAATGGGCTTTGAGGTCTCTTCCAAACCAAGCCATTCTATGATTTTATGCTTCTATGATTTCAAGATAATGCTGTGTGTCTGCACCCATCATTCACTGGGTCTCTGTCCTGCCAGGAGGCTGTCTTGGCTATTCCTTTGCCAGACTGTTTCATCACAGATGTATTTCAGAGGTTTTCAATAGACAGTCTGACACCCAACACTTCTTCGCCGCTGTTGGTCTGAGCAGTGAAAAGAAGTGATGACGTGTTGCTGAGGTCACAACTCTGAGCAGAACATCCAGTCAGCATCACACTTGGCTACTCTTAGAGCTCTGTCTTCTATGTAGTGGCACCTTCCCGTAGGAAGGGAACACTGCTTTTACTCTCTCCTCTCTCTCCCCCTTTAAACTGGTCCAACCCCTGCAGTGGGGGATGGACCATCTTGCCTGGTGCTTGCCCCAGGACAAAGTCCACTGCCAAGAGAGTCTGTCTCAGAGATGAGTAGGAGCAGAGAATAACACTTTTTCTATGTGTAAATGTCCAGCTCTGTTTAGTATCAGAGACAGATGTCCTGTTTACACAAAATCTTACCTGATATGTGCTATTGTGCTTTACCACACAGGAAAAGGCCAGCAAGGGCATTCTTAAATGGAAGCGTGGTTCTCCGGTGGATAAACAAAAGCTAGTCAAAAATTTCCAACAATAATCACTCTGTAAGTTGTTTCTTGGTTTTGTTTTTGTTTCAGGGCCTTCTATATCCTTTGAGTGGAGGGGTTGTTAATTCCAGGTACTGCAGGCCAAGGGAAAAGGAGCAGGCCTGGAAAAACCACATCCTCTCCCAGGAGCAGAGCTTTCGTCTGGCTGTGTGTACTTAATTCCAACCAGCTCCACAGCTATTGTGCAAGTGGGGCTCAGTGCAGAGCTTGGCCTGCCGATTTTGCAAGCATCACTTTAAATCTCAGACGTGCTCTTATCCCATTAAGCAAACAACTGTTTGTAGGGCAGAATGAACGCTCTACACTAAGCTGTCCTGAGCCTGCACTTGGCTGCTGCATCTTTCCTATTGCTTCCTACAAAACCCTCTGTGTTTGACCACTGGGTGTCAGTGAAAGACTGTGGAGTAATTTTCTGTAATTAAGTATACATGAGTTTCTCTGGTCTCCGTGGGTGTTCCCTTGTTAAGGTGGCCTGAGCAGTTTGGAACTAACCTATACACAAGGAGTGTATTTCCAATCAGTAAACCTATTTATCAATTTATATGAAGTAGATAATTATACCATGAGCAGTTAAGAAATTAAAGAAAAATAGTTATATTTTTGTTAAGCATAGTACAAACAACTAGCAGAATGCTGTTATATTTTACTGTATTCATATTTCCTGATCATTAACCACCAAAACACAGTCCTAGAAGGCGCTGTCATTAAGAACAGAGAATTAGTGGTATAAGGCTTATATAAAGGTATAAGAACTGCAGGTGGTCTGCACCCTAGTCAAGCACACTTTTAAGGCTTTGCCCACTGTTGATAGGGAGTGAAGTGGGGTGACTCCCTGAGGTGAATTCTCTGGCAGACTGACAAGAAACATGAGAATATCTAATACAGGATAAAGTACAAGTTAAAAACTCAGTGACAGCTTTCTTTAAATGCGAGGAAAAATGAATTTTATTGAAAAGAATGTGTAAATACACAAATCCACGTAACAGCAACTGCATTTGATTCTATATGATGCTATAGACTGGATATTAGGATAAAATTTTTTGCATTAAGGATTGTAAGGCCATGGCACAAGTTGAACAGAGAGGTGGTGGATGCTCCATCCCTGGGGACACTCAAGGACAGGTTGGATGGGGCTCTGAGCACCTGATGGAGCTGTAGGTATTGCTGTTCACTGCAAGGGGGTTAGAGGCCTCTAACAGTCCCAACTCAAATGATTCTGTAATTCTGTGTTTCTATCTGAGCTATTGATTCAAATTCTTGGTATGTTAGCAATGTAACACACAGTTTGTTGGAAACAAATTTGGGAAGTCTGGCAGGAAACAACGGAGGTGACCTTTCAATGCTGAGCAGGTGTCACAGCATTTGTGGCTATGTAATAAGCAACGAAGTTATATATTGCTGAATAAACGATCTGCTATCAAAGGACAGTGCCAGCGTCAGTCTTGTCCTCTCCAAATGTGAGAGTCCTCTCTAACAGAGAAAGAGGTATGGCTGAGCGCTGCTGTAACCTCCCCATTTTCCTGCTCTCTAACAGGGCCACCTCTGCTGCCCGGACCGCTAGAGGCCCCTCGGCTGCCGCGGAGCCACTGCAGCGCAGCTGCGGCCTCTGCTCGGGGAGAGGCGTGTGCTGAGAGTGCGGGCGGCAGTTTCCATTTCCATCGATGTAACATCGGGTCTGCGGGTCACAGGAAGGGTTCCTAGGCAACCAGAGTCAGTGTTATGTATATTGACAATAACGTCGTTTTACAGAAATTTAAAAGGAGGGAAAAAAAAAAGGCGTTATTGCTTTGCTCTCAAGCCAAAGCGCTCAGCCTGTACCTCTTTTGGTGCTCCAGTGTTTGAAAGCAGTTAATTACATGTTTAAATTATCACAGTATCAGTCATAATTAAACATGTTGAATTGGTGCTAGAGAAGCCGTGTGTTCTGATCGGAGTCCTAATTTTATTATTTTAAAAGCTTTTTGTTTGTTTGTTTGTTGTTGTTTTTAATTTAAGTAAGTTTTTGCTTTGGCAATGAATTGTGAAGATTATTTACAGTTCTGTTATCATTTGCAAAATCAGAGGATCACAGAACTGTTTGAGTTGGAAAGGACCCTTAAAGGTCAGCTGGTCCAACTTCCTTGCTATAAACAAGGACACCTACAGTTCCATCAGGTGCTCAGAGTACCATCTAGCCTGACATTGAGTGTCTCCAAGGACAGGGCACCCACCACCTTTCTGGGCAACCTCTTCCAGGGTCTCGCCACCCCTATAATAAATTCTTCTTTATATCCAATGTAAACCTCCTCTCTTTTAGTTTGAAACAGTTTCTCTTTGTCCTGTCACAGCACGCCCTGCTAAAGATGCCCTTCCTTCTTACAGCTGCCTTTTAGATACAAAAGGACTGCTATCAGGTCTCCACGGAGCCTTCTTTTCTCCAGGCTGAACAGCCCCAATTCTCTCAGCCTGTTTTTATAGATGAGGTGCTACAGTAGTAAGAACATTAAATACGTTTCTCTTTATGAAATACGATCAAGAGTGTTCTGTGAATGAGCTCTGAAGTGTTGCATATCAAAATCCTTGAACTTAACATCTTTCAACATTAGGATTTACAGATTCACTGGAGACTGGGAATTTATACATGTGATTTGATTTGGCCTAAATAGATCACATTTCAAATAAGATTTTTACAGAGGCAGTATATACTGCTACTATCAGAAACGTGCATATTACACTTCTAGGCTGGAAAACGAATGTATGTTTTGAATTAGATGCCATCTAATCTAAGATAATACTTTTCTAATTTGTAAAATATGATTAATTAAAAATTAAATTGTTCAGTGTCATAATTCATTATTGTTGTGCATTACCTTGATGTATTACTTTAATCATGGCTTCCACAAGTGAAGGTCTAAGTGTATCAGAATTATATTTGCAGGGAAATTGAGTAGACCTCTCTTGTGTGATGTTCTACAGTACTTACCACTCTGCTCTAATTTACTGACTTTTAATAAAAGACAAAGCATATGGTAACCTGTGAAGTCTCCAGATAAAGCTACTTTCAGTGAGATCTTATCCAGTAGCATGTTCAGATTTAACATGTTCTAACAGAAATGCAGTCTGAAGGACTGATGGCATTTTGCTCCAGTCACAGGAATGTAGTGGGCAGCAATACAGGCTGACCCTGGAAGCATTCCTCCTTTAATAGTCCCATCCATGATCTCTCAGCACCCACCAGGCTGGAGTGAGGACTATAGACATGAGGACATCAGGAGCTTCTTGCAGTCACTGTGAGGGCAAACCTTTGTCTCACAGGAACATCTAAGGCTTCATCCAGTTGTGGAGTCCTCAGTGTGGGAGAGATGTGGACCTGTTGGAGCACATACAGAGGAAGGCCACAAAGGGGATCCAAGGGATGGAATACCTTCCCTATGAGGACAGGCTGAGAGAGCTGGGGCTGTTTGTCCTGGAGAAGAGAAGGCTCTGAGAGTGGCCATTCAGTATCTGGAGGTGGGCTGTGAGAAAGGGAACAGACTCTTTAGCAGGGTCTGCTGTGATAGGGCAAGGAGAAATGGTTTCAGATTAAAAGAGATAAGATTTAGATTGGACGTAATGAAGAAATTTTTTACAGTAAGGGTGGTGAGGCAGTGGAACAGGTTGCTCAGAGTGGCAGTGAATGCACACTCAAGGTCAGGTGGGATGAGGCTCTGAGTACCTGATTGAGCTCTAGGTCTCCCTGTTCATAGCAGGGGAGATCGATCAGATGACTTTCAAGGATCCCTCCTAACTCAAATGATTCTACCATTCTATGATGTTGTGCATCTGTGACTTTGTACAGAAAATGCAGTGTCTTAAGCATAACTTTGTGGTAAAGCTGCTGACAACATGAAAAAAGAGCTTTTCAAAAGCAGAACAAAAAACTTTATCTCTCCGAATTCACAACTTTTTACACATTGTAGCATAATACTATTAAATTAGATCATATTCTTAAGGAGGAATATCATTTTGAATCAATTGTTTACAGAGAAGGAACCACTTCTTGCTCTTTTTTTAATTTTTTAATTTTTTTAAATTTTATTTTTTTTCTTGTAGATGAAGACTCTTGTTTCATGTTTTATAGTGAGATCAACCATAGATAAAATTGGTCCAGAAATGAGTCATGGGTTTTCACAGTGAAGGCAATTAATCATTGGACCACCCTGACATAGGCTGTGGTGGATTTTTCATCACTTGAGTTTTCTTTCAAAATATAATGTTTTTATAAAAGACATGCACTCATTCCAATGAGATATAATTTGGGAATGTCTTCAGACCTTTGTTGCACAGTAGACCAGCCTAAGTTGCTACAGCAGTCTTTTCTTGCCTTCTGTTTTGTGAATATATGTTTGTATGTATTTGCTACAGTAGTTATTTAAGGTATTTAATTTTCATTGTTTCCTTCTGTGGTGGTGGCACCAGTCATGTTTCCCTAACGAAAACAGCATTGAAAAAAATATTGACTTTGGCTACTTTAAGGCTGAATAAATAAATCTTCTCATTAAATCGAAAGGATTAGTGAATGCAAGAGAATAAGAACATGCATACAATTTTAAAAGATCAGAAATAGAACCAGTTGACTTGAAAACATAATATTTACGAAGGTCAAAAAAGTGGCTTACATTTAAATGTGCCAATTAAACAAAACTAAACAAAACATAACACCACTTTCTAATGCTATATCAATTTTTAAAAAATTAATTTTCACAAAAAAACTGAAGAATACCAGAATCTGACATGGGCTGAAGTCTGCTTCAAGCAATACTTTACTGTTTAACATGAGTAGTTGTGATTTAAAAGCTTTTTAATAGAAATATATGTGTATATTTGCGTGTATATACATACAAGCATATGTCTGCATATATACATAAGGAATCATTTTAGAAAAAATAATATGTCCGAAGAAAAAAACTGATAATTTTTGAGGCAACCTCAATTTCTATTTTAATATAGATATGTACATGGAGTATATGCCTATACATATGAATGTTACAAAGCAGACAACATGCGGAGAGCATGTGTGGCTGTTGTCAGAACCTTCCCAACATTCCCAAGCTGGGACTACCCCACCAGCAGCTTTGGTCATGTGCCCCATCCCCTGACAGATACAAGAAGGGGAAACAGTTCTCCAGGACACAGCATCTCTGCCATCTTTTATGGTCTCTCTCACTGACTGATGGGGTGACTGAAAACTAGGTAGAGTGGAGGCCAGTCTGGATAAACTAGGCTTCCTCTGGGAGTGCTATGCATATTCAAAACTCACGGTGCAGTGTGCTGATGTCTGAATCTCATGTGGGTATTTGCAAAAGCACTTCATGAAAGGATATAGGGTAGCAGTGACTGTTCTAGTGCTCTGGGCTCTGCAAGAGCCCAGTACATGGAACACTGTATAACTAGTGCTTGTCCAAAGAAGCTGCCTGCACAGAGGAGCTGGGTCAGCAGCTGCATGCCAGATGTAGAGACAGGTGCTTGGCTGGTGCAAAATGGGAAATGACAAGTGACATTGCTCTCCGTCTGCCACTCAGGAGCAAAAATCAAGGGTTTCCTGAGGCATTTATCAACCTCCCTTGCCCTTTAAATGAAGAAATTTGTTGGCACTGGTGTGTGAGACAAGATTCCAAACCTCTGTTCAAGCTTTCAGTATTCCATTTTAATAGAAAAGATTAAGTTCAGCATAATTAATACCACTCTATTTATTGATGGTGTGTGGATTGATAGGTGCTCTGCAGACACAAAAGGAAGTTATTTTTTTCATTAAATCTTGCTCCTTTTCTGTCTTTCCATCACTTAGTTTCAATTAAAAGATTAGAGACAGTTTAGTTCAACTGCTATTGTGTGGAGTTCCTGCTTCTCTAATTACAGTTAAGGATGGAGTAGAGATAAAGAAGTAATTTTGTCCATTTGAAGAAGGAATGGCTATCTTCGAGCAAACGGTCTTTAACCTCAATTCAATTACTATCAATGTGCCAAAAAAAGAAAAACAACAAAAATTAATATTTGTATTTGAGCATAAAATATTGAAGCAATAATTTTATTTATTTATTTATTTCAAGGTCACTTGTTGCTAATGTATGTACTTCTTCATTCCAGTGCAAATAACATCCACTGGAAGTGACTGGTTGGTCAGTCATACTTTGGAGTACAAATCCTCTAAAGGAGCTGCTGCTCACAGCACTCAGGAAAGCAGTTGCACATAGAAAGATTATTTTCTTTGGCCATTGTTTACCTTTTAATCCTCTTATTCTTTTCTCTGCAGAATAAAATGTGGTAGTGTAGATTGTTGCTGTTTGTTGTGGGTTTATTGTTTGTTGTTTGTATTTGTTATTATTTTTTTCCCCACCAGCACAGAATGGTCCTTTCTTTATAAGACATACAATTATTTCTTGCAGAAGAAGTTATTCCTGCATATAGCCAGGTCATGTTACAAGCAAGTACTACAGGTAATATGTCTTTAAAACCTCATACCTGATTTGCTGAACTTACTTTTAAGCTGACCACTTGAAAATAGATTAAATCATTGGTGGAACCAATTCTTTAGCCTTCTTAAACACAGTAAGGCTGCTTCTCTCTACTGAATTAGTTTCCACACATTTGAAGAAATATACTTTTGTTTGTTTGTTTGTTTTTGTTTGTTTTGTGAGAAGGGCAGATGCAGATACAAGAGAAAATTCTTTCTCTGATTTTCTCTAACTGCTGGATAGGAAACCTGCTTACAATATTTAAATTTAATGTACGAGATATAGAATCATAGAATTGTTCCAATATGTTCAGTGGCATGCACTCAAAACATTTATTTCAGTGTTTGCCTTTGGGATTCTGGAAATACTTATTTCCTTGATTTATCTTACTCATACAACTGTGCCCATTGTTTTATATAAGGCTACTTGTGTTGTTTTCATGGTCATCTGCTTAGAAACTAGATTTTCCACGACAGCACCTGTGGCATGCAAGTACATGAACAGTGACCTTAAGTGTTCACTTGTGACATTAGAACCCTTCATTTTGAGCCTAGCAATGGACATATATTTCAAACAAAACCAGTGTGTGTATTTATTGCTTACAAAAAACTGAAGTGATTCTTTGGTCCAAAGTGACAGTGATTCCATTCATGGAGTCAGTTTCCACATCTTTCTTCTTGAACTGTGGCCTGCGACCCAGTGAAAACAACTGTTTCTGTAGGGTTCAAAGTGCACTATGCACTGATATTATGCACTATGGCACTACTGCATGGCACCACTCAGACTTGAAAACACAGGCTTTCTCATGCATCCATCTCCATCTGCAAGCATTGTCACACCATGGGATGATACTGCAGGTGAAAGAGCTGAGATCTTTTGCCTTTTCCCATGGTCAGACAGGTTATCTGTGCAGAACTGCACTGTGCTCTGCACAGCTACTGACTTAGGCTCAAGGTAAAAAGAGTGAAATTCAGACTTCAGTGGGTTAATGTAAGGCTTCCTTCTTGTGCAATGTGTATGGTTGCTGCCTTGTTGCAGCCATCCCACTTTGGGTTTTAGAGCTAATGCTGCCCGTATTAGCTTGTGTATCTTTGATTTGTGCTCCACTTCACTAATGTTTCAGCATTTTCTGTGTCAAAGATTGTCTCTGTAATCACTACTGGTTGATTTCCTTACTAGCAAAATGGAGTAGTGCCACTTAGTAAAGCTAGCAAACTTCTTCATAGTCTGGAAATACGAAACATTAAACATGCATGAAGCAGTATTAACCTTGTAAGCTCATCTGGGCAAGAATTGCATCCAGCTTTGTTTATTCTAAAAATAACATTTTTCTTTAAAGGGATTAAAGTTCTTTGAGTGCCATCTTCCCCTGCCAAAGCAAACCCATAAAAGCAAAGAGATGCCAAGCAATGGGACCATTCTTACTGATATCCTCTCACAGCATATTTTCTTTGACAATGACAAATTACATCTTTTCCAGGAATTTTTCCCTTCCTCAGATAAAGAAACATAGTGCACTGAACATGTTAATCACTCTTGCTGGCTATTACAAACCCTGCCTTAAAACTTCAGAGACAGCAGTAAATACTGAGCCCTGACAGATGGTCACAGGCTGTGTGCAGTGTGTTTATCTGAGGATGAAGTATGAAGTCATATGTAAGTGTGTATGTCTGTGATGTATCTTCATTCTGTGCCTTTTGCTTGCCCTTTAAATATCAGCTGACTGAGTCATAAGCAAAATAGAACGTGGAATTTGCCATGCAGTTTCATCAAAATTCATGTCTCATTCTCAATTACTGAACCCATGTTTCTCTTTGTACTTTGCTGTCTTCTGAACTCAGGGTAGATTGTGTGAGTTTAGGCATTCTGAATTTAAAAGGGATGCCTCAGACAATGTTTGAGTCTTTAGACTTCAAGACAAAGTTTTAGAACTTTGTGTAGCCACTAAAGCAGTTGTGTCTTGCTTCTGTTCATGTCTTATAAAAGTCTGTATGCCTACTCCATCAAAAAGGGCAATCCACAACTGCATTTAAAATATATATTTTGTTAATAATATACTATGAACTATCATTATCAGTACATAAACAGAGCATTGAATAGGACTGTCAAAAAAGAGTCTGCTTTTTATTAACCACCAACAGGATGATTGCCAAAAACAGAAGTCATAATCATGTGAAAGAACTTCAGTTCTTTTGTAAATTGATAGTGATATTCTTTTCTTTTCTGTATTTTTTTCTTTTTCTTTTTTTTTTCTTTCTTTTTTTTTTTTTTTCTCCTTCCTACGTGTCTGTAGCACAAATTACTGCACTTCTGTGGTGCTGTATGCTATGCAATGAATCTTCTTGAATAAGAAATGAAAAGAAACTCCACTTTCTATTGAAAGAGGAGTTGGAATGCTCTTGCCTGTCCACATCCCTTGCCTTGCAAATGATTGATATCACTGTGGTTTCATGCAGTGAAATAATCACTTTTGGAGGAAAACAGTCTCTGAAGAAACATAGTCTGAACCCATTGGGGTGAAAATAATACTGTGTTTGTCATCAAGTGTGACTGGGAAAAGTCAAGTTATGCCAAGATTTACTGTAAACTCTTAGGGAGCAGGATGGGTTTGGATGTGCAGTTGGCAAGCTGGATAGGGCTTGGAAAGCTGAGTGGAAGCCTCCCTGGTGGTGTGCAGGTGAGGTGCAGAATGCTGATGGAGGTTTTCTCTAGATCAGAAACATTTCTGTTTAAGCAAGATTTTGTTCTCTTGAGGAAAGAGGTGTATCTTGTACTAATTTTAATGTTCCTACTTGCATGATGAATAGCGACACTGAACTCTGCAGACCTGTTCTCATCATGCAAAGCAGTAGCGACAGAACTAAAACCATTTTCATTAATGCATAAACTTCTCACTGTTGAAGTTTGTGGAAGCACCTCTATAGGACTCAGCTATATATTGCTGTCACTGGCTCACTTTCTAAACATGTGGGTGAGTACCATCACACCCAGACAATATAATCTCAAACTGTATTTAAACATTTTGCCATTAAAAATATATGTGCTACAGTATGAGGTCATAAGAAAAAATGCTGGTAACGTTGCTTCTAAAACAAAAAGAAAAGACTGGTTGAGGGATGTTTCATTGCTTTTGTTTGTTTGTTTTTGTTGTTTGTTTTATTAATCAATAGCAGAATAATTGTCAGATAACTATCTTGGGGCACTTGCTAGATTTTGTGAGAATTTTTAACACCCTGCACCTGTAATTCAGATGTCTTGTGGTCTTATTGTGCAAAAAGGAGAGACAGAGAGCTAGGCCTACATTCAAAATGGATGCCACTACCAAATCATATTAATTTAGTCAATCTTCAAACTGTTTTATCATCCAAGTACTTGCAAAGCTATGAAATACTGTTTATCTGTTGTGTGCAGAACAGGGTTTCAATACAGTCATAAAAACATGCTGCACACAGTGGAAATTGCCTGCACCAGTATTTAGAAATTGGTCCCTTAAAAGAGACTTGTAGCATACAAGATTGGCTTATTTGAAATACAGAACAGAAAACAGAGGCCATTGAGATCATTAGAGGTACGAATCTCTTGAAAATTTGAGTGCTCTAACCTCTAGTTCAGAAATTACTTCTACATTCAGACAAAAAAGGATGTATTAGGCACAACTGATCTCAAAATATTACTGTTTGCAGTGGCTGCAGAAAGATCTATGAAATACGATCTCTGAGTTGTCTTACTCTCCTTTGAAGAGGGATTAAATCTAGAATGAGCCTGTGGACTCCATTTTAACCAAGACAGACAAGAGTCAGTTTAAACTTTGCATTGTCTTCAGCTGGTGTGGTGTCAGCCATTAAGATGGAGTGAGATTTGAGTGTGCAATTAGCATAACAGGGGAAAAAAATAGTTATTACAGAACTTTAACACTAAAGATATACACTGTAGAAGTATACAGGCACCGTGCAAGGACAGTCACAATTTTGGCTTAATGACAGCTTTTGTGACATATCATCATTTAAATCCTTCTTTCACAGAACACTTATCTTGAGAATATTTAATCTCTACTGATGATTTTTAATCTTTTTATTGCATGCTAACAATGAAATTGCACTTTTCACATAGCAAGTGCAAAGACTTATCTCTTCATGAGATGAGGAAACAAACCACAGTGCTACATGTCAAAACATAACAATAGTAAGCATTTGAGTCTTGTGTAAGCACCCCACACAGCTATTTGGTGTTTTGTTCAAGTGTGAGTTCAGTGCCAATATTGTATGAAGTGCAGCAGAACAGTCTTGGTGTTGATGGTGCTGAACAAGCTGTTAGAGCAAATGAGACCTGTATGTTGGAGCTGGTCACACTGAGCTCCCTTTATTGAAAGTGGAAGGCAGCAGACACAGAGGATTCACCTGACAAAGTACTTTAAGCATATACTCAAGTGAGATGAATTATGATTCTTTCTGCAGAAATTATCTCTAGGCTCTCCACAAGCAATCCTAGGCACAGGTTACTTTAAAATTCCATAGTTGTTACTGAAGTAGTGTATTTCTGTCCTCGCATACAGGTTGCTATAGTATGACTTCTGAGTGTTTTTTTGTTTTGTTTTGTTTTGTATTGTTTTGTTTTGTTTTGTTTTCTTTACTTCAAGCCTGGCTCATTTGCATGGCCAGTTTGATTAAGCTGAAGAGGGACCTGTGCATCAAGTACTGTTAAAAAAAATAATAATAATAAAATAAACTAACATCTCCATCTGTACTGTGAACTGCATGCACATCCTAGTGTGTCCCACAGTCCTGGCTCCCTCATTGATATTGACAATGCGTTTGGCTACTTCTATAGCTGTGTACGTCTCTCTCTGAAAGAGGGAAAGAAAAGAGAGAGAAAAATGTACAAAGAAGAAAAGAAGTAAACAAGAGAAAAAGAATGAAACTGGCCTTATTGCATGATGATGTATCCTCAGTTTCACTGATTTTGCAGCATAGACATAATTTTTGAAACTATCTGAATGATGAATCTGAATGTGCCATGGAGTTTAAGGGCAAGAGTCATAGCTAAATTATGGACCATTCCTAGAGAGAAGCCTTCCATTGCATCTATGAGGTAGACAGTACAAGTCTGGAGTGAGGACTGCATGAAGACTTTTGCTCGTAGTTCAGAGGATGAGAGAATTTGGCTATTCCTCTTGTTCTAATGCGTTAAAATCAATGGGAGTTTTGCTTGGAACCTAAAGGCAGAGCTTGAGCCAATCTAAGATTGTGAATGAAAATGATCTGCAGAGTATTTTAGCCACTCTGCTAATGGAAAATGCAATTTTGTTTCTTAAATACCATCTTCATATGTATACTGCTGTTTTATTAGTATTCAAAGAAAAAAGTTTCTCATACTTCTTTTAAATGACTGCATCATAGCTGCTTTAACTCTCCCTTTTTAGAAACGGTGTTCTAAGGATTCAGCTTGCATGAAAATATCTTATAGTGGGGAGTCCCAACTCCAGGCTGCATGAGGTATGAGGAACTCAGTCTCAACTCTGTTGCCTCTTAATGATATTTTCAAAGTAACAAATCTTTGCTCTTGAAGCATCTGATATCTTCAGGTTTTACTGTGAAACATCACTTGTACTCAGAGAAATCCATTTTCCTTATCTCAATATTTTTTTTCCCTAAGGTTTGTAATTCTTGGGAAAATTTGGTCTGTCAAGCTTTTAGTGAAAAAGACATTCTATTTAAAAATATTAGACAATTTTTTCTGCAGAATGAGGCTCACTAATTTATTTTTTTTTAATTTAATAATGACATGAATTTTCTGTATTTTATTATAATCTGTATATTTTAGACAATTTGTATATACTTTCCATCCCTTTAGTTTTCATAAAATCACTTATTTGGTCAAAAATAACTTTAAAACTTTTCAGTTTTCATGGGTAGAAAGATCCTTAAAAACTGAACTGAAAAACATTTCATTAGTCTTTTGTTTTTGTGTTTGTTTTACAACTGTGGTCTGTTTCTCTCTGTTCAGTTATATTCTCCTTGCTTTATAATATTTCCTCATTTGGCATAGATAATTTACCCATGCCATCTCTTTAACTGCAACAACTGCACAGTAATATCTATTATATGGTTGCATTCATATATCATATCATATCATATCCAGAAAAAGCCTATCTTCCACAAAATTCTTGGTTCAGATCTTCTTCACTTTATAAAAGGTAGTCCACTTTTGTTCAATAACAACAAGCAGATTTCTTTTTTCAGCAGAAATATGTGTGCTTCTCAATCATGGTAACAGTGTATATAGGAGCAGATTAGAGACCCCATTTCATTAATCAGTATTATTTTTTTTCCCTCTCAGAATGTGCTTTCACCATAACTCACCTGCTGATCATACCTCCTCTGGTCAAGGGGCATTGGCAGACTTGAAGACTCCAACTTCCTTTTTAGTATGTGTGGAGTATCTGCCCGTTTTCTATTACATAATATCATGTTAGAGCTTGATAAACAGGAACTCATTAAATTGAATGGGAATTTTTCCACAGACTTTTCTGGGTTTTGGGTCAGTACCCTAACATCCGCAGAAAATCATTTAATAAATTGTAGAATACTTGATAAGAGTTACAAATACAAGATCGCCATATTGCTGCCAGCACTGCCCTGAAGAGCAAGAAGCTATACATATCTAGGGACAATCATATTTCCAACTATAGGGGTATTTTTCAAATTGTGTGTTCTTATTCTTGCCTTTCAGCTAGTCTTTTTTTGAGATCCATTTTTTTCCAAGCAATAGTACTGAGAACTTCTGCTCAGCGGCAAGTCACAGAAAATGAGTTCTATTACTTGATGATGAAGAAATATTTAATTTTCAGTAAGCTCTTCTGTGGATAGTTTTAGTTCTTGAGAACGGAAAGTTAAATGAAAAATAGGCATCTTCTTCCACAAACAGAAGACAAAATCTGAATTATAAGTTTCTTCTATTCCCTTACCGCCCCCCCCCCCCCCCCTCCAACTTTTATCCATTTTGACTAAATGATTCAAGATTCAAATGATTCAAGAGATGATTCTCAGAGATACAGTTTGTCAGAGAGTTAGGGTACTATGGTTAGGCTGCGGTTGGACTTGGTGATCTTTGAGATCTTTTCCAACCTGAGTAATTCTATGATTCCATGATTCTATATTGAGCAAAAAAGGTGACCAAGTTATGATCCTTATGTCTCACAATAAGAAAAGGGCAATAAGCTTTGAAAGAATAACAAAGAACATTCAGGATGGCAAAAGGAATACGTGAGCACTGCATATAGAAACTGGATGGTGTACTTTATCGTCATAAGTATGAAGTCAGCATACTTAGTTTCCATAAACTGTTACTTTAATATATTCTTAAAGCAGCAAATAATCATCTTCAGAAGTCCCTGAAATAAAAAGTGCATTGAATAATGTCAGCTTGAATTAAACCCATGTGACTGAAAACACTGGGTATCTAAATTACATCCTATTTGCTTTCTTAACTTGTTCATATGACCTACAAACTCTATTTTTTATGTTAAATACAGTATAAATAACCCTGAAGCCCTTCAGAAGATTAAGCTCATGCTACACTGCAGATGCTTCTGTGGATGTAAGTCAGACCCTATAATATATGTGATTGTAAGTTATTTTATGTACTATATGATTATTATAGATTGCTAAAAGAGACCCATCTTTAAGAAAATTAAAAATAAATGAAAAGGTTATTTTCTTAGTTGGTGGCAGGCATTCAAAATCTGCTTGTAAATGAGTGTATTTTTAAAACCAAATACAAAGGACCCCTTTAAGTATATGTTTTCTTACCTTGGGGCTTAGACTGAAGTTTTTGTGTATGATTTGTTGATACAAAGGTTAGATCTGGCTTCAAAAATGGCAAAGTATCTTTACGTAAAGTCCAAATACGTCAGTGTTCATACACTACTCCTTTCTAAGACCTTGCAGAACTCAAATCAAAATGTTTATTTAAACCTGTTCCTTCACTTCAAAAAACATTAAAAAGAAATACAACAAAATTGAAACTGCAACACCTCAGTTGGATCTTTTTCCCTGATGGTCAGGCATAAAGGCTGTTTCCAACATTTTTACAAGAAACCAGAGCTCTTCACTTATCAGGGTAACATAGTATATTTCCATGAAAAACTGCAGCTGACATAAATTTTGTTTTATATTTGTGTTCTCTGTGTATGTATATATGTCAAACTTCACACAGTCTATCTAAAAATATTCTACAGTATGTTGTTGTGTAAATGTGTTATGGAATTGTGTGAATACCTGAATTATGACCAAATGGTCACCATTCTGTGGTTAAAGACGTTTTTTGTTTTTAGGAAAAAATAAAAAAAATGTCTGGCTGATCAAAATTTTAATTTTCAGCTTAGAACACTTACAATTTTAAAGAAAAAATAAAAGAAGCAAAGCAGTTAAAAAATTAGCTCCTCAAGTTTATCTTTAAGTTTACAATTGTTGAGTTCTCTAGACCTTAAAGAAATGGATAAGTGGAAAAATTATCTGAGTTGCTTGAAATTTCAGTAAGAACTGCAAATGTGGGATCTGTAGCATCTCTTTTCAGAATATCCCACATTCAACTACCTAACAGAAGAACAGAGATAGCCTCCATATCCCATCTCAGCTCTGTCTCAAGAGGGATAGTCATTTTTCAGCAGATATACATACGCAGAATACTTAACTTGCTAGTGTACATACCACAGATACAACACCATGAAACTAGCTAGTGTTATGAGGACTTGATTTTTGTTTATCTGTCATCATCTTGTTTTATCTATCATCATCTCTCTGAACTTTGAGCTCACAGCCATGGGGTTGAACATCATCCTGCAAGAAGTACTAAGCTCTTTGAAACAGCCAGCGAGATTGCTGAAGTGTGCATTGTCTAACTTTTCTCAGTGAAAATCCTCTCATTTGACCTTAAAATGGTTGAGACATTTGGTCTTTCTAATCTCAGTTAGTAATATAAATCTAACTACTGTCCAGCAATGAGTAATTACTACAATAAGCTGCCACTGTCGCTAGCTGTGGGATGGCTGGAGATGAAGTTTTTTGTTGGGACAGCAAAGACCAACAGTGGTAAGTGCATCTATCCTAAGTCAAAAGCCCTTTAACATTCTGTGGCTAGCTTTTCTTCTGATACAAATGGATAAATATTAGTGAAACTTAATGCACTTCTGTCCACTAAAGCACTGTTAAATTTGGCCTAGATTTTTCCACAAACGGCTGAAGTACTGGGGGATATTGCCCTAACACTGAATTTTTACTGATATGCCTTTAAGCCTGCATTCGTTACATTATAAAACATGTGGAGTGTATTTTATTAAGAAATAATGCCTATGGTATAGAATGAAAGCATTTGGCTTTTGACTTCTGGCTCTCACTCCACCAGTTCAGTCATGAAGTGGTTAAATGTTATTAATAGTTTTTGGAAATTCTACAAGGATGAACACATCTACTAAAAAAAACAACAAAAACAAGCAGTCTTGGTGCTAGAAGGTAATTTATATCGATTTTAAAGTTAAGTGAAAACTGTGATCTCATACTACAGCCTAAAAACCTGTCCATTCGTTACTACATGGCAATGGAATTCGGTTGACATAATCTGAGGAAGCTGACTTTCACAGTATTCAGGTGAGTCAAAGCAGGGAAAGGATCAGTTACATGTCCTAAGAAATTACATCATTTTTCTTTCCCCCACATTTTTTTTATTACTAGATGTACAGAAAAGATGCCAAAGATCCTTTATATTTTTCAGTGCAATACATAGAGCCTTTAATTTCACTAAAAAATTCATTTCAACAATGTTGGAATATGCCATTTTACAGAAAGAAGAAACTCAGATTTTCACATCAGCAAGACTTTTGAGTATTTAAAATCTATAGCATCAGATTATTTTTACACCACAGTTCATTATCTTTCAAATAATTATGCCATTACATCACACTGAATGTATAATAAAATTTGTTTTGGTCTGATGTTATTTAAAGACAGAGAACTTATCACCTCCTTTTTGAAACTGTCTCACTGCTGAGATTTTTTTTTTTGCCTCAGTTTCAATGTCTGGCTTCAGCCTACAGCTACTGGTTTTAATTAGACCTTTCCTCACTGGATTAAAGAGCTTTTCAGTACATTTAATAATTTCTTGACATACGTTGCAAGTCATCTTCCTGTTTATAATACAGTAAGTGAATTTCTAACTTTATCGTTGCAAGATATCTCCAGCCCTCAATTTCCATATGTGGATTTGGGGTTTTTGCTTTTACTTATTTATTATATTGTTATTCAACATAATTTAAAAAAAAATAAAAAATAAAAAAATGGCCATGAGGCAGCAGAACTGCTCTAACCATTGCCATATGGAGAGGTAAAATCATTCTTATTTTCTATTTCTACTCTTCATGCTGCCAAGGATTTCATTCTCACTGTGCCTCTTGTAGTGGCAGGAAACCACAGCTCCTCTGCACAGATGTATGAGCAAGTTTATCCTTCCTGTTCTGCCTTGTCCTTAAAACACATTTCCTTGAAGCCACAGCTCAGTCAGTGGCCAAGGATCCATTGGCAGACCCCCATTTTTATGCAGGAGAGACCTATTCACTGCTAATGGCCCTTTGATTGCTTTTTCCACACTTTCTGGACCATTTCCTACACTACAGGCTTCCATGACCAAATGAAGGGCCTAATTCAAGTTGTCCTTTTACAGGCTGAGTATCCATAAAATGAAATGGAATTATTAACTGGACACATGCACATTCCTGAAACTGTCACCCCCCTCCGCTTCGATTTGCCTGTTTTTTTCCCCCTCATTTATTTCCTTTATGAAGAAATTCCAAAGTCTCCACATGCTCTGTCTGATTTCTTTTGATTAGAGTTTGGTTGATTTATAAAATAAGGATTGCAGAGTTTATGGAGTGAGCATTTATTTCAGATAAATGAATATATCATGAGTATACTAAATAAAGATGTACTTACATATCATCTGTTTTAAAAGAAGAAATTCCCAAGGGAAAAATCATAGGAATTCTGATCTAGACTGAGATCCAGAAAAACACCCAAACATATGTATAAGATTTTAAAAAGCAGTTGTATTTTGTTTCAATTAGATTGCTTAACTTTTAGCTAAATAATCTTCCATATTTTTCTCAGAAATCTTATCTTGATTAATTCTACATTTTAACCTGAACTACAGTACAGTTGTTCAAAAATGATTATTGAATGATAACTACTGTGATTAATCAGTAATTATCCAATAGAGTTTATTAACAATTGCAAGATATTGGTGATATTAAATCTTTTTTTTTTTTTATTACTTCAGTTGAAGCTATTTGTTTTAATTATCTTGCAATGTTAAGAATTATGTGAGTTAAGTAAAATAACTTGCTTTGCTGCTACACTTTTTTCCCTTTGCAGTGCGAAAGGCAATTTTAATTACCCTTTGCAGTGATATACTGAAATTTTATTTACAAGAGAAAGTACAAATTTCTCAGTTCATATTACAGAATCATGAATTTATTGTGTGTTACCTAGATATTATGTGCTCAAAGAAGGGTGTTTTCACTTCAGTACTTCATGATCCTGTTATAATCTCTCCAGGCCTTGCTGCATATTAGGTGTTAACTAAGCAGATGACGTGACACCTCTGTGCTCACTAGTAGTTTGCTCTGAGCTGCATTTTGGGTTGTTCATCAATTGAATTTGAACCTGATTATCAGTTTAGAAGAAATGTCACCAACTGCTTTCTGAAAGAGATTCTCCACTTCAAGTGTTTTCCTGAAGCTTAAGTTATGGTCATTCATGAATGAATTTACACCCCTGGGCAGGCAAGGGCCAAGTGATTTCAGTAGGGCAACATCTCAGTTGCTGAGTGACATTATGAATTACCTAATAAAGGCAGCTTACAGCCTTGTAAAAGCACCCGTCAGGCTTGGCTGGGCATGGGTTCCCTCAACTAGAATACGCTTGTCAGGATAATGATCCATTATTCAGAAAACAGCCAATCACAGTTTATTTCAGAACATGGTAAATTATATGAAAGATTCTGAGGAAGTGACTCATGCAAAATTGTGTGAAGAGAACATTGATTAGAAATTATGCATGAATTAGTGAAGTTTTTTTTTAACTGATAAGAGAAAATAAGAACATAACAGAAAAATGCATGTACTGGAACAAGTCAGTGATCCATATAAATGAGTATATTGCTTCTGATAGTGTTGCAAACCTAAACATTTACAGAAAGATGATATAGAGATAATTATCATATTTAGCTACATAAAACTAAATTCTGCCACTGTAGGCTATAGTGAATAGCACGGTACTGCTGCAAACAGTTCTAAATAGGTAGCGCTGTGCAGTGCAAGAGTGATAGTTTTGCAAGGGAAGGAAAGGAAATACCTTTATGACCTCATTTTATCCATTTATACTCCAAGTCATTAAAATTATTTCTTCTTATAAACGTTATCTTTGCTAGTAGTGGAATGTATGGGCAAATACTCCTCTGACAATCAGTGTGTTTTGGAGCAAACTCAAAACACACATGTTATTCAAACTTGCCTTTCCTTGACTCCTACTGAATTATTTGCCCCCAAAAGAAAACATCTGACTATTCTTACATCTGCAGTCAGTGGTAAAATTCTTGTCAAGCACTGCAGGCCAAGTGCATTCCTCAAGTTAATTGTAAATTACACTGCAATGCATTATGCAAAAATAAGATTCTGTATCAGTAGTTGTCAACCTGTGACCCAGCACTGAATAAGGGACAAGAGTCTATTGTCAGTAGATTAAATTTATTACATTGCATCCCTCCCTCCAATGGAAAAAAATAAATAAATAAATAGCGACTCATAAATCAGAAAAGATTGAACAACACTTCTATGTTTAAAAAAGTTGCATTTCAGGTTAACTAGAAGATTAGTTTAACTGCTGACCATATAAACAATTTTCTTTAGGTTTTATAGGATACAGTAAGTGAAAGTTAAGAGGAATAAAGTAGAAGTAGAATGAACGGATGAATTTCATAAAGATGAGTCTCACTTCATGCCCACATATCTATGTTTTCTTCCTATAGAACTGAAGTTGCATTAAAAGGAGGATTCACGCTCTGATGCTGTAGTAGAGAAGCATCAGGATTGTATTACCTATCAACGAAGCATGAGTTGCTCACAGGTCCTGCAGTTCAGATTTAGAAGAAAATGTGTCTTGCTGTAACACTTTAGATGCCAATTCATTCAGTTTAATCCACTTTCGCTCAAATACTTTGGTGGCTAATCTGATTCAGACAGTGTGTCATTCTATTTCTCAATAATTTTATTTCAGTTAACCACATTTCACTAGTCAGTATTTGTTTTTGCAACCATAGTGATGAAATATATTTATTGGCTACAGATACAGAAATTCTAGACAGGTGTCTAGTTTTGTCAAATTTCAGTAAATCAATATACCTCCCATCCATGCTACTAATAAATTAATTTTAAACAACATAACCTTATTTTCTTTTTTCTTTTCTTTTCTTTTCTTTTCTTTTCTTTTCTTTTCTTTTCTTTTCTTTTCTTTTCTTTTCTTTTCTTTTCTTTTCTTTTCTTTTCTTTTCTTTTCTTTTCTTTTCTTTTCTTTTCTTTTCTTTTCTTTTCTTTTCTTTTCTTTTCTTTTCTTTTCTTTTCTTTTCTTTTCTCTGACACCAAATCATAAATCTCTTGATTTGGAATTGGCCAAGAAAATAGGAAAATTTTCATCTGCACTTCAATATGTCTTCTAGTGTTTTGCTATTTTTTTTTTTCAGAAGATTCTTGTCAGAAAGCAACTAACTAGTTTTCCTTTGCTAGTCATACCTCTATTTTCTTTAATGCTTTTTCCTATAGGGCAATATCATTGCAATCTATTGTGAAATCAGATACTTAGTGATGGTGACAATTGATACTTAGGAAACATATGTTGTCTAATTTTTAAATTCATTTTTTGGGCAAAAATGTTCTTATAAACCCATGTATTCCTTCCCTCCTTCCCTCTTTCCTCCCTCCCTCCCTCCCAACCCCCCTCACTCCCTCTCTTCCCTCCCCTCTCTCTTATTTCACACAAAGTTTAATATCTTGTTTTTAAATCTGATTCTTGTGGAGAAAGGTAACTTGTTTTGCTTTGGTACAACCTGGCGTTTTAGACTGTTTTCTTCTCAAAACATTAAATGTGCTTTATTAATATTCGAGAATTTTTTTTTTTTTTTTACATGCTTCATGGTTTACCATATCACCTGATTACTCAAGCTGTTGTGTTTTTTTTTCTATTGATTAGACTCCTCCTTAACCTAAACTATGTAATATAATTAAGAAATACTATTGTGGCACTGATTACGGCTTCTCTCTCTCTCTCTCTCTCTCTTTTTTTTAATCTGTGTTAGGATATCAAATAATATTTGTTCCTGTACTGGAGCTTGGAATGCCTCCATTCTAAACTCCTTCCATCTCGGAAACTGGATATTTATATGCACTCTGTTTTTCATGACTTAATCAGCTTTTAATCTATAACAGCATTCCACCCCATGGCTACAGATATTTTGAACTGCCTCAAGTGGAAATGTCCATATAATCAAAATTCTAGATATTTAATACCTTTCTTGCCTTCAGCAGTCTTTCTCAATAGCATTACTGATGACAGAAATTTGGCTTAAAATCAGGAATATGTACTGAATTCTCAGAAGGAAATCTTTATTAAAAAGAGGGAAACTCTGTGACAGAGATCATCTCACTCATATGTTTATAAACTATAATGCTTCTTTATTTCTCTTTGATTCTTCTACTTCACTGAACAAAGTTCAGAACAAAGGCTATGCCATCACTTTTCAATTCTCAGCAAAATGACTAAGAAATAGGCCAATTATTAAACTAACTCATGCCTCATAGAAAGCAGTAAGTGAATACATGTTGGGCTGGTTATATAGAAGACTGTAGATATCTCTTCTTGAATGGACATTCTCACTACTAAAAAGAAACCCATCTGCTCTAGTCAGTACGCTTTATGAGTGGATAGCTTTATTTACCATACACACTAATTACTGTCACCTGGCCCATGTCCACTTCTGGGATATGAAGATGAGACATCAAATGCAATTATTTCATGAACTTTAACATTCTTATAGTACAGTTTTTATTGAGTAAATATTGGCTACATGCTTGAACTGTTTCCTTATGGGATGTGTCATATTGGGTTAATACAGGAATATTTATTATCCCCTAAATCAAATTTGCAAAATTATCCTGACTCTTGGTGTTATAATTTGTTAGTATCCATTGTACTTATGAACAAATCAGCTGAACTCTTGTTCTTTGGAGTCAAGAAGATTTCTAAATGACAACATATGAAGAGCACATTTAAAAACAGAAATATCCATGTATGAACTTGAGTGCTTTGTCATGAACACTGACTAGTCTTCAGCATACACAATATTAAAGACAGTTCTTCAGTTTTAGTTTAGCTCATTTGTATATTAGGAAAATCTGCAAATAAAATGTTACTGGGAATAGAGATACAGCTTCTAAATTAATTATTTGGTATAACTGACTGCCACCTGCATGACACATTGGAAACTGAAAGAGAGTTGGGTGGTAGAATAGCTATATGTGACAGTGACAAAAGTAAAATCTTCTAACCAATGTGAAAGTAGTATAAACTACTAAATGTTTCAGAAATTTTCACATTGGTAACATTTCTGCATTTCTATCTGCTCAGTTATCATCAGAGTTTGTACAAATGTTTTATCACAGCTTCAAATGAGCCTTTCAGAAAGCACTGACTACATCTAAACCGATGAAGAGAGAAGTGAGAGAACTCTCCACATTATGGCAGGTATCTATGACTAGTATTTTTGCTCCTAATCCGTTGATTTAGTAATCTCATCTCTGTTTTGGATAGTTAATTTCTCTAAAGGAGCTATTGAAATGGAGCTAGGTTTAGAACAGTGTCTGTTTATAATTTCAGCTTGGTTTCAGTTTTTGGCAGCTTAATCTGAAGAGTTTTGGAAATGTAGAAAAAATATATGTAAGGGAGGGAAGCATCCCCTTTTCCCAACCACATGGAATGGAATAACACATAACACAGACACAAGCATCAGCTGATATAAACTGTTGTGTCTGCATCAAAGTTCTTGGTGAGACAATAATTTAAATTTATGATCTGAACTGTTCTTTCTCTGTGTTTCCTATTAGTAAATATATTAAAAATCTCATAAAAAAAAAACAAAAAAACTTCAAAATGAAGTTCAAAATAGAAATGACATGACCATGGAACTGACTATAGCATATTGAAGGAACTAAATTTGTTATTAAAATCTCATTGGAAAGATAAGATGCCAGCAAAATATCTGGAAGAAAGTCTTTTTTTCTATCTTCAGTGATATTATGAAATACTTATACTGAAACAGTGCATTTGGTAGATCTCAAAAGGGAAATTTCATTTCTATGTCTCTCTGTAGTACCTTCCACTTCAAGTATTGCATGCTTCTTTTATTTATTTTCCTTTTGTATCATAAAACTCAACTGTCACTCGTTGTATTTTGTTAGGATACAAAATAGCTCATTCAGCAATTGTTTTGCATTCACACCTTGCATTAAAAAGAGGAAAAAATGCTAAAGTAGGAAGTGCAGCTGAGGACAAGCAATATAATCCGACTTACTTGTATTGTATTTGACTCTATGGAAACTAACTGGCAGAATTAATGAAGTAAGCTGTGCTTCATTTTAAGTAAAGATGGCATAATTTGAGTACTTTTAAGAGAAAGAGTAATGAAACTGGAGTTTACTTATGAACACAGCAGTTTGAAAATAGAGGCTACAGTAGATTTTCCTCCAGTTTTGAAAAATATTTTGCCTGGAAAAAACAACAGACATACAGCTTCCTAGCTTAGAGAATGCCAACCTTAAGGCATACCAAAAACTCTCCAGAGCTTCCTATTTCATAAAGAAGATTGTATTTTTTTAAGAAGGTATCTGCTTAAACATCAACATCAAAGCAAGTAGTATTTTTCCTCTGTCCTTTATGTTTTAAAAGTCTACTTTCCTACATTTCGAGGTAACTCTTTCATATTCTACTGACTAGTTCCAAGAAATTATTGCACATTTTAAAGAAGTAGCATCCAGATCTTTATTGATCTCCTGTTGAGCGCTGGCTGTTTCCAGAAACCACTGGCTTTAGAAAGTGAAAATACTTATTTATGAGGAAATATAGGATGCTGAGTGTTGTCACTTGTACTTTTACAACACACAGAACTCCTAGCAAGTCAGTGGAGACTCTGAATTTGTGCCAAGGCCCAATTCATACTTGCATTCAGTGAGAAGCTCCAGAAGTGTGGACATCTCATGTAATAATCTTGATTCTGTTAGTAACTTATGGCACGTATGTAGACAAGTCATTTAATCTCTTAAGCTTTGTGTTTACACAAAATAAGGGAAATATATTGTACAGATATATACAAATGCATGTTTGGATGAAATTACGCTGTGAGTTTTTGGTTCTTGGATTTGTTTCTTTTTTTGGAGGATAGGACTTGAAGTATCTTTTGTGATCAGGCTTATATTTATCAGTGGAACAAATACTGGTTTCCATGCTGTGCCAGCCTCCCAAGAGTAATTTCCAAGAATTTGTATCTCTACTGGGTAGAACTGCCTATCTTAATGCAAAGCCCCATTACTTTTTCCTTGAACTGCTGTTATTTTTCTCTTCTCTTCTCTTCTCTTCTCTTCTCTTCTCTTCTCTTCTCTTCTCTTCTCTTCTCTTCTCTTCTCTTCTCTTCTCTTCTCTTCTCTTCTCTTCTCTTCTCTTCTCTTCTCTTCTCTTCTCTTCTCTTCTCTTCTCTTCTCTTCTCTTCCTTTCCTTTCCTTTCCTTTCCTTTCCTTTCCTTTCCTTTCCTTTCCTTTCCTTTCCTTTCCTTTCCTTTCCTTTCCTTTCCTTTCCTTTCCTTTCCTTTCCTTTCCTTTCCTTTCCTTTCCTTTCCTTTCCTTTCCTTTCCTTTCCTTTCCTTTCCTTTCCTTTCCTTTCCTTTCCTTTCCTTTCCTTTCCTTTCCTTTCCTTTCCTTTCCTTTCCTTTCCTTTCCTTTCCTTTCCTTTCCTTTCCTTTCCTTTCCTTTCCTTTCCTTTCCTTTCCTTTCCTTTCCTTTCCCTTTTCTTCCCTTCTCTCCCCTCCCCTCCCCTCCCCTCCCCTCCCCTCCCCTCCCCTCCCCTCCCCTCCCCTCCCCTCCCCTCCCCTCCCCTCCCCTCCCCTCCCCTCCCCTCCCCTCCCCTCCCCTCCCCTCCCCTCCCCTCCCCTCCCCTTCCCTCCCCTTCTGTGCAAGCAATATGCATGTACACACTGCTTCAGTTCTATGAGTTTTAGACCAAACTATGGCAAACATGGCCATTGCAGTGTTCTTTTCTTTGTATAAACTTATATATGAGTATTTGTTAACACTGCTCTGATTACTCCTTATAGCAACAGAGCTTGCTGTGATTTGGTTTCAGGGAGGCAACTGCTAGGTGCCTTCCTGAAGCATCCTGAGTGCCTCTGTAATTGCATAGTTCAGTCCCCTTGAAGTTATCATCCCAGGCAGACCCCTACTATGCTTATTTAAGTCATTTCTGTCCCTAGGCTTCTCTTCTGGATACTGCTTACCCCACTACAGAGGAGTAATTAATAATAGAAAATAGATCATTTATACCACAGATAAGGATGGATTTGGGCTGACACATCAGATTGTGAACTGCAGTAGGTAAAATGAAGAAAATCATCCTGTCTGCTGATTATTAACTGGAGCATGTTGCCAGTGGTAAGATAGATGGCCAAATATAGATGGTGGAGAGCTGGGTCCATATTTGATTTGAACAGTCTGGATTAGAGCTGGTGTTGAGGTGAGGGTACAGCATGAACAAAAATAAAACCTGGGCTTGGCTGGGTGAGCAAACAGGTGCAGGACTGTATACTTAGTTTAGTCTACCACTTTAAGTCTGGTCACTGGTAGCTTGTAAAGGTACTATCTGTAACCTACTCACAAAATTATCCTCAGGTGAAATTTATTGATCACAGATCTCTTTCTTACTCTTCTTCATAGCTGTGTAGATCAATTTAGCAAGGTAAACTGGCAAGGTTCCTTTTAGCAAGTGACATGGAAAAGCTGAAATTGTAATTTTTTTACTTAGATATAGAAATGTAGCTTTGTAAAAGATATTTTGTAATGTGCTGATTGTCAAACTGAACTTAAATAACAGCCACACATAAAAGAAGATATCAAACATATTTTATACTCCTAAATAACATCTCCAGATTAATTTCAGTGAGGAGATTCTAGGGTTCATGATCTGTGACACTGCCTATAAAATGATTGTGTCAGAGCTGGAGGTTGTTCAGATCCTTATTCCTACCATAAATTCCATCTAAGCTTTGATTATCTGCTGCCTGTAAAAAAGGAGTTCTCAGAAATAACAAGATTTTTAATGGCAGAAGTCCAGTACTTACCAATAGAAGAAACATTTGGCTGATTTGAATGTGTGGTGTACATCAGTAGAAAACAGAGGACATCAGACTTGCTTGTGTTCTCATACTCATGTTGCACTGAGCAAATACAAACTTACAAACATTTGGAAGTAAAGCATCCTGGCTGCACAGGATAGCTTCAATGGATGTCTTGGCCACTTTCCTCTCTCCCTGTAGTGACATCAAGGAAATAGCATTGTTCTTGGAGAGTCTATTTTTTTTCTGAAGAGTTTGTGGTCTGGAACAGAATTGTGCACTCAAGTGAGACCTAATAGCAGTGATGTCAACATTTTACATAACTTAAAAACAAATGGAATAACAAAAGGATGTGAACTAATGATGCAGAGGAGAAGAGGGTGGAGAAAAGGAAATTGTGTAGACAAAGTTAAAACTTACATAAGAGCTCAGTTCTGGATCAGTTCAGTCTAGTTCACTGTTGTATTTTCAGCACTGTTGATTACTAAATGCCGAAGAAAGTGTGTATGCAAACCTGGGATGCAGTGATTATTTCACATCTGGAATTGTTTTCTCAACTTTAAACAGCTAGCATGTTAAGACCCTTATGAATTAGAAGTTGCATTTGGATCAAAATATTCAGTACCTACTGATTGACCCATTCTCTACAAATCTAAATCTATGAACGCTGCAGCATGTTGTGAAATCATGAATTCCACTATTTACATGAGTAGGGATGTCTTTGTTCTAAGTTCAAGAATGTTGTTACATTTCCAACCTCCTATTATTGTGACAATGACTAGAAGGGTGTATTTTTGTGTGTGATGTGCTACAATAAAGGCTTTTGGGTATGTTTAAGATGTTAGAATAAATGATTCCCTGTGTGTGTTGGATGTTAGAAAAAAATGTTTCTGTCCCATGCTTTTTGGTTATTTCATTTGGGAAAAACTATAACACTACTTAAATTATTTTATTTGCTTTTATTCTTACATTTCAGAATGCATATTCATGATTATGTGTGTTGCAGTGCAGTCAGATATTTGAAAATGTTTTTATTGGCCGTGATATTGAAACCTACTACAGAAGCAACAATTGATGGCACCTTACCATGCAAAGTACTTTCTTTGACAGTTTTAAATCTCCCTTGTCAATCTTACAGAGCTGGCTTTTGTAGAGCAGTCTGAATAATATTAGGGAAATATTCTGGCATAATGTGAAGGTTTCTTGAAGAGTGCAGTAGAGGTTTGCAGTTAAGATTTACCTAAGAGGTTTCTTATGAGAACCATGAGTAGAACAGTCAACTATGTGTTACTCACTGCTCTGCACTGGTCTTCAAGAAGATAAATGACTTTTAATGTTGGTCCATGCTGGCTGACATTTGGTAGAACTGTTAGCTGTTTGCTCTTTTACATTTTGCTGAAAGGTATTTCTATACTGAACTATTATGTTATATGTACACAGTGACATGCTTAGAATCCACGTTCGCCAATGCGTAGTGTGGTCTTTATATACATTATATATACATGCACACACACAAATACACACATACACACACACACATATGTATATTATATATATATATATAATATACAGAAAATATATACATTATATACAGAAAAATAATACTGGTGGTTGAAAAATATTAATAATGGCTAGCAATGTGTAAGTAGAATAACAGAACAAAATTTAGGTGTAAAATAATAATAAAAACCCTATTATCTGACTGCATACAACTCAGGTTTTTTCTTCTTTTCCCCCCTCAATATCTATTTAAAACATATTTATTCTAGATATGGTGGCTTTGGAGCTTACTAGAAGTGTTTAAAAAACTTCCAAAACATTCAGTGTGCACAAAAAACAGCATTTCCAGTCCTCTCATAAACAGTATTAATGAAAACCTTATCAGAAAGTCTGTTTTCTTAAGACCTTCAGAACATTCCAGACCAACAATATGTTTATACGCTTTAGTTAGGATAAGATTCAGATAAGAACCCATCCTGAGATATTTCTGCTAACAGGACTGACATGTTTTGCAATTTGACTCTTGCTGAAGTGCTTTGTATGAAGAATGTATGTGCTTCTTTTACTGACGTAAAATCTTTTTTTTTTTTTCATATGGTATTTCTGCTAGTCATTTTTTCTGACTGAACAAAAAAACCCTATTATATGTATTTTTAACTTTTCTAAAATGGAAGGCGTGCAGTGCTCTTACATTGGTTCAACATTTGCACTTTGTTTATAAACAGTGTTGAAAATAATCTATCATCTGTCCCAAACTTCAAAATGACGACATCTGGACTACATCCTCACAACGGTGTAGCACTGACACTTCAAACAAACTCAGAAAATGGTAAAGAAGAGAAGTACTACTTATAACCATCCATCTCATGAGGATAATCATCTGTGGGCAAACAAAAGACTAAAGAACTCATTTTTACTGGGAACATTTGAAGGTTTTGGTTTTGCGTTTTTTGTTTGTTTGTTTGTTTTTGTTTTTGTTTTTTTTCTTTTTTCTCTTCCCTTCCCTTTCCCTGGATTTAACTTCTTGAACTTTTTAGTTAAGGCAGCCTGAAGGCACTAAATTACAGATGGTGCTCCCTCATACTAGAATTGAAACCTTTCTCTTCCAAAAGATAATTATTTCCAGTTGATACATGCAAGACGAATTGGATACGTCAATCATTTCTTGAATGTAAATAACTCCTATACTCATGTGAATCTCTCAGTCCTAAGAAATGAGATTGCATGCTAAAGTCTTCTTATTGAGAACTAGAGGAAGTAAGTCTTTGATACTGGCACTATTTTGAGCAGCAAATCAAGCAGAAAACACAAAAATAAGTAAAAGATCATACCATTTTCCAATGAACATGGTTATTTATTTAATCCACATTGGGAAAAACATCCCAAAAAATATCTATGGAAGAAATACTACCGCAGTTTAAAAAAGTATAAGAAAGGTAGGTTTGTTCAGTAACTTTTGATAAACTTCTTGAATGCACATACATTTACAGGAGTTTTCTAATTACTTATTTCCAGACCGAGAGTAGGAAACAACATTGCATCTCTACTGTTCAAACCAGATGTGAGCATAGATTAAAAGGGAAATGGACCATGCTTTTTCTTAGTGAGTTTCATAAATATATGCTGGTAGTAATGGCATGCTGATATCTAGAAGTCCTGTATCTTATTTCAGTTCTGAGAAAAATGTCCTTTAGGGCTGCAGCTTCTGCTACCGAATAATCCATCACTCAGTTTCCTGCTCACATTCCTTGTTTTATTTTCTGTTCCTGGCCCATGGTCTCCTAATTTCTTGACCCTGCCTCCTGTTTTGTAAACAAACAAACAAACATAAAAGAACTAACAACGTATATTTGTGACTTTAAACTCACATCTTTATGTGAAGGAGGAGAGGGAGGGAGGAAAGGAGGGAGGGGAGGGAGGAAGGGAGTGAAGGAAGGGAGGGAGAGAAGGAGGGAGCTAAGGGAAGGAGCAAAGGGAAGGAAGGAAGGAAGGAAGGAAGGAAGGAAGGAAGGAAGGAAGGAAGGAAGGAAGGAAGGAAGGAAGGAAGGAAGGAAGGAAGGAAGGAAGGAAGGAAGGAAGGAAGGAAGGAAGGAAGGAAGGAAGGAAGGAAGGAAGGAAGGAAGGAAGGAAGGAAGGAAGGAAGGAAGGAAGGAAGGAAGGAAGGAAGGAAGGAAGGAAGGAAGGAAGGAAGGAAGGAAGGAAGGAAGGAAGGAAGGGAGGGAGGGAGGGAGGGAGGGAGAAACCTGGGCCATGTGCAGAGAAACTGGCATACATTATGAAAGCTTAGCTCCTGGGCAGCACTAGGCTTTGTTGCTCCCTGGTCATTTCATGATGACCTTCCTGGCAAGTCAGTGCTCGCTGACAAGGCTGCTCACACTGTGCAGAAGGGCGGTAGTTACTGCTGAACTCTTGAAAACACCAGGCCCAGAAGACACTCTTGGTCTCCTAAGGCGTGGTATAGCTCATAAAGGCCCATATAAATGCTTGACTTAAAGAAATTCAACTGAACAACTCCTACTACCTTGCAGGATGCCTGCTCCTGTCCCATAACTTGGGGAAGACTGCATGCTTAAAGGATTGTTCTTCTTGTTTTTTCCTCTGGTTCTGTCAGATAGCCTAGTAAAAGCTATTATCTCCTGCAAATCTTTCTACATAGAACAAATAGTGCAATTGTGTTTGTTTTGTTTTCTTGTTTTTTTCTTTGTTGGTTTTTTTTTCTTTTTTTTTAAATTTTTTTTTTCCACTTTCAGGACAGATGTCCAGTTGTCTTCTGTTCTCATCTAAAATTTCTGCTGTATAAAATAATGCAATTCAGAAAAGTAAAAATATGGTTTCTGATTTAACTAAACTCAAAGGGGGTATAAGGGCATGTGTAGATCTCCCTCTTTTCTGAAAATAAACGCAGCACTGAATGAAAGTTAAGGCAGAAGAGGTTGCTTCATAAAAAAGAAAAAGCACAGCATGTTGCCTTAGTATTTTGCTGACTATGATGAAATTAAGCATGCGCTTAAATGAAAAAGTGCAATAACATCCTCTGTTACCCTGCTGGAAGTTTCCCATTTGTAGGGGGTTGGGGGTGACAGTGAATGGTTTTTAAACAAAGCCATGTTAAGTGAGTAATACCAGTTCCCAGGAGCAATCTGTTTATCACGCAGGGAGCCTGGCCTATGTTAGTTGTCCTGCAGATGAACTCTTCTGAATTCTTTTGCACTTCCATTGCCAACTTTTTGAAAAATATCAATTAAAACTGTAAGTATTAAGAAATTACATGTAGTTGCCTCCTAAGATGATTACAAATATTCTTTTATCAAAGTTAAGGCTTCATACAGGTGACACTAAAAGCATAATTCTTTACGTAATTTAAATCAAAGCTGAAAACAACAGTAAAACAGAAGAGTGCTTAACTAAGCACTTTAATCCAGGCAGTGGTGGCAAATAAGTCTGGGTTTATGTTTTGCTATCATCGTGGTTGTATCCTGTAATGTTTAAGAGACTCTCTGTGTATTGTCACTTTTAAACGCCACCCTTTAAAAATGCAATCACTGAATGTTTGTTTTCTCTGCACTATTTACAGAGAAAGAAAGAGTAAGATCATCTGCATTAATTGAGCAAATAGTGTTTATTATTTGTGGAAACTGCTGGTTTCAAATCAATACAGATTGTACCTAGGTTGTATAATTAGGCAGTGTATAGAAAATTTGCCCTGCGATTTACAAAATATTTGTAAAATCAGTTTCGGACAAACCACTAGAAAGAACTGTGGTAATCTTCTTGGCACCTGTGGTAGGTAGATCTCTCCCATTATGCTTTTCTTTCTCTGATATTTGCTTTACCAGAAAAACTTGCTGAAAAGCAAAAAAGCAATTACACACTACTTCTCCTTCCACTTTTATTTTTCCTTCCAGTAACTTCTCAGGTAAATCCAAAAAAGCTAATAATTTGGCAAGAAATGAAATAGAAAACCTTTTCTACACTGTAGTTCTACTTAGTTCTTATACTGAGAAAGAGCCCTGAGAAATTTTCTTATGGAAACAGCATTAGAGATCAGTCTGGTAGCTTAAAAATGCAGTCCTATTCAAGGCACTGAAGGTGGTGAA
This sequence comes from Coturnix japonica, assembly GCF_054131305.1. Classification (NCBI taxonomy): domain Eukaryota; kingdom Metazoa; phylum Chordata; class Aves; order Galliformes; family Phasianidae; genus Coturnix; species Coturnix japonica. The sequence continues at coordinate 94,672,377 of NC_140663.1, read as the reverse complement.
GGGGAAGAGAGAAGGTGATCTCATTAATAAAACAAAGCATGAAGTGTCTGTAAAGAAGGATTTATTATGTTGGGAATTGAGTGAAGGATGCACTTGAAAGGAAAAGGTGTGGCCTGGGTATTTGACCATAGTTCTTTGAGACAAACTTGATTAAAAATTTGAAAGAACAGTAAATCCTTGGTAAATACATAATTGTATACTGCTGCTTCCAGTACAATGGTCCCTTTATGTGCTGTATCTGCTCTTTGCTCTGAGCTAAGCTCCAGCTCTGACAGTATAGGTATTCCTTGGAGTCTCAAATATTTTGAATGTAGGTTCTTTGTTGTTAGTTTGTGGGGTTTTTTTGTTTGTTTTTTTTTTTGTGTGCGTGTGTTGTTTTTTTTTTTTAGAAGACTGCAGAACTTCTGCACAAAACAAAGGCTTATCTTGTTCTAAAATCAGGTTTTTAAAACTCCCCTTAAATATAAAGAGGAAAAAACTAGTAATTTACAACATGAACTACTAGTGAAACATCCTTTGACAACAGTTGCTGAACTATAGAAACATTATTATCAGCACTCAAGTCCTTCATTCAACAGTAATGCAGAAACTCACAGTATGAAGATGGTAGTGAAGGTGGTTTTAGTGGGAAGTTACTGCTCGCAGTAAAAGCAAAGGAATCCAATCAATTAAGGAAAGTAATCTATGGATTCCCCGTGCTATACCACCAAAGCCTATGTATTGCACAAGCATAAAGGACTTCAAATTAGGAAATCTAATTTTTAGATGAAGAAAGGATCTCCACCACAACCACTTACTTTTCCCAGAATATATTGTTATACTCAAAGAAAAAGCTATAGTTTTCCCATTGTTTTAAGCTTCTTTTCTACTACTAAGGAACTACTGCCTTAAATATGAAATAAATAAATAAATGCCCAGTAAAAACAGTAAAACATTTCAATGTTGGGAAGGAAAAGTTTACTTAGAAAAGTTTTACTGTTAGAATGGATTGGTAGCTGCGGTGCCTGCCAGAAAGTTGAGCAAGCAGACTGGTGTACTCCTGACATCTGATGCCTTCACTTGCGGTAGAGTTTTCCTAGCTTGGCCCTGCAGAGAATTGGTAGAGATTCCTCATCGGGCAGAGTCACCAGCTCTCCTTCCTAATGCAAAAGGGATCTTGTGGAATGAGTACAGTGCTCAGTTTACATCCGATGAAAACTGCCCTTTCTTTGCATTTTATAGAAGCACTTAAGTAAGCTCTAAGTGCCTTTTGGTTTCCTTGTTCAATATTAGAACTCCTTCAATGAATAATAAATTGTGGGTGTGCTCTGTTTCCACCCTTTTCACCTTCACTTACTAATTTTGGAACTTGGTATTTATAATACCAGCACTGAGCCAGGACTCTTGGATTAGGGAACTAAGACATTTTAAAGTTCAGCTCAGTAGCTGTACCTTACTTGAATACACTATTAAGAATTTAGTCTGACCTATATTAAAAATTCAGAAATTTTTTATAAAAGTGCGGATGAATAGAGTGACTAAACAGTAAGTAAAAGCATGCTATTTTCTCTCTGAAACAGTGGAATACACAGAAATAAAAAATGGAACACCGTATTGCAAGTTTCAGCATGTTGCATGTCAGTGCATATTGTCATTGTTTGCTTTAGGGCCTAGAAAAGAAACTTTCTGTAGACTTAATAGATGCCTTGCCCTTGCATGTCTCTCAAATGCCTCTAACTAGTAACTGCTTCTATAATATACATTACACTAGTTACTACATAAGTTAAAAAAAAAAAAAAAGTGATTATTTAAATAATTTTTTCCTATGCTGCATCTGTTAGCTACATTCTTTAAACAGATATGGGAATTACTGTTAGTTTGGATAGGGGTAGGGATGTCTGTTCAGAATGTTGAAAAGTGTGTAAAATGCAAATGTGTGACTTTTTAATTAGTGTTACTAACAATACCTTTATTCTCTTTAATAATTGAATAAAAATTAGAAAGGAAATTGTCATCAAAGACTGTTCTTATCTTACAATCTACAAATGCTGTCTTTATTTAAAATTATTATTATTTTTCCTGTACCAAAAAGGAGGTAAGGAAAATTCAGAGAAACAATTTGCCTGTCATATATTACTTGCCTATTACATAAACCGTAAGCCTGAGTTGTCAGTTGATTTATTTGTACAACAATTTTTAGACATACACTCACCCACACACAGAAATACAGTTCTTCTCTGTTGTAATTACATAGAGGAATAGTCTCGTGAAAGTGAACTTGTTTATATTTTACGATTGAGTTTTTATAAACCCTATGAAGCATATTTGCTTATTCAAATTACATTGCTACTGCCCTGACAGCAAACAGGCTTCAGATCGCTGTTCCTTTGTGATGCACCTCAAAAATCATTTGTGTGAAAGCTGGAATTTCAAAGGGAGATACTGGAGTGCTTAGGTGCTGCACAACTGTTAGATGGCAAGGTGTAGGTGTAACAGTAGTCTCAAAGTGTCTCAAGTCATGCTGCAGAAGCCAATAAAGCCTAGAGTGGATCTTGCAGGATGCTTGCAATATCTGACAGTCTACAGATTTGCTTCAAGAACTGAAAAGACATCCAAAATGTGAAATTTTTCATCAAGAACTGTCCTTTCCAGCAGGTTTTAACCCTTCATTTTCTTTCTCTGGCTTGCAGTTTTTTTCCAGTGCAGGCATTATTTCAAATGGCAATAGTAGCGATCAGGGCTGTGGTCAAGGGACTGCACGTATTTAAGAAGAAATTAAAAACAAGAGCTTATTTTGATTTTCAACTGTGAATCCTTGTGTTGAAAATTAGTATTCTGTAAAAACAATGGAGGAGGAATTATTCATGCAGATTTGGGTGTTTTGTTTTTGCTTGTTAGTTTTGCTGGGGCTCTGAAGCTGAGTTAAGAAGCCAGCATTCTAGCAAAAAAAAACAAGCTGACAAACAGAAGAATTCTCTGACATTATGATCTTTCCTGGCACAGATATTAAAAGGTCACACCAGGTTTAACAGCCACAGTGTCCGGATCTGGAGGAACATACTCCTGAGCATGAAAAGGGATGACATTTGTGCTTGCATAAGATTTCCCAGTCTCTAAGTAATCATTTTGAACACAGACCTCCAGTTTCCAGATCCAGATGCACAGTAATGAAACTTCATGCATTTTAAATTCACTGCAAGTACACATCTACTTATATTTTTGTGCGTCCTTCCTCAGGTCTAAATCAGGATATTAGCTTCTCCCTCCCTCAAAAGCCCAAGAAGTACCAGAGTACTAGTCATTTTTTTCTGTTTCATTGCTATCCAGTATTTGTGTGCCAAATTCCTGTGTAACAAGCACTGTTGCCTTTATATTAGGAGAATCTCCTCCCACTATCTGCCAGAGTGGTTATTTTTCTGTTTGTTTGCTTGTTTGTTTTTACAGATGATCATCTCTATGTCTTTTTTCAGTATTTCATATCTGAGAGATGAAGGTCTGAGTTACCAAGGTCAAACACTGAAACAGCATGCTGAGCTCTCCTTCTTTCATTGGCACAGAGCTCAGTACTGCAGATCAGTATTAAAGCCGAAGAACAGAGACTCAGTAAAAGCAACTGGACTGGAGTTTTGAAGGTTGGATCAAAGTTAAGCCATTTCAAGTCAGGCAAGTGTGCTCTGATCCAAACAAGAAAGGCTTCCCCTCAACTCCTCTCTATCATTTTTAAGATATCTTTCCTTTTTATGGCAACTCGATTTGGAAAGTTGCAGCACTCTGTGAACATGTTTGTTTTTGTTGTGTTTTTTTTTTTGTTTTTTTTTTTTAAACAGAAGTTCTCCAATAGCATTTCAAACCCAAGACAATTAAGGCAGGGATAAGTTGAGCTCAGTTCCTTAGTACAATGCACATCTTTGTGACTAATTTAAAATAACTACGTCTAAATCCCCATGTTTTATATTTGATCCAGTTCTAGATCTTTAGCATGATACTTGGAGTTTACATCACATAACCTCAGTGCTGCGTCATTTAAAGACAAAAGTGTTGTTTTTCACTCCTGTCAGTAAAAAACTATGCATGCTGCAACTATAATAGGCCATAGTTAGTAAAGCAAGATGGCATTTTAATATCAGATGTGTGCATGCATGCAAGAAACTTGGAAGACGCTGCTTGGAATAACTACAGGTCTTTCTTCCCCTGACTACGCACCTATGGTTGAATCACTACACCACTGACATTTTTAGATTACAGTTGCCCTGGGGAACTGTATGTCTGAGAAAACAAATTGTTAAAGACCCATCATCTAAAATTATATCTGAGCAGACATAACTTTATGCTTCATTGAGTTCTAACCAGGCTTGTGAGGGCTGGGATTTTCTGTGTGAACATAAAAGCAGTCCAGAATTTGTAACTGCACTCTGTAAAGAATACTTGGCAAAATGAAGACCCTACCCACTCAGAATCATCAAACAGCCTGAAGTCTTAGAGGAAGGGCAGATGATGTATTTGGCTCATATTCTGGACTATGAAGCGGAATTGTTTCTAGGATTTCCCAGCACATTATATGAAGATGAACAAGTCTAAATTAATCATGTTCAGACTAGATGTCATTTTACTGCTGTACAACTGTTTCATTTAATGGGATGTGCGAACAACTGACCATTAATTTTCAAGAGAATAAAGATCTATTTGGAAAACTTCCTTTCAAAACTCTGAAGTACTTGAGCACATGATGTGTTTAATATGAGATAGTATAGCACATAGAAACTGAGTAAGCAGTGTGCACGTTTAGACATGAGGGTAATACAAAAATTGCAGATTTTCATACATTAAATGCCAGTTTGAAACTTGGTGTGAGTCTAGGAATGATTCTTAAGTTCACTGTGAAAATAATAATCTTATCATTGAAAAATTCCATTATATTTACAAATGATTATATTTTTACCGTGAATTAGAACAAGCAGCTGAAGCAACAAAGCAACAGGAGCAGGAGCTATATTAAAAAACAAGACAAAAAAATACAAACATATTTGTTGCCACATTTAAGAACATTCCATAACACACCCACTGTTTTCCTTAAAATTATGTCTTCAGCCTAGAGAGTTCTTGATGATGGGAATGACCAAGTGAAAAAAAAAAATTAAAATCCGTGAACACTTTGTACTGATGTTTAGAGTTGCAGTTGATGTTTATGCCATGTTACAAGGGAAGTAAGGAGTGCCAGTACTGGTAGAAAACCAAAAATTGTTTGAAAATCAGGTATGGGTTTGTTGGAACTCATCTGAGAACAGTGGGCTGCAACCAGCTGACAACAACAGCATTTGGGCAGGTCCAGTCAAATTCCACACACTACAAAATTGGGATGGGAGGACAAAACAAACTGAACAGAACCTTCACTATCCTGGCATACTCTACCACTGGCATATTTTGGTATGGGCTCAGGCCTGCTTTAATTTACATCCACCTGTAGGCCAATTTGATAAGCAAACCTTTACAACAGCATTTAAGGTATACATATTTTTTTTCACTTAGCTGTACAATAAGACAGCTTTTGAACAGCAAATATGGGGGGTAAGCCTGGAAAGATTTTGTTTGCTCAAGATATCCTTAGCCAGAAACTCTTTTAAAATGAATATATCAGGAACTACCAAAATGTTTTTTGGTATTTCCTTGTTCTAGCAGCCTGGCACATAGCAGCCTTGTGAAGGAAGCCAAGTTTTGGGCCTTTTCTCTGGCATTCACATATGTTAGAAGTAAGAGCATAGTGTTTACTTCAATCCTTGCTGATGCCCCTAGGGAGAATTAAATAAGGAAAATGCAGCAGCTGGTAAGTTCCACATAAAACAGCTGGGAAAGGATGGGAGGTTGCAGAGGAAGTGCCAATTGGAAGTGGGATAACCTAGACCTGTCAAGATAATGCTTCCTGAGGTGTAATCACAGGGTGATATGCAACGGCATGAGAACTCCACCTTTTATTTCCTTGTCAAGAATACTTTTTTTTTTTTTTTTTTTTTTTTTTTCCAGTGATGGGCTAGAAAATTCCATTAACTCTTTCAATCTTATAAAGAGATTGTCATGCTTTTAAACCTTCTAAAATCTGTGTCACCTTTTCTAGTTAAAAACACTATCCATTCTCATTTCATCAGCCTGGTCACCTGTTTCTCATTTAAGCAGCTAGCTGATTCTTGACAGCATCCAACTGTCTTGCAGATTTTATTCAAGAGGTGATTAGGGCATTTGAATTTTCAACTCAGTCTTCCACATGCATTCTAGTTTAAAATAATAGGAGTTCATCAGCTAGAACCTTTCCCATCTATATGTCTTATTTTGTTTTGCTTTCATGGCAAAGTTATATAAGCATTTGTTTCTCTAGTTTCAAATTTCCTGACTTCTTGCAGCATGTGATAAAAATGATGAATTATTCCATGAACTGTGGGGGGGATTATGAAGGGGGATATGCTTATGATTTCAAAATTAGTTTACAACTGTTTCACAAAAAATTTTTGCGCAGCTGCATGTTTGAATAACAGTCCAGGTATTTGTATTTTATTCCCCCTTCATACAAATGTATTTCCCACATTAACATAATAGTAGAACATGCCTTAGGACAGCAATTTACACTGCTGTATACATTGGTTGGGGAAATGCAATTTAATTACCTGTCTTGGAATTAAGATAGCCTACTGTTATGATGGAAGAAACATATATAATGGAATAGTTGTCAGCATGAACAAATGCCCTGTAATTACCACACAGGTCAGTAGGAGTCTGTAACTGGCAGAAAGCACGCTGGTGTTTATATTTCTGGGTAGTCCACTGTTAGATATTTGTTTTGACTACATAGTTAGTGGAATTGCTTGTCCAAATAATGACAGGACAAGATATTTTCATACCTACTCTTCAAGTCATTCCTATTTACTTCTCTTATGTACCAAACAGCTGATTCAAATGGGCAGGGTTGCTACCCACTTGGTGGAGAAAATTAGAAATATCTCTAACATTCAAAAAGACAAACACAGTTCTTCCTTGCTGCTTGCATAGTGGTAATGGAGGAATCAGAAATCACAATCATAGAAAAGTTGTAAACTACATAAAAAGAGAAACCCATAATTATTCCACTTTTTGTTTCCAAGCTATTATATGTAATTAATTAATTAATTTTTGCCATTTTTAGTATCCTGTGTTTTCTATATGGGCATTTTTGTCAAATGTGGATAATGAAACTAAAGTACTGCACAATTATGAATGAATTTTCCTTTTTTATTTACAACTTATATTTAAACATATTTTACCACTACCTCATCACTCCCGCCACTCTCCACAAAATAAAATAAAACAAAATAAAGTTCTTGCTTTAACAAAACCAAATATGAAAATTCTGACAAAGTGTGAAATGAATATTGCCTCAAAAGGAATTTACACCTCCAAGATGATGAATTCTGCACCTGTGCTGAATACCAATCTGAGACTTGTACACTTTTAAAGAACTACAGGAGACCTTCTGTGACCTTTTACAACTGTTCCTGAAAAATTTCTTCTTTTTTTTTAATTTTTTAAAAATGTTTTGCACTAAGTTTTAATTAATATTATTTAATATCAGGGAAACTTTACGGTTTTGTCAATTAAAAATAATCCTCAGTTTCTTTAGTTGTTTATTCATGCTCTTTATTGTATTGCTTCCTTTTTGCTTTTTTCAAACTTCAGATAATAGTTTGTATAATACAGTGACCTAGTATTTCTAGTGCCTGTCTAGGTCTGTTTGTGCAGTCTCAAATAGATTTCTGTGATCATTCAATACTGTATTTTGTTATTTGAAGTTCAGATTGACTGCCTACACAAAAGATTTAGGGAAACTAGACTGTAAAATATACTGCAGTAAAGTAAATCAAAGACCACCAGTATAAATGTGTAAAGAATAGTAGTTTTTGCACATATAGGTTTTTTTCTTTAGATAGATGTCAACAAATTGATATTACACATAATTACAATTAAGAAGAACAGTAAATCAAGCAGTCCTCTTGCATATTGTTGCATGCATTATTTTCACACACACATCTTTTTATTTATTATTTTAAAATAGTGGTTATTTTCTGCTAGCTTAAAATTTGCAACAGAGTAACAGTGAGCACTTAGGACATGAATTTTTATGTCTGAAGATACCTTCAAACAGGGGAAAAGGACAGCCATGAGTTATCTGAGGTCTTGTTTCCATGAAGAAATTAAAAAAAAAAAAAAAACTTAAAAAAATAAAATAAAATAAATAAAAAATGGGGGGTTTTAAAGGGAAGGAGACTTCTCTGGGATGTATATTATGGAGAGCACGTAGAACAATTTAATAGTTCCTATGATTTTAATAATTGACGTTATTGAATAATTAAGTCAGACAGAGTATGTACCTGTGAATACTTATGAAGAATATGTAGTATGTTGAGAATTTTTCTGAAAAGAACTGACTTCAGTGGATGTTAAGTGTAGCTTTTTCATGGCTCTGATGCAGATAGAATCTTTTTGTTGCTATCAAGTCCCATTTGATTTTATATCAATGTGTGGTTAAAGAGAACTGCAAAATTTCATCCATAGGTCATTTGATTTCTGGCAATCATCAGATGTCTATGGACAGTTTTGACATTAGCAAAGGAACAAAGAACAAACAGAACAAAACAGGGGTGGAAGGAGAGGAAATTGCATGCTAAGTGTTTCTTGAGATTAGGTTTGAAATGCTGAAAGAATAGTAGCCATCAACCACTTGACTTGCACTCGAAATTCTTGCAGAAAACAACAGAGGAAGAAGAAAAGATTTTGAGAACTGAGTTCTGCAAGGGGACTTTCAGGGCTTTTTTCTTCTTGTACAATAACAGTTACACACCTGGATGTTTCCTTCAGAATGGGAGAAAAATACATTTCTTTTTTTGTTCTTCATTTTCTCATAATAATGCTACAGATTTCTTGATTAGTAGGGAAAGTTATTACATTCAAAACTGAATGTCTTAAATAGACATGTTTGAAGGATTTTGGTCAACTCTCCTGTGGCTGTCCATTCTTCTAGTAGGGTTCACAGAGAAAGCCATTAACAAAATTTGCTATCATTATAGCTTCTGTCTTGGATATCTGCTGAGCCTCCCACTATGAAATGAGAGCAGAATTTCCCGTAATATCACTCATGGACAAGTAGTTACCAAATATATTCTACTAGATCTGTATAAGTGCTTGGGGCAAGCACAGCAATGCAAAGCACTTCTAGTTTTTCTTGTAAACACCTCATCAGATATCCCAGCAAAAAAATAAAATGAAATAAGATTAAAAAAAATTAAAAAGCCCTCAACTATTCAGAAGTCCTGAAATGCCCTGACGATGGAGATAATAGTTTTATCAGAAGTAGAACAGTGTTCCATCTATTTCTGTCAGGCTGATTTACAGAACTGGAAATGTTTCAGTTCTTTCACTTTTTCTCCCAGAGATCACCACACCTAGTAATGAAATGTTATTTTCTGGGCATTTTTTCATATTGCTCAAGGTTAATGAAACAGTGTTAAAACATGGTTGTTCTGTTAAGTTTCAGTGGTATTCTGAACATTCATTGTTCCAAAAAGATGACATTTTCCATAAGTCAGGCAAAGACTGAGATTTATCATATCCCTAATGCATAATAATGAGACATAAGATACCAGAAAGAAATGTATTAAAATTAAGACAATGAGATCAGGAGATTACTCATTTTCATTAGTAGGATTTATTTCCTTATTAGACAAGTTCTGTCAGCTATTATAAGAGTATTTCAGTCATGCATATCATGCAATATTTGTGACAGCAAAATTCTGATCAAAATTATGGTCTTGAGGATTGCAGTTTTGAAGTCTTTCTAGAAGAAAAGACAGAACTTAAATGGACATAAAGCCAAACACAGAATAAATATAGTCTAAGGATATTGAAAAAATAGAACAGATACTTAATATTTTATTTGCAACATTGTTCACCAAATTTTACTTCTGTAAATACAGAGATACACAAGGTACATGCTCATGTTTTAGACTTAATGGCTTGTGGTACTTCAAGAGCAATAAACACTCTGTGGCATCCAATACTCATTCTTGCCAGAGTCTGAGAATTGGATAAAGGTAGGTTGTTTGTGGAACAGTTGCTTTGATTAAAATAATAATATAGTTGTGTGAATGGGAATTCTTGTGCTTATCAGCTATTGTAATAACTGTAACAATTTCACACTGCCTAGGGATATAAAGACTACTGTATACTTAGGAACTATGTTTTCAGTTGCAGGTTTGTTTTTTTTTTGTTTTTTTTTTTTTTTTGTTTTTGTAATTTTGCGAATTTATTGTAATGATGACATGGTCTGATCTGTGTATATGAACTTAAAATGGTTTTACAATGTATGGCTTGAATATGTAAGTATGCACTTACTCATTATTCTTGGATCTCATCACATCTAGGAAAATTCTCTTCTTTCCACTCCCTAGTTTAAGCTTTGGTTCACGTATGTACACTTTTCTTTCATGTATGAGTTCATGTAACTTCTTTGGGTTTCATTTTTCCTGCATCATGTAGGCTTAAGTTGGCCAAAGAAATCTACCTGTAAACACAAGGTAAGTACAAAGTTCACTATCAAATTTAGAATTTTGCTCTTCAAAATAGGTAGTCTCCCATCTGTTTTTCATATTCTATTTAACTTCTGACATGTAAGAAAGCTATCTTTTAATAGAAAATATGCAATAATTTCTAAGGATAAATTTTTGAATGATGAAGCTGAGGTGTGTTTCCAAGTTCCTTCTTCTTTCTTACACAGATATTTTATATGTACTTTCTTTCACATTTCCTTAAGTAGAAATACTTAATGCTAATGTCACATTTGTTAAACCAAAACTAGAACACCTCTGGTCACACTTTCATATCTTCCTGCTCACTTGCTGTCTGCCTAGGAATTTCTCTAGCAGAATGGGTTGGCATGCCACAATTAAGTGTATCTGAGTGGAGATAAAATATGCCTTGGTGAGAAAAAAGAATGGTGTCCATGGAGAAGTATACCAGCTATGAGGCTGGAAGTGAAATCAGACTTACACTGCTTGTTGCTAACTTTAGTACTCACTTGGAGAAACCATTTTCCAAGATGACAGAAAATTAGTTAGGAGTTTGGCTTTTGCAGTGAAATTTCAGGTTAATGTATAATTTACAATCACCAGTAGGGTCATTCTGTTTTCTGTAGTAATGCTTTGTAACATGACTCTGATTGTCACATTATAATCCTTTCTTTGAAGCATCAAATTAGGTTTGCTTTTCAAAAATAAATAAACAAACAAACAAACAAACAAATAAATAAATAATAGATATGACAAGGCAAAAATTATGCCCCATTAGGGACTGAGTTCTTTAATGGGAGATTATTTTGTAGTTGGAGTAAAACAGCTGTTAACTCACAGGGATTAGATTCTCCCTGCTACCCAGGAAAAGAAATCAATAATAATTTATTTTGCCACCTGAGTTCAGTACTCTTTGAGTAGTTCACTCAGGATATTGTGCTTTTTTTTGTTGTTGTTGTTTGGTTGGTTTTTTGCAATGTTAAAGAAGCAAAATCTCTTTTGGGAATTGATTTCAACAGAATATATTGGGAGAGGCAGAAAGGACAGGTAACAAAACAAACAAAAATTACAAGTATGACAACTAGACCTCACAGTTCCTAATTTACCTAGATATTGCTTGGATATTATCTATTCTGTTGAGGTGGATTTCACATGACATGAAAACTATGGGGAAGTTAATGCACCTTTTTGAAGGCTGTTAAATAAATATCTCATTTCTAACATTGGCAAGCAGATAGTTTTTGGCTGATGTTTTTGGTTGGTTTTTTTTTGGGGGGGGGGGGGGAATATAAAACATATTTTATTCTGCTTCATTCTATTTTGAAAGCTGTATATAAACTGCCATTCAGCAGTAGGTCTTCAAGTGATGTCATTTTCTTACAAACTCAGTAAGGGAAAGTAAAAATCCAGTATCAGCAGTATTCTTTTGGACACTAAGCTTGCAGTTGGTTACAGTCCACTTAAATTCCCTGAAATAATTCAAGATGTTTCCAAGCTAATTTATAAGCCATCTGTTTCACATATTAGGTGCAATGTTTTTTTTCTTCACTTACTTTCATTTGGCATGATTGTTATTAAAAAACAAAACAAAAAAAACCCAAAAAAATCTTTAAGGTTCTACTCTATGACCCTCCTAGATTTTGCAGATCACTGTCACAAGAGACATCAAGTTGAAAAAGGCAAAGAGGTTGTTTTTCATCATCATCACAACAGTTGTTAGGAAAAAAATACAGAGGAAAAAAAGGAAAAGTACAATTTTATCACAAATTTTGTTTACAAGCTGATAAACAAAACAGTTATCTGTCCATTGGAATCTCTCACTGTGTTTAGTAGCGAATGAGCACATTTCTAGTCACTGCTACAGATACTGAAGAACTGCACGTAAACAGGATCACGTAGACAAGAAAGCACTCCTGTTTTTTTTCTCCTTGTAATGGATACTTTAGTTGACACAGATGGTAGTAATAAGAAAGCAAACTCCAAGGCTGCCAACTGCATCACTCCCAGTTCTTTCAACACACCTCATCTGAAATGATAACCATAATTGTTCTTCCATCCACTGTAATTGTTCTTCTACCTCTGTGCTACACATCTTTTAAAAATATTATTTTTTTTTTCCAGAAGACTTTCTCTATGGAAATATTCTGGAAAAAAAAAATAAAATATGTTTTCTAATTTCTTTTTTAATTAAAGTTATCTTACATTTTTAGTGCTTCCCAGTAATGATCTCCTGTCAGAACTGATTTTAAAGTTTCACTTGACTTTATATCTTAGCTAATTCTCCCTCTGTGGCTTGTGTTATCAAAGTGTCAGCTGCCCAGCTCTGCAGTATAGCAGCAACAGAGCAGGCAGCAGCGTGTGATATGTTCCAGGTGTATGCTCCCTGGATAAGAATAAACGAGACTCTGCTCCATGTAGAGAAACTACTCTGTTTCAAGTTTTCTCTTGCAATTTATATTAACATGTGCCAAATAAACTTTAAAAAAATGGATTGGGACATGACTTCTTTGTTACCTTCAGAGTTATTAATGAAACTGCAACAAGGAAAAAGTACTTTAAAGTGTGTTCACACTTCAAAAGCTGGTGTTTGCACAAAGAAGCAATCAGCAGAATGAAAACTGGATTTTTCCTTTAGCCAGAGGAAACCCCTTGCAACATGTTCATTAATGCTAGGATTGTACTGACTCAGTACATACTTGCTGTCTCTGGTTTACATCATGTCAGTGCTTTATGTTATAGTTTTTGCTTTGTTTGTATCTTATAGATTACTGGGACTAATGAGAACCACGTTCTTATAGCTAGTGTGCAAATACTCTTTACAGTGCATCTGAGGGCTCCTTTATCCATCTTATTTATTTCAAATGCCTTTTTAAGCCAAGACGCCCTTCTAATCCCTCCAAAAAAGGGTATGTTTCAGTTTTTTTCTGTTCTCCCCCTCATATGCAGTATGTGTAGTATTGAATATGTATTTTTATATATTTAAATATGAATATACACACAATTCAATAAACTGTTGTGAATCTCCCGTGGTTCTAGTTGATTCTTATAGAATCCATCCACCTACCACCGATATTTCCCACTAAACTGTATCACTTAATACAACATCTAAATGCTTATTGAACACCTCCATGGAGTGGAGCTTATTCAAACACAACCCTGGGCTGCCCATTCCAGGCAGCTCTTTCAGAGAAAAAATTTTGACCACTCTTTCAGAGAAAAAATTTTTCCTAACACTCAACGTAAATCTCCTCTGGTACAACTTGAAGCCATTACCTCTTGTACTATCTGTCTGTAGTGTTGGCTGGGGTTGTGGCAAATGTGCAGAACCTAGATGTAGTTCTGACCACTTTTCCTAAATTGAATATCTAATATTCAATGGGAAAGACCAAAATAAATTTCATTGTTTTCTTTCTGGTTACCTCTGGAAACTATTTATTCAGATCACAACATACTGAACTTAAATAAGCTGAGAAAACTTGCTACCTTCAATGCAATAAAATTCTATCAATAGCTTCCACTTTCATCATATTTATCTCTAATCTTGCCCCTGATTATGAAAGGATTACTGAAGAAGTGAGCAAATCAAGAGCTCTCATATCTCTGTCTGCTTTTCATGAAGTGTGTACAAAGAACCATCAAAAGCTTTTTAACTTCCATGTGTAATGATTTCTCCTTATCTCTTTTCTAATGAAGAATGGCTCAGAACTGTGCTTAAGTTTGAGCTTAGAGTTAAAAGTGTGGATATTCCTAAACACTTTGTGAAGTACTTAATTACAGAAGCCTGAGTGACAAAAGCTTTATTATTTATTATTTATTTGTTTGTTTGTTTTTTATTATTTATTATTTTATATGTGCCTCCGGTGGCGCAGTGGTTAAGAACGCTGCTTTGCAACACCAGAGGCCCGGGGTTCGAATCCCCCCTGTGGCGCAAGTTGTAGAAGTGCCACTCTGATACACAGAGGCTCGAATCCCGGGGGCTGGACTCGATGATCTCTAAGGTCCCTTCCAACCCGCACGAGACTGTGATACTGTGATACTGTGATTTCGTTTCCCTCAAAAACAACAACATGCTCTGTGCAGTAAGAATCTAAATATGTGAACTGTTTTCAAAATAGTTTTAACATACAATAAATCAGTGTAGCTTAGTTATTACACATTTGCTGGTGTCTAATTTTTACACATTTTCTGGTTTCTAATTGTTATTGTTGGAACTTAATAATTATTAAGATCAATTTACTAGATATGAGAATTTGACTTTATTTATATCTACAGCATGCACCTTCATGCACCTTCAACTGTTCTTTGCTCCACACATCTCCCTTTTATTTATTTTTTGTTTGTTTGTTTTAATTTATTTCCCAGTATATTGCAAATTATTTATTTGACACATATGTATTTTACAGTCTAGGAATGGAACTAACACTACTGCACATAGAACCATAAAATGGAAAATTTGATAAAATGGAAACATAAAAACATTTTATGTTCTGGTGCTATAGAAAAGAGATGAATGTGGTTTTAACAAGAGCCCTTTACCTAATACACTGAAGAGTTTCCCAGTAAAAAGAATCCAAATCAGAGCACTTTGCCATAAAATGCTATAAATATCCTTGCAGATATCAGTATTGAATATAATAGCATACACAACAGGAACTAAATAAATACATGCATTAGATTCCAGCAGAGGCAATAATAAATTAGCAGGATCTACCAGTGGTTGTTTCTGCCCTTGTTTTTTTATTTCCAGCAGATGTCACATTCTGGTAGTGGTGAGGGACTCCTAAAAGTCAGAGTGGAAACAGTGAGTATATAAACACTCTCCAAGGTCTTTTAAAATTAAATGGACATTCCTAAAGCTTACAATATTCTTTAAGTGTGTATGTGCATTTTTATTTAAAGCTAGAATCTGTTTGTCATGAACTCCATTTGTTACCATTAAATCAACAAACTAATACTACTGTTAGTCATGTAAGGCAGACTGACTTTCAGGAAGAACATTATTACAACTATCATCATTTTGTAAAAAAATTGTTTGATAGCTTACCATGTCTGATGAGTATGCATTTCCTACCATGCCTTAAGGATCTCTTCTTAGAGTAGGACAGTAAGAAAAGAACCCCATTAAAAATAAGATAAAATATAATGACAGTAACAATAACGACCTCCAAAAACTAAGACCATGAAACTTTTGACGGTTAATGTCATCCCAATGCAAATTTCAGGGCAAGCATATGGGAGAGAATTGATGTAAAATAAAGGCCATCCAAACATTTCAGGGAAGGTCGTGGGAAATGTCTCCTACCTTGAACTTGATTATAATCAGTTCTAATTATTACAAATCTCATGTTGATTTTAGAATGCAGTATTAAAATTTCAGCTTGCTGGAACTTGAACCAAATGTTACATTTAATACAAGAATGATCTTTCTTTGAAGAGTATGTTGACCACATAGAAAATGTGATTTGTCATTTTTAGTTTCAAATAGCTGTCTATACTAAACGTTACTGAGCTGTTTCATACTGTTACTGAAAGTGTAACTATGTCCTTAGAAAAAAAAGAAGTAAATTATAATTAATTATTTAATAGATTTCCATTTTTATAAAATTCTTTCTCTTCATTTCTTTACAAAATCATTACTATTAATAGTATTACATTTACAAGTTCAGCCAGTAAACCTGCATTTTAATAGTTGCAGCTTTCAGCTCTGAACAGCTTTATGGTACATGACAGCCAGCAGGAACTCTTTCAAAAAGGCTGCACTTGACATACTGGGCCAAATGCTGAGCTTCAATAAATTCCTTTGATACACTGAAAATGCCCATGAAAGCTTTTCATCTGGAATAGGTTTTTAACTTCTTCTCTTACAATCTATCCTGTATTGGGAAATCTGGGGATAGGTATGGGTTTGCAGAATCCCATGCAAAAAATGGGACTAAAACAATCTGTAAATTTTTCAGAGCTTATACCGAATTATGCACCTCTCCTATGGAGCTTAAACTAAGATTTTAAATACCCTAGTAAAGTGGTAAATCTCTCATGACTTCTATGTTTATATTTTTCCATGAAGGATTTTCTTTCCAATGTTTAACGTTTGTTTTGTTTTGTTCTGTTCTGTTTCCCATATGTAGAAAACATCTATGGCTTTTCCTTATCTCAGAGAATGTTTTTACTATTGAGTACCAGACCAGAAATGGTTACCTGATTCTACAATCCTCTAATTTTTAAGATCTTATCTTTCAGACCGATCTAAACTTCTGGTTCCTCATTGCATATGCTCACATCCTACATTTGTCTTCCTCCCAGCCTGGAAGACAGTGATTAAGATGCATTTTGCAACAAAGTACAACTTATTAATTATCCCTGAATCTGAGTAGGCAAATAGAGACAACTTATTTTTCCACGACAAACATGTCTCTTTATGTCACTATCTCACACTCTTCATTAACTTCTCTAGTTCTATCTAGCATAATTACATGTACTTTTTTACAGACTTCTAATAGGTCACTGATGCATTTTGATATACAAACGCAGTGCCTGGCAGAAGACACTTTGTCTTTGAAAGTAGGACTCACAGTTCCTGAAATGCATGGATCTGTTAATTATCTTTCAAATGTAGTTGAATACCTTCTTTCAGAGACCCTTTTGCATTTCTTTATTTTAAACTGCAAGGTGAGGTAAGCCACTATTGTCATTATTGGTACTCCCTTTGCTGTGTTAATTTTATAAATATCTGTACTGTAGCACCTGTGATGGCAGAATTAACAGTAGTCCAAGTACTGATTGTAGAATTGAACATACAGTCTTAGCAGCCATTATTGCAACTGCAGATAATACTGCTGTGTGCCTGAGCAAGCTGCATAATTGCTCAAAATTTACTTGCAAGGCCATGGGGAGTAGTCTTTGAACCCTACATTAGACATTAATGCTGTGGAGGAATCTCTCCTGGTCTCCATTTCATTTGCTCTTTGATTATAAATAATTAATTAAATAAATTTAAAAGGGTATTGCTCATTTCTGGGGTGATATCACGTGGAAGTTTTGTTTTGATTTATCAGTACGATCATCAGAAATAAATAGTTGCCTTTTCCTTTTTTTTTTTTTTTCCTTTTTTGACAGATAGCTTAGGATTAATAGGCAGAATTTTGAAGATACAGCTTAAGAAATATATAAACTGCCAGTGATGACTGCAGAAAAGAATAGCATTGACAAAATTTCATCTGTTAGTAATGACTTGGAAGAAGGACTTGGAACTTGGAACTATTGCTTAGCTGAAAAAAAACAACATGCATGATCTCATAAGAGCAGCTTTCACCATGGCAGATATATAGGTTGGCATAAAAATGATGGACATGCCCATTTTTTTGCCACTGGCTCTTATCCTGGCTACCTTGTTCTTCCATGCTGTGCTTATCTAAGGGCTCAAGCTGCATGTGGCAGAAGAACTCTTGACCTTTTGAGTGTTCTGCTTTGTTCCTGCTTTGAAGAAGCTTGTTAAAATAAGCTCAAAGGAGTGGCAGTTAGATTGAGAGATGCACTGGGGAGGGGTTATATCTGCTGCCAAAATATTTCCAGGAACTGAAGATAAAAACCTGATGGCAAATGACTTCTGCAGTTGGGGAAGAGGGTTTACAGTTTAGATATATTTGTTATGGCTCATAGGAATGGGATCAGTGTTGGGAATCTGCTACTGGCAAGGAGGAGGCAGGGGGAGAAAAATTTAATTATAAACATATTTATTAACAATGAATGCAAGGATTTGATAAGGAGTTTTCATTTTAACATATGTGCATTATTAATCATCGATGATACTAGGGTTACAAATAGAAATCTGCCTGGAGGTAGAAAGCAGAAATGATGATTTTTTATTAAACATATTGAGCCAATTTCTGTCCTCTGACGCATGGATGAAGCTTTCATTGAACTCCATGGGAGATCTACACTTGCAGTGCAGGACATAATTTTGCTCTGCATGTTCCATATACATTAATCATAATTTAAAATATGGATAAAGGCAGGGCTGAGGGATATATGGGTGAGGTATGGTTAAGGCCAAAGTAATCTAATTTATCAATATGTATTTCTTGTGGTCCCTTGTGACTTGGCAGGGGATAAAAGAAGATGTCATTCATACAATATGAATATACACTGATACATGCTTTGTAATATTTCCTGTTGTAACAGCAGTTACAATTCCTTTTGTTGTTTTTAAAGGATCTTTAAAGAAGGCTAAAAACCTAAAAGGCTGAAAACAAAATGTTAAAGCTCTTGGGAACACAGTGATGTATCTAATTAGTTCTTTACTGAAATAAAAATCATGCCCTAATGCAGCAAAATTAAAAAACAAAATAAAACTGTAATGCTAAGTATTATCATTATATTTCTATCTAAAGTGTTAAGTTGTAGCACTGTTTTCTATTATGCCTTTTGGACTGGGAATGTTTCCCTGCATTGCAAGGGAATCTTATTTCTGTGCTGTAAAACCGTGTTGTCCTTTGTAACTTTCTGTAAGTAAATGTTACAGTTTAACTAACTCCATGGATTTAATAGTTATATCTGTGCATGATTTTTTTCTAATTTGCTTGCCACCTGTAAGGTTAATTTATTAAAAAATATTTTTACGTCATTTTAAAGCTCAAGGTCAAGTTACCATCTTGAGAAGTGGCCTTCCAATTTCTTTTTTGCCTTTCATTATCACACAGTATCACAGTCTCGTGCGGGCTAATGCGGCATTCCGACCACTGCCCACCGGGGCACACTATTATGCCTCTGCCATTCTCATATCATGTTTAAGTAAGCATTCAGACTGTTTTCATCTGTATCCTCTGCTTGCTAATTTCAAGCCCCTCTTTTCCTGAGACTTAACTGTCATCAGAGAACTTCTCATGGCTCAGACCTCAGTGTTTTAAGCTTTCTTTCAAGATCCATTGCATTAAATTGCATTAAATTGTGTCTTCTCTTTCTGGATCTATAATTCAGTTTTAGTGAAGTCAGTGGATCTTTTTGTATTTAAACATGAGTATTTGCAAAATGCATGACTGTAATCTGGCATTTTCAGAAGTTATGAATTTATTTGTTGAAAGATGCTGATGAGTACACTAACTCCTTGAAAAAAATATCTGAAGTTAACTCAGTAATCATGCCCAAATGTCAATCTAATTAACTGATAATGCCATACTAACAAGAAATTTTATCTAGCAAATATTTAATAGGTCTTTAAAGAAAAAAAAAAAAAAAGGAAAAAAAAAAAATGAAGTGCATTAGAGAAAACAGATAAGAACAATGAAAGGGTTTTTACCTAGGGCATTCAAAATGAATTTTTTAACACTCAGAGCATAAGAATATAGTTTTCTTTATAGCTGCAATAAAGTTGTTTTCCCACTTTTCACAATGTTCTTTCTAGACATAAAAAGAAGGCTAAACTATATTAACTCATTCACCCTGTTGATTTTGAAGGTACTTATCCTGAATGCTTAACAGTTGTCTTTGGCATGAAAAAGTCCTTTTTTTTTTTTTTTTTTTTTCCCCTCTTTTTCAAAGCCACTTTCTCGTTGTATCTGAAATTCTCTGTGTATAAACAACTTGAAATTCTTACGGTGGATTGAAAATCTGTACTTTACCAAAGCACTTGTTCATTGACTGGAGGGATTTCAATATGTCCTGGAGATTAGCTCAGATACTTAAGAAATTAGAAATGAGAGTTGATCTACTTTCTTAAATTCAAATGTACCCAGATGTTTTGGAAAATTGTAATGAGTTGTTAAGATATTATTTTGCTTGACATGCCAGACATTATAATAAGATAAAGTCACAACATAGGTACAATAAGAAAGAAATTACTGATTTTTGAATGTAAGTATTGTTAACTAGAAACTGTAAGGTCGACGTGAATTAGTTCAACCCAAAGTCTAAAGTATCTGATATTTGCAATTGAAATTCACTTAAATATTAAATATGTGCCTTTAAAATATTCCGTACAGCTGGAATGATGGATCAACTTTCATTTCAAAATTTCATGTGACAATACTTGTGATAATAGCAATATAATGTGTCTGAGTCATTTGTCATATTTCAGAGGACGCTGCTCATGTTTCACTGAGCAAGTCCCAAGAGACTGCTATCTCACTTTTATAAGGACATTTGGAACACGGCAGTGTCTAAGACAGACAGCCTCATAAGTCCATAAAATTCTGCGAAACAGATATTTGTTTAAGGATTTGCATGTGAAAAATCATGGGTTCTGATGCTTCAAATATTTATGTTCATTGTTGAATTCACTGGTATGTATTCACTTTGTGCTCAGCAAGCCCAGGAATTTAAAGCCAGATACATGTGTGCTTGTGTGGTGAGGAGGGTCCTAGCAATATAAAGACTGAAACAGACTTCTTGTTATAGTAAATTCAAAAGATTGGATATGAACAGAAAACAAATTGAAGGGGTGTTTTATTTTTCAGGTAGTTCACTAGGAAGAGAATATGTCTATATCAGATGACAAAAAAAAACTTTCATTTGAAATATTTTGTTGCTAGAATCCCATTCCCAACAATTCTCTTAAATAGAGAATTAATAAAGAGGAAGGAGGTGGCACAGGAGGTGGAGGGAGGTGATATGGGAAAATCAGTATGGCTTCACCAAGGACAAATCCTCCTTGACCAACCTAGTGACATTTATGATGGTGTTACTGCATCGACAGACAAGGGAAGAACCACTTAAGCCTGGGCTTCAGTATGTTCTTTGATACAGTACCCCTCAATACCCTTCTCTCCAATTGGAAAGATCTGAATTTGACGGGTGGACTCTTCAATGGACATAGAAAGTGCTGCAGGATCAAGTCCAGAGAGTGGTGGTCAGCGTCTCAATGTCTGGATGGAGGCTGGTGATGAGTGATGTCCCCCAGAGGTCAGTGCTTAGACCAGTACTCTTTAGCATCCTCATCAATAACATTGACAGTGGGGTTGAGTGCACCCTCAACAAGTTTGCTGATAACATCAACCTGTGAGGTGCAGTTGACACACCAGAGGGATGGTCCAGGGGGACCTAGACAGGCTTGAGCAGGGGGCCCAGGTGAACTTCATGATTTTCAACAATTCCAAGTACAAGTTCTTGCACCTGTGTTGGGGCAACCCTCGCTACCAATACATTCTGTGGAATGAAAGGACAGAGTGCAGCCCTGCAGAAAAGACAAGGAGTTCTGGTGGATGGCAAGCTGGACATGATCCATCAATGTGCCCTCACAGCCCAGGAAGCCAATTCCATCCTGGGCTGCATCCAAAGAAACATGGCTAGCAGGTCAAGGGAGATGATCCTACTTCTCTGCTTTGCACTGGTGAGGCCTAAGCTGGAGTACTGCATCCAGATGTGGAGTCCTCAGTGCAGAAGTAAAAACAAGAAAATCAACAGAAAATAAAACAAACCAAACAACCAAAAATGCCCCAGTATCTGCACCTTTAGAAGTTTTCTTTTCAACTAAAGTAAAATACTGTTATTTATTATTACTTTTATGACTTTTGTTTTTACTTCCTCTGACTTTTAACTTCACTTTTCTGAGCATGATGAATGATCTTGCTGAAAATACTATCTGTTTGTATGAAACTATTGCAAAATGAAGATGAGAAGCAGACAACAGTCTCTTAAGATTTGAAATAAAAGATAGAATTCATAAATTCTATCACTAAGTAGAACTATTTCAACCTATTTACATTAAAAGAAGAGAAGATCTGGAATTGTTCAAGAATTACTGAAGGGCATTTTCTGTGCCTTACATGACCTACTTTTAAAACCACAAACTTTTAAACTGTCAGAATCAGTAAATCTATCTGCCTTAGTATTTTTATACTATTCAGACAATACAGAAGATTAAAAAGATTTAATCCTCCACTATTTGTGTGAAATTATCCCAAAAACAAATGCACAGAATAGACAAATCAGTGTAATATTGCAATTTCTAAATGTACCGTTCTTAAAGTTTCCTTATAAGTTACTGTAAAATTATCCTTCAGTATAAGTCATCTTCTGTTGTCCTTTGTCAAGACTGCTTTCAGACACCTATTACTATGTAGAAATATCAACGTTATGAAGGAACTTGAATTACACAGTATGGACTGCTCCCAGGATTTCACTTTTCCACATGCACAGCAGCCACTCTTATAGCTTTGCATTTTAGTAAGTTAAAGCATGCCATCAGCTTTTGGAATAGAGGCTGTGAGTAAGGCTGTTGGCCTGGTTTAGATCTTTTCTATATCATTTATTAAAAATTAGGACCCTTAAGAAAGGTCTTTTCCCCTAAGTCTTCTATTTACATTGCATTAATTTTATGTTGCAAAAATTAAAAACACCTCTCAGTACAGGGTCATTTTTAGAGAAACATTTAAAGAATGAAGGGCAGATACACGCTTCCTATTTGTTTCATGGAACTGTAACAAATTTTTCCCTTTCTATTCTCATTTCATGAGAACTTGTTCATGTGATAGGTAACTGCAGTCTTCCCTAGCTCTCAGTAAGTACAACACCATTAGTTTTCTGGAGCATTTGCTTTTAAGGTTGGCAAGAAATTAACAGAAAATATTAAAATGCATGACAAGTACCTGAAATTTGATATATTTCAAAAATATTTTTATGTTCTATACCCCTAAGGAATAGATCTGAAGAACAGGTGACATATTAGTGCACAAAGATGATACTTAGAGTGTATAGACAGTATTACTAGCAGCTTTGAATTGACTGCATTCAGTATCTCTGCATGAATGTTTATCACTTGAGGTGATGAAGAAAACCTTAACTTTTTGGGAAGTGGTTATTAGACTGGAATGGCACAATCATACTTACTTTTGTTAACACCTTGAAGGTTGGGACCATTTAAATATTTCCTAGCCTGTCACTTCAAGATACATTCTATTTTCAAAATGTTGCAAACAAGAAGCCTAATCATAACTGTTCACCTGAAAAGCTAGGGATGATCCTTCAGTCTAAAGGACTGGAACTACAGCTCTCCTCCAGTGTAGAGTCCTAGAACACATCTGTGCAGAGAAAAATGCACAGGTGCCACAGGAGACTGGGAAGGATGGCACCCTCGATACCCATGATCATCCTCTTTAATCACACGGGTGAGAGATGCTGGGGCACGTTCAAGAATAGTGGTGTATGAGAAATTGGTAATCACAGCCTGAACCTCTGATTAATCAGCTGAGGCAAGTGTCGGGTCAGCTGTGGGAGCTCAGGTGAGAGTAATTTAGCTGTGCTCCCGGAAGGGGTGAAGCTTAACGCCACCTCCTCTAGACCTCGTTTAAGGGCTGACCAGCACTAAGGCAGCATCTCTTGGAGATTGCTCTCTGGTGGAGGTTGCTTCAGCATTTCCTAGTGAAGGCATCCCTAATGGTGAGTTTTTCCTTATAAATAGCCTTTTGAATATCTGTTACTATCTTTGTATCATTCCACCTTACAAGTGGCTATAAAATTGTTGATAATATTTAAAAAAAAAAAAAAAGGAATGTAATGCATTTGTAATCATCTCAGCTGCCCTTTCTAAATTTCATCTATATTGTAATCTTGAGAAGATAATCTCTGCAGCTCCATCTGGGAATAGACATTTGTGCAAAACTGTAATGTTTTGTTTTTAAGTACAAGTTATGCTGTGTCTGTTTACAAAATTAACCTCAGAATTTATTGTTTGTACATGATAATAAATCCCAGTGGATACCCTACAAAGGTGTTTAGATGCCTTGTAAAATCAGCCTTTAAAGATGTAAAGTAAGAAATTGTATTATAGGCATTTAAGATTCTGTAATTTGTTATTTATATACCAGCGTGAAGAAGGTATGTGTCATAAGAAAATACCAGAACACTGATTCCACAGAAATAAACTTCCTTTCTAATACTGACCTATGCTTACTTGTGCAAATGCAAAAAAATAATGACAGTTTTCCCATTAGCTATGCATTACAGGACTGTATACACTTCCACTAAGAATTCACACAGATTAGTTCTGGTGCATGAGAGAATTGTTTTCTCAACAAAACTATTGTCCTCATTCAAAGCAGAATGAAATTAGGGGTGTGAGCCAAGGTATACAACAACAATAATATGGCTTCAAATACTCAGAAGAATTACAGCAGATGAAATACTGTTGAATGAATATGATAGGCTAGGAGGCTAGGTAGTTGTGCAGTTTTTCTTCCCCTTTTCTTTTTGTATTTGATTATTCACAGTAGATCCGAGACTTCATCATAAGGGAAGCTTTCTTTTCTTCTCTTTTCATTTCCCTTTGAAAAGTATGGATCTTTTTCCAGAGGTGTTATTATAGATAATACCAGCATCAGCTTTAACTGGCTTTCTGTGCCATTTAGGACACAATTCTGACAGCACAGGTTGGGGGGGTATTCAGTGAAAGAAATCATATTGTTGCTGCATCTATACAGCTGTACAAATTTGAGTCAATGAGTTCATAGCTAGTTTAAGCATACCTATAGAAGCTGCAGTCATTTACTTGGGCTGTAAAATAAATACATCTATAAATGCCATCTGTTGATATTTCTCTTGACTATGCCTGATGCTGGTAGAAGATAAATATCATAGAAGCTCTTGCCTCCTATCTGCCTTTGACACATTATAGAGTGGCCAGATAAAAATAATGTATAACTAGATAAATTAAACTAGTTCTAGTTTCAGTTAATTCACAAACACCAGAAATCGGAGGCTAATGCATCTTCAGCAAAGCAAGGCTGTTTGCAGCTTTCTTACAAGTCTATGCTGAAGTCTGTGCAGCTTCATTTATTTCACAGATGTGGAAAACTGTGGCTGCAATGGCATGGAAGAAGATACAGCAAACTGGAACAGAGACAAAAACTAGCATCTATAGATCTTGTTATTTAGCTCCTAAATAGTAATCTTCTCTACAAACCTAACAAAGCTTTGAGGTAATAAATGTGTAATTATCTAGAAATTTATCTAAAACATCCTTATCTACCAGAGGGGCCTACAATATTAGTGATGCTCTTGATCATCCTTGTTTGCTCCTGTGATATGTGACACTGGTCTTCTGGTCTGCATTATCTGATGCTGTATAGTATTCAGGTTCCATGCCAACAGGACAGCAATGGAATAAACAGTCTGGGCTACACCATCCTTACAAAGCAGAGCAAGCTTCCCTGGCCTATAAAAACATAATTTGTGAACAGGTGAACCGTCCCAGATTAAAATTTAAGTGAAATGAGGAGAAATGCATGATAATAAAATGTTGCCCTCACTGTAAGATAAAAAAATAATTTCAGTTTACAAACAAATCCAAATTGACTGCAACATCGAGCAAATAAAAGGCAATAAGCAAATTCCAGATGCTTTTGTATGAATTGTGTCAGGGTTTTATAAATGCTTAGAACTGCAATGTATATAAAACAGAAACCACATCCACTGAGTCTCTATAGTCCATATTGATACCCCATATTCTAGACTCCTATTTCCTTTTACTGAACAAAATCAGCTGATGATTGTTTTTGTGCATTGAGATTTTATTTATTTTGTTTGTTTGACATGAAAACAGGAAATTTATTTTTGGAGTACAAGTTTTTGACTCTTTTTTAGTTCTTAGTGAACAACAACAAAATAGAATTTCCCGCTACCTTTCTGTAAGAATTGTTTTCACATTCATAGGTCATGAATAACCTAGTCTTTCTTTATCAGAAACAAACAAACAAAAAAACAAGTGAAACCAAGCAAAACACCAAGAAGTTCTCTATTCTTCTCCCCAGAAAAAAAAAAAAATTGATTGTCAGATACACTCTTGATCTGAGCTGAAAGAAAAAGGAATAACTTTTTTTCCTACATTAGCAGCTTCTTTTCGCTTGATAAAATTCTCTTCCTAACAGAAGGTGAGCCAGTGATTGACAATGCAACTCAATTTAATCATTGGCTGAATTTTAAAATCTACTAATACCTTGACACAAATCCTGGTGAGACCAGGGCCTGTAATCCCATCATCTCTGTAAGGACACACAACATATATGCAAACCATGCAGAGTATAGACTTCAGGTTTCTTTTACTCCTTTTTTTTTTTAAATTATTATTTTACTTTCTTCATGATTGTATTGTTTCTTATTTTTTCCTACAGTGAAAATACACTATAATGGCAACCAATAAAAGTATCAGACAGAAATGTTTCCAAGGAGACCCTTCTAGCTTGGCACTGGCATGACTTTATTCTTATGAGAGCTAATCCCCTGCTCTTAATAACTGAACAATTTAAAGGCATAGCTTATAATTGCAGTTAAAGATTTTCCACGTTTTAATAAAAATTACTAAAGTATTTAAAATAAGGAAGAGTGTTCTTGTCATTCTGTGGCTCAGCTCTGCATATTTTCACATTCTCATTGGCATCCCTGGTGTGAAAAACATGATTTAAAAAGCCTCCTACTCTCCTGGAATTTGAAGGGGATGATGGTTACTTATGCCAAGGCCAGCTGCAGCAGCCAGGGATTTTTAGAGATTTTAAATTTCAGCTGCACCACAGGAAAATTTCACCTGCCTCTCTTAGCTTTGTTCTTGAATCTCTCCTTAATTCCTGACACTGAGTGCCTAGTAAGGAAGCATATGGAAGTAGCCTCTTTAGTAGAACTGTATGTAATGGTGTGAAATAGAGATATGTTTACAAAAAAACAAAAACAAATAACAAACAAAACAAACAACAACAAAAAAAACAACAAAAAAAAACCTGTGGCAAGACAAGCATTCCTCCAATTCTTTGCTCTCTTTTGATGATCTCTCTATATCCATAGCTAAACAAACCTTTTATTCCCCTGGAGTCAAAGTTATTATTGAATCTGTTCCCAAAATATCAACTGTTTCTCATCCTCCATCTATTCCTATTGCTTGTTTTGAGAAACACTTTTTTGGTTGGTGTCGCACAATGAAGAATGGCAGAGAAACACCAAGGCAGCCTTTTTGGAGACTGGAGAGAAGGAAGGCACAGACCAGAATTTCCCAGGAATGTGGGAACAAGGCTCATGGCCTCAAAGCAAAAAAATATTTGAGATAGTTGTGGTGAGAAGATGGCTAATGTGATCTCCATGTTACCATCAGATAATCCTTGCAATCAGAATAAGTATGCAAAGCAGAATATAGGCAAAGTAGGGGTAGCAATTTTTTAATACACTATTGCTTAAATATTTTCGTACTGTGCTGGACTGCATAAGTAGAAGCTGGGCTGTTTTTTAGTTTAATGTGACCTGGCCTGCAATGGAAAGTAAGCTCACTTCCCCCCCCCCCCCCCCCCCCATCATCTTAATTATAATGGGCAAAAATATTATAATGGGCAAAAATGTATTAGAATGTTAGAGAAGAATTTGCAGTTGAAAAGAATTAAGTCAACTGTCACAGAAGACTCTTCTTCAGTTGTTGATACTCTGTAAATTCAACGTAAATTTCTGAAATTAAAAACAGTTAGTATTTGCCAGGTGATGTGTGAAAAACAGTCAGGGCTCCACACAAAAATGTCTCAGGGACTTACATGCTTTTCTTCATTTTAGAGATAGAATTTTCTTTTGTTTTGTTGTTTGTTGCTATTGTTACATGGTGTTTTGATGATGTTGTTTGGGGATTTTTGTTTGTTTGGCTTTTAAATTGATTCTTCCCCTCTTCCCAAGCTATATATACATATGTATATGTGTATATATTAAACAAACAAACAACAACAAAAACAAAACAAGAGACAGTGCCCTGTGGGAATGTAGAAAATTAAATTCCAAATAAAGAAAAAATGAAAGGCTAAAGATAAAGAAAGGGAAAGCTGAGGACTGTGATTTGCCATGTTTTGCTGGTGTCTAGGAAGACTTATTTGGGTCCTCAGCTGGTCTCCAAGCATCTTGAAATCTGGCTCAACACCCTAATATCTGTTAATGACACCAGAATGCATTTGTCAATAAATATTAGGTACCTTCCTATTAGTTGACATCCTAGAAACAATGTTTTCTTTGTTAATTTTATTTTGCAAATCTCCTATTTGTATTGTATTAAAAACAAAAAACACTTTTTTTTTTTTTGTTAATTTATTTTTATATCCAGTTCTGCTTTAACTGAATTTTACTAGTGTGTAGAAGCTTCATCATTCTAGAGATAACAACATAATTTCACTCATTCTGTGTGGAAGTGGAATGTTAATATTAGATTTCCACAGATGGAAGTGAAATACATTGTATTCTTATCAACATATAAATTTTTTCTGTGTATATAAGTCCTTTTACAATTTTGCTCTACTTTTCTAGTGAAGATGAAATGAAGGGAAAATCTGTGACTGTATTGTTATACATATCTTAATTTGTACGGAGAGGGGATTTAAGTGCTTTGATAAGTCCTAGAAATTAATTCAATGCACCATATGCTGTAAAAAAAAATCTCACTTGAAAAATAAACCTTTATCCCATAATTTTAAATTTGAAAACGATTTATCCTTTTTATATTTTATTTTTACATACCTATATATTTTATAATATATATGAAAAGCAATATCGTATATTTGATTTTCATATACTAAAACGGTAGAAACTCAGAGATCAAGACATTTTGCTCTCATAGTAACATGCTATTTCTTCTTTCCTTCCATGAGGCTATATTGCTCTTACACTCTTCATTTGCTCTGGAAACAGTTGTCAGATGCGGGACATATGCCAAACTGCCAATATTGTATTAGCTTGTTTTCTCTCTGGTATAATACTTTTTCTGGTGAAAACCAGGCCAGTTGATGGAAGACCCAATGCAAGTTACATTATTGTTTTATATAGATCAAAACAAAAAGCAGTTTTCTGACAAAATCTGCATATTTGTTTTCTTACATTTTAGAATAAAATAAGTTTCATACTATGAATACTCATTAAGTAGTGGCATTGTGGGTTTGTTTGGTTGTTTGGTTTTTTTTTTTGTTTTTTTTTGTTTTTGTTTTTTTCCTGGATTGGTTTTGATAGGTAAGGGGTGTGGTGCCTTCACTTGAAGTTTCCATTAAGTGAATTCAGTGCTCTCTGGGATCATAAATGCTGAGTGAGTTAAAACCAGAGTTATTCATACTTGGGAAGCTTAATAGTGTATCTGTAGCTGTTGAAAAAAAAGTTCAGCATGATTTGGCCTCTATTTTATGTCTTTTTCTTTGCTTTCCCATTTCTATGACTGACTTTACTTTTTTTGAAAATCTTCACTGAAGAGACTAAACTAAATCAAAAACCACATCCAATAAATTTTTAATCCTGCCCCCCCCCCTCCCCCCCTCCTTCCCCGGTAAAAAAGCCTATTTCCCAGAACTCTGTATTTCATTTCCCAAAATCTATACAAAGTAAAACAGAATTGTGTAGTACAAAAATGCTAAATAAACTCATCTAGGTTTCCCTTTCCAAGAAAGGTTGGAAATAATCTTTTGAGGTCTCATCTAGCCTGAGTTGTTCTATTATTTTATAATTTTCAGAAACTAGCTGGGACAGCAGTACTTGGATTAGTTTTATCATTTATATTTCTTATATACATAGAGCAAGACAAAAATGTAAAAGTTAAAATAGTTGGAACTGATATGTCTGATGTACTGTCCTTAAGGACCTGGAATATTTTGTTTTAATATATATATATATATTTTTTTCTAAATTGTAATAAAAAATATTACAAAAGTAAGAACAAAATTTTGTGGAAACGTGAAATATTGCTTCTATAATGATAGCTTAAACTTCAAATTTAGAAAATCAGTATATACACAATCATGCTTTCATTTGAAGTCTGGACATAAGATCTCTTAGTTAAAAATTGAAATGTTTTCCTAATATTTGCAGAATATGTGGGTTTATTTTGTCCAAATAGACTTTAGTCAGTATCTTCAGTACATACCAAAACCTCCCATGGCCATTTAGAAAGAAGATAGTACATACCTGAGCTCTCAGATCTCTCTAAAGATAATAAAATAGAACAACAACAAAAAAAAGCAAAATGCATCCATTTAAGCATCTCAATGATGGCACACTCATACACACTTCTATTAGGAAGTCATATGAAAGCCATAAAAAATATAAAAACTTATTTTAGATCCATGAGAACTAATTCTAAGAAGTAAATATATATATTGATATTTCAACAGGACCACAATCACAATCCATCATAAAGAGGAACTGGTAAAAAGATCTTGTGATTAGAATATAATGCAAACTCTTTAATCTGTAAACAAAAGACAGATGACTCAAGGACTAGAAACTACCATTATCATTCTATTGTTTGTCTGTTTGTTTGTTATCAAGTTTTAAAGTCTGCACAACGTGTGGAATCTTCTGCTTCTCAGTCATCACAGTCAAAGATTATAAGATATTTTATTGAAATTCTAAGGACATTCCTCCATAGCAAAACTCCTCCCCTACTTCTCACCTAAACATACAGTGAAACTTGTATATATACACATATTTCTGCTCTGGATATTCCAGTTGATCTACAGCTAGCAAATGACATAATAGATGGCTCACTCTGCATTTTAATATTTTCAAGCAAATAATTCTTTATTAAAGGTTTTAAAGTTTAGAAAGGAGGTTAGAAAGCAGGTTTGAAAGCTCTTTCTTCAGGATTTTGGAAAGAGGCAGAATCATTCCCTAACTATACTCTCTAAGAACAATCTGTTCCAGGTCAAACTGGAACACTCTTCCATTCCTTCACAGTTACTTCACAGTAATGCCAGTTTCTTTGACTACCTTACTTTCAAAGAATAGCAACTATAACTGAATTTTGTACTGAATTCTGTTGGCATAAAATAGACATGTTCTAAGGATGCCCACAAGGCTAAAGCACTTGGAAAAGAAATACCTAGTCCCTGGAACCTGTTCTTGCTTAGATATGACTTGTGTCCTGGGATGTTAACAAGCAACTTTGCAGCTGAAGTGCCGAAATAATAGCACAGTTTTCCTATGGTTAGAGATGCTAGCTGATGCCCTCTGGGATCTCACTTCCCAAGTAAGGCAGTAAATAAACTAAGTAATGTAACTTTTGGATTTCAGTTAATGTCATGTTTAAAGTGCCTAAAACCCATTCTAGATCTCCCTCCTCATCAAAGAAGTTGTGTGTCACAGTTATCACCCAGCTGTTGATCAACAGCATTATTCAAAAAATGTGAAAGAACGGAGTTTACAATTAAGTTCTGCTTCTTGCTGAATCAGTAGAGAGTTTTGATTGTGGTTTCAACAAGACTTTGATTTGGCTCCATGTTTTGGAGTTTCTCTCAGTAGATGGAACAAAGCTGTGAATTCATTCCTATAAACAACACGAGTGATCCCAAGGGCTGTAACAGTCAGATCTATGTGCAAATATAATTTTTGATGAGTTTTCTGCAGAAAAAAAATGAATAATGATTTCACAGTTTAAAAGAAAATGGGCAAAATATGTTCAGTTTAATTTTAAAGGAGATGGAATTTTTTTTTCATATATATTTAAGTAATATGTATCCACGTTTTCTATAGGATTGCTAGTACTTCATAAAATCCTATACACACCTAAGTAAAATACTTAAATTTCTTTCTTTCCCCACCACTGTTGCAAGATATTACTTTATATTTGGCTTTTTCTCCTGCAAGTGAGAAAATACAAGTTGGTGGTTTCCCTTACTACTTCTCAGCTAATGGAATTTCCTCAATGTCTATTTTTTGGTTCCAGAAATACTCTGTTAAATATTGTGGTGACCTCTAATTACAAGAGGAAACTTTGTTTGCATTCTTTGCATTTTTCAAGTGTGTAGAAAATGGATGAATAATAATTCACAAGTTCTCTTTCTAGTGAGTTGTAAGGAAAAAAAAGCCCAAGATAAGCTAGAACTGTACTACCAGAGCTAAAAGCAAAACTGGTACAATAATCTAAGAATTTTAAGAACATGTTTGGGCTTTGGATAATGCAAAAAAAATTGGCACGAATCCAGAATATCTTCAGGGTAAAATTGGAAGAGTAACAAAGTTTTCTCTACTATTTTAACTTACATACTAATTTATCACAGAATTGCACAGTGATAAGATTTCGTCAGTTTATCATGAACACAATACAGGGCACCTGGAGAACTGCTTGTATGCAGTTTTTTTGATCTTCACAGCTATGCAAATAGAATGAAATTATATCTCTTAGAAGCATAGGGTAGTCTTATGAATGTAAATAAGGCCGAATCTTCCATGTGATTATCTAACCTCTCTTTTTATTTTCCTGTACAGATTGACTACTGCTGCAGGAGGCAAGTGAAGCAACCATTGTTCAAGGATTATAATACTTTACACCTTTTTTGTGAACTTTAGTAATCGTTCAAGGTACTTACAAGCCTGGAATTTGTGTTCATAAGTCATCATGTGCTTTTGGTAATTTGAAACAATACTTCCTGACAAGGATCAGTTGATACTGCAAACTGTACTTCTAGCAATAGTAAAGCAAATTCATGTTGTTTTCATTTTCTCTGCAGTGTGCTAGTGAATGTTAAAATAAATTCTGTGTTTAGTTTTACACTTATATTGTCTTCAATCTATTCATGTTGTCATAAGGCATGAGGAAGTAATTATAAGGGAGTAAATTGGCTTACTTATTCCCCCCAGCAAAATGAATGTAAGTTACAGAACTGCAATTCAAGAAGGTCTTACCATTAAGAATTACATGAGTAGAATTTATGAGCTCAAAAGTATACAGTTTTTACTTAATATTGTGACTTGAAATTTACATATTTATAGAAATGTTCATAGCTCTGTAATATTTAGCTTCCTTCTGTGTATGAGATTGGACAACAGTTTGAGTTAAGAACTGAATTTATACCTGACTGAAGACACCAGTACATCTGTTAAACAATGGTTAGAACGCAATTGTTCTTATTTAAAGGAACAAACTAACAATTTAAGTGTCAAACACTTATTAACAAGGAAGAAAACAAAACCCACAAAAACAACAACCCAGACGTTCTGAGTTGAACTTCTAGAGGAGGGATATCTAGAAAGCGTAACAGGAAGAAAATCTTCTGTCTACTCAGTCAAAATCTTCTCATCCCTAAATGTGCACACCACAACTTCATCACCATCATTTGACTTGACTGTGGTAAACACATTCCTGGGAAAACAGAGTGAACTCTTAGAGATTAGCAACATCTTTCTTGAGTCTGCCTACAAACATCATACTGGGTAGACATATAATTGTTTTGAAAGAATTTTGGACTACTATGCACTAATTCAGTTGTAAAATATTTTATATAGTAATGTAGAGATAAATTATGAATAGAAACCCAAAAAATGGGCAAACAATGGTCAGTGCAGAGTAAACCTTCAGTGCATAATTTCCTGCAGTGAAAAATTTTGCAATAAGTCTAGACAAAAGTCTATTTAATTTTAGAATATTACTGATTTTCAGCTTGGGCCAGATAGCACACATTGAATTTTGAGACACTGTGGTCACATTTCAAGAGAACCTGGCCAATTTATTGTTTTAGGTGGCGACAGCAGGAATACTTAGTGGGCTTGATTTACAGCTGTCTACAATTTTGGCAGTCATTGTTATATTTCACTGTGAGTCTTGGAACTTATTCAAGCCAGAATTCACATTTAACACAGAGCTCACAATTTTTTATGAAAACAAACTGAGAAAACATTATAGAATATCCCAGTGCATTGGAACAGCACATAAAAGATGGCACTTCTCATTGCACATTTCCCTTTGTCTTTTCTCCCTTCTATGCTCAGTGCTAACACTCCATGAGGTTGTAGTAAATGTTCTGAAGTTTTGTATAATGAAGAGAGCTGAGTCAAAGAATTTAGTTGTTTGTGCTACACTTACAGCTGATTAAAACTAAAACATATTTTAGTGTTCAATTTTTTAAAAACTTTGACTGAGAAAAAAACTACTACCTCCAGATTTCATTTCTTTCCCCCTTCTAATTTCTTGCTTCTTTTTTCTCCTTCCTTTTTTTTTTTTTTTTTTTTTTTTTTTTTGTTGCTGTTAAAGAAATGAAGAGGAAAGGAAGAGTAACACATACAAGCCCTCAAACTTTCCAATTCCAGTAAAAGAAGTATTTATTTGCAACAGCCGCAGGTTTCTGGGGAGTAAGCTTGAACTTTCAACAATGTTTTCAATTGTCAGATAATTGTCAAATGTCGTCTTGAAATGCTGGGAGACAAATGGAAATGGGATTTCAGTGGTAAGGGGACTTCTTTTAAATGCCAATGTAAGAAAGAATTTAAAATTGAACTAACAATATGTCAGAGACATGGTGACAGAAATCTTGTGCTGAATAAAAAAAAATACATATTATTAATTGCCAAAGCATAATGGAACTGTTCGTCTTATTTCAAAAATTTATGGGTAGATGTTATAAGCAGACCAACTTGAAATACAGGAGTTGAAAGTATGAGAAAATTTCAGTGTTTTTCTTGGTTGCAATTTAAAAAAAAAAAAAAAAAAAAAAAAAAAAAGAAGTGATGAATTCAATGACAATGAGCAGATTTCTCAATAACTTTTTTTTTGTTTGTTTGTTTGGTGTTGAAATAAAACGTCATGTGGATAAGATTAGGCTACTTGCAGATGCCAAGAATGCAAGGTTATGGTACTGAGATTTTGCAGGTTTTCCATCGAGGAATTTCTTCTGAAGCTTTTCTGAAGGTAGATCTGGATAGACTGTGCTGTGGCACTTGCTCCTGGACACAACACTGCACCTCCTGCTACATGATGCCAGTGCAGTTTGAGAGAAAATCTTAGCCTTAGGCTAAGAGGAGAGCTTCTATGAAACTGGTGCAGGCTCTACTTGATATAAAATGATTCATTGTGGCTAATATAGCTCTCACATCACAACCCAAGCCTGACCTGACAATTCCAGTTTTCCATTAGTTATGGCTTAAATTCTGGTCTACAGAGCACACTCGGGCCTCATGCTCTGAACTCTCTTTTCATAGCACATTACACACTGAGCTGAAGCAGTCAGCAGGTCTTTGTCCCAGACGGCAGTGCCAGGATAAACACTAACACACCTTTGATGAATAGTGAGGAAGCCTTCCCGACTTTGCTCTGAAAAGAAGTTATTATGAACAAGGAACGCTCAGGTCAGTTTTATAGGTCTCCACTGGGAGTCCCCACTAAATAACTGACTGCTAACTAACACCTGAACTGAGGGGAATTTCACACAAATTCGCATTGCTGTTGTAATGCAAGCTTATAATGTGCAGTAGTACAGAAATGAAAAGCTTAACTATTTCAAGAGTGAAACAGCCTTTGTGTTTTGCAATGTAAAGCTGTAAAGAAAATTCTCAGCTCTCTCTTGTTGGTAAATGGCTTTTACAGACATATGCAGTTAAAATGGGTGCAGGAGATGCATATCACAGCGAGCAATAGGATGCTGTGGTGAGCTATCCAGTGTTTGAATTGCATTCTTTGTCCATACATGGCTAAAAGACCTTTACCTGCTCTAATGCATTACATCCAAAGATTCGTTTCTATCTACAGAAATAGTGTAATTACATTATGTAATGAAAATGTCTTTTTTTATACAGACAGCACTCTTCCCATTGTTAAAATACTATGGACAAAGTGACAACAAAAGAAGTGCTGCAAATATCAAATAATGCTCACTGACATTATTTTGGAGACCATGGCTGGCCTTTCTACAAAGGGAACTGCTTGAATTTACCCCAAATCTCATTGGAATGACAGTACCACAAAACTGCACCCTGGGTCTCAATTATACATTATAATAATAATTATACATTTACTCAGAATATTACAGAACACTAAATAATGTTCACTTTCATGCTTTTTCATTGCTGAAGGTACTTTAAGTCTATTTAAGTGTTCCAGAACTGGAAAGCCAGCTCTTCACTGTAAAAACGTACAGACTTCTAATAGGAAATATAATTTCCACATTAATTAACCATGTAACACATTTTTTTCCCTTATGACAATTTATTTCTTCTTATCTAAGATAACTTCCTTATTATTTTCTAAATTACAAGGTATTGAAGAACTTGTTTGAAGACTAGTTTTGTCTCTGATTGCTAGGAAAGAATCATATACTTACCTCTAAGAATAAATGATCATGCTCAATAAGTTGCTGTTATTTCTGTATTGTTTGTCATTATTCTTGTGTGTACCCATTGGGTTATGCAATCTAGAATTACAAAAAAAGGGAGTACATTTCATCTGAAAGAGCAGAAGTGTCTTCCTCAACAAACTGCTTTTAAAACAGTTTCTATGTGCTTGTGCTGAGCAGAAGATGCACGCTTGTTCTTAAATCAATTACATTTGCAGATAACCTTGTCCACTTCAAAATATTTATTACTCCCTTCAGAGATATTGGTCAGGATTTTTTTAGTATCCAAAAATAAGTAACAAAGCTTTTTTTTTTTTTTTTTCATTTTATCTTTTTTTTTTCTTTTCTTTTATTAATATAATTCAGAGTACTCTTAATGAAACTATGCAAGCTGCCTCTACCTACTTGATGATGTGGGTGTTGATGTTAGCCTTCCTTGTCATCCAGGTTTCCAAATACTTTCCTCCATGAGACTATTTGCATTTCCTTTCAGTTTGGCTAGACTATTTGAGCTGATATTTCCCATCTACTTTGTGCAGGGAGATTGCAGTGAAAATGCTCAGATTTTTCTATGAAGAAGACCCTAGCCAGCTTTACTGATTATGGTGTTAATCACACATTTAGCACAGTCTTACAAGTACAGATAATCTATTCATTTTCACTGCTTAAATTCTTCATATATGACAAAAGTATTAGTGCAGTTAGAGAGCAATTGTAACAATAGCCATACTACAACAACAAAGGCGATAAAATTATGAAATAAATATAAAAATGTATGCATTTCCTTGCTATTGGGAAATACTTCCTAAATCCTATTTTTATTTTATTTTTTTTTAATCGAGATCAAATGCCCATGTAGTGACATCCATACTACCTGGAGTTTATTACAACAGCGATATTGATATGGGTGGGGGTTGTACAAAGAATACAAATTAAGGTAGGTAGCACATATAGGTACCAGTGTTACTGGAAACAAGAATACATTTTGTCTTCCTTGGCGTACATAACAATGACAAATTTTCCATAGTAGTTTGTATGTTCTAGTATTGATGTTCTACAATGTATTATGCCAAGAAAGAGTGTATTTACTATCTTAGTTCTTAGAGACACTAAGTACCCGTCTTCATTAGTTCAGTACTTTTCAATGCTATTGCAGGAGATTTAATCTTCCATTCTAATCAATGATCTTTAGGCCAGCAGTACTACTCATGATTTTTTGCTGCTTTTGCGCATAAAGGAGACAGATTCTGATCACTTCAACTCTGGTACTTTGGCCATATTGTAACAAATTTTTGCTTAGGCTTTCTCAGTGTGTATGTGTAATGAAGTTATTTATGGCATGAAAGTGTAATCTGACTGTGAACTGATATGAATCAACAGACTATATACTAAATTCCTTTTATACTGTAAATGCAGTGTAAGTTCATCGTGTCTTGTAGTCCTGTAAGTCTTATGTATGTCTTAAAGTTGCTTTGCATCTGCATCTTTGTAGAAAAATATGGAGAAATTATCTCAGAATCTTTTCATTACAATAAATGAGAGTGAGTCTGGCTTCCTACTTATTCTGTGGAACTGAGGCACTGAGCCAGCAAAACCATTTCTGTGAGAATGAACCTTTATCATCTTCAGTAACTGAAATCCAGTTTCACACAGATTTTTTCTTTTTAAAGATTAAATATCAAAGAAAATATAAATGACAATTACCCACTGCTTATTATCAAAAAGTACTAAATATAAAGGTTAAATTTATTGTTGTTTCGCTAGGTGATGTCACTAGTGAAAGTCATGGTCTGTTTTTTTCCAGGCCCAAAAATGTACTGCAAAACATCCACATGTTGTGAAGTTCAAAAAATCCTATGTGACAAGCTCAACAAACTACAATCCTACTAAACATAGCACATACTTAAGCTTCAATACTGTGAGAGTTTCTGCAATACCAATAGCAAAACTGGTCATGACAGGAGAAGAAATGAGTGAAAGGATGTATTCTGTGCCTTATGCACAATTGATGCTGATATGGGAATACATTTCTGAGTTCTCTTCCACTTTAAAATTCTGGTGACTAAACAATGTTGTCTTTATATGTGACCAATTGGTTTTTATAGTACCATATTTCTTCCAGTTATATAATAACATTCTTAATATTCCATAAACACTGTTAAAATTTTTTTTTTTTTGCATATTTTAATTTTGAAATGTTGGACAAATATATTTCTTTTGATCCTAAGCCTTTGAAAAGCTGAGAGATCATAATTCTTGTACGTATCAATAATGTAGATCCAGTAGAGCTCTTCTATTTCTCCACTATTTGTCTATTTGTCATTTTTCCCTAAGCTCAATCATTTTACTTGTCAGGTATTTGTGCCAAATGCTTTTTATTTACTATATATACGTACATACACACGTATATAAGAATTCACAGTTGATCTGATGTGAATCAAGACTTCTTCATTATTAAATTTTTAATCAGATTCTCTGGAAAATAATTTATACGAATGATTCTCTAACCTTCCTCAAATTATAACACTGCATAAAACTGTAGTTTTCAAGCATATGAAATAACTACACAACTAAGAAGGATAACAAAATCATTCTTTGGTTACTAAACTACTTCAACAGCTTCAGGCTTGAGCTTCACCACAGGAACACTCAAATATAGAACACTCAGATTCTTGTGGCATTGCTTGGAAAAGGTTCATCATTCTATAAGCAGTACCTCTGACAAAGGCAATCACTTCCTAAGGTGTATTCAGATGCTATCAGATAAACAGTCTCTCAGATACTGGACAACTTAATGCCATGAAGAATGTATAAACTTTTTTTTTTTTTGGCTCCTCCAGGCTCACAACTTCCTTGGGCAGCCCATTCCAGTTCATTTATTTTGTTTTGTATTGATATCAGCATCAAGATCCTTCCTTCCTTCCTTCCTTCCTTCCTTCCTTCCTTCCTTCCTTCCTTCCTTCCTTCCTTCCTTCCTTCCTTCCTTCCTTCCTTCCTTCCTTCCTTCCTTCCTTCCTTCCTTCCTTCCTTCCTTCCTTCCTTCCTTCCTTCCTTCCTTCCTTCCTTCCTTCCTTCCTTCCTTCCTTCCTTCCTTCCTTCCTTCCTTCCTTCCTTCCTTCCTTCCTTCCTTCCTTCCTTCCTTCCTTCCTTCCTTCCTTCCTTCCTTCCTTCCTTCCTTCCTTCCTTCCTTCCTTCCTTCCTTCCTTCCTTCCTTCCTTCCTTCCTTCCTTCCTTCCTTCCTTCCTTCCTTCCTTCCTTCCTTCCTTCCTTCCTTCCTTCCTTCCTTTTTTGTTTTGAATATTTAGCATTTTCTCACCTTTTTGGTGAGTGCGGAATAAGCTGAAGATCCTGCAAAAGAAAGAACACTGAGTTGTTATTGCATCAAACTGCAATTAGGAGAAATGCTGTTCTTCAAGTCTACAATAACTCTGAATATAAATTTCTGTATTTCAAGCTGTAAGATTTCAACTTCAGATAGGTTACCCAGCTGAGTGGCTACTTAGGAAAATAAAAACAGAATAGGGCACTGGTAATGACCTATAAATGTAACTAATACTGAAGCTTACGACAAATTCATCGAAAGAGTGACAAAGATTTTTGACAGTTTCCCATATACATTTAAACCGTATATGAGAAGGCATAAGGAAATGTTGATGGAGGTCTACCTATACTAATATGACTCACAGCAAAGTATTTATTTAACTTTCCCTTAATTTATGGGAGAAGGTGAGAGAACAGGAAAAGGAATAGAACAGATTTGACACCTTAGGTCAATTTTTGTTTCTTCAAGGGTGGCCCAACAAAGCAATAAATGTTGACATTTGCAGTGGAAAAAAAAATAGTCTTCTGTGCAAGTGGTAGACAAGTGGGAGGAAATGAAAGTTGAAAGAAAAAAAAAAAAAAAGGAGTACTTTGTATACCCTCAAGGGACTGAGTTGAAAGAAATCATTCATATGCTTTGGGACATGAATTTAGATTAACTCTGTTCCGATTTTGAACTCTAATATGGCTAAAAACATGCTAAGGAATGAAAAATAACAATTAAATAAAAAGTTAAGTTGCTCCATAATGGGTACATCTACAAAAATTGCAAGTTTTTAGGGACAAAAGAGAATTATGCAGTACAAGTATTTTACATATCTAATTGCTCTTTAGAAACCATTGCTTACTACCAGGCATTGAAATATACCATTGATCTTCCAGGAGGGATGAGGTTGTACAGCCTCAGAAGGGAGAAAGATCTACTTAAATTGTTTGAAATAATTTGGTATAAAAAATGCATTCACTGTCCTTCTACACCCAGATTTACTATGCCATCTTTTATTCCTTTCCTCTCTTTCTGTATCACTGGCATAAACAAGATCAGGTGAAGCAGAGGAAAGGCTACTGTCTTGGAGGCCACTCTGCCTCTGGGGCACCAGTGGTTCTTCATACTGTGACACTTCTTTTTCCTTTTGCTGTGATGCATTTCATTGCACAGTTGTCATTAATGTTTAGCAATGTTTAGCTATATGTGCCCAGCCAGTCTTCCAGCAAAACTGACAAGGAATATCCTCTATTATGATATTATGCTATTTCTGAAGGCTGTGGTTCTACAAGGAAACAAATTCACTGACTGAAGCACATGAATTAAGTTGTACAACCTGACACCTGGGGATCTGGATGGGTGGCTTGAGTCAATATGGTCCGCAGTCAACAGAAGATTCTCATTGATTTTAATAGCACACTGGAACCATTCCTTGGCCCACAGTTTGGGCTTTGAAAAAAATAAACGGAGCTGGAACATTGGATTTATTTTAAGCTGTAAAATTGGTGTTAAATATATTTGAGGTTAACCATATGCTAATGACATTAAATGAAAGATTGAGTAAGTCAAATTAATGTAAATGATAGTTCTTGGAAGCATTTAATCTGACTGTAACCATGACAAGAAGGAGAAAATTCTCAGGACAACTTTTGGTTTCTGTATATAAATTAGTTGAGTTTAATTGAAATGCTTCAGAAATTGACTTTAGCATAGTTCACTGCTTTTACCTTCAGTTTATTAAATTTTTATGTCTTCCAAATTCTATGCATTTAGTTTTCCAGTAAATGACCACAGT
Organism: Coturnix japonica; assembly: GCF_054131305.1. Classification (NCBI taxonomy): domain Eukaryota; kingdom Metazoa; phylum Chordata; class Aves; order Galliformes; family Phasianidae; genus Coturnix; species Coturnix japonica. The sequence continues at coordinate 94,630,689 of NC_140663.1, read as the reverse complement.
ACAGTAGTTTCCCAGCAGTGATGTAATACTACAGAAATAGTCCAAGCTGAGTTCACTTCAAAGTGTTACATTTTTGTCTTTGTTTCTTGCCTTTCATTTATTTTTCCCTGCTGAATAGGGTTCTGGATTGTTGTGGGTTTTTTTTTTTCTTCTTCTTTTTTTTTCTTTTTAAATTATAAAAGGAAACATATACAGAATACTGCTGTTTATAAACTGATCTTGCACCTTAATCATTGTGTGAGTGTAAAGCCACCATTATTCCTTCTCATTTTTAAAGCAGTCATGCTGTCTGACTGAGATTGCTTTCATGAAAGGTCTTTGGACCTTATAAAATACAGTTCCCTAAAACTCACTGATAAGACACCAAATATGTTTATCTCAGCAAGAAATCCATATACTGAGAAAGCTTAAGCTTTCTGGCAGAACACATTTATGGAATTACTTAGTGCAGAGCTGCATGGATAAATTAAGCTAGGTAAATTATTTTGACAGAATTGTTTCACTTTTGGTTTGGTTTTGGTCTCTGAATAAAGGAAAGAAATTACCATGTATATATCAGTATAAAAGAATTATCTCAGTATTTTAAACAGCAGTTACAGTCACTATTTCTTTTACTCGCAACCTGCCCTTCTCTGCACCACCCTCTCACACTGTACCTGGCTTCTATAGCTCTTCAGTAAGATGCTAACCTTTTCTTTTCTTTTTACAAAGGGATGAGTAAATAGTTAATGGTTTTATTGTTTAAAATTATAAATAAGTGTTGAACTGAGCCCTGTTTATTGCAACACTTTCTCTGGATGGGCAAAGACAGTCGTACCAGATGCCAAGAAAATGCCTGCTTTGGCTCAAGACTTTATTGTAAGTCATTCTCAAGCCAAGGACATTTTGAGGACTAGATCCAAGTCAGTGGAGATGGCAGTGTATAATATTTTGTCAAAGACGGAAACTTAACAGTTGAGTTCATTTCATAAGTATTTAGTGCATATGTGACATACACATCGTAGGCTTCATTTTAAAACTACCCATAGAGAGAAGTGAAGAAAGAATTAGTAATAGAATGATTGACCTCAACTTCTATTCTAGAAAAGTACTGGTACCAGTTACCACGTTATTAGGTTGTGCCATTTTATCATTATTCTACTCTCATTTTCCAAATTCATTTGCATAAAGAAAGAACAAAATTTCACAAACAATAAGTCTTTTTTTTTATTATTATTATTTTATTTTTGCTGAGTGTGTTGGTGATGATACTTAATACTGTAGAATAATGCTCATGTAATTTTAAATAGTTTTGCATTTGAGAAATCATTTCTTTAGAATCCAAGTGATACAAGTGAACTATGTTAGTTTTAATAGGAAAAAAATGCAGGTTGATAAGAAAAAAAATGATATTCACATTCCATATTAGGTGAGTCTCTTGGATCTAATACATCATTAGCTGTTCTTTTTCACTAATTGCCCTCTTTTCCATATTATTATGAGTTTGGTTTCATGATTCGTTTTGGTCCATGAATTGAGACAAATTTCTGTTTGTTCATTTTTTGTTTGTTTGTTTTTTAACTGGGAGTCATAAGGCAGTCTCCATTTTGTTGTGTTTTATCCAAAGCAGAAATGAAAAAAATGATATCTAATTTAAACTCACTTACTAAGTCCACTGACATCAATTCAGATCTGGAAATTTAATACTGACTCATCTCATCCATCTGTTGTTTTAACTATAGAAATGTAAGTAGATACAGATCTAACACAGTGAATCAAGGAAGTATTTCTGTCTGCAAGTATAACCTCTATATACATTATTTGTTATTCCTGGTCTGTCTTTTCCCATTTTCTATTTTGTTGTGTTGTGTCTTGTTTTACCTTGGGTTTTGTTTTGTTGCACTGGGGGAGGTAAGTGGGGTGGGAGGGTGTAAATTGCTTGCTTCCCAGCATTCACATCTGATAATATCACAATCTTTGTGATTGCCACAAGTGTTTCATTAGATTTTGTATAGTTATAAACCCATTGCACCATATATTGTATATAAATGTCTCTAAAGGAAGAAAACTTTATTTATCAGAAGACTACAAATGAAAAATATTAAAACATTTCCAGACCTTGTTGGAAATTAATACCATGAATTAAAAAAAAAAAAAAGATATTACCTCCATACTGAACTCTACAATCTTTTTGGTGTATACAGTGTCCCTTTTCAGCCAACTAAGTAATGCATAAATAACTTTTCTGTGATGAGCCCGAGGACTGCTTTTTCAGTTCCCTACAGAGAAAAGGAAGATACAGTCCTCCTGATGCTAAACTCTTCACTCATTTCTTGAAGCTGTTTTCTTTGATAGCTTTATACTAACAGCTGCTAGATGACTGTTGTGTTCATAAAAACACTGATTTATATTTATTATAATATTTTCTCTTCACAAAATGTGGCTCTGTACATGTGTGAACAGCAGAATGTTTCTATTTCACTTTTAAAATATCTCTTGGAAGCCAGATGCAGGTGGAAGTTCCATGATCAATTTCTATAGCAAGTAATGAAATATATTTTAAAACTTCAAATGCTTTAAAATGACTCCAAATGACTCCAGAATTTGTTTGGTTTGCTATATTGTTCTTTGTATAAAGTTGTTGAATTACAGTTGCTGAAGTTCTTTCATTTGCTAGCTGCAATTAATTATGTAAACACTGGTAAGGGATTCGAATATTTTAAACTGCTCCTTCATTTAAATTAATTATACTACCTGTAGGCCCTTAAAAATCATGAGAATGATCTGTTTTACAGTCCTTTTCCCATTAGTACTGACAAATGAAAGAGCATAGTAACATGAAACTTCATAATTTTTACTGGCCTTAAAGTTCCTTATTAAGATTTTCTTAGAACTCTGGAAAGTTTTAATCATTAGCATAATTAAATAATCACTTTGTTACATTATTAAAACTAATAATTATTGTTTCTTTATCAGAATCCCTCCTAGCTACATGTAAATAATTTAAGATGATGAAAATCAACATTTTCTCAGCACAGGATCATGTTTATCATTTTTTACTAGATTGGTAAATTGACCTTTGCTAGAAGTACAAAGAATGTCTTTGTGCTTTATTATTTGCCTTTCATATGTGAAGCTTCAGTTAACAGTTCTTGGATACTGAACTGAATATAAAATACAGATATCAGTTCCTCTATACACAAATATATTTATAAAATATTAATAACAGCTTAGAAACAATTTTGTCCTTCAACCAAGCAGAGCTGAGCTGACAAAATTTCCTTAAGCCAAGAAATAATGACAACTGTCCTTGGTTCTTGCAAAACACTGGTGTGAAGCCAATGATAACTCAAGAGAACAAGAAATGTTTTTCATATTCTGCTAGCTCTTCCTAGCTCTTCAGTTTTTGGATGGAAAGAAAGGTTATGCAGTAAGCAGTGCTCAGTCATCTTTATTTTTGTGTTTCACCAGTTAGGCTGAAATTTTAATTTTTATGTCCGAAGAAGTATTTGCTATAAAGGATTTTTATTTAGTTTTGCCAGTTCTGTATGTGGGATGTACTGTGCATTTTTACCTGATTAATGAGGAGAAATCATATATAGGTATTTTAGCAGTAATTTCAGTTCCACCTGCTTCTTGAATTTTTGCATATACTTCTGATTTCAGTTGAGAGCAAAATCTGAATAAAAAGAGAACTTTTTGAAATCCTAGAATGTCATTGGACATCACTGAAACAAGTGCATTCCCATGCTGTATTTCTTCACTAAGCCATTGTTAGTTTGATAGTTCATAAGGTGAAGACTACCAGAACACTCATTCATTTTCTTTGAAATATTTATGAAATACTGTGGTGCAATGAAATGTCTACTAATTAATAAGCATCAATGTGATAAGATAAATGGAAAAGAGATATACTCTTGCCAGAACATTTCAACATATGCTATTGGAAAATTGATTATTTCTGTAGAGATGTTTTTTTTTTTATGGTAAGTAGGACTATTTTTGTTTCATGACATTTAGTTAAAACACCAAGAAGTCCATGCTGACCATGTTATGGTTGGTAATTTTTTGTTGCTTTTAGTGTCTGTGCTTTCAGATATAGAAATTAAACTATAGCATTGTGATTCAACAAACAGAAGTAGCATTATCCTTGGCTCCAAAAATTACCTCTCTGTAAATGGGAGGATTTCTTACTGAAAAGTTGGTCATGACTTGGAACCACAAAATGAAGATCCAAATCCCCTGAAAATCCACAGGACACCCACTAACACAAGTAGAAGCAACCACAATTAGAAGGGTAAATAACACATACTAGTGAGTATACAGTAGCACGATTTCAACACTCACCTTCATGTTTTAAATCTTGCTATAACATACATTTCAGCTAGTAGAAAAAAAAATTGTAAGCAATAGAAATATGTTAAAATGCCATGTAGAAAAAGACAAAGTGGACTCTCAATTGTAAAGTTTTCAAATTAAAAAAAAAAAAATAAAAAAATTATGATAAATCACCTGAGAAAAAATCCTGGAGTGATCTCCTGGCCCTGGTCTCAGACAGTGGCAGAACTCCCATTGACGTCAGTGGAGAATGATTTTACCCCTGCTTCTCGGCCTGCCTAATGGGAGGAGCTTCACAAGATACGACTTCCAGTTGTAATGTCAAGCATCACATAAAATTTCTGTAGCAAGTGCTGTTTTCTGTGTGACTCATTTCAAATAAGATATCATGTGAAGCACTCAAAGTTCTCTTACTTGCTACAGATTTCCTTTTGGTGGAAGTACTTTCTTGGGGAGTACTAAGATAGTTTGCATTTGCTGGAAGAAATTCCTGTCTCCAAATTATTTCATTCATATTCCAGTTCTTTTGCCAAACTTATGATTTATTTAGGATTGGTAGAAGCAGGATTTCTGAGTAATTTCAGAGCTACTGCCTCGCAGCTAGATCTCCCAGTAACCTCTCTGGGCTCGAGCAGCCATTGCCTCCAATGCTTTACGTCTTGCAAAGTTTCTGAAAGCATTGAAATCCAGACAAAGCATGCAACTGCTAAACTAAATAACTACTCTGAACACTGATGCATTTTTCACAAGGAAAGCAGTTATTTCAAGGGAGACAATAAAACAGGTTACTCAAAATAATCTGAGAATGTGTTCTGGATACTCCCTCCTCCCTCCATAATTAGTTTTGTCTCTCTCCTCTCTTGTGTTTTCTTGTGTGTTATTTTGTTTGTTTGTTGTGGTTGTTTGTTTGTTTGTTTTAGATTAACAAAGTTTGCACTTATAGACTTTTTTCCTGTTTGATTTTTTTTTTTTTTTTTTTTTTACTTTCTTAATACATTTGCTCCTCTTTCTAACTTTTTTGCTTTGTGACTCACCTCTATCAGGCCAGTGATAGTCCAGCTGAAAGCCCAGGAAAGCTTCAGACTTCAAATAAGGAAACTGACTGGAACAAGTCCGAAAAAAATCATTTTTATTTTCTTTTGATGTCCAACTCCTTCAGCCTCTCAATTTCCAGAGAAAGGATTTTATCTAAAAATGTAAAAAGAATTCTTTTTATAGCTAAAATAAAGAAAAAAAAAAAAGAAAAAAAAAATTTCCTTACGGAAGTAGGATGTGCACAATGGGACAATGCCTGATTTTAATAACGACTTCAAAAGCAAATGTGATTATTTTAAATTGTGATTTATGCCTTTGAAGTCAAAATGAAAGACAACTACATTTTGTTTTGCAAAACAAACTTTGCAAAGTTTTATTTTTACTTTATGTCTCTGATAATGTCGCATGCATGTGTTAATGGAACTGTTTTGGCATATGAAGGATTTATTCATGTTCTCAGTGGATCTCTTCTGTTCTCCTTAAGTTAATTCAGTCATTAGGTATTACAAGATAATACATTCCAGTGAACACACATCCCCCTTTTAACCACTTATGGAGTCAACATCCTTTTTTTCTTAATAATTTTTAAGTTCATTATAAACTGTTATAAAAGAAACAGGCTGAGAAATACTTTGCATGAATGTCCAGCCTGTCAAAAGACAGAGAAACTTTTCATTTAACTAGACTCATGTTTGCTTTTGAAGATGTCTTAGTTCAAAAGTAAAACATGTTTAACAAGATATACGGAAGTCCCATAACAATGCTCATTTGTATCCTAGTAAGCTCAGTTAACTAATTTCTTTGTACAGAGCTTTCAAATTGGCATGTGCTGAAAGGTAAAATCCTGGACTAACTTTTCATTAAGAACACTTGATATTTGAAAATGTGGGTACACAGATAGTATTCTCCAGTTCTTAAACCAGGGTTTATATTACACATTAAAATCTCCCACATAGGCAATGCACAGTCCAATAGGATGAGATCAAAGCACAAGATTGTTTTAATTTTCAAGTTGGTTGATATGACTGAATAAAATGTTTGTTAAATAAGGAAGAAAAGATGCCAAAAACACCTTCTGTTTTTATATAAGCTGTCTAAACTTCAAGTACAAATCCATGAGTATAGAATCACAGAATCAATAAGGTTGGAGAAGCCTCTAAAAGGACATCTAGTACAAACATCCACCTACCACCAATACTGCCCACTAAAACGTGTCACTGAATACTACATCTACCCTTTCCTGAAACACCTCCAGGGACAGTGACTCCACCACCTCCCTGCAGAGCCTATACTACTGTCTCACTGCCCTTGTTGAGAATGAATTATTCCTAATATCCAATCAGAATATCTCCTGATGCATTGTGATGCTAAAACATAATGTTTCTGGTTCTTTGCTTTTGGTGCTATGGTGTTGTGTTTTGGCTTTAGGAGAACAACAGTGTTGATAGCACACTGATGTTTTAGCTGTTGCTGAACAGGGATGCATAAAGCCAAGAACATTTCAGATTGTCATGATGCCATGCTAGCAAAGAGACTGGAGTTGCGTAAGGAGCTGGGAAGGGACAGGACAGCTGACCTAAACACACTAAAGGGATATTTCATACCATTTGACATCATGCAAAGACTGTATAAATCTGGTGAGTGGGTCTGGGGTGGGGAGTCACTTAGCAGGTGGTCAGCAATTGTATTGTGCATCCCTTGTAAATATATACATATACATATAATTAATATTATTTCTCTTTTCCTTTTCTGTCTGAGGATATAGTTTTTATCTCAATCTATGAATTCTACTTTGTTTTTCCTGATTCTCAATCCCTGTCTCACCAAAAGAGTTAGGAGTGAAAGAATTGTTATGTGATGCTTAGCTGGTGAAACTACAGCAGATAGAATTAATAGTTTTATTAAAGTTATATTATTTTTTGAATAAAATATATCTTACTTCTGGAAAAAAATAACAAATATAACTGGTAAGGAGAGCATTAATGTGTGACACTTAAAGAGTATGTGTGAGTTCAGAAAAACATTACAGACATTATTTTTATGAATCTGACAAATTGTAGAAATATGATTTTAGTTATGCTGAAGTATTATTCTGTCAGCATTTCATAAAATTTATCTCTCTATATCTTGTATAATCACTGACAGTGAAACTGATTTTAGACTTGTCGTCAAATGACTGTAATGGAATGAATTTGTCATTAGTTTTGGCAACTTTAAGGAATTATATCCTTAAAGTTATGGTTTAATATTTTAAACGATTCATAATGGAGATCTCTTCTGTGAATCTGCAAATCTTGTTAACTTTTTGAGATTTCATTGCTGTAATCTGTTAATCCTGAACTAAAACATGCAGAAATAAACATTTCTAAAGTTGAATTACATATGGATCAAGCCATGGATTTCCTCTTTCCCATGAAATTCAGTTTAAGAGGAAGATTTTGATATTTTTTCTTGATCAGTTTAACAGTCAGTTGCTGGTAGTAAAAGGATTAACAGACATGGGACTTTACTTGTTGGATGTGTATGCATTTCTTCCCATTTTTTGGGAAAAATGAAATGCTGACAAAATGGTATTCTCTCTGTCTTGGAACAGTGGGTGTAATATTTCAAGACAATAGATATGAAGAAAATATTTATTTTTTTCAGAACAAGACCAGTTTGTTTGGTGTAAGACAAAACTTGATGGCTTCTAGCTCTCCATCAGTTTTTATGCCAGAAAGAATAGAATCTAGAAGCCTCGGAAGGCCTAGTAGCTGAGATAGGTTTGGAGCTTTGGGCAGAGAACTTCAAGATTTAGGAGCACTGGGAAAATATCAAACTCTGATTAATTTGACGTTAGGGTTCCGACAAAGAGCCTAAAAGCCTTGAGTTCTTCAAAGCTTGTTCAGAAATTCTCAGTCTTCTCTCTGGGTATTTCAAATCCAAATTCTAAAGAAAGTGTGTTCTTCTTTATTCTAAAAGTTCCCTGAATGTTTTCCAAGATTGCATCCCATTTCTACAAAATAAAAGGAAAGCTCCTTAGGTCCAGTGCCTCATAAGACTACAAAAAACAGAATCGAAGTTAATGGAAATATTCAAGTTGGCAAAATTCTGCAAGGCTAAGTGGTATTATTAGGATAGTAGTAATATTTCATTATTGGAAAAAGAGAAAATTTTAAAAGTACTTACATTAAAAAACTTTTCCACCTTCAGTTCACATTTAACATCCTAAAGTAATGAAAGTTCATTTAAAACAATCTCTAAAGCAGATTGCCCACTTTTTAAACTAGTCACACTATACAGCTCCACTAAAGTCAAAATAGAGGCATAAATTTTAAATGTGTGTAATTTTTATTTTTTTTTCCATAAAAGTATTAAGAATTTCTATAATTCACATGGAAAAAAAAAAAAAAAAGAATATTATTTGTCAATCTAATTTTAGTATTTTACAGATAAGAACAGGTGAAATATGTCTTCTTCCACAATATCTTTAGCTACTACTTTTATCTGTAACGTACATCTATCTGTGGCTAGTAGATCCCAAAAGTGAAATTATTGTTTTCTTCTCTCAGTAAGACAAAACCCAGGAGAAAACCACATTCTTAGAATCACTGTTTTTGTCCCAAAGGCAGCAAGTTCTCTGACACCTCCTTCCACTTCCGTTGCCAGCTCAGTTCTGGAGAGCAAGCTGTGAGGATGGAATTGACAAAGCTCCAGCTACTTTATGCATACAGTAGTTTGGTCCTTTAAAACCTGAATTATGGACCACATTACTTTCTTCTGGAAAATCTCTCAGGAAGGGAGAAGGTATTCCAATGACAACATGAGTGTGAATTTATGCAAAGTATAAGAGGACTTAAAACATTCATTTATATTTTATTATCAGAACTATCTGTAGGGAACTAACTGCTTCATTTTTACAACCTTGAGTCTTGGCACTGGAATGAATAGCCAAAGTTTCACTCTTTGTCTTTCAAACATCATGTTACTTATTTCATCCTTGCATCATTGCTCAATTCAGGTTTCACTCCTCACAGTTTCAATGCTGATGCTTAACCTGAGTTGCACCTTCTTCTATAAGTAGTCTTCCACTAAAATCAATATATTAGCAATAGAATAAAAAGTACACAGAAAAATTAATGCAAGACCTTGTCTGAGAAAATGTCAAAGCCACAGAGGAAGAATTAATGCAGCAGAATTTCCATTAATATTGTGGTCAATTTGCTGATTCCACTGACTACTCAGCATTTAGCTCTCTTCCCTTCCTAGACATGACTTTGCACCAACAGCCTTTCAGAGTGCCAAACCAGTTCTGGTTGCAACAATTACTTTCTCATCTGCTTCTGCTCAGAGGTTGGAGGCCTTCATATGCAACTGTCCATTGCTTTATTCCTCTTCCAGAAGTAGCACAAATGGGTGCCTATGCAGATCTGAAATAAACTTAATGGCAGTAAAAGACCATTCTCCAATTTCTGGCATAGATATGAGGGAGGAACTGAACAACTGGTTAAATAGTAATTTTCTAGATTCAGAATCATCAAAGAATTCTGATTGTAGTGATGAGGAGAGCAACCAAGTACATCTGGCTTTCAGGAGAGTGGAAAGTCTACTTTTATGCCAAAGCTAGCCCATAAAAGTCTGGATCTGTTCCCAGTTTTGTTGGCCCATTAAAAGCACTTTTATTTGACCTTTTTATTAATGTCAGTGTTGTTCCAAGCACACACATGTCTCAGATTCTCAAACAGCAAGAAAATTAAAATAGAGGTTTTATAAGAATTGCATATAAAGTAGGTAGCACTGTCCCAAAGTACTAGCTTGTCTGAAACTGGCGAGAGGTCAGTTTCTGTCAAATGTAGATCTTATGACTTAGGTGTCAAACAGACAATGAATAGATAAAACAAGGATGTGGCCTCTTTAAAGTGATTATAAGAAATGACAGCATATGATGCAAATATAAATTTTTACTGTGTAGTTATTTATGCCTGTATTATAGTTTTCTTAAACAGGAGGTTTTGTTGTTTCCAGTAGTGCTATATCTGTCTTATGTCTAAGTTTACCAAAACAAGACTATTGTACTTCTTGGAAATTATTGCACATAAAATTCAGTGAACTGTTGAATAAACACAAATATAGTGACATTTAAAATTGAGGTGCTTATGTCATAAAAATATAAAAGTTAATGTCAAAAATATTTTTTATCTAGTTTTTAAGTGGGTTCTTACGTGCATGAAGAAAAATTGAACTATAAAGTTGCATGCTTAGTTGTGTGTCAGATGAGAGCATACATTTTGTTCAGAATTCCTTTACGTCTGGGGAGGAATTAACATGAAGTGAATGATATAGTGTGCATGTATTAAATTAACACTGTGAAACATGAAACATTCTATTTGTTTAATTCTTCATCCATAAGTTCAAGTTTTCTACAGCTGATCAAGCAACAAGGATCTCTCTCTTGGAAATTTTATAGTGCAGAACAGGGTGACTCAGGGATTTGCAGTGAATGGAGCTAGAGCCATTTGGTCAAATCTGAACTATATTGGTGGTGATTGCAAGTCAGTCCTGACTGCTGCTATGTGGCTGGGAAGCTGGAGGACACATATCTGTACATGATAGGACTTGGTGATAGGATGCCAGCTGCTAATCTATATAATGTAAAGTTACCTCAGACAACCTGCTCCTTGGCAGACTGAGCCAAAAGACCAAATACAGAATGGGCACAGAGACAAAGGTAAATTTTCCATCCCATGTAGCAGTTGCTTAAAACACACATTTCAGTAGGGCGGGTAATGAGAACACCACTTTATTGCTGCTGTCTGTGTTGTACTGAGCCTGTGGAAAAACTGAAGAATGGAGCTTCCATCAGGGCCAGCGTGGTACTTATCATAAACCTCTTTTATGTTCCACCATTGTACTTGTGTTTGGCTGGAAAATGGCAATCACCACTATCAGCTTGCACCTTCAGCATCGGACACAGGGATTTCTCATCTGAATACAGCTTTGCAATCTTCTTTTCCTTGGCACCTAGTTAGACATGGAGTTAAGTACTGCTTAGTCTGAGATGCCACTTTTCAGAGGTGAGATTAAATCAGCACTATTTTATTCAAAGCCTTTTAACTTTTCTGTTAAATGCTCAGTTAAAATTTGTTGTCCAAGGCTAAAGGCTGGTGAGAGGCCAGCAGAGCTGTGCCCTCCCTTCCTGACCAGCCTCATCCTTCAGTCAGCAAAATGGGGTCAGCCACAGCCCAGCCATCACAAGGCACTACTTCCCAGTCACCACTATACTCAGCCAGGAAAGCAGTCCCTGGAACAAAGGCCAGGTCAGGTCCAGCAGCCTTGGATGAAGAAGATGCTGAATACAGACTGGTCAATCATGCCTTTAACAAAATTATTATTTTACTATCGACCAGAACCTATAATTTCACAGAATCACACAGAGTCACAGAATATCATAGAGGTTAGAAGGGACCTCTGGAGATCAACGAGTCCAAGCCTCCAAGCCTAGGTTTCCTAGAGCAGATTGCACAGAAAAGCATCTGGTCATGTTCTGAATATCTCCAGAGAAGCAGATTCCACAACCTCTCTGGTCAGCTTGTTCCAGTGCTCTGTCACTCTCAAAGTAAGAAAGTTTGTTTCATTCTTGTATGGAACTTCCTATGTTCCAGTTTATGCCTAATGTCCCTTGTTCTGTTGCTGGGCACTGTTGAAAAGAGACTGGACCCATTCACTTACTGACACCCAATCATCTGATATTTATAAACACTGATATGATTTCCCCTCAGTTTTCTCTTCTGTGGGATGAACAGTCACAGATCTCATACCCTTTCCTCATAAGGGAGATGCTCTAGACTCATCATCTTTGTGGCCCTCTGTTAGACTTTCTTTAGAAGTTTTTGTTGAACTGAGGAGCCCAGAACTGGCTTCAACAGGGCAGACTTGAGGGCGAGGAGGATTTCCCTTGGACTTCTGGCCACAATGCTTTTAATGCACCCTATGATAACTTTGGCCTTCATGGCCACAAGGGCACACTACTGGCTTATGGCCAATGTGTTGCTCACCAGGACTCAGGTCCTTCTCTGCAGAAATCCTTTACAAAATGTCAGCCCCTAACTTGTACTGATTCATGCAATTATTCTTTTCTAGGTGTAGGACTCTGCACTGCCCCTGTTGAACCTTACTAGGTTCCTCTCTGCCCAACTCTCCTGCCTGCCCAGGTCTTCTTGAATGGCAGCACAGCTTTCTGTGTGTCTTCCAGCTTTCTATCATCAGCAAACTTGCTAAAAGTGCAATCTATCCATTCATTGAGGTCATTGCTGAGAATGTTTCAAAATTTATTAGGTTTCTTTTTAGCAGGAATGTCTCAAAAGTTACTAGAGAACACTGTAAATTTATCCTGATAATCAGATATCTTCATTCTCAGACAACAACACTATTTTTCTTCTTCATTGGTCTTATTTTCCCCTTGAATTCTCTACATGAGATTTTTCCATCCTTAAACAGATTTCAGGCAGAAGTTTCTTACATATCTTTTGCTGAACTGACCTTGTAATAATAATTAGAAAATATGTTTAAAAGTATTAAAGTGTAACTGATACTTCATACTCATTGTTTCTTCTTTTTCTGTATTATTTTTTCTTAAAAAACAAAACAAACAAACAAAAACAGCAATGAAGAAATTATATGACAAACAGGAAGTAGTGAAAGAGTTACACAATAGTGAAGAAGTTAATAATATGGTAGTGATAGATAAGCCTCAAAGTATGCAAAGTTTAATATGGCTTAGATTAGCACCCCAAGGTTCTGGTCCCTATTAAGCACTTGATTTTTAGACAAGAAATTGGACCACGTATCTTTCAATAGGAGACACTCTGGTTAGAATTATAGCATGTCCTGGTTCTTGTCACACTGAAAATATCACAGGATTAGTTTTCTGCATTGAGAATTTATTCTTCCAGTTCCAGTGTAATCTTTGTAGCATAACAGGATAATGACTATGATTGCATATCTATGGATGTGTTACACACCAGATAGACAAATGCATAAAACCTGAATAAAAGGGGTTCATTGCCAGGGGATGAACAACAGAATCTCATAGCTAAATGCCCTGAATTAATGCCATTGCACACCTTGAGAGCAGAATTCTTTTCTACCTTTCCAGAAAATAATAATGGCCTAAGAGTAGCGAAGCAGTGATGTAAAGCCAGTGTTGATATACTGTTACCATGTTTTTCAAGCATGTGTAAGTTCTAACTTTCAGATGCCATAAAGTAGTTGGAATAACTCTATGGAGCTGAACCTGTCTGAAAATAAAAATCACAGATAGATAAAATAGCTTAGGTTGGAAGAGACCTCAAGAAGTTCTCTAGCCCAGTTTGTGCAGTAGTTTTCATAATTGTTGACTAACTACTATAAATTAATAAAGGAATAGAAAGATGCTGCATGTCATTAGTCTTACTGCCTGATAGATATCTCATGTGTAGGAGTTACTCCAGAGGTTGAAGTATTGATCCTGAATTTCTCTAGATTTCTTTATGATGATACCAAGTCACTCTCACACCTGGCTCAGACTTCTGAGCCAGCCTTGTTCCCCATAAGATGTACCTTTCTGAGCCATCTTAAACTAGTGACCAACATAAGCATCAACCACAGTCAGGTAGTCAATGAACGACCCATACACTTGGCAGTACCCCTCTATTCTTTGGCTGCACACATGCTAAGCAAGATCTTGTTGCCATTTCCTGAATTAACCTGAGTATAGAAATTTGGTTCTGTCCTGCCCTATTCCTCACCACAGATCTCACTCGTCCCCTTTTGCTGCAAAGCTACAAGTTTAAAGTAAGTACAAGCTGAGATTACAATATCTCTCTTAACCAAGATGATAGGTTGTGGAGATCTCTCCTCTGCCTTCTCTCCAATTACATCCTTTTCTGATCTATTCCCCATATCCTGCACATAAGGGTGATAAATTGCCAGAGGGAGAGAGAGTCCTAGGTATTTGGGTTGTGCCTGCTCTATCTGCTCTCTCCATTCACATCAGACTTTATTACACAGGACTCAGACCCTTTACCCTGATACATGCAAGCTGGAGTCCTGGGATACAGGGACTTGCTGAAAAACATCCTCCGTGGCACCAAAGCTGCAAACATAATGTATCTCAGCTCGGCTGGAGATAATGAATACTTCCATGTCTAGACTGAACATTTTCATCCTCATTACTTGCAATTTGACTATTATAGAAAAACTGCCTGTGATCAGCTCATTCTCTTCCCTAGCCTGGACACTTCCTCGGTCTTTTACAGATGCTGGCTGTCCCACTTGCTATCTGAGGCCAAAATACAAGGAAACACATTTACCATACAAAGCACTGCAAAGCTTTGTATACCACTCAGTACCAAGCCACTCACAACTCTTAGCCCTCCAGTAAAAATACTCCTTTCTACAGTCCCAGACGTCACAACCATGCCACATCTAGAGAATTTCTACATCCTCCCCTTTCTGCAGTCTGAAGCAAATATGGGCAAGGAAGTTTCACAAGGGCATCTGTACCTCCTTCTTTCACCTGGTCAGGATGCATGGGTGCACTGGCTTTGACTGGGACGGAGTGAACTTTCCCTTCTGTAGCCCATACAGTGTTGTGTACTGTACCTGTAGCTTTTCACTTTAATTAAATTATCCATGTCTCAACCCATGTTTCTCTTTTTTCCCCCCAATCATATATTTTCCATTCCCTCTTTCTCTGAGGAGAGTGAGTGAGAGAGAAGTTTTGGTGTTTATCTGTCCAACATGGTGAAACCACCACAGTGGGAAAACTGTAAGCGCTGACAGGTGCAGATTTACAGATACATGACTTAGCCAAGTAAAGATTTCTACCCTCCCTGCCAGGTGTAGAACGCGCAGGGAGATCTCTTCCTCCTCCTGCATCTCTCTTTGTGTTTTCTATTGCTTCTGTGAGCACCACAGGAGATAAAGAGCCAGATGGTACCTGCCGAAAAAATTCCCAGGTCTCACTCTCATCCATGCCCTGTCCACTTGAGTAGAATACTCAAAAATAAACTTCTGTACCCCAGACAGAACATAATAAGTGTGTTTTTTTTTATCTTTGCCCGAGGGCACTAGGACATGCCCTTACTCTGTATCCACTCCCCAAGTTGTACACAGCCAATGTTTTCTTTACCATCAAGACAATGATTGAAAAGAAGCCCTCTGCTTAGACAAGAAACTGCTTAACCTATGAAATCCTGGGCATAAAATTTGCCCTGTTTCTAGTAAGACCAAGAAGCCAGAGCTTCATGCGTTTTGGGAAACTGCCATCTTCTTCAGAAGCTGAAGTTGGAATTTCCCTGGCAGGACAAGCAGTTCCAGTGAGAAGGCAAGCCAAGGCAAGTAGAAGTATCCATCTGAAGAGCTGGTATAAGTCTTTTTTGGTTCATGGAGGAGCAGAGAGTGAGTTCCACTACTGACAAGGAAGAATACTTGAGACAGCCAATGGCCTCCTTATACTGTTTTCAGAGTCAAAGTTTGCCTCGATGTACAATGAACAGAGTGCTGTATTATTACATTATTAATATAGTAGAGTTCGTGCTATAGCAGACATGAGTTGGTCTTAGGCATAATTCACTTTTATCATTTTAAAACACCAAAAGGAAGGCAAGACTTCCAGGAGATGGCAGAAAGCTGCTTCTACTTTAAATTTATTTTCTTTTGTTTTATTTTATTTTTTTCCTCCTGCACACAATTTTGCTCTGGGTTTGATCCCTGAAGATCTTTCACAGTGAAAACTATGAAAAACTGCCAAAACTTTCCTGCTTTTGCTACAGTGATTTAAACTTGAAACAGAAGTCTGCATCAGTTTCTCTGAATGTTCAACAACATGCAATCATGATTGGATTTAGGCTCCAAAATTACATGGTTCTTATAGATTTCCATTTTGATATAGCTAAAACACTTTTAATTGTATCATGTCAATTTCTGTTGCTGAATGAATATTTAAACCAAAAGGGAAACACAATGCATCTCTATAGTCTAGGGCAACAATAGACTATGACTTTCACTATTGTTTGGGCAATTCTAAGTTGTAGTTCACATTATTTGTGTATCAACTGGGACACAAACTTAATTTAATTGTGTCATGATAGGCATCTTTTTGAAATGCGGTGCAAGTTTCAAATGTTTCTCTGGAAGAAATGGAGTAGCTTCTGTAGCTTCCGTGTTTAATCTTCAGACTCCTGACTTACGATAGAAATACAAGCTCTGTGTATATATGTTTACATGTAGGCAACAAACTAAAGTTCCATATGTCAAATGATCTTCAGACAGCAGATAACAAGTTGTAGCTGAACTATTAGATACATGAAACTTCCTTCAAATGCATGTTGCATTAAAAGATTGAGAAAGCAGATAAAACACTTTTTCATCCGTTGCTAAAAATACCAAGAAATGGTGAAGGAAAGAGAAATCATAATGCTTACACATACAATTGAAGAAGAAAAAAATAATTTAAAAAAAAAAAAAAATTGCCAAAACTGAGATAAATGTCTTTTAAAAAAATTAAATATATTTCATATTATCAAGGTTATTAATGAAAAATGAATTACAAAATCACATCTGATTTGTCTCGGGAAGGTGTGGTCTTCCTGTTGGAACTGTGAGTTTCCTAGTGGTCAAACAAAAGGGAGTGGAATATCTGAGCCAAAAAGCAGGACAGGAATAGACTGCTGAGATGGGATGAAACCATAATTGGAAGATAACCTAGACAGTGACAGAAAAATATTATTATGTAGTCTTTTACATTTTAACATTTTGAGAAGATTTCATTAATGTTGGGGTTTGTTTAACTTCATTGTAAGCTTTCACTTTAAATTTAAATTGCTTTTCACTTTAAATTTTAAAATGCTTCATGAACTATATACTGGTTGTAAATTATTAAGTGTCTTGTCTCTCTATTTTGTATGCATTGTGTAGTATTGCAGCAGATCAAAATATATTTGCCAGCACTGGAATTCAGCTGTAAGTTTCTCCAGGACACTTTAATCCATTTAAAATTTTTTTTTTTTATTTTTTTATTTTTTAATATATATAATGTCTGTTTCATAGACAGTTTAGGTTTGGTGGAAGAAACAAAAAAATAATTTGTTGAAAAAAAATCAAAAATCTTTTTTTACGTACTCAGAGTCTGCCTTTGTTTCAGAGCTTTTCTTACCTTGCTTTTCAAGTCATTCTACATTTTATTATAATGAGGAAGTTTTTCTACACACTTGTTGAGGAAGGATTCACTGACGTAAAGCAAATAAAAAGCAACTCCAAGCCATGACATATTTTCTCTGTATCTAAGAGCAATAAGTAAATACTGTTCAGCCAATATTTGAAATAACGCAGTCTGGCTGTTTTGTACTGAAAATTGTAAATTTCGTAACACATAACTCTGTTCATTTCCTACCTTATCTGTGGACACACATTTCAGTCCAAGAGTTTCTTTCTTGCCAGGTAAACTTCAAACACATCATTGCTTAGGGCCCTTTCCACTTTCAGAGGAATGCGGATTGGGAAATGTTGAGAGAGAAAGAGAGAGATTAAGCAAGCAGAAAGTTCTAGCTTGATTAAATGAATCCTCTCTTCCCCAAACAAATTAAAATACGGAATAGATAAGCCTGCTTTTTAATATTGTAAAACAAGTGTTCTTAAATCACACTGGAAACACATGTACATGATCTATGTAGGCCCATACACATTTATAGAGGGAAAACTTTATGAGGGGATATCCTGAACAATAACTAACTAACTAAATAAATTAAACATTTAAAACTGATATTCTGCATCAGTTCCTTTCAGCATCAAAATCCAGGGCTGTTCAGCTTGCAGCCAACAGGGTGGAACCCTAGAACTGATACTCAGCAAAACTTAAAACACCTTTTGGTTTCACAGGAAGAGAAGGACTGCAAAAGACAAGAGCCTAGAGTAGTATGTAGGCATGAACCAGGAGGCAAAATGGTCAGTGAATAAAACAAATATTTCTGGAGGAAACAAATTGCCTAATTGGGTCCAAATATATGGCTTGAGTCCCAGCTAATTAAAGGCTAGGGATTTTGTCACCTACTAAGTGGGGGGGTAGAGGGCGGGTAATTCTTGTTAAACTCAAAAGGACAGGTATTACTGTGCTGTAGAGGGAAAAGGGGTTAAGCAGAAACAGAGTTATGTTTTGTTTTGTTTTCTGTTAGCGCCTTTTCTTTGTTAACTGCTGCCACAAGACTTCCCCACTCACATGTGGGTAGCGCAGCTCTGTCTGGTTACTGTGCCTTTGGGAGTGACTGAAGGGAGAACTGAGAACAGTAGTTCTCTTTATGGGCTGCTTGAATCCCAGAACATCTCTTTCTCTGTGTCCTACATTTTTTAAACTATTATTATCATATATAAATATATGTTTCACAGTTAGCCACTGACCAGAGAAAGCAACAGCCTTTGGCAGTCCAAACTTGTCCCTGAGTTTTACTTCATGCCCTAGCCTTCACATATACCACAGCTTTTGTTCATAAAAACATATGGGATGCAATGGCATTCTCTACTTCTTTTACAATGGGTAGACTTTTTGACCCCTTTTCCAATATCACATTCTCTTTGTGACATGAGTAACTTAAAGGAGCGGACGCAGAAATTGAAACTTTGGAAATTACCTGTGATGGAAACAGTGGTAAGCAGGGCTGCCTTCCTTTGGCCTGGTTCATGGAGTAGTGTGGATGCATGGTCAAGAAGCAAGACCAGTTGCCTTGATCTCACCTGGGTGCAGGAGCCAGGCCAATGCCTGTGGTGGCCAGGGAGACTACTGTTTTTGAGAAGCCAAAAATGTGTCCCAAACCTTATTCCTGATCTACTGTGAAACATTCAACTGTTAAACTACCTGAGAGAATAAATAATGTTACCTACTTTGTTAATGGAAGTGGGAATTTTCATTTGTTATGTTGACTGAGTAGTGTTCACATCATGGGGACAATTAGAAATCCAGTTCTCAAACTCAACCAGAGTTGAGTTTGCCTAACTATGCTCCAGACTAGCAAACAAATCTGTCTAAATGTTTATGATTTACTAAATCATTCTTGGTTTGCGTTTTTTTGTTTTTGGTTTTGTTTTTTTTTTTTTTGTTTTTGTTTGTTTGTTTGTTTGTGATCTTAGAACTGTGAATACAAGACGTATTCTTGTAGCTTTAGATAAATTTCTGCTGTTTCTAAGCACCTCCCTTAAAACTGATTGACAGGAGAATGGAAACTGTTTACTAAGGAGCTGTTCAATTAATTCAGTGCAAATTCTTCTTCTGAAGTACAAAACAGGGTATTAATGTTTTTATTTTGATAAATGGACATCTGTAGTTGAGGAAAATCATTTACGAGATATGGATGGATGAACAGTTTAATTGTTTTTCCTCAACTGCTGCAATTCGCAGCTTGGCTTAGAAGTTTTTACAGACAGTTGTAGCTGTTTCTTTTAATACCTAGGCAGTGAAATGAGGTGGTTGAAGAGCAAGCACATTTTTCCAACCTTGTGATTCTATGTCTCCCTTTGCTCCAGGATGATAGTGACCTCTGGCAGAAATGTGAGGTGGATGCACCGATCACTTCATCAAGAAGTGCCAAAGTTCATCCCTTAGTGCCTGAGGGCCTACATTCAGTTAAGGTATCATATGTCACATAATTTGCAAACACAGAAAAACAGACAGCCTCTGTCTTGAAAAGATGATGATTTAAAATATATGAGACAGAAAGCAAGAAGAAATATTACGTAAGAGCACAATGATAGCAGTAATTTTATTTTTGTGTTTTGCTGGGGATAGGGGAATGAAGAAATCTGAGAGACATGTAGGAGGGGTTGGAGCAAGCACTCAGCCAGCACAGGCCAGATAACATCTATCAAAACCTGTACAAAATGCTGATGAAAACATTGTTATCCAAATGTCTCTGCTTTGGCTGTTTCAACTTGAATCTTACTGACCATAATTCTTCAAAGAGTATGAAGGAAAATGTGAATTTCAAAATATTTCCAGATAAGTCTTTTACAAACTCATTTCAAAACTCCATAATTTCTTTCGGTGTGTATTTCGTGTCTGTGAAATAGATGCAGACCACGTGCTATTGAGCCGGTTAAATGCAATGAGACTTTGAAATAGCAGTTAAAGCCCTCATCATTTATCTTTGGGGAGACCTAAAGCAGGTTCCTGGTTCTGCTGTAAATCCTGTTGGTGAACTTTAAGAAAACAACTCCCATCACCATGACTTTACTGGAGATAGGAAAAATGCATTTTTGAAAACATCTTGGACTGTAAGAATTAAATTTCCAGAAACTAGATAAATACTGCTGGCATTTAAATAAATAAATAAATAAGAATAATGAGTGATTAAAAAGAGCTGCTGAACTGTTATTTGCATCCCACTAGATGCTCCAGGTAGAATTACGTCTCCAGTATTTTCTGGCTCAAACTCCATTTGTCCTTGGAAACATGTGTAACTTAGGGTCATGGTCATGGTAGGAAGAGCTTAAGCATCCAACAGCTATCATCAGTTCAACATGGCCCCAGAAAAAGCCTGTTGTAGCTAACTTCTCTGGCTGGTATCAGCTTTAGCACTCATGAGAAAGGAAAACATAATGAAAAAAAACATGAAGGCAGACATCAAGTTTGGATCAGCCTAACTCAGTTTTTCATTACTTTCCTTTATGGATGTGATCATTGATTGATGTACAAGTTGTCTCCTTTCCCGGGCTAATGGAGCTAAACTTTTACTTCAAGCAGTGGTATGCTTTTAGAGACACAGATCCTAGATTGCGTGTTTAAAGCTGCTGAGGGCATTTCATGAACATGTACATAGGTATCATTCTGTATAGGAAAAAAAAAATAAATAAATAAATGTAATTTATTAAATCAGTTAGCAATGCTGCAGAGTTTGCAACACTGAGGGGTGTGGGGAGATAGGAATCAGTGTTAGACATTTAGTGCTCAAGTGATTCGCTGCCACAGTATCTCTACTTCCAGTTATGTCAGTGGAAATATGATCGAGAGTCATAATAACACTGAAACACATCTGCTAGAATCAAACATGTTGTAGTTTGAAAAGTCAGAATTATAAAGAGTAAATCATTTTGAAAATATCAGAAATTGAGTACTGAAGAAAAGGGCTCCAGTTCCTTTGAATTACTGCAAAACAACTATCTGATGATAAACACTGATCTTTCATTATTTTTTTTTCTGTTAAAATCCTTTCAGTTAAAGCAGAAATGTAAATATATATATGTATATATATATAATTATGTCTAGCACTATGTTAATGAGTGTATTAGAGGAGAGTTGGGAGGCTTTGGTGAAAGCTGAGTGTGCTGGTGTGCCACAGGTTGCAGAAACACATCCCTTCCTTACCTGAATTATGCTTTCTCTGCACAAAATGTCTTGAGATCTGGGGCTGGAAAAGGCAGCACCATCCTGCAGTGGAGGTGGGTTTGAGTCCCAGCTGTGCAGAAAGAGCTTACTCAGAAAAGAAACTTTAAGGCAATAATATTTCATATCTGGTGTGCTTGTGCTGCCTGCATTGTTTGCATTACCTGTTTTTGTTTCCCTGACAAATAAGAAGACTGTACAATAGCACTGAAAAATAGCAGGTTTTTCTCTCCACAACCCTACCAGCCCCCACTCCCTTTTGAATTAAAGTGTCAGGCTTTCTCTCTCCACCAAAAGGCCCATGTGGTAAAGTGCTTGCTTCAGAGACACTAGCCTTTTCTTCTTGTGGAAAAAAGGAGCTCCTGTTTTATGGTGGCCTGGAGGCTGAAGAGCCGCCTGCTGCCAGGGCTGCTGTTCTAATGGTTTCAGCAATCAGCCTGGCTCCGGTGGAGAGGCAGAATGGTCAGGCTTCTGCTTACCCTCTGTTTACTCTGTAACCTGGAGCAGCTCTGCTCACACTCTTCTCCCACCCACCCTGGCTGCCAGCTGACGTGAACATCCCGGAGCCTGGTATCAGCACAAAAATCACTAGAAAGAACCGGTTGTCGGCCTTTGCTAACCAGTGTGCTAAGCTCCTCTCTTGAAGAATGAGCCTGCCCTTCACTTTGCTTCCAGCAGCTGGGAAATGTGAAGGCGCAATGAGTCATGCTGCAGACCGGGTCTGAGCGAGAGCTTTTTTCACTTGTTGTTCACTGCTGTAGGAACAAGTTAGCACTGACCCCAATACTTCATTAGAAAAAGCTTTCAGTGTGTCAGCAGATTTTGAAGAATTGCTGACAGCTGTTATATTACAAAAACTATCCCATAAAACAGGGTTGTTTGAGTTTTTAATACTCCATAGCTAAAACAAATAAAACTCCTGTATCTCAAACCAAGATTCCTCACTACTTTGCTTATTTATTTATATTTACCAAGCCATTATTTTGCCATAAGGCATTAAAGTACTCAAAAGGATATTTGACAAGGCGAGCCTTGGAGGCCATCCTAGGTCAGTGCCAGGTACACCTGAAGGATTTGTGTGTGAGTTGTCACCAACTGTTACTCTGCTAAAGTGTCCATTAAGGTTAGAGAAAATAGTGTTGCTGGCAGATGGTCACATCTCAGCAGTGGAGTGTTGCATTATGCTGCTGCTAAATCTGTCATAATTGCTTTTGTACTAGACCCTGCTGAAAGATAGCTTTGTGTTAGGGCCAAATGTTCCAAAAAGTGTGAATAAACTCTGATGGCCCAACTGTTGCTTGTGTTTTTTCTGTAACCAGAACTTGATAGATTCTTGTCACAAGTTTTAATGTGATTCTGCAAGTGCTGCTAGAAAAGTAATGCCTTCTATTTTATTATATTGGCCCATGATATCAGAGGAAGCTGTCAGTGTTATGGCAGTAGAGAGTGAACCTTCACACCAATATTCCATTACATTTTGTTGCTGTGTGACAGATGGCAGCAGAGAAGCAGTCTTGTATGATGGTGTCTGACATGGAAGTGCACCTGAAGCAAACGTGTGTCATTGGATTCCTCCATGTGGAAAAAATGGCACCCACTGACACTCACTGACACTTGCTGAACATTTTTTAATACTAAACAGTGTCTGTGAGTGCAGTGAGGCAGAGGGTGGTTTGTTTCAGCAATGGCAACAGGGATGTGAAAGACAAGCCACATTCCAGATAGTCGTGCACAGCTGTCATACTATGAAATGAAGAGTGTCTCAATTACCTCATCTGTGCAAATTGGAAGACTACAACCAGGAAACTGTGTACGGATATGAATACCGGCTTTAGTGCTTTTGAAATGATGACGGCAATGTTGGAGTATCACAAACTTTGCACCAAGTAGGTCCCATGGGAACAGAAAAAACACTGTATGCAAGTTTTTTAGGACCTATTGAACCAATACAAGGCTGAAAGTGACAGTTTCCTGGATCACATCATTACTGGTGATGAGATGTGGTGTCATCTCTGTGAGCCTGGAGTCAAAACAGCAGTCCATGGAGTGGTGACATATGAATTCTTCATTGAAGAAAAAGTTCAAGACAGAGCCCTGAGTGGGTAAGGTGATATTTATTGTCTATGGGGATAGGGAAAGAGTGATTCTTTTGGATTTCCTGGAACCTGGACAAACTATCAACTCTGATCACTGCATTGCAACACTGACTAAGTTGAAAGCTCAAACTTCCAGAGTCAGGCTAGAGAAGACAACCTTTCTCTTGCCATACAATAACACCAGGCCCCATACCAGTTTTAAGACCATAGAGCCCATTGGTGATCTTGTCTGGATTGTCCTCCTGCACCCATCATAGAGACCCAATTTGGCACCTTCTGACTTACATCTCTTCAGGCCAATGAAAGACGGACTGCATGGGCAACATTTTCCTAGCAACAATGCTATGAGGCATCTCCACTTGTACAGATGTTTGTGAGCACAGCATGTAGGTTCTTGTTCATGGCTGGTGAAAATACGTAGCTAATGGTGGTGATTATTTTGAAAAAGAGTGCTTAGTAGCTGAGAATTTGCCCTATCAAATAGTGTTATTGTTCTTTTTGCATCTATTGTTGTTTCAGTGGAAATATACAGGAGACATTACTTTTGGAGCAATCTACATATATATATGTATATATATATATATATATGTATATATATATATATGTATATATATATATGTGTGTGTGTGTGTGTGTGTGTGTGTGTATATATATATATATAGGCTTTACAAGCAAGGAAAACTGTGCTAAGTCTTGGATGCATTCTTTATGGGTCCTGATCCCTGTGAACACAATGGGAGACTAACATATGTATTTGCAAAAAGATTTTAAAACTTGCTTAAGGTTTTTGTCTTTATATTCTTGCTTAAAATTGGCATGAGAAATTTTGGAAATCTCCTCACTGGCTACCTTAAAGTGAAATCCAACTTGGCATCTGTTTCTGAAATGCCTAGCATTTTCTGTCCTTGTTCTTGACAATTTTCTTCGATGAATCAACTGAAAGCTATTCCACGTCTGTCACTTGTTAAGCTGGGAAGCACCATGCTGGAAATTCCTGAATTGCTCTACTGTGAGGAGTAGGAAATATTTTTAAGGAGATGTATGTTATTTTTTATGTAAGCTGAAGGTCTTTTTATTTGCAAGACCTCTGCAAAAATTGTCATTCAGTTCCCACTTTAAACTTCTATGGAATGCTTGAAGACTACTTAATGGTCATTTACACAATATAGTTAGGATCCATTTATTCAGGTTGTTTTTTTAGCTGTTCTTTCAACTCCAGGAGTGCATGTATTGCCAACTAGAAAATGATCTGAGAATGCAGGAGACAGAGGTCAAACTCTAAAATCAGTGCAAATTACAGAAAATTATAGCTGCATAAAACCATGTATTTCTGTCTGAAGCACAAAACCTAAGCCCAAAGAATCATACTGAAGAAAGGATTTTCACAAATTTGACTAGTTACACAAAATGAGTCAAATTATCTGTGTGTGTGTGTTTTGAGTTGTAATGTTGAATGTTAGCATAGCCTAATTCACAAAGGATGCTACTACCTGAGCATGCATAGTTCTCTTGCTACTACCTGAGTGTTTAGGATTGGTAACAGGGTTTAAAGCAATTTCTAATAACTATGCGAAGCAACTCATAGTTCTTTGCTAAAGCTGTGATGAGCATTATTCAGATAATTTCTCTACAGCAACATACACCATTTATCTTCACTTCTTTTCCAACAAATTTATTCACAGTTTTACAAAAGTTAAATATCCCATTTTTACCTGCCATATTTTCATTTTGATCCTTCTCTCTCCCTCCTCTTTTAACATCAGTGTGATAGAGATGGGGCAAAACTTCAGGCATGAGGGACAGTTCTCAGACAGAACAGGTGAACTTCAGATATGTGGAATTAAAAATGCTTTTCTCTATGCACTGAGAAAAATCAGAGATTCATATCTTTAAAGAAATATTTTTACAAGACTTTTTTATCCTGTAAGTTCCACCTGCAATATTGGCTGTTTTTCAACTAGCTCTTCTTATGTTTATGTCCTATTCAATCAAGACAGAGCAGAAACCATTTTATGTCACCTCCTCATCCTCCCACTCTAAGAGGGAAGGTTAAGTAACAGGCTTCTGTGCAAAAGAAATGACCCCCTTCTCCAATGTTTCTAATTTCAGTACTTATTATTCAAATACGACTGTATATATTTCCCTGCTTCATTGTGTACCAAATTCTGTTGTTGGCAACTGGTCTGAATTTTTGTTCTGCTGCTTCTGTGCATTAGTGTCTGTACTTCTGCAACATGACGGAAGTCTGGACGTCGGCTAGTTTAATGCCCTGTTAACCTGAAGGAATTGACTGGAATTTATTGCCTTAGGTTAATCCCTCTGATTTTCACCTTCCTGCTTTGGATAATATGTATTTCACTGTGTGAAATCCATGCCTGATTCAGTAGCAGTTACGTTAACAACAGTGGGATCCTGGTTGGGGACAAGGCTGAGGATGTAATTCCCTTGTTGCTCCAGATATTTTCTGTTGGTAATTGTGCATATGCTTTCTGCCTGCTGTTTTGATCCTGCTGTTGCTATTGTTTGCTGGAGACTCATGCTGGTGTGTCCTGCCTCCCTGCCCAGCCTAAATTCCATTGTACCCACCCCACAGGCCTTTTGTGTAATGCCAAGCTAGCAAAAATCCTGGCATCGGATTCTTTCACTGCCTGAGGGAGATATGTGGGAAAGGCAGTTCACCACAGTCACAACTGAGACTTGGCAAACACAGCACAACAGTTTCCACTAGAATTCTCTCTGGCTGAAAGATGATTTTGCTTCAGGTGCACACACATCCACTTTCTGTGTTTGCTGTTCAGTTTTATTTGCCAGAACAACAAAGGAATGCAGCTGTTGGGATTTTATACTATGGTTTTCACACTGCAAGTGGCATGTTGTACTAATCTATTATTTATATTACAGTAGTCCCTTAAGGCCCTCTCCAACATCTGAATCCCATTGTTCTCACAGTATAAAAAAGACATAGTTAGAAACAGACCCCAGCACAGAATAACTTACAGCAATTTACAATGACTAAAGGAAGATTTAAGAGGACATAAGCATCTAAGTATCTGAGAATGACAAGATCACCCCATTTTCAAGCACCACCCTACTCCTGAAAGGACATAAACCAAACAGAAGTCACAAAGAGTCGTCTAAAATAAATAGATACCATCCCTTGCCTAATCCAAGGCTCTTCCAGCAGACTCAGATGTTCCCATAACAAAGAGACAGGAGAAAGCTAAACTAAGCTCTTCAGTGATTCAGAAACAGGTGCTCTAATTGGTTGCCTGTTGCAGTGACAGTTCAGCCTCAGCTTGCTACAGCAGAAGGTGTGCAGGTCCAGTGCCACTCATCTCCTCCTGAAGGAGGACTTTGAACCTATAGCAAGAATATTCTGAAGTAAACTCCATCCAGGCTCTCTGGATTACACCTAGTACAACCCTCCAAGGTAGACAGGGGAAGAATGTTCTTGCAGGGGCAGGTGCTCTAGTACAGTAATATGTGTGGAGATAGAGTTCGCTTCCTATTTTGGTATCTGTGAATGCATTCGACATGAGACATAAAACTAAAACATATCCAAAGAGATAAGTCTGCAAATTTTGCTACACCACTCTGAGCTAAGAAGAATGTCTGGAGATAGCAGAGAGCTGTAAATATCTCAGAAAGACAAGATTTGACATATTTTGAAATGATCCTGGCCTATATCCGAGGCAAACAAGCATTCAGACCCAACACAGGTAGGAACAGCCAACAATAAGAACAAAAAATCTACAAAGGAGGAGGGAACTGGAAACAAAAAAGTTGTTGGTTCTTGCAACCACATGTGCTATGAATCAGTATGCCTCCTTACTGAAGAGGTTTCCTCGAGCTGTTTGCTATCACTTCAACTCCTCTAAAAGGCTGCAGTTCTTTCTGGGCTTCTGGCATTCCTGTTAGAGAAATTGCGCCCAAAGCCATCTCATGCAAAATGGAGTGGGCTGGCAAAGAGCTTCTCAGGCTATTTAAGGCAACCTCGTTTACATTCAGTGAAACAGGTTGGGGGATACACTTCTGAGAAGCAGTGAAAGCAGATCGAAAAGGGCGGTAGTTTCTGGCACGTTCAAAGATTGTAAATTTCAAATGTCTTCACCATGAATGTTTTGTGTTACTCTCCTCATAACTATTAATATCAATGACATTTTTCTGTGTGATGGTTTCTTTTCCTGACTTATACAAAAGAAGGCAGGCCACACAGGACGACTTCAGTCTGAGATCTAGCAAGATCTTCTTTAGTTCACCTTCCTTCCTTCTTTGTTTATTTTTTATTTTATTTTTTTTTATTATTTTTTTTTCCCCCTCAGTTTTATTTTCTCACTTTTAGGAGGCAGTTAAAGTGTGATGGATCTTTGGTCCATCAGATACCAGATGCTGTGTTGGTTGTCTCAGTTCATGACTTTCTGACCCGTACCTCAGTTAGCAAATGTCAGTTTGTCTCTGAGTCCTTGGCGGAGTTAGCAAAGACTGACTCCTCCATTTTTCACTTGAGGCATTGTCATGCTGTTGTCAAACAGAGAAGAGTCCTGTTTCCATCTTTGATTTGGGGAGATTAACAACAGGGCACAGCCCTTTTTGGAGTTCATTTTCTTTCCCATCTGTGGATTTTAAAAGCCTTTAGACAGCTGCCTGCTCTGGCCAATGTGAAACCAAGGGTTTCACGTTGCTGGAAGACAAAAATGAGTTTCCTTCACTCTGGAATAGCAGTTTTGTTTTGTTTTATGTTATGTTAATTTTTGCATATGTTTCTATCTATCTAGTCAATATTTACTGCTGAACTATTTTGTCCATTAAGTCTTGAGAGGGAGAGGACTGTAACTTGGAGCCTGCTGACAGGATCTGCAGCTCAGGAACATTCTGTTGGCATAAGGGATACTTGAGATTTGCCAAAAAGAAATGCAAGAAGGAGGCTTTATCTGAGATAGGTCACACACTGTGTTTTGGATTTGGTTCCCTCCATCTGTTTGCCATAACTCTCCATTCTTGGTCCAGGAAAAAGCTTTTCTGGAGCATGTCATCTTTCTCTGTTCTCCTAGTCAAACACTTAGATTCACCCTACACTCTGCTTCATTCGTCGGTCAGCTCAGCAGCAGTTGCGAAGGCTGAGTGATGAGGTCACTACTGCGGAAAGGATAGTAATATATTCCAAAACAAATCAAAGCAGTTCAGACGTATAAAATGTCCATGCACATTTGCCTATGTTGAGATATGCGCATGTGGAGTTATGAGGCGTTGTACTTTCACTGAGCTGAAAGATCTTAATATTAAAGAAAAGGAAGACTGCATAACATCTTCAGCCTTCAGGGTCAATGGACTATTTGGGACAACTTTATTTATTTTTCCAATGCAACATGCATATCAGCTTTTGACCTTTCATGTGTAGTTACTGATATCACCATTTTTTTAGGTACACTTATGTGCTTTTCTGGCAAAAGCAATGACAGGGTAAAAATTCTGATTGTGCAGAGGTCATGTCTGCAGAACACAGAATAGGTATGGCAGGAGTGAAATCAAGATTTCTGTAACCAAAGGCAAACAAAATCGTCCAAGGAATAAAAACTTAAGAGGTTAGAAGGAGTAGTTTAGAATCTGGTATGCAATGCGTTCTCAGCCAAATAAAGGGCTTTTTTTTTTTTCTTTTTTCTTTTTTGTCTCTTTCACCATGACTTAAGTTCAAATAATTCAATAAAATTCAAATTGTTCAATAAAATCTGAAAATATGTGAAAGCCTATTTTCCTGCTGCAAAATGCCTTCTAATTAGCTCAATTTAACAGCAAATTGCAGTGGGACTATTCAACTGATGAAAAAGCCTTGGAATTATATAGAAAATGAAAAATGGGTTAATCTTGACCTCATTGGTGTGATTTGTTTCAGATGTGGATCTTCTCCAGGAAGTGAAGGTTTGTATGTGATCAGTATCCCATACCCTTCCAGAATATGCAAAATATACTGAAGAGCAGATATCATTCTTTAAACTGAAGGATAATCTACTTCTTGGCAGAATCCAGGGGAACAATCCAAGGGACTGTTTATTTTTGTTTTGTTCTAAAGAATAGAAATTACTTGGATTCCTGTTTTAAGACACCTGCATACATAGTGCCACCTTACAGATCCAAGCCTGGGATCTCTATTGTGGTTATTCTTGTTCACTAATATTTCCATTTCTCTGGGCATGAGTATACATTGTTATATTTTTTTTCTCTATTAATTGTTTTTCCACTAGTCTCTCTGCTTTTACTTTTCCAGAGCTGAATACCCAAAGTTTATACAGTCTAGAAGAACAAAGTGCTAAGTTTGAGCTTACTTTATAATACTTTGCTGTCCTAGGCTTCAGTTTTTTTTCTTCACATTTGGCAATGCCCCAGAGTCCATGTGCCAAACATTGTATAAATAGGAGTAGTCATGATGGTGCTTTAGGCAGCTTACAGTTTAATTAAAGACAGGAAAACAAGAACTAATTGCAAAACAATAGGAAAGAGACTGAGGGCAATTATTAAAATGTCATATATTTAAATGGGCTCGATTTGCACAGTTTATGTAGAGCTTCAAATCAGAAGCCCAATGGCTTTGACATACAATTGCCATGAAATCATGTGTTTTCCTAACATTTGCTCTGCTTTAACTCCTTTTCTTTGCCTCTCATGAAGAAGCAGTTCTGCTGTTTGTATAATGTTCTCTCTCTCCTTCTCTATATTCCAACCACTCACATGGAAATGTCAGGATTCACATCGTACCACTATCAAGAAGATACACTGGCATAGAGAAACTATACTAGAATTTCTTGAGATATTCACTCATTCCTGGGTCTGCTCTTTGGAGCAAAAATAATTTTTAGCTTGTATATTCCAAACTGTTCCCATATGTACTGTCTGGGCAGCCATACTGTGAGTGCCTTGTAGCCTTTGATATAATGATCATTCTGTGAGAGACATGATTGCTGTCATGAATACTTTACAGATGAATAGGCAGAAGCTCTTGTGCTGAAGACAGCCTAACGTGGCTGCATCAGTGCAATTGGGTAGCATTCTTCCAACAAGACAGAGCTCTTCTTCACTCAGTTGCTGCTCTTGGAAGTGCTACAAGGATCTCCTATTAAGACAAGCTAAGGGAGCTGGGCTTGCTCAGTCTGGAAAAGGGAAGGCTCAGGGGAGACATCACTGTAGCCTTCCAATACTTAAAGGGAGCTTATAAGCACAAGGAAATCAACTTTTTACATGAGTAGATAGTGATAAAACAAGGGGCATGATTTTGAAGTGAAAGAAGGGAGATTTACATTAAATGTTAGGGGGAAATTTTTCACTGAGTGGGTGGTGAGGCACTGGGACAAGCTGCCCAGAATCCCATCCCTGGAACTGCTGATGGCCAGGTTGGTTGGGACCCTGGGCAGCTTGATATAGTGCCTTGTTTAGTAGTTGGCAGCCCTACCATCAGCAGGGGGCTAGAACTGGATGATCTTTGATATCCCTTCTAACTCAGACCTTTCTATGATTCTGTGATCTCCCCTCTCTTGTCTTATCAGAAGACATAAGAAGACTTCTTGGCCTGGTGCAGCTGTTGATGTCCTGCTCCCACTCTAGATTTCGCAGATACCTAAAGTGTCACTATCTCAGCAAGAGATTGCTGTCTGCATGAGGCACATGGATAACAGGAGGAGAGACAAGACAGAGGCAATATTGTTTGGAGGAGGAAAAGAGTCTGAAAGGCTGTGTGAGAGACTTGTGAGTGGTGCCAGTCCCTAAGGCAGTTTTTGCCTCAGAACTCACACAGCTCGTCACAAATGTCCATTTCACAAAGGACTTCCAGTCAAGGAAGTCCCACCCTGTCCATAAAGGATGGTCAAGCTGAGGGTCACCAGAGAGCGATGCCCACTGTGCGTTCTGCCTTTATGGAGTGAGCATGTTAGCCTGCCCTGAGACAAGAACAATAGAAGCATCCAGGCTGGGATGGATGCCTGCAGGGTGGTGAGCTGGCTAATACAAGACCACAGGGCTGGGCTTTGCCTTCCTATTATCTCTTGAAAGGAAGCTCTGCGCTGAAGCTAGTGAAGGGATAAAAGATGAAAGCCATGTCAACTGAATTTAGAAAATGTTCTCATTTAAAGGCAGGCCTTTATATCCCAGCAGCAGTTTCTCTTCCTAGGAAATTTATATTTGATCACTTCTGTGACCTCATTTTTAATTAGTTTCAGATACTTATTGTGTCTTCAGTAATTCTTTGCCTGAAGTGGTGATGATATTTTTTTTTAGACAGATTTAAAATGTGGCATATTTTCCATTGTCCTGTGGTACTTTCCCTCTAATGACCTATCCTTTCTTACTAAAACAAGTTTATGCATTTTGATGTATGTGAAAAATATCTCACCTATAAAAAATATTTCTCTCCCTGAGCTATTTCTCAAACTGAAATAGAGAAGCTAAAAAGTCTAAAGAAAATAAATCATTATTGTCCCTAGGAACATGTTCCTCCTCACTATTTTAAGAGCTAGACTAAATGCATTAGGATTAGCTTCAATAATAACTGCAAGATTATGTACAGGTCCTCACACAAATCTTCATCCTTGCATTTGTATTCAAAATATTTAAATTTCTTTCATCTGCTTAATGAACATACGTGGTGTGGTTGTTCATTAATTAAGCATGTTCTTTCTCTTCCTAGTGTACAGGTAATGAGGATGCCCATCACTAAAGTCTTAGAGAATTATCTACTTAATTTAACTGTTTCCTTTGTTCTCTGTGAAACCAAATTACCTAAAATTTGTAATTAAAATCTTTTAAAATTTCTTTTAAAATGTCTTTCCAAAGTATTCAATTTAAAAGTAAATACTTTTTTTATTTCTCAGTGGACCTTTGCAGATTGTACATGTTTGTAAGTTAAGCTAAGCTTTTAAATTAAAAGTAAGGATTTATTTGTTTTCCATGTAAAAGATGTGAACATTGATACATTCTGGTTCTAATTAAACTGTATATCTGCATAGATAGTGCGTATAATTGACAGAAGAAATCAGAAAAATGAATTCCCAATACAATAGTGCTTTCCATACAACAAGAGCAGTTTATACATACATGTCGTGATGTAAGATCGCATGACTGCATGGCTGCTGGTAGAATATTTTTGTGTGGTTCAGTGTTATTTCTTATAGATTTCATAATGCTGGCATAGAGAGAAGTAAATAAGACAGCAGAGATGCAGGTTACTGTATAGGACATAGCTTATTAAGAACATTTAGTCACAAGATTCACAGTATCATGCTGTATGGGAACCTGCTACTTGATTTTCTTACATATTTTCACACTTCTAAATGTCAAAATGGTTTATTATTTGCCTCACTTTGCCACTACACAGATCCCAATTTGCAAAAACAAGCAGAATTCCACACACACAAGAACTATTTTGATATATTTTTTTAAAGATGTACAGGAATGCATCATTCAATTGTTTTAATGACACGATTCAAAAATCTGAAGAAAAGGCATCAGATGGAATAATCTGCTATCCTAAGGCTTTCCCTCACACCAGTGTCTGCTTTGGTGGTGTTGTTTGTTTTTTTTTAATCATAATTATCTTAGCCCAAAAGGTCATTTATTTTGGAAAGCTACACTGAGAACGTCATTTATATCTATATTCATAAGTTTTCTTGAAATAGTGATGCATGGTCTTTGATGATGTTTTGAAGTACTGAAGGAAAGTGCAAAATTATCATTATTTTTCCTCTTTAGGAATAAAGAAAAAAGCCTTGGTTAGAATTAAGGAATCTGTGTGTGTGTGTATGTGTGTGTGTGTATGTGTGTGTGAAAATATTAAGGAGCATGTGAGCTAAATTTCTCAGAAAATCCACTGTTTGTATGAAAACGTGTCATAGTTTTTCTGTTCACTTATTTCTATTTTTGATGTGGTTGAAGGGATCTTAGGCATACTTTTACTCATTTTTTTATGTTTGAATCTCGTTATAACTCTCAACCTGCTGATGTTGAAGGGTCTGCAACTATTGGGCTGAATCATTTGCTGTTAAAAAATTACACCTGATGTGACATGTCGAGGCTGAAATAGTATAGAGGGCCTACTTTAAGCCTGGTATACCTGCATTATTTGATTTTTTCTAAATAGCTTTGGAAGAGAGAGTAGAAGTGTAAACGTGACATATAAGACTCCATTTTAAAGTGAAGCACGATATAATGGGATATGTCTAAATAATGCCACATATGGGTAATTAGAGTTGAGGTCAAGATAGACAATGGAGAAGTCTGGTTCAATAATTAGTCTTTTTTTTTTTCTGGTGATGAAAAGATGGATGAAGAGAGGGTACAGTCCGAGTGAGAATTTTTGCTTAGAGCAGTCATGAAGTCGAGAAATTACCAAATGTTGTAAACAAGTACACTGAAATAAATTCATCATTTTTGACTGATGTGAATTCTGGCTGGAGAATGGAGACATAGGATAGATAGTTTTCTTAAAATAATTTTTTACAGCTTTTGCATTTCAGAAATAAAAATACAGCCAAGTGGATACTTCATTTTTTGCAAGTCTGAAAGTTTTTGAAATGGGAATCAGCTCACTTCATATTATTCTTTTATAACTCATAGCTTGATGCAGTAAGCCATAATTATACAGAGTTACGCAAATCTAAACTACATTTGCAACCTAGGTTCTCTTCCAGGGCTTAATTCAATTTCTTCTAAACATTCAATGTAGTTTTCCTAGTCTAAATTTTTTTAAAGATAAACAATTTCATAATACTGATTAAGAGTAAATTCAAACCTTAATTCCAGGTAGCTCAAAATTCAGAGACATTCTAGTTTGAAAAAACAAAACAAAACAAAACAAAAAAAAAAAACACAGATGTTTCTGTGAGTAAATTCGTGATTACAGAAAGTAGCACTATACACTGTAACTGCTTTTGTCAGCAAACAAGAAGAATGCAAAGAAAATGAATTCTAATGCTTTGGGGGCAGTAGTGAGGTAGCTGCCTCTTTCTAAGCCCTGATATTACAAGCTCATAGATTATAGAGAATGTTTATCAGCTTTGCAGTATAAATCAATCATATCAATATTATTAAGCCTTTTATCTAAGAACTTCAGTTACAAAGTTTGAAAATTTGAAGTTCTTTCACTGCCTAAGAACTTAGGTGTGTATGAGAGTCTGTGATGTTGCAGATCCGAATGCAGTAGATAAAGTAATGAATGTATTTTGTCCATCTTTCTTTTACGTTAGTGCTGCTAGCTTGCTTTTAGCTCAGTAATACATGTGATTTTATCTTCAAATAAATGTAACAAAATATACAAGTAAGAGAGAATTCTCCATTCATCTGCTAATATTAACTGTCATGAAAAATCATTTCTTCAGAAGCATTATCTAAGTCATGCTACATTTTCTTGAAAACCTCTTTTGACTTCAATTTAACTCGGACTGCTTTTAGCAGGTTTCAAATCTCTTTGAGAACGTCTGCTTATACAATTATATACATCATATAGAAACAGTTGTGCATTAAATGTATTTTGTACTACCTAGAAATAAATGAAGATTTGGTAGCTGATGTTAAATCCATCAAAGCCAAATAATGGATTTTGATGAGCTTCTGGTTAGTCTTTGGATTGAAAACTTAAAAACTAGTAGAAAAAAAAATAAAAAAAAGATATTAAAATAAATGTTAAGGAGTTTTTCAAGCATCAAAAAAGATTAAAGTTGTATTGCCAAAAAATAAGTAAATGTGGAGCATATGATGAACAATAATTTGTTCTACAGATAGTATTTTTTTATTTTTTTTATTTTTTTTTAATTAGCAGGTTTAAAAAAAAAAAAAAACTTTCCTGAAAAATACCATTTTCATTATATTTGTCACTAGAAATAAGATCACAGAAACAACATACATGTCAAAATGAGAGAAATGAACATCATATTTTATACCCTGATGGTTTCTATTCTCCTCAAAGTGGATGGTCTGTTCTCCTCAAAGCCGTACATTGCATGGTAGTAATCTGGAGAACTGTGATGAACTATTGTTCATCAGTGTAGAGAAATGACTTCACTTTTTAATCAAATATTAATAATGAAAATCATGTACAGTCTTATCTATTTCTTTACCAGATCAGATAATAATAATAGGCTCAATAAAATGCATGAAAACTAGCTTTTAAAATGTCTCATGTAGAAATGACTTTCCCAATTCTCTTGGCTTTCTCTCTCTGAAAGTAACTGATCTTGGAGCAATTTTTTTCCTTGTCTCCTTTTGCTACTGGTGTTTATTATAGAGATAAGGCAGAGGTCTAGACACCAAAAAAATCTGACTTTTGTTCCCAGTTCAACCACAGACTTTTATTTGACCTATGACAACTCATTTATCTCATCTTCAAAGGCACTAGGGAGAATAAAATTAATCACTGTGATGCCCTTAGATGCTATGATGGAAGGGTCATACTCTTCTATTAACTACATTTAGGAGCATCTCATTTATTTGGGGAAAAAAAGAAGCCCTATAAAACCAAACCACCACCAGCAATGACAACAACAAACAGACATAAATAATTTTATTTATTCCCTAGTTGTTTGTGTTTTCTTTTTTTCTCTTTGTTTCATGCATATAGTTGCCTTCAAAGGCATCACAAGTTGTTTTATACAATCTTTTCATTAAAAGATGTTACTGGAGTTTGTGATTTAGGAGAATGACCTGTTCTTTGAAATCCTGATAATGTTCTTAGATATTGTAGAGAAAATAAAACATTTTTTTTTCAAAAAGAAAGTGCTTGTATATCATGTGTGTGTGTGTGTGTGTGTGTGAGTGCGTGTACATGCATGCACTTTCAGGTGTTCTCACGCTCTGTAAACTCCAGCTACTACACTTAGAATGAAATGGTATTCTCAGTATATCACCTCACTTTTCATAGACAACTTTCCTCAAACACATAGCAAATGAAATGTACCTTTAAATAATACTTGAATCTTATGAAAGAATGGCATTACTTTGGCCACAGCAACCCCAGGCAGCATTACAGGCTTGGGGCAGTGTATCTGGAATACTGTGTAGAGGAAATGAACCTGGGGGTATTGGTTGATGCTCAGCTGAACGTGAGCTAGCAGTGTGCTCAGGAGGCCAAGAAGACCAACAGCATCCTGGCTTGCATCAGAAACAGTGTTGCCAGCAGGAACGGAGAAGTGATTGTCCCCCCTGTACTCAGCTCTGGTGAGGCCACACCTCAAGTACTGTGTCCAGTTTTGGGCCCTGCACTGCAAGAAAGACGTTGAGGTGCTGGAGTGTGTTCAGAGGAGGGCAACAAAGCTGATGATGGGTCTGGAGCACAGGCCTTATAAGGAGTGACTGAAGGAGCTGGGATTGCCAAGTCTGGAGGAGTCTCGGGGGAAACCTTATTGCTCTCTATAACTACCTGAAAGGAGGTTATTGTGAGCTTGGAGTCAGACTCCTCTCTCGTTTAACTGGTGATAGGAC
This sequence comes from Coturnix japonica, assembly GCF_054131305.1. Lineage (NCBI taxonomy): Eukaryota > Metazoa > Chordata > Aves > Galliformes > Phasianidae > Coturnix > Coturnix japonica. Next base: position 94,593,399 of record NC_140663.1, on the reverse strand, counting down.
TGGAAGGAATGGCTTCAAGCTGCACCAGCGGAGGTTCAGGCTGGATGTTAGGAAATGCTACTTCTCTGAAAGAGTAGTCAGGCAGTGGAATGGGCTGTCCAGGGAGGTGTTGGGGTCACCAATGCTGGAGATGTTCAAGGAACATTTGGATGTTGTGTTGAGGGACATGGTTTAGTGAGAACTATTGGTGCTGGGTGGATAGTTGGACTGGGTGATCTTGTGGGTCTTTTCCAAACTTGGTGATTCTATGATTCTATGATTATGTAAGACATCTGTGCAGCTTTTTTCTCAGTAGTAATACACTCTTCTAGTGGAAAAAGAAAAATATAAAAGTACTTTCAAAGTAACTCAAAGACTATCTTCTATTAGAGTAATAAGTCAATCAGTATTGAAGGATCTGTGCTGACCAGGTATTATTCTATGAGATTTCTTTCAATGGGTTACTATACCAAGTATCCCATGCCAAACTTCTTGTGCCCACTTAAGCAATACACAGTTGTATCTGCTGTTGATCAGGGGTAGTCACACATTTGTTAAAGGCAATTGTGATGTGTAAAAGTTGTCCACAGATCCCCTCTTAAATTTTGTTCTCCATCTGCTATTAAAAATCTGGATTAATCCCTCTGATGTGAATTTTAATGGAATTTCTTTTCAGCTTGTGGAAGTTTTCAGATTTTATAGCTGAGAGGAATATTAATATTTCTAGTTTGTTGTTTTTTCTTTTAAGTATCAACTATGTCTTGCTTAAATTTAACAACTTTTTAAAGATACACTTATTTCAGCATTAAGAACTACTGGATTCCTATGGCATATTTTGCTATAGTAGAGATTGCTAAATCAAGGACCACAACAAGGACTCAAAATCTCTAAAACTACATTGCAGGATTTTTAAATGTGCAGCTTTTTTCCTGGTTTATTCTGAATAGAACTATAGGCAGAAATACATTTTGTGGTCTACCACAAGTTAAGTGTCATGGAATGAGAGAGGAGCAGAAACTGAGCGTGATATTACTGTTCCAAACTGCAATAACAGAGCATTTGAGTACTCTTGCCTGATTTCAATACTTTGTTAAATTCCTAGTGGTTCATTAGCATGGATAGTTGTCCACTGTAATTGATTTTTGAGGTGCCATTAGTGAGTGCTATAACCAGATCTGAAACTGGCCATTGACAGAGGTCAGACACTTTTTGTCTCCTTTTCCAGAGCTCTGAAGGAGAGGAAGCAATAAGAAGGAAGTTGCCGGTTTAGAAATCCATAATCACAATCTTTGGCTGTATGAACAAGTATGCACACTGCATACATTGTGGTGCAATCGCCATGACAGAAATTGCTTTCAGACAGTAAAAGGCACACATACTCTTTTTCTGACCAGCATGTGAGGAATTTCAGAGCTCACAGAGCTGAAGTCTGTGTGCCAGCTCTAACAGGGTTATTTTACACTTCACTGCTTCTATATTGATTTTGCTGACTCAAAGCTATCTCAGATTCTGTTGGTCTTTTCCACTGAAAAGGGATGACTGATTTTTTAATACTCTGATGAAACTGTGCAAATGTGTACCAAAGCTACTTGATTGATTGCATGAATTATTGTCCGAGAATCTACTTTTTGGCATGGATACCTGTCTCTTGATCTATGTCAACTGAGAAAGAGAGAGATCAGTCTCTTCTTGACCCTTGCTGTTTGTTTCTGCCCTGTCAAACGTGTCATAAGCACAAAAAGGCTTATTCTTTTTCAAATTCGGTATTTCAGATATTATCTATAAAAATAATTATAAAGCTATCTGCTGAATGCAATGAGTGCCAGTAAGATTTTAAAATCCAAGTGCTGTAACAAGATTTATATTTCTAGACATCAGTGAAAGTCTATGTGAAGACCTGCTGTGGAAAATTTGTCTTATATTCATGGGTGTAAGCTGATTTTTGTTAAATTAAAGCCAGAGTGCCATATATTGTCACAGAACAGAGATGCAAAATGCTATTTTAACCCTCTTTTTAGAGCTTTTGCAATGAGTATGATAGAGGTGCAAGCTGTTAATCATTATGTTTAAGTTAATGAGTTTATAAAGCATATTCATCAAAGTTCTATGTCAATGCAAATTCTTTAAAAAAAAATTGTTTAGTAAAATATAAAAATTATGTACAGGAGCACTAAAAAACTCACTCAAAGTATATCTACCAGAAAACATTACTGAAATCCCCCTTTCACATTAGTGAGGAGCTAAAAGCAAATCCCATATGGTGTTTGGATCTTTTTAGCTCTCAGAAATAAAAATCAAAGGAAAAAAGTGGAAGCTAGCTATCTGAAGGGGTGGCATTATCAGCCAGACACTAGTGTTACACTATCTTGTTTTAGTTGCAACCGTACTGTTGTTTGATTCAGTGCTCTGGTTAAATTTTCTTTGTCATTGCTTTAAATTCCTGTTTCTGATACTCATCTAATGCTGAACAAAAAGTTTGCAATGTTTATTTTGATCCCTTACATGACACAGTATTTCTAAAATTCTGTTTATTTTGCTCCTTTTTACTCCTCGAAATTACTGGCCTGACTTTTCAAGTAATTAAATGTAGTCAAGAAAGATTTAGAGAAATGCTGTTCCTTTTTAATAGCATGGTAGAAAATGTATCAACATGAGCATTTGACTGTGGAATGGACCCAGTAACCCCCTGGCTTGTGTGTTTATAGGCATTATCTTTAATGGCCCATTATGACAAAATAGAGATAGTAAAATCTTACTGCTAGTATTCCCACCAATGTGCACAGTCATTTATAGTCAGCAGAGGGCTAAAAGTTTAAAGGTCAGGAGAGATAGAAAATGTGCTGTTCTGCTAAGGAGGCTAAAAATGCAGGGAGTAGGGTGCTCCAGGACCCGAGGCCATGGCTGATTTTCTGGTGTTGTTGTTGCTGGCCCAGGGTAAGTTCATGCAAAATCCAATGCTTTCAGAATGAATTATTCCCTTTTCTTAATGTTGAAATAACATGATCCACCGGAGATTCTGCATATGTTTCCTTTTGTTGTTTTACCTGGTATGTTTACTAGAGAAAGAGACCCATTTTTGTTTGATCATCTCTTTCCTGGCAGGCTGTTAAATCTAAGGGAAGCATTTTCAGCAAGCTGGTTGCTTACCACTGTGCTGAAGTTCCTGTTACTGCAAAATACATTTTAGCATCTGGGTACTGCCACTGCCAAGCATGTGCAGCTGCCTTTGGGGATCAGCTCAGGTTTTGGCTCTGGTAATTGGAACAAATCAAAAGTAAGGATAAAATTAAATAAATAAATAAAAAGCACTGTCAGCAAGGCTAGTAACACACTTACTGACTGATGAGTAGTATTCACACTGCAGAGTAGACAAGTGACCACTATATATTTTGTTTCCCTGGTGGAAGCTGTCTTCAAATCCAATCCTTTTATTTAATCTGTGGAAGTTCAGAATTAGCAGAGGTGAGCTTCATGTAACCATAAAGTTGATTGCATTTCTTCTATCCCAACACCCTCATGCAGTGGTGAAGGTTGTAGAGGAAAATTAAGGTTTAAAGGTACTTTGACAATATTTCCTGTTGGTTCAGCCACAGTCTTTACTAGCTCCATGTAGAAGTGTCACCAGACTAGCTTCTCCTGTGACGTATATAATGGTTTCTGTATCTCTCTGACTCTTTCTCATGAGAATTTCACAGCCAAAAACAAGGGAACAATATGATTTTCTTTGGTCACTTCTGATATATCCTTCCTGTGCAAACTGAGAGAGACTGATGAGATATCCCTTTCTGTTGGTTATATTGCCTTCAGAGAGGCCAGGGAGTTGATGACATCTTAAGGTCTCTTCAGTCTTGTGGGACAGCACATGGAAACTTTGTAATAACTGGAAAAAGGAGAAGAGGGAGCCGCAAGAAAAACAAACTGACTGACTTTTTGGTGAGGCCTTCAAAGATACCGCCTCTTTTTTAGAGTATATTTTATGACAGAAAAGGCTTTTTGTGTGTTCTTTAATCATATTCATGTTTAGCTTACTACAAACTGCAGTATTGGTGACTTGAGTGCTCTTCTGAATGTATGCACAAGTTCATTCCTGCGCTTGTGCTAAACAGCTAAGCATTTGTCACACAAGACTTTTTGTTATGAAACTCAGAGTGAAGCAGCTCTGGCCACTGTTTTACATAAACTCTGAGCCTGTTACAATGGATGGCTGCCATTGCAGTGTTTGTAGTAGCAAGATTTCCTTTCTGCCCTACTTTTCTGTTGCACGCATTGGGCCAGGCCCTCTGGAGCATTATTAGATCAGTTAATGTCATTCCCATACCACAAAGCTGCCCTGAGACCAGCAGCAGCAGCCAAGGAAGGATCCTTTCAGCCTGAAGGAATCCACGAGTGACTTATAAATACTGAACAACTCTGCTGTCACTTTTCTTGCTGTAGCCAGTACAGGTGATATACTCAGTGTTCTCTCAGCTCCTACAACCTGGGTTTATAGTCTCCAGGCATCTTCACATTGTGGGATGTTCTAGCACAATAGATTATTGTACTCTCAGGTGCTATGCTGAACATATCTTGGCCAAAATCATCTGTGACAGTAAAGGGAGGTAGGATTTGTCAACAGGCATTGCGGGTAGTTATTAAGGGAATAACATGTGAGACAATAAAACAAAAATCATATGCAATGTGAAGTATTATAAAGAAGTCTTTAACAGAGCTGGATACAATTATGTTAAAAACAACAAAAAGATGTGCCTGTGAAGATTTTATTGGAGGAAGAGAGAATGAGAATGGGAAATACCTAGTTGTGGATTTGCATCTGGGTCTAGGAAGACATCTAGGACTACAAAGGTCTGTGATCAGGCTTTCTCAGAGCTCTGAAGTCAATGCCTCTTTCTCTTTCCCTGTTAGTGCTGTTCCAGATAGCACAGATACCAATAGCTGAGTATTTCAGACAGTATTATATAGAAAATATCTTAGAGAAGATAATTTTCTTCCTATAACTTCTGCTATGCAATAACTATTTGACAAACATCAGGTTAAATTACCACCATATTTACCTGAGCAAAAATTTCCTTTTCTCTAGCTCCTTGCAGGATGGGCAAAGGAGCACATATACACAAATGTATATATTTATTATCATATTGTAACATATAAGTTGCAGGAGATGTCATTTATTTTGTAGGAGAGTCAAAGTCTAACTGGCATGCTGCAGGTAGATTGCTTGAGTTGCTGAAGATATGAGCCGGCATTGTGCCCTGGTAAACCAACAGGGCAACTCATACTCTGGAGTACATTAAACACAGCCAACTGGCAAAAGGAGGTGATTGTCCCACCATATTTAATATTAATGAGTCAACAGCTGGAGTAAAGTGTGGAGTTCTGGACTCTATAATTTTAGAAGGATGTTAAGTTACCTGAACATTCCCAGAGTATAACAGCAAAGCTAGTAAAAGGGCTGGAAGTCACATCCTGTGCAGAGCAGCTAAGGGCACTGGGTTTGTTAAGCTTAGAATAAAAGAGGTTGAAGGGTGACCTCATTGCTCTCTACAGCTTCTTGGGAAGGGGAAGGGGAAGAGAAGTATTGATATTTTCTTCCTGCTATCTAAAGACAGGATACATGGCTGTGGCTCAAAGCTGCATCAGGGGACATTCAGGCTAGACAACAAGAAAAACATCTTTACCAAGAGAGTAATTAAACTCTGGAACAGGCTTTCTAGAGATCTGCTTGATGCCTGCCTGTGTCTAAGAGGCATTTGGATAATGCTCTTAATTAGAACAATACGCATTTACCAAGCTTTCGTCTTCCTTGTTCCCCTTCTCATGTAATGCATATTTTATTGAATTATCTGACCCAGACCTGTAGACCTCCATCATAATATCATTAAGCATGCACACTTGGACTGGTGTGAGGCTAGCAGCCTTTTTGTAATTGAGTATTCCAGTAACTGCAATTGTAATTTAAATGGCAATTTGCATGTAGAGAGCTGCCCTCCCTAAGCAGATCAAATATTAGTATCAGCTCTGGAGAACTGTGCCACAGGGGATTAGGGAGGGGAATGTTGAGGGTGCCTGAACAGGCAAATTGCTTTTACTAGGCTCCTCTGCACAGGACAGAGAGCACAAAATGCGAAATCTCCCAGCAGAGCAGTGAAAGGACATGGTTTGCTTCCCAAGGGATTCCCATTAGACAGAGTGGAAGAAAGCAATAGCGGTAGAGAAGCTGTAAGCCAAAGGTGGACTGGGGGGCAGCTGATGTGAAGCACTCTCCTCAATGACGAGACAAGAAATGCAAGGAAAGCATGCAGGTGATCAATCACATTTTTACCTAGATCTCCTCCATGAGTGCTATTTTCTTTAAAGAGTGCCTGTGTTTCAACCCTCCCCCCCGGCCCTTTCCCCTGTAACACTAACCATATGTGCTTGTATATGTCCTGAGCTGCTGAGGGGTATCCAAAAAATTGCAACTTGGCAAAAATATGCAATCTCTTTGGGAGATTGAACAGGATTATGCTGCCCAGACTGATCTGTTATCCCGTTTGTGAAAAATACCCTCAAGAGTGCCTTACAAATCAAAGAGAGAGATTGTTTTGTAGTATACCCATATGATGGAAGTTTAAGAGTACACTGATCCAATGTTTTGTGACCTAAATGTAAGACCTCACAGCTAGATGCTCACCAGACTGTTATCTTGGCCATGGAAGCTAGCTGGCTCAACTATTTTTATCCTGGCAGAACTACACAAGCTGGTTTCTGATTTAGACATTGTAATAAAAAAGATTTGAGACCAAAATAAGGTGTTAAAATCAGACATACAAGACAACCATGAAAAAACTTTAATGGGATGCTTCATGTACCTGAAAGTCTGAAAATTTTGACTTTTTGGAGAAAATATTATTTTTCTTTCTGTGAATCTGTAACAGATCAAATCTCCCAGAGATGTATAGTTTTGCCTATGCATTTTTTCTGTTTCCACACATTTGCAAGTGATTCATGGCTCAAAACATCAGAACTTTTAAGTACAGCACTGCCTTCGTATTTTCTGGTTACAATAATACTGTTTATTTGACAAGCCAGACACATTCTGCTTATGGCACTCTAAGTATCCCAATTGCAGTTTCCTGTTCATGTTTGGAAGCCCTGCTGAAGTTATCCCTAAAGACCCCCAAATCACTGGGCTCACATGCAGACATATGGTGCTCCCTGGAAGGTGACTATTGTTAGACATGAATGTAGGAGGTGATCATGGGGCTCTTTTTTAAAAAAAAAAAAAATCTGACGGCTTTTTTTAAGAACCTGCAGCATAGCTTACAAACCAATCTGTTGTTTCTGAGGATGAACTGCAAACCAATTTGATGAAGTAATTGGAACAGGAAAAAAGAAAAAAATCTGCAGTGTCCTTTTTGTTATTTTTCTGTTTTTCCCTGAGGCAGTTGTGTATAGTGTGTCTTTTTATTTCCCCTCCCTCACAACTGCAGGATTTCAGCAGACAAGATGACAGTACAGCCTCAAATCTAAGGAGGGGCCATTAAAGTTCAGGAGGGCAGAAACATGCAGTTGCTGGACAAGAGGGGAAAGGAAATTTCATTAATCGTTTTTATGAAGAGATTAATGTTCATCTGACTTCCTTTCCCTGATATCTATGAATAAGTGGATGCTTACAGAGGGTGCCCTGCTCAGCATGGTTGAGAACAACCATGATGACAGATGACCAGAGCATTAAACATCTCTAACCCCGGAAAACTGATTTCTCTCTAGCACCTGGTACCACCAAACTTTCTGGTACCAGAAATCAAAACCGCAGGCTTGCCTTCTACTTTTTGTTAAAATGTTTGCTTCACTGTTCAAACAAGCATAGAATGATATTGTATGAGGCAGCACAAGCTACGTGCCTGTGGCTAGGTGATGACTAGACTGGCTGCACAATTACAGGAAGGCAAAAAGCTGTGAAAATCTTTTAGGAATACTGAGTGTTTTACCAATTTCTTTTAAGTTTGCTTGTAAGGACAGTACTGCCTGTCCGCTTACAACCTGGTTGCTTACTCAATCACAAGCCCCATTAAAAGTAAAGGACTTGGGGGATTAAATTTGACAAGATTTCTCCATTATTACTTCTGTTTTTGACAGCTGAATGGAGTTTACGTCATTCGTTGGACTTGTCAAAGAATATGTATGAACTTGAATCTTGAGTAGCAACATAGTGTGACTGTGTTATATTAAAATAACTTACTGTTATGTATTTGGATATATATGGTGCCAGTCATGCACCATGTGTACCTGAGACAATTTAAACACTGTTGAGGAAAAGCTTAGGTAATCCAAAGGAGGTTTCGTAATCATATTTGTTTCTTCCCTTCCTTTTTGTCCCAGTTTGAACTCTACACTTCTCTCCTATTTCATTTCAACAATTTTCCAGTTTTTCTGACCACAAATGCTTCCTGACTGGATTTTGTTACCTCAGGGAATACTACAGTGTGGTCAGAATTAATAAATGTCTCTGTGGGACTTGTTGAATGTGTGGCTTTTTTTGACAGGTTGTAAGGTGTCAGTACTGGATGGCTTAGGCCTCCAGCAAGAACCCCTATGGTGGGAGAACCGGCAGAGCATGCAAGTGTTTCTTCCTGTAAGTTCCCACTGAAAAGGTATACAAAGAGTTTTCCTACATCACATGTTTCTACCTCCATTCTTGTAATTTACTTATTGTCTTGGCCTTTTAATCTGTATCTGAGAAAAGTAGTTTCACAAATAAAGTTGATGGGAAATGAGAAGTCCAGTTCAGAAAGTAGTGGCATTATAGCCCTCTTAGTAATACACATATTGGTATTACCATTACATTAGTATAGGATTTCAGATTATTTGAGAGATTTCTCTCTCTTCATATTGCTTTTTTTTTTTTTTCCCATACCACAATTAGTCTGTATAGTGTATCTATTTGCCTTACGAAGCTGAAAACGCAAACTAATGCTCTAACTGAAAACTCTAAGTACTTTTATTACTCAAAAGGTATGCAAAATTAATGAATAAAAAGATACCTTTCTCAAACATAGAACGGAGAGAAAAGTATAGTAATGAGTCTGACACAAGTTCCAGGTGAGTGCTGCATTCAGGTCTTATTGTTCAGAGAAATCAAATACTTTGCATACTGTTCCAACAAGTCTAGTTCATAGGTTTATGGAAAGTACCATAAATTAAATAACAACAATAAAGGTGAAAATGGGGACTCAGCCTGAGTTTCTTTCTTCCTAAAATTGTCAACATTATTTTTTGTTATTGTTTAGTTGATTTTATCTTTTTTTTTTTTTTTTTTGTACTATTTCACTTTCTGCTGGATGGCGTTTTGTTTTTGTTTTTGTTTTTTTTTTTTTGGCAAATAGAAGGTTGTTATGATGATGTGAACATTGGATTACCATGTGCAAGAGTTGTGTTTCCAACTCTTCACTGAACATCATTCCATCTCCTGTGCATGTTTTACTTGTTTTGTTTAGTTTTGTTCCGTTTTTAGGTTTTAATACTGATAGTTTAATAGTAAAAGCCTTTAAGAGATTAATTTCTTTCCTTGTTCATACATATCTCCTGATGTATTTGGTGCACTAAAGATCAGATCTAAGTTTAAGTGCAACAACTATATGTATATCAGAAATGCTGAAATTGTGCATACCTTGTTTGCACCTGAGAACTTAGCACAGATAATTTCATATGGAGCACTTTGAGCACTGTATTTACCCTGAGAAGCTGAAGAGGAATAGAAAATTAATGTCTTTTTTTTTTCCCCAGAAAGTTTCTTTGCATGCTGAACAAAGTGATTTTTTTCAGTGCAAATTAGCAGTATGCAGTACAGTTTTGTAAACTGAGAACACCAATAAAAAAGGCACTTACTCATGCTTTGGACTAAAATGAAAAGTCTTTGTGAACTGACTAAAAAAATTAATATGGTCTTATGAAAATAAACAGATAAGAAATTTCTTTTTACAGTACTGTGGGAAGAAAAATGCTGAAAGAGCAAAAAGAAACTAAGATATTACAGCAGGAGGAACTCAGTAGACCACTTCACTTTTGCTTGTTGAACTGCTTTTTGTGTTTGTGTTGATGTTTGTTTGTTTGTTTGTTTTGTTTGTTTTAATAGCATGTATCAGTGCTTTTCTGAAATAATTGCATTGGTAGCTCTGGTTTCTAATGTGCAAATCATAAATCTGCAAAAACTATTGGGCAAATTCTGCTGAGTCTTTCACCCACGATCAGCAGCTCTCAGATCATTAATCATTCATTATAGGCTTTAATAGACCAAGCATTTTAAAGACATCTGCTGATTCTCAAAGGACAGAGTGCAGACCATGAATTTCAGAGATTTCTATATTAGAGTAGTAATAATGTTGGGAGAAAAAAATATATATATAACAAGAAAGCTTTGCCTTTCCACCTGGATTCAGAGAAACCTGCAATGTGGCAAGATGATCACACAAATTATCTTCTGGAAATATGGAAACTGAAAAAAAATAAGCCCATTGTTATATTACAGAATCACAACTGTATAGTTTGGAAGGCACCTCTGGAGATTATCTAGTCCAGTCTTCTGCTAATTCAGTTACCATGCAGGACGTTACACAAGAAAGCATATAGGCAGGTTTTCAGTATCTCCATAGAAGAGACTCTAAAATCTCTCTGGGCAGCCTGTTTCAGTTCTCTATCCCCCTCGTCAAAGAAAAGTTCTTCCTCCCATCTGTATGGAACTTCTGTTTTCCAGTTTGTGCCTGCTGCCCTTTGTTCTGTCACTGGGCACCATTCAAAAGAGCCTGGCATCACCCACTTGACTCCTGCCCATTAGCTACTATTAGCATTGGTAAAATGCCCCTTCAGTCTTCCCTTCTCCAGTCTGAACAGACTGTCATGGTTTGTAATGTTGCTGTCAATATTCCACATCATAACATCATGTGCAGTATAAATCATTAAGAGGTTCATACTCGTGGTCTAGTGGTTAGGATTCGGTGCTCTCACCACCGCAGCCACGTCTCTAAGTCTTTCCTCATAAGGGAAATACTCTAGGTCACTAACCATCTTTCCAACTGTTTGATGGACAGTTTGCTCCATCAGTTCCCTGTCTTTCTTGAACTGAGAAGCTCAGTTGGACACAATAATATAGCTCTGGCAGAGTAAAGGGGAGGATCACCTCCCTTGATGTGCTGGCTGTTCATCTTTTAATGGACTGCAGGATACCTTTGGCCTTCTTGACCACAAAGGCACGCTGCTGGCTCATGGCCAACCTCTTGCTCATCAGGACACCCAGTTCCTTCTCTGCAGAACTCCTTCCAGCCTGTCAGATCCTTTACCTGTATCGATGCATGCGGTTATTCCTCCCTAGGTGCAAGACTAGTGCATGTGCCTTTGTTGAACCTCATCAGGTTCCTCTCTTTCTAACTTTCCAATCTGTCCAGGTCTTGTTGAATGGCATCACAGCCTTCTGGTTTGTCAGCAAGTCCTCCCAGCTTTGAATCATCAGCAAATTTGCTAAGGGTGAACTCTGCCCCTTAATCCAGTTCACTTATGAAGATGTTAAACAAGTTTGACCTAGCACTGACACCTGGGGAACAACACTACTCACAGGCCTCCAACCAAACTCTACCTATGATCACAACCCCCTGAGCAATGCTAGTCAGTTAGTTCTTCAACTTAGCGTCTACTCTTCTATCCCATGCTTCCTAAGCTTACCTACAAGGATGTTATCAGAGACAGTGTCAGGTGCCTTGCTGAAGACAAGGTACATAACATCCACTATCTTTCTACCATCTATACAGCTGGTTATGACATCACAGAAGGCTACCAGGTTGTTTGAGCATGATTTCCCTTGGTGAATCCATGTTGACTAATCCTGATAACCTTCTTTTTTCACTTGCCTGGAAATCTAGAATAAGCTGTTCCATCACCTGTTCCAGGAATGAAGGCAAGGATGACAGGCCTTCAGTTTGCAGCCTCCTTCTTACACTTTTTGAAGGCTGAAATGACATTGGCTTTCCTTGAGTCTGTGGACATGTTTCACCTCTTTCATCTGGACTGTGCCTGTCTGCAGTGTTGCTGCTTCTAACGCAGGGTGACTGAAGTCTCCCAGGAGAAAAAATGCCTGTGATTGTGAGGCTATTTTCAGCTGTGCATAGAAGGTCTCATTAACTTCTTTCTCCTGATCAGGAGGCCTGTATTAAACACCCCCAGCAGTGTCACTCATATTATCCTGTCTCTTAATTATTATCCATAAGTTTCCCACACATTCACCATTTTTCCATAGGCAGAGCTTAACACATTCCATTTGTTCTCTTATATAAAGAACAGCTTCACCACCTTGCTTCAATGGCATGTCTTTCCTAAAAAATACATAGCTATCCATGACAGCATTCCAGTTGTTCAAACTGTCCCAGTGTCTCCATGATTGTAATGACATCATGGCCCTGCAACTGCACACAGATCTCTGGTTCTTCCTGTTGATTCCGCACATGGCTCGTACTGCTATACAGGCATTTCAAAGAATAAGAGGGAGCAGAGGATACAGGTTTCCCTAGATGGATGCAAGAGGATCCGCCATTGCTATATACAACCTTGAGATGGCTGGCCTTCTGGCTCATGTCTTGAGAGGCAGCTAAAGAACATTTGTCACTGTTCTGGTTGTCCTGGCTCATATCCCAGTTGGCTGCAATGGCATAAACATTGCCATTTTGGACTCCTTCCCCCAAGTCCTTAGTTAATATTAACGTGTCTTCTTATATACAGCACTTGTCATCACCGTTACTTTCTAAGGTATGAAGCATATAAGGAAATATCTGTTTTGCATGAACTAAGAGTGTAAATGAATCATAATTTAGTCCTGAGCAATATGATGCACATACCTGAAAATCACATTAGGTAGTTGAAATTTTGCTCACTTAGTTTGTTCAATTCAGTCACTCAAACAAACAAACAAACAAAAAAGCTGCTGTTGCGCTTCTAGCATGAAATAGAAAATCAGTTAGATTTTTTCACCCTTAATGCTTTAAGGTTCTGTGCCGGATTTAAATCTGAATAATGGCAGTAAGACAGATATTGGTAGGTAAATGCACTTTTGAACTTGTTGCCTGTTTGCTTGTAGTTAATTTTTCCAACAGGAAACTTTTACTGTGAAATAGTAGATTCTCATACTGCACAAGGAAACACACTGTAGAAAGGAAGCATGGAGATGGAAAGTGAGCATGAGAGCTTGGAGGCTTTGGTTTTGGTTACAGGTCTGTTTTCAAAACGCCAGTAATGGGAAATCAAAATCTACAGGTTACAGGATGCTTCCGCCCATGTTGTGCAATGGAAAAACCTTCCTTGGAATTGACAGTTCATGAGCTAAATGACTGTTTTCTAAATCCTGTATTTACTTCTTAACAAAGAGGGTGGAGTCAGGTGGTTCAGTATCTTCTGCTCTTTTCTTCTCCCATACACGTTTTCACATGTAAATCTGTTGTGTCTAACTGGTCAACGCTTCTTTGTACAGAGTTGAGGTGCTACACTTTATAAGCAGTAGAGAATCATTCTCACACCCTTGTACTACGCAAGTGTTTGACCATGTTACTATACTCTCTATTTTCTTATATAAACAGAGCCCACTGCATCCCCACAGAAGAGTTCTTATCATAGAGCCTGAAATAACATTTCTAAACTATAAATTGAAAAAACAAAAAACAAAACAAAACAAAACAAAAAAAAAAACTCTTATGGCTGAGAATCTATATTGAATTTGTTGAATAATTTTGGCAGGAAAAATGTTTGGGAAATTAAATTTAAAAGGATGGTGGATAATGTGCTATGTATCCATATATATTGACTGTTAGAAATTACCTATAGTATGTGAAATTGGTGACATATCTTCTCCCACTTTCTTAGAAAACGCTTCTGTTATCAGACTGCAATGTGATTGCAAGGTGAGCTGTCCTTCCATTTTCTAAAACAAGTGAAGCAGCAGCTGAAAGATGGGTGTCCTTGCCATTCAGTTGAGGAGCAATTTTCATTTGGTCCAGGTGAAACTTAAAAGGCTTGTCAAGGATCAGAACTACAGGATAGCCATCTCAGGAAACTTTCCAACCTAAGATAACTGGCTAAGGTGCCCACCTGCACAGTGAGAGACTCACTGATAACTCTACTCTCTTTCAATCCAGGGCAGTGTCTCCTGATATAATCTCTTACCATCAAACCTGTGAGCACCAGTACAGAGCCCACTAAAGTCCTTGTTACAGGTGCTATCTCAGATCTATTCTTTATTACCAGAAAGCAGGGCTTTGTAAAGTCCAGAAGGTCTCTGTAGTATGGTGAGTTAAGTGCACAGATTTGTCACTGTTGCCTGCAGACAGAAGAGGATCTTGGAGCTGGTTCTCCTACATGAGCTCTCTAGGATATGGGCATGGAGGAATGTGTCAGCTACAGGATTGCTGCAAACTCCCTATGTTTTTCTTACAGTACTTGAACAAAATACGCTGAGTCAGATATTTTATACAGGATTATTTTTCTTTTTGGCTTTTGTGTTGGTTAGGAAAAAAAATAGTAATAAACTAAAATGAACTAAAAAAAAAAAATTAAAAAATTAAAAAAAAAAAAAAAAAAGGCACACAATCTAGACTGATTTCCCCTTTCCTCTCCTGCCTGGATTTTTGAGCTTGTTATTGATGACAGCGATTACTCTTCCAGCCCTTTGAGGCCTGGACTAAAGCCAAGAAATGAGTGAAAAGGTAAACAGAGGCAAAGAAAAGCAGCGATATATGATCAGGAACACAGAGCAGGTTCCTGGCAGAATATGGAACCGAGTCCTCCTGCTTTCTGCAGAATCCAAGCTTTCCTTAAAAGGAAGACTGAAGGAAATAGGTCAACTGAAATAACATTAAATCATGCTGTATGAAAATGTATCCCCCCCACCCCATCCCTAAGCCATGAGATGACACGCCATTTTTAAACTTAATTTTACTGATGAATATCTGTTGTATGTGAGGAAAGCCCCCAGTACCAGAGTAGTGTTCTTGGCTTGGTGTTTTCTAACAGACTGCTCAGTTGTACTTTTTCTTTTGCTTTTGCTTTTTCTTTTGCTTTTACTTTTTCTTTTCCAAAGGAAACTGAAGTAATTGCTTTTCATTATCTCAGTACTACTATGGGATTTTCCTTTTTTTCCTGCTTTTTGCCTCTTTCAATTTTATAAGAATTTTATACCATGTCAGAGGCTACCATTAAGAAAAATAGAAGTGAGAAGTACCATTGAACACTACACTCTTAGAAATCTGACACTGAAATCTTATTTTAAACATAAATCTCAGACATCCTGTAATAATTTATAACTGTATTATTGTACTATTAGGATTTAACCATTAACTCATTAGGCATTGTACCAATATTGCCACATTTTCTCAGGAAAAATAACTTGATTCTAAAGCTTGACATAACTGAAATGTCTTGATTTGATTTAATCTTCCTCTAATTGCACGATTTGGAAGGGGGGCTTGAACAGAAGCTGACATTACATTTCTGCACAACTTAGAATAGGGAGGTTGAGAACATATTTCCTGTCTACTGGACTTCCTGGAAGCAGCTTGTGTGACTATTTCTTGCACATTCCCTCAGTCTTCAGTTTCTCCAGACCCCTTGAACCACTGTCTCTCTGCAGTCTTTCCATCTCTGGTCTCCCAGCTCAGTTCCCTGTGCTCCCATACAGTACCAGGCATTCAGACTGCTTCAGACATGAAAGAAGGGGTGGACAGTGGGATGCAAACAACAACAACTTAATAACCGATGTCCCTCCTTGGTAAATTGGGCCTTGGATTTCTGGCTGGTGACATAAACTTGTGTGACAGAGAAACAATTAATGATAAATGTTTCTATTCACACACCAAGGTCCCCAGAGGGAAAGGTGCCCTCAAATGCTGGTTGGAAGTGCAGCAATAGTGCCAGTACCAACAACTGCAAAACCATTAATTATGACAGCTAATGTGTGATAGTAAGCTTTAATAGAATCATAGAATCTCAGAAGAGTTTGTGCTGGAATGGAGCTCAGGGCTGCCCCCCACCAGCTCAGGTGCCCAGGGCTCCATCCAACCTGGCCTTGAGCACCTCCAGGGATGGAGAACCACAGCTTCTATGGGCAGCTGTGCCAGCTCCTCATCAGCAATTCTGTTTATGTTCATGTGATAGCAGACATGGAGATAAACTGTTCGTATAGAATAAAATTTCCTTAAATGTCAAATATATGTTTATTTCTCTTATTAAAATACTTCAGCTGAAATTTCTAATGTGTTGGACTCTGGAATGCATCAACTTCCCTGGTGGTGATACACAAAGTAGTTCCCAGTTAATATTACACGTTGGTTATATTTATTGAAATTCCAGTTCTGAAAAGCATTCAAAGAGGGCGCTGGAATGAAGTTGTTTAAAACTCTGACACAGGCAGCAGAAAATGGTCACCAGGTGGCACTCATGGATCGCACAAAACTCTCCTGTCTTTTTGTGTAGGTGAACGGTGAGGTTTGGTTTAAAACCCAGTGCCGTTTGATTTGGCCTCTGAAACACAGTTACCTTTCTTGTGAAATGCATTTAACATTTGCAGTAAGTCAAACAACATTTATCCTAGCTATCAGCATTTGCACTGTGAAATATGGCCATGAGTGTGCTCTACTCTTTTAATAACTGTTAAATACTTTATGTTTCAGTATGGCACGTGAATTAGAAGCTATGCCAGTTTTTGTTTGTTTTGTTTTTGTTTCTTTGTTTGTGTGTTTGTTTGTTTGTTTGCCTTACCTGCTAACCTACAACAGAGTGGAAAAAACAGTTATAGTAGAAGTGTCCTTTAGAGTAACCCAGCTTGCCCAACCACTTTCCACTTGTGACTGAAAACAACAAAAAAGGACAAGGGGAAATGGACAGACTCTGGAGCATAGGAAGTTCCTCATGAATGTGCGGAAGAACTTCTTTACAGTGAGGGTGACGGAGCACTGGAACAGGCTGCCCAGGGGGGTTGTGAAGTCTCCTTCTCTGGAGATATTCAAGACCCACCTGGACGCCTACCTGTGCAACATGTTGTAGAGAACCTGCTTTGGCAGGGGGGTTGGACTTGATGATCTCTGGAGGTCCCTTCCAACCCCTACAATTATGTGATTCTGTGAAAATAAATAATAATAATAATAAAAAATCACCTCTGACTTGTCTTGAGAAATTAATTTTGGAAATAAAAATCCAAGGGACCCAGCTTTTGGAGCCTCCAGTTGCCATGCAACCATTTCATCATTTCATCATTTGCAGTCTTTCTTAATTCACGAACCCTCAACACATCCTTCTCTCTAAATTGGAGAGGTGTAGATTTGAAGGATTGACTGTACATTGGATTAAGAATTGGTTGGCTGGATGCAGCCAACATGTTGTGATCAGTGGTTCTGTGTCAGGGTGGAGACTAATGGTGTTCCTCAGGGGTTTGTCTCGGGACCAGTGCTTTTCAACATCTTCATTTATGACACAGATGATGGCATCGAGTGCACCCTCAGCAGATTTGCAGATGACACCAAGCTGAGCAGTGCAGTTGATACACTGGAAGGAAGGGAAGCCAGGCTGGAGAAGTGGGCCCATGAAAACCTGATGAGTCTTAACAAGGCCAAGTGCAAGGTGCTACACTTGGGTCAGGGCAATTCCAGGTGTTTATACAAACTGGGAGAAGATCTTGAGAGCAGCTCTGCAGAGAAGGACTTGAGAGTCCTGGTGGATGAGAAGCTGGACATGAGCCAGCCGTGTGCACTTGCAGCCCAGGTCATCAACATTCTGGGCTGCATTAAAAGAGAAGTGGCTAGCAGGGAGAGGGAGGTGATTGTCCCCCTCTACTCGGCTCTTGTGAGGGCTCATCTGGAATACACCATCTGCCCTGGGGCCCCCAGAGCAAGAAAGATGTGGAGCTTTTGGAGCATATACAGAGGAGGTCCACTAAGATGATCAGAGGGCTGGAGCACCTCTCCTATGAAGAAAGGTTGAGGGAACTGGGCTTGTTCAGCTTGGAGAAGCAAAAGCTCCGGGGAGACCTCATTTGTAGTCTTCCAGTATTTGAAGGGGAATATGAACTGGAGGGGGAATGCCTGTTTACAAGGGTGGACAGTGATAGGACAAGGGGGAATGGTTTTAAACTGAGACAGGGGAGGTTTAGGTTAGATATTAGGAAAGAGTTTTTCACACAGAGGGTGGTGACGCACTGGAACAGACTGACCAAGCAGGTTGTGGATGTCCTATCCCTGCAGGCATTCAAGGCTGGATGTGGCTCAGGGCAGCCTGGTCTGTTGGTTGGCAACTCTGCACATAGCAAGGGGTTTGAAACTGGATGATCATTGTGGTCCTTTTCAACCCAGACCATTCTATGATTGTGTGATATTGTCAGATGTACACAGACAACTTTATATGGTGTTTTGTTAGTGCTAGTAAATATTTTTAAAAGAAATATAGTCCCAAGGTATGTTATGTTACATCAGAGTTTTCTAAGCTTTCCCACAGTGTGTAGGTGGCCTAAAGAATAGGTTTATGAAAATAATAGACTTTGACTTGTGGAATTAAATGTGCACATAGACACTGTACTAACCCCAATAGTATAGTTTGTAGTAGATATAATATTTTGGAGTTGTTTCACTGTTGGTTTTTCACAGGCTAGCCTGTGAAAATATTGTAATCTGTTTATTACAGAGTCTCAGGCACAAATTTTGCGTCAGCTAGAGAGTGGCTGGGGTCTCACCAAACTTCTGTTTCTCCCTTGTTGATTTCCCACAATGAAAGTACTGTAAGGCTTTGTAATGCACACACTTGGTTCTGCCAGTCTGGGCATTGTCTTGGGACAGCAGCTTGACCCTGCACTGACAGCACTGGGCACTCAACTAACCATGTCCTACTCTTCATAGAATCATAGAATCACCAAGATTGGAAAAGACCTCAAAGATTATCCAGTCCAACCATTCACCTATTACAAATAGCTCCTATTAAACCACGTCCCTCAACACAACATCCATTCTCTCCTTGAACATACCCAGGGTCGATGACTCCACCACTTCCCTGGGCAGTACATTCCAGTGCCTCACCACCCTTTCTGAGAAGTAATATTTCCTAATGTCCAGCCTGAATCTCCCCTGCCGCAACTTGAAACCATTCCCTCTGGTCCTGTCACTAATGACAGGAGAGAAGAGGCCAACCCCCAGCTCACAATAACCTCCCTTCAGGAAGTTATAGAGAGCAATAAGGTCTCCCCTGAGCCTCCTCTTTTCCAGGCTGAACATTCCCAGCTCCTCCTGGGAGGAGGTTCTTCAATCTTCCTTCAATCTCTAGCAATGAGGATATTCCCAGCCAGATGCTGACAGCACCTACCAGTCTGATCTGTTGATTGCACTATGATAGACCTGTCCAGCAGTTTCAGATACTGTTGTCTCATCCTGTGTTGACATATGGCCTATGTCAATGCTAAACACACACTATTCTTTTCTGCATTGCCCGGTTTGCTGTGTGTCACTGTGCTCACTGCTTCTGCCAACATGCACTGTTCATGGACAAGGCAAGGTCATATTTTTTCTTTGTCACAAGGCCAAGGAAACAGGGCAGACTTGGAAGCAGTACATGAGGAAGGTCTGAGGTTAGACAATGTGACATTGAAGTACTTCAGGTATACCAATAACATTTATTTTCTTGGACATATTGCAAATTTAAAAAGAAGCAAACACAAAATGGACTGTGACTTTTGATGTACGTGGAAAAGAGACAAGTAACTATTTCTTTAAAAGGATGTTTATTTATAAATACCTTTAGAAGGGAGACTTAGAAAGGCTCCTGTGACAAGAGGGAAAGAGCAGTGATTAGCTTACTTATTCATACTAGGGTGCCATCTAGCCTATGGAAAAGGAGCACTGGAAAAAAAAAAAATCAGATGTTGTATGAATACAATACTTAAATCAATACTTTTACTCTTTTTTTTTTCTTCTTCTTCTTTTTTTCTTTCTTCTTTCCCCCCCCATATTGATATCTTTCTTCAATTTTTTCGAGAAGATAGCATATAAGCATTTGTACATATCACTAATCTCTTCAGCTGCGCACCCAAAAGCTTTCTCACAGCATATTTGCGTTCTTGGCCCATGCTGGTAATATTAATTCTCAACACTAATCAAAATATCCTTCAACAGGTATGGTATGAACTTGGGGCTTTATTTACTAATTTGTTGATTTTGATACATGGAAAATGTTACATTAAGATTTCCTGATAGTACTTTGATAGACATGAACCTGAAGTGGTTGTACTGCTGGCTGTTTCCTAACACATTTCAGATAGGATATATAACTTAAATCTGAAAATTGTTGAGGATTAATATAGATGCTATTTGCTCATATTCTTGTATTTTCTATTAGACGTCAATATAGCTTAGTGTGCTTTATTTTGTTTATATAAAAGTTGTAATCAGCACTCGTGTGTCCAGTAAACCTCTATGTTTCTGGGAAATACCAAATTTATTCACAGACAGATGAGAAATCTGATCAGGATTAATACTTGCTTAAAATCATTACCATAATCTCTGAATGTATTTGAGGTAGACAACCAGCTTAAATTTAGATGGGAGATTGAAGTATTTCCATCACATCATCCTGGGAAGACAGCAACATGTAACACCCTCACATGCAAACCTCACATACTGGTGAGAGGATGTGGTTTGCTCTGAGTAATTTGGGAGAGAACAGAATTTCGTTTTCAAGAAAACTGTAAGGAAAATTACTTACTCAGAGCAACAAAGTCAACTTTAGTCTCTATCAGGGTTTTCCCAGCAAAATACCTCCCAATCTACTGTATCTAGACATAGTTTATGAAGGAAAAGAGTATTGTGAATGAAGTAGCATAAAAGCCAAGTTTCAAACTAGAAGAACAAAAAGGTCAGCATACAAAACTGGGAGACTTGCCTAGTCCTGTAGAATCATTCTAAAGTAGAAGGCTTACCTTGCCTGCTCCCTATCATGTGCTTACATATCCCTAGTGGAAAACATTTGGTAACACTGCCATGTCTTCCTTTGTGTGGACTAGGAGATACCTTTGATGGTTTAGACTTCCTTGGGATACATCTGAACCTAAAGTAGATTGGAGGGCAGACAGATGTCATGTCATCTTGAAACAGACATTTTGAACAACCGAGTTTGTAGTACTTGTTACAAATTTTGATATTAGATTAAAAAAAGAAAATGAAGAAGGAGAAAAACAAGAAGAAGAAATCTGTTCAATCAGGAATTCTCCAGTGTAAACATATGCCTTCTGGAAGTCAGTGATAACTTTGTTTCCATATGGTCCTTCTCAGTCAGTGTGCATAAAAAAATCCTCACTCTAGTCCCTTTTGTGTGTTTTTTTTTGTTTGTTTGTTTGTTTTCTTTTTCTCTTCCTGTATCCGTCACTCATTTCATTCATCATTATTCTGAATAAATCCTTCTCACCCTATAAAATTATCATAGTTCTGCTTTATTTATGATTCTTCCTCTAACTCAAGGCAGCAGTGCTTCTTATTCACTTTGCTTTTTCGTATTCAAATTCCTATTCTCCCTGCCTTTGCTCCTACTATTCTCCTGTAAACTTTAATTAGTATTAAAGACCCTCAAAGAGATGTCATATATTTAGACTGTGTTGAGTATATGATCTTTTAATTCACTGAGTTCTGGATTGATCATTGATAAATGTCTGTGCAAAATAATTATTTATGAAGTAGATGTAGTGGAGAAAAAAATAAAAATTACATAAGACCTAAAAAGTTTTTCTCTCTTGTTGTGCTGAGATTTATGTAATACTTTGTGAAAAATATCTTTATTAAACAATCTTGTACAAGAAATTGCTTCTGATTTCTGGCACTCTTCCCTGAAGACAAACTGACTAGATAATTGCATGCTTTTTTTTTTTTTTTTCTCCTTAAATATAATAATAATAGAAAATTAATATATAAGTTTCCAATTAGGACAGAATAGTTTTGTGTTTTGCAGAGACCTACAGCATAGGAAAACGTAGTATAAAAACAGATAAAAGTGCATCTTCGAACAACTTGCTCTAGTACACTGTAATACTGAGATAAGTCTTTTACAGTTGATTTGAGACTTCTTTGGTTCTGAGAAATGCAAAGTGTATTTACCTGTGATGAAATGTTGTGTTCAGTGACTGGGACTAGAGGAAAGACAAATGAAAGAATATGACTGGCATAATTAAGAAATTTTACAGTAAGATAGGATTTGATATTTTTTTTTTTCAAGATAACTTGTTCTTAGCCATGATCGTTTGAGCTGAATGCTTCCAAATCCATTCATCTTCCATAACACAACAGGTTCATTATGTAGTGCTAGTGGAAGAGGTAAGGAGTCTTAGGAAGAACCTCCTATTGAACCAGTGTTTACCAAGAGCACGTACATTTCTGCTGCCCAACAGGCTAACGCTATTATTTCAATAACATATCTGATTAATGAAGAGCCACTTTGTCCTTGTCAAGTATTCTTTTCATTCTGCATACTATGGCATGGAAATATTTTGAGAAAAGGGAAATAAAACATGACTGTGATTTAAAGAAAAACAACCATGTTTACAAAAGAGATGGAAGTGGGTGCAGATTCCATATCGTCTGTGTACTTTGGCTTGAGTGTTTGAGGACCACTCTGACTAGTAGCCTTCTCTTCTTTCTAGAATACCCAAGGAGCTCCACAACTGTCTTTTACCCTATTCATACCCTGAGACTATTTCATTCCAGATGTTGCCTTCCAGTTTACACTTTACAATGGTTAGAGTGGTGGGGTAATGAATGCATTCACTGAAGTTGATATCTGTACTTTAGATTGTCTCATTTTTGTATTTCATAACTATGTTACTCAACTGCTACTTCAACTGTTCAATCGAAATCATAGGGGAACCATTGAATGTGAACAGATTTAAAGCTCATTTAAAGTTGTGAAGTCTACATCTAACAAACGTGGTTTTAACACAATTGTCCATAGTGATGCCAGGAGTAGAAAACTGAATCAAGATGCCAAGAAATTAATTTTAATTTAGATAGGCTTATAACACCAGGGAAGACTATAAAGCTCCCAAGATGTAACAGAGCCAAGAACTAAAATGCATCCCTTCACATATTTTTGAGGTGATGGGGAAAGACATTTGCTTTCTTTTTCCTTAAACTGAGAAACAAGTCTGTGATAATTCAGTAATTTATTTTTTTATATATATACATATATAAATTATTTACCATATTAACCTTTAATTTAAAACATGTTTCAGGGAAACCGAGTACTTGTAGGTCTTTCAGCAAGCAGTAAAATGGGAGGAGGCATAGTTTGCTTGTAAAATAGTGCTAGAGGCATTGTTTTGTTTTGTTTTGTTTTCTGTAGAAATGGCAAATAAGCACATTGTTTGTAGAAACAAACATCAGTTTCCAAGGACAGTTATCAATAAGCAGAAGCAAAAAAGGGGTTACCAAAAATTTCTGAACATGTACACAGGCCTGATTTAGGCAAATTCCAGTTACTCATTCGTGGCTTGACTGAGTAAAGTATGAACAACTTTATGCATGTCTCACCTGACGTAAGGAAAAATGCTTATAGACCAGACAATATGTATATAATTTTATTCAGTTCCAACTTCCACCTTTCATTAGCACATCATAACTATTTTTTTCCACAGTAGGATGCACATATTTCTTTCATGAGTCATTGGAGGACTCATCTTTTTGGAATATTTTATCTGTACCAAAGATTAAAGACCATTGTGAAGTTTCCAAAGATTGAATTTTAAAACTACTAAGTTAATACAGATGCATAATAAAGATGCACTGGATTTACTCAAAGATTTTAATCCTAAATTAAAATATTATTGTCAGCAAACTTCAACAGCTTTTTACAATTCATTCTGTCCACTTTGTTTTTTGGCCCTCATTAGTACTAAGAGTTTGATACAGAATAAAATTGAGCAATGAGAAATATTTTTAAAAACTATTGAAAGAACTGTGTGGTATGGTAGTAATTTAGAGTTCATTTTTATCCTCCCTCAGGTGATATATCATATGCACTGTTGCATTTTATAAAAGGAAGCAAAAATTGCTACAGGGCACATTAATTACAAATTTTATGTCTTAGAACTGGTCATAGATATCCATTTGCTATACAAGAAATTTGACTTCACCGTTCCATTTCTCGATGGAGTTGAAATCACTAAAAAGAAGTCTGCATCTACTAGTTCTTCTACTTAACTGGATATAACTTTTCTTCCATAAGGTGGCTGAGTAGTTTTTTTGAGCATTCACAGTACACATTTATAGAAACCTCACTCATACACTTCTGAGTAAAACTAAAAGAAAACATTTTGTTGTTATTCTTCTATTGCATAGCTGTACAATCACACACCAAAAATCTTTTGATTAAGGGACTGTCTGTTACAGTGAACACTTTGAAATGAAGGAAAGATTTTTGATCTCTTATATTGTTTTTCTTTGTTTTGTTACTGTTGTTTTTCCAACTGTTTAAATTAGAGGAGCATAGAAGAAATCTTAGAAAGGCCCCGGTTGAACAGGACCATAATGATATCCAGTTTCAACCCTTCTGCTATGTGCAGGGTCACCAACCAATGGACCAGGCTGCCCAGAGCCACATCCAGCCTTGAATGCCTGCAGGGATGGGACATCAACAAACTGCTTGGTCAGTCTGTTCCAGTGTGTCACCACCCTTCCATGCAAGTTGGATCAACTAAATTATTCCACAGCAAAATGTCAGGAAATAAATGATTTCTAGAAAGTTTTCCCTTTTTCTTTTTGGTTAACCAAACAACCAGCAACAACAAACCATTAATCTCAAATACAGTCCTTAATATAAATTATTCATTCTTGTTTATGGGAAGCTACCCACTAGAGCTACTGAAAAAACTCACAATGTTCATTTTCATTCTCCATGAAAAGTAAAAGGGAATTCCCCGCTAGTTCCTTAAGAGAAAGCCAATCCCTTTTCAAATGAGATCGCAAGAATTGTTCTTAAGTCAAATTTGTTTTCAGATGTGCTCTTTCCCAGGGAATTATACTGGCTTAAATACAGGAAAGATTCCTTGTAAGTTTCCAAGTCTTTGCTGGCACTGTGAGTCAGATGTCTGCAGGTTGTGTTGTGCCAGATTTGACGTCAAACTATAATCCAATGGGGTTTTCCATTAGCCTTCATAATGGAGATTCAATTGGATATTTTTATGCACAAAATAACAGGATTTTGTCTGAATCACCAAGATTAACTTTATAAATCTTATTCATTAACCAGTTAGATAAAATGCCTTCTAAAAGGTTCAAAATGGTACAAAATGGAAGACATTAAACCTGAGTACAGGACATTATTAATTCTGTAGCATTTCACAACGTAATTAAATACTAATTCAGCTTCAAGTCACTATTATGGTTAGTCTGGACAAGTCTTTGTGGTGATAGTAAGCATTGATTATTCCTCTCTCTAAGAAATCTACTCTCCAAGACTAGAGCACGCTGTTGTATTACTGTTGTTACTGCTGTATGGGAATTTACTGAGGAAGCAAGGAACTGTTGCCTCGCAACAGATTTTGACAGGTCTTCCCTGCTTCTAGTGGCATAGGAATCTCTGTGATCTTATCCATCGGTGGCTTTTTAATGAGTCTACTCTAAGACTAGTATCCTTGGGCGAGTCCTGCAACTATTACATGTAACTAACATTTCTGTTCAGTTTTACTGAATTGCTGAAAGAGATTTTCCAGCTTGTGGGGATTTCTGAGTTTGCTGTATTCATTTATTTTTCATTGGATTTTTGTCCTATTTGGGCTGAAACCTATTTCAAGAAACTCATTTTCCCACAGACTGGGAATCCAGCTTCTTCGGTTAACTGCAATTGCTCTCTAACCTGTCTCCAACAATACTTATTGTACATTCTTGAGTACAACTGCTGTCTTCAGCTGAAAAGGAAGAAATGAAGGAGTAGAAAGAGGAGTTCAGCTTTGGCACTTTCCCATTTTTGCCTATTTTTCAGTAAAGAGATACTTTACAGTGTAATGGAAGCTCATACTTTCAAGATTATTTAGAATCATCCTCGAAGTCTGTGTCAGTCACCCTTCTGCTCTGTGTGCTGTGAGGGACAATACTTCCTGATTTCTGGTTACTAAACTTAGCAAGTTTCCTTGGGAAACTGGAATGCACCCAACTTCTGTGCCTAAGTAAAACCTTCCTAGAAAGACTTGCTGAAATATGAAGACAGTTTCTGACCTACATTCAGAGGCATATTCTCATTACCTCAACATATCCAAAGAGTTTTCATCTCCCTGTCCATAGTATGATAAGATAAGCCAGGGAAAGAAAGCACTGTGAGGGACAGAAAGATAATGGTAGAGGAACAGCTTAGGAAGAGTTAGGAATACTGAAAGTATGTATATTTGGTGAAGTGGTGGAAGCTTCAAGTTAGTTTTCCAAAGATCTTTTAAGGATGGGCTTAGAAATCTGTCCAAAGAAGAAGGGATGCAGGAGTAGGGATCAAAATTGAAGCATCAACAACCACAAAATTTAGCCCAGATCTGAGGGATACAAAACAATAATGTATGTACTGATTTTTAAGTCATTAGTAATATAATATTATTGATATTATATGAAGCTTGATTTTACATGAGGGGAATCATAAAATTATAGAATGACCTGAGTTGAAAAGAACATTAGGTCTTTGTTTGATTACAACAGGTCTCTGCTAGATCACAGTCACTGGCCTCTTATTTCTGCCCAGCTATGCAACTGTACCATGCTGAGAAGGAAAAAGATGTATTGTATGTTATTAACAATTCCTTTTTTCCAGTTAAGGAAAAGTTCCCCAAACTTTTCCTAAATTCTTGGCAGCTCATACTTGACAGTTTTTTTTCACAAAAAGAAACCAAAAATGGTATTGACAGTTACCGGGTGGAGAAATTTCTGTCTGCCCTAGCAACTCACTCATTCACTCATTTTCTTCATAAGCCTGTCTGTTATAAACAATATAAATAGATCCTTTGTCTCATAGCACCCACACTTGGAAGATGAACACAGAGCACAAAATCAAGGTGAAGTCACTGAGATTCCTCATGGTATGAATCATATTGAATTTGGCTTGCTCCCAAATGCACATATTAGAATAGAAGTCTATCATCTGAATGAGGTTTAATCATGTTGGAATATGTGGTAGCAAATGAAGCAGTGTTCAAGAAGTACATAGCATATAATGTATGTTTATATATGGTTATGGTTTGTTTTGGTGTGAGTCAAGTTGTCAGTATTTGTATTAGGTAATCTTCTGGGGCACGGTGATATGTAGAACTGCATTCTCCTGCTATACTCCCACTTGAGCTATTGGTGAGTGAGAGACAGACATGGTGC
Source organism: Coturnix japonica (assembly GCF_054131305.1). Classification (NCBI taxonomy): domain Eukaryota; kingdom Metazoa; phylum Chordata; class Aves; order Galliformes; family Phasianidae; genus Coturnix; species Coturnix japonica. Next base: position 94,566,049 of record NC_140663.1, on the reverse strand, counting down.
AGATTGATGGGGCTACTCACGGAGTTATGTTCCTAGAAAGGAACAGTACAAGCAGCATTAGATAAAGACAGTGATAACATTTATATACAGGAGACTGAGAACATTTACATCAATCCAGAAATACTCTGGTAAAGGTTTTGGTGTTCACTCAGATCTTAGTCTTCTACATATGTACCTGTGCACCTACCTCTCCCATTGCTCTATTATTGGAGTTTTGGGATAGATAACTGCTTTTGCTTTGGCTGGAGCACCAAACCATTAAAGAAGATCACAGAACAGAAATAGTCTCCATCACAGGCTTCCTAGGTTCACTGAGTTGCCTATCTATCTTCTATTTATTCTTGGTAGGCAGAGTGAAGTGTATCATTAGCTTTGTCACAGTATTCTAAAAAATCATTTAAGACAGCTTCAGGAGGTTGACAGAGAAAATCTACTTCCAATGTTTACATGATGATAAATATACTCAAGGTTTATGGGCCATGATGACATGATATGGAAAGCAATGCAGCTGCCATTGTTAAAGCAAATCTTAAAGGAAATGGATTTTTATACATATACCAACATGCAAACATTTATAGATACATACATATATACATGCATATATATGTGGATATTTACATATACATTCAGCCTTAGAGAGAGTGAAAAGAAATGCAAAGCTGTCATTTACTAGTAATGGACATGATAGTAAATGAACATCAAAATTCTGTAGATTCTGTTGGTTTTATATAGTGACTAATTTCAAAATAGAGATCAAAACATAATTAAATATATATAAGGAAAACTAAAGAAAATTGTATAAATTATCTCCTGGGATGCTAAATGTATCAGGAAATATACCTTGCAGACCTATATTCTGTTTCAATTTTATGGAAAGTTGTAATACTTAAGTAGAATTATAGTGTCTGTGGAACATCCATAATTCTGACATGTTTTGGTCTCATTTTTTTGTTTAGTAGTGGTAAGTTCCTCCAGCTGGTACAAGAAAATTTCAGGAAATATAATAAGTACCTACTGTAGTTACACTGTGTTGTTTCCACATCTTAAATGCTACCCTTAAAAAAAAAGTAAACAGAATTAACGTTCTACTCTGTTCCTAGGATTATGTAATTTATTTCCACGTATTTAGTTTAATTTTGTTTATCTGGAGAGAGGAAGTGGACACACAAAAAGGATGCATGAGTCAGGACCATCTGTTTTTGAGCGTGTCCTAATTGATTAACAGAATCTTACAGCCTCTTTGACCCATCTTCATTCCAGGGCCTTCAAACAACACTAGTCAATTTGTACTTCACGGGTGTCCTACAAGTGACAAATTTTCCCCACCTTTGCTACACTCAAAAGTGTTCATCTGCTGGATGTAAAATTCATATCATGATTTTGTTTTTGGCTTACTGATACAATTGAAACCTGTAGTAAATGCAGTAGGAATGCAGCTCTAAAGAATTACGAAGATGACAGAAATAGAAAAAAAATGGGTAGAATCTTGGTGTTCAGCTTGGCAATTTCTTTTCTCCCCACAAGATTTAGTCATGAATTTTTAAAAATTTGGAGGACTTCTTTAATTGGATAACCACAAAGAAGGCTCTAAGTCTTCCAGTTGACAGAGCTTTTCAAGAAACAAAACTTTGCTTGGTTGAAACATAGAGATGGTTCCTGATGTGCCAGACTGCAAGTGCCAAGCCTGGGGAGAGTGCTGATGGCTCTTTAGTGTTTTTCTTTACTAACATCAATGTAGAATGGATAGCAATACTTCTGTCTCTTGTCAAAATTCCAATGAGCTAAAAATTGTGACTTGACTTGTTTTATTTTGTTTTGTTTTTCTAAATTGTATTCATCTAGTGTAGAACAGACAAGAGGAAAACCTCTCAATTTTTTTTTAATTTCCTGAGTTTATCTGCCTTTATTCCCTGTGCTTTGCAGCCAGCAGACTTTTTTTTTTGCTAGTAAAATATCTATATATGAATGTCAATGCTTTTTCTGAGACAGAAACCTCTATGTATCTGTAGATCAGCTCTTATTCTATTTATGTTTCTGGTAAAATATTATGGTAAAGGTAGAATCCACAAACTGGAGAGGTACTGTGTGTTCGTTGCCTCACAGAGTGAGCCCCAGAGATAGGGCACAGCATCAATGTGAAGAGCAGATCTTTTCCACAAATGCTTCTTGCACACTCTTTTTTTTGTGAAGGAGTGGTTTTGAGGTAAGGAACCTTAAGTGCATACCTGACGAAACAATGAGTCTTGCTGAGTGATGATTACTTTGAATGAAATCTGAAAATGTTTCTTGTTTCACTGGGCTCGTGGAATTTATTTTCCTTGTATTAAAATGAAAAATAAAAAATAAAAATATCTTGCTGCTTATGCACAACTCTAGGAGTTTTGAATTTCTACATCAACAATATATATTAAAAGGCAGATAACTTGCAGAAGCACAGGCTTAAATAAGGTAAGAGATGTAGGACGACACTGGCAATGTCTCTGCAGTATGGATGACTGTGTCAAGTACAGAACCAGGACTGGCATAACATCTGAGGCTTATGTGTCAACATTACAGAGGAATGCCAGAACTGACTTGCTACACCTCAGGAGATTTCCATTTAGCAAAAATGCACACATGCACATGCACATATCAAATGAACGTGAAATCAGCACAGCAATTATTTCCAGTTGCACACTCAAGACTAATTGAAAATGTTATTTTGTTAATGGGACTCTCAAAAACTGTTTGGGAAATGCTCACATTCCCAAGTATCGCATTCTATTTCGAAGTGCAAACTGCTTTTTCTGCAGTATTTTGTCAATTTCTTGGCAAAGGCCTAATCCATCAAGTCTACTAATACCTATTTTTAATTTAATCAAAAATAAATTTACTCTTAGGCCATTGATCCAACACTGGGATAATGGTCATAACCAAGTAGTGAAATAAGCATGTGTTCCCAGCAAGAAAGTACTATTTTAAAGCACACAGACACATATATGTTTTCATGAGAAAACACAAAATCATAATCATAAAATCATAGAATGTTTTAAGTTGGAAGGGACATTTAAGGTAATCTAGTTCTAACACTCCTGCTATAGGTAGGAACACCTCCGTCTAGATCAGGTAGTAAGCTCTAATTTCTCCAAACCAGGAAAATAAAAATTCTTCTTTTAGGTACTTCATTTGTGCTTGATGAAAATTATCAGCAGGAATTTCACTAGGCTCTTGAAGATCCAAAATAGACGTCCAGCCTTTTAACAGTGATGACACTCAAATAAGTAATTATGCTAAAGTGTCTCTGTAAATCAGTTGTGAGTAAAGGAAGTTTTTCCCTCTCACCGTGCTGAAAATTTTAGTGTTTGTTTAATTATTTTTGGGTGTTCTATTTTTTTCAACTTCTCACAGTCTGTTTGATTTATTAGAAAATTTAGCAAATTTAGCAAAGCATATATTACAAAATAAATAATATGTAAAGAACAATAAACCTGAAGATAGACAGCTGTGTCAAAACTATTTCTTAATTGGTCTGCATCTACTAAAGAGCTTACTTTTGTCAGTGGGAACTGTGAAATACCTCCCCCCCCCCCCCCTTCCCCCGAATCTGGTATTGGAAATCATGATTTTTTTATATTTAGAGGAGCAGAGTTTGCTGAAAAATCATTTCGACTTCATGTGAGTATTCAAAAAGCAGGACCTCAGATGTTGCTATATCCTTCTGTAAGTACTGAAGGATAGCAGTGACTTACTTAAAATATAAAATTTGCAAAGCCTTTCAGTCTGAAAGTGATTCATTCCAATTTGTAGCCTAGTCACATTAAATGAACACTTAGACTGACAGCTCTGCTGGCTGGACAAGTCTCCCATCATCTTTGGCAGAGCCTAGATTTGGCTTTCTCTGTGAAGTGCCTTGTTCCTCTCCCTGCTTCCAGGACACACACAGGCGCTCACACGCTCCCTGCCTGCCTCCTGCTCAATTGTCCTCACTGTGTTTCCTTTTCTCCCAGACACCCCATCTTGAGCATTCCTACCTTAAACTTACATCTTTAAAAAATAAACAAACAAACAAATAAATAAAATTATATATATATAATTATTTTTATTTTATTTTATTTGCCAGCAAAACATATGATTCTTAGGTGCCCTCTTTGTGTCCTTTGGTTGCTCAGGCAATTTAAAAGCCACAGTGCAGAAATTAAGGCAGCTGCACATCCTCTCCCTCGCATATTCCTGCTAGTCTGCACTGAGTGTCCTTACATCTAGAGACATTTGCAGTATGTATCCTGTGAGAGATGTTTTGAAATTCTTCTGTGGCATTGGCATGCCTGACCCTAGCTATTCTTTGCATTTAAGAAGCATGATAAGCGCTATCACAATTGAGAACAGCATCAGTTAGCTCTAAAGACAGAAACCAGCTAAAAATTCTAAAAAGACAGTACTGGCCACTCCAAGAGATTGATGATTAGTCCATAGAATCAGTGAAGGCACAATTCATTCCCAGTCTCTGCATATACACCTTTGTGCATATGCACAACTTGTGCATGTCGAGTATCCTTTCACCCATGTAGAAGATTAAAACCAAGGATGTTCAAAAAAGTTATGATTTTCAGAGGATTAATGTGTCTTTTCCTCTTTATTCTAGTTGTTTTGTTTTGTTGTTGTTGTTGTCGTTGTTTTTTATTATTATTATTTTTTGTGTGTGTGTGCGTGTGCGTGTGTGTGATTTTTAATTCATTTAGGCATCACCTCCACTGCTTGTGACAGCAGGTTACACATCAGAGCCAGCATCCTGAGTGGTATCAGGGCATCTTTCTGGTCTTTTATTTACAGCCCTCTGGTTTCTGTACAAAATGGAGAATGAAGAGAGGCTAATTGCAACCAGAAACAACTGTCAATATGGGAACGGGCAGAATGCAGAAATAATCAGGTGAGAAGGCTGTACAGATGGAGAAAACTAATGAGGCCTTTTAGATGATTTCTGACATCTCCTTATCAAAGACTCATCATATTTCCTGTATCCTTGATTGCTGAAATTATGTAGAGATAAAGAAATGTTTAGAAAAATTTTCATGTGAAATTTCACATCACATCTGATCTGTAAGTTAATAATTCAGGGAGCTGAATGTAAAGCTTTCAATTAAGTAATTACCTTTTGGTTCTGTACTCTGTGTAGATTTTGTTGTAAACATAACTCATAAATTTGAAATGAAAAATATATACATTTCTAGAGTGCTGGCAGAAAGAAGGCGTTATCTAATCATTAAATGTCTTACAGGAAACACTGAAATATCCAATAGAATGCAAACATCCTAGGTATAAGGTTTCCACTGGGTTCGTTAGAAGAGTGAGTGAGTAAAATAAATAAGACACTGTAAAAGGAATCTAGTTTTTCCCTTCTCTGGCCTATATTCTTGAAGCAGTTTCCATTTCAGAGATGCAGTCTCACGTGTAAAACTCTTACTTCAGAAATACATTACTTGATGGTCTAGACAGACTATATCCTGTGTCTGTAACTAGAATCAAAGCCACACTTTTTGCTATTGTGTGTAACACACCACAGACATATAAGTTAATTGCACTGAGCACCCCGTTTATTTAAAAAGCTGAATAAATTTCAGATGTTGACACAGTGGCTAATCTATGGCTATGAAAATAAAGGGGGAAAAGAAAAAAAAAAAAAAGGAAAAATTATCTTTAGGAATATTATCTCTTGCCTGTTTTTAACACAAAAGCATAATTACCATTTGTTAAGCTTTTATGTTACTAGTATCTCAAGTCCTCTTCAGCAGAAATGCTGTCTCTGACACTGGCTTACATTGTATGTGTATGTGCATCATTTCTCATCTTTTCTATATCTCTGGGCAAGCTGTCAGCTTGCTTCAGAGTGCAGTGCAGACATCTCTCTAAACCAAATTTAAATGGAGTTAAGACAATGGAGTTAAGTTTATTTATGCAGTAAATAAATAAACTAAATAGAACTCTGCAACTGGAAAACTATTAAATATATATATATATATATAATTTTGAAATAATGTCTCTAAAGTGTATCCTTGACTACAGTGCAGCTTGCATTACGAAATGTAAATGTATAGCTTTTCTGACAGTACTGGCATCAATGTAAACATTATAATTTCTCTGTTAATGTTTGACTTTGTCTTTTTTAACTGCTTTTGTTGGGCTCAGAGTTTCAAGTGACAAATTACCAGTCATTCTTTAGAACATCACTTCCTAGTTAATAAATGCTAATATTCGCTGAAGTGGCTAGTGTGAATGATTCATTTGTGGCTCTGTGGATGTACTCAAAGTGCTACTGGAATTTCTTCTCTGCTTCTGTGGAGTCTCCACGTGTTCTAGAAGTACTCTTCACCACATTATGATGAAGCTTCCAAGTGGAAGCTGTAGTAACTTCTTAAGAAATAATGAAATATATTCAATGAAATAATGAAAAGTGTTCACGACCAAAGCCAGACACATGGGTTTTGTCTCCTGACTATTTAACAAGCTGTTTTTGAGCGTTGCTTGGAATTAACTTTGTCAAGTGTTACTCGTACTTCCTCACAATGCACGTTTGCAAAAGTTAATCTTCGTTCCCCTTTTTGTTATTTTTTTTTCCCTGTGTGTGACTTCACCCTGACTGTCCCCAGAAGTCAGTAATTTATTAAAAAAAAAAAATCACAACTCTGAACACTGAACATGGAATTTTGGAAAACTCCTATGAATTCGCCCAGTGGTTTTGGGGTGGCATATCTTGCTGTAGCGGATAGCCTTACAGATGATTTTCTGTGTCACTGGAGTTTTATTTATTTATTTTTTTATCTTATTTGATATCAGAAACTGTCCGTGTACAGTTCTGAAATAATTCTTGAGAAGAAGCGTTTGCTGCTAAGTTTCTTCACTAAACTCAAGAGAACATCTCAGGCTAAATCTGCTCCTGGGCTTGAGCATAAGGCAGGGGAGGAACAGCCTCACAGCAAGAGGAACAAGGCAAAAATTTGATGGGCTGCTTTCCAAATGCTTCTGGCTTCCTGGAGATGTGACAGTTAAACGGGATATGGGTATAAATCTTTTGAGACTACTTGAATCTACACTTGTTGTCAGGGCGGCTTCTAGCTCAGTTCAACATCAGTATTGAGAAATCTGTCCCCTCCTTCTGTTAATATTTCAGAGCAGCAACGGAAGCTGAGCATTTCCTTTGAAAGAGATCAGTCCAAACCCACAGACTGAGAATGAGGAGGAGATCTCATTCATTCCAGAGGGGAAAAAGCAGTTACAAAAAATCATAGGCCAATGTAGTCTACAATGGTTCCAGATAGTCTTAACTTTATGATGTCTTGACTATTTCCACATTTTAACTTTTCTCCATGATAACAGACTGTTGAAATTCCCAGTTTTATTTCATTTTTCTTTTTTTTTCCTTTTTTTTTTTTTTTTTTTTTTTTCCCCTCTGACGTACATGTTCATTATCCATTTCCCAGAAAATCAGTTGTTGATTTCTTTCACCACTGCATTCTCAACTATCTTTTAATTCAGTCCAATTCTGACTACTTGAAATATGAATAATCTTTCTGCTGTTCCAGAAGTTCTGAACTCCAAAAATGCATAGCTTTAGACTGTTCAGAAAAATGAATTCCAATGATTTTGGCCTATATCATCAGTCTGGACACTGGTGGAGGCTTGTGGCAGAAGTGCCTTCCAGTGATCTCCAAAGAGCCACAAAACTGATGGCTGGAACAGTTGTGTCATATATCTTCAGTTACTTTGTCAGACTGTGACATGAAAGCAGAGGATCAGGGAAGCAGAGGTAGAGCCATATTACTCACCACCACTCCTCAACTCTCCCACATTCTGTACCCTATCTGCAGCACAGAGCATTAAAAAGAACTAGCAGGATTGAGGGTCACCTCTAGCAGCCACTCATTCCACTTTGCTCCTTTTCCTGAACTTTTCCCACACAACCCATGAGGATACTTAGTGTTTACGTCTGGAGTATGCATATTTCTCCTGCTAAATAGCAGAACTGCATTTCTATAAAAATCTTAAAGACCGGACGAACCCAACATTTTATGTCACAGATGTTTTTATATGTTTTTATCATTTGGTTTTATTTATTCTATTAAGTCCATTTTGTTACTTCATTAAAATTACTGTTTTTAATAATGCTATTTTCTTGAATCAATATTAAAAAAGAGGGCACTTAAGTAGGGCTTTCACAGGAAGAGGAAAATACTGCAGGTTTTGAAAATCAAATCAATGATCATGTTTCTTCAGATTCTGCTACCTTTTTCTCTTAGCTTTTGCTGGCCTCCTGCGGGATGGGAGTCCAAGAAAAGCACCAACATGTCTGCTACTTGGCTCCATCTCCAGCCCTAAAGTAGAAAAAATTTAATTGGCAATGCTGATTCTCCTTTCCTCTTTGCAAATACTCCTGAAATTTTGTGTAGTTTGCAAGCAAGTGTAGACTACTAAAACACTTTGTGAAACAGAATTAACATTTCCCTCTAGCTCCTATAAATTATTTACATGAGTGCTTTTTCATGTCTGTTCAGTGTCCAGTCTTTCATCAGACTTTAAGTTAATATGAAAAATAAGTGTTTCTATCTGCTTGACTTCAATTAACTGTGTTTCCGTAGTTGGTTTTTATTGTCACAACAGTAGTGATAAAGTATACTTAATTGTTATTGTCATAATAATTTTAGATATATATTTATGCTTATTATATGTCCACAAACCTGAACAGCATATGAAACAGAGCACAAATGTGAGGAATATTTACTTGAAATACACATATACCTGTTTGTTTGCAGTGCATCAAATACTTCTAAGTATGGAAGACTTCAAGAAGTTATGGTACACTCACTAAAATTTCTACAGTAAATTTTGGGTGTTATGATAGGATAAGATATCCTAAGATATCCCTGACTTTTTTCGATGTCTAGCTTCAGGGATAGGGACCTCTTCTAGATGTGGTTTGTATGGCATAGATATCAAGATCCCTAAAGAATAATGTAGAGCAAGTTTTGCTTTCTGTTTTTGCTTTCTTTCTCATGGCAATCAAAAACCAGTGGTCAGACCCATTCCTGTTCAGTGACTGAAGTCTTCAAAGGTAAACACTCAACAGAAATTTTCCCTTGATATGATCTAAAGTTCAGTTGATATTTTAAGTACCGTATGTGCCTCAACAAAATAGAAAACGCATACATCAAAAGGCTTCTGCAGAAATAAAGAATAAGAATAAAGGATAATGTCAAGGGGAAAGGTAAAGGAAGGGGGAGGGGGAGGGGGAGGGGGAGGGGGAGGGGGAGGGAAGGGAAGGGAAGGGAAGGGAAGGGAAGGGAAGGGAAGGGAAGGGAAGGGAAGGGAAGGGAAGGGAAGGGAAGGGAAGGGAAGGGAAGGGAAGGGAAGGGAAGGGAAGGGAAGGGAAGGGAAGGGAAGGGAAGGGAAGGGAAGGGAAGGGAAGGGAAGGGAAGGGAAGGGAAGGGAAGGGAAGGGAAGGGAAGGGAAGGGAAGGGAAGGAAGACAGTGTCTCCTGAAAGCGTTCAACGTGATGCAAATGATGGTAGGCAAATATAGCAAGGGAAGGATCTAGAAGGAAGCTAATAGAAGTTCTCTTTCTTGGTGTCTTATCAGCCAAGTCAAGGCCAATTTTTTGTTAGCCACTGATTCTGCATGACCTTCTAAGGAGAAGTTGGTCAGCTTTGTCAAGGTTTGGGGAAAATGTTCTCTAATCACAAGGGGCGGTATGGAAAGAGGAATATACATATTTATAGAACATGTAGCTCTCTGAGCATGGAGGCTAGAAGAGATCTTGACAGAGTAATATTCAGTGGATATAGAGTACTGAAAATTGTTCTGAACATTAACAATATATTTTGTGCATACATGTATTACTTATTTCTTTTCTCTATCTTGAACTGTAAGGATATCTTTGATTATACTCAAAGCAGGTTAAAAATCAAAAGATATGTGTGCCTTAAAATAATTGATTAAAAAAACCTTTTATTTCCTAAGACATAGAAATGCCTTTCTGTCTTGGATAGCATCTTGCTTTAAGGGGTGAAATCCTTTTCCCATCTCACTTTGGTATTTATAAACATAATTAATACCTGAAATTAAATCAAAGACATGATCAGTTTTACTTAAAAATATTCTTTCTGTAGAATCATAGTGACATTGGAGCACTGATTTCATCACAAAGACACACTTTCAAAGATTAATGGTATTTTTCCACAGGTACTCAAAATTCATCCTGCTTAAATATTCATGAAAGTGAATTCCTTAATATCCAGATCAATATATAATATAATGATCACTGGAAGCAATAAACAATAAAATGTGGTAACCCATCTTTTTGGGTTACAAATATGGAGCGGCTAAAGAATAGTCTTACTATTTTTTAAGATGCATTATTAATTAGCTGGTAGAGTATATGTGAGAATTGGCCTAACAGAGTGATACTTTGCATAGATGAGCAAATAAAATAAGACACTATAATTAGGAAAAATCTCTGCTTGCATAGAAGGAAAAATAATAATTCCCAGGGAGAAAGTTCAAATATGTCTGAATCTTCTAGAGAAAAGTCACTTAAAAGTATAAATATACTCCACTAAGATGAGAGTTTATTTTTAATGAGCGCAATCTGAGGAGGAAGTTATGTATGACAACTGAATGTACGATAGCTGCTTTGTCAAGATATTGAATGAGGTGAATGAGAGACATCTGCAATAGAAATCAGTGCAAGATGATTAAGGCTATATTTTTCTTACTCTTTTCATTTGGTTATTATAAATGTAAGTAGGTATTCTCTCTAAGGAAATAATAGGTTGTATTTACATCTTATATTGACACGAGCTGAATTAAGTGTATTTCAAGGTGACTGGATCTCTAGTTAGCTTGTAATTAGACATTCTTAACCTACAGTTCTGAGTGAGTTTACAGGATCATGGGGCACATTCAGAGGTGCTGTACCTTCTGCAGCACATTCTCAAGAGTATCCAAAGGGAAGTTTTGGATTACCTATGTGGACAGCTGGTATCACAGTTAAAGTGAGACATGTCCTCCAGAGATGTGGTAACCAAGAAGGCTTTTTGGCATGCAGCTCATTATTGGTCCATGCTGAAACCCTAAGAGTCTTGAGGGAACAATTCATAAGCATACAAGGAGATAATATACAGTTCATGCTTGAGAGTTTCTAAGGTGAATTTTAGGAAAGATGAATTCCCTACAAAAAAAGTTTCAGATAATTTGTACTTTTTTTTTTTTTATTATTATTATTATTTTTTATATTTAACACGTTAATAATGTGTTAGCTAAAGTGTGAGAAGTCCAAAGAAGTTTCTGGTGTTTAAATAACGCGAAAAGAATCTGTATGAGCATATGTATGAACTGTTAAAAATTGGAAAAAAAATGGGAAAAACTATGTGTACATGTGTTTGAAAATGAAGTAAATATACCATTTCATTATCTGAACTTGTTCTCTAAAGTGTAAATTGTCTTGAAAAACAGTGCTCAAGAATAAATTCCAAGCAATGAAGTAATCAGAATTTCTCTGAAATTCTTGCACAGTTTTTCTTAGTTTCTCAATTGATAGATGTCTCAAACAGTAAGCTTAGAATTTTTGTCTGCTTCATTTGCTGTGTATGTTGTAATCTTCTGCGCTTTTGTACTACTCTGCTTCTATTCCACACTGTGCTTCTCCCCGATGCCACTTGGTGCTCTGCCTTTGTTCCGCAGCAACCACAACAGCAAAGTAGCAAATACTGCACAAAGTGAAGAACTTTAGGATTCTCAGTTCTATCCTTTTGGGACTTTGACCTTTCAGTGGTAGTATCCTAACAACTATTTCCTTGTTCTTGCTTTGTTCCAGTTTGTTTTTCCTTTGCATCCCCAGTTATAGATTAGTTCAGCAACTATACAGGAAGCTTTTATGCTAACATTAATTATTTCTCTAAAGTGTTTTTGTCAGGGAAGTTATAATATGGAGATCAAGTATAATTTAATAATCTTCAACTGGTTTTTTATACGCCAGGGCTAACAGAGGTTACCTGAAAGAGTTGGGACATTCTGAGCTTTTACTTAGATTCAATCATGAAGCAGATTAAAAACCACCTCCCTCTACCTTTCCATAGCATAATGTGTATGGCTTCAAAATCTCCTTTAGCGATGTCAATGTCACAGGCTTTATAAACTCCACATGGGAAGAACCAGCTGATATCAACCATGCCACAGAGAAGAGCAGGAATAAACAAGAGCAGCTCCTCCTAAATAAACAATATCCAGTCAAAGAGACATGAGATTTTAGCAGAGTCTGGAAGAGTTTGCTGTAGCTAAAAACTGGACACAAGCCTGGTAAAATGGGAATGCAGGTGCCTGTGGACTCTGAAAGCAAAAGAGATGGAGAGACTGTGTTATCTTGATGTGCTTCATCATGGGGAGGGATTGCTGGTTAGTACTGCTACCCGAAGGTGTGCCATTCACGTCCACTAAGTCCATTTTATAACTGGCATGCAGATTAAGTCTTTCTGCCAGAAAGCAAGAGCATTTTATGTCTTTGTTAAGGAAACTCTTATTGTCTATATTGCATGAGGAACTTAGTCATTTGGCTCTCTTTCTTCCTCCTTAGGAATACCAGAAGATTAAATGCATAATCCTTCCTTCCAGGCTGCCATTGTGAGGTAATGGCCATGCAGTTCTGAAACGGTCATTTTGGGGGTTGCATAAATATGATCTGTCTTGAAGCTTGATATTCACATAGCTTTCCAAAGATGGTGGCTGAGAAAGAAGACAGAAGTCACAGAATCACAGAATTGCAGAATCACAGAATGACCCGGGTTGGAAGGGACCTCAAGGATCATGTAGTTCCAACCCCCCTGCCTAGCAGGGCCACCAAACATACATATTTACTAAATCAAGTTGCCCAGAGCCCTGTCCAACCTGATCTTGAACACCTCCAAGGATGGGGCATCCACAACCTCCCTGGGCAGCCTGTTCCAGGACCTAACCACTCTCTTAGTAAAGAACTTCCCCCTAACATCCAACCTAAATCTTCCCTCTTTTAACTTAAAACCATTTCCCCTAGTCCTGCTATTATCAGCCTTTTCAAAGAGTTTACTCCCCGCCTGGGAGTAAGTTCCCTTCAGGTATTGAAAGGCTGCAATGAGGTCACCCCTCAACCTTCTCTTCTCCAGGCTGAACAAACCCAACTCCCTCAGCCTGTCCTCATAGGGGAGGTGCTCCAGCCCTTTGATAATCTTTGTGGCCTTCCTCTGGATCCTTTCCAAAATCTCCATGTCTTTTTTGTACTGAGGGCTCCACACCTGGACACAGTACTCCAGATGGGGCCTCACAAGAGCCGAGTAGAGAGGGACAATCACCTCCCTATCCCTGCTGACCACCCCTCTCCATCCTAAGCAAAATTGATGGGAATTATGGCAAACTATGGAATAAGTCTTTCTAAATGAAAATGATTTATAAATTATGGAAGTTATTTATATTTTTAGAAAAATAAATGAATCATATTGTAATTAGTATTCTGAAGATAGTGCAATTAATAGAAAGGAATTATGGATAAATTTTGCTAGTATTATTTTTTTATTTTGTTTCTGCAAGAGATTTTTATCAGTTTTTATTCTCACTTTTAAAATCTCATTTTCAGTTGTTTTTCTCGTTTGTTTGTTTGTTTTTAAGATTATGTACATTTATGGATATTTAAAGATTAAAACCAAAAAAAGATAAAATCATGGCTAGTTAAGGGGATAAAATTGGAGTGGAAAATCAGAACAGGTTATTAAACTTCTTAATCATGACATACTTGAAATATTCAAAGATCTAGCTAGCAAAGTCTAGCTAGCAAAGAACTGCAGAGATATCCAATGTCTATCTAATAAGATCTGATCAGCCCTTGCTGGAGCTCAGTGATCCCAGGTGGAAACTGGAAAAACTGGTCCGAAAAGACAGCAAATAGCAATCATCATTTCCCCTTATCAAAATTTACCTCAGTAATCATCATCTCCTCGTTTTGTACTTGGAGCTCTAGATATGCAGCTAAAACCCGTGCCTAGCACAGCATTGGATTCAGAGTGACAACATGAGAGAGCACATATATGGGGAAACAAGTCAATCAGTCTATAAGAAGTTTTGACTGAAGTTATGCAGGAGTAACTAAGTAGATGAGGAATGGCCAGAAAATCCCTTGGGAAAAGTGGTGGAAAAAACGAATATATTCTGTCCTCAGGTGCTTAGCTGTGGAACATGAGTTGGTCTTTATGTGCTATGTTGTCTATAAAAAAATAAACCAAATAATACATTCTTCTAGTTTACAAATGACTAACTTCATTTTGGCAGCTATTTAATCATTCAGGTAAATATCCTACCAGAAAAAGCCCATCAGTACCTACTTAAAGCAAAATAGATTTTTAAGGACCTCCTTGAATGAGGGCCTTAGTGCTTAAAATTAGGAACATGTTGTAGGAAAACAAGCAAACAAACAAGTGCAAGCAAAACCAAAACCAAATAAAGAAGAAGAAGAAGAAGAAGAAGAAGAAGAAAAATAAGAACCGCAAAATGCTTAAAAATGACATCAAAATTTCAGTAATACTGTAGTTATAAGGAGCTAATGAGCTCTGTAGCCATAAGAGCAACTGTTTCTGATGATAAATTCAAAGAACTTTTTAAAATTTTATAATGTTTAATTTATTTTAAAACAACAAAACAGTATTCTGTAATCATGTTTACAGTAAATATAAGGGCATGGACAGCTAATTCCATACTAGCGTTGCTCTTGCTACTTTCCTGGAATCACTTCAAAATATAACTTCAGGAGAGATTGAAACACTGAAACACAATGTCCTTTATTTGCCAGGAGTTAAAAAGATAGATAAGATGGTGAAAAAATCTATAGCAGCCAAAAAATCTTGATCTCGTGGGGTGGTGTTTTTGAAAGATGGTTTTCTCTGCTGAATGTATTACCCAGAGAGAGAAGAAATTGTTATCAGGTTAGCTAGGAGACTGGAGAGTTAGATCTGAATTTGGAATGCAGATTCTGTGAGGGCAGTATACGTGGGTGAGGATCTTATCATGGTATAGCAGAGACATGCATCATAAAAAACAGCCCCAGTATTCTACTAAGTTCATAGCTGAAATCTTTAATGCTAAACTTCCAGTTATCTAACATAATATTATTGTTGTCTCTGTAGAAAATACAAATAATAAAATACAAATAAATGTATATGTACATATTTATAAAAACTTTTGGAAAGGTGTGGTTTTAACTTTATCGTCCATATAATTAAATGGTCCCTTTGCAGACTGATGATATAGAAACTGGAAAGAGAGAAAATCTCTGATTCACCAGTATTTAACTTAGTCATGTGCAAACTCATACAGAGAAAAGGAGAATTTAATTGGAGTTGTATGAACAGAGCGCCTATAATCTCAGAACAAAATAAAACTTCACAGAGCAATAGAAAAATATCTGAAAACAATCACTGTCCATCACGAATAAGAAGTGAAGACGGTTGATTTCTTTTTAGATATAAATCATCAAAAGCAAGAAGAAGATTCTTTAAACACAGTTATTAAAGGAAAATAATAAATATTCATCACTGTAGCCAAGACTGATCATCAGTGAGTTATTCAGCTTCTCCAGACTACACCCTATTTTTCTATAGATAAAAGCATATTTTGTCTACACTTGCAAGTTGAGAATTGAAATTCAGGATCCTAATGAAGAAAGGAAAAAGAAGGTATATGTACTAAATTAATACTCTGTGTGTAATTATCCTATAACCATCAGTTATTCAGTCAATACCATTAGTTTCACAGGTATACAAAGAATGGCAATAACTTTAGCAGAATCAGGAACTGCTGTCAACTGTTTTTTTTTATTTTATTTTTTCAGGTAAAAATAATTATGCTTCTCCCAAATACAGAATTTTTCATAGACAACAGTAAAATGTCATGTATTGCAGGAGTATTGTGTCCAGTTCTGATTTGTCCAAGACAGAAAAGATGTGGATTTAATGAAGTGAATCTAGCAAAGGTACCTCTTACAGGTGGAAAAGCTGTGAGAGATAGAAGTTTAAGTGTATAGCAGTGAAGGCTCAGGGAGAGAGCAAGACACAATGGCTGCAAATTAAAAATCATGAAACTCAATTTGGACATATACACATACAGGAAATATACATATATCTTTTTACTTTGATAGTGGACTAACACTTCAGCAAAGATTGCTTCAGAGGCTATGGAGTATTTGTACTCACAGAGATATTCTGAAGCTGATTGAGCTTGGCCCTGAGCAACCTGCTCTGACTGACTATATTGAGCAGGAATTTTGAACAACGTGACATCCAGATCTTCCAACCCCAACCATCCTGTGATTTTGTGAAACAAAACTCAACATTTGTCAGAAGGGGCTAATATGTTTACCAATACCAATTAAAAAGAGAATCAATAAGAGGCATAAAACTAAAGTGAATGTTCAATATGAAACAATATGAAACCTAGGTCAAAAATTTCAATAGTGTATTGCTGAATGTCAGAAGGGCTGACTTTTTAACACTGCAATGGGAGTTGCTATTCATCCAAGGACTTGTAATATCAATATGTATGAATCTGAATGCAAAGCTATAAGCAAAACCGTAAGGTTTTAATTTGTGACCTACACATTTGAAAATACTGAGTGAGTCAATAAATTCTTCCAATATCCAAACATTAAATTCAATTGTTAGATAATCTTCACATTAAGTCTTTTTTTATGGGTACACTGACTTGAATGTGAAAGGAAGATTGAATTATAAGGGAAGAGAGCAGAGTTAGTACTTAATCAGAATTCATGTATAATGAAAGCAACAAACTGTTAAGTGCATGACATCCATACATTTAGACATACAAAGAACAAATTTTGTACGAGTGAAAACAGGGGAAATTTTTAAATTAGCAATATTATTACAGCATTGGGTCTTTTTGTGTTTTTTTTTTTGTTTGTTTTGTTTTTTTTTAAAAAAAAACAACAGTTGTTGCAATCAGCTCCCAAGTCTGGGTCGGGCCCACAGGATGTCTGTTCAGCAACAAAAGTAACATCAAAAGGTGCCACCTCTGCATTTTCCATTCCTTTGTGGCTTGCAGCCAGGAGTAATAAGTAAGTCACAACTACAACAGAAACCAAAATAACGGTCCAAAAATTTGGATATAATAGCAGTGGCAGAACCATAAGGGCATCTAAAACTGAACCAAACCAGAGCACAAATCAGTTCTGTAGGCCAATAAACTAGCCCTCGCATGTAAACTGGAGAAACACAACTCCTGGCTAGAGCAATAATAGAGATTATTGACTGTTTACATGTGTTGATAGTGATAGGAAAAGGGGGAATGGTTTAAACTAAAACAGGGGAGATTTAGGATAGATATGAAGGAGAAGTTTTTCACACAGAGGGTGTTGACATGCTGGAACAGACTGACCAAGCAGGATGTGGATGCCCCATCCCTGCAGGCATTCAAGGCCAGGCTGGATGTGACTCTGGGAAGCCTGGTCTGGTGGTTGGAGACCCTGCCCATGGCAAGGGCCATGAAGCTAGGTGATCTTTAAGTCCTATTCAACCCAGGCCATTCTCTGATTCTGTGATTCTATGATTACTGGGTTATGAATGTGATTCCTGCATCCATCTGGTTTGAGATACCACTTTAGGTAGTAAGAAGTGCATTGTACTCCATACAATACATTGTATTATAATTCATTCAGGAAGAGGTTCCTGAATTCATCTAGTATTATACATGGACATTTTATTCAAGGCCTTACTTTAAAATTCAAGTTGAATAATAAGTGTTCTGTCTGTGTTTACATGCTACCTAACAGCAATAGTGTAACTATATATTGCTTATTATAAATTAATATTGCACTGTGAAGACAGAAGGAATAACTAAAAATGTAATTAAGAAAAAAATATATATTTAAATTAGCTAATTAAACTATCCAGAATTCATTAAAGTATCATATAAGATAGCTAATCATACTTCTAGTATTAATTGAAATGAAGTTTTCATTCCAAAAAATATCTTCAGCAATAGAAGAATCAACAGTCCACCAGGAGACTGGAAGGCTGTAAAAAAATCTGAAGGAAGGGATGAGAGCACCAGAAATGACATGGAATGTCAGCTTTGAATTGCATGAAGCAAAATTCCCTAACTGACTTGTACTAATATGACTAAACTTTGAGCAGTATAGAAACTTAAATAATACATTGTTAGATGCTGAAATACAATGCATTCTGATAGAGAATAAAATAGATCAACTGATAGGAATGCTGGGCAATTAATCAAATAACAAACTATAAAATTTAACCATAACTCTGAAACTCACTTTGCCTTGTAAAGTTATTATTATGAAGATGTGATAGATGTGATGTTACTCACTAACTGTGAAATTAAGTAAAGTTTGAATCAGATTAAATCCATGGAACATTATTCGTAATGTTAATGGATATTCTACTATTGTTTTGGTGAGGGAACAGAGAGCATCTCCAACAACATCTTACGAGTTTGGAAAGGGTAGTACTAATAAAGCCTGGGAGAGAAACTGAGGGGAAATAAAAAAATATATCTTCTTCCCATTTGTAGTCTCAGAAACTACATCATCTCATTCATAAAATCACCATGGTATATATTTGAGTAAGGCTTTTCTTTCTACCTAGTTTTAGGTAAGAAATGACTTGCATGTTTGAGTTTATGTGTTATGGTTCATATCAGTCTTGTCATGAAAGGAATGATTAGCATGCATATTTGTATCTGTTGAAATGTCAGGCACTGATTCCTTTTGATCAAACAGTGTCAAGTGGCCACACTGTCCTTTGCCTTTAATTTGCATTTTTCAGTATTTTTGAAAGGCTTAAGATTTCTTTTTCTCTTCCTTGCTACAAAACATGCCTGCTAAATTTGGCAAATCTGTCAATTAATTAAAACTCAACATGCTGAATTATCACCTGAAATGACTCAGCAAAGATAGGATTAAAGCATTTCATTGGGATGTAGCAGTCTTGACGTCTAAGTAATGCCCAGCATGGCTCCTCTGTAGTCTCAACAGCATTCTATAATAAGACTGTAGAACATTCTGAGATTTGTTTAGGCATTTTCCCTGAAATATTCCAGCAGACAGGAGACTGTAAGATCTGAATGCTGAGATATATTGACTGTACATATTCTGGTACAAAAGATATATTTCCTAGCTTTTCTGACATACTAAAACAACCAGACTGAAAATACAGTCTAGTATGTGATTCCAAACTATATGAAACTCAGCTTGCTGTCCACTCCCAGGAGTAGATATTGCATAGGGATATTCTTTTGCACAGCTCTCCACATAAACACTGCTGACAGCAAATTTACATTTTCCCATTAATTCAGTCTCTTGATGTCAATGTGTATTTCCTTAGAGAGAGAGAGATCTTGATCTTCAAAGTCAGTACATCAGTGTTTGGTAAAAGAAAAGCCTCTCATGTTCTATGTGGTCTCTCTAACTCACTATAAATTGACATTATCAGAAGGTTTAGCAGTGCAGAATAGTCTGCTGCATGTTTTTATAGTCATCCATCATTAACCTTTGTCTTTTGTAGAGCTGAGGTAATCTGTTGAAATAGATATTATACTTTGCAAAACCTACATTTTTCTCTTCCACTATATGAAAGCAGAACATCTGCTATGTGCTGGAACAATACTTCAGACATCATCTCCTGCTGAGCTGTGAATAGTAATTAATTAGATGTGAACAGATTAATAAAATATTTCTTCTATTGCTAATATTATTTGCCTTAGCTGTACTAAAACAAATGTCTTCAACACCATTCCAAAAAGAGTGGTCAAAAATCCCATGTTCCAATTCTGATGAATTACACTAGTATATTGAAACAGAAAATAATGTAATTATCAAAAGCACACTTCTTGATATTTTTATATGTTCTTATTTTGTTTGCTAAATGTGACTGAGAGTCTGTGCATTTTCTAGACTTCTACACAATGAGCCTGTCATTCAACTAAACGGAAGGAAGGATGGCCTGTTAGCACAGATACGGGATTCCAGAAAAATTTATTCAATAACCATCTTCATCAGTTTCCTTCTATATAGTCTTGGCAAAGCTACTGATTTTTTGGCTTTTAGATTATCAATTTCCCATTTGTTTCACTTAGAAAATAATACTAGTTGTACTATTTTGAGGATATGTGAACTAAATATGAAATAAAAGAATAAACAGAAAGGAGTAAAGAAGTTTTTAGGTGACTACTCTGAAATGAGCTCCATATGCTTATTCCATTCTGTCTTTTCTGAAAGAGAAAAAAATAATGTATTTAAACATTCAAAATAATGTGGCTGCATTTATACTGCCAGAGTCATGCCCAGCTGTCATTTGGGAAACTGCTAGCTACATAGGTCAAAAGCCAAGGACTTCTCTTGTAGTTTAAGCACACAATAAAATACCAGTGCCTGGGAGTATGTTCTGAAATCAGGTTTAGCTTTTCTCCACTTTGTGATTTTGTATGAAAAGAGGAAGTTGGATGCAGGTGCAGTGAATTGAGGACTCTCATGGTTTAAAGGATGTTTCATTTCCTGATAGAACAGGAGTTTCTTAAGAATGTGTGCTTGACTTTCACTAGCTTATAGAAACTCAGCTTCTCCTAGGATCTGTTGTTTATTCCAGCATGCCCTAATGTGCAATATCAGGGCATATCTTAGAGGAAGCCCAAGGGGTCAAGGGCTATGCAATAATTTTCATAAAGCTGATAAAAAATCTTTAGGGTTTTCACTGACTTACCCACTGACATAGTTGGTTGGAACCCTGTCCCTCCTATTCTTTTCAAGGAGTAGACATACAGGACATCATAGTAATGTTCATGACTAGACTAGATTAACCTAGAGGTAACTTTTCACTCAGTTCTGCCTTGAAGTCTGTGAATGAAGCTCATCAATAAGCAAGTCTGCAGGTTTCCATGTGAACCAGATTCAGACATATTTTCACAGCTGTAGCTACTGCTGCAGGTATTTCCATACTTTGCTCTACAGTGTAATTGTCTACAAAGCCTTTTTGGAAAGAGATGCTCAGCCAAAAGCTTTTAACAAATGCCAATTCTATTTTTATAATTTGTGTCAAGATCCCATGTTTGAAAACCACTCTTTCATTTTATGTGACTTGTTATACAAACTGCACTTAACTGCATTACTAAGTGCCATGTTTCAGCCAGGAGAACAAATAAAAATGAGATAGGTTGAGAGGGAAGGTAAGAATATGTTCTCCACAGAATCTCCTTGTGAGCTTCCCCTCTATAAAGGCTGGTCTGTACAAGACTTGGGGGAATAGGCTTTCTTAAGTTCCCAGATAAAGAACTGATTCACCTATATTTCACCCACAGACCCAACACAGTTGTTTCCTCTTCTCTCACAGGTACAGGAATCGCTGGAGGCATATAGGTAAAAGAATCACAAAGCTGGTAGCAATTTAGAAATGTTTTAATAAGGGAATTATTCATCAGCACAGTGATTCATGCTTACCAGTTTTCCAGAGGAGATGGTCACAGCACTTTTTTCCACTGGATAGAAGGAGACAAGGGGAAGACAGGCAAAGCCTGTTCCCAAGGTTTGGCTCCATATTCAGAAGAAGTGGATGTGAAATTTCTCATCTTTCCTTCTTCAATATTTTCTCAGCTCCTGGATGTGTGGGAGGAAAAGGAAGTTATTCAGAACCAGTTATGACTTTCCACTACGTTACTGCATTTTGGATTATGTTTGTTTTATGTCTACAGCCTATTGTCTCTTGTATTAACTGATTCTTAGCTCCCTGTCTGTTATCTCTAAATCACTACTATGTGAAACCAGTTTCAAGGCAACTGAAATATAAAAACTTATGAACAGACTCATCAGGTATTCCTGTCAGCCCTGATTAAATTTCCTTTAAACATGTAGAAAGATTTCCAAACATTAAAGTGGGCTCCAGTTTGGGCCTATAATACCAGAACTATATTTGGGAAATCTCTGGTATTAATAGCTAATATCCCTTCAGGAGCCATAAGAACTGCGTAGAAATGAGTGAAATGGAAAAGAACAAATCAGAACTGTGATGCAGGGAAAACAAAGCAAAACAAAACAAAACAAACCCAACAAAACAAAACAAAACAAAACAAATAAAAGGGGGAAGGAAAAATAAAAAATAAAAAAAGCGATTTTTTTAAACTCCATTTGAATTTGGTACAATTTCTTGGAGATCCTCCAGAAATGATGTCTTGATGATTTCTTATATTTTTAAATCTTTTAATCTTCTCACATTATTGATACAGAGGGAACTTGCTCTGCCCATAAACTCAGTACATAACAAGAGAGATATGTCTTATTAATAAACTTAGATTGTTAACTGTATTCCCTTTTCTGTATAATTTATTGCAAGTTCTTTTCTTAGAGAAATAGAACATTTTTACAGAATGGAAAACTAAATTGTTATTAATAATTTCCAGGTGTCTAACTGCAAATAAAAAGCCCACACATTAACCTATGCTTAACACTTAAAAGGTATCTTACTGCAGATAAACGTATTCTCTGATGATGACCATTAAATGATTCATTTTCAAAGTGTGTGGCCTTATTACGTTTGGGAATTCATATGCAACTCACACATACGTACCTCTGTTTCTAGTAGTGAGGGTATTCTGATATGTACCAAACACCACAGCCTGAAACTGACATCATTCCTTGGCAGACTTGTGAATATTTTGTATTGTAATAGCTGGCTTGCATGTCAGTACAGTCCTGCTGTCTATTAAACACAACGATAAACTTGTGCTAGGGAGTTTTGCCAATTCTTTCTATTGGCTAAGCAAATAAAGGTTTTCTCTAAGCTAAAGGGCTTAGTTTCCATGTACAGTTTGTTTATTTGTAAGACAGAGGTGGCTTAGTCTCTATTTGAGCTGGAAAACCTTCTCCAAAATTTACATGAAAGCTCACTTGAAAATCATATTTTTAATTTTTCATTTAAATGCTTTCAGTGAACATACCTGGGAAGTAGGATCTACAGGGGGGTCCTAAACAAAGTCAAGAATACCCTTTTCAGACATTACTCTACCTCTAGAGCTAAATTTGAGGGTGAATTCCAGACTCCTTATGATGTTAAATAAGGCTAAAAGCATTATGGGAAAAAATTGACCTTTTGGGAGAAACATTAAAAATACGTTAGAAAATATTCAGATAAAGTGACTTTTTATTCCTACAAATGAACATAAATATCAGCCTTAACTCCATGATTACTTTTCCTTACTAAAAGAGATGCAAAAGTTTCAGAAAATGAAGAGACAATCTTTAAAAAGGATGATCAATATTTGAATTTTGTTTTATGATTGCAAAATGCTATAGAACTAGAATAATAGATAGCATTGCTCACAGGCAGCTCAGTTGAATAAAGTTGTGCTTCTTCAGTGGTCAGAAACAAAATAACTTTTCTGGAGAAACCCTTTTTTTAATTTTCTCAGATTCAGTCTGAATGTATGTAATTATGTAAATCACTACATGTGAATATTTTTATCAGTTATATTAATTCTTGTCTGTATGGAATTCCCCAAACCATCATGTCATTTGATTTTAGCATTTCTTCTCAGTCATACTGGTTCCTGGAAACTGCTGCTTACAGGAAAAATATGTCTGCACTGAAGTGTGCATTGGAATTTTTTCAGTTGCCTAAACTGAAATGCAACTAGTAAGCAAAAGCACATATAAAATTAGAAGTATTTCTACCATAAGAAATATTCCCAGCCTCAAAAAGTAGCTTGATATTCCATGAACATGAAAGCTACTCATGGAAGTTCCAAACTGTTAAAATTATTTACAAGTTTTTTTGATATATTTATCGAACAAAATCAGGAGGCCTATGCATAATGTACCACTGGTAGAGATTAAGTTTTCTCTG
This sequence comes from Coturnix japonica, assembly GCF_054131305.1. Lineage (NCBI taxonomy): Eukaryota > Metazoa > Chordata > Aves > Galliformes > Phasianidae > Coturnix > Coturnix japonica. Next base: position 94,542,143 of record NC_140663.1, on the reverse strand, counting down.
TCAAATAAGGAAGGAACAGGTAAGGCAACACTTAGAAGAATCTGCTGATTTAAAGTTCATTGAGCCTTATGGTCTTCTTCTTGAGAACTTAAAAATTTAGCAGGTCATGTTTCCAGACCTCGATGTCTCTGTGATGGTAGTGGAGATAAAGTAAAAGGAAATGAGGACAAATGTAATAGCTATTGTAGAGAATCCAGACTGAACAGGCCCAGCTCCAACAGATCCACACGCTTATTGTGCTGGAGGCCCCAGATCTGGGTACAGTACTTTAGAAAGGCTAAAGAAGGCTCAGAAGAACCTTGAAAAAAATTCAGGCAACATCCTGAAGAAGGAAAGGCCATCATTCTTTAGAGATAAATGCCATATTCCACACAGAGAAAGCTTAATTGTCAAAGTTACCCTATTGTGGCCAAGTTTTATTAAAAGAAGTTTTAATGAATCATAAGCTTATCCTCAAAGACAACGTTGTAGCAAAAAAGTAAATTATATCAAGTTGTAAACAGAACTACAGACAGCAAAAGTCCTGAGAGATGGGACACCGAAAGCACTGTGCAAGTTCTTCCCTTTCATTGAGGCAGGCACATCTTTATCCAAGCAATTTCTGACAGGATTGGAAGTACAAACGCAGATTGCACAAATTAAGTCTGCTCCAAAACAGCTGCTCCAGGCAATTTAAATTTGTTACTTTTGTCTCAGCCTCTATGCACATGAAAAACAGATAATCCTCTGATTTCTTACAGCTATTTTTGCAGAAAAACATCCTGTTTCTTCTTACTCTCTGTATCTTTGGACAAACTAATGCCAGTTTCTTCAAGTTTCTCTCACAGGCCACATTCTGTGACATCTCTTGTAAATCTTTGAATTACTTTTGTTCTCTAAATTTCTTGCAGTACAGCACTCCTCAGTCCCAAACTGATGCTGTTTCTCAACTGCAGCACTTATGTGCTAAGCAGACAGGAATACTTCAGGCAAATCCTGATCATATCTGATTGCTTGCTGAAGTCTGCTTTAAAAGAAAATAAAAAAAAAATTAAAAAAAAATAAAAAACAACATCAGGAGCTACTATGCTACTGCTATTATTTTTGGAATAACTCACATAATATAACAGGAACACATAAATAATGTGATTCTGTAAAAACAACTTCGAAAGGCTAAAGTTGCTGATGCTTTTTATTTTACTCTTTTTTAATCAAATCATTTATTCTTCATAAAGTCAGGAGATACATTCCAAATTTCCTCAGAATAACAACAACTATGCTGGTGGTTTCTAAATCACTGACTCCCTGTTTTCTTCAAAGTTCACTTTCTAAGCTAGGCTTTGAAAAATTCCCCAAGCTATTATCTAGAGGGAGCTCTTGACTTTGAATGGAAGTGCAGTGTCCCATAGGAAAGTATATAAACTAGTTTTAAAACTGCATTATTGATTTCTTTTGGTGTTAGAATGGGAATGGCATTTGGAGTAATACTTTAAATTGTTAAATACAATCATATCAGAGATCTGTGTAAAAATGTATATATGTGTATATACATATATTTGCACACAAGTTCTTCTCTGAAAGTAACACCTTCTGTTTTATTATTTTGTCCACGATATTTTTGGTGGTATGGCAGTAAAGCGTGAAACTTCCACCAATATTCTGTTACATTTTGTTGCTGTGCAACAGATGGCAGCAAAGGGGCAGACTGACAAAATGGTATCTGACATGGAAGTGCATCTGAAGCAAAAGTATAGAATCATAGAATCACAAGGTTGGAAAGAACCTACAAGATCATCTAAACCACCTGCCCTCCCATTACCATTGCTACCACAAGCCACTAAAACATATCTTGCATCTCCTCATCCAGATGCTTCTTGAACACTGCCAGGGACAGCGACTCCACCACCTCCCTGGGCAGCCATTCCAGTGCCTGACCACTTGCTGAGAGAAAAGGTTCTTCCTTATATCTAATCTAAACCTCCTCTGGCACAACTTGTGTCCTGTTTGTTGCCTGGGAGAAGAGGCCAAATTCCTCCTCACCACAGCCTTCCTTCAGGAAGTTGTAGAGTGCAGTGAGGTCTCCCCTGAGCCTCCTCTTATCCAGACTGAGTAATCCCAGCTCCCTGAGCTGTTCCTCATAAGACTTGTGCTCCAGAGCCCTCCCCAGTTTCTCTGCCCTTCTCTAGACACGTTCACAGGCCTCAAAATTTTTCTTGTTGTGAGGTGCTCAAAACTGAACACAGTGCTCGAGGTGCAGCCTCACCAGTGCTGAGTTTCCCCAGGCGAATACTGTGAGAGACCATGTCAAAGGCTTAGCAGAAGTCTAGGTAGACTACATCAAAAACCTTTCCCTTGCCTGGTCACCCAGTCAAGCATGACGTGCCTTTCATGAACCTGTGCTGACTGGGCCTGACCCCCTGGACACCATGCATGCGCTGTGTGATCTCACCCATGATGATTTGGTCCATAACTTTCCCTGGCACTGAGGTCAGGCTGACAAGCCTGTAGTTCCCCAGATCCTCCTTACAGCCCTGTAGATGGGAGTCACATTGGCAATCCTCTGGGACTTCTCCAGATAACCAAGAACACTGATAGATGGCAGAGAGTGGCTCAACAATCACATCCACCAGCTCCCTCAGCACAACAGGATGAAACCCGTTCTGTCACATAGACTTGTGACAGTCCAGGTGGAGGAAGAGCTCTCAATGTCTCCACTTGAATCACCGAAGGTGATCACACCAAGGTGTGTCATTGAATTCCTGAATGCAAAAAAAAAAAAAAAAAAAAAAAGTGCATCCATGAGCATTTTATTGATGCTTTCTGAACATTTATGGAGATAATAGAGTGAATATGAACATAGTGAGGTACTGTGTTTCAGGAGTGCTGACAGCAACAGTGATTCACCTCCACTGCTGCAGACTTTTATGAATGTGGCATGTAGGCTCTTGTTCTTCACTGGAAAAAAATAAATGCATAACTAATAGTGGTGACTGTGTTTAAAAACAGTATTTTGTAGCTAAGAATTTGCTCTAACAGGTAATGTTATTGTGCTCTTTATATCTGTTAAATTTTCCATGGAAATAAATATGAGGTGTTACTTTTGGAGCAACAATTAAATATATTAGTTTGCATGCTTCTAACTTTTCTAAACTGAAAAAATATCTGATACTCAGTTCATCAGGCTCAATAGGTCATCTTTTATTAAATCAATGGCTAAATATGAATCAAAATTTTCTTTAACATCTCAGAAAGTTTTTATACAATTTTCTACTACCACTATCAGTTACAGTCTACCTTAATAGCATATTATGTATGTGACTAACTTGGAATGTATTGACATTTGTTAACAATCCACATGCGTATATGTATTATTTTTCTTTTATTCAGATTCTATTCCTTTTATGTGGTTTTCAGCCATGTGGTGAATGCTTGTGCAAGAACAGGTATTCTGTGTTCTAATACATTTTTGTCTAATAAATATGCCAAGCACTACTGATGTGTAACAAAAGTGAGAGTGTTGGGAATCAAGAAGAGAGAAGATATTGTTTTTTTCTAGAACAAGAGAAAATCCTCTGTGAAGAGGCAATGAAAGCCAGTAACAAGAATTAACTCATTCTGTGTTGACAGTCCTCAGCTCATACCTAGAATAATCAGGCAGATCTCAGAGAAGACTTAGTTCACACTGAGAACCAGACAAATAGGGTGAGTTTCCACTCTGATTTAAATAACTGAGTGTGTTTGTCTCTTGCTCAGAGAGACAGTTCTCAGTTGGGATCTCTATAATGTTCTCTGTGCACTGGTGTTTGGGGTAAACAGTAAGCTCTGTCTTCCTAATGCCTTCAGGCTGTCCCCAGAGACCCAGTGGAAGAGTGAAATACAATTGTATTTGCAATTAATAAATCTTTTCAGGGTTGCTTATGGCATACATCACAGTAGTCATCTCATTTCTCCTCCCACATAGTGTTCAATTCTCTTTGATATACTGCTGTGTAAATGTTGTACAGATCTTCCTAGTCTTGTGTGACGGAGGGATGAATGATGGAACATTTCATCTGAGTCTGCCTGTCAGTTCTCCGCTGCTTCGTAAAGTCTCAGTTGTAGACATTGGCAAGAGATGCTCTGTTTATACACATTATGCAAGATACTGGTTATACATGAATTCTGTTTAAGTGAGGAATTTCTGTCACATCGTCATATTTCTGTTTGGCTTGTTGTTAACCAAATAATAATATACATAATAGAACTGATGGCTAGGTACTGGGCCCAAACTGCTGCTTCTAATGTTTACTGTATGCTGTATCTGTAATAATAACTTTGTGTCAAGTACAAACAATTCAAATTATATTATATTATAGGTTGTTTTCTTTTAAAGTGAGAAAGCACTAATTGATATAGTTTCAAAATGATAAGATTACCAGTCACAAACATTTTTTCTCATTGTGCTTGTAAAATTCCGTTCTTCCTGTATTCCAGTCAAAGCTTCCTAAAGACATATAAGCAATAAAATTCAGAGTTTAATGGCAGCTGTTTGTGATGCACATGAAAATATGTGGTAATATGATGCTTCCTGTATAAACTAAAACTAGAGCAGTTGTGAATTTGGATCTGCTTTATCAGGAAATACTTATGGAATTTTAGACAGGCATGCCAGGAAGGACAACAGCTTCTAATTTTGTGACAGATTGAACAATTGGAAAGTATTATCAGCTGTAGAAAATTAAAATGGAATATGGTCAGAAAGGAAGAATGAACCATTTTACTCCATGACTTCATATGGACTGTTTGTGTATAGGGCCAGGTGCAACTGAATTGTGAGTGAAAGGATCTAGTTAACCATTTCTTTACTATCATGTCTGAATGTCTGAGAGTGTGTACTGCATGGGGTAGGATATTAAGGTAGAGGGCTTCTTCCTACACATGCTTATTTTAACTGTATTTATGCACTATTGTCTTTTGACTGGTGTTCGACACTTTTTTTGTAATTCCTATTACAATTTTTTGCAATTCCTATTACTGTTGTGATAGTAAGTAGGAAATAGGTTCTGAATGATGGATATATTTTTGTTTCCAATTGTTTTCTTTTTGGGAAATAAGTGTGGTCAAAACAACAGTCAACAAATTATTGTTTAGTGTATGTGGTGTTCTGCCCCTTGTGGAGGCTTCATATCCTACTTACTCCTGCTAAGTTAGCTGATTGCTCAGAATGAGAGTATGCATGGACTGCAGGGTTGTGCATGTCTCTGTTCGCTGCAGGGGATTTGGACTAGATGACCTTAAAAGGTCCCTTCTAAATCTAATGATTCTATGATTCTATGATAATTTTAAAATAATGTTCACTCTCATCATTAGTAACCATAAGAAGACTTTTCTCATGACACTCAGTAACATAAAACCTTTTCAACAGACTCTCAGATTTAAACTGCAGTCTGTTCAGTCTGTTTTTTATCTATACTTTTTTTTGAACAACTCAGCCTCTGAGCACTGCTCTGATATATTCAGTGTTTGGAACAATGTTCATGTATAACTCTGTAAATGTGCTGTTTATATTTTCAAGTACTTTTGAGGTATTTGGATGAAAAGAACTGTTGAACAGTGAAACGTTATAACTGTGATCTAATAATATATTATTAATTCAACTACATTCTGACTGGACATGACTTACATGATTTTACTCGGATGGAAATCTAAACTATTCTAGAAAGGCATTAAAATGCCCCATCCCTGCAGATTTTCACGGTGCAACTGGATCAGGCTCTGGACAACCTGGTCTAGCTATGCACGTCCCTGTTCATTCCTGGGGAGCAGGACTAAGATAATCTTTGAAGGTCCCTTCCAGATCCAAAGGTTCTATGACAGAAAGATTCTATGATCTCCAAGTATAGAGACTCCACCACGTCCTGGGCAGCTTGTTCCAATACCTCTACCCTTTCCGTGAATAAACTCAATTGAAACCTCCCTTGGCACAACTTTAGACCATTTCCTTGTGTCCTATCATTTTCACCTGAGAAAAGAGATCAACATCCTACTCTTTGCAACCTCATTACCTCATTTTGGACAGGTGAAGAGAGTGTTGTGGTTTCAACTCAGCCTCCTGTTCTCCAGACTAAACGAACCCAATTCCCTCAACGCTGTTTCTCTTATCCCTTCACCAGCTTAATTGCTCTTTTTTTTTTTTTCTTGCATTCTCTTGAGTGAGTCAATATCCTTTTTGTAGTGGGGAGCCCAAAAATGTAAAGAATATTTGAGGTCTAGTCTCACTGTGTACAAGGAAACAATCCTTTCCCTAGTCCTGCTGGCCACATTGTTTCTGACAAAGAAGTGGCCTTCTTGGCCAACCTGGGCACACTGCTCACTCTTGTTAGCTGCATGTTGATCAGCACCCCTGGGTCCTTTACTCCTGGGCAATTTTTTTTGCTACTTTTCTCCACACTTATTCCACTGTACTGGGTTGCTATGGCTCAAGAGCAGGACTTACCAGTTACAGTTGCTGAATGGCATATAATTGGGCACGTCCCTCAAAATTATCTTATTCACATAACTTTGTAAAGCCTTTGTACCCTCAAACAGATAAACACGTGCACCTAACTTAGTGTCATCTGTGATTATACTGAGGGTGCATTCAATCATCTCATACAGATAATTAAAAAAATCATTAAAGAAAAATGGCCTCAATACTGAAATCTGTGATGACTGGTCACCAACTGGGACTACCTCCATTTACCTTGATTCTTTGGGCTTGTCCACCCAACCAGATCTTCAACTAGCAAACTGTACAACTGTCCAAATCATAAGAAGCCAAAGAGCAGAAAAGTTTAGAATACTGTCTATGGCTTTATATACATGCTTACTGGTTTTAGTCTTGTGTGAGGCTGTTCAACAGCAAAGCAAAGTGTCCTTTCTAAGGCTCTTAAGAATAACCTGCTAAAATATCAGTAGCACTATGGCAGCATGGCAGCTTGGCACCTTCCAGAAGTGCATTATGCAATTTAAATTAACAGTTTACTTCACCTTCTACCCAGGGGAAAGAATTATACACATAAACACAGGATTTGTTTGCACAGAATGGATATTGTAGTTATCACTGTTTTACAATTTTTATTATCTGAATTTGACATCATCACATCATCAGCACATTATGTAGTGCACTGGGAGTCTCAGAAGAGATGTACTAGAGCTCTCAGAAAACTTTGCTTTAATATTTTGATTTTCTGGTTGGTGGGAAAGATAAAACTGACTGGAGGTCATGAGACTTACTCTTTATGTTCCCTGGCAGGTCAGAATAACTTGGTTTTCAGAATCTCTCTCATTTTATTTGATTTGTTAGCTTCAATCCCAATAATTTGAATTTCTACTATTATAATTAGCAAATTACTTTTTCCTCCTCAGATCATTGCTGCTGTTTGTGTTTTATTTCATTTTTCTTCTCCTCTTTCCCTTTTCCCCTTTTCCCCTCATTTTTGGGGTCTGCTATCCCTCTGTCACAGGCACAAATAGATCTAGAGGTTACCATGACAGTACTCCTGCACACACTAGTCTTTGCTGTGATATGAGGAATGCTTATAGTCCTTTCCCTGCAGAGGACAGTGTGGGTTAGATGTGGTAGCAATTTCCTTCTGCAATTTGAGATCACCCATTGAGAAAGCTGTGTCTCCTGAAGGGCTCTGCTGCATTGTGTTGTTATTCCTAGGAAACCTGGCTTTGTATGGAGATGAAACTGTGCAGAAAGAGATTTACCCTCTGTATGTTCAACTAAGCTTAAGTCATTTTTTAATGTGCAGCAGAGCATACTCTTCAATAAGAAAGGAAAGGAAAATTGCATATAAGACAGTAAAAGGTTAGCACTAACAAGATTCCCAAAAATACATTTGACTCTCAGTCTAGCAAAGGTGGGTATGTGACTCCTATTACCATCTGCACCATGACTATAAAATTTCCAAAAGTGCTTTCCTCCACCCACCCCCTGCTTTCCTCAGATTTAGCTGTATCTGCTATCCTAGTTCCATATCTGGACTGATCCAGGCATGGAACTGTTCTGGAGCTCAGATCATGTACTGTTTAATCTACATGTTTATTCCAACTTCTTTCCAAATCATTTCCAAACTGCCTGCAAGTAAATTTATTCTGTGTATTCTTTTGTGTATTTGTGTATTTACAAGTAAAAAAGTAAAGTAGAACTAGGGAAAGAAGCATTTCTTTGCTAATAGTCTTGCAAGAACATTTTAGCAGATGTCTCTGGACTTTTATATCAGGGACTGTTTAAAAGACTCTTTTTCCTTTCCACTAAGCATTTCATTTAGTCATTAGACTGTTTCCAGCAATTTGGAGTGCAGTTTGATCCTCCAAAATATTTTATTGATTGATATGGTTAAATGGTTTGAAAATCAGACTGAACTGAGAATCCAGAGATTTTTCTCCAAGTTATCTTGTTCTCTCCACTAGACATGACTCTAATTAAATCACCTCTGGATACTCAGCAGGAAAACAAAATTTCTTTCTAGTAATGTAGTTCTGTAAAGTACAGCCACAGAACTGCTGAGTAACACTCAAATTTTGAAACCTAACACAGAACTGTTACTACATTTCAAATGTTTGTTTTTCTTCATTGAAGTCTGACAAGTACAATGTTCTTCAATAAATATTCACGTAGGATGAAGTGTCAAAATGATAATTTGTATGTCCATGTCTGCAGAGAATCTACTTGGCTCCCTGAATAGGTGCACCATTCTCACTTTGTACAGCACATCGGTCTCTAATACTAATATTAATTTCTGCCAGGTTAACTTCTAAGTTGCACCCTAACTCATCATTTATATCAGGTAAGCTCTGTGGAGTCACCCTTATCTAAATATCAAGGCCTAAATGTGTTCTGATGACTGAACAGTGAATTTTTGTTTCTTTATGGAATATTAGTTATTCAGTAAATTTGTCACATGATTCAATTTCTTATAGTAGAGCAAATGTGATAACAATTATGAAATTTGATTAAATGTTTAGCATTGACAGACTGGGGTATTTTTATTAACTATAGTTTTCCAGATCCCTACACTTATTTATTTCAAGATAGAACAAATATGTTCCAAGTTTATTAGACCCATATCTCCCAGATGCATTCATTAATGAAGATCTTTCCTGTCTGAAAGGGTGTTCCCAGTAAACGTAGTTTGGCTTGCAGATGCTGTGACCTGATTCAGAACAGGAAACCTATCCCATACTCTAATGGTATTTTAACTGTTCTGGATCAGAGATGATAGTAAAGTAGTCATTAATGATCTCTAATTCTTTACAAACATCATGCAGCTTTAGAATAATGAGCTATTACTGTAAGTGCCTAAGTTCAATTTTTATTCAAAAAGTTGAATAAACAATAGGAGAATCCATCTTAACATTTTATATTTAATGTTGAAGGAAAGCATGAATAGCAGTAGATATTGACCTCTCTCAAATTATTCATAATACCAGTACACAAGATGAGGATGAGACAAATTCTCAACCACTGAACCTTAGATTAGCAGTTTAGAGTACATCTACAATAAAACACCAAGAAAACAAAACAAATGTAAAGACCTGGACATGTACTGGAAAATATAGCATGGAAAATGTACTTTTGAGATGAGACTGAAAGAACAGCTGTGATTAGACGGGACTGGAAAATAAAATCTATGTATATTGATACTGATAATGTCACCAGGTAGATTCTGATCAGTAATTCCACAGGCACTCATATGGGTAGAGTCAAAATTCCAAATTCCTAAAGCTACAGAATGATATCAGGATAACACAATAGACTGTAGATGTTGTGAATTTAATATTCTAGCAGAAATCATGAAGAATAAAAAAATAACTTGTAATTAATTAGCATAATTATCATTAAGAGAAATCCAGTATGCCTCATGAACTTGGCAGCCCACTAAAATGAGATATCTAGTTTAGTAGATGACAGGATAGCAGTAGATATTGTTTATTATGGTCTTAGTAAGGCTTTCAACATTCTCTCTGATAACATCCTCACTGACAAACTGAGGAAGCGTGGGTTAAGTAAGTGGACTGCAGAGTAGGCAACAAACCAATTGAACAGCCATTCTAAAAGAACTGCCATCAGCAACAGCTTATGTCCACCCGGAGGCCTATCACTGTAAACCACTGAAGTTGACACCACGTCCAGTACTGTTTAATGCCTTCTTTAACTGCTGGGACAATGAGAGTTGCATATGACCCAAAACTGAAAGTGTGTGGGTAGGTTTCTTTTTTACTTTCCTGAAGTAAGAGAAACAATATTACATATTCTCCAGTGATAACTGAATACTGATAATTGCTCTTTGCCAAGGATATTTTTGATTCTCTTTTCTTCTGCTTCCTCTCACGGCATGTCTTTCTTGGGCCAGAAAGTACTAGAGAATCAGCTAATTGAAATGTTGTTTTATTCTACCATAGATTACAACAGTGTCTTGCCCTCAGAAAGAAATATGGAATAAATGTAAAGAACTATGACAAGTGAAAAGTGTGTCCTAGATTAGTCCTGCAACACACAGGGAAATACTTAACAACTAACCTGAGTTCTCATCCTGTCAGACTGGATGCTTCCAATGTTAACTGCTGATAACAGCTCAATAACAGCTTTGAGGAATTCCACATATTTGTTAAAATTGTGAAAGCACATTTGTCAAGTGAGTAAAGGTTTGGCACAGGGAAATGTGTCGCAGTACTATTGGTAATTGCAGTGTCATTTTGGTAGTAAGGTGTCTAAAGAGAAATAATTCATCCTGATAAGTTTTCCGTATCCCCTATCAAACCATTACAGAAGCATGACACAAGCAAAGGCTTCAGTGTGCTCAAATACACACAGGTGCTTTAAAAAGAAGAGTAAAAGCACTTCATAAATTGATGGATGTTGTCTAATTATTTCTCTGATGCTGCTTCAGTGTTTCAGCGTCAGAAAGACAAGAACTTCAAAGGTTCTGAAGATCATTTAGTACAATCTCTAAACAAGCCAAGGGCCAGAGATATTATTATGGACAATGTTAGCAAAAAATAAGCTGTTTTGCTACTCTAGGGGTTAACAGAAAAATCTACATAGTATGAAGATATCAGATATGATGCATCTGAGTCAGCAGATACGAGGTGATTTCTTTATACAGGAATATTAACATGATATTTGTTTTGTTAATTGCCTTGAAGGAAAATAAACTCATTTCATTTATTAATAGATCACACACAACTTTGCTGCTTTCCTTACAAACAAGGAACATAACAGAAAAATCATAACGATAGGAGTCATTCCCATTAAATGATTTTGGAGACTTTAAAGACTCATCTCAATTTTGTTGTCAAAGCTAGCAGATCTCAGTGGAGAAGATGAATGCATGTAGCTTACCTTTGTGCATTTACATACAGTTAATAAGAACTATGATGTGGGATTCAGCCACCTTCACTGTTATGTTTGTCACATTTGATACAAAACAAAAGCAAAGAAAAGGGCCACTCTTTATTCCTCCATTAAATTCATCACCTATGATGTTAAAAAGCATGCATAAAGCAATCATTTATAAAGTAATATAATTTTTGCTGGATTTTTTACATATAAACATAGAAAACATATGTCTGCATATACATTGTGTAATCAATACGGAGTTTAAAGAGACATGACACATCCTTTTTCATTTTAACTTGGCCCTAAGTCTATTTGTTTACTCTTGGTTGCTTAGTTACTGCCAAGTTTGAATTAAATTGCTTTCCTTTCCTTACAGCCCTCACTTATTTGAGGAAGGCAGCCAACAGGAGTACTAGCTTTGTTATTTATGTTTCCAGCTCAGAAGCTGTCCCAGTAAAAATAAAGTGTCTTGGCATTAAACAAGAAAACATTACATTCACAGAAATGGGCAGTGCCACCTTTTCGCTCATTCCCACCAGGGGTCAATGAAATTCAAATAAATATCGTGACTCACTCCTTGCTCAGAGTTTCTTGCTTCAGTAAATCTTGTCTTGATTTACTGAGTGACGTAGTAAAGAAGGTTTGGAACGTAGTGAAATACACATGCAGGTGTACAATGGGAGCTGAGTCTAACAAAAGCTGATTTACTAACATCTTACAAGTTAATGGCTTTACATTTTTTTCTAAAGAAGTGTGTGTTCTTATGTCAATATGTGTTTTTGACACTAGCAGAACTGTAGCCACTAAATTTTTATACATTCTCTGTGTAACCCTTTTCACTTGAAAAATGAGGATTTATGAACTGAAAATGAATTGCATACTTCATCCATACCTTATTTTTTATTTTAATTCAATCCTTACGACATCATCCCAACTTCCTTAGCTTCATCTAAGATTTGCAAGCTTCATTTTCGAGATCACATTCAAATGCATGAGAGTATAAGGAGGATTTTTTATTTTATTTTTTAAAACTTCCATTACTGCATTTTATTTTATGCAGAAAGGGATTTTTAAAAGATGGAGTGGTGTATACAATTCTTGACATTTTTCATAGATAAGTAATTAAGAATGTGATGTTACAACATCTGATGGGATGACAGGAAGACAAAAAATATTAATATAAATTTAAGTAAAATTCATGTCTATATGCTCAATACTCTGCCACCAAAATCCCTACTTCCAAGGGAATGGGGATGTTGTCCTGCTTCACTCTGTATTAGGCCTCTTCCTGCAATCAACTACATTACTCTCAGTTCAAAGTTGAACTGTGTTTTTAAGGACTATCTTTAACTTCGTGTACTGTTCTTTGTTTTTGAAATAAAATTAAACTGAAAAGGCACTCAATACATTCCAGCCAAAGATGAGCATTCAGACAGATATATGTATACAGTCAAATTTAGCCAAACAAGAAACCCCCTGGAGGAAGTATAATGTGGGAGTCAGGTCCTCAGAATTAGCTCTTCCACTCTGTACAGTGGCTGTGAATGCAAGTATAGATCTCTTCTGTAGTAAACTAGGTGTGGTTTGAAATTGGATTGTGGAGGAGGATTGTTTTACATCAGCTCCTGGCATTTAGAATCTTTCAAATGGCACCAGTACCTGAATGTGTTACACCCAAAAAACTTGATGTGCAGAGAAAAAACTATGTCTACAGTTAGAACCATTGTTTGTCTTCGAGTCCTTACCATACAGGTTAACTCAGCCAAGGAGGTTGTGGATGCCCCATCCCTGGAAGCATTCAAGACCAGGCTGGATGTGGCTCTGGGCAGCCTGGTCTGGTGGTTGGCGAGCTGAAACTGGATGATCATTGTGGTCCTTTTCAACCCAGGCCATTCCATGATCCTATGATGATTCTATGATTCTATGATTCTATGATTCTATGATTCTATGATTCTATGATTCTATGATTCTATGATTCTATGATTCTATGATTCTATGATTCTATGATTCTATGATTCTATGATTCTATGATTCTATGAATCAAGCAGAAATTAACTTCAGGATCTTTGAGGCCTTTTATTAAAATGATGCCTAAACCAGCACATTTCAAAGAAAAATTTGCAGAAAATATTTTTTTTTGTTAAATGGACAAGTTTTGACACATTGGTGGGATCACAAGGTTCAGAAAGGATCCCCTTGCTTTCTAAAATCTTCTTCAAGAGAAATTTAGGTGCAGCTAGGCCCAGACTTAGTCAACTGTTTATACCTTAGTGATTGTATACAGCCACTTATCAGTCAATGTTTGTTTGTCAGAGCTCTCTTAAGGACTTTCACTTAAAGGGATTCACAAACACTGGCCTGCTAATGTCTCCCCCAGGACTTTTACCAAAACAGGCTTGCATAGTCAAAAATAGACAGTATACTGAGGTATCAGATTTGGAATTGCTGCTGATAAATTCACTGCTTGTTTTAATGTAGATTGTAGCACAGGTAGATATCCAACTGAATTTTTAGTATCTCCACTGAAAGAGATCGCTAGCCTCTCTGTGCAGCCTGTTTCAGTGCTTCACCACCCTTATCATAGAGAAATTCTTCCACATGTTAGTACAAAACTTTTTATGTACAAATTTTAGGCCATTATTCTTTGTCCTATCAGTACTCACCACTGAAAAGAGCCTGGACTCATCTATCTGCCTCCCACCTCCCTTTCAACATTTATAAACATTTATCAGATCACTTTCAGTCTTCTTTTCCCCAGGCTGAACAGACCCAGGTTACTCATAGAGGAGATGCTCCAGGCTTTTAATCATCTCTGTGACCCTCCACTGGACTCCTTACCGAGTCTCTACCTTTTTTGAACTGAGGAGCCTAGAACTGGAAACAGTAGCCTAAATGTGGCATTACCAAGCAGAGTAGAGGGGAATGATCACCTCCTTCCACCTCCTGGCCATAGTCATTTTAATGCACCCCACGATACCACTGGTCTTCTTGGACACAAGGGCACACTGTTGGCTCATGACCAACCTGTTCCCACCAGGAAACTCATTTCCACATTTCATGGACCTTCTTCTTTTCTTTCATTTTATCCATGATTTCCTTGCTCATCTACACAGGCCTCTTGTCGCTTTTCCTGATTTCATCCTCTTGGGAATGCACAAATATGCTGAGATCACCTAGTCCTATCAGGCTATGCTCTGTAAATAGCTAACTCCTGGCTTTGGCTTTTAGGTTGCCTTTGTATCTATCTTGTCTTCAGTTCTGTGTCCCAACTTGTATCCAGCCATCTCCTTGCTCTGGACTTAGGGAACTGCCTGCTGCCGCCACACCGAGAACCTGTGTGTGGTCCCAACTTTCTTAGTCTCCTTGTGGAGTAAGCTAGCTTTCACTTCTCCCTCATCACCTGTGATGCTAAAATACATTTTCAACCTTATAATCTCCTTGGAAAAGAGCTTCTGAAACTCCTTTGTATTCACAGGAAAAGCTGAAATGTGAGATAGAAGATGTGACAGTCTTCTGTAACTTGTAAAGGAGACAAAATTGTGGTGTAAAAAATAAAGAATACATGCATCCATGAGTCATTGAAAATCCCAACTTAATGATAACACACTGGGGTTCTGTGGTATTTGATGAAGTCTGCATTACCAAAGCAGTGGGGAACTTTTAACATAACAGACTTACCCCTCAGGGGAAGTGACACGGATATTTGGCGATACATCCTATTTCCTTGTGCTCTGTATTTCTACTTTATGAAGAGTGAGGTCTTGGCCTTGATTGTACCTCTGAACTCCTGAGGCTGGGTGAAGAGCAGCTGTTCAAACAAAGCAAAAATGATGTAAGCTACTGGCACACAGGAGAAAATACAGTGAAGAATTCTGGGTATGTGGGTACACTTTGAGATTTGACATTTTTATAAGGAAAGCAAATGCAAAGGACATCCTAAAATCCTACCTATTAAAAGAATCTTGGTAAGAAATGAAGTATAGCACTAGAAAAGTCTGACTGTGTTTGTACTATAAAACGAGGTTACCATAACACTTGATTAATGCTATTTGAGTCATACTGCAATTGCAGTACTGTGCAAAGATTTACTGAGCAGTAAAAAAGTCTCATTAGAGATGTGTGAATATTCAGAGCCATATTAATCTCTTTTAGCTCCAAGCTTGGTTTAAAATCCTTTTCTGTACTCTTTATGGAAAGATGGAAATCCAAATACTTGTTTCTAACTATATTAAGGGCATTAAATATTAATGATCGATTTATCATTTATTTATTTATTTATTTGAATCTAAGGAATAACATTTTTATGCTTTTATAATTAGAAGGAAAAAAAAAAGGACTAAGAGAAAGCTTTTAAATTATTGATTTTTAGTGTCTATTTCTGTTCAATTATTTGGTATGTGAAGGGTTTCAGTTTTGCTTTGTTCACTTGTTTGTTTTGCATTGTTTTCTGAAATACTTTCTAAATACTTCAAATACTACTTTGAGTATTGGAAATCTGTTACTTCTAAGACGATGGGAACATTTTCTTCCATCTTTGGGAACTGGAGGGAGAAAAAATACGTGAACATGGACTCTGGTACACATGTTTCAATCTAAACTTTTTCAGAGGGCTAAGGACAAATTCAGATCACCTATGATAATTTGCAGTAACCTTCAGATTACTACAAACTACTGGTTTCTTCAGAATAAATTGTTTATATAAGTATGCAGTTTTCTACACCTTATCGTAGAGGCGTTGGCAATTATTTACAGGCTTTGCATACTATAGTGATATTGTTTCACCTTCTTATTCTCCCATAACCTAAGACAAGCCATCTTCACAGTCAGATGAATCTGTACCTTCAAGGAAGTTGGTTGAGATACAGCCTTCCTGGACCAATTTGAAATGGAGGCTTGAGATCACCATTTTGAGGAAATCGCTGAGAACTAGATACAAATTTCTATATCTTAACATTTGTTGTCAGCAGATAGTGTCAGCTTCTAGTGAAATATACAAAATTATTTCATGATTAAACTAAATTTTTTTATAAAAGAGATCGTCAGTAAGGTTAGTTAATTTTGAAATCCCCTCATTACTGTTCAACTTGAGTGAAAAAATTCTAATATTTAGTGAAGACACAAAGAAGGCTATTCCACATGACCAGACTGTGGTGAATAACTTATTAGAACTAGTTTAAGAAAAAAAGAAACATACAAGCAAACAAACAAAAGCCACTAAATTTCTTTCTGAAGGAAAAATGAGTTTTCACTAGGTCACTTGTGAGAAAAAGAATAATTTGAGCATGTGTCTGTTTCCTCTGACTGAGCCAACATGCAATTTTAAACCAAATTTTTTAGACACAGAATTCACATAGTCAATTTCTAAAAGCTTCTTGAAAACAGAAACACAGATAGAGAATAGTGAAAATTGAAATATCCTATGAACTTGATGCTGGAGTGTTTATCTGTCTTCTAAATAAGGGAAAATTTTTGTCTGAACTTTATACATTCTTGGCTACAAGCCACCAAACTTGCATGAGCAGGAAAACTAGGTTTTACTTTCCTTCTTTTATGGATTTATTTGGTTGCAGATCCTCATACTCTATCTAAAAGTGAATCTAATTTCTAAAGAGAAAGACTGAATACTCTCAGCACTGTCCTATATTTTACCAATAAAGAAAATTTTTGTCTGAATATTTTTTAATCTTTATTAGATTGTATTTTCCATGAAGACTTTTCCCTCTCTATTCCTACTTCTTTTCTTACACAGATTCTATTACAGTAGAAAAAGATATTTGTGAAGAAGGAGAATTTGATGAAGTGCAGGGGTGAGGGAGGCTTAACTGAGAGCACTGAGTGGGAGAAGAAAATGGCACAAAGCTAGTCTCTGCTTTTCCAAGGAAAATCATTTCCTCAGTTTCATTCTCATCCTTTATTCTCTTACACTTTGCAGTCACATATGCAGCTCTACCCAGGCCATTTCCCCAGCACTGCCAATGTTTATATAAACTAAATGTTCTGCTATACCTATGTGACACACAGTGCCTGTTGGAGTCAACAGTAATGAGTAGTCTGTACCAGACAGATATGTAGGCCTTTTTTGTAAAACATTAATACAGTTTCCAAATGAAGGCCTTTCTGTAAAATATTAACAGTCTCCAAATCTGACTGCTGCTGATAAGCAGGCACACTCAGAGATCTGAAATCAGAGAAGCTGGTGAGTACAAGTTGGAGTTGGCTGTGACATTCTCCCTACTTCTTTGTTGGTGTTTACAACTGAATTGAAGACATAAGTAGAGCAGAAAATCATGTTGTTTATACTTGGAATCAGTATTCCATTTTCCTGAACAACAACCATAAAAGATGTGTTTCTTATTCTCTCTGTTAGCTTTTCTTCAGTGTCACAGCCAGCTGTAAACTGTCCGTAAAAACAAAGAGCCCTAACCAGTAAGCCTAAAAATGACAGTTTGTAGACTCTCTAATGTGCTTGTCTACTGCTAGGAACACTTCCTCCAAGTTTCTTTACCTACTCCCTCTGGTTTTGTCTGTAGCACTAATGTACAGCAGAGCTTTTGTAGTTCTACTTTTAAATTTTATTTTTTTTTCCCCTTGGCAATGGCATTGAGGAGTGTTTGCTTCAAAATGCTAAAAATGAGATGTTAAATGATACCAGTCTAAATCCTGCAGCCAAGTAACTTTCCCCACCCTCTCTCCCCGCCTCCCCCCCCCCCCCCAAAAAAAAAAAAAAAAGAGTAAAATGAGTTACAACTTAAAAGATCTACATTTGTGCAATGCACCTCCCCTCACCTCCCCAAAAGATTACCACGTTCATTTTCTTGTCTGCATGGGTCATATTTAAACATTTTTCCAATGAGTGCTGAGATTTACATGAGAAAATATTTGCATACTAATTCCAATAGAAATCATTGGTGTCTTTGTTAATTATTTTTATCATCATATTAGAAGTATTTTAGTAAAAATAATCTTTAAAATCTGTAAAATACTCTACCCTCATGAAGTCCCCTCTGGAGTACTGCATGCAGGCCTGAGGCCCCCAGCACAAGAAAGATGTGGAGCTGTTGGAGTGGGTCCAGAGAAGAACACAAAGATGATCATAGAGCTGAATGTCCCCTTATGAGAAAAGGCTGAGGGAGCTGGGATTGTTTAGCATGAAGAAGGCTCGAGAGAGACCTCACTGTGGCCCTCCAGTACTAGAATGGAGCTTATAAAAAAGGATGGAAGGCTAATTTTTTACAGTCTGAAAGTGATAGGACAAGTGGGAATGGTTTAAACTAAAGAAGGTGAGATATAGCCTAGATTTTAGGAGAAAACTACTTACTAAGAGAACAGTGAGAAGCTGGTACAGCTGCCCAGAAAAGCTGTAGTGCCCCATCCTTGGAGGTGCTCAAGGCCAGGTTGGATGGGGCTCTGGGCAGCCTGAGCTGGTGGGTGGCAGCACTGCCCAGGGCGAGGGTTGGGGCTGGGTGGGTTTTGAGGTCCCTCCTTTTAACCTAAACTATTTTGTGATTCTATGATGATAAGTATCTTTATACATAAAAGATACTTAAACCATAAAGTATCATAAAAGATACTTTTGCCCTCATTCTCTCCACTCTTACTTTAAAGTTACAATTCCCGTATGTGGCTAATTTTTAAATGGGCAAAAAATTTTATGATAAAAATATTACCTTAATTTTATGTTTTTGAAAGGTAAGCTATTCAGAAATACAATAAAGTATTGGGAAAGGCAGTTAGATCTGGTATTTTGCATGGAAAAGCAAGACAGAACAGTACATGCAGTAGTGTTTTACGTGTTTTATCCATATCTTCAGAAAAAAAGGATTTGTATTCCACCATTGAGACAATGCAATGATTGAACTACTTCAATCAAAAACATGTGAAGAACCTCTTAAAAAGGAGGGTGTCTTACTATTGTATCACTGTCAGCTTAAACAAAAAATGAACCATAATTCCCAATTATAATTTATGAATTTTAAAAAACTTCCTACTCCAATCTTCCAATGAAGATCATTTATCTGATACTTGTAAATGTTTTGAACAATTGTTCAGCACAAATATAGAAATGCTAGGCCAGGTGAAATAATTGTATATGACTGGATATTCTGCAGACTTATCGACAAATACTATATGACCCTTGCAGACTTATCGACAAATACTATATGACCCCAGTCCTTTAATACCAAAATAATAATAATAATAGTAATAATAAAAATAAATAAATAAAGGCACCAAGTATTTTCAATACAGCATATCTCCTTGTTTCCAAATCTAAAGGATAAGCTGCATTACAAAGTGACCTTCACAATAATATTTGTAACAAAATGGCGCTCTGGGAATTTTCATACCACAGTGTGATTTTCAGAGTCTTTGACTGATATGGGATTAATGTGTTAGCATTTTCAGAGGAATTTCCCAGATTGCCTTGCTGGTATTTACCATAGAACCATAGAGTGAGGCATTGAGGAGGTAGAGGCTGAAGAAAAAGCATTCTACAATTTCCTTTCAGCGCATTACAGTTATTTTTTCAAGCTCAGAATGTGTGTTTTGGAGGCAGGAGAAGGTGAGGGCACTCAGATTGTTGTCTTAAATGAAATTCCAATCAGTCTAAAGGCTGACTCAAGACAGCCATTAACTTGCAGGTGTGCCCAACCAAAATGTGCAGCTTGCTTAAACAGATGGAAGCCGGGCTGTAAGTGTGCAACTCTAAAATGACAAGGACAGATTTATCAGTACAAACATATTTAGGCATTCATACATAAATTTAAACAAGAAGCAATGAGGTTTTTCATCAAAGCAGTTTCAATCATGAAAACAGATACTGTAATTAAGTGAATATGTATCAGGAGGCCTCATTTAGACAGCAAAATCTGACACTCACAGAAACCTTGCTTGTAAAATCCCTGTAAAGTGTCACATTTGGCATTACCTATACATAACATCCCAGCACTGGAACATAAATTATAAAACTGATTTAATCTCCTGGCTTTTGGATGCTACTAGACCTAAATTTTAATTCTTTTGATATGATTCTTATTTTTGAGATTGCAGTAAGAATCTTTGAACCTGCAAGTGAAACTGAATAGCTGCCACTGATTGAGAACTCAATCTCAAATCACTTATGTGCTTTCAAAAGAACAAAGGGACCTGTTAAGAGTGCAGAGGGTTTTGTTTTCTGGGATCGTATTTCCTAGTCTGTGGCAAAATTACTAATTCCACAGTGAGGAGTTCAGCCCTGAGATGTTCTTCAGCAAGAAGATAAAGCTCATCTGCTGCTAAAGATAAGAATAATTTTGCTGAGGTAATACTCATCATAGTGTATCTTTCTCTTATTTGTTTATTTGTTTGCAATCTGTTTACAAATGGCTGCATTTTTTTCACTGCTATTTCAAATATTTTCAAGAAGAAATCTGATTCTCAGCTTACTGCTACCTCATCTATTTGATTAAAGTCGTAAATCAAGCACTTCAGTTTCTTTATTAGATGAGATGTCCAAATAAAGGAATTTGAGAAGAATTTATTAAAAAACAACATAAAAAATACTGTTAGTAGGTGCATTATGCATAGTAATGGGACTAGGAATGCTGCTTTTTGTCTAGGTGTGTGATTTCTACAAATATGAGTGAGTCTATCCAAACAAAATCCCAATAAAATGAAGATTACCTGCATTTTTCAGATAAGAAAACTCAGAATTGGATTCTGCAAATTGCACAGTTTTGTAGAGGAGGTATGCTGCAGAGTTGAGAACTGAATATAAACCTGAATTTCAGACAAATGCATTAGTCACAAGCACATTCATAATCAGAAGAGCCTGCTTTAAAGAGCATACTTGTAAATTTCTTTTCCATAAAAAAAATTAACTGAAGAAGGAAATGAGTGCAAAAGGAATTACCAAAGTAGATTTTTAAAATTATTTTTATTTTATTTTATTTTTGGTAGTAAATTCAATGTTCTTTGTCTATGGAAGATTAAAAGAAAAAAAAAGTTAGCTTGTTAGAGGAGGGGAAGGAATAGTTATTTCAGAATGAACTGATTTTAACCTAAAGTGCAGTAACTAGACACTTCAATATACTCTTGCCAGTTCTCATGTACTTTGGATGGAAAATGAGGTCAATACAAGGTGTTCTTAAATATTGGTTTGTTTTTTACTACACACCAGCCAAATGACGCAGTAGATTTCCTTCTACGGCATGGTTGACTGGTCTTTCTCTGAAATCATGAAAACATTACTTCTCATCAGACTTCCAAGTAAACAAACAGGAGGCTTATAGTTGCATCACTAGTTACCAAAATTTGGAAGTAAAATGAATATTCTTTATGTGATAGTTGATTAAAAAAAAAAACCAAAAACTTTTAAGATGTTTTAACTTTGTTGTTTTTGTTTTCCTCCATAGACTGGAGCTTAAAATATCAGATGCTTCACCTAAGAAATATTTTTCAAGTCTAGAAATGAAAATTATATTTCTAATTGTCAGGTAGCAGCTGGAGATATTGTCTTAAAGGAGAACACTTGAAATCTCTTGATAGTATTTGTCAAAAGTTTAGCCAAATGGAAATTTTTTATTTGGCTTGAACACTTTTAACCGATTAAACAACTTTTCCACAACATCTGTGAGTAAAATACTCTGAACTTTTTTGGGGATTTGAGTAACTTGCATTTAGACCCATATTCTGTGGGCAGAATGTGGCTTCAAACTGTTGCACGTGTCAAAGGCTGGAAGAGTTCATCACGGAGAAACTTTGCAATAGTAGCTCCTGGAAATGAAACTCTGAGTCTCCTCTGAGTGTACTACTCTTAATCACTGACAGCTGTGCAATGGGGATGTGCAACCTTCTTTCTGGTGCTTTAAATCCTCAGTCTGGAAGCAGTGTTGTCCGAGGGCTGAAGCCATAGTACCCAACTCAGGCTCCATCTGTTTTTGGCTTTGTGACCTTGAGATAATGCTTCCCTTCTGCTTAAGTTCATATATTCCTTGTGTTCACAGCTATTGTGAGATTTCAGGAATCATTCTGTGAACCAGCCCTAAGTGACAGGTGTGGAGGGTTGCTACTTTAAAAAAAAAAAAACAAAACACAAACATGAAAGTATGCCTATCAGTATTAGGATTCTCCTTTTAGACACCACATCATAGAAACGTAGAGTGTACATATACTTACAGAGAGCGCACAAGCAGTTGACTGATAAGGCGGAAACTTAATACATATCCCCATGACTGTGTAGTTCTTTGAAGGAAATATTTGAGGAAGAAACAGTGATTGCTATTGTCTCTTACCAGCTCATTCACATTCATCTGACTCCTCTGACATGTTTGTTTCTCAATCAGTTTTTTCATTCCAATATCACCAGTGCTATAGAAGCTTCTGTTTAGTTTTGTTTAATTGATTCTTTTTCATTGTACATCTCTTTGTGAAATGCAGAAAAGTTGAGTAAAGTGTTCAGTCTTGAGCCAGCATGCTCCTATTCTTCTCTCGGTACATAAAGGAAAGACAATATGGTAGAGTGCATTGGTATTACACTTGGGCTCAAGATTACTTATTTTTTCTGACCCAGCATTGCTTGGCTGTATGAAGCTGGTTAAATCACTTCATCTGCTTCTGCTCATCTCACTGCTTATCTGTTTTATGTCCTTGAATCAGTTTTGATTCAAGGTGGCATTCTCTTAGTCTGGGCCTAGCACAACGTACTACACCTGAACTGAAACTCTACTATCGTTATAGTAGTTCAAGTAATAATGCTAATATAGTTTTTGTTTGTTGCACCCCAAAAGCAAAATTTTGATTATTTATGCAATTATTTTTCCCGTGTCTACAAATCTTTAGGAAGACATCTCTTTTTCTTGAGCATCGTGTGCCCCGGTGGCGCAGTGGTAGGAATGCCGCCTTGCAACACTGGGGCCCGGAGTTCGAATACCCCCTGTGGTGCAAGTGGTAGAAGTGCCGCTCTGCTACACAGAGGCTCGAATCCCGGGGGTTGGACTCGATGATCTCTAAGGTCCCTTCCAACCCGCACGAGACTATGATACTATGATCTGACTCTCCATAAAGAAACTTCTTCCATTCATTCTGCTCTGGTGATCCTGTACTAACTTTGCAGAGGATGTGTTTCTGCCTGTCAGAGTTTGCATGACAATTGATTATATCTTTTGTCACGAGACCCAAGATTCCCCAGCTTTCAGCTGTCCTTCCTAACTTTGGGAATTCTCCTTGGCTGAGTGACCAGCCAAGAAAGGCTTGAAGTACTGTCCCTGTGATCTAATCACAGGTGTTCCTTCCCATTTCAGCTTGATTTCAGCTCTTTTCAAATTGCTTTGCAAACTAATGTTGGAAACTGGAAGCAGGGATAAAGACTGGTGATCCATATGTGCCCCTTGCAAATGCATACTATTTGCTGATATTAATCTTCCACCTGATGATGTTCTTTCACATGAACTCTTGCAAATTAAATGATCCATATGGAATTACTAGTTCATTCTGTGTATTGTATTCAGTACTGCCAGGTTTGCATCTTCCTTCAATGGTCCTTTACTGAATTTTTTTGAAGAATAAACATTATATTTGAAAAAGTGGTGTGTTTATTAATCCAGAAAAACACATATATTATGAATTAAATAGATTTGGGTTTGAACATCTTTCCTTTGTTTCTTTGTTGGAGTGCTGCATGGACAACTTCATATCATACTACTAAACTTGGGTCACTGCAATTGCACTGAAGATTACTTTTCTCACTTTTCTGTTACATTCCAGTATCAATAGATCTTTTTTGGAACACAGCGTACAATAAGATGAGAGAGGAGTAGAGAAGGAGTGATTTTAAATATTTTCATATAGTGGGAAATCTTTTCCTACTCGTATCCAGGCAAGATGAAGATTTCTCACAGTTGTCTTCACTGCATACATTAATAACAAAGCAGAAAAGCAGCAGCGAAGCTTGCCTTTATCTTATTTCTTCCACCTGCGCTGAGTAGCCACAGTATGTAATAGTGAATAAACTAGTAAAGAGATTGCTGGGAAAGTGGTATAATCGTAAATACACATCATTGTGGAGCAAGTAAAGATACTGGACTTCAAACCACTTTATAGCTTCAGGGAAAATAAATTTTCCTTTCTGTGTTGGCAATCAGTTTTCATATGTGTGGTTTTCTTCTTTGTTTCTTTTTCAGAAATCCCAGAAGAGACTTTTAAATCCAAGTAAATTTGAAGCCACTTGAACTTTTGCAACATTCACTCCAGCAGCTCATTTGCACTGAACACAGAAGTCTGAGGCAAGAATGGGTAGAGACTAAAATGCACCATAGGTCTAAGCCAGAAGCTTTGAACTTCTGGCTTAAATTAATTAAATTCATTTGAATTAAGCAAATGAATCACTTCCAAATTATCTGGCCCACACAATGGAATATTTCCTGTCCTCATGAACTGCATACTGCTTGGGTGGGCTTATGAATGGTGAGAAAATACAAGGATTGAAATAAATAAATCACTATTCCTTTTGAATCAGTGAGGCAATCCATGGAGGATATCAGAAATGCTAAGGACTGCTGGAAATGTTTCAGGTTTGACCTGCAATGATCTGGTCAGACTGCATACTAAGATCTGCAGTATGCTTTGTCTTTAGCAAGCATTGTCATTATTGCCCATTTTCTACCAGGTGCATCACAGCTATCATTTTATAATTTTATTTTCCTGTGCTCTGCTCTCTACATGCTGTCCCCTATTGTACATGCAACATTTGGATGGAGTTAATTGCTGTGTTCAGCAGGATAGCTTTTTGGTAGAGCATCTTCTTGCTGCTCCATTGTACAGTTCAACACTCGTGATTCTAAGCGATTCAGACCATTACATGGATTTCTTCAAGAGATATGGCTGCAAGAGGAATTTTTTTATTTTATTTTTTTTCCAAAATGGGAAATGTGTTTTCCTTAATGCTAAAACTGAATCACTTTTTTTGACTCACTTTTAGTATGTTTGCTCTGGTGAAAAGGTGAAGTTTCCTAGTGGCCTGCTGGCACCAGAGCAAAATGTGTTATCTACACACTGTGCAAGATAGCAATGGGCACTTAAATTATCCTACAACAAATACATAGGCACCTAATTCTCCCCAAAAGCTGTTCTGTCGCCTTCCTATGATATCTGGCTGCTCCTTTCCAAAAGCACAAGTTTAAAATCATCTTCCCACAGTGGGGACCAGTCCCCAGAGTCACTCATCATTGACAGAGGAGTTCCACTGCACTAATTCCCAAATGAGTAGCTTGAAGTCAGTTTGTTTAATTTCTTGACCTAAGAATACAGATGAGCTCATTATGCCCTTAAGAAAATCAGGCCCATGGTCCCACAGCATAATATTATCATTTATTATTTTTGAGCTAAATTTTAATGTAACTAAATAATTTCATCCAAGATTAAAAATATATATATATATCAATTCCCTGTGTAGCTCCATGAAGTTCATTGGAGTTGCACCAAGCATGATTTTGGCCCACTATATGTTTTCTCCAAAGATGTGAATCATCCCTACTACAACTTCAGTGATTTCACATTTTGGACAACAGATTGATGCAGACAGTTTTGCAAAACCTCTGCAGCCACCCTCAAAAATTTCCATAACTGCCTTTTTTTAAACCACATAAATGTATTGCAATTGTTTGGAATGAAACATGAAGCCACAAAACTAACATAGCAATTTCATAACCATTAGATTTTAAGGCACTACTTAGAATTAAAGTTTCTGGCAGTAGCTTTTCCCTAAAATAAAAAGACTTTTGTTCCTAGCACTTATTATTATGACTTTGAATGTGATCTGTCAAGTCCTCTGTCGGCATCACTCTTCAATCTGTACAGATTTGATCCTGAATGTGACCTACATCACGAATAAGTCCTTGTTTATTGCATTCCATTTGTTCAGTCTGCACAAGTTGCAGTTAAAATGTAAAATTCTGTGCCACCATGTAAATTTGATTTTGAGGTGATATAAATTTACAATTGTTTTCCTGTAGTGCATCATTCAGGCTGTCTGGGTCTAAACAGATTTCTCGTTTTCTTATGTCTGTATCAAAATGCTTAAAGTTAGTTTTCATCATCAGTGACGTGATCATCAGGTTTAGTTTGTTATGTTGATATGTATAATATAGTTCTTATTGGTAGGGATTAAATATTTACAAAAATTACTTGTGTTGATTTTGAAATAAATCAGGACAATAATATAGTCTCTGTTTTGCTTGGTGTGGTCAGCTTAGGCCTCTGAGCACAGATTTTGTCCTTCTTTTGAAATACAACTGAACACCAAAACCTTGAAATCTTTCTTTTAGTAATGTTGAAATTTATATCTGTTTTATTATAATTCACCAGAAACACAAGTCAACACTCTAATCCCAATGTGTATAATATTCTGTATTTTTGAGTCTAATCGCTGTAATTTTTTTGAATTAACTAACAATTTGTCCAAGTTGTGTATTTCAGTCTCTAGTTCTAGAGTGGATCCACAAAGACTGTTCTTTCTAAACTTACTGTTAAATTTTTATAAAAACCCTCATACTGCAAGGAACAACTTGCTTTTGTATAGTTTTCTAACAAGCATATGGGGAATGGAAAACTGAATCAGTTGAACAATGTAAAAAAAAAAAAGAAAAGAAAAGAAAAAGAAAGTGTTACTGCTGTCTGTAAGCGAAATTGGGTATATAGTTCAAAAGTTCAAACTCCAGTCCTGATGAGTTCCTAGCTCCATATATATAATGATAATGTAGACTTTTCTAGATGATCTATTTAGATTTCAAGCTGTCTAGTACCTGAGTTTATTCTTTGTTTTGAGATTGAATAACCTAGCTTTAATGAACAGATTAATTTCAAAGTACACAAATAGTATCTTATCAAAAGGATATCTTATCAAATGAGGTCAAGTTCTAATGACTACCATCCACAAATATGAAAAGTGAAAAAGAAAAATAAGACCTTTAGACTTACTTTTCTAACATGCTGGACACATTCATCAGAAAGAATCCTCTAACTTAGGCATGGAAATGATGGACATGAGAGAAGAATATGAAAAATGAAACACTTGTTTTAGTAAAATACTTACTACATTATGGAAATGAAGAAACAAACATTTTAAAAGCAAATAAATAAATAAATAATTCTCCATGGAAAAGTAGTTTGAAAAATGACATAAGAAAAGGAAACCAACACATAATATTCATTTATTTGTAGAAATAATAGCTGCTTATGCATAGAAATGGCTAAAAAAAAAAAAAAAAAAATCACTAAACTCAGCTTCTTGAAAAGTTTCTCTCTTCTTCTTGATATATCGATGAAAATCATAACAAATCTCTGTATAAAAAAATAAATTGCTGTACTGAATGAAAAAAAATTAGATTATCATTTTCAGATGAAACTTGGACGAAAATAAACTTGTCCCTTCCTCTTTGAAGATACACTGAATAAAACCCTAAAATACTATCAGATTTCCCAACACTAGAGCTCTGCTGTAAGTAACAATTACAACTGCAGCATCTGTGGATAACTGACTTTCCAGGCATAGACCAATGCTTAGTAATTTTTGGATAGATCAAGATGCTTTCATCTCTATGGAGCATTTTATGTAAATAGAAAATCTAATGGATCTCTTCTTATTTTCAGAGGAAAAAATATATATATTTCCTACTGTATAACCCATGAGTATACAGATGTATAACCAGTATGTGGAGAAGGTATGTGGAGAAGTTAGGCTTGAAAATAATAAAATGTATTAGGGATAAACAGAAATGAATGGAAAGCTTACCCACATACCAGGCTCACTGAAAAATCTTCCAAGAGAAGCAATCTCAAAAAAGAGATTTGCCTACTGTTTTAGTCAGCCCTTAGATGGGGTCTAGGAGAGGTACAGCCAGGCTCCACCCCTTCTGGTCACACAGCTGACTTTCCTTTACCTGCGCTCCCGCAGGTGACTTGTTGCTTGCCTCAGGTGGTCAATCAGAGGTTCAGGCCATGATTCAACAGTTCCCATACACCTACAGTAAAAGTTGGCCTGTAATAGTTCATTAAGCTATAATTTAGTTGCACAATAATTGTATTGTTTCTGAAAGAAAGTTTTTAATTCAGAGGGCTTCTGATTCAAAATAAGTCCCAGAAAGTTCCTTCTGAAGAATAAACCCTTTTTTTTTCCTTGATGGCCACCTATCTGAAACTATTCATGTGTATTTATCTTTGTTCCTGTAAAGAAAGAAGAACTCCTTGGTCATTCTTTCAGTATATGTGGTGAATCATAGTTCAAATTATTTAAAAGAATATTTATGAGAAAGAAGAGTATTATTAGAATTATTTGAGATATTCTCCATGAATTCAGAAGAAATTGCAAGAAACATATGTGACAGCCTATTCATATGCTAAAGTCTATTCATTAAGAGTCATGACAAAGGAGCTCTGCTGCACTTCTGCAAACTGGGGGGTGATAAAAAGTGACTTTATAACTCAGATTAAATAAAGTATATTTTATACTTTAAGGTGAAATTTGCTCTGCATAGCTTCCTCCTCTTGTTCTCATTTGAAAATAAATTAAAAAAAAAAAAAAAAAAGAAAAAAAAAGTTACATAATTTAGATTATTGTATAACCATGTCACAGTACAATCACTAAATACTTTAAAATTTTTTTTTATGGTAAAAAAGTAACATTAAGGATTTTTTTCTTTCAGAATACTCCCAAAGTACAAAAATATCACAGATTTGAAAATATCATAACTAATTTGGGCCTATATTTTAATGAACCGATACTATTTTAGGTTTAAGATAGTATTTTTTTAACCTCTTCTTCAGACATTTTTTATTATCCTCAATGTAATGTCTTTTCCTCCAACTGAAAAAGGTAGATTTATGTATGTTTTTCTTAGTCCCTTAAAAAGATGTTATTTTTCTAAATTACTAAATTGTAATTAAAAATTATTTGCTCTCTTGGAAGAATGGTATAAACAAAATATAATCATAATTTGGATATGGTACTGTCAATGTTTTCCAAGACTTTTTGATATTTATATTGCATACAGAAATTACTATAAATGTATTTTTAATAGTTTCAGTTTAGAATCATGGACTCACTGAATCACAGAATCCTTCGAGTTGGAAGGGACCTTTAAAGGCTGTCAAGTCTAACTCCCCTGCAACAAACAGGGAAACCACAGCTAGATCATGTTACCGAAGGCCTGATCCAGCCTCACCCTGGAAGTCTACAGAGACTTGACATCAACCAGAATACTAGGCAACCTGTTTCAGTGCCTCGCCACCCTCACTGTAAAAGACTGTATCTATTTTATTAGCTTTCCTTCTGCTTCATACACTGTATGAAACACAACACAAGACATATGGTCAGTAACATAGGATTGTAAAATCATAGAATGTTCTGGGTTGAAATGTGCCACAATTATCACCTAGTTTCAACCCCCCTGTTACATGCAGGGTCAACAACCACCAGACCAGGCTGCCCAGAGCCACATCCAGCCTGGCCTTGAATGCCTTCAGGGATGGGGCATCCACAACCTCCTTGGGCAACCTGTTCCAATGCATCACCACTCTCTGACTGAAAAACTGCCTCCTGAAGTCTAACTTAAACCTCCCATGTCCTATCACTGTCACCCTTGTAAACAGCCATTCCCCTTCCTGTTTATACAACCTTTACTGATAACAGAGGTGCCCTCCTCAGGACATGCTCCAAGAGCTCCTCATTCTCCTGCACTGGGGGCCCAACGCCTAGATGCAGTACTCCAGATGGGAGCTCACAAGAGCTGAGTAGAGGCGAACAATCACCTCTCTGTCCCTTCTGGCTGCCACTTTTTTGATGCAACCCAGAACATGTTGGCCTTCCAGGCTGCAAGCGCACACTGCTGGCTTCTGTCCAGTTTCTCGTACATGATCCCCAAGTCCTTCCCTGCAGGGAGAGTATTACACTTTTTCAAAGTAATGTATTCAATTTAATAATTTTAGCAAATAGACAACTTGTAGTAGATAGGAAGAACATAACTGCCTCCCCAGTATTGTCTGCTTTGCTGAAAGGACGGGAAATGCTCCCTTTTTCAGGTTTTCTGGTATGCAGTACATTCTTTGAGAGTTATAGATTCAGATAACCTTTTCCAAGTGCATTGTTTATTCAATAATGATTTTCATCTCATAACCGAGTTTTCATAGCCTGTGACAACCTCTGGCCTCGTCCTTGAATTCCTAGGGCAACTGTATGCCAAGGCATGTTACAGCACTGAGTGTCATCTAGAGTGCTCCTCAGCACTCTGAGTAGTCAGCACTGAGATGACTCCACAAGCATGAGAAGACTTCAGTTCTCATGGCTATGTTTCTTACAGACAGTGGATGAAAAGAACAGTGGGATACGTGCTTGCTCTTTTCTTCCCCTGACATGAGTAGAATGGAATCTGTTGTATACAATCATCATTAGCAGCCAGTGAGTGTTGCTGCAACATTAGACATGAGATAGAGCAGATCTTCTTGAAGTATTACAATCACAGTTTTTAGCTTTAGTAGTTCACACCCAGCCCCCTGTGTGACTCTCCAGGATGCAAATGTGATGGGAATTTCTGAATTTCAATAATATCTCAAAAACATTAGGATAGGTTGTAATGCTCAACTAGGGCCCACTGAGAAAATGTTGATTGCTTTTTCTTGATGAAGTAAAAAAAGAACTACCTCGAGGGATCCATTATAATGATATCCATCAGATGTTAAAGAAATTAGATCAGAAGGAAAGAGGGCGGTAACACTAGTACTAAACATGTTGCCAGTCCAAATGGATTCACAACAGCTGCAAACTAAACATTATTCACACTATTCAGGCCTTGCAGTACTTTTCAAATATGTCAAGTTTTCCAGTTCTTAAGAGTCAGTTCATCCGCCATTCGGTTCCTAGTTACACTATTCAGTTTGATTCATCATTAAATTATCATCAAGCTGTAATACTGAGGGGATTACAAATAACTATATATTTATATGCATATATATGTATATAAACACACACACACATACGTAGTTGCTTTCACAAGTGTATATATAATTTTAAAAGCCACATAGATCAGTAGAAAATTAAATATAAAGGCCAAAACAGATGTATATGATGTTATATATTCTGTACTTATGGACAGCTCCATGGACCTTCCTTGTAAAAATATAACTAAATTATCTCGATTAGAAGACATTCCTATTTTACCAGACAGTATGCAGTTTTAGATCTGGCAGATCCATCTAGATTAATCTTAAATTTTCCTTGACACCGTAATTTAACTCTAATATGATAATTTTGAGAAAGGAGATTTTCTTCCATGGTATACTTCTTTACTATGCTGAAGTTTGGTAACATTAGTTGATTAAATTCTATGCTACAATCAAATAAGATATTTTGTGGTCAGGAGTGTATGAGGGCAAAATTGTGAGGAAACTGTCTTTTGTAGAGAATCCCAGGTAACATTTCAAAAAACTTAGTCCTATGAGATTTGTCCCAGATTTGAAACCTGTGAGGAATAGATTTTGGTATGAAAAAAAGAATCTATTCCACAAAGAGAAACATATTCAACTCACCTGGCATTATAATAAAAGAGAGGAACAGCCTTGACATAGTAGAAACTTCCAGTAACAGAGAAAATAAAACAGTGGTATCTTAAGCAGTAGCATAAGATAAATTGAAGTTCCCAATTCCTTTTCATAACTATGTAAATTTACTAGCAATCCAAGGCTGAGAAGATGGAAAACAACACAGAAAAACAGTTTAAAAAAAAAAAAAGAAGAAAAAAGTAGTAATGTAGGTATAAATAGTTCTATAAGGTAATCACTTTTGATTGTTAAAAATTTCTTCTAACAGTCTTTAAATACAGTTTGTATAACCCCAACCACAATGCTTCAATCCATACAATTTCTGTGTTATTATCTATTTATAAAATGCAAGTATACATCATGTCATTCTGCTTCCTGATGACCAACTTCCTTTAGTGTTAACAGGATGTCTAATGATTGTGGCATGAGCCTGAGAATAAATATTAAAGTCTGGCACAGTTTGGCACAGGCTTCCTCTCTGAACTTCCTCAGTTACTTGGAGTGAGAACATCATCAGGTTGTAGAAGTGATTTGCAGAAGAGATTGTGCCCAAATATGGAAAAATTGTGTGTACAGCGTGGGACCCAAACCACTGCTTTGCTGGGCTACGATGACAAGCAAGAGGGAATGTTTCTTATTATGATCCAAATCTTTAAATGTCACTATGACCATTCAGTGTCTGACCTGAGGTCTCCAGCACCTTGTTGCAGCAACTCAGTAGAACAAGTTGTCAGGAGGCAGCAATCTTTTTCTCTCTCCCCAGCGTACAATTTTAATCTCCTTAAACCTCAAATAGGAATTCATAATGACTACAGGACACTTTTATCTAGCAAGAGTTTAGAGAAAGGATGGCACAGTTTTCCAATCTCAGTTTGCCTCATAGTTAGGCAATTCTGATTTACTTCCTCAAGATATTTGATAAGTAACATAATATTCTGAATAATGCAACAGTTATAAAAAGCAATGTCAGTGTTGAGAATCTAAAGATATGTCATTGAAAACAGAGGGGAAAAAAAAGTATTTTGCCAGCAAATAACAGTTTCATTGTATCATAAACATGAGTAACTACATTTGAGTTATCTAAGAAAGTACTGATATTTTCTGTCAATATTTCTGTTTCCTTTGGGAGTCAGCTTTTCAGTCTCTGAAAGTTTTATAGCTTTATACTTAGCAGTCTGAAATGTTATGAATGAGAGTTTCATCATCAGTACCAAACAATATAAATTGTGAATAATTTTAAACTTTTGAATGTCCACGTTCTAAATAGACAAAATGATTCACTCTTTCAAATGAATAATTTGTCCTCATTCAGGTATGAAATAATCCAATAGCTATTGCATATTGACCAGAAGGGGATGGGGAGCCTTTGGGGGGAAGAGTTTGGGGATGGGGGTGAATGTTTTATATTACTAGGTCGTAAATCACAGGAACAGTGAACAGAAGTAACAATGCCCTTTAATTGAGGGGTAAGCCATTCTAATTATTAAATCTGAATCAGACAGTGAATGAATGGTGTTATTATCCACTGATCCCAGTGAGCAACATCCAATCTGAAGATTGCATAGTTTTGGGAGACTTGGTTGGGAGAAAGTAGTATTCATTGAGACAAAGCTTGTGTTGTTAGGTCTAGCTGACATAATCTGTTCTCTCAAGTAATCATGAAATGGTTACCTCTTTGACTGAAGAAAAGAACAATCTGTGATTATTACTGAGACATTCTCTGAACTGCTCTGCTCCAAAAGACTAGCAATAATTCTTAAACTTATAACAATTAGAGAACATCCATAGATGAAGTTGATTACCAAACAATAGATTAAATCATGCCTGTCACAATTCTCAGTGTTGCCACAGCTGACTAATGGTATTTGGCAACTATCTGGATGGCCATTTGCCATTCATTCATGGGTGCCCTCTAGAGTGCAATGCAAGTGTGACCTATTGGGGAAAGAAGAATCTTTTCATCTACTCACTCTTTCTACTATAGTAACAGAGAAGCAATGGGGGTGGGTGAAATGAAGTCTTTGCATGAGGCATTTCTTAGAGTATATAAATTGAGAGAAGGAAGGTGGGCATGTGGAAAAATAGAAAAAAAGAAAAAGCCAAGTTGTGATCAAGACAGTAAAATGTGATTGATAGTTTAAACGAGGATTTTAGACATCCTCATTTTTTCTTTGACAGTAAATGTCATGATTAAAAATAACTGGGGAAGACATCATTTCTGTTCATATAGGTATCACAGAATCACAGCATCACATAATGTTAGGAGGTGGAAAGGATCTCTGGAGACCAACAAATCCAGTCCCCTCCTGAAGCAGGTTCCCTACAACAGATTGCACAGGTAGACATCCAGGTGGGTTTTGAATATCTCCAGAGAAGGAGACTCAACCGCCTCTCTAGGCATCCTGTACCAACGCTCTGTCACCTTCACAATAAGAAGTTTTAGTCATGTTCTGAGATGTTGAAATGGACCTGCAATGTGAAGGAGTTTTGCAGAGTTGCAATTCAATAATTCTGAGTTGAGAGAGTCACAAGACAGATTTTCCCCTTCTGCCCTAGACCTTGTGTTCAGTTCCTCTGGTAATGTTTTCGTGGACAACATCTACATTTGCTTCTCTATATCTTACCCGAAGATCATTCTCACTCTTACTAGTGTTCCAGTAAGCTGAT